>NC_137852.1:1345500-2691000 GCF_948465745.1 Chenopodium album
CTTTATTTGGACTTTTTTGATAATTTTTTTTTCTTTTTTTGAATTTTATTTTTGGTAGGACAAATCTTGGAGGGCAGTATTAATATTAGCATATCAAAGCTTGGGAGTTGTATATGGAGATTTGAGTATTTCCCCTTTATATGTGTTCAAGAGTACATTTGCAGATGACATTCATCATTCTGAAACAAATGAAGAAATTCTGGGTGTTCTTTCATTTGTATTTTGGACACTTACTTTACTCCCTTTGCTTAAATATGTTTTCATTGTCTTAAGAGCAGATGACAATGGTGAAGGTAATAGTGTTTTTATTTATAACCTAAGTTTTAAAACTTTGATTTGTACCATATTTTTATATGTTTGTTGTTAATGGTGATTAATATTGTGTATGAAATATTTGTAGGTGGTACTTTTGCTCTATATTCATTGATATGTAGGCATGCCAAAGTGAGTCTTTTGCCAAATAGACAGGCATCAGATGAAGATGTTAGTACATATAAGATGGAGCATCCTCCTGGGAGTAATAGTAATTCTAAGGTTAAAATGGTGCTTGAGAAGTATAAATGTTTGCGTACTGCATTGCTAGTGTTGGTTCTTCTTGGTACTTGTATGGTTATTGGAGATGGACTCCTTACTCCTGCTATCTCTGGTATAATTTTCTTTAATTTCCTTTGGTTGCTTTAATTTATTCGTGTTTTATGTTACTCGGACTCTTTGTTTTACCTCGAGGACCTGTGTTGAATCCTTGACACTTGATACTTTTTTTTGGACCAAAGTGTTGTATCTATTTTCTTTTTTTAACAAAAAATAAAATAGCCGAGTTTGATACTTTGACATGTACGGATGTACCCGTGTTTGGATATGGATTTTGGGTATACTTTGGCTCTCTGAACATTTCTTATAGTGTTAGTTTGTTTTGTTGGATTGAAATGTTTACTCTACAAAATCGGTTTTCCATGTATGTTTCTAAAGAAGTTTAGAGATTTCTTATTTGGCCAAGAATACACAGTGAGAATGCTGCCTTATCTTTGTTCAGTAAATGACTTTGAAGAGGGCTTTGCTCTGAAATATAGTTTAACCTTGTTCCATTTGAGTGGTTATTTAGTTATTCAGTCCCCCATTTTTCCCCTGCTGATGTTGTGTGCTTTATATTGTAGTTTTCACTGCTGTTTCCGGTCTCGAGTCATTGATGTCCCCTGAGAATCACCAATGTAAGCTTTCGAAGGTCTTAATGCTTTTCCAATTGATTTACTATTGTCTGTTAGATTGTTGTATCCAAGTTGATTATTGTTCATGGATTTTGAAGTCCATTGTCTGTAAAATGTCATGCTCATGCTAGACATTAGAAACTTCCATCAATCTTTTATGTGTGTTTAGTTGGTCTACGGCATAACAAAGTCCAGCCTTTGCAACGAAAATTACAAGGAGCATGATAAATTCAAGGTCCTTGATACAATCATGACATTGAAAATTGTATAATTTCCTATTTAATTTGACATATATCTAATTTTGACCAATTACTTTTCAGTCAATATTATTCTTCTTCTTTGTGATCACTGTATTGGATGGTCTTAAGCTAAATTGTTTCTGTTAGGCACATATGCAACTTCTCTTTGAATCTTCGTCGTTGATTTTCTCATGTTTTATTCTTTGTATTTTTGTTGGGAGGTCCACTGGATCTCCTCTTAGGTGATAATTAGCTGAACGAGGATGTCGCGTAAATTGATGTTTAGTCTGCATTCTGGATTTTATTGAAATGAAAAAGACTGTTGAAATAATATTTTTCACCTATCATGTATGCTGGAAACCTGTGGCCTACATTTTAATCAATTAGTACATCATTTTCCTCTTAGTGTTCTTCCTAGTTTGGACCCAAAATCTTAGTCCTTGTGAAAGATCGGAGATACTGTCCAAGAATTAACAATGAGCAATAATTGAAGGAGTATTGAATTCAGATGGAGTTCTTAGACTTTGATAATGAACTGGGTAGAAAATCAAAGGACTACTAGATTGGTATTTTTCCAGGGATAGAGAACCTAGAGTCATACTCTAAAGTTTGTATTAGGAGTTTACGACAGTCTTCTTTCAAATGATTGAAACTAATCAAAAACCATAAGGATCAATTGAATTGAAGAAGTACTTGTGTAAATTATCACTTCATACATTCATTTTAAATCATAAATCTTAATGATCAAAATTATATATATTTACTGAAAAAAAAAAAAAAAAAAATCTAATGTGGATTGTGCCCTATTGCATTGGGATTGTTTGTGCTCCTTTGATATTCTATGTGTCTGTATAGGTGTAAGTGTGCCCACTACTTTGTTTGGTGATAATGTGTGTGGACAAGCATACACATTGTGGTGGATACTTACTAGATAGCATGGGCTGACACACCTATGACTATTCTTTGGAAATATTGAGGATTTAATATAACTTTGCACTACATTAAATCTCAGATTCCCAGCTGAAAGAGAATATAATAAAATTTTGTTTTTAGATACTTCCATGATTCCATCGTCCCTAAATAATGTCACATTTGATTGAGAGCCATTTTTAAGAATACGAGTTAAATTGAACAACTAATCCTTCCCTATAGTCTTTCATTGGACTTCCTATACTTAGCTAACAATTTCACAAGGGCAATATGTGAAAGGTTAAATTCAATTTACTAAGCTTAGGAGGTGATCTACTGTTTTGAGACAGCCGAGAATAGAATCGTTTTTTGTTATAGGGACACGGGAGTAAATTATTTGATGAGCAAGTTCTGTAGTCGTATACCAGTGCTGCATTATTTTAATTCCAAGCATCTCATTTGTATAGCAAAAGAGATTTCCAACCTTATATGAAAAGAGCTTTTCTACTTTCAAGCTCAACACCTTAATGATGATTTTATTACATGTTCTTTTGCAGATGCTGTGATTCCAATCACATGCTTCATTTTAGTCTGCCTTTTTGCCCTTCAACACTATGGAACACATCGAGTTGGCTTCGTCTTTGCACCTATAGTTTTGATCTGGCTATTATGCATAAGTGGTCTGGGGCTATATAATATTCTCCATTGGAATCCACAAGTTTATCGAGCTATTTCACCATATTACATGTACAAGTTCTTGAAGAAGACCACGATAAGTGGATGGATGTCTTTAGGAGGTGTTCTGCTCTGCATTACAGGTAAACTTACAATCTTGTTTACTCAAGCACTATGTCTATTATCACTTATCAGTCTAGGGTTCGCCAACACCTTCAATTTTCAAAAGACTCATTTCAAACCAATATCTCATTCACACTCCCACAATCAGTTTATTAACTACTACCCTGAGTTGTGTAGTGGTTAAAAAAAAAAAAAAGAAAGAAAGAAAGAAAGATAAAAAAAAAAAGGGAGAGATTTCTAGTCTCCTTATACTTTGTATATGAATATCACCAAATTGAGTCTTTAAGTTTACACAACAGGTTTCTAACTGTCCTCTTTGCAGGTTCGGAGGCGATGTTTGCTGATTTAGGACACTTCTCTTACATGGCAATTCAGGTACATATTGTAACCTCCTTGTTTGACTGTTCGTTCAGTCATTTTCAGCATCATGTCTGATGTTTATGGTTATTCTAAAACTTAATGCACTCAGCTACAAACAGCAATTCTGATTCTTCATATGTTGCAGATTGCTTTCACTTTTCTGGTATATCCAACCCTCATACTAGCTTATATGGGTCAAGCCGCTTATTTGTCAATGCACCATGAGAATTCTGATGCAATTAGTTTTTATCTCTCAGTTCCAGGTACTTTATATTTTATGCATACTCTGTATTACTAATTACCATGTTGCATCCTAAGTCCAAACTAATTTGGTTGCTAAATTTATGCGGAAACTTTTGGGTGCAGAAAAGGTCAAATGGCCAGTAATTCTGGTAGCAATTCTTGCTTCAGTTGTGGGAAGTCAAGCTATTATAAGTGGGACATTCTCAATCATCAACCAAAGTCAGTCACTTGGTTGCTTCCCCCGAGTCAAGGTGGTTCACACATCAGATAAGATACATGGCCAGATATACATTCCTGAAATCAACTGGATACTGATGGTCCTCTGTATTGCTGTAACGATAGGATTCAGAGATACGAAACACTTGGGAAATGCATCAGGTATCTTAATCTTCCCAGTTGTCAATCTTGCTAAACCTTTCTTTCCATATTTATATTCAATTATAATCTTGCTGAGAAACTTCAAATCCTCATTTGCCCTGCAGGTTTAGCAGTGATGACAGTTATGTTGGTGACAACATGCCTAATGTCCTTGGTCATCGTTCTTTGCTGGCATAAACCTCCCATATTAGCTCTATGTTTCCTTCTCTTCTTCGGTTCAATCGAAATCCTCTACTTCTCAGCTTCTCTGGTCAAATTTTCTGAGGGAGCCTGGCTTCCAATCCTGTTAGCCCTCATTTTGATGGCCATCATGTTTGTATGGCACTACGCCACCATAAAAAAGTATGAATTTGATCTCCACAACAAAGTATCCTTGGAATGGCTTCTAGCATTAGGCCCGAGCCTAGGAATATCACGAGTCCCAGGCATTGGCATGGTCTTCACTGACCTCACTTCTGGCATCCCAGCTAACTTCTCCCGCTTTGTCACAAATCTCCCTGCATTCCACAAGATATTGGTCTTTGTCTGTGTGAAGTCTGTTCCTGTTCCCTACATTCCCCCAGCTGAGAGATATCTTATTAGCCGCGTGGGCCCCTCAAACCATCGTTCCTATCGATGCATAATCCGTTATGGGTACCGTGATGTCCACCAAGATGTTGATTCCTTTGAGTCTGAGCTTGCTACTAAGTTGGATAAATTCATCCGTTATGACTGGGCCCAGGAACAAGGGGAAGGCCAACAGTCCCTTGAATATGATGAGGGTCGATTAAATGAATCAAATGGGTGTAGGTTAGCTATGACGGGAACTATCAGATACTCCCGTGAACCTCCATATGAGATTGATGAAAACCCACAACCAGCAAGCGTGTCCATTGGACTGCCTACAGTTGACAGCATGGGGGATATCATGGAGATGGTGCCTGTCAAACGAAGAGTGAGATTCGCTGATGATGCATGTTCAAGTGATGAAAGAGAAGTACAGATGCTGCAAGAATTAGATGATCTGTGGGATGCTCAGCAAGCTGGGAGTGCATTTATAATAGGGCATTCCCATGTTAGAGCTAAACAAGGGTCATCTTTTCTCAAGAGGATTGCCATTAATTTTGGGTATAATTTTCTTAGAAGGAATTGCAGGGGGCCTGACGTTGCACTCCGGGTGCCACCGGTGTCCCTTCTTGAGGTTGGCATGGTCTATGTTGTTTAAGACTCGGATTATGCTGTGTAATTAGCTTTACTTACAATCAGTTTTGTTAATACATATGAAATGAGAGCGAGTATGAGGCTGATTTTGTGCATCGTCACATAATGAGAGAAGTTAGGACAAGTCTCGCCTACTTAGAAAAAATGCTTTGTACAGTTAGTCTTCTGATGGCTTTACTTCAGCATATGTCCTTAACGAGAGTGATTGATATAATCATGGTTAAGAGCATATAATTTTAGTAACATCATAAGAGTATGGCTAATTGCATAACAGATTAGACAACTTAAAAGAGGCAAAAATGTCAATAGTGCCCTTAATCTAAGTCTATCTCTATAAGTTGCCTTATATTAATTGCCTAACTAGTTCGGACTTAATCCGAAAAATCTTTCTTTTTAATACGGGTGGAAAATTTCGCTATTAAGATAACAGATAACCATACGACTATTCTCGGAAGATGCTTACAAGTTACAAAGTTGCAAAAATACATGGTACACAAAAGAATTTGACACAAAGCGTCCCAATTGACAAGCAAACTGAAGAGCCACGTCTTCTCTCTTTCTAAACCATATTTTTCTGAGTGGTAACTAGTCTCTTACAGTATGTGGCTCTTGTCACATAGCTACCTCAACTTACAAACCCCACAAAATTATGCTGCTAAATTCCTTAATTAACATAGTTCAACATACCATCACACAAGTATATATATTCTCTATTTCTCTAGTCTCTATATTATTACTTGCATTTCATTTTACAAAAAAAATTCAAGAAGACAAACCATAAATGGGATTCAGAACCTTGCCCCTATCATCTTCCCAGAATGGGATCCTCCAACCATCCATAGCTCCTCAAACCATGCGCAAACGTAGTTATAGACAGAGCAACATATTAAGAGTAGTCTCAGCGAAAAAAGAAGACGACAAGGAGGAGCAGCCAAAGAAGAAGAAGCAATCTTTGTTTACGAGTGTCACCGATGCTTTGGATTTTGCTCAAGCAAGGTCAGCAGAAGATGCTCAGCTTATTGAGGAAGCTAGAGAAACCACCAGCTCAGGTCGAATGATGAATAGGGAACAGGTACTGATTTTTTATCACCTTACAATTTTCTCTCCGGGATTATGGTGTTATTACTTTTACATAGTTTTGATTCTAAACTGTTTCGGTTTCTTTGATGCAGTATGGAGCTCTTCGGAGGAAAATTGGAGGAACGTACAAGGATTTCTTCAAGTCATATGTCGAAGGTATGTACATCTTGCAATCCTATGCCATTAAAGATTATCTAGCTAGCTAATTCAACTAACATGCGGCAAAATAGCCTAAGTAACCTTAAGTAGCGAGTTGCAGTTAAAATCTAAACGACACTATCAACATTTTGCCCCTGTTAGATGTCTAATTGTTTGGCAATTTGCCGTATTCTTTACTCATTCTTGGTTTTTTTGTCATACAGTGGATGGGCAATATGTGGAGGAAGGCTGGGTGGACAAAACCTGTAAGGTGTGCAAGAAAGATACAGCAGGTGAAGAAAGGCAAAAGGACAAGTTTGGGAGATATGCTCATGTAGCTTGCCTTGAGAAAAAGAACTCTGGCAACTTCTTCACTAATCTCTTCTCTAGGTAATTGGAGCTGCTAATTTCAGCTCGGAATTTTGTTTAAGATAGCATAGCAATATATGGAATTATGGAGTATACTTGTATGTAATTTCCTACTCATTATTCTATACATAATGTATCAGTTCTGGATTTCTTAATTGTGCTCTCGCTTTGTTGCTGTACTGATATTGTAAAACAAATACTACTATTGGTTTAAATCTTGATTGATCAATTAGGCACTGAGAAAAGAGATTACTGAAAGCCTACAATATTAGAGGTGATCAAACTTTAGACTAGGCTAGGCTGCAAATTCTGGTTGCATACGTTGACCCGGATTGAGGCAGCTGTTTGGTTTGGGTCTCAGGAGTCAGGACACTTGCAATGTTCATATAGGATAGGGTCCTAAATCCTAAGTCTCCTAACCCAGGATCACCTGTGCGACAAATATGCTAACACTAATCACTGTCATTAGCTAAAGGACAGGTGATGCACATGAGTAATTTGTTACCAATAATCTCAGTACAGAAATAAAAAATGGCAAGTCAAATGGCGGCATCATCTGCTTAGCTTCCAAGTAAATGGTACACATAAAAACAGCTCAAAGTGAAGTTGATATAGTTAACATATCGATTTAAGAAATCAATGATGCAAATCATACTGCAAATGGAGTAGGCGAACAGTAAAACTAGCAACAAACTATGATTTGCAGTTATAAACGTCACAAACAGTATATTTACCAGAATAACAAGGGATCCTAGGATTAAGGCAACGATGTGCAATTGTGCAGGATTGAGATTGACAAACAGTATAGTAAATTACTAAATTATCTGTTGCCAATTGTACCTAGCTAAGAATGACCGGAAGGCAGCAACACTATAATTTGGCAAAGTGTATGTGTGAAGAACTGAAAACAGATTGACACATAGTGGAAGAAACAGACCTTGGTAACCCTTTCATTATGAAGTTCAACACGAGGGCATCATATGATAAGTATCAATGCCTAGCAGAAACGATTACTCATGAAAAAACATGATTAAGCAACATTACTAAACGGACAACCTTTCAGAGCCCTTGTCACGTAGTTTGATCAACATTAGTGGTGCAAAGAATAACAGTGACCAATTGCTCCAAGAATTACAACATAAAGCAATAGCTAGCAGATGCAGAGTGTGTTTTTTCATTCTAGATCAAAGTTCAACAAAGACAGATTATAACAAAATCATATATGATGAAGGCTACATTATAGCATCTGACAATGCAAGGGTCTTAAATTCTTAATGACATGAATGACACTTGAAGTACATTGACTCAAGAGGTTTCTGTGGGAGCTTGAGTCAGTCCAGATTTAGCCAACAACTTGGTCAAGGATTCTGGAGAGTGTACCTGGTACTTGACTTTTCCAGAAGGCAGACGATAAACTTCAGCCAATTCAAGCTTCTCCGAGGTCAGACTTGTGCTATCCATCGTCTTGCTGAGGACCTTCAATGCAAGCTGAATAGCATCTTCGCGGTTGATATCATCCTTGTAGTCCTGCTTAAGCATCGATTGTGCAGCTTGATTGTTAGCTCCTATTGCAGTAGCTTTCCACCCACCATAATTTCCACTCGGATCACTCATATAAAGCTGGAAACCATAGTTCTTGTCCCATCCAGCAAAGAGAAAGGAAACACCAAAAGGCCGAAGCCCACCAAACTGCGTGTAACCTTGCTTGGTATCACACAGAGATTGGACCAACTGCTCAACAGGCATTGGTTCTTGGTATGAAAAAGTGTAACGCTGTGCTTGGACTCTAGCTGTGTTTATCAGAATGTTCGCATCAGACATGATACCAGCCACGGCACAAGCTACATGATCATCAACTTTATACATCTTCTCAGTAGTAGTGGAGGTCTGAAGAAGCTTAGAAGTGACCTTCTTCTCGCCAACCAAAACAACCCCATCATTAGCCAAAATACCTATGGCACTTCCTGCATTCCCAATTGCCTCCATGGCATACTCGACTTGGTAAAGCCGACCCTCCGGGGAGAAAATGGTAGTCCGACTATCATATCTCCGAGACATGATTCACTACCATAGGCATAGAAACAAATTATGAGCTAATCATCACATTAGAATGAAAGTTGCACAACATTATTTATCATTATAATCTCATCCATCAATGATCAATCAACTCACATACCAAATTAACAAAAGTACAGCATTTCTTAACAAAAAATAACATATATCAATCAAAGATGTAAAACCCAATAAAACATATTTCTAAAGAGATTAAAATTTAAAACCCCACAAAACAAAAATCAAGCTTAAGATGATCCAGATTCACTCAAACATTAAATTCTGAATAATTTAACGAAATCCAAAGAAATGAAATTTAAGAAATACCCAATTCAAATTCACAATTATCAAGCTAAATTGGATTGAAATTTTATTTCAACTCCCCATCAAAATTAACTAAATCCAAAGAAATTGCATTTTAGAAATACCCAATTCAAATTTAAAGCTATCAAGCTGAATTGGATTATATAGCTAACTGGATTACAATTTGAGTTCTTCATCTTATTTGAAATTATCATCTGAATTGATTATACATACATTGAAAATCAAAGCAAAATAAAACTACAAATGATTATCAGCATTATTCGTCGAAATCAGAGAATTAAAACCTAGATTGGATGATAGAAATGACGGAAAAAGAATTAAACTTACAAATATAGGGAGATTCGTACTTCAAATTTCTGAATAATTTGTTTTCTGTGTGTTTATGCTTCTACTTGAATAACTAGATACTCTGTGCCAAAACACTGGTTGATTTGTTCGTCTTCGTTTCTTGAACAAGAGGCCACCTTTTTCTTTTTCTTTTTTTTTTTTTTTTTTGGTAAAAGTATTGGGAGATACTGAGATAGTGAGATACCACCATGATATGGGCTTACTTTATTATTTTAGAAAATCAAGGCAATTGGGCTATGGTATAAAAGGCCCAACAAGAAATGAAAAAAAACCAAGCAAACCCTCTTCTAATAGGAAAGTTTTCACTTTTTATAATGTGTTTGGTTTGAAGGGAAGGGAAGAGAAATGGAAAGATGGGGTATCTTTCATTTGGATAACAAATGAGGAAGGAAGGGAATTATAGGGGTAAAAAAAACTAAAGGGATTTAGGGCCTGTTTACATTTACTTAATTTCAGTTCAGCTCAGTTCAGTTCAACTCCAATCAGTTCAGTTCAGTTCAGCTCTTAATTTCCCTCTCACATAAAATATTCATTTCAGCTCAATTCAGTTCAGTTCAGTTCCAATCAGTTTAGTTCCAATCAGTTCAGTTCACTTCAGCTCAGTTTAGTAAATATGAATAGGCCCTTAGTTATTTAAAATTAATTCCTCAAACAATGAAAATATTTTGAAGGAAAACTCAACATTCTTCCATCTCCTCCTCTTCTGCTCCCTCCCCTACTTTTCCTTCTCTGCCCCCGCCCTCCCCCTTTTTTTTTATCCAAACACACTGTTAATCTTGAGATCGAAAGTTCAATCTCTACAAGAGACGAAAAATTGTTATATACATGCGGTAATTTATTCTAATTTTGATGATTGTTTTTCATTTAATCATCAAATGAAGAGCAAAACCTAACCTTGGGTTAGTTAGTGCACGATACATCCAGATGTATACAAATTTTAACTAGGAACACTTTATGGTGAGAATCCTTTACACTTTTCCATTTTGAAGGTGAGGAATGGAGATCCCTTAACCTTCTCGCTTAACTATCAAAGTATCTGATCCGTAAATATTAGATCATAAAAACCATTAGAGTTAACCATTTAATCAATGTCCTTTTCTAACCTAAAAAAATAATACAATTAAACCTATTAGATGGATGGAAAAAAAAAAAAAAACACTCATCATAAAAGCAAATCTCATTTACCCCTAATAATTAACCACTTTACCCTGCAGTTCAATCTCCAATGCGTACGTCCTCTTCAACCAGAAATTCACGTTCACATTCACATTTTCACCATAACACTTAACAAACGACGCGTTTCACTTCAAATACGCAGCGTTTAGATACCCATGAAATTGGCGGGAAACATGAACCCCTAGAAATTGGCGGGAAAATCCCATCTACTTACACTCCCGCCGCACTCTCCCATCTCCACTCCAACAAACACACACATTCTCTGATCATTCAAGGAGAGAGAAAAACCAAGTATCAAAGATCAAGCTCTAAAATGGTAGGACTACCGTACGATTGCCTCGCTAATCCTATCGGAGCCGTCCGATTAACCTTCGAAAAAGCCGTGTCCTCCGGTCTCAACCCCTCCACCTCCACCGGCGCCGATTGGGGCGCCGTTGATCTTTTCCGTCAATTCCTCTTTGATGATGCTGGTCTTTCTCAGGTACCCATTTCTTCTATTTTAATTCAATTTCTCAAATTTCTAGGGTTTTGAAAATTTAATTTGATTTTTTTTTTTTAAGGTTCCGATTTTAAATGCGGCGAGTGTAAAGTATTTACCGACGAATTCGTTGGTTCGATTTCGAGGGATGATTCAAGATATGCTGGGAAATGAAGTTTATGTTGGTGCTTACAAGGTAGTTATTTTAGTACTCAATTTCTTGGGAATTTTGATGAAATTAATGTTATAATTTGTGGAAGTTAATGTTATTTTGTTGATTTGTCATTTTGTTGGTGTAATTTGAAGGATGGTTCAACTTGGAGGACCAACAAATTCTCAGATGTTTGTCAGTTTGAAATGGATATGTCCCCTGATATGAAGTTTTGGGAGCGTCGATTGCTCTACTGTGTTCCTGTGAGTTTTTCCTTTTTCATTTTCTTTTATGATTTCTTAATTATGCTTTTGCTTTCCTTTATTGTGTTCCTCTAAGTTTATTGTTAGTCGCGATTTGATCTCATGTCTTGAGTTTCACACCCTAAGGCTAAGGTAGCTTACGTGTTCGTATTTTGGTTGGTAACTTGGTATAATAGATGTATGCTTATACTTCCTGTATCTAAAATATTGAATCTTTAACCTTTGTTTTATAAATTAAGAACTAACTTGGTTTTATCTAGTTAAAATTGATTTAGTCTAATGAAATGGCACTAAGATGACATTCATATTATAATATTGGTTATTGATATGGTAGATTGACATAAGTGATCAAAAGTAATTGATCTGTAATAACCTGCATTTTTTGGATTGGAAGGATTAGTGATCTTCTTCGATGCTAATTTGCCATCATAGAGTTGCACTGAACACCCTTACTCTAATGGTTTTGCACTTTTGCTACAAAATAATTTGCATGTTCATTATGAAACAACCACAACTTTAGAATCTTTCTGTAGCTAGAGCAACTTTTTCTCTTTCCTATATGAGCTTGTGAGACTTTGCTGATCTGTTTAAATATGTATATCTAACAACAGAGGGAAGAGGGGCATCCTTCCTCATCTGCAATGCAGCAAGACACAGTGAAGGAAGGAACCACTCCTTCCTTTGGACCACCTGATTCCGAGTTAAATTCTTTTCCTTGTGTGGTTAAGGTATGCTTTTTGATCCTTGAATTATCTCTTAATAATCATCTTGTTGATGAATGTTTTTCTTACCAAAGGAATAATTTCTATTTAATTTTGTAATGGGCAGGTTTATGACTCCCCAGAGTCTGATTTAAAGCTAAATGAGATTTTTGAGTTTATTGGAGTTTTGAATTATGATCCAGAGTTAGCATTAAACAAGGATGAGTCCGATATGCAGTCAAATGACCTTTTTGAAGATGACTTGGTTCAATTACCCCCTAGCAAGGTTTGCATAAACTTCCTGGTGTGAGAGTTTTGTTAATTTTTATCTTAAAAACCTCATGCTTGCTTTGTACAATTCACGTAACTACTCACAGAGTGAAGTTATTGGGCTGGTATCTTTTGCAATTGCTACTCAAGTAACTAAACACAAGTGTAGCATTTAATGGTTTAGTATTAGATATGATTCAACTTAACTGTGATATACTTCATCTCTTCTCATTTCTGTGGTATCCCTAAAAAATGTAGTTTTTCATGAATTTTCAACATTTCGTTATAAAATTTATTTAATATCTAGTCTGATATTTTGTTGACATGATTAATGTTTGTAATGAGAACTGACTCGTGTGATTAACTATTTTCTTTTGCAGGTACCTCGTATCCACTGTCTTGTACACAAGAAGCTTGTGGCTCATGATTTTGTTGATGGTTCACCTATGACTGAAGTAATTATCCTTGTTTAGCTTAATATCTTCTTCCCCGTGCTGATTCTTATGCGTTTTGGGTATTTAACTGACTAATTGTTTTTCATAGTCAAATCCGTCAATGATTAGAGGAATAAGGGAAGGCCTGCTTAGTCATCTCACTGCTGTCCTTGGAAATGATGGAGTGGCAGCTCAATTTCTGCTGTTGCACCTCTTATCTCAGGTAAATTATATTGCTCTGCTATTGTGATCCCCCTTCCCTCCCTTTTGATTTTACATGATTGGCATTTGGTGGGACTTTTAGTAACTCTGAGCGTTGTTTTTTTAGAAAAATTTGTTTGTTTGCAACATCATGATTAGGTATTTCTTACTTGCAGGTGCATGCTAGAGTTGATGGTGTTGCTGTTGGGAAGTTTTCGCTTAATTTCACCAACTTCAGCAAGGAAACTGCATCTGTCTTTAGTAAACGTCTTGGTCTCACAATGAAGGAACTTCTTCCTTTTACACAGCAGATGCCTCTCACAATTGAATATCTTAACAGTGCCTCACTTGCCCCTAAAAAGGACTACCAGGCTAATAAGTAAGCAGAGTTGTCTTTTACACAATTCTACTTTGAAATACCGTTACTTTTTTATTTTCTTTTTACCTTACATATTTTAATGGTTGGATGGCAGATTGGTTTCTGGAGCTCTTCAGCTGGCAGAAGGGTCACACTTGATCATTGATGAGACGCAGTTGCAAGCTGGGACCCTGAATCCGACCGGAGTTGAGAATGCAAGATCATTGAAGAACTTGACAGAATTGCAGCAGGTAATGCTCCAAATTTAGTGTGTAAACCCATTTTCACTTTTCAACCACCTGCATGGTGTGTTCTGGTAAGTGAGAATCAAAATAATATTTTCACTGGCTCTAACATAAAATCTCTGCTTCCCTTCTAAAAATATATATTTAGGTTGAATACGATTTCCAGTATTATAAAATGGAGATGAAGGCAGACGTGCAGCTGCTTGTTCTATCTGAGGGGAAATCCAACATTCTGCCTGCAGACTTAGTCCTTCCTTTTCAGCCTTCATCAACCGCCTCCTCAGAAATTGTAGATGAAGCAATTGTACAGACTTGGAGATGGTATTTGGCCTTCCTGAGATCACTATCACACTCGATTAGTCCTGAAATGCAGAAGGTATGACTTGTTACGATGGTCTATCTTGATGAACCATTATCCAGGCCTTTTTTTTGGTCTTTCTGTTTCTGTTGCAGAAACAGAAATACCAGATACATAGCTGATAAATTTTCTTATAACTAATCAGGTGGTCGAAGAGGATCTAGTTGCAGCTAGGCAAGTAGACCGGACCTTAGGGAGCCAAGATTTTAGCAGGTCTGTATTAGCAGATACTTATCCTAGCCGACTTATATCAATTTGTCTTTTCCTTTTTACTATTTAACGAGTCTGATTAATTTTTTTGACTATTTATGCTTCCAGATTACTGACTATGAGTAGACTTGTGTCATTGAGCTTTGGCGAGACAAGTCTGTCCATGGAACACTGGCAAATGGTGAAAGAACTAGAGAGGCTTAGAAAAGAGAGAGTTAGATGAAGCCGTTTATAACATGTAACCTAATATTTTTTTCAAATGAATACAATTACCAGGATCTATATTGTATGGACTTGGGCATGGAAAGCTATTATGATTTTGTTTCAAAAATGACGTGTTTAGTGTCCAAACCCTCATAGCTCCATCACCTTGTAGAGGTTCACTCGATGTAATAAAATGCCTAGAGTAATCGACATAGTTCTTGATTGTGCAAAATTCAGAATAGCCTTCCACACAACTAACTCGAACTCTCTGAAAAGTTGGGTTGCTGCAGCAGTGCTACTGATGTGCTTGCCTGCCTGCCTGCCTATTAAAAATCAAAAGTCCGACTAACATCTGATAATTCATATTGTTTCTCATTAAATCTCTTAGTAAACATTCGAATTATGAGCATGATTCAATGGTTGTGAGTTTGTGATGTGAGCATTTTGAAACTATGCAATAAGTCATTCTTGTACACTTGTATTAATCTTCACTTTGAATAGTTAGCTTTGCTCCTAGAGTCCCTATCAACTTAAGCAAGTGTGTTTGTCGCTGTCGAGTCGTAAATGTTGAAAAAGATACACACATACATCAGAGAATGTTAAATGGCTGTTTGTGCACAAGCTAATGAGCTATCTTGTCACTCGCACTCGTACTAAGTTTGAAGCACAAAAACTGAAAAACTATTCAATTTCTTTTTTACCTGTCTCTCTCAAATGTAAGTTTTTGATTTCAAAGTCTTTGAACCACTCTAATACTCTTCTGTCAAAATCTCGTGGTAGGACTAAAATGTTAATTTGTCTCTTGAGTTGACATGAACTCCATACTTGTACGAGTATTTAACATCTTTGGTCGGTCAGTTTTTTTTTTAAGACACATGTTGAAAACCATGAAAAGTCAAATGAGGCAAAAAAAAAAAAAAAAAAAAAAAAAGGACCTAGAGATTATGAAAACAATGATAGTTTGAAGGTAGACATCCAAGCTTAACTAATAAGATCGCACGTAATAATGTATTTTATAATATATTAGTCTGTTGGTCTGTGTAAGCACCGGTTGTTTATAGGTATATAATATAATTTAATGTGTTTATAATAAGAAGAAAAATGAATTTTATTACTCCTTTCATTTCAAGTTATGTATCGCTGCATCGGTAAACATGTTAAAAGAAACATGTCAAGTCAAAGCAATGTAATACAACATTGAAAAACGAAATTTTATTGATTAAACAGCATAACAATACGTCTCAAAAGTCACAATGCTCTCTCCCCATCGGTTTATTGATAACGGTGATGATAATTCTTAAACTTGGACAATGCTATATTAATTAGAACAAAATGGAGGACAATAATAATTGAGAGGACCGAATATTTCTTCTAGACATTGATACATTCATGTTTGTAATACGGACATAAAGATCTAGAGTTGAGATAGAACGTTCATCATACAAGGCCGAGGACAACACTTAACACGAAGAGGAACGAGTTTTACTAACGAAAGACCACCAGTTTCCTCCATATCGATTAAATCGTTACTAATTCGTTCCCATTCGAAGCATTGGACCAATATTGCGACGGCCAACCAAATCATTCTATTTGCTAAGTGCTCGCCGGGGCAAATTCTTTTACCGGTACCAAAAGGCATGAAGTTGTACCCTAATGTAGTTTTCTCAAGACCCGAAAATCTCTCTGGCTTGAAATTTCTTGGGTCGTCCCATATGTTGGGATCATTGTGTACCGCCCATATGTTGTAAATTAACATAGAGCCTTTAGGGACGTGGTATCCCCCTACGTAACAATCACCCCTAGACTCGCGAGGTAGTCCTAGGGAACCGGTAGGGTACATTCGTAGTGTCTCGTTTATGATGCATTGAAGGTATGGGAGGTTGTTCTTGTCCGATTCTTCTACTAAACGAGTGTTTCCTATGTTTGTGTCGATTTCTTCTTGTGCTTTCTTTAGGACTTTGGGGTTGTTGAGAAGGAGAGAAAGCACCCATTCTACTGTTGCGGCTGAAGTATCCGTTCCACCTTGAAATAAGGCCTGTTACGTGCATCAAACAAATTAAATTAAAAGGTGCCTTAAATTATTTTTTTGGTATGCATATATGCGTACCATGAAGATCAAGAGTACGTGGTAGTAATTACAAAATAGTGGAAGGTATGCCTAACTTGAAGAACGTATTAGAATCAAATTAAATATGTAATCCTATTCATCGTATTTAAGTTTATAATCATTGTACATTGGATAGTGCAATCTAACTGAAAATGTGAGGGGGCAATTTATCACGTGTGATTATTGTGTGAGTGAGTATGTGATACATTAATTAGCGTGGTACTTATCGATAATGATAAAAAAAAAAAAAATAATAAATAAAAAAAATAAAAAAAAGAAAAAGAAGGTTTGCACAGAATACATACCAAAATGAGGCTTCCAATCATCTCATCGGAATAATACTGAGGATCCTCCTTTTGTAAGGACAATAAAACATGTATCATTGCCCTCTTTCTCCCATCAGATAAATTTCCTTCTCTTTCTAACTCTCTATGTTCTAACATTAATCCTTGCATGAATGTATTCTTTTCTTTTGTTAACTTCTTCATGAACTCCTCAGGGGATCCTAAAAACACCCTAAAATATTTCAAAATTGGCAAAAAATCTTCCATGTTATTCACTCCACTCACCCTAAAACTACCCTCCATAGTTTTTTGGAACTTTCTAGAAGCTTCCATTCCCCCGCTCGCCTCCACATAGTTACTCTTCCCTATTAACATCCTCATCATGTTATCTAGGGTGAGCCCAAAAATGGCGGATTTCATCTCCACTATTCCGCCATTTTCAGTGATGTCCTTTATCATCCTACGAGTGAAGGACCGGGCTACTTCAGCCCGAATCCCTGACAAGATTTGCAGCCGCTGGGGTGATAAGATCTCTACGGCTGAAATCCGTCGTAGGTTTTTCCAGTGGTCCCCATAAGGGGACCATGCCAGGTTAGTATAGTTATTACCCCCATGCTTCCCAGGGAGGAGCCGGGGGCGGTCTGCAAACACGTCACTCTTAACAAGACACTCCTCAACTGCCTTCGGAGAGGAGAGTAAAAGTACGGACCGAGCCCCCATCCTAAGATAGAGGACCGGGCCGTACTTGACCGCCAAGTGGGCAAGGGAGCGATAGAGGGGCCTCTTAAAGAGGTAGAGGTGGCCTATAATAGGGAATGAGAGGAATGGACGTGGTGGCAATTTGCCCTTAACCTTGGAACGTAGGATGGTATGCTTAAGTGTGAAATAGGTTGCTAGATAAAATGCAACATACTTGATAACTATAATAATGTTATCAATATCAAAATCTATTGATAACAATTGCATCATATAATGATATTGGATGTGCTACAAAAATTTCAAGCTAAGGAAAAAAGAAAGTGTACGTAGGTGTATAGTGATTAGATGGGTTTTGGATGCATTTATATTTGTCTTCGATCATTGTGCTACAAATTTATAGTGGATTGGTATTGATCAGCTTTTGACAATTCTAAACATGAGTATTATTTCTCGTTTTGGAGGGCTGATGGACTAGATAATGGAGATTATTTGTTAGGAAAGTTCAAATTGTTCATTGTTCATTGTTCAAGGCTAAAATAATTGTCAACAAAAAAGCCAAAATGAGGAGTCTTTTAGATTGAAGTTTTTGTCATGGAGGCGGATGCAATGTACCATGCTCCGTGTATCCGGTTTTCTTTAAAAAAAGGCGGAATGAACATATAGTAGTTGTTCAATAAAGAATATATAGTTGTTTTTATAAAGAACATATAGTTATTTTATAAAGAACATCACATATGGTTGTTTTGTAATGAACATATAGTTGTTTTGTAAAGAACATATAACTATTTTGTAAAATCCAGCTTTATGTTCTTTGTATATATCTAAAGAACATTCGTAATATTAACAAAGAGCATGATAATATAATGTAATAAATATTATTTTTATTCAACAAAAAAAAAAACAGAAAGAGCATAATAGTATTTTTTTAAAGAACATCTAGCTTTTCAATCTTTAAATGAATTATTTGTTCCATAATTGAAGAGTTTTGGTAATTATTTTCCAATCTCAATTTAGAAATTTGTATATTTCTTCATATTTAATTTCACTTGTTTAAATTTTTTTAGAGAGATAAATAGAAAGTTTATAGAGAAGAAGTTCTTCTAATAGAAGACGATGGTTATGCATTTAGATCGAGTTTCGTGGAGCTTTTGATCATTGTTTTGTTAATGGAGTGATTTTTAATGAAGGTGAATACGTGGATTTGTTAATCAAAGATTTAAAGTAATTTTGAATGAAATTTTGTATTTATTTTTCTTTTTGTGTTACTTTATATTTGAATTAGAATATTTTGTAATCATAAAATTCATTGTTTATTTTCCTTTTTGAAATTTGATGAATCTGGATAGATGTTGAATTTGATAATAATGTGACAAAGGTTGAAGATGATGTTCTTTATAAGATAGTGTTATTTTCATTTCTTTAATCTTTACAATTCTATAACATGTTTTTTTCACTTTAACTAAATGTTCTTTTCATTTTAGCTAAATGTTCTTTACATCTCTATACAATATTCTTTCCGTTTTTTTTGAACGGATGCACCATGCGCATGGTACATCCGCCTCCACGAACCACTAATTGCTTTTAGATTAATACGGAGTATCATAGATTTATATTCGTGTCTATCTCCTCTACTCTCACAAATTGATACATTTGTTTTCGTGCCAGTTTATCAAAAACTTTTATTACTTGAAAAGTAAAAGAAAAATATTAAATTATAAGAGGAGATGTTTGCAACTTATTTATCTCATCGAAGTATTATATGAATCCACAAATTCTTGATTAAGGCGGACTTTCGTTAGGTTATTGTAAGACGGATTAAAGTTAATCTAAAAATATTTTTTTAAGGGAAACTAAAAGTATTTAAAGTTACCTTACATAGTACAAGTACAAAATAAAGTTACCATTTTCCTAACATAAATTTTACCCTTATAAAATACTTATAATGTACTTAATGAAGTATTAAATTAATCATATTAGCATTAGTAGCATGTATCCATTAGAAATTACACATTAAAATACAATCAAACATTCAAACGTGCACCAAAAAAATAAAATACAATCAAACTCATTTCAAAATTTAAAGTTTCACCTGCAATCATTAATGACATTTTCGTAATTTCACAATTTTTCTATCTTTTCCCAGTTTTTTTAACTTTTAAGGTAATTTCATTTACAATATGACTGATTTCATTTACTTTTACTTACTATTCATAAACTTTTTTGAAATGAAACTGGAAATCACTTTGTAAAGTTGAAATATTATGAAAATGACATTAATGACACGGGAAGCATGTGGACAGTCCGATTAACATTATCTAAGGGCGGCCTAGATTAGTTCCTAGTTCTTATTTTAGCTTTGGTTCTCATTATAACGAGGTTATATATATATTCTTTTGTTTTTTTTTTAACAAATTATTTGTGATTATATGTATGCGTGATTAGTGAGTGAGTATGATTTTCCTAGGAAAAACAGGTAATTTATTAATGGGATTAAAAAATATCAAACCCCCCCCCCCCCAAAAAAAAAAAAAAAAAAAAAAAAAAAAACTACCTGCCTATATGGCCTAATTACTAGGGCTGGCAATCGGATCAGGTCGGGTCGGGTTCGTGTTCGGGTCAGCTAATTTCGGGTCAGCTACCCCCAACCCGGACCTGATCCATTTAAGTTTTCGGGTTGAAAAACTTGACCTGACCTGATATTTTCGGGTTTCAGGTCAACCCGAAAATGACCTGATTTGACCTGAAACGTTTTATTTGGGTATTAATCATGTTGTTAAATTCGGGTTGGGTCAACCCGGCCAACCCGATAATGTTCATTTAACATGATATTTCAGTCTTTCTGACAAGTACTCCGGAAATCTTAAAATTTAATCCCAAACAAAATAACTTATAGATTACAAACAAGTCAAATTAATGAATTACAAATCGTATTTTAAATGCTAAAATGAATTTTAAGAACAATCTTCCATCTCTTTGTTTTGTCCTCCATTATGGAAATGTGGAATCAATCTCCTATTCTCCTCCTCTCTGAATCTCTAAAATCTGACTCTTCGAAAGTTAAATGATTTTAGTTGCTGTAATTTGCTGCCATTTAAAAAATACAAACAACATTAGCATGAAAATAAATTGACATGAACAACAACAAAAGACAATAGATCAGAAATTATATGAACAACAAGAGAAAATTAACAATAGAAATTACTCAAATCAGCATGAATAAATTATATAATAATACGAAATACAAAACTTAAAAACAAAAATTAACAACAACAATCGCATAAAAACATGGACAACAAAAATTAACAACAGAAATTAACATTAACAATCGAATATTAGCATGCACTGATGAACAACCCGTATTTTTTAGAAACAATTAAATACATGTAAAATAATGATGAAACAAAAGTACCTTGTAAATTGATGAAGGAGAAGAACGAGTAGAAGAGAGTGACTCACAATTTACAAAGGAGATTTGATTGTTTGAATTCTTGAGTTGAAGAAAGATGAATGAAAAATTGATTTAGGAGAGAGAATCAGAGAAAGGGTTGAAACGGCTGAGAGATTGTGATGATCTTAGGGTTTTTGCTTTTAATAGGAGGCTGGTATTGGGCTTGGGCTGAATTCTTTAAGTTTTTTTTTTTTTTTTTTTTTTTTTTTTTTCCGGGTTAAATGGGTCATATTCGGGTTGAAATATTCAACCTTAACCTAACCCATTTAATTTTCAGGTCGGGTTCGTGTCGACCCATTTAAGTTTTCGGGTTGAAAACCTCAACCCTAACCCGTTATTTTCGTGTCGGGTTCGGGTCGGGTTTTCGGGTCGGGTCAGTTTTTGCCAGCCCTACTAATTACATAGTTTTTTTTAAAAACGCATTTATTTAATAGGGAGAAAACGATATAAATGTATTGCTCAATCAAAATACCCTTTGCTTAAATCCATAGTCGATTATCTAAATTTAAAATACTCATTTGCTTAATAGACTCTTATCATATGGTATTCTGTATTACATTTTCGCAAATACATGAAGTAAGAAAACAATTATATATTTTAATTAAATTGTGTGTGGCACAAGAC
Source organism: Chenopodium album (assembly GCF_948465745.1). Lineage (NCBI taxonomy): Eukaryota > Viridiplantae > Streptophyta > Magnoliopsida > Caryophyllales > Amaranthaceae > Chenopodium > Chenopodium album. The sequence continues at coordinate 1,367,355 of NC_137852.1, forward strand.
TTAAACTAGTTTTGAACACTGTTGATGATAAAAAATACATTGCTAAATCATGCTCATCAAGATTCTATATATTATTCATCTCCCTCATTAGATTGTTACCAAATGTATTCAAATTATATTTTGCTCTAGCAAATCCTAAGCAAGTCAAATTCATTCCTTTAGGTGGAATCCAAAAATGATAAGAGAGCTAAATCCTTGTAGAGTAGAAATTCTTTATAAATACACAACCACGTCTATCAACAATGGAGATGGATTAGTCAAAGATGTTTTGGTGTCAAACATCATAGTCGTAGGGAAAACTTTGGTTCAGAATGAGACAAATTAAAGAAGCTCGACAAAAAGGTAAGGAAGATAAGGATCGGAAGGGGAGAGCGGGCGAAGTCATGGGTTACATTTGAGATTATTTTTATGTGTATATGTATAATTTGGAACAATATATGTTTGCTGCTTAGATTACAAAGCTAAGAATACAATAACATATAAGAACACTTCACACGAAGAAAAAAAAAAAAACTATTGGTGTATAGTATCATGTATTTTATACACACCAAGAGCCCTATATATATTTTTAATCCTAGAACGTTAAACAAATTTATATTATATATTAAATTTATAAGTCATATATTATATATTTATATTATTACATATAAATATTAAATGTGAATATTAAATGTAAATTTGTTTGACACATAAATATGTGTATATGTGTAATTTAAACTGATAGGTTTTATTAAATTATGTAGTGCAACGAGGTTCCATAGCCGCACTTGAAGCCTGCTACTTCGTATAGATCGAGTTGGGGACGTATCTGCACCAAGGTATAACTTCATGAATTCTAACCCAAACAAAGACGGTGATGAACTAGAGAAGTAAAATTTCGTTGATCTTATATATGACACCACCTCATATTACATTGATCGAGATATTCTATATAATAAGAATAAGGAAGCCAGTTAACTCTTATGAAAACCATGACTTGGCACCACATCGAGTAGAATTGAAGCATCACCTAGTATTGTTTCACACGTTACTTCTTGGCAATAAACAGATCAAATTAAAGGATTGGGATTTGGGAAGCAGAGCGATTATAGTATGGGAAGTCACTTAGATCAAAACATGAGTCGCAAGGAAGGGCTTTGGAGCAAGTAGTATACTATTGTCGTCAACTAATAAAGAGCTCAGTTGTGAGCATGCATGTATGAGTAAAAATGTGTTGTTTCTACCTACTCCTACCACTATCACTAGTGAGTGATGAGAGATTGGGTGTACATCAAATTAAATGGGTTTTTGGGGGGAAATATGTTGAAGTGTTTGATTATTGTTATTGGATGCTATTTAGTATACAACCGGGTTGAAAAAATGTTGGTTTTTTGTTATAAGGATTTGATATTTTGGGTGAAGATATGGAGGGTTTGAGAATGTGACAAAGTATTTTGAAAAGGGGTGAGGAATGGGAGAGTGGATAAAGTCATTAGTTAAATGTTTGGTACTTAGATTACAAAGCTAAGTATACAATATTGCAAATAACATATAGGAGATGGGACCACTTCTCACGAAAAAAAACTCTTGGTGTGGTGTGTGTAGTATGGTATCATGTATCGTATACACACGAGTCTTCTATACTTTAATTATAGAATAATTTATATTATATATTGTATTACATGTAAATATTATGTGTAAATATATTAAACTGATAGATTTTTTTTGAATCATGCAGTGCAACAAGGTTCCATAGCTGCGCTTGAAGTCTGCTACTCCCGGAGAAGATCCAATGAAAGAGTTGGAGACATACCTACACTAAAGGGTACGAACTCTATGAATCCTTACCCTAACAAAGATAGTGATGAGTTAACTCTCATGACACCTCTCATGCTACACTAATCAAGATATTCTATATATGACACCTCTCATGCTACACTAATCAAGATATTCTATATACGGAGTAGTAGGAACAAGGAGGCATGGTTAACTCTCATGAAAATCATGACTTGGAACCACATCGAGCAGAAGCATCAACTAGTGTCATTTCACAAGTCACTTCTTGACAAGAAACTCAAAGGATGGGAAAGAAGAACTCTTACAATATGGGAAGCCGCTTTGATTAAAGCAGAGTCGAAAGGAAGAACTTAGAGCCAAGTAAGGCCACTACTAGTGTCAACTAAGAGCTCAGATGTGAGCATGTATGGATGAAAATGTGTCGTTTCTACAATTCCTACCACCCTCACTAGCTAGTGAATGATGGGAGATTGGGTGTGTATCAAGATGGATTTTTGAAGAGGAATGTGTTGAAGTGTTTGATTATTGTAATTGGATGATTTGTCGTTGTGTAATATACATTCGGGTTTTAAAAAATATTGATTTTTTGTTATAAGGGTTTAATATTTTGGATGAAGATAAGAAGGGTTTTAATGCAACAAAGTAGTTCGAAAAAAGGGTGAGGAAGTCGAGGAAGGGAAAAGCGGACAAAGTCATGGATTAGGAGCAATAAAGGTTTAGTACTTAGGGCCTGTTCATATTTACTTAATTTCAGTTCAGTTCAGTTCAGTTCAACTCCAATCAGTTCAGTTAAGTTCAGTTCAGTTCAGTTCAGTTCAATTCAGCTCCTAATTTCCTTCTCTCATAAAATATTCATTTCAGCTTAATTCAGTTCAGTTCAGTTCAGTTCAGCTCGGTTCAGTAAATGTGAACAGGCCCTTAGATTATAAAGCTAATATCTTTGTTGCCTTGGTATGGATTGAATTGATTTCATTCGGCTTGATTTGGTTGATTGTTTGACTTGATGATAAAGATGATGATGACGTTGATGTTGATGAAATGCATGGACGAATACGGCTCCCTTTAAATCCCAAACACGAGTATCATTTTATGCCAACATACTACAAAAAACAATAGAGTATGGTTAAAGTAAGCTTTATAACTTCATATCCGTTCTTTTGCTAAGTAACGTATAAAATTTATAAAACGGGGATATGTAATAGAAAAGAAAACGGTTATGTGAATTAACCCTTCACTTTTCCCTATGAAAGCCAATTAAAATTTTATAGCAAAAGAAAATTGTTGTCTTAGATAACAATTCTTTTCTCCGAGGGTTTTTTTTTCTTTTTTTTTTTCATAAATTAATTTTGATGCGCGGGGGTTTTCATATCTAAATTGCTAGCCATCAAAGATTGCCAGATTGGAATTGTAGAAGGAAGAATGTCATTTTGAAATTTTAAGTTTAAAATTGTAAAAGGAAGAATACCAGATTGAAATTTTTGTATCAATGCCAAATTGAATTTGAAATTGTAAAAGGAAGAACGGGATTAAGTATGATTTTTTTTTTTTTTTTTTTAAGCAAAGTTGAGTCTGAGTTGAGATTACTCGAGTCAAGTTGAGTTCGAATCGAGACAACTCAAGTTGAGTTTTTTTTTTTTTTTTTTTTGAAAAGTTGCTCAACTTGATTGATTAATGATTAGCACCCCCTAATTGGGAGTTTGGGACAATTGAATTTGGGCTTGTAAACAGTTTTAGTTTGTAGTTTTAAGGACAAAATCCAAATACACTCTCCAACCAACCACTCTTCCCTGAGCTTCAATCTCGAGGAGAGAGAAACAATGGCTGATCGTCGGCGATTTGCAGCAATTTTGTCGGCAGTCGTCGACGTCAAACCTCACGAAATCTCCGCGCTTCTTCACTCCGCTGGATCTTTCTTCTTCGTATGCAATTTCTCCCTTTTTTTCTTTTAATTATTCAGTAATGTTTGTGATCTCATTTTCCGCCATTGTTATTGATTTTGACGATTGAAATTGACTGTTAATTATTTGATTTTGATTTTAATTTTAATTTTAATTTTGTTGAATTGGACAGATTTTGAGTGCGTACTTTGTGGTATTACCATTGCGAGATGAAGGAGCAATATCATTAGGGTTGTCGAATCTTCCTGAGCTTTTTATTGGATCTTTGCTTCTTACTTTGATTGCTGCTCCTCTTTCTACATTGCTCTTTTCGTTGCCGAATCTATCCAAAGGCAGGGTATTGTCTTTTCGTTATGTTGTCATCTTGTTTTGTTTAACTTATTGTTCCCGAACTTAACTTATCTGGACTTATTTTCGCCAAATTTTATATATGTCAACTTATTGGTCCCGAACTTTGAATGATGAACTTATTTTTCTTGAAATAAGTGAAAATAGGATGCTGAGAAGACTCCGAGTTGAAGTAGCATAATGTTGTTGTGTGTAGAATCAAGGGTTGATTGAAAAAGGTCTTATTATTTTAGGAATCATGGGTTATTTGAAAAAGTTCTTATTGTTGTGTGTAGAATCAAGGGTTGATTGAAAAAGTTTTAATTATGTTGTTGGATTGGGGGATCTTTTATCTTGTTATGATGATGTGACAAGTGATAATAAATTATGAAACATTATTGAGTAATGAAATGATACAATCTAATCTAATCCAATGTTGGTGGAGTTATTGATTAGAGACAGAGTTCTTGTGTAATAGTAGGCATTAATTTCACAGTTTTACGTTGCAACTTGCAAATCCGATATCAACTGTGATGGAAGTAGCCTTTTTGCTGAACCATTCAGTGTTAACTTAAAAATACTGGTGGTTCTAGTAAAATGACGACCTGCTAGTTTAGTTGTAGAAAGTCTTGATTCATGTTACTTGGTGTAAAGTTCGTGTTACATGCTGTCTATCTGAGTTTAAAGCTTGTATTGACACTGCACAAATATAGTTGTCTCTGTGCGATTATTCATAGATAAATTTTAAAATTTCAGGCACTGGTGTTGATACACAGATTTTTTAGCTTGTCACTTGTCGTATTCTTTGTTTTTTGGCATACTTCAACAAATGAATCTTCCACATCCAGTAATAAGGTGAGATAAGTAATTCATTACGAGCAAATATTTATGAATGCAGTCTGCTTTAATGTTGGGGGTTCTGTTTCTTAGTTTTTACTAGTTCTTAATGCTTCCCGTTTTGGCACTCAGGATTCAGTTGTTGTGCATTCAGAACATGATCAAAATGTCGGCGGGGAGCATTCCAATGTTATGCACTCTAGTTGGGATGACCTCTCATTATATTACATATCAGTGAGAATTGGTTTATTCCTTTGGGTATGGTTATGTCCTTCAGCTTGAAATGAATTGCTTGCTTCAGTATTTGATATTTTACGATTCTTATTTGGGTATGATTTCTTCTTTGCTTATTAAAGATTGCTCTGTTGAATTTGATAACTATCTCCTCAACGTGGGCGAGAGTAATCGATGTTATGGATAGCGAGGTTAGTTAATATCCTCCTGTTAAGTGATGGATGCAGGCTTTTGTGAGAATTTAACTTGGATTTTTATCCAGTCAGGTTCAAGACTGTTTGGGTTTATTGGTGCGGGTGCTACACTTGGTCAGCTGTTCGGATCATTGTTTGCAACTGGAATGGCTTGGCTGGGATCTTGTATGTTATTGTCTTGTTATGACTTCAATACTTGCTATGGATATTATTTTTTCTTTTTTAATAGTTTTTGTTTTGACACAGACCTTGATCTCTGTTGCTTTCAGTTTTACTCCTAGTAGCTGCTTTTCTAATGGAACTAGCTGCACAGTCTTCTAAAGGAATTAGTCAAGACACACCCCATATTTCTGAGGAAGACACTCCGATGATGTAAGATAGAGTTCTGGGTTTCTTTTTCTTTTGTTAATCCCTTGTCTTTTTGCAACGGTTCTAGATGAATTAACTAGACCAATTCAAGATGAGGTTCCATGGTGTATGCTGTTCGCAGATGATATCGTTTTGGTGGATGAGACTAAGGATGGGGTTAATGTCAAGTTGGAGCAATGGAGGCAAAGGTTGGAATCTAGAGGGTTTAAGCTAAGTCGGAGTAAGACTGAATATTTGGTATGTCGTTTTGGCACTCAGAGGGGGACAAGCAATGAAGTGGTGAGTTTGGATGGAAAGGATTTGACCATGAGTGAATGTTTTAAGTACCTAGGGTCGATCATCCAGAAGAATGGTGACATTGATCAAGACGTGACCCACAGGATTAAGTCAGGGTGGCTTAAATGGAGAGCGGCCACGGGAGTGTTATGCGACCGCAGCATTCCCTTAAAGTTGAAGGGAAAATTCTACAGGACTGCCATAAGACCAGTGTTGCTCTATGGTACAGAATGTTGGGCTTCTAAGAAAGAGCATATTAAAAAGATGGAGGTTACGGAAATGCGCATGTTAAGGTGGATGTGTGGAAACACTTTAAGAGATAGAATCAGAAATGAGGTTATTCGCAAGAAAGTAGGTGTGGCGGGCATTGTAGATAAATTAAGGGAAAATCGTCTGCGTTGGTTTGGACATGTAAGACGGAGACCCGAGGGTGCACCGGTGCGAAGAGTGGAAGAGTGGGACCATGGAGGGATTAAACGAGGAAGAGGGAGACCAAAGATGACTTGGTTGGAAGGAGTGAGGAAGGATATGAAGTGCATGGATTTACGTGAGGATGAAGTTTTGGATCGTAAGGGATGGAGGAGAAAGATTTATGTTGATGACTACACGGAATAATCAAATTTGGTTCATGTTAGCCGACCCCACTTTTGGGATTAAGGCTTTGATTGATTGATTGATTGATTGATTGATTGTTAATCCCTTGTCTGAAACTTAATGACTATAATGGTATGATCTAGCTAAGTTTTATGGTTACAAAGCCCTATGCCTTTGAATGAACTCAGGGTAAGAGATAATAGAAGTTGATTGTGGCCTTTTACAATAAATGAATTGATAGGGCTAAGAGAAAACGATGGTTAGTTGGATGTGCAATGTTACAAGGAGAGATAAAATGAGCAATGAAATGATTTGAGACAAGGGAATATTATCTTATTTGAAGGGATTGTTCTATAATTTAAGAATTTTAAGATATGGATGCCCAATGTCACATCAGTCCTAAATTTAATTGATTTCCAATAGTTGGTCAGTCAATTCCTGGTAGACTTTTCTGAGCACCTGTTTACAAAGAGTATTGAGAATTCAGTTAGGCTTTATGCAGGGTTATCTGGCCTATAGAATGCGGGTAATTGCTAATGGTCTAAGTAAGGAAACTACACGCGTTTGGACTTTGAAGATAATCTATCTCTTTGTTTAGAAATTGGTTATATTTGTGTGAAAACATAATATGACTTTTTTTTTTTCAATTTTAATTTGATGTGTTTGAGCTCTCTTTGGAAGAATAAGTTTTCTGCAATATTTCCATGGTAATATGACTAGTTAAAATAATATTTGCGTGCTCACTCTCAAAGCAATAAACTTCTAATTCTTCAGATCCTCTCACTCTCTATGATAATAAGGGTTTGGGGAAGCTTATGAAGAAATAATGTTTTATGTAAGTGTATATAGCTTGTATTGTACTTCTTAATATGGCCTCTACGCTGACTCTAATATTTCTGCCACAGTCAGAGGCATATAAATTGAATGTAACCATGTTTGGAATAGTGCACAAGGATTGTAGTATGGCTAGTTTTATGTACATAGAGCTATTATTGTTTGAACTTGTTTGAATTTTCTGGAGATATTTTGGGTAGCATTAGTCTTAGAGAACTTGAATTTAGATGTGTACCAAATCAATACTCTTTCTTTTGTTGAAGCTAAATTATTTATCTAGAGGCATAAACACATGTATCCTGGATAATTTTCAGGTAGCATCAGTTTTTGAGAAAATGCATTTACGTCTGTATCCACTCGATTCTGCTTTAGGATTTGATTAATTCAGTGAGAAGCATAAACACATCTTTTTCCAGATAATGTTCTGCCTGTTGATCTATATGATTTAAGAGGAGGATAACTCCTAATTGAAATATTCAGTATTTCAGAATCTTATTATTTTGACTTGCTGTTAACAGTAAACTGGATGAAGAACAAAGTGGAGCAATAAAGCTAACATCAACGCCGAAGGGATCTTCTCCAGAAAAACCTCAACTTTTGGCTTTGTTGGATGGCTTTAGGCTTATACTCTCCTCATCTTATTTGATCTATGTATCACTGTATCTATGGCTGAGTGCTGTTGTCTCATCATTCTTTTACTTCCAGGTAAGATAGCTTATGTTTAATGGCAGTTTGGTTGTGTGTTGTGCAAGGATATTTTGAATTTTGTTTCTGTGTGGAAGATGTTATGGTGCTTAGCGACAACTTTGCAATCAAAACTGCCCATATTTGGTGGGAATCACTTTCTGAAATCCACCACTGTTGTTGATATTTATTCGCTTGTCAGTAAGTATAGGATGATGATGAGAAAAGACATTAGAACATGAAGCCTGTAAACACATCTAAGCTGCTTGAGCAGTCACAATACTATGTGGAAATTTTCATTACCCTTTTGGGCGCTTCTGTTGTATTTGACCAATACATCATTGCTAATTAAGTGTTTGACATGAGTGCTAGGTTAACCCTCGCCGGGGTGTATGTATGTGGTATCCACCTTGTGATTGTGAGGTCCTTTAACCCCACTTGAATTTGGATAATTTTGGAGATTGACCTCATAATCCCTTAAATTTTTGTAATTCTTTTATCCAATAATTTTTTTCTTTATCTGAACTTGACATCAGCCACGTGCATAGGGCCTCATTATGTTGGGCAATGAGGTTTCCTCTAATGACTGAGATTTATTGAGAAAGTTGATCCTTGTTAAGTGGAAGACTAACTGTATTTCTAAAAGGCAGAGAGGGACCAGGAGAATTGCAGTTGACTGGGCTGTCTTAATAGAGTACTAGACTTGCAAATTTTCAATAACAGTGAAATTATGATACCATTATTAGAGGTTTTCATATCTGACCTGTAGAGAGATGACCCTTTGTCCGATATCGTTTATTGTGCATTGAATGATCACTATTTCTGCTTGACTGATGTTGTTCAGATGCTTACGTGTATCCTCATTGTCCTTCATGTATTACAGGTTGCTTTCATAAGGTTTAAGGATTAACCTAGTAGTAAAGTCAGTATCAGAGTTACTAATGCTAAGTTAAAAGTATGGTACATTTTGTCTTTGGATGGGCCATATCCTTGTCTTAGTTTGGGTTGAGACACCTTTATCTCTGATCTACGAGCCTTATGTTTGGTTTTCTTTTTACTATCAATTATATTTCTCGTTAACTAAGTCACATTAATTTTTGCTTATTATGTTATTTACTGCTGTTTCAGAAAGTTTCTATTATTGCCCTGACAACATCAAGTGCTGCTGGTAGAATGAAATTATTTGCGGAGATCAATAGCTTTATTGCCCTTTTTATATTTTCAGGGCAAATCACCTTAACGGTATGCTATGCTAATTTATGAAGTGGCAAAATGAGATGCATATTGTGGAGATTTTCAATTTTAATTTCGAATTTGTGATTCGATCACTATTTTAAAGTATAATACAAAATAGCAGTTTTCTAATTTTGGAGGTGTAGGCCTTGCTTCGCATATGTTTGCAACTTCATTATTAACCTTATGCTGAGACTTTAGGCCTCTGTTCTGGATGCACCTCAAGTCTTTTATCTACACCTTTGCATTTCTATATTCCTAATTTGATCTCTTATTAAAAGTATAATTATATATTCATCTATGCCAAAGAGGGTCATGTCAAGGTGGAGTTGATTCACATTTCACATGACACTGACCTAGTTCTGCTTATGTGTTGATCATATATTCGTCTTTGATGTGTTCTGTTACATTTAGCTAGGGGCGAGGCTTTCTCTCCGGCCTTTAATTAGCTACCTATACCTTAAATAATTTTCTACAATGTCATCAAAAGTTGCATCCTTCCCCAAATAGATGTCCCACTATTAAGTTTTATATCTACCAAATCATGCCTCTTCTTTGATGTCCCACGATTCAGTTTATAATGCTGTAAAATGATTGTCTGTTCCTATTATGGAAAAATTTTAAATTGTTTTTTAGTTTCCTAACCGCTAAGTTCTTATATATATAAGCCTTTAACCTCCTTTTGGTGAAAAAAAATAGCCCAGCAAGTTCTAGGTGTTGTTTTATAAGTGACGCTCTTATTTGCTATAGCAACTTCGCATATCTGCAGGTTATTGGTATTGCTAATGCAAATGATTTTGTGTTCACTATAACAGGGTCGCATACTTACTATTGCTGGTGTCACTGTTGCTATTAGCTCTGCTCCCTTAGCTGCTTTATTCAATTTAGTTGCTATATCTGCATGGCCAACTTGGATTGTCGTCGGTGTTTGTGAAACCCTGAGGAAGGTTTGTTTTGTATAATTTGCTCTATATAGCTCCACATATAGAAACTTAATTTTAAAGGGGTACTAATGAATAAGTCATCGCTTCACATTCTCCCTTCTACAGGTTGTTATGTATGTTGTAACTAGGCCAGGAAGGGAACTCCTGTTTACTGTTGTTTCACAGGAGGAAAAATACAAAGCCAAGGTACGCATAATTTCTGCATTGAACATGACCTTAAAAATCATACTTTCTCTACCTTATGCTATTAATCAATGTTATAGATATACTTCCTCCGTTTCTTTTTACTTGCAACACAGCCTTGTGGCACGTGTTTTGAGGTCGGGTTTATGTAATGTAAACGGATAAATTATTCATTATAATTTTTACAAATGATACTTAACCCTGATCTAATCTTCGTGTAAAAATTATATTGATAAAATCGCTCGTTTACCCTCACTAATCATCTTCTAAAACTGCGTGCCTAAAAGGTGTGTTGCAAGTAAAAGAAAACAGAGGAAGTAATAGGCTATGTAAGAAGAGTATGACTCCACCTATAAATTTTTACTGTGAAAATCTAGACATGAAAATCTCTCGAGGTTCCAACCCCTCATTTTCTTTGAAAAAATCTTCCTCATTTTTGGCCCTTTTCCTTGCTGTCCTTTCAAAATCTGTCACAACACATAGAACTTGCTGGGCTATTTTTTTGGTCTACTGACTACCTTTCTCCTTAAAATAATGATTCAGGTGTGCATAGATGTAATTGTGCAAAGGCTTGGAGATGCCACTGCAGCAGGGATGTTCAAGCTGTTTTTTGGATCTTTTGAGGGGAAAACATCAACAATATCACTCTACGCCCTTCCTGTAAGTCTTAATCTGCTTGTTTATGATGTTTTAGAGGCAAATTTGAAAAGAAGCATGCTGTGGTTCCTTCTAATAAAAAGTTTAGGTCTGCACCCCAAAAAAGAAAGGTTTAGGTTAGCAATAAGGTTTGGAATTTAATTGAAAGGGGGAAAAAGTCGACAGTATGTACAAGGATTTTTTCTCTTCAAAGTAAATTTACAGCAGTCTGAAATTGATATCTGTGAATCCGTTTGAAGTCCATGTTATTGATGCTTATTATTCAGGCCTTAGATTGGGTATCTTACTACAGTATTTGCTTGCAATAGAGAACTGCTTATTACTGTTGTTAGGCTGAAATTTTTGAAAAGGAGTTAAGAGGTTTTTTCGTCCCCTTTTTGCTGCCCTTGCTCTCTAAAGACTCAGTTTCTATCTTTATCCCTTTGCATTGCTGAATTATTTCAGTTCATTCTAGGGAAGATGCCTGTATCCCAGCTCATCTTAACACATTTTTAGTACATTGATAATTGTCACAAATTCCGCTAGGTGACCTGATAAAACTCTGGCTTTGATTTTAACTTATCCACACCTCTTGTAATTCTTAGCTCCATCCCCATTAATAAGACACTTTTGGTTGAAGGTCATTTGTAACGAATTGGGTTGAAGTACCATCTGATTCTTCTTTATGAAATATATTATCCTTACCAAGCCTCTAGATAGTATTTTCAGTTAGCATTGAGGGTAATATGGACAAAATGTAAGTTTAAAAGAAAATTTAAAAGTGGACTATTGGTTACAAAAATGCAATACTCTTACAATTGTAAGCTTGCTTTAAATTTTCATCCCTGATCCACCTTAAGTTGATTGAACCTTGAAACCCTTGATGAACTTGAGGTGATATAGCTCTGTAGCTGACCAGTCGCTTGACTATTTATGTCATATATCTAGGTTGTCAACTATAAGATTAAACAGTTGGCATAAAAATATTTAATGTGTCCTGCCAACTGCTTAACCTTATTGTTATCAAAACCCTTTGGACTGGAAGATGGCTAGATTTACAAGCTCACTGTGTGTGCTCTTACACATCGCTTGTTCCCACTCACAGGAGGCCTCCTGCCTCTGCAATGACTGATCACATTATTTGCTGTAGTTTTTTTATGCCCTTTTATTCAAACATATGAGACTCCGGCACAAACTTTTTTGTGGGTTGATGTGTGCCTACGTTATCTCACCTGTTGGATTCAAAATTTGCTGGATAGCATAAGTTGCAAGTATTCTGCTCTTAACTTACTCCAGCTATCTAGTTACTACCTCCGTTTCAATTTATTTGCAATGATGTGACATTTACCAAAATCTAGGTGAAATTTGTTTGTAAGTGGTAAATGGAGAGAGAAAAATAAAGTTGCATGTGATGAGGAGAGAAATAGAAAGAAATGACAAGTAAAAAAGGAAAGAGAACATTTGATAATTTGTAATATGCATTTATGGTAAATGCTACAAATAAATTGAGACGGAGGTAGTATGTAATTTTTTTGGGTTAGTACTTAAAACCCCTAGAAATTTCCCTAAAGTGAAACACTATCTTCCGCTCTTGAGGAACATTATTTGAGTAATTTTTACTTTCACCCAGCGATAACTTTGCCCAAAACTACTCTCCAGATAACTTATTAATGTGAATAGAGGCTGAGGAGAAAACCCTCTGCATCCTTGTAGGAAATAGCTTAGGATTAATGACAGGGATAGTCTTTTCTTTCATTATTGTTATGGAATAATCCCTTATCCAGTTATTCTTTTGACTTATTATTTACCAAATTACCAGCATCTGTGATGTGGGAGTCACCCTCTCCATACGAGAAAAGTTATTGAGTGAGGCAGCCTTTTGCTCCTACTAGTCAACTAGTGGTTGTTCTGAGATGATCATTTTGTTTCTATAACATGTTTTCCTTTTTGCCTTCTCCCGCACTGATTAGAATAACTTATTTCTGTTTGTGTGAACATAGGTATGTTTATTGTGGATACTTACAGCATTACACTTGGGAAATCGACGAGAACAACTGGTAAAGCTTCAGGCTCGTACTGTAACCTCAGATTGTTGTGAAGATGATCTCAGATGACACATCCTCATCTGCTGTAGAGTTGTAGATCGAACTTAGCTTTAATGCGATCACTGAAAATTTTGTATACAAATTCTTGTAGACTACTTTTAATACAATGGAAGAAAAGATCCAAAGTTAAGCAGGAAAAAAAAAACCATACAACTATTTGTTTTTCATCCAATAATATAGTGTATCTTTTGTTGGTCCGGTATCAATTGTATATTTTACAAGAGATTAGGTTTTGTAACCACCTTAAGATGATTAACATAAAGAGATTATGACACAAGCTCCTGTAAAATTATTCACATTCAAAACCCCATGGCTTATGCGCGATCTCAATTTGTAACGACAAAAAAAATACTCGTATAAAGCATGGTTTTGCAAAAACTAGAAGACCATATATCTACGAAGAACAAGATACCATGAATACATCACAACTCTTCATCCTTTTAGTATTAGGAACTTTCATCCATTCATCACTGCAAGGTACATTTCGCATTAGACACAAAGAAGGGATGAACTTTATTGATTTCTTGCCTATTTATATTACACCTTTCCAACATTATATGATAAACAATGACTAACAGGATACAGATAGATATTACACAGTTCCACTTCCATATGTATTCAGATTGGTGGAGCTCCACTGCACTGTAACAATGTTGGTGTAATGGCTATAGAGGACCACCATACCATTTCCTCAGCCACCTGATAAGGCAAGTTATTTTTATGATGATTCCACGGTATTACTTTACTTTTTCAACGAGTAGTCTTATGATGAATATACAGAATCACTCTTGACTTTCTAGCACGCTCTTGCAGCTACGTGCCTTTGCCATTCCTGAAACCGACCAACAATATATTCAAAATCTACAAGAATATGAAACAAGAATCTGAATGATAACATAAGTGTTTTATGTGAAGACATTAGCACTCGTTATACCAGCCATATATATGTACTTGCAGTGTAATCCATACCATATTTTAACCTGTTTGATAGCTTAGTCCGTTTCAAATAGAGGCAATTGATCAATTCTTTGGTTTAGGATATTACTAGATTAAATCAAATTGATTAAATTTATTCTCTGCTTCTGCCTGAATATACAGTCACAGCATTTCAAGGATTAAATTAGCAATAGGCTCTCAATAATAACAACGGTAAGGCAGCATAGAAATGGCACCTCCAACCCCAGCCACGTGCAGAAGCATTAGTTTAATATTTATGTTGAGCACTTCCATAGGGCAGAGATGGAGCTTTAGAACTTGGTCCTGCTCCTGCTTAGGCAAGGTATGGTTTATTTTTTTTTTTTTTTTTGATGAAGAGAGCCTTTAAATTCATAACGTATATATGAATAATCAAGCATATATTCATGCGTCTGAAAAATTAGCTTGCGTAATTTTGCTTAATGCCTCATCCAGAAACATTTTATAAATGCATTACCTTTCAAACTGACCAGGCTAATATTTCTAGCTATCAGACAAGGAAACATTAGTCATCATTGGGTCTAATAAGGAAACCATCATTTCCTCAGTTTCATACTTGTATAAGTCATAGAGCACGACCCTTTGACACTTTCTTCTGGATAGCATAATGCCAATTGCCAAGACTAGTCAAAAGAGCCGCAGCCATGAACACCATTTCACATTGAATATTTTGTTTCTAAGTTCTCCTTTCTTATTTCCCTTTTCCCTTGTTCTTTATTTTCATTATGCTCTTTTGGGAGGAGTGGTGGAGAAAGAGATGAAAAGTGACTGACCAGTCTCATGTATAAAGCTCTATCAATCTAAACACTAGCCTAAAAAGCTGGTTATCTTGTTATAACCTAAACCCAAGCTGTGGACTGAGCATTTGAGCACAAAGTAACCAGATCACAGCCCTGAATGAATGGCACTTGCTCAGTTCAATTGTAACAAACACGACAATCACATGTTGCCAAAGTTTCTGGACTCACAATTAAGCAATTGTACTTCAAAGAAAAGACTCCAAAACAATCTATCTTGAGCATATATAAGTGTGAAAGATACCGTGTCACCGCATGTCTGGTTCATGTTCCACGAAGGGCACGTACACGTTCCTGAATCAGCTTCCTTTCCCAATCTGATACATCCTCAAAAGCATGCTCCGGAAGATTCTCAAATGGCTCCTTCCAAGGGTCATTTTTAGCAAGATCATAAGTAGCTCCGCGTATTGCTTTTTTGTTGGGTCCACAAGGTCTTTTTGATGTAAGTTCATCATATGCCTCTTTCAGCTGCTCCACAACCATGCAACAACAACAGATAATTTATTACAAAATCTTAGCAAGCTACTAAACTAAACAAATTCCCCATCATCACTATTACAAGACAGAAAATTTTGAATTATGATCTTGTTTTATCTTATGGGTCACTTTATAGTTCAAACATTAGACAATTTTACTAAGGCAACAAAGTCTGAAGTTGAGTACTTACATTCATGCCACAAAACCAGAACATATAAGTGATTGCAACAGCAGGGGCTCTCCCAAGTCCAGCAGTACAATGAACATATACCCTTCCTTTCCCCTCTGATATGGCCCACTCCAATGATGAAACAGCTCTGGGCAACATGGTTCTCAGCGAATCTGGATCAAAATCTTTAGCCTAGTAATATATAAGATAAAAGAGTCAAGTAGACTAAAAGAGAGTATTTCGCCTCCCCTACCAATTCACAAGATATACAAGAGAGGAGCTGAGGATAGGAATTTCTTACAGGCTTTCTCATATGACATATCCCAACATGTTCACATTGTTTCAATATGGAGTCAAAGTCAATCCCCCAATATTCAATGTCCTTGTCCTGTTGCAGGTTCAAAATGTATGCTACATTTTCATTTAGCTTCAGGTGATCAATATCTTCTGGTTTTTGAGGCTGTGAGCCCACAATTAAGTTATCAAGTATCAAAGTGTAGTTCATTCCTAAACAACCAAACATAGATATGCAATTATGTTACCATCTCTTATTAAATTCAAGTAAACAGTAGCTAGAAACTTTTTTTTTTAGCAAGTGAAACAAATCCATTACAAGAAATTGTAATTGTACATCATTGGCCGAAGCACTGGACCATACCATATTGAATAACAAAATATTCTTCCAAAAGCATAGATGCGGTATCATTCTCATAAGTCAACAAACTCAGTGGCATACAGACATCATGGTGATAATGTCTATTGGGAACAATACAGTTGGAGACAGGTTTTTATTTAGCAATGTTGATAATACATGTTTCACTTCCTTATTGCTTCTATACAAAGTCTTTTCATGATATACTAACGAAATGTCGTGACATACATCATACGTTTTACCTTAGCAAGGAAGTGATATTGGTTTTAGGTAATTTAATAATGCAGAAATGTACTGACTTTCCACAAAGTTTCTATCAATTGGGGCGGTACCTCAAATAATTTATCTTGGGACGCGTTTAATTTGGCAGTTACTGGTTAAATTCCATTGGATGGTTTAACTTTTATTTACATCGGAAGCACATTTCAATATCACATAACGGCACATAAAGTTTCACAACTTAATGAGTCTTCCACTTAGGGCCTGTTCTCATTGACTGAACTCAGCTGAACTGAACTGAACTCAGCTGAACTGAACTGAACTGAAATGAAATGAATATTTTATAAGAGAAGGAAATTAGGAGCTGAACTGAACTGAATTGAGTTGAACTCAGCTGAGCTGAGCTCAGCTGAACTGAATTGAATTGAATTTCAACGTAAGAGAACAGGCCCTTATTTGAAGAGATGTTATTAAATTATCTATGGTTAACCTCATATAGACAATTGCTTTTGAACCCCCCTTCCCTGTCTTTTCACCTTTAATTTGCTTTTTGTTGAAAGGTTAATGAACCAATTAGTCCTCAACGCTAATTGAATTCTTTATGCCAATATGATAAGCATGATCAATTAAACTAATATGATCATAAAGTAGCTTTCTTTGCCCCAAAGCTCAAACATAATCAATTAAATGAAGTATAAAAGAAAAAAGAAAGCCACGCTACATGTATATAGTATATCAACACAATCAAAATCAATGTCAATATCAACCCAAATGCCTTCAAAGAGGTTCCCAACATTGATAGACGTTGGTTTCAACTGACCCTTAATTTTAATGGCAACAAACAATGCAATATGAAGTACTCCATTCATTATACTTCATATAATTAGTACAAATTACACTATCAACGTGACTATTTTAAAAACGGGGTAAGTAACTATTAAGTGCAAACACATCCATTAATTATCTTCATAAGGTCCAATGTAATTCAAAGCCAAAAAGTAATTAACTTTGGTTCCATTAGAAAGTCATACCAATACATCATAAGGCAAAAGGTTCTAAGAGCTGGCAATGAGAAATTATTCTAACCCCACTTAACAATTTGATCATAAGACATTAATCAATTAAATCACCCCACCAATGAAGCTGAAGAAATACAAATCAAAGTTAATGCTTCTACTTTTCTAATCTATGATTAAAAAATTAACAATAAAACCCAATGAATCTGAATTTTCATCAACTCTTTATTAATTTAACAAGCACCCAGATCAAATTTGGGCAAATCAAATCATATCAAACCCATAATTGATAATCTTAATAATAACATGATTATACAAAAATTAAACCAAGATATAAAATTAGAAACTGACCAAGTTCATGATGATACTCATATGGGTTCCTCATCATATTCTTCATGGCAATATTATACTCCTCCATCCTACTTTTCTTGGGAATTGTGATGGAACTACTTGAGGGTTTTTCTTCATTCTCATTACCAGATAATTTGCAGCAAATCCCAGATTTTACAGTGGCAGGAAAACTGAAATTGGTGATTAATTTTTTGCTTTTGATGCCATTTTCAAGTGAAAATTTTGTGGGTAACAAAGATAACCAAGTTTTTCCAAGAGCTTCCATTCCACTCTCACTCTACTAGTCTACTGTAGATCTTCTGGGAAGAAAAGTTTTCTTTTTTTCTTGTTTTTTTGGCCTCTTTTTCCAGACTTTACGTGATCCAAAATTGTAAATTGGACCTGGTCAATTGGTGGTTTGGTTCAGATCAGTGAATATAGTTCAATAGATAGCCAACCTTCAAAAGGAATTGGGCTTTGTTGTGCAATGTTTTCAATTGTGCCTTTGTCACCCATTTGGGGTATTTGGCATTAGGACTTTAGGTCATTAGGTGTAGTATTTTGCTTTAGCAAGTTAGCATTGTAGGGAAACATCGGGTTCCCAATATTATTGTGTCTAAAGACGGTTCTTTTTCGGTATTTCAAAACGAATATCAGAAGAAAAAAAAATTTATGAGTTTAGATCTAGAACCAGTATTATTGTGATCGTTTGGCCTTGAGACTCACAAGTAGCCAATAGATTCGTGGTTTTGTAATTGAGTATTCAATGAAATATATTCACATGTTGGGTAGGTTGATATATAATTTTTTTGTAAGTACTATTCACGTAGTTTTCTACTACTAAAGTGTACCTTAACCTCGGACATATTTAATGCTAAAATGAATATCCTACGAGGCTACAATGGTTAATTTGAGTTACAAAAACAAGATTGCTTATTCATGATCAATGTAGTCACTTCACACACTATAACCAAAAGTCAATAAAATAAAGCTATCCTAATAACAACAAGGGTTTTTTGTTTTTAAATTTTGGTTGAAAAAATAGCTTTCTAAACCTATTAAAAGGTCTTTATTCTTCTTAAACCCACTTTTATTGTTTAACCGCATTACCAAAAGTAAGAGCAATACAAATTTCAAATAGTGTGAGAGATTTGAACTTGTAGGCTTATCATACACAAACCCTTAGATTTAATCACTAGGCCAAGACCTCGTCAATTTATATGTTTGTACTTGTAGTTACTCAATATATTAAGTGAGGAGTTCGAAAAAAGAGATTGGTATCACAATATAACACATTGATTTTTGACAAACAATTAGGGACCACTTGTTGGTTTAATTTTTTGAGTATGTTTAATGAAACCCCTACATAAAAGGATGGTATCGACAAAAAATAAGAAAAAGTTTGTATAGAACTATAGATCATATTCTAGGTTTTTAGGAACCACGTGTTAGCTTAATTCACGTGTGTATTTTTTTTTTTTTTTTTGGGTGCAATTAATTCATGTGTATATAGAATTAAATTAAATGCAATTTACATAGAAGAACATTCTTAACAGATTAATCCTAACAAACCAAAAAGTGATATCCATATCAATTACCAAGCATACCCTAAATTATCTTTCCATAAAGGAAAAATAGAGAATCAATCTTAGAGTAGTCAGTTCATACTAGAAATTTTTTAGAGGACATAGACTTGCAATAATTATTAAAAGATCAGAGTGACTTTTCTATTTTGAATAACTCCCCCAACCTATCACGTTAAATTAATGATAAAAATGTCTTGATCTACCTAGAAATATCACAAATTAAAGTTGATAAATACCTTCCAAACAAATATAAAAAAGAAAGCACAAAAGCATGTAGAAACAAAAGTTAAAAATCAAAGTTCCAACTAATAAGTGAAGTACTTGCTTGAAACCCCAAAGCTAGAGATGCAAAAGTAATGTGAAGATAATTGTTGGACATAAAATGTGGGCACCAAGTCCAAGTAATCAATAATCTTGGGACAACAAGAATTGCAAAGAATTTGTTCTCTCTTCCTCTAAAACTAAACGTGTCATCAAATTTTATTCTCCAAAATTTAGATCAAATTATTTTACAAGTAAGCAGAATATAACTGTCCTTTTCTTTTCTTTTCATTTTTTTTCCCTTCCTATTCATTCTTTCTCATCTACATGACTACATCAAGAACAATTGTATGAATCCAAATAATGCAGTATACTCTATCAACTCTTGTACCTTTTTCTCATCTATCTATCTAGTGAACATATAAAGGTTAGATATTTATATATTTACACATAACAAATATTATATACTTCGTAATTTGTAAGCTATGAGAAGGGTGACGGATTGAGCTAAATGCAAGTACATGCCTTCTATTTTTGAGGTTAGGGGTTCGATTAATCATATACATTCATTCGTTTTTGAACATGCCACCCGTGTTGGCAACTGTGACCGTCAAATCTAATGAAAGCTCGATGTATACTACTACCTACTAAAATATGATGTACCTAAAAGATTATTGATTTTGATGATTATCCTAAAGATATTTTATCAATTGGTATTTGTAAAACATGCATTAGTATTATCATTATTATGAACATTTGACCCTAACATTAAAAATCATTAAGAATGAACCCAAAAAAAAAAAAAAAAAAAAAAGTACATGAAACACATCTATCGATTTATACAAGTGGGAATCTGGCTAGGTACAATTTAAGCTAGTGTTATTCTAGAAAAGTGGCAAGCAGCAAAGAATCTTCATGAAAAACTACGTGTCGCAGTTAAGGCTCTTCAATCAAAAGGATTATTCTTTTGATCAATAATACACTTGATTGATGATAGATTATTTAGATATTAATGAAACATTAATTAGTGCCAAGTACGATTAGCTACCAATATAGGCTACAAGTTATCCTTATGTTATGTACCAATGTACATACCCAAATTCCCCAAAACAAATTAAAATAAGGGAATAATCGATATTGAATATTGTTTGGTAGGTCATTTTTGAACGATTAGTACAGTTTAAGCTCTTATTTAGTTGCCATACATGTGGCTGATTTGTCTAAGATGTTTGATTATTTGAAAATTATTAATGCTATTAGAGTATATTCCTATGCAATATATTACTTCCTAGTCAATAGGTGATTTGATTATGAAGAATTTTGGACAACAAGTGTTGTGATGTTATTTTTATGCTTGATCTTTTTTTTTTTCTTTTTTTTTTTTTTTTGCATAAAAATTATCAGGAAAATGATCTAAATTAGCTTATATTCACATCTATAATAATATTTTGAAAATTTATAATTAAGGAATTTATTATAATTCTGAGTAAGTAATCATGTTTTCATAGAAGCAGATTCAATAATATATCGACATATTAACAACAGGTATCCGTTAGTCACTTTAAACGTCAACATGAATAATTAATTATTATCTACAAAACATTAAATGACTTACTACAATGAATGGGAAGGAGTAAGATAATAATAAAATTGAAAGGATTTGATAGGTACCTATTAAGAGATCACAGATCGTAGCGTGGTCTAGGTCCTTAGCTTTCAAATTGAATGCGAAGGAGGGAACATTATTAGTTGTGGTAGGTGATGAGTAAGATTAGTTGAGTTGCATAAATTGCAAGAAATTGAAGCAATATAGGAGGTCCATTAATTAGTCCAGAAAGTTTGGATAGGATACGAAACATGTGATTGCTGCATTATTATACTTACCACTTTTCACATCTTTAATTTCATTAATTAGAGTAGATCATACAAACCATATTGTATACTGTATTTCATTTGAGTAAAATTACTCATTTACAGTCCGTTTATTATTGTCTACATTTTTCAAAAGTTCAAATTTAATTTGTTTAAATCTGATTGAACCTGATTAATATTGAGATTAACTTATGTTTACACCTAATTGAACCTAATCAGTAATCAACCACAGTTGGACTTAATCAACTATGATAGTTCTAACTAGTTATAAAACTTATTTCTATAAGGTGAAGATAATGCATTTAAGACTTAAGAGTATATGTTGAGCCTACGAGAAAACCCACATGTGAGTGTAAGTGTTGTCCAGTTGTCCCACATTAATCGACTGTATAGGTGACAGTTTGTATTAGGATGTGTATCCCATATTGAAGAAAGTAGAAAATTGTGTTCACTTTATAATGCTAAAAGGTTACTCCTTTCATTGCCATATAATTTTGAGGTAGAACCTTTTTGGACTTGAAAATTGAACACTCGTATTACTGTCTTCACTCCTTAAGACTAAGGGGTTACTCCCCGGCCCGTTTATCAATATAGTATATGAAGAATTTTCCTTGCGTAACAGTGCTATAGTAAATCGAAGATGAGGTTTCAAATAATTACCTTACCTTTATGCTACACACGTAAAACATAAAGAAAATAAATACATACGGCCCAAATGTGGGATTTTCCTGTCTCTCTCAATTAGTGATTGTCCATTTGAGGATTGTATGAAGAGAATGGACAAAACATTGCATGGTGCAGGTTTTTGTTTTCTAGTAATTGTCAAATACAATTATTTTGGATGATTGTTGTATAATTGAAAGAGTCAATACTCTAATTTTATAAAAGTCAAACTAATTCATACTTTTTAATTACAATAAAGAGATAAGAAAGAAAAATACAAATTGCAAATTATTATTCTCTACCTTCT
Organism: Chenopodium album; assembly: GCF_948465745.1. Classification (NCBI taxonomy): domain Eukaryota; kingdom Viridiplantae; phylum Streptophyta; class Magnoliopsida; order Caryophyllales; family Amaranthaceae; genus Chenopodium; species Chenopodium album. The sequence goes on from NC_137852.1 coordinate 1,389,803, forward strand.
TATCAAGGTTGTATATATGTTCAATAATGATTTGTATTAATGCATCATATAATCGGTTTAATTTTCAAATTTATATTTTTCATGGAAGTGAGAAATTAAGTATGTATTGTATTTGAAGATGGAGAATTCGAATTTGTGACATCAAACCACTTTCCTGGATTCATATTTATCGCTAGGTCATAATCTCATTAAACGGGACCAAATATCAATGGTCTTACAAACATACATTAAATAGTTGTAATTAAAGACGATGATTATGTTACTAACTGGATAGCTTTAGCTCTATAGGTATCCATACTTGTATCATTACGAGACATAAATGTTTTAGAGAGTAATGAGTAAAACACCCCCAAATATAATGATCCAAACAATATAATTGAAATTTGAAAGCATTTAACACATCACATGTACACTACTTATATGCATAAAGATTAAAGACCATACACTAATTAGCTCGAATGCCACCTTACCAATTAAGTTAAACCTAAGACATATTATCCTATTATTTTTCAAGTGGGAATATATCACAATGTAATAAGTGTAGTCGAGATATTTTTTGTTTAGAAGAACATCAACCACACTCCAAATTTGGGACACATTTAATATGGCATTTATGTCAACTTCTCTATCACAACTTCTTTAGGATAATTAAGTTTTATTTTGTGGATAATTGATAGGATCAATGTAACTTCAAATCAGAAAATTATAAATTTTGCGAAAAGATTAGTTTTTATATAAATGACGAGACATATATTAGAGGTGACTAAACATATTATACATTATAAAACATGTAGTGTATGACTTATTGATCGTAACCTCGTCCTTGAATTTTCAAAGCATCCAAGTACAAGATAAGAGAGAGACCCCAATTCTACACAATTGGACAAACATGTTGTCCAACGACAGATGAATAAATGAGTGCTAAGACTGCTAACAAATCAGATTTTTTTTTTTTTTTCTTTTTTGAAAAATATAAGAAAATAAAATGGAATTTGTCAAATTAAAGCCTAAGAATTCCATGTATTGGTGCATAATAATTATTATTCTAAATATGAAGCTTTCTGATCTTTTCCTCTTTTCCTTTCTCATAGCAGGCCCCAACTTAAGCTGTATTTGAGACATAAAATTCAGATGAGAAGAAACCTCATTCTCTTCACTTGGAAATTCTCACTTTTTTTAAGGCATCAAAAATTCAAAAGACCCTCAAAAGTACTCTCACTTGAGATGCTGTTTCCTTATCATTGTATTTATTGGAGTTTGATTATTCAAGCTCAAATTCCTTTTAATATATTAACAAATTTACGCAAACATAAAGTGATAATTCCCTTTAAAATATATAAACACACGAGGTAATTGTAGTCATTTGGTTAAACATAAGCTGACATCGATCTTTCACCAAGAAAAAAGAGAGTAGACCAACTTTAACACAATGATTATACTTCTAATTTTAAGCCATATTAATTAGATCACTATTTAGTTTTTGTTGTATTTTGTCCTCTTCATTTTCTTCCTGTATTGAATATTGTCATAAACGGAAAAACAAACATGCCTACATACCACACAATAGTCTATTGAATCGCGAAACACAATAAAATAATTAAACACGCTAAAAAAGAGAATATACCGTTAAAAAGGTTTTGTACCTTATATTAGCTTTATAACTAAAAATATGTACATCTTTGAATCTAATTAAATCATAATCAATCCCCCCTTAATTCCCCTACCCCTTCCCTTCAAAAACATGTAATCACCTAATAAATAAAATTACCTAGATAAAAGGAGGAAAAAAAAAAAAAAAGAATTTACATCCTACGAAAATAAATTACTATACCTCAAGCTCTTTAATACTTCCATCTACAATATTACCACTACCTCCATGACTATTAATATTGTTATTAACACCATTAATTGCAACTCCCTCATTTCCATTTTCACCTTCATTTTTGCACTTTGGTCCCTCAACAATTCCAAATTTGCTTAGAAGCATCACACTCCAATCCCAAAGATGTAGCACGATAAAAGTCCCAATTCCTCCAATTAAACCATATGCTATAGAATATGTAAAAGGGGTCAAAATTAGTGTTACAAATGCCGGAATTGCTTCCCTCATATCATCCCAATTAATATCAACCACCGATTTCATCATCAAAACACCCACCAAGATCAACGGCGGTCCAACCGCCCACGCGGGAATAGACGCTAATAACGGCGTTATAAACAGCGCTAGGAAGAAATAACTTCCCGCTGTTAACGCCATTAGACCCGTCCTACCCCCTTCACGTATCCCCGTAGACGACTCGATAAAAGTCGTCACGGGGGACGTACCTAGGAGTGACCCCACAACAATTGAAACAGCGTCACTCATGAACGCAAAATATTGTCCTTCGAACTCCCCGTTTTCGTCCACGAAACCCGCGAAACGTGCCATTGAGTATAATGTTGCCGTGGTATCCAAAATATCGACGTATAAGAAAGTAATTAGTGCTACCCAATAGGGCCCTTTGGTAATTCCACTTAAACTAAGAGCACCCGCCGTATTTTTAATTGTGTGGATGTCAACTACCTTCTTAAAGTACTCGAACGCGGCGTCACCGGCTTCCGTGTGAGGGAAGGCGGTGACGCTCGTGTTTCGAAACCACGAAACGGCTGTAACAAAAACAATACCGTAAATCATTGCCCCTTTTATTTTTTTTACCCAACAGTATGCAATTATAACAAACCCAATAATACCCAACCATAATGTGGGGCTCTCCATTCGATGATTCAGGCAGTAAATGTCGTCGGAGATGCTACCGCCGGGAAGTAAAACGGTGCCGTTTAATGAATTGATCACCGGAGCAACTGAAATTCGCGATGAACTTGGACAACCACCTAGTGTTAACAGAGTTGATCCGCTGTAACTGATTAATCCAATTCCTTGGCTGTTTTGTAGTCCAATGAAGGCTAAGAATAAGCCGATACCAGCGGAAGACGAGATTCGAACCGGTTTCGGGACTAATTTAGCGAACCGCGCTCGTAAACCGACCGCGGATATCGCTAAAAATATTAATCCCTCTACAAAAACTGCCGTGAGGGCAGTTTTGTAAGGGATGTTCCCAGACCCGTGGAAGCCTACCACAGTGTAGGCAAAATACGCGTTGGTCCCCATCCCGGGGGCCAACGCGAGTGGTAAATTGGCAAAAATGCCCATTACGAAACACCCGATAAGGGACGACGCTACCGTGGCGACGATCAGGTCTTTCCTGATCCTCGCCAAGCAAGCCTCGTACCCGGGATTCACCGGGTCAAACTTGCACGTGTCATCTGGTACTATGACATGTCGAGTAGGACCTGAACAATTAGAGACAGAGAGAGTAGGGTCGGAACATAGTGGCACACAATCAGAAACCGAACACGTACCGCCCGAGTCAGCTAAAATGGACGCGTTCACGGCTAAAATGTAAGCCATAGTAAGGAACGTGGCGGTACCGGCACGAAGCTCGGTAGTGAAAGTGGTACGACGTTCGGTAAGCTTAAATCGCTTACCGACTCGGCTGCTCGCCACAAAGGCGTTCAGCCGAGTGATTTTGGAGGGTGTAGGAGAAGGGGAAAGGACTTGGGAGTCCATGATCATGAAAAGTGGAATGAGAGAAAAAAAAAGGGGTGAAGAAGAAGTGAGGAGAAGAAGGCGGGTGGAGAGAGAGTAATAAATGAGTAATGAGTGAGAAAGAGAATAGGGAGAATATGGGATTCCGTTGTTTAATAAGGATCTTTTTTGATTAGGGAGAAAGTATCTCCAATTTTGTTTCTTAATTTTATCAACTCTAGAAAATTTTTCAAAAAAAAAAAAAAAAAAAAATTGTAATTTTAAATAAATTAGGAGTAAAATTAAAATAACAATAAAAGATGGAAATGGATTAATCGCTAATTTAGTTTTGTGTCCAATATAAAACCACGTCTAGACTAATTTACAAGTAGTGCTTACTTTCAAATGGGAATAAAAAATGCAAGTCATCATCCTAATTGTGATATGAATTAATAAACTAATACGAGTAAGGGTCTGTTCACATTTACTGAACTGAACTGAACGATTGGAGCTGAACTGGGCTGAAATGAATATTTTATAAGAGAGGGAAATTAGGAGCTGAACTGAACTGAACTGATTGGGGCTGAACTGATTAGAGCTGAAGTGAACTGAACTGAAATTAAGTAAATGTGAAAAGGCCCTAATTGTTTTTTATTTAATTAAGCCCACAAGTCCACAACATATGCCTTGTTTGACCTAAAATACTTCATGATACATTATCTTTGATATATACTACATGTTATATTAAAGTTTATAAATAATCTATTACTCGTATTTTGATTTTTTTTAATCGATGTTGTAGAATGACATTTTTAATAATGCATGCATTTGACTGACTTTTGTATTTTAGGTCAAAAGAATTAGATTGGACAATTCTCTATTGGATTGTACCAAACATAGTAAGCAATTAGTTTCACACTAATATGGACTATGGAGTATGCGTAAAATGACATTTAATATTGCACTCAATTGACTTGTAATTTAGGTCAAGAGAAATTAATTTGGACAGCTACATATTGATATGATTGGACTATACTGGAAGAGTAAGGGCCTGTTCATATTTACTGAATTGAGCTGAACTGAACTGAACTGAACTGAACTGATTGGAGCTGAACTGAACTGAACTGAACTGATTGGAACTGAACTGAACTGAACTGAACTGATTGGAACTGAACTGAACTGAACTGAACTGAATTAAGCTGAAATGAATATTTTATGTGAGAGGGAAATTAAGAGTTGAACTGAACTGAACTGAACTGATTGGAACTGAACTGAACTGAACTGAACTGATTGGAACTGAACTGAACTGAACTGAACTGATTGGAGCTGAACTGAACTGAACTGAACTGAACTGAAATTAAGTAAATATGAACAGGCCCTAAGTAATTAGTTTCACGCTAAGGTATGTGATTAAAGTAGGAATACTTTGTACTAGCTAAGTTTAAATGCGAGTAGAACACATTTGTAGAAAGTGTTTTATTGTCAAATTGATGATTATAGTTTAAAACCTTTTTCCCTCCTTATATTTGTTTTTTTTTTTTTCCTAATCTATGTTTTGCTCTTTTTTTTTTCTTTTTCTTTTTCTTTTTTTTTTTTTTTTTTTTTTGACGGGTTGCTTGGGTTTTGTAACAAAACCTCATTTGTTAATGAAAGGATATATTTTTAGATTGATTTTTTTCCATAACAAGCATGGATTATATATATACAGCAATTATTAACTTGATCATAGGCTATAATTTTGAAAGCTCAACATACATGCACCTACTAATTACATATGATCACTACATAATTACAAAAGATTACGAAACATATATCCTATGATTTCTATCATTTAACATTCCTGCTCTAATCCATCTTGCTAATAAACCGTGAAAAAGAAGAGCACGAGATTCAGTCCTTAATATAAAAATAAAAAAAATAAAAATAAAAACAAAAATAAAAAAAGACTAAAAATAGTACTCCGTAAACTAGTAAACGTTTGACTCGCTTTAAAAAATAAACAGGTTATCAAGCCGCGAAAATAGCAAGAAAATACAGCCTTTCTTATTTTATTTTTTATTCATTTTGAATGGAAGCAAGAAAATACAGTTTATAGTAAAATAAATGTGCTAGCTAGCAGTCAGTCAGCCAGTCAAGCTTGATGTAACTTCTTCAATATTTGAATCACGCCAAATTAAAGAAACTTGCTAGACCTCAATTCTTAGTTAAAAATTAAAAAAAAAAATTGAAGAATCATAAAAGATTTTACCTAACAATTTCAAAAAATAGACGTTATAACATGCATTTTCACTTTTGACAATAACTCAGTTGACCTTTGGGCATTTTTGTACCAAATCTTTATTCAATATTTATTTATTTTTGTAGTTTAGTGCAATATAAAAACTAAAAAAATATGTTTTATTATAACAAAGGATTAAATTTAAAAATGCAAAGTGATCAAAATAATATCGCATGATCTAACTCATCTAAGCTAGCTTACGTAATTATATATTTCGTCATAGTTTGATTAGCATATATGTTTTGATAATATATCCTTAGAGACCTAGTTGCTCAATAATGTATATTTTCATACGTTTTTGTCTATCACTTTGTATATTGTAAATGCACAATAATACTTTTATCATTTGTGTGGTTTTTTTTTATTAGTTTTAATGTTGCTTCTTTTTTTTTTAACATAGTTTTAATGTTGCTTCTAAACCTTACTATGTTAGGAAGATATTTAAAATGAATATTTGAAACCAACTATGGTTATTTGAATGAACTATAAATTATAGTAAAGACTATATCAAATTGCGGTGAATTAGTTATAACAATTTGTACATAACAAGCGAGTTTAATCGATCATGCATTGTTTGTTCCTCAATGTAAGTACAGATTAAAGTAAAGTATCCTAGGACTTCTTAAGCTAAATGAAATGATAATTTTTTTTTTTTTTTTTGAAGGAAAATGAAATGATAATTATTAATTAATAAAATTTTTTCTCAAAAAAAATAAATAAATAAAATAATAATAATAAAATTTCATTGCGTGATGGGATGCACTTCGTTAAATTAAGTACTATCTAATGATGCATAAACAAAACAAACGCACATTTACAAAAGAGGAAGGGTCCACAAATATAAACTACGCCAACCTACAATATTTTGCTTTCACACTGATTATTAGCAGCCAAAGTCGTGCTCATACGCAAGTAATTATGATGTGCATTACGTTGCATTAATATTATGTAGTCAAATATAGAAGCTATATATTATTATTTTTGGCAACTTGGTATTGTCTAATTATATCTTAGCACAACCAAAATTAATATTTTCTATAACTAAAAAGTTGAATAAAGAATGTATGTGTTAAAGGGTGCAATGCAAGTTGATTTATACTCTATTATCTTAGCTTTAAGCCTAAATTAAGTGCTTCAAGTGCTTGTATCATCATAATGATTTATTGACACAAACATTTGGTAAGATATGTTATTTTACATGGTAAAGAGTACTAATTATGGTCTAATTTAGAAAGATTTACATGTCTCATGTTGCTTGGCATGTTTAATATAACAAACTATGATTTTGTTAATATACAAAGAACCGGGATTTTGCCTTTAGTTTATTTGATAATATAAGTACATCAAACAAAATTTGTTACTTTGCAATTATTTGGGCCCTAGCCACTAATAAGCGAAATTACTAATACATCACCATATAATTGGTCTTCGATTCTATATTTTGTTAGCCTTATTTTCACATATTTCATAATATATTATAAGGTCATAATAAAATAAATTTATTTAAATAAGAAATACATAAGCCTAAAATCCAGCTGAAACATACTCCAACGAGTTTAGATATATAAAAATCGGGTAAAACAACGAGATCTTTAGCAAGGGCGGGATAATATATATAACTATATAAGCTGACAAGCATGCACAAACAAATTCATTGTACATCAGTTCAACTTCAACAATGCATAAAGCAAAGAAATTGTTGTCATTCAAGTAGACAAATATGAAAAGGATTAAGAAAGGGGTGAATAATTAGTGGCAAACGATGAATTAAGGTGAGTTTGAACTTGAAGGTCATATCCACTACCAATAAAAACATAGATGATGCCTTTGTTCCATAATTTGGTGTCTAAACTGGCCTAACACCTACCTAACCCCCAAAAAAAGTTAAGAACACCAATAACTACTACACATCCAACCCCATATAAGCTACGAAGCATTATTATTCATTAATTCGTGGTCCTGTCTTATGTCCCGTACAATTACTTTTGTTGCATGATTCAATCCTCAATATTTGTTTACATAGTTACATATAATGCCTCATTTTTTGAATGTTTTGGTGATTATCTTTATCACCATATTGCTCTTTTGTAGGCAGTGACGGACCTACACTTTAATATAGATGTCTTTAATAAAATGAAAACAACTACTTTTTATATCTTCCTTTGTATTGAACCATAATGACATAGCAGATACTCCGAATACGAAAAATATTACTCCATAATATAGATTACGGAATATCAAATATTTTCATATATGAGAGATAAAATTACTTCATAAATATATATCTCACAATTACAAATCAAAATTATATTATTTATTTGCATACATCTTAAAATTTATGGACTCTTTCATCTTTCAAAAATTTTAATTTGTTTTTTTGATATAGTCTCTCTTGAGCTCCACTTCTATCTCCTTGGGATTTTTTTTTTCCTCAACCTCAATAAAATGGCTGTCAATTTAATTAACTTCCCATCCACCAACTTACCTGGAAAACCCTAATGAAACAAATACATAGGGTAGAACGCACTTTAGGACTTGGAGGCACATTGGCCACTTAGATTATATTTAGGTGGTGGTGGTGCTCGAAAATACAATGTTGGGTGACTACTATGCCCCAATATTTCTCGGGCCATAACTCATGTCAACATTGTTTTGACTTAGTGTTTATAAAACCTAATCACCTATACACCGTGCCTTAATTGGAAATTTAATAAAATAAAAAAAATTGTTTTTTCTAAAATAGCAACGGTTATTTTAGTTAGATTTGATTGGTATGTAATACCTTTGTTTTACATTATGTACAACAATTAAATACTTTATACTCAATTTGTACTTTTTAGCACAGGGTTAGTAAAACCTAATCACCCGACCATATCATGATATGTACATACGGAGTACTTAGGGCCTGTTCTCATACGTTGAAATTCAGTTCAGTTCAGTTCAGCTCCTAATTTCCTTCTCTTATAAAATATTCATTTCAGTTCAGTTCAGTTCAGCTGATGAGTTCAGTCAATGAGAACAGGCCCTTAATAACTTAATGTAGACCTCAACAAAACAAGTTTCTTCTTACTCTCAAAATTATTATTGATTTCTATAAATTATGTTTTGAGATCAACTGTGTATAGTTTCGAAGAGTCCCAAAATTAATTTTCATTGCCCAATTTGCCCTACATGCTTTAGATTTTTTTTTTTAAAAAAATTTTAAATTTTTTTTGTTTAATAGTGCTTTAGAGTTATCATAATAGTGTTAGGTTGTTAGATAATCCTTTTCCTTATGCCCTTGGTGTCACATTATTGCATGCACTACAATGGAAGAGAAAATTCTACTCGTAATTGCATTCTTCAAAATTGTAAAAAATTCAGTCTCACACTCTCAGATCACAATTTTTATGTAAATTTATCATAGTACATTAAGGTGTTAAAAATGAGAATGTGAGAGAAATGCATATTTAACCTTTTCCAATTAAATGTTTTTTTTAAAAAAAAAAAAAAAAAAAAAAAAAACTCAATGTGCCTTTTTTTCCTCATTTTTTTTTTTTGAACAAAAGTGTTAGCTTGTTCTATTAAAAACAAGTTGCAAATCGATCCTAAACAAAACAAAAAGAAAGGATAATAATATGACAATGTTGTATGTATAAACGGATGTATAAATTACATGGTAATACTAAAGCTATTTAAACCTTTAGTATTGTAATAAAATAAAAATAATTTTTTTTAAAAAAAAACCTTTAGTATTTTATAGTATTATATCTAACTCTAAATTATGTAACATATGCACATCCACTTCCAAAAAAAAAAAAAAAAAAAAAAAAAAAAAAAAAAAAAAAAAAAAACTTTAGCTTACTCTCAAACAATTCAATGATGCATCCTTCATTACATTTGGAAAATTTCCCAATCCTAAATATAGTCAAGCAAGACTACATTTAGGAGGCTTTGTACCTGTTTTACGTTCAAGGAGGCCTCAATTAAGTAAAGCTTTGTACCTGTTTTACGTTCAAGGAGGCCTCAGGTTCAGTGTATAAGCTTTGTACTACCCAATCATAGTTGACCATCTTCTACTTATATGAGTTGACTTAGCTTTTCACTAATTAAATCATCTCACTACCCAATCGTAGTATATATTTTTGTTCAATGATTACAACCCTACTATTGTATCATAATGCAAATGTAGCCATTAGCCACCTATATTATGTTGGTTACCTAAGCTATTCTGGATCCGATCCGATCCGAATCCACGATTAATTAACATTATATTATTGTATATCCATTGTACTACTTGTGTAGTTGTGTGTCCCATATGTGGGAAGCATCTTTACATAATTAGTTTTGCATATTAGTTTTGATAATACAAATGCTATTACAAGTACTACTAAAATTGATAGTTGTTATTTAATCTGTTATTAAGTACTCGTACAATAAGGAAAAAAAGAAAAGAAAAAGAAAGAGGAACAAAATGATGAAAAATGTACAATGCAAATTAGTGACAAAGACGTCATAATGCACGAGTTAACACAACAAAAAGGTAGTTAAAGTGAGCAAATATGAAAGAAATGACGAGATGATCATACTTTTCTTATTCACACACTTTAGTTCGAGTCATTATATATAGATCCAATGAGATAGTATCGGAGACTCGTAATTATTGTCGCCATTCATCAATTATTCAATTTAGTGTTTTAACCCAAGACTTGACTAAATTTCATACTCTTTTTATCCATCAATTATTCAATTTAGTGTTTTAACCCAAGATTTGTACTTATAACTTCTATTTACCACAATTGTGACCCGAACTTAAAAAATTCCTACTCGAATCAAACTTAATTCAAATTCAATATGATTAACATTGATTCATCTTTCATAAAGAAAATGAATTAAATCATCTGATTAATATAGGTTAAAATATAACTCAAGTTGTGAGTGTGTCAACCAACTTAATTGATTAAAATATTGCGTATCTAAGAGTTAGGATCGAATCTTTACTATTGTACATCATTATTACCTTTGCAGCTTTCTTTAGAACAAACAAAGGAAATATAACTCAAGTTGACTGAAAACGAGCTAATAGAAATCAGCTTAATCCAAACAACAATGTACCACCATCAAATTTGATACCTCATCCCATGAAAAAGACTTTATACTCCTCTAGCAAGGTGAACATGAACCAAAAAAGGGGGTTCATGGTTCGTTGGAAAGCAAAGTGTTGGTATTATGCAATATGGCTCAAGCATCTAAAACTAGCTTTAATCTTGTCATCGTGTAGTCATGTTAAAGGTGGGGAGTAGTACATTAGTTAATGGGTCCATTCCACCACTTGTAGTGTTGATGGATTGGTCTTAAACTATTTATGGTGGTGGTCAATTCAATTTAATTCATCCATTTTTTATATAAATAAATTTTTTTTTTTATAATACAAAGTCCGATCAATTATACCAACAAAGCACAAAAGAATAAGAATGGGGTCACAAATTTTGTGTTGTAATTTGTAAACCCCCCTTTCTATTTCATCCTTTTTCTCCTCAAACTCTTGCTCTTTTGCCCTTAGACTTTGGACTCTAGTTAAGAATTGGTGTTAACTAGCTACCAATATAGGAAAGTGATTGATAGCAATTTTTTGCAACTAATTTCTACTACTAAATTATAAGAATAGCACATGAAGCAAGACAACAAAAATAGTCTTATAATACCCTTTAAATCAACTCAAAAAACTCTCTTTATTTTCCTTAATATATAGCATGGGTCCCATGATATTTTAAGGGAATGAAGAGACTAAAGATGGTCTATTTCATCGAGAAAAAGAAAGAGGCTTATGCCATGACATACAATTGAGATGAAAATTTGGAAGGACATAAAACACTGTTGTGCTCTCAATTAAAATCTATTGTGAAAAAAGAGTTATAAATTAATGTTGTTTGAAAAGGTCAAATTGAACACAGATGTTGCGAATCGATCAGAATGAAATGATCATATATAAAAATTGATTTATACTATTTCCGTTACATATTATGTGCAACTTTTAGGTATTATTTGTGAGATATAAAAATATTCAAAAGTTGCACGTAATATATATGTAACAGAGGTAGTATTGTTTTTAGATTTGTAACTTTAAAGACATGATAGGGTCGAAAGTAAGGAATTAAAGAGGTGCTCCATAGTAAGAATAATAACAAGTGGATGGAAGGAGTAAGAAGGGTAAGGAATCATTCATCCTTCAATGTCTTTCTATATTTCTTGATTTATAGTGTAATATATTACCCCAAATGAGTGTAATAACTTCACTAAGCTAGCCCTCCTCCTTAAACCACAATTATTTCTTATTATAATCATCATCGATCTAAAATCATGCAACCGATCACACAAGTAATATAAGATGAAGATTATACTTTAGTGCAACATTATTCTATTATCTAACAATTGGTGAAATTAACCAAAATGCATTTTATAATTGATGGCTCAATTATAAGACTATCCATTATCTGATTATCTCAAATAATAATCCCCACCTAAAAATAAAAAAGTAAAAAAAAAAATAGAAAAAAAAATAAAAAAAAACCTTTTTCATACCATTTTATTTTTTATATAGAGAGACAAGAGAGTGGATGGTTCAAATAAACATACAACTAGTGTATAAGTAAGGAGAGGAGTTGCCTTTTATTGTGACATAATGATTGATAGCACAACAATGAAACCTTTTTTTTTTTTCAATTGGTTCGTGAAACATGATTTGGATTTAAAGTACAAGTCTTACAAGTTTAGTGGTTCAAAAAATTCTTTGTTACTCTTTTTAGTTGGATCAGGTGCTTCTTGCCAAAATTCTTAAAAGAAGTGATCTAGCTAGATGTTGCTCGTCAAATCACTTGTTACTTGCTTGTTTCTACAATTCTTAAACGCATGCACTAAAACAATAATAATTAACCTTTTTTTTTTTTCAATTGGTTCGTGAAACATGATTTGGATTGAAAGTACAAGTCTTACAAGTTTAGTGGTTCAAAAAATTCTTTGTTACTCTTTTTAGTTGGATCAGGTGCTTCTTGCCAAAATTCTTAAAAGAAGTGATCTAGCTAGATGTTGCTCGTCAAATCACTTGTTACTTGCTTGTTTCTACAATTCTTAAACGCATGCACTAAAACAATAATAATTACAAAATAAAGCAGTTTAATAAGGATTGCTAATTTAATGATTGGGAAAAAAAGTATCAACTCTATTGTGTTGATTATGTTGACAATTGATAAAGGGTATTTAGTGTTTATATAATACCGGGATGATGTATTGAAACATACCGCTATGTAAAAATTGCAATAATTTTAGCTATGTACTCGTCAAATCACTTGTTACTTAACTTGTTTAAGCTTAATGTTCTTTTGTGTAAGATTTTAGATTTCAATTCATATGAAGATGAAAAATAGAGTACACCTTTTGTATGCATACAATTTATACCAAAATATAGTGTGCAATTTTATTTTTTGACAGGTTGTAATGTTTTTAAATCACAGTAATATTGTACACTCAAAGATAAAGGTTAATGTTATCAAAAATAAAAAATAAAAAAAGATAAAGGGTTATTATATATTTATATGTAGTTTTTTTTTTTTTTTTTTGAGTTGATTATGACCTAAATTGTATACTTTATAGATTTTTTACATTAACTATTCCTGGAAACCTTTATTGTTGCTTAAATCAATAACTTTGAATCAATCATATATGCCCATTTGGCCCTCCTATTAATAGCCAAAAGAATAGTAAATTGGATAATTTGTAGAGAATAACCCACCTTAAACATAATTAAAGTAGAAAAGGTTGAAAAGTGATATTATACTATCCCTCAAGCCCGAGGGATTTTAACTTGTTTTGGAACTTAGGACAAGCACAAGTAATAGAGATTTATGTAGAGCTTTTCACAAGGGAATAACTTTTAATCAATCATGCTTTTTATCCTTCTTGCTATGCTTCTTCTACTTTTATTCAATCCATAATTCCCACCCAAAATAAAAGAAAAAACTTTTCTTTATTCTATTTCTCATACCGTCTTTGTCTAATCATGTCTAATTTTAGACGGAAATGTATAATGCAACGATGAGGTTGTATTTCAAATCATATAGTATAAAAAATGTCTAATTATGTCTAGCATTAGACCGATTGTTGCATAACAAGTGTATTCTTAGTCATTTAAGTGATATAAAATTCACCCCTTTTTAAATAATATAATAACTGTACGAATATAAAAAATATATATTTTTAAATTTGGAGTATATAATGTAATCGGGATTAATCGAAGCTTATTAATTTCATATTTCGATGTTAAATTGTAGCTAAAACACGCTAACATCACAATCACACCAAACTCCACTTGTAACTCATGCCAACGTACCAAAACACTATAGTTTCATAAATTCTTTATATGTATAGTAGATGTTGAAATATCTTCCTTCCAAATAATGTCGACTTTTCACGCACGATTATTCCCCTACAAAATAATGAAACAAAAAGAACAACTTTGACTATTATTTTAGCCCACATAAGGGTCATCAATTTCTATATATCTAGTTTAATTACCTGTCTATCTGATCAATTTGTAGATAAGATCCAATTAATTATTGGCATGCATTTACATAAACTTATGTTGATTAAAGTGATTATGTTTCCTTTTAGGCCTTTATGTATCATTTTTTTTAATTTTATTAAGGAAAATTTGACAATTACCACCTTCTGTTATGTCCATTTTAGCAATTACCACCTTCTATTTTTTTTTTTTTTTTTTGAAAATTACCACCTTCTATTTTCAAAAACATCAAAAGTTACCACCTTCTTGCCCCTCTATTACCACGTGACGTCATTTTGGGCTCATTTTTTTTCCCTTTCCTCCCTATTTTCCTCACATTTCTCATTCCTAACTCGATTCTCATCCCCCCTTTCACTTCTTTTCCTCCAAACAATCAAAAACACTTCAATTCACTCCTCCAAATCAAAATTGACGAACAATTATTGGTGGTTTGAGGGAAAAAAGTGAAAGGGGAAAGAATGAGCCCAAAATGACGTCATGTGGTAGTTGGGAGGCAAGAAGGTGGTAACTTTTAATGTTTTTTAAAATAGAAGGTGGTAATTGCTAAAATGGACATAACAAAAGGTGGTAATTGTCAAAATTTCCTTATTTATTATTCAGTTGATGACCTTGCAAATAACTAGTCTTTTTTTTTTTTTTTAAATAACAAACGGAGCAAATAACTAGTCCTTAACATGGCAATACTTGTCAAAAAAAAAAAATAAAAAAATAAAATAAAAAAATTAAAAAAAGAAATGGTTAATTTTGGTCAAGTAACTAAAATTTGAGAAGAGTAAGGGAGACAGAGACATAAAATGTATAGGGCATTGTCTAGTTCGCACATTTATGTAACTAATGTAAGTAGCACAAGTTCTATTCCTCTAATGATGGTGATTACTTGGTACCATCAAAATTCAAACTACTTTTTAAGTTACTATTTACTCCGTACTAAACTAATAACTTATTTAATTTGCCAAAAACATGTTTAATGTTAATTGATTATGTACTGTAAAACAATTGTGATTAATCGAAGACAGCTAGCTTATGCTTATCAATTTATCTTAGATTCAATAACTTTAGGTTAAAGATTTTCCATTAATCTTTAGTGATTATAGGTCAATTAAGTACTTTAATGCATTTTATGGATGCCTCTTTGATTTTTCTTAGCTTGTAGTATCATTTTCTGAAGACTTCTTTGAGGTTAATTTATTCATTGTGCAAAGCAGTTAGCCGACCATAAATAGAAACTTATATTTTGTGTGGCCGACATTATGTCGATTATGTGAGTGGAAGGAAAAAAAATATATATACTATATGCCATTTTATCATTTGAGAAATATACTTTGTGCTTTTAAAAATTTTATAATGTTATAAAGATTACATTATTTCTTATCCAATTTATTAATCTATATATTTGGATTTTCTATTTTGAGACATGGACATACGTTAACTAAAAAAAGATTGTGCTCATTTACTCAATCACCAATTTCTCAAAAACTTCGTAGTTGTGAAAGTAAGTAAGGAGAGAATATATGCATTCGATGTCTTTTTATTGAGTTGATAACTAATAGCTTAATTATCACCTTCAATACGACTGTTATGAATGCCCTATAGAATATTTTGATGTTGTCGAAATTGAATGTACATGTCTTGATTAGAGTATTGTTGATATCTTTGATGTCTGGTCGATTAGACGTGGACATATGTTAGATCGATGAACCAATAAAAATAAGTACGTATTTATTGTTATATTTAAATATAGGATGAAAGATTTTCCAAACGTAAAGATCCATGAAAGCGCGAGCTTAGTGGCATACAACCATAGACTAATAATATAACAATGCACTTTTCTTTGAGCAATAATAATACAGCAATATTGCACCACCTCCACCTTGTTGATAGCATAAAGATTTGCCAAAAGAAGATAGATAGAGAAAAAGAGATTTTATGTTTATATTCTCATATTTCATGTTGCAGGTACATAACACATTATTACAATGGCCCAATGATGTGTGTAGCCTGTAAAGGTTACTAACACTAAATTATTTGCACGATAATAAACGATACATCTTATCACATGGGCCGCTATATAATCTGGCCCATGATGGGCCCAATCTCTGAAAAATATAATTTATGAGCAACGTTGTATAAATTGGATGTCCAAGAAAATTATCACTAATTATTGCATAATGGCAGCCTGGGCCGCCTGGCAGGAATAGATAAGGGCCAATTATATTGTTATTTTGTCCTTCTTATATTATTGAAAAATAATAATTAAAAAAAAAAAAAAAGCATCTTTTCGGCCATAATCTTGCCATTTTAGTATAGTCAATTTGATATTGAACCACTTTTTTCATGTCAGATTTATATAGGAGAATTACACAATTCTCATTTGTGAACACTTGACATGAACCATTTCCTTTGTCATGTCAACCAACCAAACTACACAAGGCAACACTACTTGACAATAGAGGGTGAAGAAAACGGTATCTTCTACTCCGATCACAAGCAAATGTAGGTGGTGGGACTCAAATTGTGAAGGTCACAAGTGAGCTCCCCACCATCTCCACCAAGTTTGTTTGGCTAACCAATTTAATCTTGTTTGAAAACATAAATTATACGAACTAATATATGAATGTAAGAGTACAACTAGTATAACCCGTAATGATTAGTATAACCCTAAGAGACTTGTATAAGATGGTATTAATCGTTTTGAAAAATTGTAGGATTTACCTAGGAGTTGTTCTCGGGCATCTTTAAAAAGAGGTTCTTATAAACTCTAACTCCCTTTATCTCTAGAACATGTTCTGGATTGCTTTTTCATAGTTTTCAATACAAAAATAATCAAATATTAGCAAATGTTATCCACTATCTTTAAAACGCTAAAATGTTAAAATTTGAGAAAAGCTACTCAAACGTTTGAAAAAAGGATTTGCATTGGATTACTATCATAATATTTAATTTTAAGAGACTTTTTGTCATAAATTGTTGTCATTTTAGAAAACGACATATGACAAGATCATATCTAATTTATTGAGTGGACACAAGAGTATATTGATGACATAGGTAAAAACCATTAATAAGTTATCTTTCGTGTTCATCTTTGCTAGCACAACTTATTGGAAGAAGTAACCACGAAAGATGTACTAATAAAGATTAAAACGTTTGGACAAAAAAGAAGCCAACCTAGAAAACTTGGAATGGTAAGTAAGATTATAAACAACTGCATACTTTACAACAGTAAGTTCCTAGCTGTTTTTAACCAAGTTTGCAAACATACAACTCACTAAGGTTCATTTTGGTAGAGGAGTGTATGAATTTAGCTGCCAAATTTGCTAGAATAGTAAAAGTGTAGTGACTCGAAACTGATTGTTACCGATCAAAACTTATTTTTATTATTGTTATTTTTTTTTTCTCGATAATTATGATCCCTTTTGATATTTTAAATCTCATAAATAAAATAATTTAGAATGTGAAATTTAAGAAACGACGTCTCCATCTACCCATAAGGGTTGAAAGAAAATCTTCTTCAACTTGAATTGATATTAATCCATAATACGGGGTATTAAATTTAGGACTAAATAGTCTTCCCAAAAATTTAAAATAAGAATAATAATAATGACTAAGTTGTCGCTTCTGTAACTAGTTATGTCACTCGTTATCAACAAAATTATTGATAGCAGCCCCAGAAAATATTAAGTAAAGAATTATGTGACATGTATGAGAAATCCAAAACCTCTATATTGACTTGTTCATCAGTCAGTATCAAAATTTATACACCATAGATTGTATTCATTGTACAGTAATATTGTAAATTTGGTTGGTGGTACAACAGTTACATCAATAAAATTTGGTCAATATTCACCATTCATATGAACAAGATTTACAATGAGATTTGGTGTGGACCAAACAATATTTAGATGAGGTACAACAGCCACACAATAGATTTACTTAATTTCATGCACATAATTAAGAATAAAAAGCAATAATGTAGAAAAATTGTGTAAATTTTCCCATTAAACTAACCTAAACAAATGAGGATAGAAATCGGAACCTCGATTGTTTAGCAATACTAAATAACAGACATCAGGACTGCTCAAATATGTAAGCAGAACACAGATCATCAACTAAGACTATGCTAAATCAACTACTAAGATACATTAATATTGGGTTGCAGAGAGGATTGTTGTGACTTGTGAGCACGCATCGCTTGTCTTTGAAGTTACTGCTGGCTATCACCTTGCCAAGCCCAAACAATGTCCTTCAGAGCAGGCTGCATGTCATCTTTCAGTTTCTGATAATCAATGGCATTACCGTTAGACCTCTTCATCTCTACCACGTGAAAGGATGGAGTTACCTCGAATATGTCCATGTCAATGCCTACTTCCTCTTTTCTACCTTTAGAGCCGACTAGTTTTAAGAATCCTCCATCTTTCTTTGTTACTTTGAGTTTCATGTTGGCAGCAACTTCCTCAAGCTTGGACACAATAGCAGATGCAGGTTGAATGGATGTGAAACGAACATCATCCCTTCGGTCATCCCCTACAAATAAACCAGACAGGTCCAGCCCTGATGACAAGGAGATGATATCAAAAGCATTTAGATTAGATGGTCTTGAGAATTCGGAGAATGTCTTGACCTCCGGCTGCTTGGTTTCTTTGACTTCCAATTTTGGTAGTTTAGCAGGCCTAGTACCTAACCCCTTTTTAAACCAAGAATTCTCCATGATTTTACTAATTGTTATCCTTGTGTTAGGATTTGGGTCTAGAATCTTCAACAGAAGTCTCCGGACCTCAGGTGGGAACCAATTCGGGCACCTGTAATCAGCCCGAGTTATCTTCTTGTACATCTCAATCAAGTTTGTATCTTGGAAGGGGAGATGACCAGCAAGCAGAACATACAAGATAACTCCACAAGACCAAATATCAGCTTTAGCTCCATCATAACCTCTTCGATTAATCACCTCTGGAGCTACATAGGCAGGGGTGCCACACATCGTGTGTAGCAATCCATCTTGCTGTCTAGAATCAGCAAGAGCACTCAACCCGAAATCTGAAACCTTCAGACCCCCATCCTCGTCAATCAACAAGTTCTCAAGCTTCAGATCCCGGTGATAAACACCCCCACGATGGCAGACATCCATTGCACTGATCAGCTGTTGGAATATCCACCTAGCAATGTCCTCTTTCAGCCTGCCTCTGGCTACCTTGTTAAAGAGCTCACCGCCTTTAGCGTATTCCAAAACAATGTAAATCTTGCTCTTTGTAGCCATGACCTCATATAGTTGTAAGACATTTTGGTGCTTCACCAACTTCATGACCGAAATTTCTCTCTTGATCTGCTCATTCAGCCCGGCCTTCAAAGTTTTGTCCTTGTCAATAACCTTAATAGCCACATTCTGCCCGTTTTTGATGTCCCTCGCGTAGTAAACTTTGGCAAAGTTTCCTTGCCCCAACAATTTGCCCAACTCGTACCTCTCCAACAATATACTTCCCTTCTTTTCCATATCTACTTAATAAAATTAGCCCAAATACTTAAAAATTACTGTGCTACTTCAATGGTACAGGTATCTAAATCACCAAGACAATATTCAACCGTCGTCCACAGTTTCGTGCTTTAGCATAGCAAATATTCTACTGCTTGTAGCTTTGTAATGGATTTGAGGGGATAGCATGAATCTGCAAGCGGCATATTGAACCTCGTCAAGGGCCGACAAAGGATGTCTAAAGGGGAAAACGATTGAAGAATCTTCACAGATTGAATTTCCGGCATGCACACACATCTTTCTGCATTCCCTAATATCGAAGATTTCACTCAAGATTCAGCAAAAAAAGATCACAAAATCCCTGAAAAATGAAAAACCAAACTTCATCAAAACCAATTCAAGAACAATAGACAAGATTAATCTAAAATCTAAACAAATACACAAAACCAATCATACATATAAACCCAAATAGAATTCATACCATCACAATCAATTACAGGTCTAAATGACAAAATTGGCATCACAGATAAAATCATTTAATTACAATAACATGAATGTAACAATAAGATGCACATATGGACCAAATTCATGTAATGAGCAACAATTAAAGGTGACAATATATAGAAATGCAAACAAGATAGCAAAGTCACACCACATGCCCCCGGTCTCCGCTCCCACCGACCCCGGCAACCCCGCCACGGCCCCCGCTTCCACCAAGCCACCCCGAAACCCTCTCAATAAACCAACATAATACAATAATAACAAATTGACTACTGCAGGAAATTACAATTATTTTTTCATCTAAGATTGATTAGAAACTTGCTTTATACCAATTAAAGCCATTTTTATATTATGCAAACCAAACCCAATATATTAATTACTATAATAAAATAGATCTTAACCTTCTTGAGGTAGCTAAATCAAGATCTTGGTCATAAATGGTCAATAACAATATATAGACCAACAGGAAAAGCCAATTTATTTATATAGTTATAATCTAATTAATTAATAACATAATTATGTTTTCATTTCAGTTTTCTTAATATACAAACCATAATTAACATCAAAGTTTCTAGTTTTCTACTCCATCAAATTTCCAGTTCAATATCAGTGTTCATTCAGTTCTCAAACAACAATAAATTGACAGTGTATAGAAAACTTTAAAAAAAATTAGTAAAAAACCTTATTTATGCTTATACTTATATCCTTTCATCATTATTCATTACCATTATTCAATTTCAATTATTAATGATGTTCATCAGAATATGAAATAACAATGATTAATGATTTTAAAGTTAATCATACCTATGCTAATTTGTAAAACTGAGGAAAAAAAAAAAAAAAAAAAAAAAAATTGTTACAATATTGATTTAAATTTATTTTCAAAAACATTTTTTTGAAAGTTTTTAAACTAGAATCTACCTAAACCAGCCCTAATAAACTCTTTATATGTACACACAGTATAAAATCAAAAAAAGATTCAATTTTTTTTCAGTAGAATACATAAAAATCAAATCTTTGTAGCATATAAGAAATTAAACAGCATAAAAACATACAAAAAATGTGCATACTGTGATAAAATCAACACACCCAGAAAATTAAACCAATGAAATCATAAGAAAAAATAACATGAAGTTACCTCAGCAAGAAGAATATGAATCTCTTTGATTGAACCTTGAAGTGAAACCTTTGTTGTAGAGAGAAAATAAAATTCCGAGGAGAGAGAAAAAAAAAACTAAAGAAAAGGAGAGATATTCAAGAATTTCAAGAAAAGTAACGCAATGAGGTATGCTATTTATGAGGGTTAGGGATACATGAATTGAAAGGGAATATCCTATTTCTTTAATTAGTTGTATCTCGGCCAATAAATATATAATGATGTAGACGAAATTAAATTCCGAGTCTTAAGCATCGCTCGAAAATATTAACCAACCAAGGAATATCCAGTGTATGGACCAAATTAAAGATCCCTCAAAAGCCAATTAACGGGGTGTAACGTTTTGCTATGAGGCATGAGTTGTGGCCCGCCGAACAAAGACAAATATAAAGAGTTGGCCAAGCTTGCTTACTCACCATCCAAATTTCAATTATGTTATTTGTTTAATTATTTATGAAAATATATCATATTATCATTTGTAATATGAAAATAATATTTTGTTTGTATTTTTTTGGTATGTGGGTTCAATGGGTTGGTCTCCTTTGCCTTTGTCACAAAGAATAGGCCAATCAACTTTTCCTTGAATTTGAAGACTAATACTACTTTAACACTAAACATATATTGTTGTTCATCTATAATTGGGGTTAGTACCTAACTAGTTTAGCCCCGTGCGTTGCATGGATTAATTAGATATCATTTGTTTAAAATAGTTGTCAATATTCTTTATTCGAAAAAATATAATTATAATCTCTTTTTAATATTTTGAAAGAAGTACTATATTTAGAAATTAGGAGGAAAAAAATATAGAAAATAAACATGATGATGTCAAAAATAATTTTGACGGGAAAAAATTTCATAAGAAGTTGACATGTGTCTCTTAATAATGGCAGCATGTTTTGTTTTAGTGATAGTTAATAGATTATAATCATCTTTCAATATGGGACTAAAAAGTTTGTATTTTATAAATATATTATGTGATATTGTTTGATTTTGTAAGTTTAGGATATCTTGATATTCCATTTTGATACGTGTGATGTGTCACATGGAGTTAGAAAATTGCAATTTTGCATGCAATAATCAATATCTTATTAATAGTTTTTTATTTCATGTCATTTTTGTTGGAACATTTGCTCATTTTTCACAAGAGCTGCAAAATTTAGTACTCCGTATTTGATTAAGACGTCAAAATTGTTTTGATTGGAAATTTTGGTACTTCGTATTAGTAAGAATTGGAAAAATTTAAAGATTGGAAATTGCATACTCAATTAAGAGATTTTGATTTTCTTATAATTATACATAGGAATTATTGTCACACCACAAAAGTTGTAAAATGCATGATAAGTGACAACCCACTTACCTTATAAATCTAAGCAATAATGTATAATCTCTCCAAATAATGGGAATAATTTATTCCTATAATTGCACCAATGAAATACATTTAATTTATACGAGTATCTAGTGTTAGGTCAAAACTGGCCAAATATACCATGCATGCTTCCTGAGTTCCTGTTTTTGTTCATTATTATTGTCATGTTATTGGTTCTTTTATACATTTGAGTATTTGACACAATATATTTAGTCTACTTTTTACTTATCTATAAATAAACTAAAGGAACAACCGCTGACATCATATTGTCCACGTGGCACCTTTATAAGAAAAATTTTTCCGCTTAAATAAAAATATGACGTCATTATATTTTTTTTGGTTTCAAATTTCAAATTTAATTTCTCCTCCTCTCAATTTATCTATACTCTTTAATTTATTTATTTTTCTTTATTTTTCTTCTATCATCAACTATTGGTATCTAATACATCTTTCCCTAATGCTTCATCGAACAAAATACTTTGATGTATACATTTTTTCTATTTTCCTGTAGTATATATTACAAGTTTAAAATCATTATTTATTTGTTTAATTAAATTCGTATATTAAAAATCTAACTTTTATGTATGTACTGGTTTGTTTCTTCAAAATTAATTTTATAAATCTCTTCAAAAAAAAAAAAATTTTTTATAAAATTAGCATTTACAACTAATGGTTATATCTCAATAATTTTTCTGATACGTAATAATACATAAAATATATATACTATATATTTCCGTGCATCGCACGGGACTAATCTAGTACAATAGTATTTTGGTGTCGTATGGTAAAAGTTAGGGCCTGTTCTCATTGACTGAATTCAGCTGAACTGAACTGAACTGAGCTGAACTGAGCTGAACTGAACTGAACTGAACTGAATATTTTATAAGAGAAGGAAATTAAGAGCTGAACTGAACTGAACTCAGCTGAACTAAATTGAATTTCAACGTAAGAGAACAGGCCCTTATTGTATTGTTATGTTACAAGTTAACTCCTAATCGTCGCTTAAACTATCCAATTAGCGAGGTGATCAAGAAATAATCGTGATTGACCATCTATCATATATGTATTTACCAAATACAACTAAATTGCTTGCCTCGCTTTAAAGAAGGGTGGTGAAAAAAATGGTATATAATTAAGGTAATAAAAAGGAGAATAATAATCTTACATCTACAACATGTGATACCTAAATCAAAATTAAGAATTAGATCACCTAACACTTCTAATGATCGATGTATTCTAGCTAGTAATTATATATATTAGTATTCGCGGTTTCAAAAAAAAAAAATAAAAAAAAAAATTATATTAGTATTTGTAGTAACTTGTACAGTATTCCTAGAACTCTCATTGAGTATAAAATAAATATTAGTCAATTAACACTTGGCACATTGTGAGGCTGCAATGTGTTTTTGGAGTAATATACTTAAGTACGTAATATGAGTATATCTTATACAGTTATACTCCATAGTACTATCTTCATTTGAACATTACTATATCTTTAAGTAATCTAGACACTTGATTTGAACAAAATCATACGGAGTACTCCGTAGTTGACTATATATGCTTACTCATATACCACTAATACCAATATGAATTTATGACGTGATCAACGTTTTAAAATACGGCCTTTTGAAAGAAAATTAGTGCAACTATCTCATATTAAATGATAGCTAGAATTAGTAGTAAATTATTATAAACTCGTCTCACCTCCACATATTGAAACTAAAATGGATCGATAAAAAGATAAAATTAATTGAATGTAGATCATAAAATTGTTTGATACTTGTGGATAGACTCACACAGATGTGAGTTAGTAGGAGTTAAAAGCAGCCCATGTTATTGTGATTGCATCAGAAAGATAAAATGATAAAGTAAAGAGGATAATACATTAATACGTACCAAGTAACATGAATAAAAGGGTAGAATCAAAGTATAGGTATTTTTCCCTGAGCCTTGGGATTTTGTAGAATCATGGAGATAAGGAACCATGTGGCTAATTTCCTACTGCAAAAACCAACTTTATTTTTATTTCTAATTTAAATAAATTTGTTCTGTTTTATTCATTTTATCTAATAATTGTTTTATTTTATTTTATTTTATTCTAGTCAGTATTTTATTATATTATCTCTGTAACGCTAGCTAGCTAGTGTCATAAAATTTCGTAGTTTTGTGAAAGTATGCATTTCAGTTTCATAAATAATCATTCCTCCAATAATATGCAGCAAAGATTGTAGCTGGCTCTTAATTATTTTTGTTTCTCGTAAGAGCATCTCCAATGGTTCAATTATAAGGACTTGCTTGCAATTTAAATAAAGTTCCTAGCTACATGCTTACCATTGGAGAATAAAAAATTGAGCAACATGCTAGCAATTGTAGCCCAACCAAGCTACATGCTTGATTGAAAAAGAGACAAATAATCTCCATTCATATTGGAACATGTGTATAATTATCTATTTTTTTTAAAACTTTATTTTTTTGCAAACTACAATTTGTTGTGGCTTAC
Organism: Chenopodium album; assembly: GCF_948465745.1. NCBI lineage: Eukaryota > Viridiplantae > Streptophyta > Magnoliopsida > Caryophyllales > Amaranthaceae > Chenopodium > Chenopodium album. Next base: position 1,415,190 of record NC_137852.1, read on the forward strand.
CATTGAAACAAGTTATTGCTTAAAAAGTGTTGTAGCCTAGAAATTTATGTGGAAAAGCAAGCTACAAAGCATTGTAGCTTGCCATTGGAGATGCTCTAAAGGTTTAACTTGCAGCTAATAATGCGGTTATGCAAATGGCAGGTGATATTTTAAACGTTAAGATTTAGGGTAATATAATTTTTAATTAAGTTATTATGTTAGTTGTAAGTTGTGAGCAAATGAATATTATTAGGTGAACCTCTTTTTTCTAGGGAGATATTGTATTTTACCAACTTTAATTTGAGTGCTAACACGCCTACACCGTTAGGATTAGCATCATTTTTTGGACTTCTATGTATTTAATTATAAATAATAATAGTAATAATACTAATAAAAAAAAAAAGTAGTTATTGTATAAAGTTATTAAGAGCTTAATGTAGGGTAGACGACTAGATGAGGGTAAAGGAGTAGAAGAAAGTAGATGGTGGTGGTAGACCAATAGTTGAGGTTGGAAAGGGTAGGAAAACTCTACTAGTGAACTAATTTATTGATCCAATATATGATCCATCATCTTTTACAGATATACAATCTGTTTGGTAGTTGATTATAAATTTTGATAATGGATTATTGATGAGAATGAATATAAGTGTAATTTGATGATTTAAGCAAAGTTACATTTTAATTTAAATGTCTTAAGTAATGCAACAATTTCATTCCACAATTAAGTTCTTCTTCATAAAAAATGTCCAAAAATACTTAGTAATAGTCATTAATAAACCCCCCCCCCCCCCACCACCACAAATTCAGAATGAAATTTTGTGAAGAAAACGAATAACTGATTCAGGATGACTTAAATAAAAAAAAAAAGGGAAAGAAATCTTACGGAGTAAAAATCTACTACGGAGTACAGAAATTCATTCTCATTACCATCATTTAAGACTATTTACTAAACAAAACGTTAGTGCTTAAATGAACGTAAATATCTCTTATTTTCTTACAACCACCAATCGGAATTTGAGCACTACTACACTAGTGTCCCACCACCGCTCCTATGAAGCCACCACGTCCCTTGTCTTTATATTGTCTTTTTACCTTGGTGGCTTCGTAGCTTGTTATTTACCCCCATTTGTTGACAAAATGTTAGAATTAGGGCCTGTTCATATTTACTGAACTGAATTGAACTGATTGGAGCTGAACTGAACTGAACTGAATTGAGCTGAAATGAATATTTTATGTGAGAGGGAAATTAAAAGCTGAACTGAACTGATTGGAGCTGAACTGAATTGAACTGAACTGAAATTAAGTAAATGTGAACAGGCCCTTAGTTGATCACCCTTAATGGAAAAAAGCAATACACTTGACAAGAAAAAGAAGAGAGGAAGCTCCTTTAATTTGTTATCATTCTTCCTTTGCTATGATGACATTGATTAGGTCATATATATACTTTATATTATATCACCAAAATAAATGAAGAAAAAATCTAGGTCGATCAATTACCTTTTAATGTAACTTTAATTTGCAAATTGTTCATGTGGGGTGTTTAGATGCGAATGATTAGACCGTCTACTTTACTACTCTCTAGATCAACCCATTTTTTCTAATCTTGTATATTGGAGTTTTAGAGAGTCCATCACAATCAATACTTGCCTCTTCTTGTCAGCATCTTATTATGTTAATTTCTTGCAACAGAAAAAAATGCCAATTATAAATTAAAACAGTAAACAATTGCTTTTTATGGTAGAGGATTTATTGAATTTTATATGGAGTATTATTGAGTTATTATTGTTATTGAAATTGTCCATTATTAGTTCCAAAAAATTAAAAGAAAATGTCCATTATGTCCTCTAAGATATGTCATGTGACTCTTTACGATTTCTTTATTGTTAGTTTTTTTTTTTTTTTACACTTATGAGTAAATTCTTGTTACAGATCCAAAGTCGAGCTGAACTTTAAAAATCAGGTTCGAATTGGAATAATTCTTTTTGAATTTATGGGTCTATTAAAAAGGTCGTATGAGATAAGGTTACATGTTTTCAATGATTCACAAAAGTGTTGATTATAAGACTGTATCACACAAATGTTATTATCAATCCAATTGTTTTAATTTTAAGCTTGTGCACCAACCCTGTTGGTAAGATGTGACACACCAAGTGTGAGTGTTAGTTTTTGGTAGAAGTAGGCTTTTTCTACCAAAAAAATAAAATAAATTAAGGCAAAAAAGAGAAAATATTAGGATCCCTAATCAGAAGGGGATGAGTTGGCTAGGCCTGATTTGCAACACATAAAATTAGTTACTTATACGGAATTGTAATTTTACATAGTCCCTTGCATATTTTTTCTTCCTTACTTTGGTGACAGACAATTAAAAACATATGATCACACAATTATGTATAATATACGCACACATTATATTGACTTATTTGCGGTGTTGACTTTTATGTAAATGAAAGCGACTAAGTATTTACCCTATTTTATACTCGTATATGTATACATCCGATTTATACAAGAGTATTATGTTTGGGTTGTTAGAGAGCGATGGGACAAATGATTACATGATTAGACAATCTACTTAATTAACATAATTAATTTAGTCATTAAGGCAGCATCATCATATTTGGGGGAGACATCAATTGGAGTAGAGTAGAGTGGCGCCTTCACAGTCGTTGAAATATGCCCATGCTGGTCAATAATAATATAATTATACGAACATGAACAAACAAAAGGACATGACGCATAATTTATAAAATTCATTTTAGTTTAAGGCTTGTTTATATTTATATAAGATGCATTATCACCATTAATTATGTACATTCAAAGTCAAGATTGTGATGATATTAGGTGCTTACTGTCTCCAATGTTATTGATATTGGACAGCTTGCCTTCTATTTTTATTTTTATTGGTGTTTTTTGGGGACAGCTTGCCTATTTTTAAAGAAAATGTTAAGCCGGATTATCATTTAAAACTAATTAAGATTCAAAATAACGATAATATTTTGAGGAAAATTATTTATACAAACTAATTCCGTGATTAACTTAGTATTCTAACTTGTCTGAGATGGGCTACTGTATTACCTACTTGTTTAACATGAACATTGTGCGGCTTGCCTAGTTTGAATTGAAGTAATGGTAAGACAAGAAAAAAGAGAAGGGTGAGAGAAAGACAACGGAAAGAAAGAAGAAGAAAGAATTGAGATGCTTTGCATCTTCCTCACTATTTGAAATCATTAATTTTGCACTAGTCTTTATCTCATTCCTTTTTTAGTGGGTGATTGATAAAATATCTCCCAATACTATACTACTACACAAGTCATGGAACAAGTCGGCCAACATCATATGCTACTAAGAATATTATTTAGAAATTAATATAATATCATAATAAGTTAAAACAAGTCGGCCAATAGCTTTGGGAAATTGGCAAAAAAATAACTTTATTTTTACCCATGTGTATAAAATAATCCCAACTATTTCATAAAATTACAAAAAGTAGTCTATTCTTAATATGCACTAGATCAATTTCTTGGTTATGATAGTACTTTGTGACGATAGAAGGGTCCACTTAAGCGACTCATGATAATATCTTCTTGATTAGCTTAGCTAAGCCTATATTAAGCTGATTTTGTTATTTACAAGTACTTGTGTTTGGATTGCAAAAATGAGATCAGCCCTGTTTGGAGCTGAATCAACTATCGAAGTATTGATCATTCAATTCCCAGTGCCTTGGATGTAGATCTTCATTAGCAAAAAGGATCGTAGGGAGCAAAAGTTGTCCAATGCGCCATGCCATATCTGAAGCTCATATGACAGCTTCAAGCTCGGCTTGATGGCTTCTATGCTGGCTGTCACCTTTTTGAACCAAGGGTCATATTGTGCAAGTCATTCTTCTGCATGAGTTTAACATATTTTGCACTATGGTTCATGAGAGATGAGACAGTCTACTTCAAAATGAAGCTGATGTTGGGCTGCTGCCCCCTATTGAGTAAAAGACATCGGGCTTATTGCATCAGGAACATGTTCGCTTTTCTATGGCTCGAGTGGCTTGGGCTTGGCCTAATGAGTAGATGAATGCTTCGGAAACATGAATAATAGATCGAATAATGAAAGCCCATATGATAAATCAGGCAAGTCAATTTGCAAGTACAAGATTTTACAGAACTATGACTGTCAAAAATTTTACAAATTCCTGTAGTGATGCACAGAAAAAATGCAGTACTCAGAAAGCGATATACTTGCTCAATGAAGAAGAAACAATTCTCGGGGTACCTAGATATTAGTATCTAATGTTTTTGGCAACCTCAAAGAAATGAGCGACATTCTCTTCTGGTGTACCTACAACAATTCCATGACCAAGATTTAAAATGTGCTTTCTATTACCGGCTTTTCTCACTGTATCCATTATCCGACTTGTTATAAATTCTTTTGAGCCAAAAAGCACACCGGGATCCACATTGCCTTGCACTGCAATATCAGATCCCAACCGCCTCCTACCTTCTGCCATATCAACTGTCCAATCCAAGCTCACAACATCAACACCTGTTAGGGGAAGCCGCTCTAACAACCCACCAGAGCCACTAGCATAAAGAATGATGGGCAGATTTGGATGGGTCAGTTTCACAGAATCAACTATCTGCTTCAAGTATGGTAAACTGAACTCTTCAAAGTCTACTGGGCTGAGTTCAGTTGCCCAAGAGTCAAAGATCTGAACAGCTTGTGCACCATGATCAGCTTGATACTTGACATACTTTGCCATAGATGTTGCGAACTTCTGAAGGAGAGCGTGCAAAACCTATTGCAGCAACATTTAATGGTTAGGCAAAACAGAGATTTTATGCCTCCTGCATTCATAAACAGCAAGCTAATTTGGAAAGCATATTACCTTAGGTTCAGAAAAAGCCAGTCTCTTTATTTTGCTGAAGTGTTTTGATGAACCACCCTCAACTACATATGATGCGAGAGTAAAAGGAGCCCCAACAAAACCGAGAACGGCAGCCTCGTTGCCCACCTGAAGAAGAGAACTTACAAATAATAATGCTGAAAATGGTAGATATGTATTCATGACATGAAATTAGAATGCCAAGTTACATCACATTTCTTTAAAACAAAACATTTGTTCAACAAGTTTGTCAATACTTACAAAAAAATTGGGAGTAAGAAATTAATCGTGTCTTCAAATTAGCTTCCTGAATCTCTTGCCTATGTGCTCACTGGTAACTATTCCCTATTATTTCCATATTTAAAGGGCTAGAAAACGCAGCTTGCTCTTCATGAGGTCAATAGGCGATATGACAATACATATCAGTATAAGTGAAATGTCAGTTGTTTGATTTTGCTTGATTTACAATTTCACAAATAAATCCAAGCCATAGTGGTTTCTGAATCTCAGCTTCCAGGAGGGTGGGGGTGATCAGAGGTGTGAAGAGACCAAGAGGGGTAGGTTGTCCATTAAGGTTACTACTAAAGTACTAGTACTACTCTGTCCGGATCTATATTTTATATTGCTAGTTCAGATTAAGTTATCATAGTGATAGTAATTTCCAAACAGAAAGCAACGATGATGAGTATAAATGGGACAGAATATGGCACTATAGTATCATGTTGTTGACAGCCAAAGGTGCACTCACAAACAAAGGGGATAGAAAGTATAGATGGGAAAGAATATGGGACTATAGTATCGCGTCGTTGACAGCCAAAGGTAAACTCACAAACAAAGGAGATAGATGCCAGGATTCTGACAATAGCATACAATCTTGCACGTACAAGTTTAAGGAATGATAATTAAATCCGTCAAAGGGAAAATTGGACATCTTAGATAGAAGCAGAGGACGATAACTCCAACATACCTTTATATGACACTAGGTAGCTAAAGCCCCCTCCCTAATGTTCAAAGAAAACATTAAAAAATGTATGTATGCCACTCATCTTCACAAGAATCATCCACAAAATCTAAGACAATCTAATAAGAGATTTGGTTTTCCTGTGTCTTTAAAAAGGTTATATCATCAAGAGTTGCCATGTGCCCATAAGAAGGGTTTAATAGATATCAATGCTTATGCTTAGAGCGTAAATGAAATATATATGAAGTATATAACAAAATGAACATAGGAGCAGTGAGGAACATGCAATACCTCCTTCCGCAAAATGGTTAAGGCTTCCCCAACATATGGAACTGACTCCTCAGGAACAAACTCTCTAACTACATCGACATCTTGCTGAGTGCGTAGAGGATCGAATATGACAGGACCCTTTCCTTTCACAATGTCAAAAGGTATATTCATTCCTGCTAGTGGTGTCAAAATGTCTGAAAACAATATAACCTGCCAACACACAACATTAGTCATCAGTTCACAAGCAAAAGCACATCAGGTATACTGTCTAGAAAAAGGTATTGGAAAGTGGCAGAGATGTCTGTCTGTTGAAGGTGGACACTAATATTAGCAGGAACTTACTCCATCAGGCTTGAAAACTTTCCATGGTTGCAAGGATATTTCTACAACTAGATCAACATTTTCTGATCTTTCACGAAATGAAGGATGCTTCTCACATATAGCTTGGTAGCTCTGGAAACACAAAGTTAAAAAAAAAACTGGTAAGTATACATCAGATTATTCAGCAAAACATTCTAAATCATACAGATGAAGAGCTTAAGAAATCATAGAATGTATAATTCAATCTCAGTAAATAGATTTCTCGTAGGATGTCGATGAATAGATTTTTTAGGCCATACAACCTTACAATTACCTAGTATACGATTTTGCATAACAAGATATTACTTTTTGAAAGAACTAAAAACCACTTATGAAGTACACTTATGAGGAACATGGCCTAGAACTTTTTGTTCAATAAAAATAAGGCAAAAAGATCAGGATAGCACTTTTTCATTGAGGATTATACAGAAAACAATGATCTGGAGCCACCATATTTTTGACAGTTTCATGCTCCTAACTGAAGGCTCTACTGCCTTGGACCTTCCTAAGAAGTGGATCTTATCATGCATTGTACATGTTACAAACTTAAGGCAGCATAGGTTTGCATTATCTTCTCAAGTAGGAAGTTCAATGATTTTCATGCTAGGAACCCATGATAGTTGATAACTAATTATCTTTCCAATGCAAACACATAACTATACAGACAAAATATTCAGGCATGAAATTCCAATGCAGCTACAAAAGTTCAAAAGCAACATTCCCAGATCCAAAGAATTGGATACTTAACTAATAAGTATTTCGACAGCCATAAGAAAAATGACAATCCAGATTCAATCAAACAAATACAGCAACTAATTAGAACACATCCAACAAAACAAAGGCATGGTAATAAACCTGCCTTCATGTATCTCCCAGCTTGCCTCATCAGCCAAACTGGGGGCCTTTCAACATCCAACCCTTTCACAGCATTCAGCAACAAGGGTTCAGCTGTAATTGCCCCCTTTGATTCTGCTACTAAACCTAAACAGCACGACAACAATAACAACAACAACAACAATAATGTCAAAGCCTTAATTTCAATACGACGGTCCGCTGCACGAACCAAGAATCTATCTCTAGTGTTCATCAACAAAGATCCACTAAACCTAAATGTATACAATATCACTAAACAATGATCAACCAAATCATGCCACAATTCAGTAAATGACCCACGGTAAACTAGAACCATAATTCAGCAAATATATATACACAAAACCGTTATTTTCAAAATTCCACACTAGACAAAAAAAACCTAATCTTTTACTGAAATTGGAAGCATAATTAACCCAAATAAGAAATCAACAATTACCCAAAATCCCCAAAAGTCAAAATGTCCGATTTAACTACAAAAAATTAATACCCATATAAAAATTTGCCTGAATTACTCAAATGTAATCAATTGAAGTAAGAGATTTAAGGAAATTACCTCCAGCAGAGCATTGAATCGAAGAGGGTTTAGAATTTGATGAAGACTGAAGTCTTGATTGGGAGATTGAATGAGCAGAGAAGGAAGAGATAGAACAGCTGCCACCATAAATGCACGACATTTTAGAATTCTGGGATGAATAATTGAGCAAAAAAATTCCAGAAATTTTCTGGGTGTGAAGCTTCAGTTCATCACAGTTATGTTAGGAAAGTCTCTTGTTGGTTAGAAGGGAGAATCAATCCGGAAAGATAAGGTAAAACAAATAGCTGGATTGTTACCATATCGGTTTAGATAATGAATAGTTACATCAAGCTTTTTGGCTTGGATCCAAATGTGAAAGATCCGGACCCATTAAGAAACATGGGTCGGGTCAAACTACGAGGACCACGAAGGATCTATTTTTTTATTTTTATTTTTTATTTTTAATTTTTTATGTAAGAAGAAGGGGGCTTATTTGAGCAGGCCGGGGGGAGATAAGGAAATCTCTCAAATGAGTCTCATACTCCCATGAGGTTTAATACGAGGTGGAGTGATACCACTACTCCATCACCTCAACCTCTGAACGATCTAACATATGTGAATAGCATTTACAAATACAAAGTTTTTCAGCATTTAGACCCTTAATTACAATGATACTTTGAGGTTATGTCTTAATTAATTGGATATTGAAATTATTACAATCTCATATTTTTTTATGTGCACGAATCTCATACTTTGAGGCTATGTTTTAAACAATTGGATGTTGAAATTATCGTGATTACAATATTTGACATCTAAAAATAATGTAATCAAAGTTATTGTATTTCTCTCATAATGAGCATGGAAAGTATTGTAATAAATTGGTGCAAGTTATTGTATTTCTCTCACAATGAGCATCAAAGTTATTGTAATAGTATCTTAGATTTTGAGTTAAATCTAGTATTATCAAAGCTATAAATTCAGTTCAATGTCACAATAGAATTTGGATCTGCCAATCTTAGTACTATCATGATGTTATGATTTTGGCAGCAAATCTCATCTTATCCAATTACAAGGTTTTTCATTGGATGTCACAATTACTCTTCAATTCTTCATCAAACTACCCTACACCCCATCATACAAACAACACATACCACCAGCCCCACTCTAACTAATTCTACATGTCCACAAATTGACAAAATAAAATTTCAACTTCACTTAAAAAAATTAGAAACTTGAAAGCTTTGTCCTAAATGGATCAGCTGGTAGGTTATGGTAATTCAAATTAGCTAGCAAATAAGAATTTTAGACCAAAAAATCATGTTAAATATCCCTAATTTTCAAGTTCATTCTTGAATTTGAGTTCTTTTTTCATCTTGTCGAGTCTGCTTGAAGTGTTTTCCTCAAGCCTCATTGAAAACCAGATCTCAAGCGAGAAAATGCTAAATTCTTGTATCAAATTTTGAAGCTGGCCGAAAACAGAACACTAGATTTTGGAACATCGCATTTAAATGAGACTACATTGCTAAAACTTGTAATGTACATTGATCAACAAAGTATATACATACATTCTACAACATACAAGACTTGAATGAGAGGGATGGGGGGAGAGAGAGCTATGCTTCTTAAGACTACAGAAGATTAAACAGAATGAGACAGGTGACTACTCAAAAAATGGTATCAGTAGTAAGCTTTCTTTTTGGAGGACTTTTCTCTATAATCTGTTTCTGTAAATCCATGAAACTAGAACCCTTGTGTGCAAATAATCTCCGGAGATTTATGACCGAGAGCTCACTGAAGTTGGCTACTGCAAGATCAGCCTGCACCAAGTCATACCTGTATACACTAATGTTAGTAACTGAATTCATTCTCCAAGCAAATACATCTAACTCCAACTCTTCCAATTAACCTTCCCTACTGTGTTGGACACATAATTACCACTTTATATGAATAATGAGAACTTTGATACTTCTAAAGAATCTGATTTAAGTGAGAAGTCCAAGTAATATAATAGTCAATGGCATAGCCTCCACATCAATAATTTATGATCAATAAATAGTGGAGATTTATACAAAATGCAGAGATGTATAAATTATTTATGTTCATTTGAAGACTAGACACCCACAACTGCAAAATCACAGAACTAACACTATAAAATCTTGTATGATACTTACGCAGGGTGAGCACCAATAAGAGCTACAGCCATCATTGTACAGTTATGAGCAGCTGTCACACCTCTTGGGTCATCCTCAAAGACGACACACTTCCAAGGTTTCCTATCCAACTGCAAGAAAAATTATTAGCAGGATGAATTAACAGAAACAGAATAAATAGCAATTGTAGAAAAAGAAAGTTCATTGTGCTAGGCTAAACTAATCAAAAACTCATATCTTGTCATAAACTACTTATGAAAGGAAGTGCTAGCAAAAGTTGAGAAGGGGCCAAATATATCTCAAAAGATGAAATAATTCATTCAAAGAGAGCATAGTTGTATTCAGTCCTGTATAACGGGTATCTATGAGCTAGAAGTAGAGAAAAATCAGGTAATTGTATGGTTACCTTACCACAATACAGGTCAAGATTTCAATTGCAGTCATCAACAACATTTGAAAAAGTAAAGCAGACAAAGTATTTTAACAGAGTTCCTACCTTTACAGCAGCAGAGAGAAATCTATGGGCCATTGCCTCCATGCCATCTTCTTCACTCACTATGGCCTGCAATGTGAAAATACATCAGTTTGAAGTGCAACTATTTAGTAAATGACGAATAAGATGTCATCAGAAGGTCCAGAATATTATATGAGAGAAATAAAACTCATCACTGGGACAAGATCAATATGCACTCCCTAAATCTCAGCTTTATCCAAGCAGGCCTCACTTGGAAGAATGAGTAACACTAATACCTTCATCTTTCTCATTCCTCTAGCGCTGTCCCCCCCCCCCCCCCCCCCCCTCTTTCGTTGAAGCAAATACAGTAAGAACCGTCACCACTTACCACACTGTTGCTTTTCATTATTACAGTACAATAATCACCCACACAAACAAAAGCAACCAGGTACCTGAAAGTATTTCTTGATTCCCATCCTATCTAGAGCTTCAACCATGATTCTTCTGTCAAGATTTGAAACAATTGCACAAGGTATACGAGCTGTTGACACTGCCTCCAGCCATTCTTCAACACCTTCCAAAGGTCTATCAAGCTGAGAAGATGGTAAAAAAAAAAAAAAAAAATAAAAAAATAAATAAAATGAATATCTAGGCTAGAGAAGAATTCCCCCAAAATAAAAAATATAATGAGAAGAAAAAAACTCACCTTGAGAAGATTCTCATAATACAAATGTGAAAGTCGCATCTTTAGCAAATCTACATCAGTTTCTGATTTCTCCCACTGCAAAATCTGAAAGTTTGAGAAGGTTAGTGTTTTACACATCAGTTGGACTCTGAACAATTTGCATTCTCCAAAAAAACATAGAAATAACTTGTATCTCCTGCTCCCAACTCAGGTAAGTAAACAAATGGCACAAGTGTGGTTTGAACATTAGCAAGACAGCATAATAGCATCTTTATACAAAATTAAGTTTCCTTTATTCTAAGCTTCTCTTTAAAGAGTGCTGCAAAACAAGCCATTAATATGTCATACACAACAAAAAACAATCAAGCCAAACAGAACAGCACCAAGTACTAAAGGCCAAAGAAGTATATAAACAACACACCACTGAAGCTTAGAAGCATGCCACAGGAGACGTTTCTGAGATGTGCATGTGTGTATAAGGAAGACTCGTGTTTCAAAATATTGTGTCAACCTCAGTTTTGAGATGTTTCAAAGAATGGAACTTTTAGATATTCAGGGAGGTATATTTTCAAATTCCAAAAAATCAGAACATGGAAATGCCTGGATGTATACATTTCAATTAATCAATGACAAAACCAATAGGATCCCCCAAGGTCAACTAGAAGATTGACATGCTATCTGCAAAAACTCAAAGGACAGAAACTAGTCACCCACTCACTCATAAACAAGTTAGTTAACTAGTTATTTCGAAATTGATTGTCAGGCAAGTTTTCTAGCCATATCCTATCTCCTTTCAAAGGGAAAAAAATGCTCTACAAAAATAAGCATAACTTTGTCGCTGGCTTCACTTATTCAGTAATCAACTTGAAATTAATAATCTTTGGACATCTGATAATTGATAAACAATATGATGCATATTAGTGCATCATAATCACCATCTATATAGAAAATCTCATCAACTGTAAACCTCAGACCTTATTAAGCACATGCTCAGGACCTGAGTAAAGCATCAGCTTTTGAGTACCAACATCATCGGGAATTTCTTTTCCTGCAAAGAAGCACAACACAGAAAAAGAGACCAATTAGAATAGCACCAAATAATCTGTCAAAAAAAAAAAAGCACCAAATAAAGGTAAGATCAGTGACAGAACTATTTCTTTCTCTACCTAAAACTCTTCAACCAAAACAAAAAAAAACATAATGATATTTTTAATTCCTATGGAATCAATCTCCACTATAGGTGAAGCAGATATACATCGTATTGATTAAGAAACAAATCAGGAAAACTTAAATTATCTTAACATGTATAGTATTCAGCACTCAGAAGTTCTAGATTAACATCAAGCATACAAGGATTTCTCACATGAGATAAGTACATACCCTCTTCAGAGGCAAGCTGTTTCCAAGCATTCAACTTCAATGCTCGAGTATCTGCCTGTAACATATTGAATACACTTTAGTTGGGCAAAAAATTGAATCAAGGTAGAGTATGATAGGAAATTGTATCTACCACAAGCAGTTGTATCACAATGTTTTAAAAAAAAAAAAATTGCATAAATGGGCAGATTGAATGGGAAGAAGAAAGGAGATATAATATTACGGAGTAGATTATACAACCATTTGAAAGGCTTGTTCTCCCCAAAGTGGAAGACAAAATTAACAGAAACACTCAACCAAATTCTTCCCGGATTTTCTCTCACTGATCTCCTCTTTATGTAGAATTTCTCTGTACTAGATAATAGAAGCATTTGAGAGGATTGTTCTCTCCCAAAGTGTAAAACAAAATTAACAGAAACACTCAATTAAATTCTTCCTAAATTTTCTCTCACTGATCCCTATACAATAATTTCTCCGTGTAATTAATTGACTTCCTTCCTCTTGAAGATAATGCTAACAATATACTTCGTATTTTGCCTTCATTATTCTTCCCAGTAGGCCAGTCTATTACACATAATTTCATTTCAACATGAATAGCCATATAGGTAGTGCTATATTTGAAATTAAATTATTAGATATCTATTTGAATCTGAAAGTCTTAGAGCAACTATGTCACATATTTCAATAAAGTTTTTCCTAAATTGGAACTTATAGAAGGTAACAGAATCTTCACCCTCTCGGAAGTACAAAAGTAGACTACAATGAGATCCTTTTTCAAAATTATAGCTTAGAGTGTGGGATGAGCATGAAATAAATAAATAAATAAATAAATAAATCATAATACTTCAACGTGACAATAAGAAGAGAGAATGGAGCTATAATACATTGCATTAATTGTCAGGCGAGTTTTCTAGCCATATCTTATCTCCTTTCACAGGGAAAAAAATGTTCCACAAGAATAAGCAAACATCAATCACATTTTTCGTTCCCAAACTAAATTCTGCTTTTTTGTTGGATAAAGGAAGGTTTGCAAGCATAAGTTGTGAACAAATGTGATTAACATAAAAAACAAACTAATGAAAAGGGAATATACCACAACATTGTCCCAAGAAAATATAAGTCCAAAAGCTTCATCAGGTTTCATGGCATATCGTATTCTTTGAAGAAATCCCTCTTGCAACTTGTCATTCAAAAAATCCTAACAACAATGGAAATAATATGAGCAATACAAAATGCCATAGAAAAGAAATTCGACAAGATTGAGTTTATATGAGTCACTTATATAGACTCTATATGAGATCGAATCTTATCTACATCATTGTCCTTTGTGGCTTATTCTATGCCAAAAAATTAAAATGCATGCTTATAAAATCGAAGTTAAGAAATTTGATTAACTCCATAAATCATAAGTCATATTCTTATGGTGATGCAGTCTTGCTAATCAATAAACACCAACACACCACTACAGAGTTTCAGTACTCTCTTGTACAAAATGGAGTACTTAGCACAACTTTACAGTGCTTGTAGCAAAATCAACTCACAAAATGGCCCAATTACTACTCCTAATTAGTCCTAAATCAGAGATCAAAAGCCAGGGAAAACATATAAACAGCAAACACAGCAAACCCTGTACATAGTTTCCTAGAATATACAATAGCCAATAAGACTTGCCTTGGTGAAAGTAGACTAGCCAACAGACAACAAAGAGCATAAGCTTCTCTTCATTTCGAGTAAGCCGATCCTACATTGATCTAGAAATAAATGTTGTCGAAGCAGAAACAACTTCGTGCATTAGGGCACCTTTTGCAACTCCACACGTTAAAAGGCTCTTCTTCGTCTTCTGAGCAATAATCGTCGTAGTTGACATAGCTGTCATACTGTTAATTTCAAAACAGAACAGCAGAAGTAAGAACAGAAACAAATGTACTTCAAAAATATGTGATTTAAGTAGAGAAAAAGGAATACCTTATTGCATTTTGCTGAATCTGCTTCATCATCACCTTCCTGCATAAATCATTATGTTTTTAATCAGAAAGTTATACAGTAAAGATTAGTCCTCAGTCTGCAGAAAATTTCCAGGAATGTAAATCATTAATAGTAGCAATCTTAAGTCATGCTATAACACTCTTCAAGTTTGTTAGATTCCCTTTCAAAAAAAAAAAAAAAAGTTTATTAGATTCAATGCTTTCATGTTTCTGGCAATGTTTAAACTTTAAACACTGTTAAGGCTTAAGATGTTACGAACATACGATGATTTCAGAAGGTTACAAAAGCCAGAATGTCAGGCTCAGACAATTTGAAGAATTCAACTAGGATATTTAGGATTAAAAGAATAAGGTTTTGTACATTATTTTAGTCTGCATACATTCACCTCAACAAATACACGAAGTGTGAATTGAAAATTGATTTAAGCTAAAGATCTATGCTAAATTTTTCTTATTTTACACGAGCAAGAACAAGTTTCAGGTGAGACCATCTCACACTTACGAAGTATTTATTACTAGTACGAAGTATGTGACATTAAAATTAACACCATCAGAACGTCTCGTACAAGAATTTGTCGACTTGTGAAACCAATTACTTCCATCTTTACCTCAGATGCAGAGGTTCACTTTACATCACTAGCAAAAAGCTCTTGTTTTAGCCAAATTGTGGTTCAAATCACACATAGCTTATCATCTAGCTTAAAGAATATACTCTAGAATCTTCTATTCCAATTCATTGCAGTACAACAAGTCACACACAGATGTTTGCATCAATAAAAATAAATAAATAAATAGATCCTACAAAAATGTTTGCATCACCCTCCTTATCTATCATTTAGCAAATGCTCTTTCTCACAAATCTCAAACCCACAATCGGCTCTCGCTCGCCCCCGAATAAGGCCTCATGTTCTTCAACTTAAATACACAAATCACTAGTTTAGAAAACTTACTTGAGACAGTTGAATTTCTTCTTGATGTATGACTTTCAAATAAGCATTTTCCACTTTTTGTGACTCGCGAATGTATGGCCATCGCTCCTATACAATCCAATTAGGAAACATCTTAGTTAAGAGGCTAAAATTTCACAATGCAACAACTAACTAAAAACACTAAATCATCTCTAATCACATTTTCTTTTTTAGGAATTCACATTATTAATTACTTCTAAAAGCATATATAAAAAGGGTCTTATACATCAAATGACATCTTCTTCCACTTCTCAAAAGCTTCTCGATTAATCTCAATCAAAGGTCGACCCTCGCAAGATTTTGCATAACTTTCCCTGAAAAAGCACAAATTAAAATTGAATAAGCCTGGTTCTACTAGTATATGTTTATACTCCATTTGTCCGAAACTAATAGTCGTGTTGGTAACGTAATTTAAATTAACAACGTGACAACTAAATTGGAACGAATAGAATAATATTTAGCGAAAGCGGAGATTAGTAATTACATGAAGAAGACAAAAGGTGATCCGGGTTGCTTAGAAGTGTTGTTCGTCTTGGAAATTATTGAAGGCTTGGGATTTTCTTTCAATTTCTTCTTCACATTCTTCTTTACATTGCATTCATGCATGTCCATCAATGCCACTGGCACTGAACCTCCACAATCATCACTACAAAATTTTTTTAAAAAAAAAAAAAAAAAAATTTACAGACGCACAAAATTATTAATCAAAAATTAAAATTAGAATTTTTTTTCAAAAATTAAGGATTTTAGCAAACATAATTACCATTTCGTAAAGGCGCTACCATCGGCGGCACGGCGAGGAGGGCGGACCCTTTTGCGAGATCTAGGTGGGTTTGGCATTGAAGATGTAAAACAGAGAAGTTATGGAGTTGAGGATTGTTTATATTCATTCAATAAAAATTGAAATGGTTAATTTTGCTTTAGAAATAGTTAAAATACAAGTATATGAAGAGTGGCAAATAAAATTTAGGTGAAAATTTTAAAATTTCCCGGCAAAAAGGGTTTTAAAAATGCGCCAAATGGGTAAAAAATGCTTATTTTCATGGAAAAGCGTGAAATGGAAATGGAAATGGAAAGCATGTAGGGTTTATGCGCACACGTGTGTTCAGGTGAGTGGGGTAAATGACTAGAGTAGGGAAGATTGGAAGTATTGGTTTTAAATTTAACTATGGGCCGTTTTGATTTTATAGTTGGACCATTTTGGACTATAATATAATGGAATATTTTATAACTTGGACATGCAATTTATTGGCTGGACTTAGAGGTGATCAAAATTTGGGCCGGACCTTAACATAGTATCTTGTGTCCAAACCCTGCAAACGGGCTTATTGGGTTAAAATGGGCTTTTTGGACTTTTTCAGGCCGGGTTCGGATTTTAGGTTTGCCAAACCCGCCCTATTTTCGAGTCGGATTAGCCCAGGCCAATGTTGATCACCTTTAGTCGGACTTCTGGACCTTGGTGCAGCACTGCAGCTAGAGCCTAGAGCTGGTTCGTCTGACGTTCATGCAAACATCATAAATTGCTTTTACTACTCTTGGTAAAATCGTTTATATGATCTTGGTGAATCACCCATGAATGTGAGTTTTTATTTTGTCAATAACTATTTTATGTTTATTTTTTTGTTACATTTTTAGATGGTCAGTTTAATTACTGATAAATTACTAATATTAGTGTATTGTTATTTGAATTTGAGGTGGGGAGTCTGATTTCTAATTCAAATTTGCCAAAGTTTTGTTTTTGGATGTTAAACTTATCTATAATGAATATATATATGTCGTATGATTCACTCTTGATGCCTTTTCGAAGATCGTTTATGTTTAAATTATTTAACATGTCACTACTTCATCTAAGTGACATAAGAAGGATAATAACACTTGATGAGCGATTAGAAAGAGTATTTAAGTTTTCTCCAGATAGTAAAACCATGTCATATCCTTAATTATGAGATATTGGACCACGATTGCAACTAATTCTTGACAAAATAAACCGCTAACATTTGACTCGAGCGAAGATTATACTGGCATAAATAACACAGAATTGATATCGATTCACACTCCAATTACAAGTACAAATCAAATAGAGCAACCCCTTTACATACATCATAAGCCTATAAGTAGCAAGAACAAACACCACACAACCAATAAGGAACACAAAACAAGCTGATAAAGAATATGTCATCCAATACAAGAAATACAACAACAATAATGTTCATCTATTCATCATCCCCTCGCCAAAAATTCAAACTCTGAATCTTATTTTTACTCTGCTTTGACATAGGAAGTGATATATGCACAAAACCAAGAGCCTTTCTCTTGGAGAAGAAATTATTATTCTTCCCTTCATTACCATCTTTCTCTCTTCTCTTAGGCGGCGGAGTTGATTCTCCTCTATGTCGTCGTAACATCTGATTCAATGACACCCTTTGCCTCCCTCCCCCGCCCCCTCCCCTGCCCTCACCAACACTTTCTTCCTGCCTGCCAACCTCTAAATCATCCCTCAGAACAAGTTTCCTGCTCAAAATGTCTCCTATTGAAGTCGTAGCAGGCCTAGCAGCCGGCTTATATTGATCATTATTATTATTTCTTGTGTACTCGTAATCGTTTGAATTCAGCAGCCTAGTATCCCTTCGAGGGCGTGCAGGTAAAGAGTTTCTGAATCCCATCTTACTTAGTCTCTCCTCAGATGCTTCTTCAATCCTTCTGAAGGCATCTATCTGTTCCTTTCTTTTGAACAGGTTTTCAGCTTTTTGAGCCTTGTCAGTTAATGCAGAATACTCTTCAACTGACAGACTAATTCTCCCCAGTTTTTGCTGATTATTGTAACTGTCGAATGATATGCTTTCATTGCTCGATAAAGCCCTGATCTCAGCTAAAGCAAGAGATTCAGCCGCCTTAGCAGCATCCTCGAGTTTCTTGGCTACAACCCACCTCATTTCTATCACTTTAAGGCTTGTTTTCGTCTGTTCTACATCTGACATTGCCTTCAGAACTTCTGATCTAGCTGCTTCAGCTGTCTTCATAAACTGCTCGGCCTCATAATTCAACTCTCGTAGCTCTCTTGATATTGCTAACGGATTAAATGATCCACCCACATTCTCTGCCTCATTTCTGACCTTCATTTCCTGTCTTGCTTCATTGACAGTACGCGAATTTTGCAGTTCCACTGAGGCCTTTTCTTTCTCCATTTTCTTACTGAGAGCCTCAACAGAAGCGCGAAGTTCTGCAAGATCATTGGTGTTCTGATAAAGGTTGTTCTTCGCTTGCTTTAATTCCATCATAATCAGTCCAGCAGCAGTTGATGGAAACAAGTTCAGTTGCTCTTCATTCTTGACTGCTGGCTGTTCAGTGGAATCAACAGGATACTTGTTCACATACTCATGGTTCGGGGTGGATACTTGCCTTTCAAAACCCGAGCATGAGTTTGATGTACATTGATCATGAGCTTCATCTTTTGGCACTTTCAACTTTAGCTCTTCTACAAGTCTTTTGGTTAACTCGAGTTCTTTCAAGATTTCATGTGTTTCTTGTTCTTTCCTTTGAAGATCTTTCAACATTGTTGCTGTTCTTTCATCAAGTTTATGCTGTCAATCAGAATTTACTAATCAGAAGTGATTACAAGAATCTGAAAAAATATGGTCCATATGACATGAAAATTTACAGCAAGTATTTATATAATTAGGTAGTCATGAATATACTTAAGGAGAGCTTAATTATGTCCTATATATATGTGAGAATATTTTTGCAGTTATTAAAAGTTTCATACAATTGTTACTATGCAATGCTAGAAATGTCGAAACCTTTTTATTTGATGATTTTGCACATTTTAGATACAAAGTACAGAGTATATGGATAGACATTACTGAAATCTCAATTTTGCACTTCTAAAGCCAAGTAATTTGTCATCACGAGTTTCCAAAAAAAAAAACATTATTGAAATCTCAATTGCTTTTATGTTATGTCTTGTTTTTTTATTTTCTTAAAGTTTCATAATAGTCTTACCAACCTCAAATTTGTGTTTGTTCCTTTTGTGTTTTGGTCCATTTAAGCTTTATTACAAATTACAGTGTATTCCACTATAAAGATAACACGGATTCATTCTCTTTTGTTTTTTTAGTCTTTTCACAAAAATGAATTTCTTCTTCCTCATCATTACCATCCAAGTTGACTTTAGCCTCATAACTTTGTTTCACATGAATTTTGTTAATCCACTGTTTGTTTATACAATAAGGACGATACTAAGATATACAGTACGTAGTAATTTGAATTAATAATATGACAACTTAACTCCAATGGACTTCATTCTGAAGTACATTTAACATTCTTGACAAGACTTATGATGTGAAAAAACAAACAAAAAAACAATGGCTAGTGGTGTTATGTGATCCTTACATAGTGATAGTCCATTAGTCCTCACTATGCAAGTATGAATTACCCCTTAAAGTATTTTTTATTTTTTTTTTTAAACCACCTCTTAAAGTACTTACTGAGAACTTTAATTAGGTACGTAATCTTTACACAGTGAGGTGACCAACTTATTATATGCCTTAATAAAGAGTTCACTGCTTAAATATTTTTAAATACAATCGAACAAATCATGCATTTTTGTTCGGTTTTTTTTTTTTTTTTTTTTTTTTTTTTTTTTGACACTCACAATAGCAAGGTTTTATATCATATGCTTCATATTATGTACCCGGGTACATACATCTATATGTACATACGCCTTCTCAAGTCATATTATTCTCTTACTCACATACTCTACACTAAGCATTAGAGCTTTTTAATGCGAAAAGGTGCACCTTTATTTTGTACACCTTATTCCTAGGGAAATATACAAATCCTATTCAATGTTTATAATGTAATAATGAATGTGTCGTAAAATAAGAGTGAGGGATAGCTCAAGTGGTTAGAGCTTCCCTCCCGATTCCAAGAGATCTTGGGATCGATTCTCACCCCCGCCCTTGTGGCTCTCTCAACACCAAAAAATGAATGTGTCGTAAAATACCATAAAAGTCTTAGGATTAAAAATAAAAAATAAAATTGCCGTAGCAAAATCTTCACCCAACAAGGCAAATCCTACCCAAAATGCATCAATTATCCCTCCCCTTTATTTTGGTCACATAGAAATTTAAAAAGTATAAACTTATTAAATGCAATTTAACAATAGAGTTCCCTCAAAAAAAAACAATAGAGTTTTAAGTTTTTAACCGTAGAGTTTTAATAGTAGAAGCTGTCAAGATTTTAGAATATACTCCGTACAAAACTAGGATAGGGACAAATGATACTATCCCCTGTCCAAAATATCTGTCCAGATTGACTTTCAACAACATAAATTATTAGACTTAGAGGTCAGATCATACTTCTAAATATTAAAATTTTCTCTTGATTTCATCACAAACATTGTAATTAAGAGGTGTAATTAGCATGTAAAAAAATCAACTTAATTAAAAATTAGAGGGCAAAAAAAAAAAAAAAAAAACATAAACACTAGCTAAGTAGGTACTGGTAGTGTGGAGGCATTATATGCTAGAAGTTCTAATAAAATTCTAGATCAAGTATGAAACATAAAAATAAAATAAATAGTCACGTTAAAAGTGTAACTTGATCTAATCATTCTAGACGGAGGGAGTATGTACGACTCTTTTATTAGCATTATTAGAGTACGACAAGTAAATCATAAGAAGCTAGCTTACAGAATTGTCATCAGTTGTTGTAGCATTAGCAGCATCAACAGCAAGCAAAGGTTGTGGGATCCAAAACCCACGACCCCCAAACCGATTGACGGCTTCTTCGACGGACATGAAAGGCGGGGACGTATCCACCACAACCCGTGGACTAGCCCCTCCTAGCTCATGTAGCGTGTACGACTCTTCGTCGGATTCATAATCCGAAGTTTGTGTAGCTGAGTCTACAGCAACCACTGTTTTTCCCACCATTTTAACCACCAAAACAAAAATATTTTCCTAGAGTAAATTAGAGAGAATGATTTAGCAAAAAAAGAAGTAAAAAATGGTGGGAATTTAAAGAGTGTTTACACGTAGTAAAGTTTATTAGTACTAGAGATGATCAAATGAATGAAGAGAGAGTGATTGTAGGGGAAATAAAAGGGGAGATGATGATGTGTGTGTGGTCATCATGATTGTTAGTGAAAGTGATTTTTTGCGTTAATGGGTCGGGTCCCCACTGACCCACTTTCAACCTCCTTTGTGTTTAAACAAAGGAATTTGTTATGTTATGGAATGGTATGGTATGGAACCATCAAAAGTGAGTATTTTGGGAGCATTGAGTCCTATTTTGGTCGCGTACACATTTAATGCCTACAATCACACAGCTGATTAAGCTCATTTGACATTATATGTGTGATTATGTTACACTTGAACGTATTAATATTATGTTTATTGGTCTAATCATCTAAGAGCGGAAAATTATGCACAAACTTGCATTTAATTAATTGAGTTGATCGGACCGGGCCAATTAATGTGAGTAGCTCGATCAATCTTGCCTACAGATAATTACTTTGTATTACGGAGTACTCATTAGTCATTATATTCTATAGACGAGTCATAAGTTTATTTAGAGAAGAGTACCGTAAATTCATTATTTCATAATATAGAAAAATAATTTAACTATAGATTTTTTAATTTATCAAAGGTGTAGTGTTACTTCAATTCAGAAATTTAAGACCAGAACAAGGTAAGATAACAATATTAAAGCTAGAGTAGATATAGTGAATTTCAATCATATAAATTGTCTTGTATAACTGATTGATATTAAAATTATGATCAATCGAAAAAGTACTATACTTTTTAGTTATTATATTTGATAATTGCTTATACACATAGTTTGAACAATTAGGGGGAATCAAAATTTACGTAGGTGGAGATAGAAATACTTTTAATTATATGCTACATTTTATTCCAAATAAAAGACAGTCAAAAAGAATGCAAGTTGAACTTCTTCAAATGGTGTGTCACTAAAAGTTTTTTTTCTTTCTATAAATAACAGATAATTTTTAGTTTTTTACCATATACTTTACCTTTCTCCTCCTCTTGCTGGATCAGTAATCAACTAATCACATTGAAGCATCTCCAAGTGAAGACACGTTAAAGAGAAATTGTTATAGTTTCTGAAAGGGTAAAGTATAACAATCCATCTTGTGTGCGGCTGGCCACACCGTATGACCACTTAAAGTAACCCTTATAATATTGATTAAGTAACTCTTGTAATACAGATCGAGTAACCCCTATAACAATGACCGAGTAGCTCTGTAACAATGACAAAGTAATCCTTTAACACTGACCAAGTAACCCCATTATACTAACGAAATAATTTCTATAATGGCTGCCATGTGACTAGCTAGCCACGTATAAGACTTTGTAAAAGTATAAGGATAACATTATCAGATTATCTTTATTGAGTTTAAATGATGGGGGCCGGAGCAAAGCACAGTAAATAGGGGACCTCTAAAAGCGGGAGATAACCCTCTAATACATGCGTGATTTGTGGAACAAAGATTTTTATTTTCTCCATATTCTTCACTCGCATTTAAAGTTTGTATCAAAATATATAGAATAAAATTTTTTTTTTTAAAAAAAAAAAAAAAAAGGGGGGGGGTTGTGCTTTTATAACATGCATGCCAATTAGGCAATCAGCCTTGCCACAATGCCACCCACCCTTTGGTAAAGTAATGTTTTAGCCGTAACTTGGTGCAATATCATCTTATCTCTCTGTAGAGTGTAGACTATACATATAGTGAATTAGTCATTAGTGAGTCAACCAACCTGTATATTGTTAAACTCAAGAAATATTGGAGAAAATGGCTTAGCCTTCTGTATTCTATTAATCACAAATATATACCCAATACAATAGAATATCTAACTTGCCTAAAACTCCTAACAAGATCGACTTGCCAAATATACAATATTAACATAAATATAACAAACCAAACTCTAATCTTAAAATTGAAGCCTTAATCTCACAATTAAACAATAAAAAACTGCGGAATTAAATCAAGAATTGTATGCGGAAATAGATTGCGGAAGAACAAACCAAGATCGAAAAATTCTCTAGAAATTAGAGAGGCCTGATACCATGTTAAACTCAAGAAATATTGGAGAAAATGGCTTAGCCTTCTTTATTCTATTAATCACAAATATATACCCAATACAATAGAATACCTAACTTGCCTAAAACTCCTAACAAGATCGACTTGCCAAATATATAATATTAACATAAATATAACAAACCAAACTCTAATATATATAGTCTGTAAATATACTAGAATTCTAGAGGAGAATTAAGAAACGGTATTTGAAACTCGGAATACTTTGTGCATCCTTACAAGATTGTCCCATTGTATTTTTATTGGTCAAACTTCAAAAGTTTTGGTCATGAATCCTCGCTCTCTAATTTATAATAACTCATTTTATATATATATATATATATATATATATATATATATATATATATATATATATATATATATATATATATATATATATATAGGTATTGGACCTTGGCTTATTAAGTTTCTACTTAAATTTTATAATATCAAACTTTTATGCGCATATGGAATTAGAGAATTTTGTTCTGTAAAGCATTTCTTATTAAAGGTTTGTAGAAAGTCAAATAAGACAATCTTTAAGGGACAAAGGGAGTACTCCGTAATTTATAAACACAACATTTTTTTAAGACCTTGACTCGGTGGTGATCGCATTATTAGGTAGGATGGAGCCATGGAGTAAAACAAAAACCATTGCAATTAACATAATAGCATACATACGTTCATGATGCACCGGTACCCCATAACTATCGACTCCTGATAAATGACTCTAATTTAAACCGATAAACCAGCCAGTAAATTAAAAAGCACCAAATATTGCATCGTACCATTTCAATTAAAAGGATTTGTAAATTTACCTTCTTCGTGGAACCTAGTGAAAAATGAATAATAATGATAGGCTGATAGCAATGCATGAAATGATGATATTGGTGGTTGAAAATGAAAAGATATGAAATCATGTGAAATTTTAGTTATGCGGTAACATCAGCAATTATGCTTCTTAGACATTGGAAATGAGTGCATGTAATGTCTTTTAGGAGTTTTTTCCTCACTTTATTTTTATGGTAGTTAAGACATTTTATCCAACTAATTACTGCTCTGTACCTCCATATAACCTTATTTCACTTTATCAAAGTTTTTATTGAGTGAAATTAATGAGAGACAAAAGTGATTAGACTATTAAATTTTGAAAGGGTAACGTTGTAATCTCTATAGACATCTATGGTATGTGACAATCTTTAGACGGTACCTTTATATAAAAAAAAAAAAAAAATGGGACTGATAAACAGATCTATAGCGAAAAATCACTAAAATCTCCTTTTCGAATTTTCAAGATTAGAGGGAGAATTAATATTTCAAAGTTCTAAATTGACAATCATAGAATCTATGTATGGAGTTAAAAAAATAAATAAATAAATTTAAATAAAAAATAAAAATAAATTTGCAGGTAATATGTACATTAGCAAAGATTAGGTCATGTACAATTGTACAAATATGAAATTTATTTAACCGGGCCACATTATAGGGCCAATACCAATGGAAATGATGTGGAAACGCGCAATAATGATAAGAGCCCAATTCAATGTAATTTGGGCCTCAAATAGCACAACTCGATTTCTTATATGTGATAAGAGTCCAGTTCAATGTGTTGTGGGCCTCAAATAGCACAACATGATAGCCTAACCTCTTTAACAATAAAAATAAAATAAAATGATAAATGGTAATTAGTGTCCTTTATTTTAATTTTATTTCTTTTAGAAAAGAATGAAGATAGTGATTGGTGAGGAAGTGAAGAGGATAGAAGAGCTCAACATAGAAGTATGTGATTGGTCATTGACTAAATTTAAAAGCATAAAACCAATCAACAATTAGAGAAAATTATGCACTTTTAGAGCCAAATTATATAAAATGTGTTCGAATACCAAGACTCTATTATTCTTTATTTAGTATATTGCCC
This sequence comes from Chenopodium album, assembly GCF_948465745.1. Lineage (NCBI taxonomy): Eukaryota > Viridiplantae > Streptophyta > Magnoliopsida > Caryophyllales > Amaranthaceae > Chenopodium > Chenopodium album. The sequence goes on from NC_137852.1 coordinate 1,440,652, forward strand.
TAAGTTGGTAAACCACTGTTTTTTAGTACATTATATATTCACCGTCGCTTAATGTTTCAACTGATTTTAATTAATCATAATAGTACTTGATTTTACGCATAGTTTTATATGAGAGTTTGTGTGTGGAGCTGGAGTGTAGAAAGTAATAATTTTATAATGTACAATAAATAATATATAGTACATAAAATCTTATTTTTATACGGAGTATAAAGTAGTACAATGACATATGAAATCTACTATTTCGTATATGTTATAGTATAAATGTGGAGTAATTGATCCACGAATGGAAAGAAAATCGATTTTGCCTTATAAGAAACTAGCAAAAGATAAGTGATGTATGGTAGTTATTTAAAACAAGATGAGAAATCCCTTCATAATTATGTCATTATATATGGAGTATTGAATTTAACTTTATCCTTATATGATTATGTCATTGTGTTACATTATTAGGAAAAAAAATTAACTTCACAAAGTTTATTACAAAAAGGATAGGAAATAAAGGGCAAGAAGAAGAAGGAGAGAGTATTGTACTATCTAGCTTTCAAAAGTATGATGAAAAAATTGATTAGGAGGAAAAGAAGGGGTGATTACGAGAAGTAAGGAAGACAAGAAGCTGATTACGAGCATAGAAGAGCTCAACATGAAGAAGCATGTGATCCATGTACACTTGTTCCTTAATATTCGCATTATCATACGGTGGATTAGATTAAGATTACTTAAAGTGTCATCAATTGAAACCAAACTATGCCATCAAATTATTAGTTAATGGTTACTAGATAGACTATTGAAAATACTTGACAAATTTTAGTTTTGTTTAATTAATAATTAAAACTATTTTGGATCCGATACTGTCCCTTTCTCTAGCTCCCTCTTGTTGGTTTTCAGTTTCTTTGGTCGTTCATTCCATAATAAATTTGACTATTATAGACCTTTTCTAATAGTTTAAATTGATTCATTATTAATAAAAAAAAAAATTATATCACATCTACTACACGATTTTCTACTCTCCCAGTTGATTTACTTTTTTAAATTTTAAATTCAACAATCAAAATCTAAGTGTACTGTAGTTTGTTATTTGCACTTACTAGATCTATATCTTAAAGTTGTTCGTTATTATCGGTAGTCCATCATCCCTAGGAGGATCATCGTGAATTTTTTTTTTTTTAATAAAAAGCTATACGAAATCACAACTAAATATAGAGAAGATTGATATTTAGAAATGTTGTATATTCCTATATTATGTGCCTACTAATTTCCTACAACGATCTTTTCAACTATGCATGTTTATTAATTTGATTATTGTGTATTTCCTACGTAATAGTTGGATCCAAATATCTTTTGTATATGTTGCATGACATTTTATTAATTAATTGATTACAATATGTACATAAATACGAGACCAATTATCTGCAGTGTACATTATATAATCAACGCGTAAACAAAAAATAATTCTTTCCAAAACTAATGAAAGGAATTACTTGGCCAAGATGACTTAATTAATTAATGTAGTTTTGTAGGTGAAATTTGCCAATTGTTAACATCAATCCCCGTACAATTTAGTAGGTAAAGTTTGCTAATTGCACATTTTCATTCCCTATTGATCCGCACACTCGCACAACCTTCCACGTATTGAAGTTCGTGAGTTATAGTGGTGGCATATATAGTAGTTTCGTACAAATGTACAATTATTGTTGTGACTTGTGACTAATGTACTAACCTAGCAATCATATTGGTACTTGGTACGACTATATGATTGAAGAAGAAACTACGCGTGTGGCTCTTTGGAGTGCTCAAATTTTGTTCTTGTTAATGGTATCACATTGATGATGATGTACTGTGTTACTAATTTATGGAAATTTAACGATACCATTTTCGTAAAATCGGACTGATGTGTAACAAATTTGATAGTCCTACAATGAGTAATTTCTTTTTTCATTTACTAGCTATAGAAAATTTCAAATATTTTATAGAACAAAATATTCAAAGCGTTTATGAAAAATTTAAACGAGAAATTCTTAGAAACTAAAACCAAAATTTAAAAATTCCAATCATCCATACACCATACAAACTTCAACGTGAACGTACTTGAAATTATCTAGGAATTGAAATTGAGGCTTCTATTATTTTCTATATGTATCAATTGGTACTAATTAATGAATGCACTGAAAGTTATGATGATTGAATAGAGATTTATAATTGGTATTTGAGGATTGATTGCTTGTTTTTGGTGGAAGTAAAGAACATTAATGCAAAATGAGATATTCAGAGTTGAATTAATTATGTAATGGAATAAAAGATCAAGGAAAAGAAAAAATTTGCTTCATTAGTAAGTTCTTAGTTTCGATCTTGTGACATACTAGTAGTTTGCAATAAAGAGTCTTTGTTGATTATGCATATAACCACTTCAACGTTCAACACAATAAAATCTATTTATGCAACATTTATTTATGGAAAATAACATCGATCAGGACCCTGTAGTGAGGCCCAATTTGCACAACCTCTTAGACAAACTTGGTCTGTAATAATGAAGAGAGATAGAGAGAAGTTTCAAGTCAACTTCATAATGCTACGGAGTACATATAATTAGTTTTTGAGTATTTAGCACTTGGTATATGTCATGCATTTGGAAATTATAAGTATTATCTATTTAATGAATTATATATACAAGAAATTTATTGGATACGTTAAATGTGATTATAACTTATATGTCACTGTTCTAAATTAACTATTTTGAAATATAAAAGACATAAATGGTGATATGTAATATGGTGCTAAACACATTTTCTTTTAATTAACTTGAACGATCCTTCAGGATTATATAAAGAAAATTGTACGGAGTACCATTTACAATTGATGTCCGAGGTGTGACAATAGCTTTTATAATTGTAATTTGTTAGGTTCAATTCATGCCCTCTTGAAAAATTGTTGATTAATTTTATTCTCATAAAATCCAAATGATGTTACAAATAGCTTAACTCCGCCTAAAACACTCTTTTTAGGTCATTTGGTCATTGGTCTATTTAAGCTAGAATCAATGCTGTCGAATTTGGATAAATCATGTATTTAAAATATATGTGGCTCATCAATTATTGCATAATCAAATTTGTTTCCACCTCTATGACTTATACATAAAAGACATAATATTAATAATCTTATTCACAAACACTAGACTAAGCTACTACATGAAAGTATATTTCACTATATAACTTGTGAAAATCACTATTCAATTAAACTATCTCATCCTCCTCCAAACAAATAATGTTAGTTGACATATACAATATGGTCTTCCCATATAAATATGAAATGGAGTAATTTTTCAAAAGGGGAGAACGTTACACCATCTTTTTCCAAAACTTATTATGCCCTAAAATAAATTACATGTATGTACAAATATGGTGAATAGTGGCTATCAATTGGATTAATTTTTGTAGGCCCAGAAACGTCAACTGAGGTCCATAATCCATTGAGATTGGTGAGGTTGTTGGACATTATTATTATTGATAGCTCATGAACTGCATGCAAATTTGATTTTGGTAAGTTTAATTAAATAAACAAGAGATTTTTTTTGTTATTATTATTTATTTTATAATGGTTTAATTTTTAAATTTTATTGTTGTTGTTGTTGTTGTTTATTGACGCCTGTAATAGTACATACTTGAAAATTTAAATGTATACATAGGTGCCGTGAGAGCGTTTTCCCTTGAAGAACACATTCATGATTCAAGACAAGAGACTTTGAAAATGGCATTTTATTTGCTATTAAATGAGCTTAGGAAAAACTCTTCTAAGCAACTTACTGAGGAAAGTCCAGAAAATTTGTTATTCTATTGCAATCATTCACATGATCTACCTAAGTCACTTTAGCTAGGAATTACTCATATCGTATAGGAGTGACGCGTCACAGTTTCAGCTAATGGTTAATGCATAATATACAACCAATGTAATTATGTAATAGAATTTATTAAACTTGCATAAATTGATACAAATATGATAAGTGACAATGCGTACATCAAGTTATCAATGAGATACTAACCGACTACTAACCGGCCATTTGAAAATTTGGATGCAAAAACATATTAGGTGTTTGGTTCAGATATTTTTGTCTGAAATTACATTATCTAAATTTATTTAAACTTTTCTTTTATATGTTAACAAAGAACCGGTTGTTATTATTTCTGTTTGATAATATAAACAATAAACGAACACATCATCAAAGTCTAATATAGCAACATTAGAAACACGAATTATCAAATCGGACACAAACTTGCATCACGAATACATCACGAAATTACAACCGCAAATGCAAGAATTAAATAGCAGTAAATTTCAGGTTAAACTATAAAATTTGTACAAAAAACCAAAGGATAGATCCATAAGAAAAGGAAAAGGGATGAGAATAGTTGCCGAAATCTGCAAAAAACTGCATACATGCATGTGGGAATTATACAACTGCAGACCGTTTATAGATTAGTTTATGCATCATCAAATGCTTTTATGCCTAGCTACTTTAGTACTTGTATAAATATTTTGTGATCCAACAATTTTAATACAATTTTTTTGTCATTTATTGTAACCACAATATCAACAACCATTAACCGCATAGCCCCATCTTCTCACCATAACACCTTCATCAATTGAGCTCAGATAACCCCCACGTCATCTGTTTTGGTACCTTCGTTCAATATAACTAATCTTGTGCTAGACGTGCTACCTTCCTATGCTGTCACTACGGGCCTACGACTGTGTTATTAGCCGAGTCAAATTTAACAAGTTTTAAGTGAGACGGACTTGATGTATTGTTCTTATAAATTTATATATGATTGTAACAGGAGACTTAAGCTAGTATTGTGATGTTACCTAATTTAAGGCTAATTAGAAAATTAGTGTTGTGATAGACCAACGCAAATGGTGACACTTCGTAATGATGAATAAATCGCAATTCTATAGTACTAATTCAATATAATGTTCTTGTATATTGTTTGTTCGTTAAACTATACAAATTCTTACCTACATGTAGCTAAAACAATTTTTGGAGCCACATGCACATTACAATATGACATAATATTCATGATACACACGGGTCATTCCTAGTTTAACCATATATAAACAGCTGAATGTACGATTTTTTATTAGGTATAATCTAATAATAATTTTAATTAGCAACTGACAATTTCATTATTCATCAAAATTTGAAATTATTTTCTATTACGCATATCAACAATACACCCAAAACTTTTTATAAACTCATCACAAGAATTATTTAAAGTGATAGAGATCTCACTATAAATCTAAACTTAAATTATATATACACATCTAAAATTAAAGGATTTGTATAAATGCATAAATGGACCAGTGCCTATTTATTCCGAGCCAAATAGTTAATACAATAAACCCTCACATACATTTATTAATATATATATTATTTTATTTATAAACCTACTTCCATGTGTTAGGCCCTTGAAGGTAGGCTCCCCTCTTCTATTTAAAACCCTTCAAAAATAAATATTTCTCCACTATTTCATTCAAATCCAAGATTCAGATCTAGAGAGAGAAAGATAGTAGAGAGAGAAAGCTCAAGAAATTCTAGAAATGGAGCCATTTCCTATGGCAAGGGTATTTTCGTCCAAAGAAAATAAGCAAAGTTTAGAAACAGGTGAATCTTCTTTTAGGGTATATTATGGTGCAACAGGTGCAACTATACCTTTTATGTGGGAATCACAACCAGGTACCCCTAAACATCCTATTTTTAGCAAAAATGACAATATTGTCCCTCCTCTAACACCACCACCTTCGTACTCGTTACGAGGGTCGTGTTGTAATAAAAAATGCACGAAATATAACAAAATATTTCGTGCTTTTATTTCCTCGTTTAGTCGTGGTAGTGGTAGGAGTCGCTCCTCTCATGTTACTCCTACATCATCATTGTCATTATCGTCCTGTAACTCTTACTCGAGCCCCTTATCATGGTCTACCTCGTCTACGAGCTCATCATCCCCACGGTCATCGCCTCGAGGAAAGTGTTACAACAAGTCTCATAGGAGAAGCTTCTCATTTGGCAACCCTAGAGAAAAGTCTCCATTTTTTGGTGAAGAAGAGGAGGAAAGAGCTTTTGGTTCAATTATGTGCTTTGGGTTTAAGAAGCAACAAGCTAATAAGGGTGTTACTTTATGCAATAAATTTATGGTTTAATTAAGGGGTTTATTTGGGAGATGAAATATAATATTTGTACATCATCATAATATTGAGTGTTATTAATTAATTACTCCCAATTTAGCTTTGATTAATAGCTTAGCTTGTTTTTTGGCTGAGTTTTTAATTTAGTAAAGGGTTTGTTTGGGTAGTTTTCTTGCTACCATATACCCTTTTTTACTTGAGATTATGGAATGTATTACTCTTTATGGTGCTCATTAAACCTTACAAGTAATGTGTTAATGAATGTTCTCATAAATCATACTCCTTTATTTCCCTCCTTTTTTTTTTTTTTTTTTTAAATGTTTTCCCTTCTCATATACTATTCATGTAGTTGAAGTTTAAAATTCTAATTGTATTTTGTAGCTTGTATACTATATATGAGAGAGAAAAAAAGATTATCGTGTGAAATTTTACTGATACTTTCAAAGTTTATTTTTAAAATGTTTTAAGTAAATATATTAATGGTTAAAGACTTAAAGGTGTAAAATGGATCAAAGACCATAAAAATAAAAAAAAAAAAAAAAAAAAAAAGCACTTCTTTTTATCTCTTACCCCTAGTTTTAAGGTATGCTAATTAATGAATAATTAGTGTAAGCTAAAATCTAGTCCGTAAGACTATAATCATCAACTTAAGAAACTTCCGATGTATTGGATCTAGATATTTGCATAGTAAAGCTGAATCTAGAATAGAAAAAGAAAAGACAACTTCTTGTCAAGTTGTCATGAAAGTCATATTTTACTGTTTAAGTGTTTTTGTAAGAATTTTAGGCTCCTAGAATAGTTCAATAGCATGTAGAATAGTTACTCTGTTTCTTTATTCGCACAATCGCACCACAATCTCATGACATATAATTTGAGAAAGAGATTAGATAATTATGTAAATAGATGTAATGATGAAAATACTAATTTATACACACAATTAAACAATACATAGTCTTTTCCTATTCCCGAGGTAATCTTTTTTCTATAACCATCTCTTATAATACATACAAGTATATAACAGATGAAGTAATAATTTTTATTATTGATTCATGTGTGAATTGTTAAGTACATATACTACTAAAAATTAAAGATTGATGTGGTTCAAATCTCACTTGGATAATAACATTGATGTTGTGAGTTCGAATTCTCTTGATTTAAGGTTTTTAAAGTTGAAGATTCCTTAACTTCTTTCCTTGCTTTTAAATGCAATTAAGTTCCACAAAATTTGACTTTAACACAGGGGAGCTGAGTTTCATTTATAATCTTGGTCTCCTCCAATCCATATTGTTATTAAAAAAAAGCTATTAAACTTCGTTCACATGAGCTATGTAAACTAATGTTACACTAATTGGATAGACGCTATTTCTTTAATAACATAGAAATTTTAGAAATAGAAATAGATATTCTATATTCATTTAACACCTCAATATAGAAAATTATGAAATTTAAGAATTAATAATAAGACAAAGATTAAGAATTTTTTTTAAAAAAAAATATGCAAGAGACCATTATGCTAGAATTAGTACAAATTTAAGGCAACTTAAATTTGAACATGAATGAAGTGCCGTGCAAGGTTGTTTGAGTGAAATTAATTGGTACTGAACTTCAAAGCATATTAATATGTATAGTTGGACCATTATTATAAAAATTATGATAGTTTTGATTATTATTGAGAAATTACTTCTTGTGCCTAGGGTGCTAGTACAAAAACAGATTCCGAGTTGGTGTACGCATAAATTGCATATCTTTTTTTTATCGATCTTCTTCAACTACTCATTCACTGAGGAGTTGTGCATTGAAGATAGGATTGGTTTCTTTACTAAACTATATAATATGAATTATAAAATATGACTATTAATAATAGCTAAAATGCGAAAAAACTCATTGGACAAAGAACTTTGAACATCAATATAAATTGACATCTAACCAATGATGAATTGAAAAATGCTATTTTCATCTTATTCAATACACAAGCTCGAATTATATGAATGAGGTAAGGTCATTATTGTTTGGGCTAAGTCCATTGTCCTAAGCCCATTGACCTGGAATTACGAAAATACCCCTCCATTATCCAGCCCATCATTAGCCAATGCCAAGTACGGATTTACCCCTAATCTATCCAACTAAGGGCCTGTTCATATTTACTGAATTGAGCTGAGCTGAACTGAACTGAACTGAACTGATTGGAACTGAATTGAGCTGAAATGAATATTTTATGTGAGAGAGAAATTAAGAGCTGAACTGAACTGAACTGAACTGAACTGATTGGAACTGAACTGAACTGAACTGAACTGATTGGAACTGAACTGAACTGATTGGAACTGAACTGAAATTAAGTAAATGTGAACAGGCCCTAAGTATAACTTCTGCCACCTGAAAGTACATCTATAAATAGCTCTCCAATCATTAGCAATGGTAACTTTTTTCTAATTCTCTAATTCTCTCTCTACTTTCTCTCTCTAAAGTATTCTTTCTCTCTCTACTTTCTCTCTCTAAAGTACGGTCGCTGACTTAAGCATCGGAGGGGCTTTCCCGGGTCACACCCCCGGGGCAGCTAACCTTCTCTCTCTTTTGCAGGCCTAGCTCTTGGACAGCAAGGCATAGCGGAGGGAAATTCGGACACTATTAGGACTTTGCCTTAAGACATCTTGACATTATTACCGTAACCCCGAGGAATACTCTAAGACTCCCAGGAGCATCTCTGTTTTCCAGAAACAACTATATAAGTATAATACGTACTAGTATATTATATACCCGAGTGTACATGACTTAAGCCAATGCGGCAAAACCACTTGTTCCAAGAATTTGTCAGGCACTTTAGTCGCATCCTTCCTTGAATCCTGATCTAGGGGGAGCATAAAAAATATAGTATGGAGTACTCCCTCCGTCCCCTATTGATGGTCACTTTTGCTAAAAAATCACGGAAATTAAGGAGAAATAAAGAAAGTACATTGAAAAAGTAAATTTACATTGGGTATGCAAAAAAGTAGAGAGCGAAAGTAATTAAAGTACATGGGAAAGTAAAATTTACATGGGAAAGTTAAATTTGCACAAATATTTTTGCAAATGTTAGAGAATTTTGGTAAAAAAAATAATATCAATGGTACTTGAAAAAAGCAAATGTGACTAACATTTTGAGTCACCAAAAATGGCAAAAGTGTCCATCAATAAGGGACGGAGGGAGTATAATATTAAGACACATAATTATAAGAAGTATACTTGTATAAAGAAAACTTAAATGCTGCCCAATTATCAGTGATACGTGCATTGACTGGTGTAATTAGCCAGTTAAGTGAGAGAATTTCTTGTTTCTTTTCAAGAAGTTTTTTTTTTTTTTTTTTTGAACCAAATTAATATTGTAGATGTGAAAACTCATTGTTCAAATCCTGATTTACTTGAATTGGGCATAAGGTTTCAAGACCGTCCAAACTCTTAAACCCAGTTTACATAGACTGGGCTTTAACGCAAAATGTTTGAAGATGGGCTGTTGATAGATTGACCCAAAAATAGGCTTGCTATTGCTGATAGCAGCCTAGGACATGAGGCCAATCATAGGCCCATATTTAAGATTACGCATAGTTCAAAGCCCAATCCATGGAAATTGCAAATTTCATATACTACCTAACAAGGTTTGAATTTTGAAATACTTGTCCACTTCAAATTGCATTTAACACAGAAGTTAGCTAACAATTGGCAACATTTTATTGATTGAACAACAATATAACAAATTAACAGTAAACTCATTAATTATGAAGTAATTAAAACTTGTAACAACATGAGGCGACTAATACATAAGACAAGATAAGATAATCAATACTTAAGGACCGGAATGATTTGAAGAGGCTTAGTCTTTTGTAAAGCAATCCCAAATTTCTCATCCATGTCCAAATCTTTTGGATCCGCACCTTCTTCAAGCTTCCAATTGAAAAATTGAAGTAAAGTCGCTAACATCAAAGTTAACATTCTAATTGCCAGATTCATTCCGGGGCATATCCTCCTTCCAGCTCCAAAAGGTATAAGCCCGAAATCTCTTCCTTTAACATCAATCTCAGATCCCATAAACCTCTCAGGTGAAAATACGTCGGGGTTCTCCCATGCTTGAGGATCTCTTCCAATAGCCCATAAATTAACAAGTATTTGTGCATCCTTTGGCACAACATAGCCATATAGTTCAACATCACTATTAGCTTTACGAGGCAAGAGAAATACAGTTGGCGGGTGTAGTCGCAACGTTTCTTTGATGATGGCTTGTAAGTAAGGTAGCTTTATAATGTCTGATTCTTGAATTTGTCTATCCTTGCCCAAGACTTGCTCAATTTCTTTTTGAGCTTTATCCATCATCTTAGGATTCCGAATCAACTCTGCCATTGCCCATTCAAATGTACTCGACGTAGTGTCAGTCCCAGCATCAAATATATCCTGTTATTCACAAATTATTATTAACCTAAGCAAATGAACCAAAACAAGTAGATGTTTGACAATAAATTAAATTTAATAGCTTTATAATTTGTTCTACCATATAAGAATACAATATAACAAAATCAATGAATTTTCTTTAATTACTGTAATCTTCTTTGTAGATATTTGTGGGGTCTAATCAATTGTACCCTTGACCTTTTGTAGAAAAATATGTGAGGTCTAACACTCTCTTAATCACAGACATCGCTTTTTTCTTTTAAGTTATTATATTGGTATTTGCCACTTTTAAAAGCTAGAATGTATTTGTGTGTATTAAATAATGTATACATTTTTTATCTTATAAAATAATGTTCTTATCAATCATTTAATTGTTCTTAACGAAATTTTCTTGTTTCATTGTGCATGCACCGGTTGCGCTCTAATTTCTCTTACTATTTTGCTTTTTTCATTCAAATGCATCAAAATCTTACTCTTATAATTGTATAAACATTCTCATACTACTTTTTCTCTTCTCTATACCTTCAATTTTCATTGTTAAAATTTAGCATGCAAACACGTACAAAAGTGGCTAATTTTTACTATATCCTACATATTTGTTGCAAAGAGTTACAAGTATACTTAATCTGATCTATTGTGACATATATATATTCGATTGCATGTATAAAAATAATTTAAAACATGTTGCACCATAATTATTGATGTACAAATAAAATTAACTTACGACTAGAAGATGGTTAATCTCGCCCATGCTAAGCTCCTTCTGTTTGTAGAGGTCGAGAAGAACGTCAAGCACATCATCAGTCTTTGTTGTTGTTCTTGAAGCTTCATCGCCAAGCCTTTGAGTGATTATACTTTGAAAAACAGCAATTAACTTGTCAAAACTAGATGCTAATCGCCGTCGAATTCCCAAAGGATCGACACATCCTAAGATTGGAAAATAATCAGCATAATTAGGCTTGCCAATGTCTTCCATAATATTCCATATAAGTTCTTTGAATTGTTGAGATGTGTGGGATTTATGGTGGGCTAATTCGACCGAAAAGAATAGTTTTGATAACAAATTGAGGGAAGTAGTAAATGCAGCCTTGCCAATATCAACGGCTTGCCCTTTTTGTGCACATTCTTGTACATATTGAAAAAGTTGTTGTACCTTGGCATGCCTAAGGCTTTGGCAAGTATCAAGTCTTTGAGGAGAAAGTAAATGAACTGCCGTGATCTTTCTAAAATTCCGCCACTTTGGGGAGACAGGCAACCACGACATGGTGAGTTTGTGATGGTCACCAGCAGTGACAAAATTAGGAACAGTACGGTTAGAAAGAGGGTAGTCTTTTTTTAAGAACATTTCTTTGGCTACTTCAGCCGATGATACAACAATAGTTGTGACACTGCCTAGACGTAGGGATATTAGAGGGCCGTGAATCTTGGCGAGGTTAGCAAATGATTGGTGAGGTTTGTTACCAACTTCAAGAATGTTGCCGATTATTGGAAGTGGTTTAGGACCCGGAGGAAGAAGTTTGGAAGTTTGGCTAGTAAATATTATTTTAATGAAATGAAAAGCAATGAACCAAATTGCAAGTATCATTGCTAGGCTTGCGTTATCCATGATTTGTGTTTCTTCCAAAAAAAGTATTACAAAAATATTGTATAGAAGTTTGTTAGTTTTTTGCTATTTTGTGCATACTTACGTAAATGTCTAGCATCTTCTATTTATAATGATTGTATTAGTACATCCGAGAAGAAATGAAATAATGAATCACATACTATGAAAAGTATAAAAAGAATTTCAGATTTTTAACAAGGTAATTTAGGTTGCCCCCAAAATTTTACATATTTCACTAGTGTTTGGCAAATCCAATTAATCGCCCTTGTTTGAAATATCATGGTTTTAGATAGTACTTTGAACATGAAACGCAACCCAATAATCTACTTGTCAATATTTCAAAAGATAAATATAGGTTAGAAATACTATATCAAGGACATGTAACTTAAATCAATTAAAGATTTTTCCACCCTAAATAAAGGCAGTAAACTCAATTATATTAAATATAGTATTAATAATGATTTATGTTGAAAAATAAACCTCTGAAGTATTACCACATGTAAGTGTCCCACATTAGTTGAAGAAGAGAGAATTAAACACTTTATAAGGATAAGGGGCTACTCCTCCTATCGCCATATGGTTTTGGGATGGAACCTCCTTTGGACTTGTTAAGTGGACTCTCTCTCTTGGTTTGCGGATGCGGCCAAACCCGCGTTTAACATGGTATAAGAGCCAGACCCACGATATGGGACCTTAAATGGCTAAAGTTCACTTGGCCAAGAGTTGGTCTATGTGAGAGGGGGGTGCAGAAGCACTCTAGCCCAAAAAAAAAAATCACATAAAATTAAACACTTTATAAGGTTAAGGGGTTACTCCTTTTATCGCCATATGGTCAGACCCGCGTTTAACAATTTAAGAAATGGCCTAGATACTCATAAATCTAAATTTTTTGTTTATGCATTACAGTATTTTTCTTACTTTTAGTCTGTAATATTTTTCCACCAGTGTCAAATTTCTTAAGTTGGAATTTAAAATTAGGAAAGTCATATGGTGGGTTCTATACATGTTCACGTGATTGTGATTTATAGTTCATTACGTATCTAATTTAGTATTGGTACTCCATAGATCATTAGATCTTATTACTCCATATAATTTATTTTTTTCTAATTTATTTTATCCAAACTTATTAACTCTTATCTGATTTTTTCCCTCCTAAATTCACAAACTTTTAAAAAAATCGGGTGTATAATAAATATATTGTACATCCATTGTAAAGTTTCTCTAAAATGGTCAAAAGTTACCCTTAAAATGAATAAAAGTTACCCTGATAAATAAAAGTTACATATGTTCTATTGAAATAAAATTACACATGATTTATAATCACATTACAGTGGTTGAAATTAAATAGCAAGTAATTATATTACCCTTATAAAACTTATCCCAGTGCCTATTTTTTATTAAAACCGCATAAACTTTAAAGTTACCCCAAAAGGGGTAAAAGTTACCCAATATTTGCTAAAAGTTACACAAACATTGTTCAATGTACATTAAAATTATTGTAAAGCGGTGTATACAAAAGTTTTACCCCTAAATAAAGTGAAGATAATGAAAAAATGACAATGACTTATAATTTAGAGACTTTATATACACCTTAAAACACTGGGTCGGTGTATAGACTTTGAAAACTAAAATTATTGTAAATCCCATTTTAATCTACAAAAATATGAGTACTTCCAATCTAAATCGAATCTACAAGCCAATTCTTTTAAGGAAAATTTGTCAGAAAAAACCTTTTAAATGGCTCATTTGCAAGAAAAAACCTTTTAAAGCATTCTTTGTTAAAAAAAACCACTATGATCACTTTTTTTGTTGAATGAAACCTGGGCGCTCTTTTCCGACATTGACCAAGACTTTCAGGCGTTGACTCCCTTATTTTCCTACTTGTTGCCCTTTGTTTTGTTAGTTGCACTCCCCCTTTTATTTCTTCTCCTAATTTTCACTCCAAACTGTTTCCTTTGTATTCTCTCTCTCCTCTCCTCTTCTCCATGAATGCTCTGCAACAATATCACATCAAATTGGGTTTCTCTCTCTCTCTCAGCTCGCCATTAATACTTGATCAATAAATTGAGGTAAGTGTAAAGTAATCACTTTTAAACTCGAAAATCGCCCTAAAAAATTGGGGTTTTACTGTGTTCAAGACAAGCAAACTTGCTCAATATTTTTACTGTTTTCAATGGGTAAAGGACAAACGAAGACGACGCTTGGACGCAAATCAACGTTGCCCAATTACAAACCCATGTATGTTCTTCATTTGCTCAATTTGCGTTTAAATTGTTAGGATTTATCGCCAAAAATTGACATAAATCAAACATAATTAACTTAATTGTTGTTGATTGTTTGATAATTTTGAATTGTGTTGGCTTAAATGATACATGCAAGCTTGTTTTGATTGCTCAAAATTTTTGATTGGAATTGTGAATTGTTGCCCTAGATTGTTGAATTTCTAGAATTTTGTTTTTGTTGGTGTGTTTGTCAGGTTTGGAGATTTGATGACTACAACTGTGAAACAAATTGATGATGAACCCTAATTTACCAATTAATTGATCTGATTTTGGGGAAAAGATGCTCTAATTTGGAATTCAGTGATTTGGAGAGGGTTTTCCTAGACTATATAGGTGGAAAATAAGGGAGCTAAAAAAATGAGGGATAATCAACCAACTGTAGGCTGCAAGTAGGAAAATAAGGGAGTCAACGCCTGAAAGTCTCGGTCAATGCCGAAAAAGAGGGCTCAGGTTTCATTCAACAAAAAAAGTGATCGTGGTGGTTTTTTTTAACAAAGAATGCTTTAAAAGGTTTTTTCTTGCAAAATGAGCCATTTAAAAGGTTTTTTCTGACAAATTTTCCTTCTTTTAATCTAAAATGTAGACATTTTCCCTAATAATCCATATATACCATATGTATTCTTTCCCTTAAAAAATAATATTCATTGAAAATCAATTTTAGTTAGTTAACTAATATAACTTTATGGACTATTTAAAAGATTACAATTAATGTGATGATGTAGACCCATGTAGTAATTTATTTTATTTTGTAAAGATATCTACTTTGATAAGTTGGGAAGTTTGAACAAAAAAAAGCTTTAATATTAAAGCTTTTTTTTTTTTTTCCGGGTAAAACAACTTTATTTAACTACTTTAAATGGAAGAAAAGTAATTAGAAGAGTGTACATTGAAAAAAAAGATTAAAAAGATTGAAGGAAAGAGAAATTGGAGAAGGCTTGTCATTTTTGTATTTGATGGAAAAGCAAAAATGAGGAACATAAAGGAACACGTGGCATCATAATATGCAACCATCCTTTAATAATCAGTAAAATCAATTAATAAATTTAAATTAAAAAAAAATACATGAAATCAGGGAATTATAAAAATAAGTTTAAATCAGTAAATATTAATTTTATAAATCATTAATAGTTTTTAATGTAAAATAATTACTTAACAAATCATTGTATTTTAGTAATGTGCACATGCGAATGGGGTATGAAACTAAAATCGAATCTTTAAAAATGGATACGCATTTGTGTGTCGTTGTTACTTGTTAGGGCAGAAGAGGGCATGTCCCAACCTGACATTTGGACCAAAAATATAATTACATCGTACAATAAACCCTAGCTAGAAAGGGATAGATTGATGAAAGATGAAACTATACGAAAGTTATGAAGTTATGAAACCCAATTGACAATTATACTGTTACTCTCTTTCTTTAACTTTTTTTTTTTTTAATTTATTTCATGAAAAATCTTTGGCATTGACTCTAATAAGACATTTATTTATTACCCAATGGGATACAAGGTCCAACATTTTATTTATGGACGAGCCTACATTGCCTCACTTTTTGGGCCCGCCAACTGATGAAGATGAAAGCTTGACCAATAAAAAGGAACGGTTAAATTATACAAGTATAAACAAACATAAATAATACTCGTATGTGTAAAAACAGTATGTAATATTTTTAAGGAAATATTCATAGCTTTTTTTTTTTTTTAAATTTTATTTTATTTTTATTGAGGACTCAAAATTCATAGCTTAGTTTAATATAAGCATTTGGTAGGAAATTCAGATTGGAAGAGCTCATAAAAGTAGGGAAAAAAAAAAAAAAAAGGAAGAAGAAGAAAAAAAAACAATGCAAAATGCTAAAAAAGTGAAAGAGAAAAAGGCATTTAACAATTCAAAAGAACGGATTTAAAGTGAAATACTCGCTGAAAGTTTAATCATTCTCTTGAAAGTTGTTAAAGCCTCAAGTATTCCACAAGGTGATGGACTATTTACATTACTGAACTGAGCTGAACTGAATTGAAATCATTGGAGCTAAACTGAACTGAGCTGAAATGAATATTTTATGAGAGAAGGAAATTAGGAGCTGAACTGAACTAAACTAACTGAATATTGGAGTTGAACTGAGCTGAAGTGAAATTAAGTTGAAGTGATAGGCCTCTGTACTCACATCGGAGAAATTCAGATA
This sequence comes from Chenopodium album, assembly GCF_948465745.1. Classification (NCBI taxonomy): domain Eukaryota; kingdom Viridiplantae; phylum Streptophyta; class Magnoliopsida; order Caryophyllales; family Amaranthaceae; genus Chenopodium; species Chenopodium album. The sequence continues at coordinate 1,457,303 of NC_137852.1, forward strand.
AAGTCATGTTATAAGTTAGGGAATAGAGATGATGATAGAGATCATACTGAAAAACAGAAAAATTCCTAGCTTAGATGAGAGTAAACCCGGACAAGTTTTGTCCAGGATTATTTGTACAATAACTAATTGATTTTAGTATGCAACATTCTTTGATTGTATGTGGATCCATCAAATAATCATCATCTGTATTAGGTTGCTTAAACTCTTTTCTAGCTTCTCTAAACTCATGAAATAAATTTAAAGGAATTTTATCCTTAAATATTAGCCTTTATTTAGAATTTAGTTTATGTATTTATTTTCTCTAAAATTAAACTAAATTTAAGATTTCTTTTAGCATTGAATATTAGTCGTTATTTAGAACACAAATTCAAAATAAATTTATATTTTTACCAACGAGAAAGACAAAATCAAAATAAATTAGTAAAAGCAAACATCATTTGTCCAAATTAAAGAGGCTTAAATAAAAGTAACTTGGTTTAGTTAACAAGATATCAACAAAAGATGGAGTTGCATTGCTGCCTCGTATCAGAGTTTAGAGCCCGTGATAAGTTGATAGTGATAATGATATATAATTTGTTTTTATTAGAGAAAACTCATGCTACCCAACTTATTTTGTTAGGAAACATTATTTTTGCGTTGTTGGAGCGATAGAAGCCCCCAAATTAATTGAACAAAAGATTTAGGGTTTTTTTTGAAAAAGTAATTAATTATTCAATAATTTGAAGTGAAATCTAATGAAAGTTAGGGTTAATCTGAAAAAAAAAGTAATTAATTATACGTTCAATAGAAATTTATACAACATTTGCAGTACAATACAATTAAACTTAGGGTTTTGTTCTAGTATATATCCAAGAAAAAATTTGTTAGGGTTTTGAAAGACCTTTTCTTCTAAGACTATCACATAAAGGAAATTTACATGTTGTTTCGTCAATTAAAAACAAGATATTATTTAGTTAATTTATTTATTGCATATAGTAGGTAAAACAATGCATATAATCTTAGAGGTCATGGGTTAAAATACTGTTGTTTGAGAAGATTATTTCTTATTTAATTATTATGAGTAGTTACTAGTTAGTCAATAAATCTACACATATCACAAATTAACGAGTCTTAGGCCCTATTCACCTCACCTAAAAATATAACGGAGTATCTAGTAAATATATTTAGTAAAAATAAGTTCAGTTTAGTAAAACTCAATAATTTCAAATAATTAATATAATAGAGAATCAAGAAAAGTAATTATTGCAGTTCTGTAAAATAATTAATTTCAGTTCTGCAAAAATGATTTCAAGTTAAGTAAAAATAATTTAAGTCCAGCAAAAATAATACTATCAACTTAGTGAAAATAGGTTAAGTTTAGTAAAAAAGAAAAGTGAAGTGAACAACACTTATCATACTCGTATTGTTTACTTATTAATGTCGGAGTGCTTCCAATAGGTTCATAAATCAAACGAAGTATAAATATCTAGATATTCATTACTTCATTCCATGAATTTAATATCATGATATTTGAGAATCTTTAATAATTTGAAAACAGACAATTAACATATACTGGATGTAACAAGATCATATATACTTGATACAATATAAGTAATATGACTAATATCTTATACAAGTATGTAGTATTAGACATTTAGAAGACGACGATCAATTATGGTGTATTTCAACATAACAGTAATCGCTGGAGGGGGGGTACCCATGCAGCAAGTGAACTTCAGTTTGCCACGTTTTTTAATTAAAAAAAAAATTGTTGCACTGTGAATTTTCCACCAACCATGTTAGACAATCACTTTAAAATGATTAATATTAATGACATGATTGACAAGTTTTGCTAAAATTAAACAAGATCAATATTACCAAAAGTAAAGACAAATACACAAGTTTACATCATCAAATCATCATCCAAGTTGTAACATAGAGACACGCATACTTTATAGCTATAGTGACTACATACACACCCTCTACTTCACACTTAACATGCCAATTTGACTCTTAACATGTTGCACATTCTCTTGCTCTTTACATGTCAATCAATAGTTCTTCTGTATAATTGGACCATAAGCAACTTGATACAATGGACCTAAACAATAAAGATTTACCGCCTTCGTTTCTAAATGAATAAATGACACGTTTGACTTTTTCACTATTCATGCATTAACTTTAACCATATCATCATTTTTTAGTAATGTATAAAAAATAAATTTTATCCTAAAATATATTATTAAATACTCCCTCCGTCCCCCATTGATAGTCACTTTTGGTAGAAAATCACAGGAATTAATAAACATAAATAAGAAGTAGCAAAAATATATTGAAAAAGTAAATTTACACTGGGCATGGACAAAAATAGAGAGGGAAAGTAATTAAAGTACATAGGAAAGCTAAATTTACATAGGAAAGTTAAATTTGCACAAATATTTTTGTAAATGGAGAGAGGATTTTTGATATATTTGCACAAATATTGTAGCAAATTGATGGGTGTTTTAATGCAAACTAGGTTAGCACCCGTACGATGCACGGGTTTATCAGTAATTTATCTTTGGATTTTTGTAAAAAAATTTTTGAGTTTAAAATGTTGATAAGTTCAATTTAATTGACCTCAATTGTGCTAACAATTCCTATAACGACTCCAACAACCTAATATCAAATCACCAAAGTAATAGGTACTTATTTAAAATTAATTACCTAGATAATAGCTACCATCTGTTTAAAATTATTTATCATTTTGTTTCAAAATAAAAAATTAAAAAATTACTCGTAGCATTTAAGCGGGAAATCTTTTCATGAAATAGCGCCATGTGTACAATTTTGAAAAAAGATGACATTAGCGGTTGCTACTTTAGTATTTGTTATAGATGGGTCATTCTTTTTGGGACAAAGTTTTGGCCAAATGGGTCATTCTTGAGGGAGTATATATATATATATATATATATATATATATATATATATATATATATATATATAATCATGTACATTAAAAGTTAAAGTAGTGCATTGACATGTGTGTCCAATTTAAATGTGTCAATTAACTAGAACTAGAGGGAATACATATGAGATTTAAAGAAGTTGCTAGCTACTACATCGACACTAAAGGGCAGACAACTAGTAGAAGTAAACCATCTTTCACCTCTAACTAAAATATATGGTCCGAAATCGAACACAAAGAGGAAGGAGATAATGTAATACGATGAAAATAAATGGTAATGTTGTTTTTGTCTAAAAAAAGATTCCAAATGTCGATTTGGAATTAAAGAAGACAATAAATTGATGTGATTTAGTGTTTGCTAATCATTATGATGGTGAGAGCGAGAGTGATTTTTTTTGGGCAAAGTCTATTGGGAGACCTATCAATAATTAATTTTCCTTAAATGTGTATACGATATGATGAAGACCATATTATATCAATAATGGCTTTGGTTATTTTCAATACGCCGTTTAAACATTTGAATTGAATAACAATTGGTAAAATATTTAATAGGTGAAAATTTGTGATGATACGAAGTAAAAATTTCATCTCTTTTAAAGAGAGTTGAAAGTTACTGTGGAGTAATCTTATCCAATTCCACTAAAACCATTCAAAATAATATCTCGTGCATTTGTATAAGTACACTCTAGTTTCAACAGATATTAAGTACGTATGAAAGAAACCTTATCAAACCCAAATCAACAAAGACCACAATGTACAAGCTAAGGACCTTATTACATGAGTAGGTCACAGTACATATAGCCAGCAAATACTTCTTTCGTTAATGGTTATTTGCAACAAAGGGGTATTATTTGTGAGATATAAAATATTCCTTTGTTACAAATAACCATTAACGGAGGAAGTATTAGTTTATACTTATATTGTGTACTTGAGAGCATCAAGCATGGTGCTCTAATTAAGCTAGCCGACGTGTGAATTAGCTAACATAGTCAAGCTTGTCACTCTCTCACCCATGAATATCACACATCAACCTTAGGATGATACATGCATGTGTGGATCGTAGAAGGTTAAAAACACGAAATCCTATGCCAGACACCAAGAATGCGATACATATGTTTGTCTTTTATAATTTTTCAACAACAGTATGAGTGTCCTAATTTTGCGTAAAATGTACATCCGTGGACTAGCTTATCATTTGCAGAAAGGGAAGAGCCCCCCCAAACCTTGGACCCAAAAATTTATTACATTGTCAATATATCATTTGGAAAATATCTATGAAAAGGTTTTCAATGAACTTCCGATTGTCAATTATCCACGTCTTTTAATTTTAAACCATTGATAATTGGCATTAATCATGACATGACAACTATTAACGCTAATTGGATGTTGTGATTGCTTGAGACCTATAGTAGTTTCGAATGAAAAGTCTAATTGGATGGAGAGGATGAACCTACAAGAAATTTATGATTAAAGTTGACGAAAATTCATAATATACTGTTTGTGCCGTATTTCTCACAATGACTTTTGATTGTTGTTTCGATTTGGCCACGTTATTTTGTTCTTGAAAAATTAATTACATTACATAAATGAATTGACACAATTGATAAAATAGTAGCTCAGCTCTTAAGTTTAAAGAAAAATAACGTAGTACGTATACTGTATAAGATTAAGTTATTGACACGTAGTGTGGCCGCCCTATGTCTCAAACAAATTGTCGGTTTCACAGTCTAGCATGCTTATATCATTACGTTAGTTAAGATGAATTTAAGGTGTGAAAAGAACAACATATATGTAATTAAGTTGGAGAAAAGGAGAGAAACTAAATAATTAATCTTATATTTGGTTAGGGGTGAGCAAAAAATCAGGGTACCCTGAATCGGAACCGGAACCTGTTAGGAACCGCAGGTTCCGGAACCGAAACCTATACAAGAGGTTCCGGTTCCGGGTAGCAAATTGGAGAACCTGTTGTAACAAGTTCCGGATCAGGTTCTCAATTTTTTGGAACCGGAACCTGTAGGGTACCCTGTACCTGATAAAAATATCACTTAATTTTTAATTATACACTAATTTGTACTCAATTTTTAAATAATATATATCAAAATTGCAATTATAAAAATATATATATTAAATTTGTAAGATAACTACTATTAGTTTATCTTATTTGCGAGCTGTAAACATTATAAATTAGTGACTAACCAGTTTTTTATTAAAAAATCTACAAAAAGTTAGTGAGTATCTTATAATACAGGGTACCCTGAATCGGAACCGGAACCTACAGGTTCCGGTTCCCAATTTCTAGGAACCTGTTCAACAGGTTCCGGTTCCAGTTCTCATTTTGAGGAACCTGTTGCAACAGGTTCCGGTTCCGGTTCCTGGAATTTTTACAGGGTACCCTGTTATGCTCACCCCTATATTTGGTGAACAACTTCAATTCACTTATTAATCATCAATTGATTTTACTACGAAATTACTGTATAACTAGACATTCCACCAATATAAATATGTTTTTCGGATACACTTCTATCTTTTTTTGCTCTAATTTTGGGATAGTTTAGTTAGTTTGTGTCAATTCAAGTCTTTAAAGATACATTGCATAGCAAATATTTCCTCTTTATAGATTACTAACTCTGATCCAAGCATATATTTTTTAAACTAGTAATTGTTTTTAATCAAAATGCTATCTTGAAGAATATGGAAAAAATGAATAGGACAACAATATTGTTATTTTCTTAGATAGCGAACTAATAAAGTTGACATACTTTAATTTGTCAAAAAAAAAAAAAACAAAAAAAAAAAAAACAAAAAAAGAAAAAAACAAGAAAAAAAAAAGAAAAAAGTTGACATAAAAAATAGAGGTGGGCAAGTGGACCGTATCACATTTGTCGTGCTAGTTGTTAGGGGGTAAAAGTGAAGCACAGTCAAATTGGTTGAATAATCTTTAAGAAAAGGACGAATATTGGTGGATGCAACTCTTGCATGGAACCAAAATGATAAACTAACGATAATCCGTTAACCACGTTTTATTATGTTTGCATTCACCAACCTAATGTTCATCCGTTTACCACGTCCTAATATCTGAATTTTAGGATATATTTTTCAAATCAAAGCATCTAATTTTTACTATTCCGTTTAATATGCATGCATGTTAATTACGATGTTATAGTGTGATAATGAATAGAATTGTCATAGGCGTAGAATATTATTTTGTGTATTACTAACACGTAATTAAGGACTCTAATTGTCTTGTACATATATCACCTACGTTGAAATAGAATGATAGCAACTCATCGTTAGATTAAAGAGTTTTAAACAATTTAACATAATCTTTTTTATGAAAGAATTGAATTAATATTTTTTTTGAGGGCAGAATTGAATTAATATAATACATGTGACTTGTCAATATTTGAGTATTATGTTCGGTAAGAAATTACGTAAAATTAATACTTTCAATAACAAACACATAAGTTACTTGACACAATATCTTTGGTGCTATTATTTATGCTACACAAAATACAGAAAATACTATTATTAATCAGAAAATACAAAAAATTAAAGTGTTGTTATTTGTATATAAAAAAATGGTTTGTGACTTTTTAATAACAACTCCAAATCCAAAGCTCATCATGGCTTAACAACGGGGTTAAGCCGGTTAACCTATTATTAATTAAATTTATTTACGATTAGGTTACCTTAAGAGATAAGTGTCATGTTCATAATGACGTGCCATGCAATGTAATCTAGCTATATCGGTGCACAACAACGGTTGTGGGTTCGAACCTTGCTACAGTATGCAACGAACTCAATGTACAAGTACTAGATTAAGGAATAAGGAGTGACCGATTCTAGCGTTTCCCAGCTAGTTAATTAGACTACTTAGAAGCATGCAGTAGCCTATAGGAGGTTATATTCTTAAGTCTATCTTATTAGTGTATTGATAGGTTGGTGTCTTAGTCTTAGAGTAGGTAAATAGAGTTTTAGTTTGATTAAATTTCTTAATTGTCTTGATCTGCTTGCATCTTCCAGCACTTTTCTTAACATACTGTTATTACGTTGTATGTCTAGTGTCTTTGTCGCCTTGTTGAGCAATGTATACAGGACCTCGATCATTCTAGCTACTTGACTACATCTATAATATTTTATACTTATTTATTTAATTTTTTTTGGTATTTAGAGAGTCACAAGGACGGCGATGAGAATCAATCTCAAGATCTCTTAGAATCGGGAGGGGAACTCTAACCACATAAGTTATAATATTTTATACTCATGGCAGGGCAAAGTACTTAAAAGTTGTAAGAATACTTTTGTCATGAGTCATGTAGCGCTTCTCTATTGTCACATACGGAGTACAAACGGTAATACAATTATTTTCTATTACATTAACTCTGAATATCTTATCTATGAGATTTAGAAATCAAACTTTATGGGACTCGTTAGAGGATTCATATTTACAAATATTAACCATTTTCTACCAAAAAGTATTTTATTTTTTAAAATCATCTAAGCACATATAAGCACAAGAACACTTTATTTTTTCCTCATAAATATACTTGTATAATTTATCTATTGATCATTGGATTTGTTTGGTTGGCCTCACTTAATTATGCTACATACTTAAAATCTTGCACTAGATTTTGTGTGTTTGATATTATACATTAAAACTGTTGGCATTTAGCCAAAATGGTACCAACCAACGTACTTCAGAAAATGACCACAATATTTATTTACCTCTCTTCATCTATGTTCAAATAAATATATAAGAAGTTAGTAATTAGTCTGTAATTTCAAACATAAACTGTATATGTGGACGAAATTCAACCCTAGATTGATCCTGAGTTTCACCCTTAGTACTTTAACCGATATGATGAACAATTGAACATAGCTTATAAGACATATATATTTTATTTATATGTATGCGGACTAGTTTCGTAAATACTACTCCCTCCGTCCCAAAAAGAACGACCCCTTTGGCCAAAACTTTGTCCCAAAAAGAATGACCCATTTACATTAAAACACCCATCAATTTGCAAAAATATTTGTGCAAAATTAGCTTCCCCATATAAAAATTTGATTTTCCATGTTATTTTATTACTTTCTCTCTCTATTTTTTTACAAACCCCATGTAAATTTATCTTTTCGATATACTTTTACTTCTTTTTACTTAACTTCCTTAATACCCGCGTAATCAACCCAAATGGGTCGTTCTTTTTGGGACGGAGGGAGTACAAATTAATTTAAGTCTAAATATGAATACGTGGTACTAGTATACTATACGTAACTAGTAGCCCAACCCCCCCTCCCCTCACTTGATTCCTCCATTGTTATAATAATAATACTCTAGAAACCAGTATTGTTTCAAAATCATAAGAACCCTACTAAAATTTCTTCATTACCTCCAAATAACCAACAAAATAATAAAAATGGGAGTAGAAGATAACAACATGATCAAAGAAACCTTCTTCATAACCCATGGAAACCCGATTTTGACCGTAGAAGACACACATCCCTTAAGGCCATTCTTTGAAACATGGAAAGAAAAAATATTTTCGAAGAAGCCGAAGGCGATACTTGTGATCTCCGGTCACTGGGAAACTGATCATCCTGCTGTTAATGCTGTTCATATCAATGATACTATCCATGATTTCGATGACTATCCTGAACCCATGTACCAGGTAATATTTTCGGACCGTCCCTTTATTTATTTATTTTTTAATAGAGTACTTATTTTTAATAACAATTCTACAATAATTTATTTTTCGTAATTTTGTATATATTTTTCTTTATAAAATACCAATAATATGAAATAATGTCACACGTCAATTTTGCTAGGCGTAACAACACTTTTTATTTTCTAAACGAGTTTAGCATTATTGTTATAGAATTATGTAATACTCCGTACAAAATATTACTATACACTTTATAATGTATTTATGTAAATCAAGTAACAAAATTTTTGGTTTGGTTAATTATGGATCAGTTGAAGTATCCAGCTCCAGGGTCACCAGACTTGGCTAGCAGAGTAGAAGAAATTCTGAAAAAATCCGGGTTCGACACGGTGCACATTGATAAAAGACGTGGGCTTGATCATGGTGCATGGGTGCCTCTTATGTACATGTATCCGGAGGCTGACATTCCGGTATGTCAGCTCTCCGTGCAGCCGAAGATGGACGGAACGTACCACTACAACTTGGGACGGGCGTTGGCGCCACTGAAAGACGAAGGTGTACTCATCATTGGTTCCGGAAGTGCAACACACCCTTTGGACGAAACCCCTCATTATCATGGTGGTGTTGCTCCTTGGGCTGCTGACTTTGACTCATGGCTTGACGTAGCTCTCACTAAGGGAAGGTAATTAAGACATTTTTAGCCTTTGTTTTCTAATGTCAAGTACAAAATTTAGGGATGATAATGGGTAGGATCTTGTTCAGGTCTAATTAGGGATGCCAATAGGTCCGTTTTACTCAATGTGCCTTCGAATTCGAAATCCAAAAATACCAAATCCATAGATATGGATAGAAATCCAATCCAAATGAAAACCTTGTTCTCACTCTTTTTTTTTAAAAAAAAAATATTATTTTGTGAAGTCTTTAAAAACTTTGATAAAAAAATAAAATAAAAAATGCTTAAGTTTTGATTAATCAATCTATAATCTATAATTAAAACTAAAATCATTACCGCTGACATGATTACTATTCACGTGTCAACCTCTTATAAAAAAAAAAAAATCTGCCAAAACTATTAGTAACATCATCATTTTTTCAAGATAAATAAAGGCTTAAATAAATTAATTATACAATTTCCTAAAAGATTTTATATTTAATTTGACTAACTACACCATTAGAAGACCTTGATCTAAGGATAGTAACGGGTCGAATTTGGATCGAATCCAAATCCGATCCATACATAGATCAAGATCCGTGGATTCAAATTTCCAAATTCAAATTTCGTTGATGTATTGGTTCAATGGTTCAGATGAATCCACATATAATTGTTTTTCACTTTTAAGTTTAAAATGTACTTCTCCCGTTTTAGAATAATTGACACGTTTTATTATCATGTTTGCCAATAAAGTCAATTTAAAATATCTTTAATTATACTATTGCCAAAAATATTAAAAATTGAATACTTTTTAAGTACACATTAAAACGGATCGAACAAGTATATATCTTCATATGTAACTAGTATTTTATGTAAATCCACAAATGATAGTCAAAGTAAAATTTATAAATAATGTCAAAAGTCAAAATGTGTAAATTTTTGAAACACAAAATGCAATTTATATAAATAGTTTTTTTTATTTATTATTTCTTCAATATGAGATAACTTACACAAGAACAGTTAAAGAAATTTCAACAGATTTTTCTCATTTATTTGATGGTGATAGCCTTGTACGTAGAAACTTTTCCATTTCATTCAAAAGTTGTACCACGATGTGATAGCCCTAGCTTTTTGGTAAAAATTTGAATTGTGTGGGCTAGTATGTTGATCTTGCCGCAGGTTGTGTAAATATTAGGAAGACACTCATTCAACTAATTAATACTATGACCCTGTTTGGTAATTAGCTGATTTGACTAGCTAATTATAGTAGCTGGTTTGACTAGCTGGCTATGATTAGTTGATTGTGTAAAAATGTTTGGTAAATAGCTATTAATTGTTAGCTGTTTTAGTGTTAAGAGACAAAAAGCTAACTGTACAATAAGCTAATTTTAAAAAGCTCTTATAATGAGCTTTTTCTATAAGAGCTTTTTGAGCCCAAAAAAGCTTTTTTAATAAGCTATTTACCGAGCATCTAAATTAGCTTTTTTAATTGGTCAAACATCTAATTGAACAAAATAAGCTAAAAGCTCTTTACCAAACATACCCTATAACTATGATTTTGGTGGTGGTATATATTCAGGATTGAAGAAGTGAATACATATGAAACCAAAGCACCAAACTGGGAATTAGCACATCCATTCCCGGAGCATTTTTATCCATTACATGTTGTCGTCGGGGCGGCTGGTGAAAAGTGGAAGGCTGAGCTTATTCATATTAGTTGGGACCATGGTACCTTATGCCATGGCTCCTACAAGTTTACTTCCACCTAAATTATTTCACCTTGTAACACACGCGTTATTGTTGTGGTTGTCGTATTGTGTCATCTTTTCAATTCATGTATTATTATCTTTTATAATTGCTTTGATTAATAAGTTCAACAAATAAGAACTCTATAAAGTCAGTGCATAAGCACTTAGAAATCATTGTTATCATACTTTGCTATCTTAATTAAGTTTGCACATTATGAACAAATATTATTGGAGAATTTAATTTCCCCTAAAGTCTGATAATTAGGCTCGTCACACCCAATAGAGAATATCCATAGAATATTCTCATCTTAGGTTTAGGATATATTTTGTATAAGATTATCTTTGATATCTGTACATATCTTATAGTTACCTAATATGATTAGGTTTCTCATTGTAACCCTATAAATATTGATCAATGGAAATCACTCTGATTAAGGAGTTTATATTATCTGACATGGTATCACAGCTTAGGTGAGATCTTGGGATCATATATAAAAATTCTCACCCTGCCGGTGGGTTGGAAAATTAAACCCACCGGCGGGATATACACAAACTTTTTATGCTTCCGCAAACACACACATATAGATTTTTTTTTTTCCTTTTCTCAAAGTTTTTTTTTATAATCTTTATGTAACCTTGCGCCTCCCACCGATAGTAGCAACCGCGAAAGCCGCCTCCATCATTGGTGGCAATCGCATACACTACCGCCTCCCACTACTGGCAGTAACCAAATCTGCCAACCTTCTCCATGTGCCGCACTCTATTTCCACCTCCTCATGACCAACAATAATTCTTACATTGTTCCATTGGTTTTTCTACACATAATCACATAGATTTTGTTTTGGTGGTCGTATATCAAAAGAAGGTCAACTACTTTTGCACATCTCTTTTGCTATCAAGTTGGCTCCTCTTATTGTTGCAGCACTTGGAATCTTTGTGGAGTATTGATTCTTGCTACCTGGGTTTCTCTTTTGGATTATTTTCAAGCGGTGGAATTTAATCTTATCTTGCGCTATTTTATTTGTTTTTATTCAATTGTGATTTCACGTAGTAGTGTAGTGTCTTCTCCCCGATGATGGTTTGATCCCTTAGCTTCTTCTTCTCTGGATCTGCAACTTAGCCCAAGTCTGTGTGCGGCTCTTCTCCTTCTCCTTCTCCTCCGGCCTAGCAGTGCTTATCTCTACTCTATGTAGGTCGTGGCTGTTGCTTCTCATCGTCATCACCGGCACATGTCTACTACTTCTCTTTTGATCATGGGTTACCATACTATCCTTACCGCTCGATGCGTGATTCAGATCCAGTCTGAGCATCCGATTTTCTCCCGCTCTGACTGCGGGGGTATGATAGAGAATATCCATAGAATATTCTCATCTTAGGTTTAGGATATATTTTGTATAAGATTATCTTTGATATCTGTACATATCTTATAGTTACCTAATATGATTAGGTTTCTCATTGTAACCATATAAATATTGATCAATGGAAATCACTCTGATTAAGGAGTTTATATTATCTGACACAAAATATATATAGCTTTTAATTTATTTAATAATAAAAATAATATTTTTTAAAAAAAGGTACCAATCCCAACTTTATAGTTTATCCTTCAATCAAATCAAAATTCATTATTGCAATAATTCCTTTGGCTTAAGAGGAAAAATTAATGTGCTAGATGATGAGATTTTCATTTCATACTAATTAATTTTATATGAATCATATGATATTCATTATCGCATTATTTTGTTAAACTCTTAATTAGCCGAAACAATCATACTCATTTATGTGGAGTGTGACACAAACTACAATAGTACAAACCAATTTGATATGATTTGATGAAGTATTCGTATATTGTTGATTAGTTGCCGCTTGCCGATATGCTGGCCTGGTCCTCGATGGTATTTATTGTTGGTCCTCGATGCAATCATGCAAAATGAAGGCACTTCACTGTCTCTTTCATAAACAATAATTGGTCATTAAAGCACGACTAAACATTAAATAGACGTGTAAACTCCCCATTAGAAAAATAATACAGTACTTCGTATGTATGGAGTACAATGTATAACTATAGTGATACTACTCCCTCCGTCCCAAAAAGAACGACCCATTTGGGTTGATTACGCGGCTATTAAGGAAGTTAAGTAAAAAGAAGTAAAAGTATATTGGAAAGATAAATTTACATGGGGTTTGTAAAAAAAATAGAGAGAGAAAGTAATAAAATAAATGGAAAATCAAATTTTTATATGGGGAAGCTAATTTTGCACAAATATTGTAGCAAATTGGTGGGTGTTTTAATGCAAATGGGTCATTCTTTTTGGGACAAAGTTTTGGCCAAATGGGTCGTTCTTTTTGGGACGGAGGGAGTAGCTTTTACGGAGACCAAGCAAATATTAATAACACTGAATAATTAACATGTAATTTATGTATTCCAGAATTAAAATCATTATAGTATATGATTCTTGTTACAAAAAGAGTCATTAATCTACACCGTACAAGTAATACCATTAAAAGGACCTAATATCCCATACAAATTAAAACATCCTCGTCTAGTTGCATATACCAATATATGATGTGTCGATGTGTCGATGTGTATATGATGGGATGATACCAGTAAGAGACTATTTATCTACTTCGTATCTTTCTTCTTAATCACAAAACCCTCAAAGAAGTTAATTAAATAAAGTTCAAATAATCTTTTTGTCAAAGATTTGATCATGTAGCCGGTACAAGTACTAGGACCATTTTTCTTAATTTGCTAGTTTTGCGTTGTATTAGTAGTCCCATAATAAGTGACTAGTACGGATATCTAATCCTAGCCACATCCACTTTTAGAGGATCGTTGTTGCCTTGTTGGGGCGTTAGAGGAGCCAAAAATGATACTTACAAGTACTAATAGAAAAGTGAGTGATAGATGATATTCCGCGTACCACGTCTTCCAAATTTGGCATGGGCTACTCCCACTTGTTAACATCCTTTTCTTTTTCTTGAGGAAGTTAACATCCTTTTCTACGATGAAGACATTTCACTCCCTCTGTGTTACTTTAGTGTTACATTTACCAAATGCGCTCGTAAATATTAAGTATTCACTTTCTTTTTTGTGTTAGTATTTGAACTTGTAATATTGCGAATATAAGGTACTACATATAAATAAAAACTATGCAAAGTAATAGTCCGTAGTTTAATATGTTGAATTAAGTACAAATAAGATCTTATAGTTGTGTTCATCTATATGATTAGTACAATTTCCAACTAATGTGTAGTCTGAACGTTACAGCGGATTGATACTTTACTTATTCCTTGTGATTATATGCATATGATATTTATGGTGTCTTTTTTATTATTAGACCTTGTAATTTGCAATTATATATACATTTATTTTCATGTTTATAAAATGATTGATGATTGGCTTAGATGATTACTTAATTGTTATTCTTATAAGAGGTTGGGTGTTCGAATCTCCGTATCCGATCCTCATGTGTTCATATAGAGTAATGACGTGGCATGATCATTAAGGCTAATTCAGTGGTGATGTGGCCTTAGAATTGAAAAAGGGTCTACCTCTATAATGTCTATATGTATTTGTGTTGTTGGACAAAAATTGTAAACATCACTCATGTGTTGGGTTTTAGTGTTTGTTTTTAGTTTTAATATGAGTGGAGGTCAAATTGTTCACAAACACTACCCTAACAATTGCGTTAAGAATTTATCAAAAATTATCACGGAGTTATAATTGTGTTATGATTGACTACATAATATGCCAAATGAGGTCAAATGACTTGATGAAGCTTTTTCTTATTGTATTGGACCATTGTTGAAGTTTAATTCCTCTCAGTAACATTGAGTCAAGTCACAATCATGTTGTGGTGTCGAGAGATTGAAATCTCCATCTCAACAAATTCCTTTGAACTTAGGAAAAAAAAAAAAGGAGCTGAGAAGTTTAATTACTATGAGTTGCTTGTAATGAAGACCTAAATAGCATGTAATATGAACAGTAAAAAACAACTGAAATCACCAAATTTATCAAATAATTGACAAACTTCAACCGAACAAGTTATACGTAAACATTGATTACAAAAAATAGCATATGAGCTAACGTACATAAACTTGATCTCAGTACCTTAAAATTGCATTGAATGCAAGATTCAAACAAACATAAACATTTGGAGCAAACTTAACAAATACAAAATGAATGAATTTACTAACGAAAACATATAAATATTTAAGCATTTGACGATGATCAATACCTAAGAACCGGAATAATCTGAAGAGGTTTAGTCTTCTGTAAGGCAATCCCAAATTTCTCATCCATGTCTAGGTCTTCTGGGTTCATACCTTCTTCAAGCTTCCAATTGAAGAATTGAAGAAGCGTAGCTAACATCAAAGTTAACATTCTAATAGCCAAATTCATCCCAGGGCATATTCTCCTTCCAGCTCCAAAAGGTAAGAGTCCAAAATCTCTTCCTTTTACATCAATTTCAGATCCCAAAAACCTCTCAGGTAAAAACACATCGGGATTCACCCACGCTTGAGGATCTCTTCCAATGGCCCATAAATTCACAAGTATTTGTGCATCTTTCGGCACAACATAGCCATATAATTCAACATCACTATCAGCTTTACGAGGCAAGAGAAATACAGTTGGTGGGTGTAGCCGCAATGTTTCTTTGATAATGGCTTGTAAGTAAGGTAGCTTAATAATGTCTGATTCTTGAATTTGTCTATCTTTACCCAAAACTTGCTCAATTTCTTCTTGAGCTCTTCCCATCATCTTAGGATTCCGAATTAACTCTGCCATTACCCATTCAAAGGTACTCGATGTAGTGTCAGTCCCAGCATCAAAAATATCCTGTTAATATTGTAGTTAGTTTATGCAGCTACATCAATATTATATGCTCACATATTTAAATATAATTGAGTATTATTAATCACATCTATTATTTGGAATAAGTACCAAATTGATCACAAGTGCATTTTAATAGAGTTGCTTGTTATATTATAAGGCACCAATTCTACACATAGTTAGTAATCCAAACTAGTCAATAATAAAACTAGCTACAACGTGACCAACCATCAAAAGCCAATTTGTCAAACAAGACCATATGACATTAAATAATAATACATTCAATTCCTTATCAATTTATCATGGTTCTTTCATCCTTATGCCAAAGCCTAGACACACAATTAACATTAAATGACATTGGTAGTAACATTAAGGGCCTGTTCTCATTGACTTAACTCAGCTGAACTGAACTGAACTGAACTCAGCTGAACTGAACTGAACTGAAATGAATATTTTATAAGAGAAGGAAATTAAGAGTTGAACTGAACTAAACTGAACTGAACTGAACTGAATTGAGCTGAACTGAACTGAACTCAGCTGAACTGAACTAAAGTGAACTGAACTGAATTTCAACGTAAGAGAACAAACTCTAAAATTGGTTAAGAATTTATGACGAATACCATGATATGCCAATAATAGAAGTGTAGATTACGTAGGGACCAAAATTTCAAATTTGTCGCTTGGATTTACTACATTGTAGACTAGTGACAACTCAATTTATGTTTGCAGAGATGGAGACAAAAATGTTGGTATGTTACGTAAAAGCTGATATTTCCACCTTACCACCTAACCACCTTCGTTTGTTAGTTACCAACTTACCACATAACACAATTAACCGTGTCTTGAATTTAGCTGTATTTTCCCCTATTATGGGCTATATAAATGATTGTCAAAGTCCTTGGCAATTTGGCATGCAGTACTTGATTAATATGTCGTATTCTGTCTACATCACAACTCATTTTAATCATCCTAATTTTGTAGAAAATATGAGCATAATTATTCAACAATGATTTACGAGTATATGATAATGTTTGTCGTTTATACATTCGTGAAAAAAAGGGTAAAGATTAATGAATTTTGTAAAAAAAAATAATTATAATATTTTAAGCCAATTATTTATTTAAAAATTGCCCAAAGTAAACATTACTAAATTCCTTCCTCCTCCCTAGTATCCTATTCATACCTAAAAACTTAAAAATAATTTAAAATAAATAAATAGATAAAAAAAATAAAATAAAAAAGTCCCCGTCATGCAGGCTTACGGGAAATCCCCTGTTTCTCATGGTGAGAAACGAAATTTGTTTCTCATGGGGGTATTTTTTGTGAATAAATCAATAACTTTTTCATTATTATGGGCTCCACAATTGAATAAAGTTGTCGGTTTATTTACGAAAATGTCATGTGAGAAACAAAATTTGTTTCTCACCATGAGAAATTGGGGCATCCTCCGGGCCTACGTAACTCGTGCAATTTCTCCATGAAAATTGGTTTAGTACGCACAAGTATATAATTATATAAAGAATTAATATTCATTAATAATTTGCTATTTTTATAATAGTTGTACGTTTTATATGTTTACTACTTTACTTCTTCTAATTATTGGCTACAACTTTAATCTATGACTTACCACGAGCAGATGATTTATTTCGCCCATACTGAGCTCTTTTTGTTTATGGAGGTCAAGAAGAATGTCTAGCACATCATCAGTCGCCTTCGTCGTCGAAGCAGAATCCTGCTCATTGCCAATCCTTTGACAGATTATGCTTTGAAAAACTGCAATCAACTTGTCAAAATTAGACGCCAATCGACGTCGAATACCTGATGGGTCTAAACATCCAAAGATTGGAAAATAATCAGCATAGTTAGGCTTGCCAATATCTTCCATAATATTCCATATAAGTTCTTTTAATTGCTGAGATGTATGGGATTTATGGTGGGCTAATTCGACCGAAAAAAATAATTTTGATAGCAAATTAAGGGAGGTTGTAAATGCTGCCTTGCCAATATCAACAGCTTGTCCTTTTTGTGCACATTCTTGTACGTATTGAAAAAGCTGTTGCACCTTGGCATGTCTTAGGGTTTGGCAAGCATCAAGTCTTTGAGGAGAAAGTAAATGAACGGCCGTGATTTTTCTAAAATTCCGCCACTTTGGGGATACAGGCAACCACGACATGGTCAACTTATGGTGATCCCCAGCAGTGACGGAATTAGGAACAGTACGATTAGAAAGTGGGTGGTCTTTTTTTAAGAACATTTCTTTGGCTACTTCAGCCGAGGATACAACAATAGTTGTAACACTTCCTAGACGTAATGATATCAATGGACCATGAATCTTAGCAAGATTAGCAAATGACTGATGAGGTTTCTCACCAACTTCAAGAATGTTACCGATTATTGGCAATGGTTTAGGGCCGGGAGGAAGAAGTTTGGTAGTTTGGCTAGTGAATAACATTTTAATGAAATGAAAAACAACAAACCAAATAGCAAGTATCATTGCTAATGTTGCATGATCCATGATGAAAATATAACAAAGCTTATAAAAATATTTTGGTATGAATGAGTTTGAGTGTGTTTTTGATACGTAAAATGTATAGTAATTTATACTGCATGTGTGAGTAAATTTAATAAAAAAACGGTATTAAATATTGTACAAAGACAGTACTGTTTCATATAACATGTGAAAGATTCCAAAAAAAAAAAAAAAAAATTAAAATCTGTGGAAAAAAGTGTGATAATATTGGGCCCGGTAAATATGGGGCCCAAATTTGGGCCAAGGAAATTTATTACCCAATCAACTTGGAGAAAACCCAATAAAGAGATAAAATGATAATTTAAAGTTTTAAGTTGGAAAAATCTAAAGTTTTAAGTTGGAAAAATCTAATGAGCTTGGACATGCCACGTAATTAAATGTGGTTGTTGTAAGTTGGCACAAACCCCAATTAGGTAATAACCACAAAAACCAGGTGATCTGACAAGTTAATGACCCAAAGAGGAAAGAACTAGATAGAAGATGTTGGAGGTGATGGCTGGCTTGGATGTCAGTCTGCCACTATCTCAATTTAGCGTTTTGGTTTTGTTAGATTGTTTTTGCCCATCATAGTCTTTAGAGTTTTGTGTTTGTTTACATGCCCAAGTTCAAAAAGAATAAAACAAAGAAGTGTTGTAAGTAATAAAAAAATTATAAAAAAAAAACAGATAATGTACTCCCTCCGTCTCCAAATGATAGTCACTTTTGTCATTTTTGGTGACTCAAAATGTTAGTCACATTTGCTTTTCTCAAGTACTATTAATATTATTTTTTTATCAAAATTCTCTCCCATTTGCAAAAATATTTGTGCAAATTTAACTTTTTCATGTAAATTTTACTTTTCCCATGTATTTTAATTACTTTCACTCTCTACTTTTTTCCATACCCAATGTAAATTTATTTTTTCAATAAACTTTTGCTACATCATCTTATTTATGTTTATTAATTCCCGTGATTTTCTATCAAAAGTGACTATCAATCGGGGACGGAGGGAGTATAAGATAAGATAAGGACTAATAAGATCATATAAGATAACATAAGAGTTAATAAGTCTACACAAAATAAGATATGGGCTGATAAGTTTAAGCAAGACAAATAAGGAACATTAAGTTCTTATAAAATCTAATAAGACCCTTATTCAAGGCCAATCAATAAAGATTGATTAGTCTAAATAAGATGACACTTTGTATAAGATAAGGACTAGTATATATGCACAAATAAGTTAATTAAGATCTAATAAGTTTAGATAGAATAAGTTCATGACTAGTATAAATAAAATTTAAGTGTACAAAACACTACCTAAGTCTCAATGATGCAAAAATTAGTGAAGTTCTCCAATTGATAATATTAAGCCCGAATCTTTTGAGCTGCATTTTCTACTAACTTGAAATTTGCTCTGTTGACACCTATTCTTCCTACTAAGCCATACTATGTTTAGTATTACATATATAAAGTAATAATTATTAATTAATGATTAATTACTAATTACTGATTATAAATTATTAACTATCAGCGTGTTTTCAGTGCGGCAAGCCACACCGTGTGACCACTTGTAAAAACAAAGTAACCCTCATAACACCGATTCAGTAACTCATATTTACATAGACAGAGTCACCCCTTATCATACTTTAATAAATAACAAAGTAATCCCTACAACACTGATAGAATAACTCTTATATTAGTATATTACAAATAAACTAAGTAACCCCTAGCTACACTCCTAACGAGCAGTGGCGGATGTAGAATATTTAAGGTGGAGGGACACTAGATAAAAAAAAATAAAACTTGCTTGTATAAAGACTTAAACTCAATACTTTTTACACAAATTCAATGCATTACCACTATGATAAAGCTAATTTGATGTTATTTATTGCACTCTATATAACCTATAAATTTACACCTTTAACTTAATAAAATTTTAAAAAAAATTTAAAAAAAATGATGGGGTCAGTGCCACCCAAACCCCTTTATTGCTTCGCCACTGCTAACGAGTAACCATAAAACGGCTTGCCACAATATAAAAGTAGTGATTAATAATCATTAATTACTCTCTTCGTCCCTCAATTGGATGTCTACTTCTTTTATCATGTGAGTAATGAATGATAGAAATAGCCATTTAATAGAGGGAGGGAGGGAGTACTAATTAACGAGCCCTTCAATTTTTCTGTTGAAACTTGTTCCGCCGCCTACTGAGCCGCCCTTTTTCTTCTCGCTTTCTCGTCTCAACTTATTAGGAGCTCAAAAGAATAGAGCCTTAGTGTACTTTCTTCAATTGGTATAAATTCAATGTATAGATATTTTTGGTTTAAATCGAAATAGATCAAAAACTCGATATCAGTTTTTGGCGAGTTCAAAATCTCTCAAATTGATGTATTTTAGTATGAGATCAAAATATATATTTTCAAAAAGAGGAATACGGGTAACGAAAAATAATTTGATACCCGTAAATCACGTACTTCAAAATTATAGAAGCATTACTATAACAAAAACTTTTATATGTCGTGGTCATTATAAGGGTTACTTGGTCATTGTTACAAAGGCAGTCATCCGTGTTGTAGGATTAGGTATTACTCGATAGGTATTACAGGGGTTAATTGGTCCAATACTATAGGGATTATTTTGTCTGGCCACATAATGTGCTAGCCATTATATATTGAAGATATGAAATATACGCGAAAAAGATATTTTCCAACTTCAAAATCTAGTTGCTTCCCTGGATTGCTGAACAAATGTAAACTACTCGTAGTTGCTTGTAATTGAAGATAAGAATATTAATGAAATACCATGATAAATAGGAATCAAGAGATCATATTGAGGATTTCTAGGCCACGCCAATACATAAGAGAATAGGGACTTATTCAGGCCTAGTCATGTAATGTGGTAGTTGATAGTTCATAATCGCATTAACCACAAATGGTTAAGTTCGCATCATAAAAAAGACTAAAGAGCCGACTTATACGAAATGGTTAGGGAGCTGGGCCTTGATAAATGATGGGTGGACTGCTCTAAGCACGTTTTTTTTCCTTTTCCTCCTCTTCTTCTTTCTTGTATTATTTTTTTAATATTGTCATAATTTTAATAAATTTGACCAATTTTAAATTTATCATATGACATACATACTACGTATATCGTATACTTCTTCCATAAAATATTTGCAACACAGTCTTGTGACACTCAATTTGAGGTCGAGGTTGCATAATGTAATTGACTAAATTAATCAAAATAATTTTTAAACACATGCAATGATTGTTAACCCTTCTCTAATTCTAGTGTTAAAATTATTTGAAAACAAAGTTCATTTATTTTCACTTTTAACCTCTTAAAACTACGTGCCTAAAAGCTGTGT
Organism: Chenopodium album; assembly: GCF_948465745.1. NCBI lineage: Eukaryota > Viridiplantae > Streptophyta > Magnoliopsida > Caryophyllales > Amaranthaceae > Chenopodium > Chenopodium album. The sequence goes on from NC_137852.1 coordinate 1,479,002, forward strand.
TGCAAGTAATAGAAGAGAAGGATATATGATTTTGAAAAACAAACAAACAAACAAACAAAAAACGTGCTTAGAGCAGTCCACTTACTAGTTCAAAACTTCAAATAGTCAGAAATAGGATATACTCGTAATTGTTACAAGACCAAGTGTGAATTCAATTGTAAGATAAGCTTATGAATTCATTCGTCTTTAGTAACCATAAATTCATTGGTCTTTAGAGGGTATGAATTCAATTGTAAGATAAGCTTATGATTTAAGTTCAAATAAGATCGATCAATTTATGTTTACTAAGCTCAAACAATATGCCTTCAAAAAAAAAAGCTCAAACAATATAATTTCAAGTACATTAACTAGATTTATTACAAGTTTAGTAAAATATGTTTAATATTCATAAGCTCAACTAATATAAATTCAAGTACGAGTATTAGATTAATCCAGATAAGCTGGCCTAGCTAGATAAGTTAAGGAAAATCCGACATCTATGCTTTAAGTTCAGGCCAAATATAAATAAGTTAAAATCAAGACAAAATAAGATAAAATAATAATAGGCTAGGAGTATAACACGTGTATGCTTGAAACTCTTTTATGAATATAAATTAATCAAGACAATAAGACTTAAATTCAAATAAATGAAATTTAGGTAAAGAGAATGTTATCTTAAACATGAAAAACCGTTTTCATAATAATTCAATTACAGCTACACAAAAACTATTCAATTTTAAACGAAAGCATCTTTTATCATAAAAAACATTCTCTGCTAAGACAATATCGAATTAAAACTAGTCTTGGTACAATTGTCTTTAGTATCACCCTTTTTTTTTTTTTTAATAAAATCTAGTCACCAAGATACTACTAAATTTGATATTATTAACGACCCCAACTATAATTTCTACCAGAAATTGATTTGCTTGACAAAGTTCCCGGATTTTTTTATGACATTCCCACCAAAATCTAAGCCTCAAAATCAATTGAGTAATGACAAATGTATTTAATAAAAAGGAATAATTGCATGATAAGTAATAATCCCGTATTTTGTCACATTCATATACTAATTGCATTGATACATTATTGTATTTTTGGCCACAAAAAAAATTTAATTCATTCATTAAATTAGAAAATAACCAATCAAAAGATAATAGCTGGATGAAACCCATCGTACGACCAACCACTTGCCACGTTTTATTAATGTGGTAGTTGACGTTAAATAAAATCCCAAAAATGGGCATAGCCACAAATGCACGTGATTTTTTGTTTCATACCTAATCGGGAAAGATCTAAACCCATTTTCAGTAGGCGGGCCTTAATGGAATTATTCAATGATTGATGAGTTGAATAAAAATTGAAAGAATTAACCTAACTTCAAAAATCTTTTTTTTTTTTTTTTGGCCATTCTTCTTGTCATCTTACTAATAATTGTTTCACTTTTTTTTTTTAGAATAATTGTTTCACTTTTGGTTCATTGTTAGTAAAGGAAAAGAAGAGAAAGGAAAGGAGGGGAAAAGAAAGGAAGGGAGGGGAAAAGAAGGAGATTTTATTTTCAACGTTTGGTTAATGAAAGGTAATGAAGGAAAGGAAAGCTGAAAATTGGTAAAGAGACATTCCTTTCACTTCCCCTCCTTTCCTTTAGATTCTCATGTCATTCATCAAATTAAACATGAAAACATATTAAAACCTTTTCCTTTCTTTTCTTTTTCACCAAATCCGTTCAACAAAAAAGGGCCTAAACTGCCCTCATTTACCACATTTAATGGGTTGTACTTGTAAATAGGAAAATCGTTGATTCACGGGAAAACAATGTAATAAACTATTTACTCCTTTTTCTTAACTGAAGTACTTTCTTTCTTTCTTTTATTATTATTATTATTATTATTATTATTATTATTTGAAATTGCTTAACTGGAGTACTTAATATGTAGTAATAATTATTTTAGGTGTACAAATGTACCACATTCAATATTTTGTAAAACTTTATTATCAATGTTTTTAACCTAATTAATTAGACTTATTTTTCACAAATTTGTCTGACTTAAACTCATTAAATATTTTTTGAATTTATCTATCTAGAAAAATTTGAAGATATACCTAAATACTTAATAGAGTCAAAACTGTCAAAATTTTCCATTTAATTAAAATTAAAGCCATATATACTAGGTTTTAAAAACTTAATTCAATTGAGAAATATATAAACTATTGAATTATTGTTATTATTATTATTATTATTATTATTATTATTATTATTATTATTATTATTATTATTATTATAAAATTAAAAAAAAAAAAACCTACAAATTCAATCAATTTACAAGAAATTGGTAGGGAGCCGAGATACAATCTGGGCTCCCACCCCTCTAGCTATAGCGAACCCGATCCTACTGAAGATGTGAGCAGCTGCACGAGCACCAATATCCTGAGTCTTAGAGAACGCCTGAACCCGCTTCAGCAACGCAATAGCATCCTTGTCTAATTCCCCTATTTATTATTATTATTATTATTATTATTATTACTACTACTACTACTACTATTATTATTATCATTATTATTATTATTATTATCTTTTGTTGTTGTTAGATCTTATTATTATTGTTGTTGTTTTTTTTGTTATTGTTATTATTACTTGTATTATTTTTGTTGTTATTGTAAGAAATGAGTACATGGAATAAAAGTAAATACTTTGCCAATGATTTGACAAAACTATTCATATCCGACCTGAAACTCTATCTATCATTATTGATTAATTGACTTGATTTGACTAGATCTGATTACCAATGTGATTAATGATTGCATAATGTACATATCCGATATAATCATTGTAAGCGAATTGGTAATAAAACCAAATGACATAAAATTAAATTCGAACAATTCTTCACTCGGACATGACCTGAGTCCAATTCAAATAACCCAATTGCCACCAGCATTATCAATTAGTATTATGTGCACCATGGTGCACCTAGAAATAGGTGCACCACGTCTATACTTTTGAACATTTAGTAAAAAAATTGAACATTTTACAAAAAAATGAACATTTAGTAAAAAAAATGAACACGTTACAAAAAACGAACATAAACATACAATTTTTATGCTCATATTTTATAAAGAAATGTTCATTTAATTTTATATACATTAAATGTTTAGTTTATATTACAAAATTATTGAATTATTATGAGTCAGACAAACTTCTTTCAAAATTTGTATGACTCGTAATAATTCAAAATTTGCAATTGTTTAGATTTTTTACTAAATGTTCAAAAAATTTTATTATTCATATTTTTTACTACATGTTCAAAAGTATTTCCGTGGTGCATTGCGATTGTTCAGATTTTTTTTACTAAATGTTCAAAATTTGCAATATTTTTTACTAAATGTTCAAAATTCACTACTATTCAGATTTTTTTACTTTATGTTCAAAAGTATAGGCATGATGCATTGAGATTGTTCAGTTTTTTAACTAAATGTTCAAAAGTTGCGATATTTAGATGTTTTTACTACATGTTCAAAATTTGCAATTATTCAAATTTTTTTTACTAAATGTTCAAAAGTATAGGCGTGGTGCACCTAGTTCTAGGTGCACCATGGTACATCTTAAAATTTGTGCTAGCCTTATTGATAAAATGATATGGAACATTAAGGAGGGAAAATCAATTGTGCTAAAGATCTTTCATGCCATATTTAGCAACATTCAATGCCAGGACCCCGATAGGCCCCCCATTGATCCCGCCACTGGACTTCGTGGTGAAAAGCTTGTAGACACCATTGTTATAAAACCATCCTTCGTAACCTAAACAGTTCACCTGCAAATTCACAAGAAATCAGCAGGAAAAAAAAAAAACAAAACAAAACAAAAAAACAAACAAAAACAAAAACAAAAAAAAAGGAAATCCTAGTGAGTGTTTCATTGTTAACTTCTACTTAGAAAAAAACATGAAAATGGTTGTTGAAGAGGGAAAAAATAACGAAATGAAATTCAATGAAACCTTCTTCATAACCCATGGAAACCCAATTTTGACAGTAGAAGACTCACATCCCTTAAGGCCATTCTTCCAAACATGGAGAGAAAAAATATTTTCGAAGAAGCCGAAGGCGATACTTGTGATCTCTGGTCACTGGGAGACTGATCATCCTGCTGTTAATGCAGTTCATATCAACGATACTATCTACGATTTTGATGACTATCCTGAAGCCATGTACAAGGTAATATATATTTTTTTTAAAAAAAATTACAATTATTACTCTTTCATTATTTATTTTTGTGTTTATTGTAGTGGCCTAGTAGGTACATACATACTGTCAGGCTCAAGATAACAATATATGGTAGGGAAAACTTAGCTTGAATAATTAGCAAATATTCAGAAACTTGAAGATGTGCCATGAAATAAAATAAAGGAAAATAAAATAAAATTAGGTTTTCCCATGCATTTTAAGTAATCTTAATAAGAAGATGATATTTACTTATATTTTTTTTGACAAAAGATATTTACTTATATAAATTATCATATTACACAAGGTATTTTTCTTTCTTTCTAATGGTATATCATTATTAATTCCATGCTTTTCTTTAATAATTTTGCGCTCTTCGGTTTCACCTTGTAGGGTTGCTATGAAAGGAATATGATCGATTTATTTACCTTATCAAAAGTGGAAATATTAAGTTAAATAAAATACTTCGTTTTTTTTTTAAATTTTATTTTTTATTTTTTTTATTTTGTGTGGTTTTACCATACATTTCTTAATAATAAAATAATATAATAGATAATTAATTAGCTTTGAGCTGCATCCATCACTATAGCTTAAAAACATGTTTGCTATTGTTAAAATTTTGGGTAAGTCTTGCTTATTACTACTTTTGCATCATTTTGATTTTTTTTTTTCATATGGAGTACCTTAATTTTGAAATGTTAAAAAAATTATTATTAAATTTGTCTCAATAATTTTAATTAGATTTATTAATTTAATTAATTGATATTTAATTATACTAAAAGTTCAACCAAAAAATCTTGCGTGGACCTGGTCCACAATAACATTAATGTGGACCTAAGGTTTATACACACGTAACTGACATAATATTTAATATAGTGACCCCTAATTTTATTATAGTAACCTTTTTAAAAACTTGTGTAACCCTTAATGTTATTATGAACTTTAAGTACAACATTATGTTGAATAGTGACCTAATTTTAACATAGTGATCTTTATTATTTATATTGAACATTATATTAAAAATTTCATTAAAAATATAAACCTCTTATAACTTTTATAATGTCACACTAACTTTTATTTCAACATAATAATTTTTATTTCAATAGAGTGACCTTTTTTTTATTAATAAAACAATCATATAGTCTCTAATGTTAGTGGTCCATAATAAATTAGTGTGAACCAGGTTCATTTGAGAATTTGTTTCAGAAATACTTGCGTGGACCCGAGCTTTATACACACGCAACTGACATTACATTGAACATAGTGACCCTTATTTTTAACATAGTAGCCTTATTTTTAACATGGTAACCTTTATTAAAAGTTGTATAACGTTTAATACTATTGTGAACTTGAATTCCGGCGTTATGATCCTAATTTTATCATAGTGAACTTTATTATTTTTATTGACCTTATAAAATATATCATTAAAAAAATTAACCTCTTATAGTCTATATATTACAAAAATGACTTTTATTTTCAACATAGTGACCTTTATTTTATCATAGTGACTTTTTTTTTATAAATAAAATAATCATAGTTTCTCTAATGTTAGTGGTCCACAATAAATTAGTGTGAACCAAGTCCATTTTGTGCCATGACAAACCTAAATAAGTATCACACAATTTACACTGGTGCGTAATGCTGCGTCTAAATTGACATATTTTTGTTGGTCTAATCATTAGGCAGGCAATTATTTAAACATTGGAAGTTAATTTGTGGTTGGAATAATAACATAATTCTTCATTTGGTAAATTTCCAGTTTAAGTATCCGGCTCCCGGGTCTCTAGAATTGGCAAAAAGGGTGCAGCAACTACTCAACATATCCAAGTTCGAAACCGTGCACATTGACCAAAAACGTGGGCTTGATCATGGTGCATGGGTGCCTCTTATGTACATGTATCCGGAGGCCGACATCCCGGTATGTCAGCTCTCCGTTCAGCCGAAAATGGACGGAACATACCACTACAACTTGGGACGTGCGTTAGCGCCTCTAAGAGACGAAGGTGTACTCATCATTGGTTCCGGAAGTGCAACACACCCTTTGGACGAAACCCCTCATTATCATGGTGGTGTTGCTCCTTGGGCTGCCGAGTTTGATTCTTGGCTTGACACTGCTCTAACTAATGGAAGGTAAATAACTTTTTTTTAACCCTGTTAATTAGATTTACTTTATAGTAAAATTTGTATACGACGGTTGTATTGTATGCGAATAATAACAGTATGTTCCCTAATAAAGATATCCGACAAACCAAAGTAAAGATGACATGTTAGAAATATGACAAATATCGTTATCATGTCTTTTGTTTATTTGTTCAACTATAGTAACATGTCACGTAGTGTCATAATATTGGTTGTGGCTCACTGGCTTGGGAGATATCACTATCCGTGTACTGTACGTCTGTACTTATTTTGTGCACAATATTGGTGTCAAAAAGAAGCCCATCACCTATGTCGGCAATTCTTCCCCAATAATTTGTTGTGTTGGTAGGACCGTAGGACATTGAAATATTGAATTGGGAACCCTTTGACATGATATTCGAGCTACTATGACCATGTTTAATAAATGGTGGTAATTGAAATTAGAAGATTCAATTTATTACTCCTTTCGTTTTTGAATACTTGTTCTATTATTTTTTTTTTCTGGCCGTTTTTAGATACTTGTTCCATTTTATTTTTGGAAAGGTTTTACAATATTTAATTCATTTCTCACACTTAGTGGATCCAACATAATACTCTCTCTCCTCTTATTTTTCCACTACTTATGCTTTTTACAATTTTTTTATTTTCTCAACTACCCTACTACCTCCATATTTTATTACTTTATCCAATTTCTCCTAAAACTCCGTGCATGGAAAAATGAAGCAAGTATTTAAAAATGGAGGGAGTATTATTGTCAAAAAAACAAATTAAAGTAATTTGTCTTTTTTTTTTTGGATTTTACTTACCTTACGTGATCAAGCACAATTGGTAATTGGACTTTTCAAAAAATTGAAAAAGTTTCTCTTGGGAATGTGTCTTGTAATAAATAATAATAATAATAATAATAATAATAATAATAATAACAACAACAACAATAAGGTGATAAATAAATGAATGATTTTATCGGAAAAAATAATAATAATATCCAACATATATTTTCGTCAATCAACCAATATATGTTAATCGGTTTTTTTTATTTTTTTTTTAATTTTTTTTTAAATTTAAATTTTAAACTTTAAAAAGGTAATTATTGAAATAAATGTGAGAAGAATAATGCAATCGATAATTAGAAATGACAAGCACATATAGATTGATGTAGACCTTATCTTTTGTTGTTTATGCTGATTGTGAAACAATGTCTAAATCGATTTTCCCCTTGTTTATGTCTTCTTTTCCCTCGTTTTTAGACAAAATCAATGCAAAAATGGAATGAAATTCAAAAAAGTTGACCCCATATTAGGATTTTGTTGCTATGTAGCAAGTACATTTATTGATAGGGCTTTTTACTCTTTTGGTTGGAGCAAAATGAATGATAGGGTATCAGATTTTGGGTATGATATAAATGATTGTACTCGTATATACTACTTCCTCCACTCTAAAATGATTAATTATGTTCTAATTTTTGTGACCAAGCTTTAAAATTTTGGACAAAATATTGCATGTGAGATATTATTAGATTTATCTCAATGTCTTGTTTTTAATATCAATTATTTTTTCGATGAAGATATTAGGATTGAGTAATATATAAGTATACATATTGATGGTGAAAAATAAGAGTAAGTTTTGGCTTAAAGATTGTGTATGTTAATTAGGAAAATCTTTCTTGGGACGAATGTAGATATATTTATTACAGATCTGTGTAACTATTGCTCCGATAATTAATTGTACTGTTCTTATTTTTTAAATTTTTATGCAACCCTGATGGCTGCGTTATGTAGATTTGGAGCTAAATTAGAAAAGATTGATAGATATTATATTTAGGATAATATTTGTCACAGATTAGGATATAATAATGTATATTTTGTATGTTTATCGTATCTAGGATTCCTAACGTAATTAGGCCTAGCATTGTAAACTCTATATATTTTGATCAATGGTACACACTCCAAATTGAGGAGTTTTCCCGAAATCTAACATGGTATCACAGCCTAGGTTTTAGATCTCAAATTTTTTATTTTTTTTTTCCCAAATTAATTTTTTGGTTTTTTTTTTGGTTTTAATTGGGACCTTGACCTACTTCACGTTTTTCCGCAACGTTTCCCCTGTTTCTGTTCTGTGTTTCTTTCCAGATTTCGTTCAAAACAAGTTCTATTTTATTGTTCTTGTTCCCAGCTAGTTTCAGTCAGCTATGGCGAAGGATGATGAGTCCCCTCCTACGCCACCTCCTCCACCGTCCAATGAGTTCCATCCGGCACTCACTGTCACAAACATCAAGAACGCCATTCCTCTAACTTTAGACTTTGAGAAAGTCCAATATTCTAATTGGGTCGAATTGTTTGAAAATCACATGGTTGCATACAATGTTTTACATCACATTGATCCAAAAGTGCCTCGTCCTTCCAATGTCTCTGACTCTTTGTGGGATCGCTTGGACGCAATCGTGAAACAGTGGATTTACGGCACCATCTCCACTGATCTTCTTGAAACAATTCTGGTTCGCAAGTCTACGGCTCAACAAACATGGGATCGTCTCAAGGACATATTCCAAGACAACAAGAGCACGAGGGCGGTGTTTCTTGAGACTCAACTCAATGCAATCCACCTGGATTCTTTCCCGAATGCAACTGCTTACTGCCAGCAATTAAAAAGCATTGCCCATCAACTTGCAAACGTTGATCAACCAATCTCCGATCAAAAATTGGTGCTTCGTATGGTGGCCGGACTCAACAAAACCGATTATGATACGGTAGCAACCATGATCGCACAGACTGACCCCTTGCCCTCTTTCAATAACGCACGTTCAAGGCTACTATTGGAGGAGTCTCGTCGGAACAACGAGACCACCACTCCACCATCCTCTTTTGTTGCGCAACAGCAACAAAGCTCTGCAGATTCAACGCAGCAATAACAGCCACCGGCTGCTGGTGGTGGACGCGGCGGCTCAGGTCGCGGCAGAGGAAAGGGCAAGGGTGGCCGGGGCAAAGGCCAAGGACAAGCTCGTGGTGGCCAAGGTCGTGGCACACCGCAACAGCAACAACAACAAGCTGCTGCTTCCAATTCTTCTCAACAACCTGCTGGGCCTATTGGACAGCCTTGGGCCCAACAGCAACAAACACCTTGGCCATATTGGGCTATCCCACCAGCCCCCTTTCCTACAATGGGCCAATTTCAGCAGCGACCCAATGCTCAACACCCACAACAAGCTTACTATATGGGGTCTCCTATGTACGGTCCACCCATGACGCCAACGGAGTTTGCTAGTGCTTATTCTTCACCGGGGCTATCTACACCGGATAATGGATGGTATATGGATTCGGGAGCTACCACCCACATGACTCACAATTCCGGTAATCTTCTACCCCTGTTTAATTTAAGCACAAATAATCATATTTTAGTTGGTAATGGTCATCGCATTCCAATTACTGGTTATGGTCATACTAATCTCCCAAACAAACTTGCCCTTAGAGATGTCCTTCTAGCCCCTCAAATTATTAAAAATCTAATTTCAGTCCGTAAATTTACATCTGATAATTCGGTTTCTATTGAATTTGACCCTAATGGTTTTTCTGTGAAGGATCTTCGAACGGGGAGGGTAGTCACCAGATGCAATAGTTCCGGAGATCTCTATCCCATCACCACCAATGAACCAAGCACTTGTCTTGCCACATCTCTCACCACAGTCGCTCCTTCCACTTGGCATAACCGTCTAGGACACCCGGGAGCACCCTCTATAAGCTTTCTTAGGAGTAATAATTTTATTAATTGTAATAAGGAGCTTGACTCCAATTTTTGCAATTCTTGTCAATTAGGGAAACATGTTAGACTTCCTTTTTATCTTTCGAATAGTAATACTTATTGTGCTTTTGATATTGTTCATGCCGATTTGTGGACATCTCCTATTCGTAGTAGCAATGGTCACAAATATTATTTGGTTCTTTTAGATGACTTTACTCATTATGTTTGGGCAATTCCTTTAGCATCTAAATCTCAAGCCTACCAATGTTTTCTTTCTTTTCGACAATATGTTTTAACTCAATTTGAAAGACCCATAAAATCCTTTCAAAGTGATCATGGTCGTGAATTCGACAATGACCCGTTTAAATAATTTTGTCTAGACCACGGTATGGTTTTTAGATTCTCATGCCCTCACACTTCTTCCCAAAATGGTAAAGCCGAACGTATGATTCGGACTATAAACAATTTCAAGCACACGTTACTATTCCATGCCTCCTTACCACCCAATTTTTGGGCACATGCTTTAGAGACCGCTACTTATTTATTAAATATTTTGCCGACCAAGTCCTTAAAGAACTTAACCCCGGCTCAAGCTCTCTTTCGCACTAACCCTTCTTATGATCACCTTCGGGCTTTTGGGTGTCTTTGTTTCCCTAATTTGTCGGCTACTATGCCTCATAAATTATCTCCTAAATCCTCTCCTTGTGTGTTCTTAGGGTACCCCTCTAATCATCGTGGTTATAAATGCCTTGATCTTACTACAAACAAAGTCATTCTTTCTCGGCATGTGGTGTTTGATGAGTCAACTTTTCCTTATAAAAATTTGACTAAATATAAACTTGCGGAATATGACTTCTTAGGATTTGATGATCAATCCCCTTTTCTAATTCATCCCCTCCTACGAAATCACCTTACTAAGTCTGCCCCAACACAACAAACACAACAAGCCCATTTTCCAAGCCCACCTGTCACACCTCAAACTGGGCCAACTCTTGCTGGTTTACCAGCGGCCCAGACAACCCCAAATCTCCCCACCACGCAAACCAGGCCAGCAACACACTCACCCCAAACCTGCCAAACCAGGTCGCGGCCCACCTGTGGCATCTCCAGCCCAGCCACAGGCAGCCCGCACCCTCCCCTGCCTCCCTCGCCACCTAGCCCAGCCGTGGGCACTTATTCACCGCCCCCGATGCGTGGCTTCACCCCTCTACAGCCCACTCGGCCACCACCCCCATCACCTCGAGTCACCCGTAGTCAACGGGGCATATTTAAGCCAAACCCAAAGTATTGCAACCTCACCGTTCAAAACTCGGGTCCATCTCACCAAAAATCTCCTCTTCCAAAATCATATAAACAAGCTTTAAATGACCAAAATTGGAATGCGGCGATGAATGATGAGTATAGTGCTTTAATTAAAACAGGGACATGGGAATTGGTGCCTAGGCCTACGGGGGTGAATATTGTTAATTGCATGTGGCTTTTTAAACATAAATACAAGTCTAATGGTGACCTTGAAAGGCACAAAGCTCGTCTTGTATGTGATGGCAGGTCACAGGAAATTGGTGTGGATTGTGATGAGACTTTTAGTCCGGTAGTTAAACCGACCACTATTCGCACTGTTCTCAGTTTAGCTTTGGCTAAAAAGTGGTCGGTACATCAATTAGATGTCAAAAATGCCTTTTTACATGGTGATTTGCAGGAAATTGTTTATATGCATCAACCTCCGGGCTTTGTTGATCGGAGGGCTCCCACTCATGTTTGTCGGCTTCGCAGGGCTCTTTATGGTTTGAAACAGGCTCCTAGAGCTTGGTATCAACGTTTTGCGAATTTTCTCATCAAATTGGGTTTTGTCATTGCCAAGAGTGACAACTCTCTTTTTACTTTCCGGCAGGGTGATGATATGGCATATTTGTTCTTATACGTTGATGATATTATTTTAGCTACCTCTTCTGACAGGTTGCGTACAGAAATTATTTCACAATTGCAAACTGAGTTCCCTATGACTGACTTGGGTCCTTTGAGTTATTTTTTGGGGATTGCGGTGACCCGCAAGCCCTCTTATATGCTACTTTCACAGGAAAAGTATGCACAGGAGATTTTAGAGCGTGCAGGTATGGCCTCTTGTAAGCCTGCAGCTACTCCAGTTGACACTAAGTCCAAACTTCGTGCAGATGCAGGACCACCTTTTCGGGATCCTACTTTGTATCGCAGTTTAGCAGGTGCTCTTCAGTATCTCACATTCACCAGGCCAGATATTTCTTATGCGGTACAACCGGTGTGTCTATTTATGCAGGATCCCCGGGAACCTCATTATGAGGCATTGAAACGCATTCTGCGTTATGTTCAGGGTACCATTGATCACGGCTTACATTTATATCCTACTGTTTCTCATCGATTAATTACTTACACTGACGCTGACTGGGGAGGTTGTCCCGATACCCGGCGTTCTACTTCGGGCTATTGTTGTTTCCTTGGGGACAACCTCGTGTCTTGGTCATCTAAGCGTCAACATACTTTGTCTAAGTCGAGTGCAGAAGCAGAATATCGAGGTGTCGCGAATGTTGTCTTTGAGGCGTGTTGGCTTCGTAATTTATTACTTGAGTTACATTGTCCTCTACGGTAGGCTACTATAGTTTATTGTGATAATGTCAGTGCTATCTACCTTTCTGGCAACCCGGTACAACACCAACGCACCAAACATGTGGAGATGGATATTCATTTTGTTCGAGAAAAGGTTGCTTTGGGGGAAGTACGGGTTCTGCATGTTCCTACTAGATATCAGTTTGCGGACATTTTCACTAAAGGCCTACCACGGGAATTATTTCTGGAATTTAGGTCCAGTCTTAGCGTACAACCTCCTCCCGCTACGACTGCGGGGGTGTGATAGATATTATATTTAGGATAATATTTGTCACAGATTAGGATATAATAATGTATATTTTGTATGTTTATCGTATCTAGGATTCCTAATGTAATTAGGCCTAGCATTGTAAACTCTATATATTTTGATCAATGGTACACACTCCAGATTGAGGAGTTTTCCCGAAATCTAACAAAGATATACTCTCTCTGTCCCTAAATTACATTCCTATTTCTCTCTATTATATGAGAAATAAATGCTAGAAATAGGAATGTAATTTAGGGACGGAGGGAGTATGAAATATAACATTCTTTACACCAATTTGCATATAAATTATTATGCATTCATAAACCTTATAACTGTACAATATGTTATCTGGTTTTTAGGATTGAAGAAGTGAATACATATGAAACCAAAGCTCCAAACTGGGAATTAGCACATCCATTCCCGGAGCATTTTTATCCATTGCACGTTGTCGTCGGGGCGGCTGGTGACAAGTGGAAGGCTGAGCTTATTCATACCAGTTGGGACCATGGTACCCTATGTCATGGCGCTTATAAGTTCACTTCCAGTTAATTTTCACGTTAATTGTACCAGACTACCAGTTGTACCTTGTATGCATGTAACACAATATTGATGGTACATTGCATTGTTGTGGTTGTCATCGTTGTTGTATCATGTTTTAGTCCCTTGCTATTCTTTCCGCAATATATTGTAGCATTGATTGTTATGTTTAATTTCAGAGTGAAATTCTACATGTTCTCTTATGTATCATGTATTATTATTATTATTATATATATATATATATATATATATATATATATATATATATATATATATATATATATATATATATATATATATATATATATATATATATATATATATATATATATATATATATATATATATATATATATATATATATATATATATATATATATATATATATATATATATATATATATATATATATATATATATATTTTGTAATATTGTGTAATCTCCTCAATTTTGTTGTATTTTAATGGCTTGGTATCGTGGATTTATGGTGTGTTTATTGACTCGTCTATTGTTTAAGAGTTGATTCAAGTATTGTCGTTTAATTTGCAAGATTTTTTTTAATGGACCTGCATGCCTTTAAATACACACTTTATTTCATAGCATGTGAAATATACATACTTTGAGAGGATTTAATTGGACAACATATTATCGAAAATCATATTTTGTGGTGTTTGTTTGCTAAATCAAGATTTTCTTGTTATCCATAGATTAATAAGTCTTGATAATTTTATCTTGGTGTAATTTTCATATACGACTATACCAGTACTATTGCAAAACAATACTTACAACATTTTTTTTTAAAAAAAAAAATTTATTATTTGTATCTTTCTTACACTTTTTTTGTTTATTATAATCATTATTATTTGCATCTTTCTCACTTCGTGATTTATGTACGTAGTTGATTATCAAATTATTTTACCATTTATGCATCTTTATTTTTTGGCCATAACTTGCACTCAAAACCCTAGCTAATACTAAGTATATGGAGCAAATACATATTGATATCCTATATAGCAAGTATATGTACTCCGTATATAAAATGATAAAAATCCTATGTAGTTATTTCGTATAATATTTGATACTTCATGTGTAGTATGAAGTATAAAATACGAGTAAGATACTCATGCATACTCGGATACTCCTACAGTCCTATGTCGTAGTCATTTTCCATATACAAGTGTTAAACTCATCTATATATAATTAGTCATTTTCCATACATTAAATATTAAACTCTTTAACTAATTAAGCTCAAAACCTAAGAAATTATATTGGGTGCGAGAAGATTATAAATAAATGCTGGCCCTATTGTTGAAATCAAAGTCGCCTTACCAATGTGAGAGGTTGTAGGTTTGTTCACGTTTTTCCCGATTGTATCAGCGTCAAGCATTTCAGGAAAAGTCTAATCATTAATTAATGATGGGTGATTAATCATGATTAATCACAATTCACAAAAGAATAGTTATATAGACGGAATTTGAAATTTTGGGTACTACAAGACTTTTACCAACTTAACTTAAGAAAATGTTCTGTATTTTTACTTGAAAAAAAAAAAAACATTTTGTTAGAAGTTATATTGAATATTTTCCTTGATATATACTTCGTACAGTACTTTTTATAGTCCTTTATTTGGAAATTTGGAAAATGATACCTACGGATGTAGAGAAGTACAAAGTATTATGCAATAAGCACCTTCAGTTTTAATTACTATGGAGTATTTTTTTGTTGTGCAAGATTAATTAATAGTTAGCTAATGCATAATATTGTTTCTTTGAAAGTGAGCACGGTGGGATAGCTCAAGTGGTTAAAGTTTTCTTTTCAATTCCAGCGCGTGGTTCACCGGTTCCACCGACTAGACCCAATTCTAAGATCGATCCTCATCGCTCGCCCCTGTGGCTCTTTAAACAAAATAATACATTTTGTTAGAAGTTAAATTGAATATCGATGGATGGAATTGGACTTAGGAGTGTAGGCCTACTCAAAAAGTAAGTGAATGGAGTTACCCTAAAAACGCTGGACTGAGTCAGAGTTAGAATTGGGCCATGTTAGGATTAATTGGGCCTTAAAGTCCAAAATATTATCTTCAAAGGTTAACAACAAAGCAATAGTCATGTAGCGGCCCAATTGATGAAACGAGACAGTAAATGAAGAAAGATGATTTTCACGAAGGAAAAAAAAAAAAAAAAAAAAAAAAAAATCAGTAAACGTAGGCACAAAATACGGGTCAAACAAGAATTGATAGTTTGATTTGCTTAAAATGAAAGCAAGATTGTACTTCTCCACGGCTTTTAGCTTATTTAATGCCAATGCTAATATAGTTATCACTCGCTCTAAGTATATATTAAAGACTATCGTGTCATATTTTAATTAGTAAGACATGATTCATTTGGTTGGACTCTTACGAAGTACTGTATTATTTTGTATTAGGATGTTTTGAGGCTGGTGTACAAGTTCAAAAATTAACCATGTAAGTAGCTTATTAGGTTTAAATTTTATTTTAAAAGGTAAAGGCCAAAAGGGTATCTTACATTCAAAGATATGCATTTGAGGAATTATATGTACTTATTCCATCTTTGTGCGTAGACGCGTAGTTCATGTACCCAAATATATAATTGTGTAACAATAGCAATTTGTCTAATCTATTATGACTATCAAGGGGGTAAAATTATATTATGATGTATGTATAATGCTTACATTAAACCTAAACATTGAGCATTGATCAATAATAAATCAAGTATGTGAAGATTGCTAATTAGTGCAAGCTTAATTGACTAAATAGTAATAGTACGAATAAATCACTTATTGTAAACTCATCTAATTAACAATTCTATGTATAGATCATATACTCTGGAGTAGGTGTGTAAGGTTGAGAGTTTAGGTGCACTAAAATGTTATAGTTCTTTCTAGCTAATTACTCGTACATCAATTTAATCCATGTTATTGAACACTTTCTAATTTGTTTATTGTCAATTATCATGCACAACAAAAATTTATACAAGAATTATCCCCTAATTCAATAAGCAACATAATTGGTTAAACTCGAATGAATATTTACATAAAAGTGATATAGGCATATAGCATCTAATAATACTGCATGTCATACATTGCATTTAAATGTATACATTAGATACAGTATCTCACACGCTGATGCATAAAATGCACGGCGCAAAGGTTGCACCCATGTACTTTCAATACAATATATACGATGTGTATAAAACAAATGACAAAAAGGTACACTAAAGTAGGCGATTAGGTATACATAATCAGTAATTATATAGGGAGATTAATTAAGCTAGCCATATTTCAAAGTAAGGTGGCGGTATCTACACGGGGATGTTGATATTGATACATACAAATATATAAGGAGTATAAATATCGTTTTCGGAACTAGATCCCAGATTGTGATGATTTTAATGAAGGTGGGTTCTTGATTTTGACAAGAAACTACCACTACTATTAATATTACATGCCACGTATTCTCTTAACAAAGTTACTAATTATGTAATTACTCTATTGATGATTGGGCATGCTCAAGAACAGTACGTAATAATAATGTACGAGTAAGGTGTTAAGTTGTTTGTGATATTCCTATTTCCAATATGTTTGGGCTCTATAAACTGATAAACAGATGCTTCAAGTAGTATACTTGCTACTATCGCCAAGCACGATTAATTGTGAAATGATGTATGCGTTAGTTTTGTAACTAAGTTATAAACACATAACTAAGGGGATTACACTAAGTATTTCGGTAATATTTCGTGCTAAAAATTATGGGATGTTCCTAATAAAGTTACATGTAACTTATGTTTATGTTATATCAAATATGCCTTAAATTAATCAATTAGTCATCAGTCTCGTTTTAAGCAAGGATCATATAGGGGTCTTGAATATCAGTGAATGAGCTAATTCATCATTAGTAAATCACGTAAAATTTGTATTATTCTTGTATGTTGATTATTTTTTTTTTCCCCATCTGTTATATTAGTTTCAAAATTAGAAGTAACTAATCAACCAACTAAAAAGGTTTGTTTTATTCACTCAAATTCTACTCAATATTCAACTTATCTCTACATATTGTAACTCGTTAGAACAAAATATGGTAAATAATTAAAAGAGCCGTTATAGAAACCCTGGGAGCTAGTGTCTCTCATTAATAGCTATTATAAGCTTTCAAACACATCAAATTGATTATGATGTAATATCAATAATATGGTAATTAAGATTAATTATTGTTTGCTCACTAATCCTCGTACATCAATCAAAACAGTCAGTTCACCAACTAACACAATTACATTACAAACAAAATTAAATTCATTCATCTTAATAAGGCCAAGCTTCTAATAATATCCCTAGCTTATGTATAGTAATTAATTCGACTTATATTATATTAAGTTTGGTCCGCTAATATTATCCTTGTTCACTAATGTACTAACTTCAATTGTTAGTAACTTACCTTTTAAGCACTTGTTTTCCTTTCATTTTCCCCTTCAACACCAACTTTCTCTCTCTTATTTCTCTCTCTAAAACCCCACCCTCCATACCTTGAGCATGCCTGAATGTCCAGAGAAAGGTATACAACTAATATACTCACAAATTAATTTCATAACGTTATCAACTCTTTTTTGTTATATGTACATATATAATGTACATGAAAACCCTATAAATGTATATATACATGCATAAACATAAATAAATGTTGAAGAATGAGGCTATATTTTTAATTAATTAGGGTGTTACCCAAACTTTTGGCAGGGAGAGATTTGATGAGATAGGCAAGAAGATCAAGAGAGACAACGATGCAATTCCGAGAGGAGGAGGAGGAGGAGGAAGGCGGCATTTTCAATTAGGTCCTCCCGGAACACTTAATACGATCACCCCTTGCGCCGCTTGTAAGCTCTTGAGGAGAAGATGTGCTCAAGAATGTCCCTTTTCACCTTACTTCTCACCTCATGAACCACAAAAATTTGCCTCCGTTCACAAAGTTTTTGGTGCTAGCAATGTTTCTAAGATGCTCATGGTAATATATTGTACAAACCCTAATTGATTTTTCCTCCTTATCAATTAATCTTTTGTATCATTGTGTGTTAATTAATTAATTTTCTCATCACAAACCCACCAAGAAATAAAAAGCCAATGATTTTATTTTAGCAAGAAGTATATACTTTGTATAGGTTGGTATTTGGTAATGCCTTCCAAAGTTTTTGTCTTATTCTTTAGTACTTGTTTTTAGGTAAATAATGCTAGGTATTTATTTTCATACAATTTATCAAAAATTTGGGGAAGAAAAACCCTCTCAATTATAATATGATAATTATTATAAATTTAGCCTTGCAACTTACAACTATTAGTCTTGATCTCTAATCAAAGTTCAATTGAATAAGAGCCAAATCATTGCTTGTTTTTATATGTCAAATTGTGTTTTTTCTATCCTTTAATTTCTAGTTGTGTGCAATGTTTCCCTATAGTTATTGGGTTTTTTTCGCTAGGGAAGTGGGTCATGGTGGAGAGAAATTAAAGAAAAAACAATCAACTTAATCTAAGGCATTGCCTCAAACTACAAAATATATGATAATTTAATTAAGATTCAAAACTATATGATAATTTAATTAAAATAGAGATTATATAATTGATAAATAACACATCAAAAATCAAAGTTTATGAATTATTTTCTAAAAATTTCATTGCTCAAATCTTTTATTAATCTAACGCATTACCAAAAAAAAAAACATGATAATTTAATTAAGATTCAAAACTATATACTTTATATATTGATGTTTTATGGTGAATCTATATAGGAAGTACCAGAGAGTCAAAGAGCGGACGCAGCAAACAGTTTGGTGTACGAAGCAAATGTGAGACTTAGAGATCCAGTTTACGGTTGCATGGGTGCTATTTCAGCGTTACAACAACAAATTCAACTTTTACAAGCTGAACTTAATGCTGTAAGAGCTGAGATTCTTAAGTACAAGTTTAGAGATACTAATCATAATCATAATCATAACAATAATAATATTAGTACTTCTACTAATAACAACAACAATAATAATAATATTACTCCTTCACCCTCTTCTCATGATCTTTCTTTCTATTCTTCCGGTGCACCGGTGTCAGTTTCTATAGCCGTGCCACCACCACTAACACCATCCATTCCACCCCCTTCGCCGCCTCCTCCACCACTACCGCCTCCTCATCATAGTATACCACCCGATTCTT
The DNA here is from genome assembly GCF_948465745.1 of Chenopodium album. Taxonomy (NCBI): domain Eukaryota; kingdom Viridiplantae; phylum Streptophyta; class Magnoliopsida; order Caryophyllales; family Amaranthaceae; genus Chenopodium; species Chenopodium album. The sequence goes on from NC_137852.1 coordinate 1,498,701, forward strand.
CGATTTCTTCCTCCATGTATACACATGAACCATCATCATCATCTAATCCTGATCATGATCATTTTAGCTCCATTTCTAATGAAAACATTTCCTACTTTGGTTAAACATAGATCTTAAGGTAACCAAGATTGATAACATCATTATTATTAATTATAATGTAATAAGATGAGGATTATAATATCCAGATTCTAGCTTTAAGTTTCTTCATTGGAAATTGGAGCTTACTTTGTTTATGTAGAGTGGAATTGATGTAAAAAGCCCTTAGTGTGGTAAAATTATTCTTCCTCATAGAGATATTTATGGTTGAGGAATAATTATTTCTTTTTGCATAGTTTGTATGACAGACATTGATACAAACATTAAATTTAAATTATGAATTGAAAGTTCCATTGTTTTAATATTTGAGTGTATGTATGTGCTACATTTGATTTTTTGGGCATATAAGTGTTGGGCCCGGGTCACCCACCTTGACGGGTCGCACGCACACTCCACTCCACGTTAGTATGATATTGTCCGCTTTGGGCCTAGCCCGCACGGATTTGTTTTTGGGCACCTTCCCAAAAGGCCTCATACTATTTGGAGTGTGCACTCACTTATAAGGAGCTCTTCTCCTCCTTTCTCCTTCCATGTGGGACTTGGGATGACACCCCAACAATAAGGTGTATGTATATATAAAGGATAAATAATGTTCAATTTTAAAATATGTGATACTTTAATTAATTCAAATGATTGACGTCTACAATATGAGTATTTGGTTATATGGATGCATATACAATATTGTACAGATTAGCGTATGTATCTGATCAATTGCAAAAGACCTCGTTGATGTGTCTATAGTGCAGCTATATTTTGACCTAAGTTATGCTCGAATTAGAAAGATACTTTTATCAACCTTCAAAGGTATGAAATTCATTTTCTTTTGGTTTCATATATATGGAGAACTCCGGTCCATATCTTTTTTTCAATAATAAATTTTGTAGCTAATGTCAAAATTAGCAACCCTAACATCGAAAAGTAGCAAGAGTGATATATTATAAACTTTCCTACTCAGTAGTATATGTACTCCGTATAAATTAACAAGTGAGGTTGACTAGTCTTAATGCATATTCATTTATGTTAGTACTTGTGTTATAGAGGCAGATTGAACTTATAGAGTTACATTTATTTCTAGCATTAGCTTAATGTAATTAAAAATTTCATGAAATTAGGTACCAATGCATGCTATTGCCATGTTTGGAAATTGAAGCTTTATGAATTAAACTTTCAGAAAAGTAAAAATGTTACTTTTGCACGTGTGAGGGATCGCGGTTTGACCGTGGACTTCGTGCCATGATTGTTTGTGCATATTTATTTTATCAATTTCCATTTAATTTTGTTCTCAAATTAGGAGGTCGGCTAAAGCTTTGCTTGTTATTTGGACAATGTTGCATTAACTTTCAACGTTGTCAACCCTCCAACTGTCAATACAAGGTTCTTACTTATTTATATGCTTGAAATAAAAGAAATAAAAATTGTCAAAAAAAAAAAAAAAATACTCGTAATAATAATTTGTGTTTTTGATAAATTACAGGTACTTCGAGATTATTATAACACCTAAAAAGAAAATATTTATGAAAAACACAACCCTAGTCTAGTATGAATTTTAATTAAATTGAACAAAAGACGTATAACTGACATTGTAACTTTGATGTGATAAGTGTGTGCCCCATGTATGTCCATGTACCTGGGAGTAAGGAATTCTCTTATACTCTTAGGCGTTAATTTGTATAGCTGAAGTGACTCACGTCGATCTAAGTATGAGCTTAATAGACTAAAAGACTACTAAACACACCTCATGTCTTACTTAGACCAAATGAAAATTTTAATAAGAATCATCATTACACATTAGTAATGCAATAGTGTAGGGTTAGGTCCGATGTCATGGTTGCTTGACATTGTGGTATTCTCATCTCGCTTTCGCATTATCTTCGTCGAGTTTGCTTGTCTGTCTATAATATACTCCAAACTATGCAAGAAACTTTGTATTCCATATTTCCATTAATAAATTTTAAAATAGGATTACTTCGTAATATTTTTTATGAAAAGCAAAAGGTATGATGTGAACATGCTTCCCGTCAAAAAAAAAAAAAAAAAAAAAAGTGAAAAAAAAAAGTGAACATACCTACTGGCCCAATATTATGGGCTTGTTCTTAAATAATGATAAAAGATGTTTTCAAAATAAGCTCATTTGTTCTTAGAGAGTTCATGATAAAATTGAGGCCCAAACCCAATGTAAGTATTAACAGGCCTTTGTTAAACTGAAGAGTGAAGACTACGGGCCTGTTCTCTTACGTTGAAATTCAGTTCAGTTCAGTTCAGTTCAGTTCAGCTGAGTTCAGTTCAGTTCAGTTCAGTTCAGTTCAGTTCAGCTCAATTCAGTTCAGTTCAGTTCAGTTCAGTTCAGTTCAGTTCAGTTCAGCTCCTAATTTCCTTCTCTTATAAAATATTCATTTCAGTTCAGTTCAGTTCAGTTCAGTTCAGTTCAGCTGAGTTCAGTTCAGTTCAGCTGAGTTCAGTCAATGAGAACAGGCCCTACTACATACACTCCCTTCATTTGATTTTCTTAAATTACTTTGATTTTGTGCACAATTTACAAATTCAACTTTACCATGGATTTTCTTCGTAATGTATAAATGCAATCTTATATATAATTATTGGAAACATTCGAATATTTTAAATATTAATTTCTTATATTATATTTGTCGATTGTTAAAATTACAAGGATCAAATTTGTGTATTGATTACTTCAATTCAAAATGTAGCTTATTGAAAGGAGAAAACTAGATGAATTTCAAACATCTATTCAAGCGTTTGTTTATTTTTTTTCTTTTAGTTTTTTACTTAGAATTTTGAAACTACGACTTCAAGTGCAAATGATGTTCATCGTAATATTCATTTTCTCTTATAAAATTAACATCTCTAATTATATATTCGCAAAAATATAAAGCAAATTAATATTTTGAAAGAATAAAATGGAGCAATCTATAGAATTCACAAAACTATATTATTACTAAAAAAAATCAAGAAAAATGGTAAAAGAGTATTAATTATGTGAAAAGCCTAAGTAATGCAATTAAAAAAGAAGAAGCATAATGTTACACTTAATATTTTTTTAGTCACTCAAATATCTGTAAAACAACTTCTACAATTGTGAAAACAATATGAAAGCTTCACACACTTAAATGGTATAAATATTGCTGAACATACAAAAATTAAAACTAATAAGGCCTTTACATTAGCCCCTTTAAATCGAACTATAACAAAATCACCTTATGTTTTAGTACAGTTCATAATAACACTAAAACAACGTAACACAATTTCCTAACTGATTAAATTAGTTAGTCTTCCTGCAGTTCTTCCTGATCTCGCCATTGGATCCAGTAAGTGGCTTAATGTCACCCATCTTGATTATGGCTGCCACGAAATCGGAGCTAAATCGGCTAGGGTTGCTGCTGTAAGTTTGGACAAGCCCGTTGGTGGAACCACCGCTGAACAACTGTTGGTCAGAGTGTAGAAGACCTTTTTGGTTAACGATGTTCTTGTAGTAGTTGTTGTCAAAGGAAGTTGGGGTTTGGACATCCAAGGGTGCTAAGTTGTTGTCCCCTGTGTTACTAGTCCTTGGACAATTTGCTTGCCTTGTTTTGGCAAATGCCGCGTTTATGTTGCTTTCGTTGTAAATTCGAGTCCTAAAGCTTGTGCATCTTGCTTGTCCGATGGTGTGTCCGCCTACAAAAATATTGCACCATTAGCTATAACTAAGTGGACAACGCATAGTTACGATAGATTGTCACATGATAGTGTGTGAATAGTGTTTTAAATAAAAAAAGAAATGTTGCAATTATTAAAGAATGGAGGAAGTGTGTTATACCAGATAAAGCGACCATTTCAGAGGTGGAAAGGCCTTGCTTTTGGAAGCTAGAGATAAGTTGGCTAAGGCTAAAAGTTGGTTGTGGGATGTCATTGTTTGCAGCGGATTTGCTAGCTGTCCTAGCATCCCTTCTGCCTAGCTTTACATTCCAAGTTGGTCCTCCAAGCTACAATAATCAACAAGCAAAAGTAAGATTAGGCAATGGTTTTTGGAGATGGTCATTTAAGTTTGATGACGTGAGTTTATTATCGTTTTTACTTACAGTGACAACAGAGTCTCTAGCAGTAATTGCTAATATGTCAGCACATGAGACAACACCAGGGCAAGCTTTCTCTACCGCTGACTTTATTTGGTCAATCACTTCAAATCCTCTAACTGAGCCATTATTGGGAATTGCCATCTTCTCTCCCGTGAAAGTAGAAGTGTCGTCTAGTAAAATTGATCCATCACATCCCTGTGCAATGTACACATGTTAAATATAGTTTGTATCATATAATGCTAAAATATATTGTACTACCACATATTATACTTCCTTGGATCCTTATAAAATATTCACTATGTATATGATCATATGCTAACATGTGCATGCAAATGGTATTTAAAATAAGACTATAATTAATGTTAAGAAGTTTACATTAACAAAGCAGTCGTGGAAGAACAAACGTAGGAGAGAAGCACCCATCCTAGCCTCTTTTCTAATAGCGGACTGTACGACAGATTTGACAGTAGAATCGAGATTTGGGCACGAGCTCGAGTAGAAGTTCGTGGAGAGTTGGGCATTGGTACTACAAATAGAAACCAAGAGAAGGCAAGCCACAATTGTGAGCGACATGAAAGAAGAAGAAGAAGAAGTCATTTTTCTTTTGTTAGCAAATTCACAAGCAAATATTGCTAACGATAAGAAGTGTGTTTGAAACAAGCTAAGGAAATGCATGTATTTATAGTAATCTTGCTCTAGTAAAGTTATCTCGAGGTTACATTAATGTGGGACCCCAATAATTTATGTAATTTGCATGCGACAGTTCTTTGAACGTAGTATAAAGGAAATAATTGGTTGAAAATATAAAGGTCAAAACTATAGTCTAAAAAATCAACACGCCATAATTATACAACTGTTTTAGAGACTTTTATAGGACAAAAAAAATAGACATATACGGCTTGGTCAATGTATTTTCGGTGTAAAAATGTCAAAGTTGGACCTACTTTACTCGCACACCTGCTGAATCTAACCAAACAGAGATTTGTTCGAAAAGTAATATCGAATCAAGGCTTCTACTTCTTCCGGATAAAACTTTAAATACGTTGTATGAAACTTTGACTTTGTCACATATACGGGGTATTCACTTTTTTTTTTTTTTTTTTTTTTTTTTGAAAGAACTTCACTTTGTAGTTTTGTACACCTTCAATTTGTATAATTGTGAAGTATTTTCTTGGCAATACAGTTTAAGTAAGAGATTAGAAAACTTAAATGAAGGTGTGGTAAAAATAATTTAAAACCATAAACTAGTAATTTTGTTCGTAATATTATTTTAAATTACATGTCAAAGTAAGGCCCTGTTCTTTTCACCTTAAAAAAATAATATTAAGTAAAAATAATTTCAGTTCAGTAAAAATAATTTCAGTTCAGTAAAAATAAGTTCAGTTCAGTAAAATTTCAGTTTTCTTAAAGAAGAATTATAATAGAAAATCAGTAAAAATAATTTCAGTTCAGTAAAAATAATTTAATTTCAGTAAAAATAATTTCAGTTCAGTAAAAATAAGTTCAGTTTAGTAAAAATAATTTCAGTTCAGCAAAATTAAGGTGAATCAAACAGAGCCTAATACTAGTATATTATACTGTTGCAAGGACAAATAATAATTAAAAAAAATACTAATTACATCATTAGATATTTAGATGTACTAGTTCATGGAAAGTTTTGAAGCAGGAACATAGTTTGCGGAGTTAGGTCCAATTTCTTTGAATATAATGGACATACATGTTTTGATGTTCGCCCATTAGAGAAGTTCTATGCTGTGCCGCTTTGTATATAGTTAAAATTTAATTTGGGAGTGATTGATCTCTATCGAGATAGAAATAGCTCCTTCCTTATGTTAAACCACTAGTCCTATAGTTGACAAGACAATTAGACTATGTATATTTGTAACATCGTGAAAAAAACAAAATAAGCAAAAGTACTTATGTTTTTCAACAACCTAAAGCTTTTGTCAAAATTAAATTAGATCCAATGAATATGATTGAATAATTTGAATTGCTAACTTGTAGCAATTATTAAACAAAAATGGCGGTACTAATATAGACTTTGAGTCACTCAATTATAGTGAACTTTATCCTAAAATCAACCATAATATAACGACAAAAACTTTGCAACGGCCTCTTTGAGAAAATTCCAAAGTTGAGAATAATATAGATAATCTTATAATAGCTAAAAAAATGTAAGGAAAAAAAAAAGAAAAAGAAAATTCCAAAAGGTGAAAGACTAGAACGTAATACTTGTCCATCATATATATTCCATTCACCTCCTAGATGTAACTTGGGCTGGTTGCCACTTAACTACTATCCTATCGTGTATGATTCTGTTTAATATTATGGTAATGTAAGCTGTCGGCCTTTTAACCAAAAAAAAAAAAAAAAAAAAAAAACCTCCTAGATGTAGTTCATATTTGACCCTTTATGTTCATAGATTTTAGAATCTTGAACAACTTTTTATTTTTTTACACAATGAATATTATTAGATTTAAGTTAGCATAATAAATTCTTTTATAAAATTAAAAGTAATTCTAAATTATTATTACTTCTAAAGATGTATTTAGTAAATTTTTAAAATTATATTTGACTGTAGTATAACGTTATACAAGTATAATTTTTATTTTCATTGGGATGAAGGGAGCTAGCTGAGTACAAACCACCACTAAATTGTCAATAAACTATGCAATTTCTCTAAATAATTAGTTAGAACTAACATTACTCAAATTGTATAATGTATAACCTACACTTCAATCTCTAATTGTGTGTATTCTTAAACCGTGTTTGAGCTGTGTTCCACCATTTGCTCTCAAAATAGACTACTTCAATTCAATGTTGTTAGGAATTTGCACCTAAGAAAACAATGTTGCTAGGAACCACAAGCAATTGGAGTGGAGGTAGCTAAAGGAGATCATCTAGAATTAGATATTGTCCCATAAATTTAACATGAAAGTGAAAAATCTACAAATTTAGAATGTAATGTTAACAACCAAATTGGTGTACATGCACGGCCTTAAGTCACATAGAACGGAAGATAGATATAAGAAATGAAATAAAGTCTTAAACCACAAGATATACAATCAATTAGTAAGGACATAAAGGTCATTTTATGTGAGCACATCGTCCTTCCCTTATGTAGCTATGTAATAGACTAACGCTATATGCACACATTTGGAATGTCTACATTGACGAAGCATTCATGGATGAATTAACAAAGGAGATGAACACCTATCTAGCCTCTTTGTTGATAGCCTGGTGAAATATGATCCTTTGATTGAATCTTAATTTATACTACGTACTATGTATATGGCTAAAATAGTACAGTAAAATCAAGGATGCCATCTAGAAGGTATAGTCTCCACATCTGGTCAAGGGCATGTCACATTGTCACGAATTTAAATATATGCCCTTATGTAACGTACGCTTAGTGTTCTAATCGCCATTTTAATAGATAGTTACGGCTCCGATCGATGGACGTTTTTGCAAGAAAAGGAATGACGACTTAGACTACTATATTGTTGGTAAATGGTAACTGATGTAGACTTGGTATTTTTGGATGAATGGATAATGACGATGTTGATGATCTAAAGAACCTCTAAAACCTACGTTGAATGACCAAAGCTAATTAAGGAAAAGGAAAACAAAAGAGACAAGGAATTTATAATTGTCAAGGTAATAGTAAACCCCTTTTTTTTTTCAAAAGGTGTTTGTACAGATAACAATTCAAATTATAACAATATTTTAACGCGAAGTATATATTATGTTAAAATGTTAAAATACTAGTAATCTAGTATCGTTTTAAATTTGTCTTAATATTTATCAAAGTATCATTTCTTCAATTATAAAAAAAAAAAAAGAATGTTAAATTGGTTTTATTAAATCTATAAGATATAGTATATCTATTAAGAGACCTGTACGTTTATGATTCAAAATTTTATAACAACTATTACCGAATTGTAATCTTATATAACTACACGTAAATTAAAGAGATTTAATCGATTTCAATTTGATTTACAATTACATTCAACAAACTATTATAACAAAATACAACCTTTAAAACCAATATGAAAAATTCAAACACGGCAAATAAAATTTCTTACCAAAACCAATAAAGAACTACCAAGTACTACAACAAATAAACATAAAATTATGGTGTATCGTGTAAAGTGTACGTGTAGTATTTGACTATTTGATTAGGGCCGCGTAAATATCCTTAGATAATCTAGTTAATCATTCTACAATTCTTCCTGATTTCGCCGTTGGATCCAGTGAGAGGCTTAATATCTCCCATCTTGATCATGGAGGTGGCGAAATCGGAGTAAAACCTACCGAGGTTGCCACCATAAGTTTGCACGAGAGCATTGCTAAGTAACTCTTGGTCGGAGTGTAGAAGACCCTGTTGGTTGATGATATTCTTGTAGTAGTTGTTGTCGAAGCAAGTCGGGGTTTGGAGGTCTAAGGGTGCTAAGTTGTTATCCCCCATGCCGCTAGTAATCGGGCAATTTGCACGCCTAGATTGAGCAAATGACGCATCAATGTTGGTGTCGTTGTATATGTGATCCCTGAAACTTGTGCACCTTGCTTGTCCAGTTGTATGAGCACCTAATAAATAATTTTATGGTAAGTTAAAATTGTATATGTTAGATTAATACTTTGATGATTATACTTTCAAAAATAATTGTTTGGAAACGCGTATTAGTAATTTACTACAGTAGTATATATAGTTAAAGACTATACCAGATAAAGCGACCATATCATTGGTAGAAAGGCCTTGATTTTGGAAACTTGAAATTAATTGACTAAGGTTGAATGTTGGTTGAGGGATATCATTGTTTGCATCGGATTGGCTAGCTGTCCTAGCATCTCTTCTACCGAGCTTAACATCCCAAGTTGGTCCTCCAAGCTACAACAATAAAAATTTAAGATTAGACCAACTTTTATATTTAACTTGTATTATTTTTACCAAGTTGAACAAATAAATTAAACTAATTAATAAAAGAATATGTGAATAAGTTTATAGTTTGATTATGGTGATATCATAATCTTTACTCACAATGACAACGGAATCTCTAGCGGTGATTGCTAAGATGTCAGCACATGAGACCACTCCTGGACAAACATTCTCAACTGCAGACTTAATCTCGTCAATCACTTCAAATCCTCTAGCTGATCCGTTGTTTGGTTTTGCCATCTTTTCACTAGTGAAATTAGGGGTATCATCTAGTAGAAGTGATCCATCGCATCCCTATTATACACATGTTAGGGTTTATGTCAAAAAACACTATTGTAAATGCATAATATTCAAGTATTTCTTATTATGATTTTTTATTTTATAAGATGCTCAGATAAATGAATTAACAATGTGTAAGTATATGCATGTAGTTCATCTTAGAATGAGATCATATATGTTAAGATATATGCTTACGTTAACAAAGCAGTCGTGGAAGAACAAACGAAGAAGAGAAGCACCCATCCTAGCCTCTTTGCTGATAGCGGAATGTACGACAGATTTCACCGTCGAATCAAGGTTAGGGCAAGAGCTAGAGTAGAAGTCGGGGGTCAATTGAGCATTTGAGCTCCCAACCAAAACCACAAGAAGGTAAGCTACAACCAAAAAACCAATGGAAGAAGAACAAGATGAAGCCATGATATTGATTAGAATTAAGGAAGTTTTTAGCAAAGTTACAAGCAAATTTAATTTATTACAAGCAAATTTAACAAATATTGCTAACAAACTAGGAAGTGTGGATGAAGCAAACTTAGAGAAAATGCATGATATTTATAGTGGTGTCGTCAAAGGTAAAGCTTTATCAAGGTTATATTATAAGTGGGGCCCTAATGACATGCCTAGTTACATATGATTACATTTTCAACATACTTAATTAGCGGAAGGATTGTATATGAGTGTACTAGATAGGAAAGTCAAGTACTTGGAATTATTCAATGGGAAAATTAAACCGACCAAGCCATATCTGTCACATAGCGACCTAGCTGACGCAGTGGACTAACCAACGAGAGTTGTTAGAACATTAATATAAACGAAACGGAAGTTTGAATTTGTCACTAAGAGAATAGTTACAAGAAATTTAATATGTTAGGTTTAACGGGCTCATCTTCCCCATTGAATTGACGCGGTACACTATGCATACCTGTTGAATTGGACGCGGTACACTATGCATACCTGTTGAATTGGACGCGGTACACTATGCATGGAGAAGTTAAGTGGTTAGCCGGCCTAAATTGATCTAACCTAAAATAAAATAAAACTTCTTACAATGCAAGTATTTGATTTGATCCAAAGTTAAATGAAATGATCCAGACCAACCACAAGGGACAACTCAAAATAAAGAAGTTATTGTTAAGATACGGTGTAGCTCTTCATCAGATGAATTAAGGATTTTTTTTTGAAAAAAATACCTTATACATTTCAAATTTTGTGAAAAACTACCTTATAAAAAAAATGTTGTAAAACATTAAATGTTGAAAAAACCTACCTTATAAAATACTAAATGTTGTAAGAAGCTACCTTTTGCCGGATTATTGCATTGAATAAGAGATGTTTAATGACCCATTTCATCTCCTTTTCCCACCCAATCAATTTCCCCATAGCCCCCTTAACCCCTAATTCATCTTCCCTTTCATTGTTAAACAAGCACATGGTAGCAACTTACAACATTTAGTTTTTATAAGATAGTTTGTAACAACAATTTTTTTTTCAATTATAAGGCGGTTTTCACAAAATCTAAGCTATATAAGGTAATTTTTCACAAAAAAAAAAAGAAAAAAAAAAAGAAAAAAAGAAAAAAAAAATCCATGAATTAATTAGTTAAAATAAAGTTGAATATATTCAATTATGTGTAACCCATACATCTCAATAAAATGAATAAATTTTGTGACAAAAAAATCCATTTTTAATACAAACTAATGAACTATGCATACTTTGCATTTTGGACTAAACATTTGATTTCAAATTCAAAATACATACTTTGCATTTTAGACTAAACATTTGATTTCAAATTCAAAATTCACTCCGTCAAAAAAAATAAATAAATAAAATAAAGGGAAATTATCAATGGTACACCCAAGGTTTGAGGTTTTATCAATGGTACACCTATTTATTTTTGTTTATCAATGGTACACCCAATGTTTCATTCATTTATCAACAGTACACCTAACGTTAAACAAACGTTAATTAAAAGTTAATTTTAGGTTAATCTAATTAAATTGGAATGACTAAATTGCCCCCCTACCCCACATACATTACATCGCTCCCTCCAAACTCCAACTACGTAGATAAAAAACACCCTAAGTCAGAAGATCATTCATCTTCTTCCTTCTCACTCTCTCCCTTGTTTCTGCTACTGTGAGGTACCCTAATTGACACGCGATTGAAACAAAATTCCTGGAATTGTTGATAGCTAAAGGTAAGTGTTCATCTCAGCCTTTAATTTTAATTAGACTAACCTAAAATTAACTTTTAATTAACGTTTGTTTAATGTTAGGTGTACAGTTGATAAATGTGTGAAACGTTGGGTGTACCGCTGATAAACAAAAATAAGTAGGTGTACCATTGATAAAAGCTCGAACCTTGGGTGTACCATTGATAATTTCCCTAAAATAAAATAAAATCAATTTACACTTTTCAATCATATCCTTGTGAAAAAAAGGCATTACGATAATATTAGGTGTTGTCAATTTTCACTCAAATTATCACAATGTCAAGGCCCACACTTTCTTTACACTTCTGTCCAAAAAGTCAATTACCTGATAGTTAAGTTAGGTCAAGAGTGTCTACAAAATTGCTAGTGTGGGATGATTAGAAGGCAACAAATATAGATCAAGATGATTAAAATAAAGCTTTAATTTGATTGCTTTTGAGAAGTCACAACTTTATATGTTTGATTGGATGGTTTGTGCAAACGAGCCATAAGGCCCTTAACACCTTCGTTAATTACGTCCATACTTAGTTAAAGGCTTCCACATGGTGCCTAACCTAGAACCATCTATATATGTTCTATATGCTTCCTACATGATTTGTACAAATTTAACTTGTGCAATTCGGAATTTTGCTTACAATATCATACCGTAAGCTCGAAAAAGGCATTAGGCCAGATAATTCTAGAGCCTTATTGCATTCAAATTTCTTCAAAAAAACATGCATCCAAATGAGTGCTCAATGCTAAAAATTACTACGTTGTTATATATGATTTGCAACGATCTGACATAAAGTAGAGAGGAAAAGTGTCTAATCGTTGCAAATAATATGTAACGGAGGTAGTATTAATCTAAACTTTTAGAGGGGCAAACAAGAGGAACATAACAAACTCGATCCAATCCGATTCATAGAACATTTTACAATTACAACTTACTCATAGAACACAAGTTCAACTAACAATAGTGAGGACAAGATGAAAGCAATAAGCACATCAAGGCTCTTTTGAACCAAATTACCCAACTATAACATAGTAATGTGCTCATATATTATTAGTTACAATCATATCTTAATTAAACTAGTTAGTCTTCCTACAGTTCTTCCTAACCTCACCATTGGATCCGGTTAGCGGCTTAATATCACCCATGTTGATCATGGCGGTGACAAAATCGGAGTTAAACTGGCTAGGATTACTACTATAAGTTTGGACGCGAGCGTTGGTGGAACCACCACTAAACAATTGTTGATCGGAGTGTAGAAGACCCTTTTGGCTAACAAGGTTCTTGTAGTAGTCGTTATCAAAGGAAGTTGGGGTTTGGACATCCAAGGGTGCTAAGTTGTTGCTGCCTGAATTAGTAGCACTTGGACAATTTGCTTGCCTTGTTTTGGCAAATGATGCGTCAATGTTGCTCTCATTGTATATGCGAGTCCTGAAACTTGTGCACCTTGCTTGTCCAATTGTGTGGGCACCTAATAGATAAATTATGTGAGCAAAATTTATTATCAAAATTTATGACATAGTATACCTATACAATAAGCAAATGCGACATAATTAATTAAATAATAAATATATCGATGGAGACGCACTGTATAATAAGATACTCAAATAATGACTTGAAATGCCAATCTATGTGTATTGATCCAATGCTGATATAGATATTTGATTAGTAATATGTAGTATTCATATTTAAGTTTTAAAAAATTATACATGCCTTTCAACTCCTAATAGAAAACTATACATCCTCCCATTGAATTGCGTCAACCTAATATTTGAATTATGAATATAATTAAGGATGATAATTTCTCTATAAGATTGTTTTATATTTAACATGTGTCATTTTCACACCGACTCCTCATAAATTATTTTAATAGAATTTAAATATACAAAGTTTGATGAGAGATCTGGATATATAATACTAATAATCACTAATCATGTTTGTTGTCATATGGTATTTTTTATTATATAATTGTTTTAGTATAAGATTAATATTTACTTTGTTTTAATAGAATAGATAGTTATTGAATTAATTTCTAAATGGAGTGGACCTTCTAAAGTTCTAATCATAACAAACAATGACAAAAATAATTGGTAAACACTATAAATTTAGTCAATATTTTCGTACTCCTTTTACAATAATTTAAGGAAACCGGCAAGTAACATGTTTCTTTCTAGCACAAAAGCACAGTGTCTTTTTATTTCACTCTTTTTCTTCTCCTTTTCTTTTTTCTTCTAGTAACTCCTTTTTGTCTAAATAATTCAACTATTATTGCTCTCCTTTCAAAACCCCAATTCGAAGTATATTCGACAGCATACTTTAAAAATACAACTAATTAAACATATAATTATCATGCTTTAATATCAATGCAGTAACTAACTCCTTATAAAAACTAATGTAGCATATCTTTAAAAAAGAATGTAGCAAGGGATCTATGTCCATGTGTACGTACACAATTGAACCCAATGATAAGCTAATAATAGCCTTTCCAAAATTATAAGCTAAATTACATTGGTTTTCTAACTTTATTTGAGCTTCTCTAATTTAATTTATGCAATACTTTAAGCAAGGCAATATTAACTTAAGCTATACCAAATAAAATGCAATTTGGAGGGGAAATAAAAGTCGTAAAAGTAAGTAGTTTATATATATACCAGATAAAGCAACCATATCGGTGGTGGAAAGCCCTTGATTTTTGAAACTAGTGATGAGACCACTAAGACTTGAAGTTGGTGGTGGGATGTTGTTGTTGGCAGCAGATAAGCTAGCAGTTGTAGCATCTCTTCTTCCTAGCTTCACATTCCAAGTTGGTCCTCCAAGCTACAATAACAATAAAAAAATTTAAATTGTGTATTTTGATAGTGGTAACATCTTTATTTGTTTATTTCATGCATGGACTATAGTGAAGAGAAGTTAAATGAATCTTAGCTATTTACTCACAATGACAACGGAATCTCTTGCGGTAATGGTCAAAACATCAGCACATGAGACAACGCCAGGGCATGCTTTCTCAACCGCGGTTTTTATTTGGTCAATGACTTCAAATCCTCTTAGTGAACCATTATTGGGAATTGCGGTTTTCTCACCAGTAAAACTAGAGGTATCATCTAGTAAAACTGATCCATCGCATCCCTGTTATGTATCAAAAGAATGAATCAGAAATATACTTAAGGTAATAAATTAAGAGACTATAAAATAAAAAGATGTTTGCACGTGTGTTTATTTAAAAATGAAATGAAAGATGATATGATTGGACATGATGTTTACATTGACAAAGCAGTCATGAAAAAATAGACGAAGGAGGGAAGCACCCATCCTAGCCTCTTTGTTGATAGCGGATTGCACAACAGACTTCACGGTAGAAAAGAGATTGGGACAAGAGCTAGAGTAGAAGTTCGTAGTAAGTTGGGCATTTGAACTCCCTATAGAAACCATAAGTAAAGCCACAACTACAAACACACCTAAGAACGAAGATGAAGCCATATTATATACTTGTATTATTATTCAAAATTAAAGGAAGTTTGTTAGCCAAATGACAAGCGAATTTTGCTAACAAACTAGGACGTGTTGTTGGATTGAAGAAGCTTAAGGAAAAATTGTATGATATATATAGTGATCTTAATGATAAGATTTATCAAGGTTATACTTCGTATATTATAAGAAACCCTACCAATAATTAATAGTCCAATATAAATATGCCTAGTTGCATGTAATTGAATGTTGGTTTTGAGTTGTGTTCTTAAGTGGTAGGCTAATTAATGTTTGATCCTCTAAAGATAAGTCAATTATTGGAATTATTTTGTTATGAATGAAGCTAAGCAAGTGTGACCCAAGCAATTTTATTTTTTTGGACATAAAAACAATTGTTATTTTAAGATAACTTAATAAGCTCATCATAAAAACTGTCACATATCAAACCAGTAGCTGGAACTTACGAGATATGGTAGACTTTGGAATATAGAGGTTTCATAGTTTAAGGGTACGGTAAATCGATTATGTATAGATAGTATTCTTTTTTTTTTTTTTTTTGTTCATTTAAAATTCTCAAATCAACAAAACTGATATAATGAGTCATACAAAAAAAAAAAAAAAAAAAAAAAAACTTACATACAATTAGTTTCTAATGTATTCGACCAGGAACAAGATATATAGTACAGTAGTATACCAGTATTGCAAATTTTGTACAACACATAAACAATTATTGTAGAATACGGAGTAATAATTATTTATGAATAAATATTTATTTTTGTGGTGCGCTGTTGCACCTCCCTATATAAATAAATAAATAAATAATAAAATAGTGGCGGCTTTCAACCTGTGTAATACGCATTCTTTAAGTTTAACTATTAGGCTGATTTAGATGTTACTCTTATTAAACTACAAGCTAGAGTTACTCCATATAAGACAGATCATAGGCATTATTGTATACAATAAGTCAATAATACAAGTAATATGTATTGCATATATTATTATAATAATTTATGTTATTATTATAATAATATTATTCTACTACTAGTACTACTACTACTACTCCCATAGTCCCATTATTTTGGTAAGAAGCGAAAACGATCCAACTAAATCAACCGCTCTTTCATACAAGTCAATGCTTCAGCTTAGAAGAAAAAAATATGAGATCCTCAGTACCCATGCAAATATATGTAAATAATAAGTTTCAGACATATAATCTCAACTTCTATATCTTAAGGTGTCAAACACGGGTATGTGCCATAACCGTCACGGAAGAGTATAAGTCTACCACTTTACAGACCAAGAAGGTTT
This sequence comes from Chenopodium album, assembly GCF_948465745.1. Classification (NCBI taxonomy): domain Eukaryota; kingdom Viridiplantae; phylum Streptophyta; class Magnoliopsida; order Caryophyllales; family Amaranthaceae; genus Chenopodium; species Chenopodium album. The sequence goes on from NC_137852.1 coordinate 1,515,059, forward strand.
TACCTCAAAACCATATGGCAACGAGGAGGGTAGTCCCTTAGTATTATATAGTGGTGGTAACTCTTGAATTCTTTCAATGTGGGACTCCGCTACCACTACACTCTCTCTTTAGTCTTTTAGTGTTGTACAAGATAATGCTCACATGTGGATTATTCATAGGCTCAGCAGTTTGCAATTCTTATACGAAGTATGTTATATGTCAATCCAATAGACCTTCAAATTTGGTGTTTGCTGCCCTTGATCGCTATGTTCAATTTTGGCTTTCTGTCGAAAAAACAATAAAATTGCGAAAGTTTGACTTTGTTACATATAGTGAACCTTTTGGAAGTAACTAATATTTTTTTTTTTTTTTTTTTTTTTTTGGAAATCTGGAAGTAAGTAATAATTGAGCTAATTAGTTAATGAGTTAGTGGTTAGTGTCCGCTTTAATTTGTCCCAAGTAAAGTGTACGTGTTTCTTTATATATCCATGCAAAAAGCCTATCCACTTTTTTTTAGAAAATAACTAGGGGTGTAAATTACTTAGCGTATGAGTGTCGGTTAGAAGACACATTTTCAATGGTTTAACTCACTTATTGATTCAAGTAATAGTTACTAGTATCAAAATAATTGAGCATCCCATGTTTTATTCATTTTCAAATATAAATTACATTTATTAAAATTAAATTATTTTTCCTTAATTGTTTTTTTTCTGCATTTAATAAATTATATTTACTCCGTAATAGTTAGTTCATTATTATATTTGTTTATTTAAGTCGTTTATTTTAATTGAACTTAATTTATTTTATGTCTTTAAAAATAAACTTAACCTATTTTACTATGCTGAATATTAATTTTTTTTAAGGTGAAAAGAACATGACATTATTAAGATATTTAAACAATATAAATAAATAGTTAAAAATATACTGAAAATAATCACAAAAATAATATGGAGTATAATTTCCAACTCGCCTCCTCATTATTAGTCGTCAAATAAAATTGAATGAGTCAATTCATGTTTAAATACAAAATTAAAAAATAAATGTGGTGATTACATACATGTTCCCTGGAGTCTTAATCTTTATATTTTGACATAGTTATTTAAATGGTAATACTTACAAGTCACTCCTTGCCAATAAGTTTTCTTAAGGACAATGCTTTATGAATTAATTTTTAATTATTAGTCCTTAATTAAATTATATTTTTAGATAACGGGGTCCAAAGCAGCAAGGGATAATGACATAATGTCAAATTTGGATGATATGGATTTGTCATGTAATTAAGGCAGATAATTACATCCAGTCAAGTCTACAAATTAGTAAATGCACCATTGCATGCTGCTCAGCTGCTCCCACCGAAGCATGTAAGACTTGCTCACAAATTAGTGTTATTTCATGGGCTGTCACTTTCATGGAATTACGCGGTAGTGTACTTATCACCTTGCACCAACGCGGAGCACTATTTTCGATGATCTTAAATCTTAAGTACGTACTCTATATATTATCACCTAAATTAATTTTTTGTTTTTTTTTTATTGTACTAGACATTAAGCTAAAAGTTGATCGGATCTGATAGATTCAAATCAAAATGTGAGCTAATTGTATAGGAGTATGCTAAATGAATGATTACTTCATTAGTAATTTTGAGTTTAGGTTCATTCATGCTAGGAAATATCAGCAAAAGAGCGAGTACTTAGCTATAAATCATAAAATCTTAACACTCGTATAAGATAATTAAATTAGCTAGGAGTACTTAGCTATAAATGATGGATATATAACAAGAATATTTTTGGTTAATTAACAGTCTAACACTCGTACATCGTATTGGAGTATTAATACACTCATTCATCGTTTTGGTATACCCTTCAAAAATCTGTATTGGTATATATTCTACGAAATACTTCATTTATACATAGTATTTTACCTTTTTTCTCGACACAGGGATTTTTCTTTTTTTTCCCCCTACACTTTTCAGCCCGCCAAAGTAAGTTTCTAAATTCTAACTCTGCCCCTTGTCCTATTGTCTAGATTCCTATGATTGTGAGACTAATTATTGTCTCATGTTTAGGTATTTACCGGGCATACCAGAGTTCAAAAACAGTAGCTACCTTAGAATTTTGCTACTCAAATTGATGAAATCTGTTAAGAAAAGACGTACAATTATTATTTTGAAAGATAAAGCAAACGATTTGGTCCATTTGGAAAGGAACCCACTACCCACCTAGCTACAGTATGTATGTATAAACGAGCAATTCAAATAGATCGGCTAACTAAACAGTGCATGCTTTCAATTGCATGAAAAACCCTTTGTCGAATTGTCGTGGTCAAATGCCCATCACTTCTCCCTACTAAAGCGTATTAAAAATTTAAGACGCTTAACTACTTTTTTTCATAATTAGCATCAATGTGTGGATGATAAGTAGCTTAGTTGGTTAATAATCAAGTTAATACTTGTTTATATCATTTGTTCTATGACTTGTTTTAATGTACTAAGAAAACTTAAGGAAAATTTGTTCAAAAGGACCAAGGAAAGTGACTCTTTTTTTCAGAAGGACCAATTAAGACAAAAGTTGTTTAAAAGGACCACAAAAGAGACTTTGGGTTGTTCAGTGGGACCAAGTCACGTTTTCAGGCGAGTCAACGCCGGACTCCGGCGTTGACCATCACGTGCTAGTCACGTGGGTCATTAAGTTGGGCCTTTTTTTTTTCTTTTTCTATTTTTCCCATTATTTCACGATTTTCCCCAAAATTCTTTTTTTTCCCCAATTTTTCTAATTGTTCTTCTTTCTCTCTCCTCGAATGACGACTGTTCATGGCATTTAGTATGTTCTGCCATTGTTGGTGAGGTCAGAGCAGCCATTTAATTGGGGTTAAAGGTATAGTCTTTTAAGTTCTTCTCTCTCCAGTCAATTTCATTCACCTTATTTCAGTTGCTTTCTCACCATTTCTCTGTGTTTTTCTCTGTTTTTCGACCCTAACAATGGCTAAAGGGAAGGGAAAGCACAAGGGAAAGGGAAAAAGACGCGCAATTTTCAATGACTTGATATTCAGCTACACTAAAATCCAGAAGTCGAGGTAAGCAATCACAATTTTGCATTGGTTAGGGTTAGTTGCGATTTTTTAATTCGTTGTTGAAAAGTGGTCCATTCAATTAAGTTAGATTAAAATAATGTAATGGTGATTAAATAACAGTATATCTAGTTATATGTGAATACTTTGTTAGTAGTTTGATTTGGTTGTCTGAATTGTGATTTACAATGTTTTGTGTTCTGGGCTGATGGTTAATGGAAGGAAATTAAGTCAAATTTTTTCTTCTTTCAATCAGGTTTAACGGTAGGGATCACGTGCCATACGAAGTGATTAAAATGAGTGAAAAAATTAACATAAGATTATATTATGGGGGTAAATTTGTGACAAAAAAGGGCAAAACAACCTATGAGCCATGTGACAGTGAATACTATGGGTTGTCACTGCACCCAAATGTGGATGAATTGGCTTATTTTGTGTTTAAGGACTGGGTTATAAGGGAATTGGGATATAAAGAAATGGGTCAGTTATGGTTTAGGAAGGCTGGGCATAGTTTGTTTTCTGGTAGGCAGGAGCTAAAAGATGATGGGGATATTACTGACTTTTTATTTGGGAGAGAAGATGATGGATGGTATCATCTTTACCTTGTGCATGAGCCTAAGGGGGTGGATTATACTAAGTTTAATGGGCCAATTAATGGATTTTACACTGACACAGAGTCTGAGGGGGGTACAAAAGATCTGGGCAGTTTTATTGCCACTAGTGAGTCAAACCAATGTGACTCAGCAACACAATCACACATGGTTAGTAGTGGGGCCCAGGAAGAAGATGCTTTTGTTGATAACCCTAGATCTGAGAATGGGGAATCTCTTTCACAAAAAGCTCCCTCAACCACCACAAACTAAAACACATTGTCCTTATCTTCAAAACCCACCCAGCAAACTGATTCACTTCCAACCCAGAAAAAAACCAAAAAAAGATTGAGACTAAAGCTACAACCCATCCCAGAAACACAACATGTAGTACAACCATCTGAACTTGAGAGCTTCAGTGATGTTAGTGACCCAGATGTGTGCTTGAGTGAAGGTGATTATGAAGACAAGAGTGATGATGATTTGTTTGCCAAGTTTGTAGACCATGAGATAAGTGATACAGTAGCTAATAGTTTGGGTGGCCCTATTAGATCCCATAGGAATACAGAAAGTGAGGGTCATGCTGAGGGAGTGGTTGGTGGGGATATCCAACTGAATGATGATGAAGATCTGAATGATAGTGATGATGATCTGCATAGTGTACATGGTTCTGATGATGAATTAGATGCCTACCCTGTTTTCAACCCAGACACTGACTTTAAAAAAAAACATCCAGTTCTCACTTGGCTTGAAATTTCCAACCAGACATGTATTTAGAAAGGCTTTAAGACACCATGCCATTGAAAATGGCTATAACTACTATTTTTTGCACAATAAAAGCCATAGAATAACTGTATACTGTAGAAGAAGGTGTGATTGTGAATGGAAGAAGGGCAGATTGGTTGAGTGTAACTGTAAGAAGAGGAGGAAGTGTTTGTTTAAGGTTTATGCTGCAAAAGTGAAGGATGAAGAGACCTTCCAAATAAAAAGTCTGAGGTTAACTCATGTTTGTGGGCATCAGCATGTGAATGATAAGGTAAATGCAGAGTATCTAGCTAAAAGATACCTTGAGGACTTTAGGGATGACCCTAGTTACAAGATGAATGCATTTATGAAAAGAGTTAGGAGGGAGCTAGGTGTTGAGGTTGGATACTATAATTGTTATAATGCAAAGCAACAAGCATTGAGGATGATTTATGGGGAAGCTGCTGATGAGTATAAGAAGGTTTGGGAGTATGTGGAGACTATTAGGAAGTATTACCCAGGTAGCTCAGCTGTTGTGAAGCTTCAAGGACTGGAAAACCCCCCACCTATATTTCAGAGGATGTACATATGCCTACAGCCATGTAAAGAAGGTTTCATGGCTGGTTGTAGGCCTATATTAGGGGTTGATGGGTGCCATTTGAGAGGACCATACCCAGGCATATTACTTACAGCTGTAGGGAAGGATGGGAATAATAACATATTCCCAGTGGCTTGGGCAGTGGTTGAGACTGAGAACTCAGAAAGCTGGACATGGTTTCTTGATCTGCTGGTGAAGGACTTGGGTTCTGTGGCTGAATCAGTTACTTGGGTCAGAGAGCATGAGGATACTGATGTGGCCTTTATGTCTGATAGACAAAAGGTATGTGTTATGTTTATGCATGTTTGTATTGCAATTTTTATTGTGCTTTGTGGTTTTCTTTTGACTTTCTTGGTTGCCTTGTAGGGACTATTGGATGCTTTCAGGACTGTAATTCCAAATGCTGAAACCAGATATTGTTGTAGACATATCTGGACAAATTTTAAGGGAAAGTTCCCTGGTGAGGCATACAGGGAGTGTTTTTGGAAAGCTGCTAGATCTTCCACAAAGGTATGAAGCTTAAATGTTGGTTGTCATAAATACTACTCAATATGATGGTCTATATGATTATGCATGTTTGTTTTAAGTTAGTAGCTTAGTGAAATGTGTGTTGAAAACAAAATATGTTTATGCATGTTTGTTTTAACTTAGATGATTGATGGAATGTGTGTTAAGGACATCATTTGATGTTTATGAGTATATGTTTATGTTTACTGAATTTTTAGAATCTGATACATGTGTATTTGAACCCAGCACCAATTTGATAGCCACATGAAGGACATAAAGAAACTGAATGTTGAAGCATATAACTACCTTGCTGCCATCCCAGTTAGTCATTGGTCTAGGCATGGGTTTAGCACTAGAGCCAAATCAGGGATGTTGTTGAATAATTGTTGTGAATCATTCAACAATGTTTTGAAAGAGGCTAGGGCTAAGCCAATATTATCTTTGATGGAGTGGATAAGGCGATATGTTATGATGAGATGTTGTGCAAAGAGGGAGGGATTAAAAGATTTTGAGGGAGTGATCATGCCAAGTGTTGTGAAGATGATAGAGAGGGGTCAAAAACAGATTTATAATCTGAGGGTTACACAGGCAGATGTCCATGAGTTTGAAGTTGATGACGAGGGTGATACCTATGTGGTAAACCTTGAATCCAAGAGTTGTGGCTGTTATAGGTGGACCTTGATGGGAATCCCATGCTGGCATGCTTTGGCTTGCATTGCCAAGAAAATACACAACTATGAGGAGTATGTGCATCCAGCTTATCTTGTTACAACATATGCTGCAACATATGGTCCTGCTTTCCATGCCATGCTTGGACAAAAGCAATGGGAGAGGTCTGCACTGCCAGAACCATTACCACCACCTTATAGAGTAATTCCTGGAAGACCATCAAAGAAAAAAAGGAAGAAAGAACCAGGGGAGGGTAAAGATAAGTATGTCAAAAGACCCTACAAGCAGAATAACTGTTCTAGGTGTGGTGGTGTAGGACACAATGCAAAAAAGTGTTTCAGGCCACTAAAGAAGAAGGGACCTGTCAACAAAGGAGGCAGACCACGCAAAAATGACAAAGGAGCAACCACCTCTGCTGCAGCTGCCACACAAACTGCTCCAACTTCATCTCAGCTTGCAAAATCCTCTTCAAGGCAAGCTGCTCCTACTTCAACTCTACCAGCACCCACCTCTTCAAGGCAAGCTGCCCCCTCAAGGAACAAAAAAAGGAAGACGGCCTCAATTAATGCCATCCAAGCATCACAACCTTCCCAAAACAGTTGTGTATCAGGAAATTAGTGATGTACTTGAAGAACAAAATTATGAGCTTCTCATTATTTTTTGAACAACTTTGCAATTTTAGCATATTTTTGTACTAAAACCTTCACCTTGGCTGTTTTGAATTGATTGCAATGATTAGCTCATGTTTCATGTGATATCCCCTATTTTTTCTTTGGTTATTTTTCTGAATTTGTTTTGATTTACCAGATTTAAGCATTACATTAAAAAACAAACAAGGAACCAAAAGATAAAGGAAGTCAAACACTGATTCATTAAATCAAATTGGCAGTACAACATATCTCACCAACCTATTTATTCAAATGCTAAGTTTAACTACAATGAAACTAACAACTACTGATAAAATTCCACAAAATACAAGTAAAATTAGAAGTTGATGATTGTTAATGTCAGCTTGTTGACCACAGTTCATTTTAGCTTGATTCACACCCAACCTCTTCATCCTCTCATTCTCTTCACTTAGCCTCTGTTTCTCTTGTTCCATGCAAGCTACTCTAACCTTGAGCAAATTCATGTCCGAAGTTAACCTTTGTTTCTGACTCACCAGCACATTAGTGACATCTTTTTTCAACTCCACCATGTCTTCATCAACCCATTCAAAAAAATCACAACCCCTCTGCCCAGTTTCAAAGTTGTAAAATTTACAACTTCTAAATCGTCTACCTGGGTTGTCATGGGTCCACGATGTCCTTTGCGCCACTGGAATCCCACAATTGCACTTAGTCCTCTTCAATTTTCCCATATTCATGTTCCTGCAATTTCAATTTTGAAGTACAAAAACGAACAACATCAAGCAAAATCCCCTAAATTCGACAAATTGCAACCAAATTCACAGTACTAACCTTGTTCCTCGTCTCCTCAATTGCAATCTCGAATAATTTGTCACCAAAAAGAGCCGCAATTGCAGACTTGCTTTGATTCTAGGGTTCGTCACTTCGAGGAGAGAGAAAGAAGAAGATCTAAAAAAATTGGGTGAAATCTGATTTTGGGGGGAATTAGTTAGGAATAATGGGAAAAATAGAAAAAGAAAAAAAAAAGCCCAACTTAATGACCCACGTGACTAGCACGTGATGGTCAACGCCGGAGTCCGGCGTTGACTCGCCTGAAAACGTGACTTGGTCCCACTGAACAACCCAAAGTCTCTTTTGTGGTCCTTTTAAACAACTTTTGTCTTAATTGGTCCTTCTGAACAAAAGAGTCACTTTCCTTGGTCCTTTTGAACATATTTTCCAAAACTTAACATATATTGATGTGATAATTTCTCTAAAGTACCTCTTATTACCTCTTCTTTTCATAGGTGTTTTTTGATAATATGAGTGAGAGGGAAGCTAACTAAAACTTGTACAAAAAATGTGTTGATACTTATCTGGTCAACTTTAATCGTATATTTTCTCATTCCATATAACAACAACCCACATTAAAAATTGTTAAGAATACTAAAAAATTTGTATAGCTACTCTGTTTCATACTGATTTCTTGATTAAAGTATTAATTATTGTATAACGACTACAATCTAATATATATATATATAAAGGGGAGTTTTTTCCCAAGATTTTAGAGCGTCACGTAGGATTTTTATTTTTAAAAAATTATTAGAGCGCCATATAGGATTAATATTTATAAAACGTTAAATAGGATTATGCCACCTAAGATTAGTTAACGTGCGACGTAGGATTATAAATTATAGTTATATCCAATAAATAATTCAAGTGCCACATAAGCATAATTGACCAATGAGATTTTAATGGTTACATTAATTAAATACGAAATATTATCTTTTGAGATTATGAATTTTATCTAATATTATAAAACAAATACGGAAAAAATGATATATTACGTACAACTAATAAAATCACAAATGTAATCACATAAATATGAAAATATTTTTTTAAAAAAATAGATCAACCCGTGTATCACACGGGCTTCATCTAGTCATACTTATTAACAAGTACAAAAATTCCATGTGAGTATATCACGCCATAAAAGCTCGAACAAAATAAAAGCTAAGGTTTGGTAGAATATTCCATAAATTAATCTTCAAAGAATAACGACATGTGCCTACAATTTACCAACAACTATTGCTAATTGGTTCGATGCCAAGGTTTGATACAGTCATCTACCACTTTAATGTTTCACCCAACAAACTTTGACTCTACTTAATAAAAAAATAAAAGGAACAATAATTTGAGTAATTGTCCAGGTTTTGAACGTGTGAATGCTGACTATAGTTGTTATATTCGAAATAGATACTACTCCTATGATTGTGTCAACTTTACCCAATTTTGAGATTTTTGATTGATTCTTTTAAAAGATATTTCATCTTCTAGAAAATCTTTTTGGTAGTGTACTACAACTATCTTAAGGAAATGTCATAGGAAACAACATTACTTGTATAGTTGTAAGCTCAACTCATATGATGTCGAGTAGAGATATTAATAATCAAACATTTATGTTAAACAAATTAAACTTTGTTTAAGCTTATGATTTCAAAATCATGGAACCAAAATTTACTGAATGCTCTTAAGGAGTTTAGGGTTAGAGATTTTCATTTTTCTTTCTGACAATCTGGCATTAAATTTTGAGCTTGTTTAGGTTAGACAGGGTTATACAAGATGAAATTTGGGTGTATCTAGCTAAGTCGATTTTTAAACCTACATAAATAATTATAACATCAATGAAATTGTATGTACTACGTATTTATATAATGTGTACGTTTGAGATCTTTCAAATTTCAACCTATCAAAAACTTGACACTTAAAACCTTTCAAATACTACTTATTAATAGTTATTCGATGTTCTCAAAAAAAAAAATTATATAAATAAATAAAAAATATAAAAAAATAGTTATTTGATTTCTTAAATTCCTTCTAATTAATTAGCTCATGTATTATTGAAAAGTGTATGGTGGGAATAATTCAAATGCAATTATTAATTCTTTTTATGTTATCTTGTCACATGTATAGTAGATAGATAAAGGATATTGAGACTACATAATATTTGTTAATACTAAGTGTATAAAGCATGTTAACTATATTCATCTAATGACTCATCCTATGTGATTTATAGTGTTTTCGACTATACAACCAATTGCAAATTAACCTTTTCTTTTAAAAGTATAGAGAATTTAATTTGCCAATTAGAACAAAATCGTGAATAGGTTGATTCGACCCAAGTTAACATAATAAATATTAATTTGAGAATGAGAGGGGAAATTGTAAATAACCTATGGATAAGAGAGTTCTTTAGAATACAAAGTACAATTTGTACTTACTCTTTATGTTTTTAAAGTTTACTTATATTAACTCAAAAAAATTAAAAAATTAAAAATTAAAAAAAAAAAAAAGTACAACCAATTAACTAAGGCAGAACTTGTAGATAATATGTTTCTTAAATATAAAGTTGTTAATGTTTATGATAAATGCAGCACTAAACTTACAATCCCTCTGTCTCACAACTCACAATACAAACGATGTAAAAAAAAATACATAATAATTAAAAAAAAAAAAAAACTCACAATTCTTATGGGAAGTAAAAAACTAAAAATACATCACAAATTAAAACTCAAACTTATAATTCAAATAATAACCTTTAGATAAACAATTAGTTCACTCTTCTGCAGTTCTTCCTAATCTGTCCCTGTGAACCAGTAAGAATATTGATGTTACCCATCTTAATAATAGAGGCAGTAAAATCGGAGATGAATGCATTTGGATTCGAAGCATAAGTTCGAACAAGCGTATCAGTAGCACCTCCTCCATTGTACAACTCTTGATCTGAATGAAGAATTGCTTGTCTATTAAGAAGGGTCTTGAAATAAGTGTTGTCAAATTTGTTAGGACTTTGAGCATCTAAGGGTGCCAAGTTATTGTCTCCATTTCCATTATTTTTAGGGCACTTTCCTTGGTTTGATTTTGCAAATGAGGGATCAATGTTCTTGTCTTGGTATATGTGTTGCCTAAAGTTTGTGCACCTTGCTTCTCCAATTGTGTGGGCCCCTGTTATTATTTTTGTCGATTTAAAACATAATAGAAAAACACTATGTCAGATAAAAATCATACTTGTAAAATAAGTACAAATTTACATTTAACAAATATTTCTCTACTAATATTCTCAGGGGAGTATTACATGTATAAGATTGGTGATTTTGGATTAAAGTCTTGTTTAAGTAAAACATATAAATACCGGAAAATTAGATATGAGTACGATGTTGTGCATACCGTACAAGGCAACCAAGTCCCTGGTAGAAAGTCCATGATTTTGGAAGCTAGAAATGAGATTACTGAGGCTAGCATTTGCAGCAGGAATTGTATTGGTGGCGTTGGCCTCGGCGAAATAGGCTGTCAATGAATCTCTTCTACCAAGCTTCACATCCCAATTAGGTCCTCCTAGCTACAATAGTTCATCAAATAAACGTATAATCAATTTATTATTATTAAGACAATTTATAGCCCTTTTTTTTCAAATTTTGCAAGATCGAGTTAGAATGCTTACAATAGCAACAGAATCTCTAGCAGTAATCGCTAGAATATCAGCACAAGAAACTACGCCAGGACATACTTTCTCGACCGCTGATTTGATTTGATCAATGACCTCAAATCCTCTAGCAGAGTTTCGGTTTGGAGCTGCACCTTTTTCACTCTTGAAAGAAGGTGAATCATCTAGCAAATTTGATGCGTCACAACCCTGTTTATCACAAAACATAAATATTAATACATCTTGTATGTGTGACAAACTGACAACCAAAAAAATAAAAACCAAACAAAAAAAAAAAGAATATCCAGTCCAGTATATTAAAAGTTGGTCCAATAGATATGAGTTTGGGCTAAAAATGTTATCCAGTTCAGCCCAATTTATCAAACATCTTTTAGGAGAGTGGCCCAATCATTAGCTCGGCCCATAATAATACACGGGCTAAAACAACTAGGATTTTTGGTTCCGGCCCAAATCATGAATTATTCTAAATAGAATTGTAACATTTTCTTTATTTTTTGTACGTAGTATAAGGACCATGACTTTGCCCGTACGATTAACTTCTTATGAAAAATGCCAAGGTGCCATAAATCACTACATGAAAATTTTAAAAATAATAATATATAAATAAAATAAAAATGGTATGTACGAAGTATGTTAACATATCATGCAAGATGGAATAGTGCAACTATGCGAGATGAAAGTTGGAAGCATTAATTTAGAATATGCACTATGCACCATATGATTTGCAAGGAAGGGTATAAGTTGATTACATGGACAAAACAATCATGAAAGTGAAGGCGGAGCAACGAGGCACCCATACGAGGCTCTTTGTTGATAGCAGATTGCACCACACCTCTGATAGTCAGGAATAGTTGTGGACAAGAATTATAGTATAAATTAGCATCAGATCTTCCGATACAAAGTGGAAGAACGACGAACAAGACTAGCAAAAGAGGAGACGGAGAAGCCATTTGTATGTTACTAATCAAGCAACTCAATGCTTATCTAGCAAGTATGTATATGAAAGAGTGTGTTGAGAACAAGATCATCAATTCAAGGCTATTTATAGTAGTCCTTAAGTTCTTGCATGTAGGATTTTAGGTCGAACACTCTCAAGGTTGGGGCCCTTTCAAGGCACCTAATTCCATGACTTGTAGAAAGTTAAAATGGAACTAAATTTCTACGTTTCCACACAAAGGTATAATAAATTAAGATTAAAAAAATCATTAAGAATTTGACAAAAATAATAAAGGTGATTAATTAATTTATGGTAAATTTGCTACGTTGTTAGTTGATATGAAAGTATGCTCAACAACTCCATATAATTAAGATTTGATAATACGCGGAGATCATAGTGCTCACCTTTAACAGGATGTATGTGTTACTTTTTTGACTTAGTTAAATTTCTTTGCATGAGCTTCATGCTTTATCATCTTTCATTTTAGCCAATTTTTCTAGTGTTAGTTGTGAGCAAGTTATTGGTCGCCATGTTCAGCTTTATTCTAACAATTTTTTTTAACGTTGTCTTTACAAAAAAAAAAAAAAAAAAAAAAAAAAAAAAAAAAAAAAAAAGTGCTTTTGAAATTGCATATATAATTTGTAACTTTTCTAGTATCACTTATCCATTATTAAAATTGCATAATTTGATTTTTATTTGAGTAATCAAAAGCTTGTTAATCTTATTCATATACTAGTATATATTTTTAACCACTCAAAAATATTGTTAGAATTTTCAACGTGCATGTAGTAATTAATTTCAAGAATATGGATTTTTTTTTTAGATTTTTCATAGATGTTTTTGTATGATTTTAAATATTAATGGCTACTATCATGTGTGTTTTGAATACCATAATTGAAGCAATTAGTACAGCTGACATAAGATGATACTAGGACAAGACGACAAGTACTTTAAAGAAACGATAGCATAAATCAAATTATGAAAGTGTAGATTTGAAAGGAGACGTAATCGTGTTCAAAGTATTTTGACACATTAAGGAATCGAATAATCAATGTTAGAACTAATAAATTAGATAGTACAATCAATCTAAAATACATATATATTGTCTAATAGCCTTAAAAAACCTACTCTATTTTAGATATTTTTTTTAGCCTCAATAACAGCGAATTGAACATTATGTTACTAAGAGATTGATGTCATTAGTTATGCAATTTAAATTACATGATGTGTTGGTCTTTATTTACTCCCTCCACAATTTATTTTTTACTTCTAAAAACTGAAATTGTTATTAGTACATCTTTTCTAACTGATTGATCCGTGCAAATTGGTCCAAGCCAAACATTAAAACATATTCTTCAAAATATATATATTACATAGATAAGATGGAGTGCGTATATTATAAACATGATATAAGATATGTTTATGTTAGATAGCGCAAAGTTTTTTTATATTTTAATTGTTATATTGCTAGTTTTAAGCAAGACTTATTAGCATGATCAGGACTATTAATTATAGCTATTGATTTTTTTCCCCTATATGCATGTTTGTCGAATTTTCACAAGTTTGGTCATTTCCAAGTCACCTAACTCAAAAACTTAATCCAATCAACAGTTCAACACCCAAAAAAAAAAAAAAAAAATGTTTCTAGACAACGATTATATTAGAAATATCATGAAGATATTGACTATAATATTATTTATCTTTGGGTGAAACTAATGGAGATGTTCAGATGTATGCATAATGCATCAAAAACGATTTTTATTTTCCGGATTTGGATAAACGTGGATATTATAATGCACTCTAAAAAGACAATGCAACTTTTTGACTTGTTAAATAAATTTGAGTAGTTAAATTTTATTCTTACCCCTTTCCTTGTTGCCAGTAGTGAGCAATTCATTGGACAAGATTTATATTAAGATTAAGATGATTTACTTTTTATTTGGCATAACTTTGTTTCTAAGCTAGCATTATTGACGGCAATTGGTGAACCTTTTCCTAAATTATTTGCAATGAACTTAATTAAGAAAATATCCCTTGGTCATATGCCAACAAATGGGTAAATTTAAGATGTTTTTCGAGTAATTAGGAAAATTGAATCTTACTCCGTTAGAGGCTATTTCTATTTGATTTAAAACATGATCTTTTATATGACCAAACAAAAGGAACTTCTTGTAAGATAATGTAAACTTCTCAAGTAGAGCTAAAAAGATATGTAAAGATTTCTAAGATATTAAAAGATATTCTACGTAAAATATCTGTTACATACGGAGTAGAAGTTTTTAATCAATTTCCAAATTGATCAAGTATATGTACTAACGGAGTATCTTTTACTACTTATTCTTAAAGAAACATTTAAATTCCCAGTTAAAAAAAAAAAATACATTTAAATTCACAACAAAAACAAAGAAACATGTTGGGTATATATGTATATGTATCTATTGTTATATGTATATGTATCTATTGTTATTTTCTAAAAGGTTAGTCAAAGTAATTAATGATGATGAAAAATCAAAAACCACTAACGATATGATATTGCATGTATGATATTGATAGGGAACCAACTCCCTAGCTAGTACAATGTATCTCTAAAGATGTCCATCTTTTCGCATGTCCAAGAGAACCTTATTTAGGGAGCAGTAAGTTCGTAACAGAAAAAGATAATTAATTACACTATGATTCGAATATAATGTTGAATATTAATTGAGCTAATGGCTCTTGATAGTTTGTCATTTGTATATCTACATATATAACAAGATTACAATAATACCTTTAATATGATACTATTAAAAACACTTATAACTTATAAGAAGTAACCATTAGATCATTTTGATGTGAAACTCCTGAAGGTGAAGTGATTTTCATTGATATTTATATATAGGGTTACAAACGTAAGTCTTAATCGTGTTAAACAATCTCAAAAGATATACTGTACAATATTCACAAAATATATCTTATCCTATCATTCCTATGACATAATATATCTCTGTATATTCTATCAGAAACTTTAAATAATACTTGTAGTGTGAGATTTATATTACCATATCATTCTTGGAATGCAAGTAATATTAGAATTTGATTAATTTTGGTTACCTAACTTTAGAAATAATGTTTCATGGCATGCATGTCTACTGTCTAGTGTCTACATGATCAAGTATTTATTTAGGTTTGTAATGCTTTGCTGCTCGACTCTTTGAGCTCTTAATAAAATGGTAGCTTTTCCCGTCAAAAAAAATACGAAGTATATTTATTAATTTAGGCATTCCCTCAACAACGAAAAAAAAAACACTTTATTATGTAAGCATCAATTGATATAACTAACGAACCAAAGATTCTAGCAGCGTATAATTTTTCATGTTAAAGAACTAAGAAATTAAGAATGGGTGTAACCAGAGAAGCATAATTTCGATTTCCTTGTTTTTTTAAAAAAAAACTTTACTTATGTATATTATAAACCCTGGTTAATATGCTATTGAGCTTATATCAATTATCCAAAAAAAAAAAAAAAGAGTTATAATTTGGCGAAAATTACATTCATGCTATCATATGCCATGACTTATATTATTTGCATCAATTCCGTAGCTCACTAGGTTTATTTATTTCTAACTATGATTATTGGAGTAATAATTAAGTTGAAGTTCTTGATCTGACTTTGTATTAAGTATACTTTAGCTTCAATAATTAGCAAAAATGCTTGCTAATCCAAGAAATGCAAACTTTCAACGCTAAGTAAAAAAGGGGCCGTAATAGCCAATTTATAAAAGAGGACTCCTCCTCAGAGTCTCAGACAATGCAAGCCCATAAGTCCAATTACAAGGGTTTGACTAATTGACGGTGAATTTTGACTTTTTGGTCACTTGTTAAAACTTCTTAAAATATGATTAGTTTGTTATATGTCTGATATAGGATAGAAAACATTAGAATTTTATTATTATTATTATTATTTAATCGTTCCAAATTTCCAATAGTTTCCTATTTGTATTAGTTTTCTAGTAATACAAGAAAACATTAGCTAGGTTATATTACACAGTATAACCGGTTTTATGGTTTCCTATATGTATTTAAATTACTTTTCAGCGTAATTCAAAATAGGCTAGGTAAGTTATAAAATTAATTAATTTTATTTTACTATGTATATTATGATATTATCAATAACTTCCTCTTATCCTCTATATGTAAAATCATCATTTAATTTCCACTCAAATTTGAAAATCATAGTTGATATCGAACTTTATTTTTGTACAACGCAATCTAATCCTATGTGATTGTGTATGAAATCTTTGTTGCTACCCTCAATATATCCCACAAAAATATATCCCCAATTAACTTTAATTTTTATATAAAGCCTCTAATCCCTAGCTTTAATTATTCATTAGAAAATTAAAGATATCCTACACTGTCATAAATTAAATTTAGTGCATACTTGTTTGTAATGGAGTTAAGTATGGAAACTAAAAAGTATGAGTTGCTCCATGTTCTTGGTGTCGTAATTCCTTGTTGCCATGATAATCCTAATAAACCACACGACGACTCGTCTTCTTGCTCTAAGAAACTCAACGTTAGGCTAGTCTTCGACGTGTACGAAAGCTTAATATATTATCATACAAACAGTCGAAAATTGGTGAGTTTGCGTTATGTACCTACCAATACATGTTTTAGTTTCAACCCTTTTTGTCCTTCATGTCGAAATATTATTGCTAAATATCTTTTAGTACATAAGAATTGTATGTCTGTTGATGGGGTGAATAATGAGTTGAAACATCTAAGTGATGATGTATGGTGTAAATTGATCGTCATGGCATTACGTGGCAATGATTGTGATCAAAGACAGGTTGAGATTTACGAGTATAAGCTTGATCTTTTAGGGCATGGTCCGGCAAGGATTTTTTTGAGGAGGAGATACCAATTATAATGGGGCTAGAAAAGGTTAGTTTCGATGATGATTGCGAGTTTTTGAAAAGAGAGGATACATGTGGTATTTGTTTATTGAAATTGAAAATCATGGACAACAAAGAGGATGATGAAGGTCTAAAGATCGATAATAATGATACTGCTACTAGTAATACTGATGTTCATAGTAATGTTGAAATTAAAGCAAAGTCGCTTGTGAAGTTGCCTTGCGAGCATGTGTTTCATGAGCCTTGTGTACTTAGATGGCTTCATAAAAAATGTGTTTGCCCTTTTTGCCGGTTTAAATTGGAAAAACCTAAAAACACTGATGATGACGACGAATCCTTTGATTAGATCTGAATTTATTTGATACCAACCAATACATGTTTTAATTTTATTAACCCTTTTTGTCTGATCAAATTAAAATATGCAGTATGTGAAGGAGGACTTAGGAGTTAGGAGCGCGCGCTCCTAGGATTAATGAAGGCTTCCTTACAATGCTTCTCAACCCTGAGTAAACGGCATCTCATTGTTAAAGCTCGCTAGCATTGTTCACCTATAAAGACGCTGGCAAAGAACAAAAACACCAACATGCTACAACTATATAAAAGGGGGTTAGAAAAGAGTTAAAAGGTGGAAGAAATTAAAAACTATATTTAAATGGACTAAAAATATTTTTATCAATAATTGGATTATAATTAATCATATCATTACATTGTATTCTCACTTAGAAGTAACTAGATGAAAGCCCGTGCGATGCACGATTTTTCATATATAAATCTCACGAAAAGATATTTTTGTATTTGATTATTTTACTACTTCGTATTTAATAATTTCAGACAAAAAAAAAAAAAAAAAAACAAATAATAATCTAATTAAAGTGAATCGACCAGAAATTTAATGATCACATGTTTCTTAATAAATCAAGATGATCGTTAACAAAATTTGTGATTTTATTCGATGTATATTATTTTTCTTAATTTTAAAATAAATCGTGAATTTCCTCCCAATTGTTATATATTTAGATAAAATTCTTAAAGTCAAAAAATAATATTTTATATTTGATTAATTTAAACTTGAAAATTTCATTTGTTAAACCTGCTTATGTGGCACCTGAATTATTTAATTCTAAAAGAAATTACAAATCTTTATATAAATTGTCAACAACTAAAATTTTATTCATGATAATAATAACCTTACAGAACACTTTTTGAAAAATTATAATCCTAACGTTTAAAATTATAATCATAGTGTAAAATGTCGGGAAAAAACTACCCTATTACACACTGTGTACACCATAATAAGAAATGAAAGTAGTATATATATTTTGAAAAAAGAAAAGGAGAGATTTACCAAGAGTGAAGCCAAATGTATGCCAATCCCAGCCCAGTCGAAAAAACAACACCACGCGCAATGCTGATAACAAAAACTCTTCTACTCCGATCCATTGAAATAAGAAAAAGGGGGCAAAAGAGTTTTTTGCTATCAGCATTGAGCAGAAATGTTGGGAGTTTGAGACGAACAATCGCTTAATGGTTTGGAAGGATAATAATGGTTGTGTAATGGTCTATATATAGGCTTCAATTTTGCTTAAAAATAAAAAATTAAAGGAAAATAAATACTTTCGTTACCTAATTACCTGGACATTTATTTTTTCTTCGCGGGGTGATAAATTGCTGACTTTCTGAGTGAGCATTTTCGTGGGAAAGTTTTTGACTTGCGCCAGTCGACAATCGTTACCCCTCCTTTTCAAAAGAATTCCTTGACTTATTCTTAATACGGAGTACTATTACCAGTAAGTGGCAGTCACAAGTTCACCACCACTATATTACTAGTGTAGTAGTGTTGAAATGTTGAATGATTTAAGGGATATTTTCTTGAATTTTATGCCACTTTGTTGATCTTAAGTTTTGATGATGACTCAAGGAACCTAAGCAAACCCATAAGGGCTTTAACATTTGTCTATTAGCTTTGAAGTGTTGACAGGTTTATATGCTACGAAGTTCTAGAGTCAGAATGGAGCATGGAACAAGGTCAAAGGAAGAGCTTTGGACAAGGATAGAAGACAATCAGAAGCCAAGTTCCTTGAGTGAGGAACTGAAGCTCCAGAGTCGAAGCTTCACTAAGTTCCAAGGAGTCTATTGTATCTTTAATATTTATTTTAGGCTTCTTGTATATATGTTAAGTACTTTGATTATTGATAGGATTTTAAGTGGATTGAATTTCAGTTTATAAAGATTTTATTTTCCTTGTTTAAAAAAGATTCTATTTTATTTTCGGAAAATTATCTTTTATTCTATTTATTTTAAAGATTTTCTGTTTTAACTTTATCCTATTGTTTTGGAAAATCTGACTTGGTAAAATCTTCTTTGAAACTCTTTTAACGGTTCTTTTACTTGGTCAAGGAGGTTGAGATATTTAAGGAAGCAGTAAACCATTTCCTTCAGCTTGCTGCCCAAGCCTCCACGAACTGCACTTCCTAGTTTCATGGGAGTTGTGGTGAAGTGGAAGTCAAGGCAGACGTGGGAGTTTTTCAACTGATTTCCTCTGGTATAAATAGAATTAGTTTTCTATTTTGAAGAGTACACTTGAGCATTACAATCTTCTAAGCTTTTCGAAAAGAGTGAAAATCCACTTAAGTCCTTGAGTGTCTTTGTACTTAGCATCTTAGAGTTTTAATTCGAGTTGTATTGGGAAGAGTTTGGGTAAACTCTAGAGTGTGTAGATTGCTAGCTTTGAGTGAAGCAAGGAGAAAGAGAGAGATTTGAGAGCTCAACTGATTGAGGGATCAGTTGAGGGGGAACTTAAGTTCGTAGAGGAACTTGAGTTTAGAGTCTTAATTTGTAATAGGTTGTTTGCCCTATTATTATTAAGAATTGAGTTTAAAATCCCTTGTGGTCGTGGTTTTTCTTCTTGATTAGGGCCAAGAAGTTTTCCACGTAAAATCTCTCTTGCACTTTAAAGTTTTTGTTTGAGTTTCTTTTAGAACCACGCAAAATTACCCCAGTTCCTCCACAATACAATTCACCCCCCCTCTTGTATTGTTCATTCGAGTCAACAATTGGTATCAGAGCAGGTTCCTCGAAGAAATCAGGAAACCCTGACGAGTTAAGTTCCTGGAATCAAGATGAACAATCACGAGAAACTGGAAGAAGGTTACTCCACGCAGCGTCCTCCTATGTTCAATGGGAAATTCTACACCTATTGGAAGAACAGGATGGAGATCTTTATCAAAGCTGACAACTACCAGGTTTGGAGAGTTATCGAAGTTGGTGATTTTGAAATTACCAAAACCAACAGTGAAAATGAGGTAGTACCTAAACCTATGTCTGAGTTTGATAAGGAAGATTTTGAGAAAATGGAAATTAATGCACTTGCTGTTAAATTACTTCATTGTGGTCTTGGACCCCATGAACACAATCGTGTTATGGGTTGTAAAAATGCTAAAGAAATTTGGGATTTACTTCAAGTAACTCATGAAGGAACTAACGAAGTGAAACGCTCTAAAATTGACTTGCTTATGTCAAAATATGAACGGTTTGAAATGCAACCAAAAGAATCAATTCAGGAAATGTTAACTAGATTCACTAACATTATTAATGAGCTTGTTTCTCTTGGAAAGCAAATCCTTATTGATGAGCAGGTCAGAAAAGTTCTAAGAAGCCTCCCTCAAGATGAGAGATGGAGAGCCAAGGTAACAACCTTACAAGAAACAAAGGACTTCACAAAGTTCAACATTGAGCAACTTGCTGGTTCCCTCATGACTCATGAGTTGCACCTGGGAACAAGCAACAGTGAAGGAAACCGAGGAAAAGGCTTGGCTCTCAAAGCTGGAGATCAAGAAGAATCTGAAGTAGATGAAGAAGAGGCAGCTATGCTGGTGAGAAGGTTCAAAAGAATGTTCAACAGAAACAACAGGTCAAGGAACTTCACCAAGAAACCCTCTACTTCAAAGGCTGACTCTGGTTGTCACAAATGTGGATCACTGGAACACTTCATTCGTGAGTGTCCACTTTGGGAAACAGAGAAAGATAAAGGGAAGGCAAAGGAACAAGTTAAGAGCAACTACAACAAAACTCCTTTCAACAAAACAGACATAAGGAAGGCTATGATAGCTGCATGGGGAGATTCTGAAAGTGAGGATGAAGAGGAACAACCTGAAGAAGAATCAGCTCATCTGTGTTTGATGGCCAAACGTGATGACAGGGCTTACAATGATGAGCTTGCTAAAGAGGTATTCCTTGATCCTAATGTACTTAAAACTTATACTAAAGATGCTCTCATTGATTTAGTGTTTGAAATGGAAGATGAATGGACTCACACTAGTATTCGTCTAGGTGAGTGTCAAAGAGCTCTCAAAGTCTGCAAGGAACACAGTACGTGGATTGAAAATCAACGAACTGATGTGCAAAGCAGATTTTTTGAACTTTTTGACAAGAATCTTCTCTTAAAAGAAATGAATGAGAAACTCAAGTTTGAAAATATTATGATTAATGTAGAACTGACTCAATACAAACTAGCTAATGCTGAAATATCTCCAAGTTCCTCCTCTGAATCTTTGCCTAAATTTAATGAGGATTTTGAAAAATTAAAATTTGATCTTGATGAGTTAAGAATTGAAAAGGCAAAATTGGAGAAGGAACTTGAGCTTCGAAAAGAAAGATGCATCAGTCATGTTGGAATTCCTAAGTGGATTGAGAATGCTCAAACCAAAAGAACTGGAGGTCTAGGATTCATACGTTCAAAGCATAAGAACAAGAAAAAATATGTAGACCTGCCCAGCTATAAAGTATGTACCTTCTGTGGTAAAACTGGCCATCTTGTTGCTACTTGTAACAAGAAGGAACAGTCTGTTAACAAGAATGTTAGACAAGTCTGGGTAAAGAAATCTGATATTGCTTCAACGTCCAAGGAACCCAAGGAAACCTGGGTTCCTGAATCTAACCAATGAGTTCTTTTGCAGGTCCTAGTGAGGGGGAACAACACGTGGTACCTCGACAGTGGTTGTTCAAAGCATATGACAGGAGACAAATCAAAGTTTCTCTCACTAGAGGCCTATCCAGGAGGAACTGTGACCTTTGGAGACAACAAGAAGGGTGAAGTAATTGCTAAAGGAAAAGTAGGAAGGTCCAGTTCTCATTCAATAGAAAATGTACTTTTGGTTGAGGGTTTAATGCACAATTTGCTGAGCATATCACAATTTTGTGATAAAGGAAACTCTGTAAGTTTTACCTCTGATTCATGCAACATCATTAATGATAAAACAGGAAGGGTTGTTCTTGAAGGAACTAGAAAAGGGAACACACACATTGTGGATCTGAATTCTGTTCCAAGGAACAACCTCACCTGCCTGAGTGCCATTAATGATGATCCTTTATTATGGCATAGACGTTTTGGACATGCTAGCTTCTCACTCATGGATAAACTTAGAGCAAGGAACTTGGTCATAGGGCTTCCCTCAGTCAAGTTCCTCATACAACATATCTGTGATGCATGTGTGAGAGGCAAGCAAGTCAGGTCCTCCTTCAAAAGCAAAAACATGGTCAGCACCACAAAGCCATTGGAGCTAATCCATATGGATTTGTGCGGCCCCATGCGTGTTCAAAGTAGAAGTGGAAAGAAATATGTTTTAGTTATTATTGATGATTTTTCTAGATTTACCTGGGTGATTTTCTTGTCTAGCAAGGACGAGACTTTTGATGAATTTGTGTCCTTTTCCAAAAGAGTTCAAAAGTCAAGTGGAAATCAAATTATCCACATTCGATCAGATCATGGAACAGAGTTTGAGAATTCAAGATTCGATGACTTTTGCAAAGAAAATGGCATGGATCATAACTTTTCAGCTCCAAGAACTCCTCAACAGAACGGAGTTGTTGAAAGGAAGAACAGGACTCTAGAAGACATGGCAAGAACTATGCTCATAGCAAGTGGTCTTCCAAGGAACTTCTGGGCTGAAGCTATTAATACTGCTTGTTATATTATTAATAGAGTTATGATGAGACCAATCATCAATAAGACTCCTTATGAATTGTTTAAGGGCAGAAAACCCAATATTTCTCACTTTCGAGCTTTTGGATGCAGGTGTTTTGTCCATAATAATGGGAAAAGGAACATAGGAAAATTTGATGAAAGAAGTGATGAAGCTGTGTTCCTTGGCTATGCATCAAATAGCAAGGCTTACAGAGTTTACAACAAAAATACATTGTGTGTAGAAGAAAGCATTCATGTGATATTTGATGAATCTAATATGTTTATGAATGTACAGGAACAAGACATTAATGATTATGAAATTGGAATGATTAGAGACAGGAAAGAAGAGGAAGAAGCCTCCAAGCAAACCAAGGAAGTAGAAGAGGAACCTGAGCAAGAACATCAAGAAAATGCTGAAGTTCCTGATCAAGAAACCCCGGGGGAACAAGATCATGAAGAATCCGGCAACGAGGAAAATGCAGAAGAAACCGAAGAAGAAGCGCCTCGAATTGGAGTTCCTGCTAGAGAGTTTCATACAAAGCCATTCAAATATCAAGGCTCTCACCCAACAGATTTTATCATAAGTGATATTGGTAAAGGAACTCAGACCAGATCACAGATGAGGAACTTCTGTGCCTTCCAAGCCTTCTTATCCACAATTGAGCCAAGAAATCATGACGAAGCTCTGAAGGATGCTGACTGGATAATAGCCATGCAAGATGAACTAAATGAGTTTGAAAGGAACAAGGCCTGGCATCTTGAAGAGAAACCAGAACACAAAAAGGTTATAGGGCTCAAGTGGGTATTCAGGAACAAACTGGATGAATATGGAACAATTGTGAGAAACAAGGCCAGACTTGTTGTGAAGGGCTACAATCAGCAAGAAGGTATTGATTTCGAAGAAACTTTTGCTCCTGTTGCTAGATTAGAAGCTATTAGAATATTAATTGCTTTTGCTTCTTTCATGGGTTTCAAACTGTATCAAATGGATGTTAAATGTGCTTTCCTAAATGGTTTTCTTGAAGAGGAGGTGTACGTAGAACAACCTCCTGGTTTCGAAAATCCCCAATTTCCTAATCATGTCTTTAAGCTTGATAAAGCTCTTTATGGGCTGAAACAAGCTCCTAGAGCTTGGTATGAAAGGCTCTCTAAGTTCCTTCTTCAAAATGATTTTAAAATAGGAAAAGTAGATAAAACTTTGTTTTTAAAATCTAAAGGAACTGATTTACTAGTTGTTCAAATATATGTTGATGATATTATTTTTGGAGCAACTAACAAAAACTTGTGCAAGTACTTTGCTGAACTAATGAGTGGTGAATTCGAGATGAGCATGATGGGGGAACTCAACTTCTTCCTTGGACTACAAATCAAACAAACAGAAAGAGGTATTGCAATTCACCAACAAAAGTATGTCAAGGAACTACTGAAGAAATATAATCTTGACCAAGCAAAGACCTACCATACACCTATGGGAACAGGCACAAGGTTAGATGAAGATCTACAAGGAACTAGTGTAGATCAAACTGGATACAGAGGTATGATTGGATCTCTTTTATACTTAACTGCTAGTAGACCTGATATAGCATTTAGTGTTGGCTTATGTGCAAGGTTTCAATCTATTCCTAAAGAATCACATCTTATAGCAGTGAAAAGGATCCTACGGTACCTCAAAGGAACTGACAATCTTTGTCTCTTCTATCCTAGAAGTGATACTTTTGATTTAAAAGGTTTTGCAGATGCTGACTATGCAGGGGATCTGGTGAACAGAAAAAGTACTTCAGGGATGATTCAGTTTCTTGGGCCATGTCTAGTTTCTTGGGGATCCAAGAAACAGAACACAGTGGCCTTGTCAACTGCTGAAGCTGAATATGTGGCAGCTGCTGCCTGTTGTTCTCAAGTACTCTGGATAAAACAACAACTAAGGGACTATGGTATGAAATATAATTGCATTCCTATTTATTGTGATAATACTAGTGCCATATGCATTTCAAAAGATCCAGTTCATCATTCTCGTGTAAAGCATATTCATATAAGGCATCATTTTCTTAAGGATAATGTGGAAAAAGGCTTAATTAAATTAGATTTTTGTGAGACTGAAAATCAAATTGCTGACATTCTTACTAAGCCTTTGAGCAGGGACAAATTTGAAAAGATGCGCATGGAACTTGGTATGATACAATTGAGTTAGAAGACCTCAAGTTTCCCCAAGGTATAAGTCAATCATGCATGCATTATATTTGTCTTACACAACGTGTATATGTGAAAACATAGTCCTGAGTATTAGAATGTATGGCATTGCATATGGGATTGTGGCTGTATGTGAAGAAATCAAATTGCACTTGCTTATCTGTATTACTAACAAACTATGTTGATTTGTTCCAAGTTCCTCCTAAAATTTCTTAAGATTTCGTTCTATCTATTCCTAAATTAATTAGCTAGTCAGTTAATTAATTTTATCTTTTTGAAAAATCTTATCATATATTCAGAATTTTTGAATCATCCCTTAAATATCTATCCTTTGAATTCAAATCTATCTTCTGAATTTTTTTAAATACCCTAGAACCTTCGCATTTAATTTCATTCTAATCAAGCAATTAATCTAGACCATCTTGCCAAATCACTTCAAGATTAATCTGACCAAGTGAGAAGCATTTTTACCATATCTCTTCAAACGACACATACCCCATTCAATTCACCTTCTACACTATTCCACCGACCTAATTCACCTCTCAGAATTCACCCCACTATAAAATGAAACCAAACCCTAACCACTGTTCCTCACCACCCTACTCCGTAAAATACACACTTGTCTTCAGTGATTCTTCTCCAGTTCCCATGGAAATCTCACCAAAAATCCAAAATTCACCTCAAAAAGCATCACCCATGGAAGTTGAGACTGAAACCTCAACTCAAGCTATCGCTGAAACCCCACAAAACAAGCCCATGGCTCGCAGTGATTCAAAGAAGAGGAAGATAGAGGTTGAAGAGGAATTGGACTACGAGGAACTCGGTGAACCGATTCAGGGGGAAAAATCAAAGTCACCTGCTGTCAAGAGGCTTGAAGCAAGCTCTGATCGATTCATCGCTGGTCTCTGCATTAATCTCAAGTGGTGTGAGATAAGTAAGTATACTGAACTTCTTGATATTCTTGAGGCTCAAAATTGGGTTAAGTTGTTTAGTGAATGTTATGACAATGTGATTGCTCATGCTCCGTTAAAAGAATTTTGTGCAAATTTTAAGAATGTGAATGGTGTGTGTACTAGCCGAGTTAAAAATAAGAAAATTAGTTTTGATGCTGATGATTTGGCTGCTGTGTTTGGAACTCCTAATGAGGGGTTTGATGAGTATTTTAAAGGAGAAACTGAATTAAGTGTTGATGATGTTTCTATTGAAAAAATTGTTGAGTCAATTGGAGGTAAAGCTTCCAAAGTAAAAACCAACCATAACCTGTTCAATTCTCTCCCATCCAAAAACTGCTGTTTATCTTTGTTCACATGGCCATTATACCAAGAACCCAGCACAGGAACGAGGCTAACCACCTTGATGCTGTGCTCATGTACTGCCTTGAAAACAAGATACAAATAAACTTCCCCTCCCTAATGATCCAGCATCTCACTCACTGCCTTGCCAACCATTTGAAGGTTGGATATGAAAATTTGCTAATCACTCTCCTTGAAAGCTGTGGTGTCTCCATGACTAACTATGAAAGCCTCAAGCTAAAAACAAACCATTATGTACAACCAAGAACCCTCGAGGCCAGAAACCTAACTGTTATAGATGGAGTCACCCAATTCCTTTCCAAAACTCTTCCAAAACCCAAGCAGGATGAAGGTAGTGTGAAGAAAATGGAGGAAGAGGAGTTGGATAGATGGCTGGAGGGAGAGGACAGTGAGGGTGAGGGAGAAAAGAAGGCTAAGGAAGTGCTCACAATGCCTGCAAAGAGTGCTCCTAGTGTTGGAAAAAGGAAGAGTACAAGGTTGGCTTTTAGGCCAAAAGGAAAAGACAAAGCTGAATCAACTGCTGTTGTGGATTTATGTGATGATAAGGGAGAAGAGAGAACTTTTGTTCAGGGGGAACAGGGCACTTTCACTGAGGCTGCAGTTCAAGTAGAAGATGAGGTGGGGTTGACTGGTCTTGGTTCTGTCAGCTCTACTCTACAACTGAGGGCTCTCAAGGATACAGTGCAGAAACTTGTTGATGCACAGCCTGTTCTAGTCCAGAGGATTAAGTCTCTGGAGAAGATGGTGGCAGAATTGGCAAAGGCTTCTACTGAGCTCACATCAGCAGTACAGCAGAGCACCTCCAGTATATCTCAAGGGCAATCAGATCTGTTGAAGAAGTTGGAGGATCTGGTCATTGAAGAGGTGCCAGCAGAAGATGCAGGAGAAGAGCATCTATCCTCTGCCCCTGAAGCCTAATTCTGTTTTCTCTTATGTCTTAGCCATGAAACTTTTTATCTTTGAACTTGGTCTGGATTGAACTTTGTCTTATTTTGCTTCTTTTGGTCTGTAAACACTTAAACAGGGTATTTTGTTTGCTTTTGGATGTTCTGGAGGAACATCAGTTTGTCTATATGGATGTTGCATGTTTGCTTTATGACTATTTGCATACTATTTCTGCCTATATGTGTTTTGTTCTATGCTTTGGACACAAACCATTATCATGGTGCTGTGTTTAGATATGTATATTTGTGTGCATTAATTTTGATGAACGCCAAAAGGGGGAAAAGAAGGCAAACTCAATTGTTGACAAGCTCTCCATCCATCTAAGTCTAGAAGGTATAAATTTTTTTTTTTTTTTTTTTCAGTTCCTTAAATTTTTCTTTTCTAGTTCATTTTATTTTAAGTTTTTCTTTTTCTAATTGTCTTTATTTTTTTATGAGTTTGCTTAGGTTTGTCATTCATCAAAAAGGGGGAATATTGTTGATCTTAAGTTTTGATGATGACTCAAGGAACCTAAGCAAACCCATAAGGGCTTTAACATTTGTCTATTAGCTTTGAAGTGTTGACAGGTTTATATGCTACGAAGTTCTAGAGTCAGAATGGAGCATGGAACAAGGTCAAAGGAAGAGCTTTGGACAAGGATAGAAGACAATCAGAAGCCAAGTTCCTTGAGTGAGGAACTGAAGCTCCAGAGTCGAAGCTTCACTAAGTTCCAAGGAGTCTATTGTATCTTTAATATTTATTTTAGGCTTCTTGTATATATGTTAAGTACTTTGATTATTGATAGGATTTTAAGTGGATTGAATTTCAGTTTATAAAGATTTTATTTTCCTTGTTTAAAAAAGATTCTATTTTATTTTCGGAAAATTATCTTTTATTCTATTTATTTTAAAGATTTTCTGTTTTAACTTTATCCTATTGTTTTGGAAAATCTGACTTGGTAAAATCTTCTTTGAAACTCTTTTAACGGTTCTTTTACTTGGTCAAGGAGGTTGAGATATTTAAGGAAGCAGTAAACCATTTCCTTCAGCTTGCTGCCCAAGCCTCCACGAACTGCACTTCCTAGTTTCATGGGAGTTGTGGTGAAGTGGAAGTCAAGGCAGACGTGGGAGTTTTTCAACTGATTTCCTCTGGTATAAATAGAATTAGTTTTCTATTTTGAAGAGTACACTTGAGCATTACAATCTTCTAAGCTTTTCGAAAAGAGTGAAAATCCACTTAAGTCCTTGAGTGTCTTTGTACTTAGCATCTTAGAGTTTTAATTCGAGTTGTATTGGGAAGAGTTTGGGTAAACTCTAGAGTGTGTAGATTGCTAGCTTTGAGTGAAGCAAGGAGAAAGAGAGAGATTTGAGAGCTCAACTGATTGAGGGATCAGTTGAGGGGGAACTTAAGTTCGTAGAGGAACTTGAGTTTAGAGTCTTAATTTGTAATAGGTTGTTTGCCCTATTATTATTAAGAATTGAGTTTAAAATCCCTTGTGGTCGTGGTTTTTCTTCTTGATTAGGGCCAAGAAGTTTTCCACGTAAAATCTCTCTTGCACTTTAAAGTTTTTGTTTGAGTTTCTTTTAGAACCACGCAAAATTACCCCAGTTCCTCCACAATACAATTCACCCCCCTCTTGTATTGTTCATTCGAGTCAACACACTTCTTAAAACTTTTTTTTTGACCTTCTTACAACTTCTACTCCGTAACTCTGATTGTAGTTTTTTTTTTTTTTTTTTTTTTTTTTTTATTTACTCTGTATCATCATCAACTTTGCAATTTAACAATGAATACTTTCCCTCCAATTTCCCCTTCTATGACGTCAGAGAATGATCACCTCGTTATACACTCATTTTAGGCCCAATCTTTTGTAATAGCCAACTATTTGAACAAGAAATGTTAGAAATTCAAGAACATCACGTCATATACCGAGTAAATGGATATAGTTAACTGCATAATTGCATTAGATTCAAATTATTGGACTTAAAATTTTGGTTGAAAAAGATTGAGATTTAAATTACAAGAAAGTGGCAAAAGCCTATAAGTGATCGTATTGATCAAGTTGTTACTTAAATCAGGTCATATTCAGGTTACGGAGTTGTACACATATAATCGGAATGATATCGATTATCAAATGTAGTTAAGATTTGTCAAAATCCATTGATATTGAATAGATTTTTACCAGGTCTTATATACGAGACAATCTATAATTAAGTGACATCCAGTGATGCATTCTTATTTATATCATCACTTAGAGTCTTAGATTAGTACACTAAAGAAAGCTTACAAATTAAACACATAACAACCTTCCTAGTTAAATCAACCTACTACATAATTATAATCCTAGTGAAGCATCTACAATCTTCCCTTCCATGTGAGCATAGTTTCCATCCTCTTGCACAATTTTAGGCTCCCTTTTGTACACATAAGCACTTGATGCCCATAAAAATGCCCCCATATTCACAATAGCCAACCCAAACAAGAACAAGTAGTAGTAGTCCAAGTGACAATCATTCAAATTGTTACCTATCCATCTCTTCCCCCCATTTTTACCTGTCAACTTATTTACCATGGTAATGAGAAAACTATTCAAGAAGTTTCCAACTCCAATCGCGCTTGTAAAAAACGTTGTCCCTAGGCTTTGCATGTCATCCGGTGATTGATCGTAGAAGAACTCAAGCAAACCAATGGAGTTGAACACATCCGCCACACCAATAAGTACATATTGAGGCAATAGCCAAAATATGCTCATTGGAACCATATCATTTTTACCTAGTACATGTTCCTTTTTAATTACATGCATTCTTTGCATCTCTACCACGTAGGCGAATGCTATGGCCACAATTTGGATGATGCAACCAATGCCTAGTCGTTGGAGGATGGTGATCCCTCTAGGATTGCCGGTTTTTGCTCGCATGAAGGGCACGAAGTAGCGGTCATAAATAGGCACGAAGAGGAGCATTGATAGGGTAACGAAGCTAGTTAGGGAGGCGGCCGGGACTTGGAAGGTACTTCCTATGTGACGGTCTAGGGTAGTTCCTTGTTTAACAAAGAGGGTGTTGATTTGAGCCCAAATTGTGCTTGGAATAAGGAGTACTAGCCATATCATAATCATCCCACATACTTGCTTTGTTTTCTCAACTTGTGCTTCTGTGCATGGGAGCCTTGAGCTACCTTCTTTTATTGTTGCCTTGTCCCAAAACCTACAGCACAAATGATACTTATCAAATTATAACACATATCATACTCGACCACTCGTGCTAATGTGCGTGCAACAATACTTAAAAATTACGTTGCATTATTATAGAGTGTAGACACCAGCACGTGACTTTCCTAACTAGTAAAAACACATTCAAAATTCATATTGTAAGTAACTTTTTTTTATTATTACTATTGTCGGTTAAACTAGTCGGTAATTTTAAGTGTTTAACAAAAGCATATTAATTAATTGCATGTACTATAGATAACATCGTTTTATTATGAGGAAGGTAGGAAAGGGCTTGTCACAAATTAAAGGAATCATCCCTCCATCATAGGATATAACATCAAGCCAACTCAAGTTGAGGTACGGTTGTCACTTTCATGATGTATATATTGATCTGGCCTTTGACACTGATAAGATAGTAAAACTCTTCCATCAATCGTGCTATGCATGTATTCTAGCTAAGGTATTTGCTTCCCTAGTCGATAAGTAAAGGGATTAATGAAACAAGACCACTTTACTACTTTAGCATAAAGCCATAAACTAACTTTCATAAATTTCCTCCGTTTTTAATACTTGCAACATATTAAATTTAGAAGTTTTTTTGTGTTAAAAATTGTATTATTACCCTTTTTAAAGCTCATACTATAAAAGCTGTGACATCTAATGCATACAGATTATTAGGTATTATGAGAAACTTTTGTTTAATTTAATTTGTATATTCTTGTTTAGACGATAAGAAAAACTCTCATATGAGCCTTGTAAAATTTGACCCCAATATACAAAGATTTGAAGTCGAGTGGTTCAAAGCAATACCAGCATTCCACCACTTCAACCCGATACATTTAAGGTTTTTTTTTTTTAATTAAAAAAAAGCTTTTTATCCTCTTCCTCTCTCATTTATTGGATGTGGACTCTCCATGTTGGTACAATAAATCGTTTTAGCATTATTTTTTTGAGACAATGATGTTGATATCAAATCAAATGAACAAACCTAGCATGTCGACTGAAAAAACATTAAACTTACAAAGAGGAACTGAGTAGAATAAAAAAACGCTAGGTACATGATTAAAGGACGACGCAAAAAGAAGAGGAAAAAGGAGGGAAACAACTAGTAAATGACAATAACAATTTAGAACCAACCTCGTATGGAGTACTATATAAAAATAAAATATAAATAAAAACCAAACCCAAAAAAAAAAAAAAAAAAAAAAAAAAAAAAAAAAAAAGGCAAGTAATATTGCAATATTCAAGGGAGCACGTGTATAAATTTACGAGTGGAAACCTAAATACAGTAAAAATGTAAAGGACCATACTTTAAACATTTATCCATTCTCACAATTTCCTTTTAATGATAAAAGATTCTTCCTAGTGGCTCACACCTAACTTATTTGATTTGTATTAATTAAAGTTTATTTTAACATGGTCAATATTTAGCGATATAAAATTTCAAATTTAACAATAAGGTTTGATCTAAACTTATTTTTCTAATCTGATATAATCTACGGACTAAAACTATTTTTGCTAATATGATCCGAAACAAGTAATAAGGTACTCATATTTAAATAAAGTGTACGTCAAATAAATAAATAAATAAAAAGGTGAACAAAACATTGAAAGTTTTTTCCAAAACTAAGGAAAGACAATTTTAATTAATAAAATAACGAATAAAAAATTAAGTTATCAGATAAAAACATCGATACATTGAAAGGTTGAGGTTAGAGTACAATTCACGTTTATATCACAATTCAGTAAATGGGTGGCTGCCAATAAAATGTATAAAAGGGAATCTTCAACTCCAAAATCTAGGTATAAATGAGCCTCAACCAATAATCTTGGAAGGAAACAACTTGCAAGAGTGCCCTCAATCACAATGCATCTTCCCATCATTTTGAGGTCCATTTATATGAATTTAAATGTCAAAAGCTACTACTCGTACTCGATTAGGGATTTAGGCCATCTAGAAAATCATAAATTGTAGTACAATCGTACTAACTAATCAACTAGCTTCTGGCATGTATAGCAATAAGCCAATGATATATTGAACAATACTATCGATTAATAAACTTTGGGATACGATAATTGTGTAGGCCCATTTTTCGCCTTTTGGTCCACTAAGGTTATTTTCATTTCATTCTAGAAGGGTAATGTAATTTGAACCTTAAAGATTTACTTAGATTCAGTTTGAATCAATTTTTTTTTTTTTTCCTCATCTATATTGAATCATAATTGATTAGTATATGAAATAAAGTAACCATAACCTAGCTTAATTAATATGTTGACTTTTATACATTTTAGAATGCCCAAAAAAGGTAAAAAGAATCTAGTAATACTGTTCAGCACTAAAGTCTAATAATAATACTCCAAATCTACATTAATACGGAGTATTTAGATAGTTCCATTTTATTTGTTTTTCAAGAGAAACAAAATATGTCAAAGGTAGAAAGAATTTGGACACGCATATTTTGACATAGTACATCTAAAAGCATGATACACATTGAGAAGATATGATCATAGGACATGCCCCAATAATTTGGGTTCAACTATTAGTACAATTCTAAGAAGGAATAATGCACATGCATCTATTTATGAATGGATGGCCTAGAAATAATGAAAATGGGCCAACTACTGTACGCTTTTATCCTTTTTCCTAGGCTTCATAGTAGTAGCACAATCCCAGCAGTACCCGACAAATTGGGCCCATTAACATTTACTCATAATTTCATCAATGAAAAATGTTGTTAAAACGTACGTACTTTTACTAATTCTACTACACATGAATCTCAAATATCAACACCAATGTTATAAATGAGCCTCAACGAACCATAGAATCAACTATAATATTCCAACATAAACTGGCTACAGCTTGCAATAATGCAATTGTCCCTCCTCCAACAAAACATGTTTCCCTCACTCTAGGGTCTATGTGCAATTTAATTTGAAAAGGTCATTATTCAATTTAGTAGTACAAAAGGACCGAATCTTTTTTTTATATAAACTCGGATACAAAGTGCATCCATGAAGTATTTTGAATTTTGTGAGATGTCTTTTCATGAGTTATGAACAATAATGTAAAATACTGTGTTACTAAATAGTGTATAAAATTACATACGAAACGTAAAAATGTCAAAGAATAGACCAGTATTTGAATTAACTAACCTGAAAATCGAAGGTCCATTTTCTAGGGTTTTTCCATCGGTGATGTAGTAAGGTGGTTGAACCTCCTGGTTAGATTTGGCAGGAACCTTAAGATTCCAATTAGCCATTGAATTGATAACAACTTTCACAATATCTGCTGCAGGGCTCTTTATGTTTTTAGGCTTGTGTCGATATGTTGGAGTTCCAAAATAGAACACCATTAAAGATAAGATGAGGGCAATGGTAGGGATACCATAACCTAACCCCCATCCCAAGTTTTCTTGGATATACACAAGCCCTAAAGTGGCAAATAAACCACCTAAGAAGGCACAAAACATCCACCAATTGAAGAAAGAGACTTTGAGCTCTTTCTCACATGGATCAAAATCGTCAAATTGATCTGCCCCAAACGTCGAAATATTAGGCTTCGTGCCTCCAGCGCCTATGGCAATGATGTAAAGGGAAGTGTAAAACAACACGACCGGAAGTGAAGAGCTAGTGTTGCATGTTCCATTGATACAAGTTGGTTTGAAGGACTTAATAGAAACAACCATTGTCAAGAGTACCATGCCCTGTCAAATATATGTATAACTCAACATGAGAAATTTGTTGATTAACTAATTGATAAATTAACTTTCGAGTAAGTAGTATATGGAGTACATGACTAGAAAATTTTGCAGTAATTTATTAGATCAGACGTACTTAAAATTACTAATAATCTAGAATATATTTCAAAAATACATAAAATAGATTATCATGTAGCTAGGTAAATCATTAGTAAAAGATGTTTTTTTATATATATATAAAAAAAAAAAATAATAAAAAAAAAATAAAAAAAACTTAGAAAAAAAGTGTCATAATATTAAGTAGTGTGTGCTTCTATTTTGCCTTCGAAATTGGTATAGTTTGACATCATATATAATGTATAAACAATACATTATTCTTCAGTGGGCCACAATTGACTTTGAGGCTATGAGATCCCATTGAGCAAAATATGTGTATATAGAATCTTATCAATACAATTTTTTTTTTTTTTTTTTTTTTAAAAAAAGACACTTTACATTATTGTTAGTTTGGTACACATTATTGTGGATCACAAACACACAATCTAGTCATGTTCTAAAAAGAAAAGTCTTAGAAAATTCGTATAATTAATCATATAATGCCATACGCTTATTTAATATAATAAAAACCAAGACTTGTAAGTTGTAACCTCTAAATTCCATGATTAATCATTCTCTACACCAAATGGGTTAAAGCAAATTCTTTAGTGATGTCATGCATATTTATGTAAAACCATATGCTTATTTATAATATAATAAAAACCATGACTTTAATGTCCTAGATTACCATGATATTAATCATTATCAACAACAAATGGGATATGCATTAAGCATAGTAAATTGATTAAAAATCCATATTTTAACATTTTAATTAGTCGACTAGTCGTCGTAAAATAGACAAAAATACCTAACCCTACCAAGAATCATGAGCTATTTCACTACATTAAGCATCATTCGTGGAGAGCAATGTTCCAAATCCACATCCATTTAAATCGTGTCCTACGCATTTACTTTGAATAAGACATTCTTTTTTGGACCCACAATTGATTCTAATTAAAACACTGAAATCTGTTGATCAACTAGCTGTGGTGGGAAGTAGAAGACTATGAAGTTAACATATTTGCGATTTATTAGGAAATATATGAGGCTCAAAATATGAGTAAGATTGTAGGAACATAGGCTTGATCATGGAAGAAGTTCATTTTTTTGTTCTCTTGTTTTCAATCTTCGGAACTAACTATAAATTCTCAAACAAAATTCAATGATCCTACCGTTCCATCCTAATTACGTTAGGTTTATAGTACAACTTGACATCAAATTGTTTTGTGACAACTGACAACTAATATAATAATATACTTGACGTGAGTTTTTTTGCGTTCAGGAAGACATACGTAGACCAAGATTAAGAGTAGTTTATTTTGTGTCACCAACAAATAAAAAGTAAGAGTTTATTTATAAAAATCATAGACTCTTGTAACGTGAAATTGGAGATGATATTAATATATATGAACATAACAATAGCTATATATAAAAGGAATAAAGTAAAAGTGATCGTGATTTAAAAATAATAAATAGATTATAACGAAAAAGTGAGTAGAACTTGTGAAAACGAAGAAAGCATAAAGAGTAGCAACTGCATAAGATTGAATAGAAACTTTACCAGGACATAGATGAGAGAAGAGATGGTGAAAGTCCAAAATCTACCAAGATAAGCATCGGCGATGTAAGCACCAAGGATCGGTGTCATCCATACAACTCCATTCCAATTATTCACATTTCTGACCGATGAAATAGTGTCTTCATGGAGTTGGGTAGTCAAATAAACCACCAAGTTTGACGCTATCCCATAAAAGGCCATTCTTTCACATGCTTCATAAGCTACATACAAGAGTAAAAACAAAACACATGCATATTTTTGTAGCTAATGTTAGTATATGTTTATATAAATGGAAAAAAGCTAAGAGTAAAAGACATGTATCTAAATGAAGAAGCTTACTAAGAAGAAAAGCACAAGCCTTCCATTTGCCCGTCTTAGAGGCGATCACGGGCCGGCCACGAAGATCCATGGTGCCATCATTGGTGAAGTCCTTAGTGTTGGTTTCCAAATCCATAATTTTGGGTAGAAGAGAATGAATGAAGTTAGTTCAAATTTGCATGTAGTTTAATTTGCTAAATCACTAATTAAGCTAGCTACTTATTTTTGTTTGCTTTTGGTTGTGAGTGTGAGTTGAGTTTGTAGTTTATTTTAGAAATGGAATGGAATGAAAGTAGGTAGCTAGGTAGATAATTCACACAATATAAGAGTGGAGGTCGTGGGTGTTAGACTATAAATAGCATTGGAAAAAATCCCTTTCCTTTTTTTTTTTAAAAAAAAAAAAAAAAAATTTCCCCCTTTTCTTTATAAAATTAAATCAGTTTAGCATTTGTGTTATATAAACAAGACATTACTTTTTTTTTCTTTTTTTTTTTTTTTTTACACAAGGACGACTTTAACAATTATTGTATTTATTGTGTGTGTGGAAAAAAAAAATTGTATGTATTGAACTTGTACAGAAAATAATTTGGCAATTATGGGAGATTATTGACTTTTTTTTATAAAAAAAGTACATGAAAATAGAATAATAACGGTTAAAAATGACATTCTTATTTAACAAGATTTTAAGTATATAATGTGAATGACTTTATTAAATTTATACATCTTGTATGTCCATTCAATCTTACTTATAAGTCAGATTGATTGAGAGTGAGAACAAGGAATGAAAAATAAGCCCAATTTACTTATTTCTAGTTTTTCCAAACACATGTACCACCATTATCTTACCCTTGACCTATGCAATATTTACGAAATTCCTTTCACCTTATTGTACTGTAATTAATCTATTTTTTCTTACACTTAACCACTTTTTAAATATATTTCTCTTATTTTATATCGTAATAAATAAATACCTTAAAAGAAATAGAGGAAGTAATAATGTCGGCTTAGGAAGAAAAATGTAAAGCGTAGAATAAGGTTTTTTTTAAGAGGTGGGCTGTTGCATACTTACTCTACTTGCATATAAGGTCTCACGAGGAATTTGGACTTGATAAGTTTGGGAATACACGGCATATACCCCAACAATTTGTCATGTCAGTGTTGACAGAATTGTCACAACCTCTAATAAAACTTCCTAAAATTTGACCAATCCTTTGTGATAAGGTTGTTTGGGGAAGTCCATTATATTGTGATCATCATTATCATTCACTTTTTATTTGGGCGGTTCTTCCATTTTACTTCTTCTTGTTGTTGATAATGATAAATTTCATTATCATTATTCTAGAGATGATCGATGGTCCATGCTAAGTCGGTTCTACTCAATTTATCTTGTTTTCAATAAGTATTTTATATTTGGTAAGTTTAAATAATACAATATAAGAATAGGACTAATAAATTTAGATAAGATAGTAAGAGAATTAAAAATATACATAAACACGAGCTAGGAAGTTCACATAAAGATAAGGGCCATTAAATTCTAATAAAGTATACAAGGCCCTATATATATAGTTCAATAATGCATGTAAGATATACTTAGTAAGTTCAATAAGTTAAGATAACAACAAAGAAATTCAAACAATATGAGTAAAAATCAAGTAAAGGGAATAACATTTCTTCTTTTAATATTAAATAATCACACATCGATGGTAGGTCTAAGGTGGGCATGGGCCGTGCCGGCACGGCACGGCAGCCCACTTGTGGGTCGTGGGTCGTGCCGTGAACAAAAATCTTGAAAATTGGCACGGCACGGGCACGATTGTCGGCACGCTGGCATGACCCGCCGGCACGTTATTTTATAATTTACTACCTCCGTTACATATTATTTGCAACGATTAGACATTTTTCCTCTCTACTTTATGTCAAATCGTTGCAAATAATGTGTAACGGAGGTAGTATATACATCGATTTTGTATAATATATATATATTTTTTTTAAAAAATAAATTAAAAAATCTTGGTGGCCCGAGGTACGGCACGGCCCGCCAAGCACGTGGGCCGTGTCGTGCCGTGGGCTAGGGTGTGCCAAAACTTGGCACGGCACGGCACAGCACGGCCTGCCACCAAGCCGGCACGACACGGCACGAGCCTCACCCCGGCACGGCTAAGCACGGTTCGCGACGGTACGACACGACACGATGCTCATTTTTAGGTAGGTCTAAGATGTTCAAGGGTGAGCATCATTACAAAATTATAGCTCAATTTTATTTTAATAAATGCTACGTACAGAGTATATATTTCAAACTAAAATAATGTATACTTTGTATGGAGTAGGTCATAACATGTTTTCAAGCAAATTATAGCCCATTAAAAAAAGGAAAAAGTTATTAGCTTAGAAAACCAAGCATATAAAAAAAGAAAAATAATAGAAACATAAAACAAAATACCTTTTTTTTTTTTTTTTTGAAGGGACATAAAACAAAATACTTATATCTAGTGTATGCGAAATTAGATTCCGAGGCATAGGACCTTGTTGACATATGAAATATGAATATTAGAATATATGATATGCATGTGAAGCAAATGGATTAGAATTTAGAAGTGCTAGCAAGCTAGAGCTTTGTCATTAGTAACATATGCTTCGAAAATTTGAAATGCAAAGTATTATATGAAATTAAGGGTACATAAGTGTCTACTCTTTGTTATATAAATTTGCTATACTGCCACTATCACACACAATTTTGAAGAAGTACTAATGTCTAACCAGGCCAATGCAAATGCCTAACAAAACCTAAATTGTAATTTTATTATTTATATTCAAGACTACATATTAATATTAAGTACGAAGTAATAATGAAAGTTTATGGATGAGAGATAAAGGAAGAGAGAGGTAGGTGCTAAGCATTTGACGTATCAAAGATAATACTAACATTCACTTAGAGAAAAAAAAAAAAAAAGGGATAATCACACTGAAACTGTACAGATGTATATAAATATTATTGGAAGTGTTTTTAGTACCATTCCAATTATATTTAGCAAATACGATTAATAGCTAGAAATACTCACACAATTGTTCTATGCATTATCACTTTTCTTAAATTATTTTTGGATTAAGCATTAAGTTAATTTAAAACCCATATCTTTTTTTTTTCTTTTCTTTTTTTTTTTGACTGGAATTTAAAACCCATATCATATGAGAAAAGGTTTAAATAACCATAATTAAGATCATTAAAACTTTTTTGAGAAAAATTAAGATCATTAATCTTGCTTTTGGGTAATACTGTACGAAATTTTCTTTCCTTTTCCTAAAGACCTCAACCCTTAGGTCCTGTTCACATTTACTTAATTTCAGTTCAGTTCAGTTCAGCTCCAATCAGTTCAGCTCCAATCAGTTCAGTTCAGTTCCAATCAGTTCAGTTCAGTTCAACTCTTAATTTCCCTCTCACATAAATTATTCATTTCAGCTCAATTCAGTTCAGTTCAGTTCAATTCAGTTCCAATCAGTTCAGTTCAGCTCCAATCAGTTCAGTTCAGTTCAGCTCAGTTCAGTAAATATGAACAGACCCTTAATAAAAAAAAAAAAAAAAAAAAAAAAAAAAAAAAAAAAAAGACCGTTGCGAAGTTTATGTTACCGTTGTACCATTCACCGCCATAATACAACAATAAACTCCGTTTACAGAAACCCTCCTCATTTTCGCTGAAAATTTCCAACCCTTAACCCTAAAATTTTCTCCGATCAACTTCTTCTAGGTGAAAATCCAACAATTTTCGATCAAAACCCTAACCCTAACCCTTTATGATGTTCATTTCTTCTCCAATTCGTCTAATTTTTCATTCGGATTACATGAAATTATCGATCAAAATGTTCAATTTCTGGGAAAAAATTACTCCCTCGTCTCTTTATTAATGTCCACTCTGACGGAGGGAGTACTAATTTAGGAAACAAATCAGGGTTTGCCTCGGAAATTCGACGGTTTCGTCGGCGATGATTATAGTACATTTCGCCGATTTTACGATGTTGATGAAGTAGAATTACGAGGAATTCACCAACGGTTAGCGAAATTTATTTCAGAAATTATGAATTTTTGGGTACGTTTTTCTGTTTTGTTGATCTATTGAGTTGAATATGTATGCTTATATCTGGAATATTGTCTCAAATCAGTTAAATTGATTTTCGTTGTTTGTTTGGATTGATTATCTGTACTATTTGAAATTTGGATTAGAGGAATAGTTTAGAGTTGTCCAATTATGTTATGATTCGTTCTGTAGTGCTGTACTAATGATTTTTTGTAACCTCAATTTTTTGTTTTCTCTTACCATTTGCTTTAGTTTATAGTTGTTTGAATGAGGAAGGTTATTAAGTTTCTGGCCTTATTAAGTTACTAAGTTTGAGGGGAGTATGAGATGATTCTGGTTTGAGTGAGTTCTGAATGTTATAATGGTTTTTATGCATTTGATTTGTGGGTTTAATTGGCAAGAATGGAGCTGTTGATTTGAGGATGTGATCATGTGAAGTTGATGTATGGGAAAAGTTTCTGAGGGGTATTAGTCTATGTGGTACGTGGGTTTAGAATTTTTGATCCTGATTGATCTTTGATAAAATATGGAAACAATCAGATTTTGTTTCTGTTCTTTCTTAGCTGCTAATGGGCTCGACCCAAACACTGAATATGTCGCTCCAATAATCTTGAGTAAGTTTGAGTTTGTTAAAGCTGCTCCATGGGTATACTATCCATTTTTTACTTTTAAGGACAAAAATCAAGTTTTTTTTTTTTTTTTTTTTTTTTTTTTTTTTTTTTTTGGTTAGGTTGTGTAATCGTTTAATGCATTGTTGTGAAGGATATAAGTTTGAGTGGGAGTTTCAGATTCTGAGTTTTAAGTATGTTGATGGTTTTTACTATTGAATTTGTGGGTATACCGTATACTTGTTTTGAGAGCTGTTGAATTGAGGATGGGAAATGGATTAGAAAATGATGAATTGACAAGATGGTGTTGATGGCTTTGGAATTTATTTCTCTATTGAAAGGATTGAAGTGGTGCAAGTGTTAAAAGTTATTTTTGCATCTGTTTTGATACCTTTTTTTGTGAGTTATGTTGTTAAGGTTACTTTAGGTCTGGGCAATTTAAATTCTGAGGAGGATACTAGATGATACTTAATGTGTTTGGGCTACATTAGGGTAATGGTTGTGTTTATTTCTTATTGGGCTTGATTGACGAGGTTTGTTGATTTAAGTTGGAAGGTGTTATTTAGAAGAAAGTGTGATACTGAATTATGGAGAAATTTCATTTGTTGAATAGAGTTATTTGGTGGATAGTGATAGACGATGTTATGTACATTGAAGTTGAGGTTTTGAGCTGTATGATTACCATTTTATTATAGCGGGTGCAAGTCTTGTGGCTTTATGATAGGGTTTTGGACTAATTAGTGCTATTATATTTTTGTGCAGATGCTTTTATTCTCCTACAATGGTGTAGTAGAGGAATTAATGCTATAGCTCTTGAGATATCGGTGTCGCATGGTTTGTGTATTTTTTACAACTTTATTAAAGTGGAACTCTTTAAAGGCATGATTGGATGTAGTTGACTCTTGGCTGTTTTTTTTTGGAAGATTAAATGAGGTGGCATTGTTTTTGCTCTTGGTGGTGGTTGTGTTTGTGAAGTTGATATGTGGTTATAGTATTTGAGGGGGTATTGGTCATACTTGCGATACTTGGAATTATGAGTTCAGATTGTTGTATTCAGTATGATTATATTTCTAAGGACATTTTAAGTTTCTTTATCTCTTGAAGAGGTTGGAT
Organism: Chenopodium album; assembly: GCF_948465745.1. Taxonomy (NCBI): domain Eukaryota; kingdom Viridiplantae; phylum Streptophyta; class Magnoliopsida; order Caryophyllales; family Amaranthaceae; genus Chenopodium; species Chenopodium album. Next base: position 1,557,212 of record NC_137852.1, read on the forward strand.
ACATGCTATGATTGGGAATAATAACAGTATAATGGTTGATTATGAAGAATTAAAGTTTTAAGATGCCGAGTTCAAGTATCTTGATGTTTTTTGCCTAAATGATTTGTGGGTTTAATGTCCTTAGACAAGAGTTGTAGATTCGAGGATGATAAATTCTATTAGATCAAAAGAGTAATGAGCGATTATGACAATATCTTTACATTCCTAAAGAAACTTTTGTTAGGTGGATTAATTCTTTATTTCATTCGTTACATATCTTGTGCAAGAAGAGGTTTTTGTGGAAAATTACTACTTAGTGGAAAATTTTATGCTTTTTGTCTTGTCAAAAAACAGAATTTTAAGTGATAAAAGATTTCAGCTATTGCATACACCATTTGAATTAAGGTTACCTACTTTTCAAGCTTTGAATTATCTGAACATTTGTGTTTGAAATAATTTGATTTATTAATTTTTAACGATCTCATATGATCTAAATATTTCTGAATTTTTGAGCTTTTTACGGATTGCGACATTTTCTCTCAAATGTGAATTGAGTTTCTGAAATTTGGGACTAGAAAGTGATTAGCTGAATGTGGTACTCATTTCTCTGTTAAATAGAATTTGAAGTGATGTAAGGAATTTTTCTGTTTTTGATCTGTGGCATTAAATTGGTAAGAAGCAGAGCTGATGATTTGAGGATGTGATCATGTGAAGTTGATGGTCTAGTTTTTGAGGTGTATTAGTTCAGGGTTTAGAATTTTCAATCCTGATTGATGTACTTTAATATGAGTAAGTTTGGGTTTGTCAAGCTGCTCCATTTTATATTACCCAATTTTAAGGACATAAATCAAAGTTTGTTTTTTTTGTCTAATGCGTGTCTGCATGGGATGCGTAATAGTTTTGATGCATTGTTGTGAAGGATATAAGTTTGAGTGGGAGTGGATTTAACTCATTTAAGTATTTTGATGGTTTTTTTTTTTTTGTATTCAATTTGTGGGTATACTACATACTTAGTCAGAATTGAGCTGTTAAATTGAGGATGGGAAATTGATTAGAAAATGATAAATTGATGAGATGACGTTGATGGCTATGGAGTTTATTTCTCTATTGAATGGATTTTGAAGTGTTGCAAGTGCTAAAGTTATTTTTGTATCTGTTTGGATGCCTATTGTGAGTTCTATTGTTAAGGTTACTTTAGGTTTGGATAATTAAAATTTTAAGGAGGATGTCAGATGCTACTTAATGTGTTTGGGGTTGTTGATTTAAGGTTAGAAGGTGTTACTTGGAAGAAAGAGTATACTGAATTCTGGAGAAATTTCATTTGGCGAATAGTCATTTGGTGAAATGTCAGAGCATTGAAGGATTTAGGTATGAGTAGGAGTTTCGACTATTTTGCTGTATTTTGATTTATTTTTTTTTTTTTTTTGGTTTTATACTTGGTCAGAAATGAGCTGTTGAATTGAGGATGGGAAATGGATTAGAAAATGATGAAAGGACAAAATGACGTTGATGGCTATGGAGTTTTTTCCGATTGAAAGGATTTTTAAGTGATGCAAGTGTTCAAAGTTATTTTTGTATTTGTTTGGATGCCAATTGTGAGTTCTATTGTTAAGGTTACTTTAGGTTTTAATTTTGAGGAGGATGTCAGATGCTACTTAATATGTTTGGGCTATATTAGGGTAATAGCTGTTTTTGGTGAAATGTCAGATGCAGTGAAGGGATATAACTTTGAGGGGGAGTTCAATTACTAATCAGCTTAAAGGTGTTTTTTTTTTTTTTTTTAAAAAAAAAAATTTTATTTATTTATTTTATTTATTTTATTTGGGTATATAGTATACTTGGTCAGAAATTAGAGCAGTTGAATTGAGATGGAAATGGATTAGATAATGATGAATTGACAAGATGTCGTTGATGGCTTCAGAGTTTATTTCTCTATTGAAAGGATTGAAGATTGAAGTGGTGCACGTGTTAAAGTAATTTTTGCATCTGTTTAGATGCCTTTTGTGAGTTCTATTGTTAAGGTTACTTTAGGTCTGAACAAATTAATTTTTAAGGAGGATACCATATGCTACTTAATGTGTTTGGGCTATATTAGGATGATGGCTGTGTTTATGTCTTATTGTGCTTGAATTGATGAGGATTGTTGATGTAAGTTAGGAAGGTGTTATTTAGAAGAAAGTGTGATACTGAATTATGGAGAAATTTCCATTTGGTGAAAAGAGATATTTGGTGAATTGTGATAGACTATGTTATGTATATTGAAGTTCAGGTATTGAGTTTTATGCTTTACCATTCTATTTTAGTGAGTGTTTGAGTCTTGTGGCTTTATGATAGGGTTTTGAACTAATCTGTGCTACTATATTTGTTTGTAGATTTTATGCTTTTATTCTCCTACAGTTGTGTAATAGAAATTAATTTTTACTTTTGGTCTGAACAAAGTAATTTTTAAGGAGGATGCCATATGCTACTTGGGCTTGATTGATAAGGATTGTTGATTTAAGTTAGGAAGGTGTAATTTAGAACAAAGTGTGATACTGAATTATGGAGGGAGATTTGGTGAATTGTGATAGACGGTGTTATGTTCATTGGATTTCTGGTATTGAGTTGTATGCTTTACCATTTACCATTTTTATTTTAGTGAGTGTTTGAGTCTTGTGGCTTGGCTTTATGATAGGGTTTTGAACTAATCTGTGCTCTACTTTATTTGTTTGTGGATTTTATGCTTTTATTCTCCTACAATAGTGTAGTAGAGGAATTAATGCCATAGTTCTTGAGATATCATCAGTGGCGGATGGTTTGTGTATTTTACAACGTTTGTAAAGTGGAACTCTTTTAAGGCATGATTGGATATAATTGACTCTTGACTGTATTTATTGGAATATTAAATGAGGTGGCATCATTCTTGTTCTTGGTGGTGGTTGTGTTTGTGAAAGCTTATTTGTGTGGTTTAGTATGTGGGTGTATAATTATGAGTTTGGATTCTTGTATTTAGTATGATTATATTTCTAAGGACAATTTAAGTTTCTTTGAAGAGCTTGGATACATGCCATGCTTGGGAATAGTAACTGTATAATGGTTGATTGTGGAGAATTAAAGTTTTAAGATTCCAAGTTCTCTTGAAGAGGTTGGATACATGCCATGATTTTGAAGTGGTGCAAGTAGTTTGGATTTGTACAATGTTATTCTTGAGGACAATGTTGTAAGCTACTACTTGAGGTTTTTTATACATAGTTATTGAGGTAGATAATGTTGTGTGTAGAAAGGTTTTTTCAAAGGTAATACATGCTGACAACCTCATTTTTGAAATCAAATGCAAGGTTTTTTTTTTTTTTTTTTTTTTTTTTTCCCGGGTGGTGGTGGTGTGTTGTGTTTTATGGGGTGGAATTTGAGGGGGTGTTGCGACTATTTTCAGAACTGAGTTCCTGATGTGATCGATTTAGTTTGGGCAAGTTTAGGTGCTTTATGTCCAAAAAATCATATTTCTGGGGACATGATATATCTTCTTCTGTTTGATATGGCAGATTCATGGGATGAGTAATCAAATTTCATGGGATGTTGAGTTTGTCGGGTTATTGGCGGGTCCAATTAGGTTCATAAAGGGTTGCTTAATAGTGGGTTATTAATTGTATGAAGAAAAATGAAGTACTAGAGACAAAAGTTTGCCTTAAATGAATAGGAAATCCAAGTTTAGACCATGTTTATCAAGGAGTGGAAATCCAACTTTTTGAGTGAGCTGCTAGGGGTGTGTTTCGATAATTTTACTTCCTTAAGTTAAGTCTTAGCGTTAAATAGAGTACTAGACCACCTGTTTTCGCGGCTTCCAACCAACACTTGAATACCTTCATATCCTTGCTTGAGGTTCTCTTCCAGTGTAAATTTCTACCTCCGTAAAAGTTTCGCTTCAATATGCACCCTTGGGTGATTCTTGTGAGTTTTAATGGTTATCGTCGTGGTGTTTAGAGTTGTATTTTTGGCTGGTATGGGATGATTGAGTGTTCATTTGGTGGTATTTTGGGGGTGGCATAGCCGCATAGCTCATGAGGTTATGGGGATGAGGTCTCGTAGCTCTCTAATGTAGTAATCTGTACATTGAACTGAAGTAGAGGTATACATATACATTTCTTTTATTCCGTATATAAAAGATATGTCAGTCATTTGAGAGATCGTGAATTATGTAAGAGATTAAAACAAAAAAAATTGGAGTATAGCATATGTTTTGGGTACAGAATATCTCATTTTATTCATTATAGATGCATTTGGGTATTTAAGTGAGGTGAAATTTGTTGTATACACTCGGGTATACCGTATATCCAACTAACTCCAGGTTTAGTTTTGCTCTTTATTTGATTGATAAAATGAAAAATAATCATTAAAATGAGAACAAAATATAATGAATGCCATATTTTCCCTAACCTTAAGGGCAAAACTCGGATTCCACTCATTTTTTGTGCACTTCTTATTTCTTTTTTTTTAAATAAACTAGAAAATGTACATGAAATATTTCCTTGTGAAATAAAATGATACGTGAAATAAAATGATACTTGAATAGATGAAAAACGTTTTTGGAAAAGCTAATAGTGGATTTTTTAAGGAAATAATTGTTTTATTTAAAAACACTCTAATTTTATCTGTTGTTGGATGATTATGTTGGAATGGGCGAGAGTGCAAGAGTACTGCTAGATACTGAACTAGTAATGCACCAACACTGAGCCTTGATCATAGTGATTTGAAAATGTTTAAGTCTACATTAGAGATTAGATGAGCAATTAATTATACATGAATAGATGAAAGTGAGATGTCTCGGCAGTACAGCGAATGAAGACCTTGTCAATTTTGCATTTGGTTAGGAACTTGTGTTTCAAAGACTATGTCTTGAGTTTGGAAGTCATGTATGATGGGGTTGGGGGCCAAAACTTAAATGCATGGTTAATTAGGTACTTACTCTAAGAAGGGGATGGACTTTTTCTTACGCCTGCCCATTGGCTAAGTTGTGGGAGCGGTACGCTGGTACCTAAGCTAATATTTGTTGCCTTTACGCCTTCTTATATGGGTTGTGATACGCGTGGATGTTGATGTAGCCTGGATAATAAGTAATAACACCCTTAGCTAGTTGGACTGAATCATACCTAATTTCTCCCAAATCGAAAAATAAGAATTATGTACATTTTTTTTTTATATTTTTTGAATAGATGAGAATTTAGTACATGAATGTGGTATGTTTTGGCCTAAACGATCAATAACGTATGGCGAATTGCATACCCAATCCAATCTCGTGCTAAACTAGATAGCATACCCTTCGTGTGCATATTGTATTGACACAAGAAGTTTTATGATTTTTATAACATGTATTTAGAGATATCGATTCTCAAATATGTTGGAGTACAATCAGGCTGTAAAATACTACAAACAAACTTTTAATTTAGATTGTTGCTTGTTTTTTTTTTTTGTTCATAGAACTCGGATTTACATTCACAGTGGACTTATTTTAAGAATATTGATGGAATAGGATTTAGAAGTGGTTAGGCTTTTTTTTTTTTTTTTTTTTTTTTGAATAAATAGAAGTGGTTAGTAGTTGCAAACAAGTACTCCCTCCGGTTTTTTTTATATGCATCACTTTGACAAGTGCACTATTCACATATTATGGTTGACTTAATTTTTTCACCTCTAAAAAATGAAAAAATGTTATTATATTATATGTCATTAGATTCGTCATAATGTCTAATTTCATAATATAATTTTGTTACAATTTTTATTAATACACAATTAAAGATATGTATGATCAAAGTAGCGTCTCGGCAAATGTGCCGGTCAAACTGATGCATATAAAAAAAAACAGAGGGAGTAATACAATGTCTTGTTTTCGTCCTTGTTTGTGACGACTTGTGAAGTATGCGCCATAGCCTCTTGGAAGTGAGTACGGAACTACGAAGTTAGTAGAAATGAGAAAGAAAATCCGTGTATATATTCACGGGTTGTAGGAAAAGTTAGTAAAAGTTGTAATGCATGAGCCATTTTGAGATGCCAATTACTACGTTGTACTATACTTGTGTTTAGGTAGGCTTTTTCCCCTTGCATGGACTTTGTGGGCTCATTTAATAAATACTTGTACTCCCTCTGTTTTTTTATTAATGTCAATTAATACCCCTTATGTACTATAATACATTATTTGTTCCTTTTTAATTAAAGTTGTTTTTTCTCTCTTCGAGTAATTAACCATACTCATATTTGTTTTGTAATTCCAAATAATCTTTTAGATTGTGAGCGTTGATTGAATTGATTAGTTAACTTAGAATTGTATCTTTACACATAGTTAGAAACGTATTCTTTCACAAATTACGCTGTAATTAAATTTTAAAGTTATCAATTCTACATCTAGCCTTTTTTTTAGTTTATCTATGTGAAACGATAAATAAGATTATTACTTGGGTTTAAGACTTTCATGTTTATTTATTTGTGCTTATTAGTTGTTAAATGTTTTTAATATCATAATTAATGAAAAATTTCATGTTTAGTGCATATTATTACAAATCTAATGACATCTCATTTCATAATTAAAATCTTATGAATTTGTTTATAAATAAGGTTAAAGTTTGGTCAAATTAAATTTGGAAAACATTTTATTAAAGATTTCGAAACTACCAAGTCTTAGAAAAGTGGCAATATAATATGGACTAGTCACACTGACTTGATTGTGACATGAATGGTTCTTAAACCCTTTAGGCCTTTACTAAACTTTATTTGCTAATTCATGACTCGCAAAAATAATGCAACGTTAATTAGTTGACAAAGTCATGTTAACATGCTTATAAAGGAGCGAGCTTCTACTACTATTTGTCGGTATGAATTTGAAACTATCCCTAATGGCTTGTGGCAACCTCAACTTTTTATTGCTTATTCTTATTGGTCTTTCTCTAAATGTAAATGGCCATCTTTCACCACATTTTTATTCTAAAACTTGTCCTAAAGCTCTTAGTATAGTTAAGCAAGAACTCGCGAAAGCTTTTAAAAATGAGGCTCGTATTGGAGCATCCTTACTTCGGTTGCACTTTCATGATTGCTTTGTTAACGTAAGTATTTATATAAAGTTGTACCATAAGGTAATATTAAGTGATTGCTCATTTGTTTATACTTTGCTAATCAACTAGGGTTGCGATGGATCAATTTTACTGGATGACACTTCAACTTTCAAAAGTGAAAAATCGGCTAACCCAAATAATAACTCAGCTCGTGGGTTTGGAGTTGTGGACAATATCAAGGCCAGTTTAGAGAAAGCATGTCCAGGAGTTGTTTCTTGTGCTAATATTCTTGCTATTGCAGCTCGTGATGCTGTTGTTCATGTACGTTGTAGTAAATGTTATTCTTTGTTCCCTCCCAACTTACTTTCCCTACAACAAAACATAAAAAAAATATTGTCCTTTATAATTTATCAAACTAAGTTTGTTAATGTCCATCTACATTTTCGATGATATAATATTACTTGTATTTTTATGTAGATGTGTATTTGTGTTAAATTTATACGAAAATAATAGAGCTAACGTGAAATTTGGAAAGTGCAGTACGGTGGTCCTACATGGAAGGTGAAATTGGGAAGAAAAGATTCTCTAACGGCTAACAGAAGTGCAGCCAATGCTTTTATCCCTCAACCTAAGTTCAATCTTAGTAACCTTACTTCTAGTTTCGCCGCCGTTGGTTTATCTTTTAAAGACATGGTAGTCCTCTCTGGTAAGATTTATACTTTCTGCGTTCTTTTTTAGTCGAATTATGTTTTTACCTCAAGTTGTCAATATGTCGTTTCATCTCTTTTGCATCATAATGAACGTTTGGCTACCGGTACCATAAATCCATACTGGTAACAAACGAGCCAACATATTTAGGTTTGCATGTACAATAATTAGTGACATAAAATTATAAAATGGACGTGTTGTTACCTGAAATGTTTAAACTAACATAATTTTTATAAAAAAAATAATTATATCTTGACTATGATTTTTTGAATATGAATGTCTTTTTCTTTGTGGATAATACAATGTTACAATGACATGAGGCTCCATGTGGATGGACATGGTGTGTTTGTTACCTTGTATTTTTGAACTGACTTGGTTGCTACTTTGTTTATTACTTTTTATGCATAGGCGCACACACTGTTGGGTTTGCTAGGTGCACAAGTTTCCGGCCACACATTTACAACGACACCAATATAGACCCCGCCTTCGCCAAATCGCTACAACAAAAGTGTCCTCGAAAAGGAAGTGACAATGTGTTGCAACCCCTCGACTACCAAACAAGGTTTCGTTTCGATGACAAGTATTACCAAAACCTACTAGTTAAGAAGGGGCTACTTCACTCGGACCAACAACTTTACAATGGAAATAAGGCTGATTGTTTTACTAAAAAGTATGCGATGAACCAAGGCGTGTTCTTTAAAGATTTTGGTAAGAGCATGATTAGAATGGGAAACATCAAGCCACTTACCGGAAGTAATGGAGAAATCCGGCATAATTGTCGTAAACCAAATTAAACTAACGCTAAGTGTACTTAGTTTATGATTTTACGTAAATTTCTGAATTTGCGTATATATTGAATGTCTAATCACTTTAATGTGCTTTATATAGTGTTCATTCATATATTATTATTGGATCAATATGAAGAATAATGAATATTATTATTGTTTTAATTATTCTATTTTACAATAATTGTTGCGTTTTACTTTAATATATATATTCGACGCTAATCAAACAAGATTATACACAAAATCTGATTAGCTAACTATCAAATCAAGCTACACCCATGAACTATTCTGATGGCTAGCATTTTGCCAGCACTTTGTAACAATTGTTGATGAATTCTTTTTATCGACGAAAATGAAAGCTTACCGGTTGCTGGCCACAATCAAACAAATTGCATGCATGTAGGGTAACAATTAAAAAATTAACAACCTACGTTAATTTTGGATATTTCGTCTTAATCTATGGCTAATAATGTTTATTTAATCGACATTAGTGAGTAGTGACCAAAATATTGTTGATTGTTGTCATTTAAATGATCCAACATTAACACCATTAGAATGTTTATTACAAGGAATGCGAAATTGTAATTTATGGTTTTTTTTTCATTCTCTTTAAGAATATAAGAATTTTTGTTTGAAGTTCGAGAAGTTTTAGTAAAAATCACTTATTATAATTAGACAACTAGAATCTTAAACGTAGTAGCTAAAAATTTCATAAAAAAAAGAACATTTATCTTTGCACTTAAGCATTTATAAAACTAATAATTGTATGTTCATTGAGATACTTTGTAATCTAGTAACTAAGCTATACTATTAGTAGAATTGCAAAAGCAAAATTTAAAATGACAATTTAAGAAAAGAAATAAAGAAAACATTCCAAAGCAACTAAAGCAAGCAAAGCTCCAACTTAGGAAAGAGGTATTCGAAAATGACTTGATTAGCATATATCACGAGCACTGTTTTTTATGGACCCTCTATATTATTAACTATATTAAGAAATTGAGTAAATAAATTGTATTACACCAATCCTATACTATATAGCTCAACATTATTGGATTTTTGTCCATTGTTTTGGCACATCAGATAATAAATTGGCTGACGAAGTCATCATCTAACAAATCATCAAGTTCATATATTAACAATTGTCGGCACGAAACTAAGCTAAGTATAGGGGAGTTGATGAAAATGGCGTATGGCAAGTTCTACTACTTCCTACTATTTGTTAATTTTTGCCTTACTCTAAATAATGTAGAAGGCAAACTTTCATCGAATTATTATGCTTCTACTTGTCCAAATGCTCTTGATATTGTTAAGGAAGGGATTAAGGATGCTATAAGAAAGGAGGCTCGAGTTGGAGCTTCAATTCTTCGATTGCATTTTCATGATTGTTTTGTCAATGTAAGTACTCATTAAAACCCGTGTTAAGGTTGTCTTTTAATTATTACTCGTACTATATATATGAAGTAATGTTTTTAGGTAGTGTTAACTAATTAATAAATGCATTGATGAACTAACTAGGGTTGCGATGGATCAATCCTCCTAGATGATACTCCAAATTTCAAAAGTGAGAAAACAGCCGTCCCTAATAATAACTCAGCTCGTGGATTTGAGGTTGTAGACCACATTAAGGCTAAGTTGGAAAAGGCATGCCCTGGAGTCGTCTCTTGTGCTGATATCCTTGCTATTATAGCTCGTGATGCAGTTGTTCGTGTAAGTTTCTTCGTATCTATTCTCCACTATTTCTCCGAACTTGTTCTTCATATATAATTAAGTTCTTCATATATAATTGAGCTAAATAGAAGAAATGAAAATTGTAGTATGGTGGTCCAACATGGAAAGTGAGATTGGGAAGAAGAGATTCTCTCACAGCAAACCAAAGTGCAGCAAACGCTTTTATTCCACAACCTACATTCGATGTTAGTAATCTTACTTCCAGTTTTGCCGCCGTTGGTTTATCGTTCAAGGACATGGTGGTCCTCTCTGGTACGTTATTTTTAATCTCTCTGTCTTATCCTGTTTCGTTCATACATTCCTTTATCACAAATTAAATTTGGAGTTCACCTTATCTTTTTCTTTTCACTTTTTCGAGACCAGAAAAGGAGTTTATTTATAGTTATATTTTTCTTTACATATAAATCATGAAAAAGCTTTTTCAAAAGTACTTAAATAGTACAAGTATAAAAACACAAGAGTATTATACAAGTTATTTTAATTTATGGATAATTTTTTATTAATTACAAGTAATAAACTCCATCGATTTCTTATTAATGACTTTTTAAGATAATGTATTCCATTTAATTTTAAAAATGAAACTTATTATTACTAATACGTAGCACTTAACGCAAACATGCAATAAGAGAATTGATATTGAAAATCTACGTATAGTGGTGCATGGATCTTCTACATATTAAAAAAATTAATGAAATGAAAGATTAGTTAAATAATACAAGTAGATAATATCAAATGGAAGTATTATTGTATGTTACTTTAATAAATAAATCAACAATCTTCAAAGTGGTTTTTTCTTCCTTCTCTCATTACTTTTTGGTCCATCCTTCAAAGGAGTAGTTAATTGGTCCCATCATCGCTAGCTATTTAGCCACTCACTTTTTTTCACAAAATGCATAACCACTTGATTAATTTATTTTTCTTATTCAAACATGAGTAGACTCTAAGACAATAATATGATATGTCACGTAGAATAATATCTATGCATACAATATCAATTATAAATGTCCTTTTTATAATGAATTTGTGAATAACTTTTAACGATGGCTATAGTTTTAAGTGAGAAAACGCTAATCGGTTGATTACTCAAAACGACTTCAGTTTCTAATTATTGCATAATTTTGTATGTGAAGGCGGGCACACTATTGGATTAGCAAGATGTGCAACATTCCGGACACATATCCACAATGATACTGATATCGACACCGCCTTTGCTAATTATCTCAAGAAAAAATGTCCTCTTACTGGAAATACCAATGTGTTACAGCCCTTAGACTACCAAACTAAGTATACTTTCGACGTCAATTATTACAAGAATTTACTAGTTAAGAAGGGTTTACTACACTCAGATCAGGCACTTTACAATACAAACAAGAAGTCTGAATCTCTTGTAAAAAAGTATGCAATGGATCAGTGTAAGTTCTTTAAGGACTTTGCTAAGAGCATGATTAGAATGGGAAACATCAAGCCTCTTACCGGAAGTAACGGCGAAATTAGGCGTAATTGCCGTAAACCTAATTAGAGATGTCCCTAATTCTTAGACCTTTACGTACATGCATTTTTTATTTATACATATGTCCAAGTTTATTTTTATTGTAAATGTGAAGATCGATGTATTTATAATTTTATATTGATGTTTTAAGTGGTATTTATGTAACGATTCAAAAAATGTCACATTGATATTGTAATTTGAGCAAGCACTTTACTAATGTGACAACTAAAATTAGATGAAGGATTGATGGTAATATGATATAGGACAATAGGAGAGCAACCCCAAAAGCTAGCTTAAGGGGAGGAGAGCCCATTGTCCTATATAAATCCCACATCAATCCCCCATATGACCGATGTGGGACTCAAGTCCCATACCTTTGCAATGGATAGTCCTATAACATAATAATCTATCTTCCATTTAGTTAATAGTTGATACATTTGAAGAATAATAGGTTGGAGTAGGTGATTCAAATTCAGGTGCATATGGCATCTCAATTATTATTATTTAAATAATTTATTCTTGATAGAATGTCTTGATGTGCTTTCCTTCCTTGTACAATAACTTTCTTTCTTTTTTTTTTTTTTTGAAACACTTGTACAATAACTTCTACTCCGTAGTTATTATTCTCGCGTATATATGTTTAAAAACAATTTAAAACATACTTCATCTTTTTTAAAAATAATCACCCCCTTGACATATTTTTTTAAAAAGAATTTATGAATAGTAAATACTCCGTAAAATTAATAGATGAATAATTTACAAAGTCAAAACGTTGAGGTAGTATTAAATGACTCGGGAAGTGGAAATTTTAATAAAGAAAAAAATTCTCTATGATATAAGGCATACTTAATTCAGTATGTACGAAGTGCCGGCATCTTACAGCATACGTAAGTAGTGCTAATACTAGTACAAGTTGTACAACCTAGAACGTACATTTCAATGTTTTCATGCGTGCAAGGACGACAAAATACTTTAGGATAAATCATAACAATTGTTTTTATACTTAAAGTTCATGACATGTGTCTAGCTAGAATTTGTAAACAAATACCTCCTCAATGAATAGGAAAATCCATACCCAAAATTGAGGCCGGTGTTCCCTTACATAACTAATGGAAGCTTGACGTAGAGTTAAATACAACCGTCATTTTCGGTAAGTCCCTAGCAAACCCAATAACACAAACATATTTGAAAAAACTACAAATTCGACTTTGAAGTATGATAGAAACTCAATCGATCTCTTGTGTACACCGGTACACGTAGCAGTAACCTGTCTAATCTTCTCATAATAGTAAAATAGTCGCGAAATAAGGAGACAATAATTAACTTTATATTTTACACGAGCATACTAATATTGTTGACTAAGTAGAATAATCACCTTTTTAGCTCAAATTATCCTATAAACATATTTCGTGGTAATTTTATACATACTACGAGTATGTTATACGAGTAGTAATTATCGCGAAGTTGAGCAAGGTACTGTAGTAGTGTATAGAGACCTAATCTAACTCAAAAACGTTTTTGAGTTGGAGGGAAGTGTAGTCATAGTATTAGTTGTTAAAACATAGCAATCATCCCATGTGGTGTGATTAGGACGTAAAATGTCATATGCATGTGTATGATGTATATGACCTCAAACGTCTGCTTTGAATAATATTCCAAAGCATAATAAACATCTTTTTCTAGCACTGAATTTGAGAGATTTCTGAATATGAAGAAATTACATACGTGGATGAATCCGCTTTTTGAGTTTAGATAACATTGTTCTTTGTGATGTTTACAACTGTGGCATGGTCCATTCCCTATAGTTGGAGAATTTTTTATTTTTATTTTGGTTATTAGAATTAAGCTAAAGAGAATTATTATTGTTGGCTATCTTGGATTTTAGTTTGGTTATTATTGAAATTAATTGCATACAATAATTATGTCAATTTTAAGTTTGATTTTGCAAAATAATTAAATTTTGAACTAAGGGCTTGTTCAGATAAACTGAGCTGAACTAAACTGAACTGAACTAATTGGAGCTGAACTAAACTGAATATATTTTGAGAGAAGGAAATTAGGAGCTGAACTGAGTTGAGCTGAACTGAACTAATTATTAGAGCTAAACTGAATTGAATTTAATCTGAAGAGAACATGCCCTAAGTATTACAAAGCCATAGTACTAGGGCCACAAAAAAAATAAAATAAAAAATAAAAAAATCCATTTCATACAAGAATTTGTTCTTGAATTAAGTACCAACTAAGCTATATACTCTAGAATATGAACTTAAGAATATTACTTCTTTGAAGATGCAATTAAATAAAGAGAGGTGAGTTTTAATTCTTAAAAAAAAGGGAGAAAGAGGGGAATAGAATTAAGACTCATGAACTTTGTTAAAGAATCAAATTTTTGCAAAGAGGGGTGGATGAGATTTGAATTCGTGATCTTTGTGCCACACTGGCTCTAGATACTATGTTAGAGAGCCAACTCAACCAAAAATTTAAGTATATGGTTGAAACTCATGATCGGTTTACATACTCTATCAAACTTGGCCTAAAATTTTGGATTAATATAAAGTTTTATATGATTCAAAAATGTAAATTTAGGATAGAATAAAGTACGGCCCGAATAAATCCTATTGAATCCGGCCCAATTTACCGGGTGTAGTGACGACATTTTTGGCCGAAAGCTACCTTTAATTGCTTGTTCCTTGGTCTAAAAGATTATCTACTTTGCGGCATGTCTCATGGTGTCGTTATACCACAGATTATTTAAGGAGCAGAAACTTCCTAGTCTTATATATATATTTTTTTAAACCACTTCCTAGTCTTATATAATAAATTAATAATAATAGGTCTACGTTTGTGACTTAAACGATGGCCCATTCCAATTTCCAAGAACAAACGAATCTAGGCAAAACATGATGTGTCTTACAATAATAGTTGGAAATTTCGTAAAAATTTATAAAATTGGACTGCGAGGCAATAAACTGCGCAAATTGGAATTATATGACAGATGAATTATATGACAGATTTTTATCAGTTTTCCTAGTCCTTGTCACTTAATTAGTAGTACGCTAAAAGTGATATTAATAAACGAATTTTACTTTCTAATTTTAGTCCCACATCGTCCCAAAATCATACTCCATAATATGGAATGTGCAAAAAGTGGAGTAGTTATGATCTTCAAAAAATTCAAGAACATTGAAGAACAAATAGAAAGAAAAAGCTTCAAAAACTAGTTATTACTAATAGATAGCACCTTTAAGGTTTTGGCCTAATAGTTAAGACTGAATGATCAAGTACAATAATAAATCACAACGTTTAAATCTTTTCATTCCTATTTGTACTTTGTATTGCCATTTGTGAGTTATTGCACCAAAAATAACCATTTTATAGCATCATTGGCACTAGGGATGGCAGGTGGGTATAAAAAAGCGGGTCCCGCACCGCACCCGCCCCAGTTGGTGTGGGTATGGGTACAAGCTTGGCGGGTATGTAGGCGGGTATGGGTATAAAAGTCATACCCGCCGTGGATAGTGGGTAGGTGGTGGATTTTGAGTAATACCCGCCCAATACCCGCCTGACCCGCCCAATTACCCGCATACCCGCCCAAATACCCACCAATGTAAGACTATTATTATTTTAGTTTTAGTTTTTATTTTTAGGAAATAAGACTATTATTATTTTAGTTTTAGTTTTAGTATTTGTTATGATGTCGGACTACTTTAATTGTTTGTATTTCAAATTAACTATATATTTGCAACAATTTTTAGTGTATAATGACTGTTTATATGAGAAATTTATATAAAAAAAACTGATATTTCGTTAGTGGGTAAAGGCGGGTAAACGCAGGTGGTGGATATCCACTTGGGTGGTGGAGCGGGTGTGGGTTTAGGTTTCTACCCGCTTAGGCGGGTGTGGGTGTTGAAAAATTACCCGCCGCAGGTGGCGGGTAGATGGTGGGTATAAAATATTTTGGCGGGTGTGGGTATGGGGGAGGGGGTACCCGCACCCGCACCGCCCAATTGCCATCCCTAATCATTGCTCTATCATCGTCACTTATAATCCTCAAAATAATCTAACAACCAAGACAAAAACTTTTTTTTATTTTTAGGAAAATTTGCGAGGAAGGTCCTTTTAAGTGGTCGACCTTGTGAGAAAGGCCCTTTCATTAAAAAAAAAAAAAAAAAAAAAAAAAAAAAAAAAAAAAAAAAAAAAAGTGGCACAAAAGGTCTTTATATCATGTTTGGGTTGTGAGGAGGGTCCTTTGACCATTTTCCGGCGTTGACTTTTCTATTTTCCGGCCAAAAAAAGCCACGTGTAAAGCATGTGATTTATTAAGTTCCCTTTTTCCCTATTTTCTCTCATTGTGGGGAGGATTAGCCTTGAATTACTTTGAACAGCCTTCAATTTTAATTTACGGAATTACAATTGAAGTTTTTGTGTTAATTGTTTTCAGAAATTAGGGTTTAATAGGGGAAAAAAGGGGAAAACAAGGGAAAAGAGGAGGGAGAAAAAAGAGAACCTAGATGTGGCTTTTTTTGGCCGGAAAATAAAAAAGTCAACGCCGGAAAATGGTCAAAGGACCCTCCTCACAACCCAAACATGTTATAAGGACCTTTTGTGCCACCTTTTTTTATAAAAGGGCCTTTCTCACAAGGTCGACCACTTAAAAGGACCTTCCTCGCAAATTTTCCTTATTTTTATTTATTTATTTATTTATTTTGTAAAGAGAGCCAATACGGGTAAATAACGTACGTAGATGAGACTATTTTGAAGATTTCAACCGACTAAGCTAATTGATCATTTACTTAGCTGAGATGTTATACTGATCTGAATAGGTGATATCCGTTTCTAATTATTGCAAACTTGCATGTGGTGCCCTCTAATTGTATATGTGAATACGAAGTAGTATATTATATTTTAGTACCTAATAAGCAATAAGATTATTGATTATATTAACGGTGCTTTGTAATTGTATATATCTTCATTGCAATAATTGGGGTAATTTATCATTGATCCCTTCAAACACGTCAATGTAAACTTAGTAACATGATTTATATTCTACCACTTCAACTACTCAATTTCCAGGACACTCTCCAAATTTGTCGCATGCATGAAAAGAACATGCAAAATCAATCATGATCGATTTTTATCTTAAGTGGGGCCATGCAGCAAAAAAAAAAAAAAAAAAAAAAAAAAAAAAAAAAAAAAGTTTACTCATAATTAATTACCAACAAGTGGTTTAAAAATGACTCCGTACAACATTTAACCTTAATTATGTAAGCAAGAATTAAATGTGCGCCTTTACTCATTAATTTCACCTTTTAAGTGTTTTACTCTTTAGGGAAATTGATTATCCTTTTCGTGATAAAATCATGAGAATAATAACCCAAGCAAACTTGCTTTATTTTCCAACCTAAATTGCAATGGCAAGAGAAATGTGCATAGCCAACCTAAAAGACTAGCCTACACTGTGCTATGTCTTTTTCACTTTTTTTTTCTTATGTGCTTTTTTTTTTCCTCTATGCTTGCTTGCTTAGTTTCCATTTCAATCAACAACAACCAAAAAAAAAAAAAAACCCTTCCACTACAAACTTTGTTAGTTAAAGTTGACAAACGCTTAATTAGTTGTTAATACTACATTCGTTAATTATTATATGTAACTTTTAAATTTTTTTTAACAAAAGTAGTATAATACATAAGCCACTTCCTTCTACTATTCTACAAATCAAAAGTTGCCCCTCAAATTTATTTTATTAATTATTATTTACAAATACATATCTAAACAAATATACGATGTATATCCTAGTTATATATGTTGATGTAGCTGACAATTAAAGTTAATAATCTGATTGAATAAGGTCTGAATTACATTTCACAATATCTAAAACATAAACTCCGTACCATTTCATCTGCCAATAAAATTTGTTAGTATCAAATACATGTACATGATAGTAGATTAGTAGTCGGTTGAATATATCTCGATGTCGTCTCCCAATTGAAGTATAAATAACACTAAAAAATTGCAATAATTCTCGTACAATATTAGTTTATCGATTTTAAGCAATATAGGTTATAAGAAGAAAAATGAAGTCTAGAATTCTTAAACATGGGGATCGACATTATTCACACCCATCTAACAAAGTTTTGCGGACTAATAATTACAAATTTCTAGGTAATTAAAATCAACAAATTATAAGACTCATTAATTTAGAATATAAAAAATAATTTTACCACATGAAAATATGCAAAAACTCCCATGTGAGAGAGCAAGAAATGTCCCCTAAATTGTGGTCTTAAACGTGGTTTTCGCTACTTGTGGACAACCGTTACTTGTATATTTTCATGTTCTCTTATTTATTCTAACCATATTATATAAAATAAATATATTTATACATTTATGTTAGTACCATTACTTTATATCATCTTGTAGTGGCGGCGAATACTAAGGTGCATTAATTGGACCACCAGATGTGTTTAGTAATAGTAGTACACTATATAAAAGTATTAATGCGTCAATCTACCATATAAATAGCACTTTTGCAAAAGCAAAATGGCACTATCACACTACTCGTACTATTCTATGGCTTCTTTCAAGTGTTTCATAGCATGTATTTCTGTGCTCATCATTCTTAACCTTTCTAGTAATGTTGATGCTCGTCGTAAAGAGCAGCTTTCGCTAGATTACTACTACTACACTTGCCCGAATGTTTTGGATATCGTACGCGACACCGTGGTAGAGGCTATTAAGAACGAGACTCGAAATGGTGCCTCCTTGCTTCGCCTTCATTTCCATGATTGCTTTGTCAATGTGAGTAAAATATAATTTTTTTTCGCGCTAGCTCTTGTTTGGAATTTTGATCGCAATAGTTGGTCTAATTAGGTTAATGATTGATTTGTGTTCGGGTTTGTAGGGATGTGATGGATCCGTGCTATTGGATGATAATGCAACATTTATCGGAGAAAAAAATGCATTCCCTAATAGTAATTCACTAAGAGCATTTGATGTGGTAGATGTCATCAAAGCTCGATTGGAGAAGGCTTGCCCACTTATCGTCTCTTGTGCTGATATCCTCGCTATTGCTGCTCGTGATTCCGTTTATCATGTAAGTTATAATAACCCACATGTTCATAATATGCAAAATGATTATACAACTAGCAATTTGTCATGTAAAATAAAATTAACTTGAATAAAAAAAGTAATTTGCTAGTAAAGGTCAATTCATAGGAATTTGCATTGTTCCCGTGAATTTCCTAGAATGAACATATATAGTTAATGAACTTGACTAATTTGGTAGAACATTGTCAATGTACACACATTTAAAGTTTTCTTTATATCAAAGATTTGTGTCGACAACTTTAATTAAACATTGTCATTTAACAATACTCAAATTTATTTGTATTATTTGTATTAATGACATGTTACTATTTTTAATTAATTATTTAATTTTTTTTAACAGATTTTCTGATTGTGAAATTAATTAATTAATTTATTTATATTTTACAGTTAGGAGGTCCTACTTGGGATGTAAAATTGGGAAGAAGAGACTCTCTGACAGCAAACTTAACAGCTGCAAACGTATTTATCCCAGCACCATCTTCCAATATCACTCTTCTTAAATCTAATTTTGCAGATGTAGGATTATCATTCAAAGACTTGGTGTCACTTTCTGGTATTTATTCCTATTTCTTTATTCTCATAAAAAAGAAAATAAATATACTTTTATTTATTCTTACTTCTTTATTTATTCTCCTATAAAAAAATAAGAAAAATAATTTCATTTGTCCTATTCTAGATTCTGTAATTAAAGTTTTTATTCCACCTATTCTTCCTTTTTTAGGTGGAAATTTATTCTTCTTTTGCTACATTACCATTTTATAATGACCTAGATTAAGTTTATTTAATTTCAAAATGTAGTTAAATAAATTAAGGTTTGTGAATAGTGTAAACTTTATCTTTGAAATTATTCTAGAAAAGCTTGTTTTCCATAATTTTCCAAACACTTTATTTCATTAGGACAATTACATTAATATCATGTACAATAATGTTGATACGTAGTATACAAGTATTAAACAGTGAGACAAAAAATCAATCACATGCCATACACGATCTTAACCTCGCGTTACATTGAAATTGTCAAAAACCACAAAATGCCAATCACATTTGGAATGGATTCCTGAAATTTCATGATACAATAAATAGAAATAATTGATGATGGGTTTTCCTCAACAAAATAATAATAATTGATCATGGGGTTGTCATACACTATTATATAAAGGTAATGCATATGATAATGACACCATATATTTATGATAACAATAATCATAATGATTAAGACTTTTAGCAACAAAAAAGTTGTAAATTTATTTATTCATCATGTCTATATTTATTATGTCAACCATATACTATAATTATGTTATGAGTATTTTTTTTATTGACGTATGAATGATGTTATATTTACAGGGGCACACACATTAGGCTTTGCAAGGTGCACAACATTTAGGTCAAGAATTTACAATGATAGAGATATTAGTCCTTCATTTGCTCAAAAATTAAGAGGAGAGTGTCCTCCTGTTGGAAACGACGACGTTTTGCAAGGATTGGACCTAAAAACTCCATCACATTTTGATAATTTATACTACAAGAATTTGTTGACAAAAAAAGGTTTGCTTCATTCAGATCAAGAGATATACAATAGCAACAAAGCTGATCCAATTGTTAGAAAATATTCAAGAGATGTTTCCAAATTTTATAGGGATTTTTCCAAAGGTATGATTAAGATGAGTGAAATTAGCCCTCTTCTTGGTAATGAAGGTGAGATTAGACAAAATTGTCGAGTAGCGCGATAATTAGCTAGGTGATCTAATTGATTAATTAAGTTGTTACTCATCATCATGTATTGAAATGTGATTAATTACATAGCTATTTTTTAGTTCTTTTTTTTTATGATTATACACACATTAGTGTTTAAAGTATATAGGAGTGTATATTACTCCTCTTTGTTTATGTACATTAGAAAATTTTCAACCCAAATAATTGTAACATTCTTATAATGCCATGAAATAGTAATTCAAGTTACCATTATTATTATGTACTCCGTATAATACTATTGAATGTTCATTTTGATACTTATTTTTTTGGCACTTTTCTAGCAACCAAAGTTTGTTTTCAATTTGTTCCAAATAACTATGCATTTGACTATTTTGACCAAGTTGAATTGTTCTAATTATCATTGACTATATAAGATTTTGCATCTCTAGCACATACTAATATTGTTTATAACAAATTCTTGGAATAATATATAATCTAGAATTAAGATAGCGCCGTAGAAAGATATAAGTGTACTTTAACAATTCAACTCAAACTAAAAGCTTTCAAATCGTTTTTTACTATTTGAAAATAGTGCAATGTGGTATAAAAAACTAAAGAGGGATATATCATATATGTAAAAAGTTAGACAAGTCTTCTATTAAGAGTGTTACCCGACGTGTTTAAAGTAGCAAGTTGACTTAGATTATGCATTTGTGCATGAACTCTCCATGCTAACGGAATAAAATCAGAAAATTCAACGAGCACTAATTCTTTGGATTAAAATTAAATGCTACTGGTTCTCAAGCAGAGTATCTTTCCCTTAAGAAAAGCAGAGGATCTTAGGCTCTTAGCATCCTTTTATACCGAGTACAATATTTTCCTCCTTATCAAGTGAACAACCCCCTCAAAAAAATAAATAGATAAATAAGTCGGTGGACCAACAATATGCTAATTCATTTTAAACACGTCAGCAATCTCAACCAACAATTAGTTGTAACTTTTAAAAAATAAAATCACAAGCAATAAGTGATACTTTTTTCATAAATTTCATTTCGTGTCATATGGGAATCATTACCCTTTTTTTCTCCTTTTTATTTGATAAAAAGCTTGAAAGATTAAGTTATCGTATCTAATGATCTAATTAAGAAGTATAAAACTATAAAGTTCTAGATCAAAGGACCAATTAAAAATTGGTCAATAGGTGTATAATTATTCCATTACTAAAGCATTAAATTTTTTATATTCTTTTTATAAGTAAGTATTTCGTAGTAGTTAATTAGAGCTCGCAGATTGAGGCCAGATGACTCGAACATGTGATCTTTTACACAATGACTCTCAAATTTTGACACTAAATCAAGATATAATTGATTTAGACTTTAGAACTTATAATTTTGGTATGAAGTATTGATTGATTGTGATCTGTATATGATTAAGATTCTGATTAGATCATAATTCGATTAAGGATCATCTTTAATGTCTTTAACTATACTTAAAATCATATGAAATATAATACAATTACGAAATATAATAAATAGGTAAAACGAGTCAAAAAAAAAAGCCCCTTTAATTAATTAGGTACATTAGTACATAGTACCTCAATAATGAGCAAGGATATGCCAATGGAAAGTGGAGCTTACTTTCTTTAAGTAAATAATGCCAAGCAAAATGCGATGAGTCATGAATGAAAGCTATATTCTTAATGTATGGACCCTAAGTAAGGGACGTGAAACGGTGAAAGCCAGCTAAGAAGGCACAATAATACATGTTACGCTAATTTTGTTACCCTAAATTGACATGCATAATCTATTATAAGTAGTTAAGTACATAAGATTATAAACTAGTGTAGGACAAATTTGATGAAACATCAATTGGTTAAATTTTGGTGATACCATGTGCTTATTCACTAGGGGCTTTTCGATACCAATCTTCGTTGAATTATTTTCATAAACATTTAATAAGAATCGTCGGTGGCTATATAGTGGCTACATCACATTGCTAGCTAGCCTATTATTATAAGAGATAAAACAAAGGTGATGTGGACTAATTATGAAATATGAACTTATATTATGAGAATGAAAATTATATTTAAAAAATTAAATATATGTGATTGATAGTTTTATTTTTATTTGGAGTAGAGAGATTGTTATTTTAAAAATATATAAACGTGTAACTTAGCCGATGATGTATTAGAACTTAGAAGGGTGGTTTTCATAATATATATTTTGTGGGTTAAAATTTAAATGAAACAAAGTTTTTTTTTTTTGTTTTTTAACTCAGATGTCAAGGTAAACATAGAAAGTGTCGTGCCCTTCAAAGTGTAAATAATATGCGTTGCTTAACATACTTCTCTCCCATCAAAGTGCAAGGAACATTTGAGAGTTGTAGGTTGATAAGTTGGCTAGGCTAAAAAGTAAAAGTTACCCAAAAAAAAAAAAAAAAAAAAAAAAAAAAGTAACTTCCGGATAGCAACACTCATCACTAATAATGCACTAAGTACTACTCTTTCTGTCTTTAATTGTTTGCCTCATATCTAGTTTTTACTTTATTAACTTTTATTGAGTGAATTGATGAGAATAGAAATGGTGGGACTAAAAGTAATTTTTGTGAGTGTAAAACTAATGATCCCCCATACACATTTTAGGTATGGTGCAACCTTTAACGAACATCCTTTTATAGAAAGTAGGGCAAACAAATAGGGACATACACTTAATAAATTTAGGAATGACTCTTTAGAAGATATGTTGGTTACAATATATAGACTACCTATAGAGTAGGACTTTAGTAATGTACATTGTACATACTACATTCGTTATCTTTTAGTTGCAACTTTGGGATATTATTTGTGAGATATAAAATATTTCAAAGTTGCAACTAAAAGTTTATATAGTTAAGTACAAGAATCAACCAAGGCATTTGACTTGGCTTTCTCCTCTAGTGGTTGTTCCACAATCCACATGGTGTCTAATTCATTACTTTATTACTACTAATACATAAACAAGATTGATTACTTGTGTATTTTTGGGAAAAGTAATTTTAAATTAAATTAAACATATGAAAAAAGGGTAATAATTAAAAAGGTGGAAAAAGGAAGAAAAACAGCTTTCCTCTTCAATTAAAGGCTTTAGAACTTTCTTCAACAAAGATTCGATTTTTGTATGTTTCAATAAAAAGATTGTACGAAGTATAAATTACACTGTAAGTTGTAGATAAACTAAAGAAGCTGAGTGAGAAGTAAGCTAAGGGATACCCTCATCTCACATGTTGTCCTCTCTTTTTATTATAAGTTCATAGCATCTAATGCTCTCTCTTTTTCTAGCAATTTCATTTAGATCAACAATTTATTTTTGGTTTTATGGTCACTTTCTCCCTGCAATTTTAATTAAACAATATTTTAGTTGACTTATAAACACAGAAGGATTAGTATTAACACACTAGGATTAGATATTAATTAAGCATACTAATATTGGAATTGTTACTTATCATAATAAGACATAACTTACAAGTATTAAAGATAAAAACTACGAAGTATCTATGATTCCTCCATTTAATTTTTCCGCTTGAAGCATACCCTCTTGATTCGTATCTTCCCTCCTACCAATAATTTTGTGATTTTAATCAATTTTTCGATTAAACTTTACTAATCTATTCCTTTTTTTTTTTTTTTTTTTTTTTTTTGAGAAACCTAATCTATTCCCTAAACACATTAAAAAAAAACACATTTTGGTGAAAGAAAAAATGTACATAATCCCCCCTTTGTTGTGATTTGTGAACTCAAGGTCGCAACAAAATACTACCCCATTTCATATTATTTGCAACGATTTGACATAATGTAAAATGTTAAAATGTCTAATCATTACAAATAATATAAAACGGAAGTAGTAAGTTAATTGTTATGGGCCTAGTGCTACGCCCACTACAAAAGGTCAACCTGGCTTGATAAAAATTAGGAGGAATAAATAAGCAAGCCTTAGACTAGGCCCGCAACTAATTGTTACTTGAAGGCTTGGAGAAAAAAGTTAGGGGATGTTTAGTTCATTAGGGAAGTGTAAATTCCCATGAAATTTCAATTTGTGGGAAATAAATTTCATCTTCAAAATCATGGGAATTCAACAACTTTGTTTGGTTAAGAATGGAGGAAGTAAATTCCCATGGGAATTTCAACTTACCGGGGGGGTAACGTAAATGAATTCCCATGTTTTATGGTAAGTCAAAATTCACATAATTTTCAATGCCCCCATATTCACTTTTTTGTGTCAACCAAACAAGAGGGTGAAAATGAAATTCATGGGAATTTTGACTTCCCATAAAATATTTGGCCAACCAAACAAGGCCTAAAAAAAACTCTGTTTTGTGACTAAACAACTTATAATGCAGAAGTAACGTTTGCAGCCATCCACAACCGTCACCCTGAACAATAATATAGTCTACTACTATCGGGGCATAATTCTACTATCAACAAAATTCAAGTGAGGGCCAAGAGTGCTGGAGCATCAGTTAATGAGCACCTTAACTCTCAGATTTGCTACTCACTGAGGTTATCAGTAACAATTTACAGCCTGTATGCCTTGCATTTAACTTCTTCTAAGATTGATGACTTGATGTATACATCGACATGCTTTGATATTAACACTAATGGCGTTACACTGATCTACACTCTAAGTCATGAATTTTTCATGCAGTTCGTATTATATTAGCGGCTATACAAGAACTGGAGTGCCTATTTTAAGAAACCAAAATGATGCTTACATCCTATTACTCTAGCTCGCTTTCTGAAGCAACTTCTTCTGGCAACTCAAAAGCATCTATATCTGCATACATTGCTCTAAGCCTTTCTACCTCTTCTTTTGGCAAAACATGCATAGAATCATCATACTTCTGACGAGACCGCTTCTGCAGATACATAGAGAAATAAAAGCGTTCAATGAACAGAAAAGACTTTTCAACCGAGGTATATCACCACAAGTCCACACAGAAATGCAGTTACTGATGAAAGCAGATTGACTTCTGAGTATCTTGTTAAGAGATCCTCAGTTCATTGCCATACGAATCTGATGACCCCCCTCCTCTCCCCAAAAAAAAAAAAGAAAAAAAGTCGCCAAAAAAGGGTAATTCTGAGTCAAGATGTTAGCAAAATTCAGCAAACAAGATGATGTCCAGGACAGTTTACAAAGCAAACAAAATGTTAATTTTAAGAGGTGTGTGGGGTGGAGGTCAGCTTTCAAGACAGCTCACAACAGAGAAATTTTAAATGCATGCTCAAGTCAGAGAAAACAATATCATAATATGGGAACAGCGAAAGCATAGCATCATACAAAAGTGGATGTTGAATGTAATTTTCAAGCGCTGCTTGTCCAAGTACTAACCTTCTTATGCATTGGAAGAGGGTCTGTATGTGATCCAGGATTGCTATCACCTTGATCATAATCAAGTTCCAACCTGTAGTAAATAGAGTAGTAAGAGCAGTGCAAAGTATGAATGAGGATATACATAGGCATGAGATGCCCAAACTAAAATCTAACATTAAAAAACTATATTTGTTCAGGGAATAGGGAGCTGTCATAGCAGTGATAAAACATTGAAACTTGTACGGAGTCTCCGTACAGTATGAATTAATGGCATTCAAACTTTTTCATGATTTCAAGCTTGTGCCATCAATATAGTTGCCAAATATCGTTCAGAAGCTGTTGAGAAAAGCATCCTTACCATCACACCCAGACACTAACAAAACATACAACAAGAGGAGACTCTCATCTGAGAAGTACCAGAGTTACTTGGCATGACAGAAATTACTCACAAAAGCTTTGCATTATCAGAGAGAAATCTCTGTAAGGCATATGATATTGACATATTTCATGACTGAAATGCAGAAACATAGGGTTTGAGAGGGGGAGGGAAGCTGGGAAGATAGAGGGGTATGTTTAGAGGGAGAGTTTTGATTACCCTTTCTTCTTTATCCTCTGGCCAGGAGGGCAAGTTAAAGGCTCCCTGATCTTTCCAGCTGCATGCTTTCTTCCTTGTCGGGCTCTTCTATGAGTATAGACTGTTAAAGGTTTCTCGCGAGTTCCTTAGCAACAGCAAGGCAAACTCCATAAATCCAAACAGTTCCAAGAAACAACATTGCATATAAGTGATATAACGTAGAAAACAACAAAGCGGAATATATTATACATGTATGTAGTAAGAAATTTTCCAGGATGTAAAGCTCATTTATGCTGGAGATAAACTTGAGGCAAATTCATTGTGCAGCAAAAAAACATGACATATTGATATAAGCAACCAAAAATGAAATGGGTTTCAAAATATGACTCTCTGATCCATCTGATAAAAAAATATGAAAATAAGGATATAAAAGTCTGTCTTTCTGATGTTCAAATTCACGAAGTATTTCATAAGGTTTATAAGAGACTGCTGCACATAGCTAACGGACACATGAGAGTTAAAATAAGTAATAGTAATTGATGCAGGATATGTTACCCCCATCTCAGAGATTGAAGTTTTTTCATCGGACTCATCTCACATGAGAATTAGTTCACGACTCCTTTTTTTATCTACAGAAAATAATACAAACTATAAATACTACATATGCTTCCTAGCAGTTGTTACTAGTTGATGAGCTATTCCTATCTGATGTCTACTTACTTTTTTTGATATAGAAGATTGAAAAGGCTAGGCTAATTTTTTAATATCCAAAATGATTGCCTCACAAGACAAGAAAGAAGCTGTTTCATCTTTAGAGCATATATTATAAGTGTAAGTTGTATGATATACTGACTAGTATTTATTACTCTGTGCAGTGTCTAAAACAGCAGGACACAACTCTGAGAGTATATTGCACTAATTTACTACTCAGCTGATGGTCATAGCCAATAGCTAAACTTTTTATTTGCTATTCTTCTAAAAAAATTTTGGGGATGGGGAAATGGTTATAATATATATATAAATTATTTACCAGAAGCAGCTTGTGATGCATGAGGCGCATGTGGAGTTGAGGGTTCAGATGCCTCGGAGGTAGAAGTCTCTAAGACCATTTTGCCTTTATCCTTCCTTGTTAGTACATGGAGTTTATGACTATAAACTGCAGACGTCTTGGAGAGAGAATCATCCGAGGTGAATGATGATGATGATGATGATGAATGTAAATACTTCGATGCCCACGGGGAAGCTGATTCAATAACGGTAGCATCTACAATTGCCTTTCCCTTATCTTTTATTGTTTGTGTGTGTAGGCTTTCATTCTGAGCAGTTTGATTCTCAGAGGGAGAACAATGACCAGGAGCTGCGGATGATGATATCTGTAAGGAATTAGATGTGGGTAACTGAATGAAAGGAGCATCTGCAACCATCTTTCCCTTATCCTTTCTTGGTGCATCATGTCTTTGACTCTGATCAGTTACAAGAGTATCTGCAACCATCTTTCCCTTATCCTTTCTTGGTGCATCATGTCTTTGACTCTGATCAGCTGCAAGAGTATCTGCAACCATCTTTCCCTTATCTTTTCTTGGTGCATCATGTCTTTGACTCTGATCAGCTGAAAGCCTAGATTTCTTACCATCTACACCACCTTACAAAATCAGATTAAAAAGCTTCAGTAAATGTTGCATTATCAGGTAAGAAGATCAAACACAAGGTGGGATGAATAACTACACCTTTTGATGGATTGAAATTACACTGATGATATGAAAGTAGCAATGAAACTCATGTAGCTGTACCCCCATGCAATCAAAATAATCAATAAAGTTGTGAAGTAGCACAACAAAAGGCATAACCAAACTACCTAAGTCAAATAGTCAACAGCCAAGTGATAACATTATTAGCCTGTTTGGTTGGCCAAGATCCCAAGATAAATAGTTTTTTTTTTTTACATAAATGTCTCTTGTCACTCATGACCATCTTCAAAGTGGCAATAAAAACATATGCAAAAAAGAAATAATCAGGGAAAGAAAAACAAAATCAGGGATATCAGAATGAGACTTTCTATTATGCAATATAGATTTTTACAAGTAAAACCATTAATTATTGCCTGCCAAACAAGCCAGAAACTAAAGTGATGACATATAAGTATAGAACAATTTCCATGCAAGCAGCATGTACAATGGAAGTAAAGCAACAGGATGCCACTGTTCAACAGATCAATTTCAATGTTGTTAAGCAACTACATTCCATATAATTCCATGAATACAAACCCAGCGGCTCGATATCAAGTGTTGCAAGATACAATTTCATTCGCAAACATTTAATTAAGCATCAGGTGCCTTACAACATATTCATATTATCCTCTGCATCTCACAACAGCAAACTGAACCTCAGGTCTAATAGCACCACTACTACATGGGCAATCAAATTCATCATAATACACATGTCCGGTCTCATTGAAGCAAGTAAGCAACACCTCAACAAGCACAAAAAAAAAAAAAAAAAAAAAAAAAAAAAAAAAAAAAAAAAAACGAAACTATAGCATTCAGTCTATCAACGCATCTAATGGAGACTGTCATTTTTGGGATGATGAAAGTAGAACATTCAATCACAAATTCACATATGATCCCCATGTTACTCATCTTCACATCTCTTCCATCTAAACCCTTGTACATTAGGTTTCGAGTTCAATCAAGTGCAGCGCTTATGCTACTCTAATAGTCTAATTCCTCATTTTACCTCAACTATCCGTGCCAGATACTCGACACTCAGACAGGGGTACGACACGTAGAGGCTTCATTACAGATCAAATTCACAGAAAATTCACTTGACATGTTGGACACTTCTAGCCGAGTCCAAATAAGCTAATAGAGGAACACTTCACAGTTCAACTTTGGAAGCATATACTTCCCAAAAATTAAATTATAAAACCCAATTCAGCAAAACAGCTCATCAAACCCAGAAACTCAGTTCAATCCTCAAAAATCATAAAACCCAGAAAATCATCTCCTATCTCATTAACAAAAACAAATCTACAACTAAAAACGATTCAATCAAAGAAACAGCACACATAACAACTCAAAAACCTAAAAAACAATTCAAAACAAAATTCAAAACTAGGGTTTCAATCAAAATCAAAATTAACCAAAATTAGAGAAAGAAAATCACATACCAGCATCCGAAAGAGGGGTAACAGGTGCAGCAGGTTCGGGAGAGCAAGGAATCGAAGGAATGCTCTGAGAATTATTAGACCCAGTACTAGTATTCGATTTCGGCGAACTACAAACAGAAGAACTAGTATTAACCCGCTTGTTATTGACGATATTAGCAGAAGAATTAAAGGGTTTAGGGGGTTTAATTAGGGTTTGCGATTTGGGTATTTTGGAAGAAGATGAAGGGTTTTTCCTTCGATTTTGAAGGGTATTTGTGCAATCAGATAGGGGTTTCCTCTTCGATCTTCGTTGCTCAGCTTCCATTGTTGAATTGAATTAGCTTGATGTTGTTAACTGTGATTTGGTAATGGAAATCGTTGCAAAATTGCTGATAAATTTGAGGAGAGAGAAAGAGTGAATTGGGTTAAAGAAGTTTGAAATGGCGGGAAAATCTTCCGTCTTCGACAATTTCTGGAAAGAGAAAGAGGGAGAAAAGAGTAAAGGTGATAATTGTGGATTAATGGTGAAAAAGCCCAAATGCGCCAAAATTGCTTATCAATGCACTATTATTGGTTTTTTTATTTACAATGAAAAGGTGGTTCGACATGAGTTGAGTTTAGTGTTGGCATGGCCCAAAAGTTGTATTAGTGGATTGATTATTTGATAATTGATGTGATTTTTTTTCTGTTCTCACCCGTTTATCTTTTGTCCATTTAGGCTAATTCAGATTCGAAGTTCAATTTTCGGTGGTTATGTTTCAATTTCGGGATCGAACATGTAGTCCTCCTGTAGCAATAATCAATTGGTATTATTTGCAAAAATTTTATATTCAGTATAGAGGTATATTAGCCCATTTGTGATTAAATCCTTAATTGAGAAAATTTGAATACATAGTAGATTTTAAGTGACAGCCTGTTTGAAATTACTAATCAAACATGGCACGACGACATGACATGATGTGAAATCATTGAATTGTGTCTACGCTAAGCATGATTTAGCTCATGCTTATCTTTTGTTTTTAGTAAGTTTTAGTGTTAATAATTTACTGATAAAGACATTTTACAAAGTTTCATTGACTCAAAAACTTCATGACATAATTGCAAGTGTTATTCTTTTTTAATGTATTATTAGTCATGTTAATAATATGATTGAACCAAATTGTTTGCCAGTTAAGTCTAAACAAATGGTGTTTCGTAAAAAAGTGTTCTAGAGAGTTTACAAAGCTTAAAAGAAGAATGCGGGTCCATTCTAAATACACCATGACCAAATTGGTTGATCAATCAAATCGATCAGTGAAACCAACATATAATTAATAAATTCGCTTGGTGAAATTGGATGCTAAATGTTGCATCAAATATAAAACAGTTGCTCTTATGTTTCTAAATTTTGGTTTGATTGGATTGGATTGATAAGCTTCACCAAGTTGAATACAAGCCTCACACTGGGTGAGATTATGTTCATATATACTAGCATATAAAATTATAAATCTACTAGTATATAAATCTAGCATGGTTTATCAGTTTATGGGGGCATGGACCTCTTCTAAATCGAGCCTATAATAATAGCAACTATATATGGATTTACCTCAACACAATATCCAACCCTTGTCTCAGAAATGCTCATTAAATATCAACTTTTACATGTGACAGAAAATGTTGAAATCCTACTGCTATCCATATGTGAGTTGTCTCACATTACAAAAAGAAAGAAAAAATCACCTTATAAGCTAGAGGAATGCAATTATCACCATTAAATTTTTAGAATATAAACTCCTTTAGACTTATAAGTGGTTATAATATTCGAACAAGTGTAATTCTAAACCCCTGATTAAAATACTCTATTCCTTACGTATATGACTATTAATTCCGAACAAAATAACACTCCACACTCCCATTCCATAGCATCCTACAATTCGACTGTATTATTAAAGCAAGCAAAAACTGATCCCTATGTCAACAACTTTGTGAGGGGGAATCAAGACTAAATTCATGCACATAACCACTAATTAGACACTAACTGCAAAAATATGACTATCTTTATCCAAGCTTTTTAGAAGTTTACTACCAGTACTACATAAAGCCACCGGCCTTGCCCACAGCACGTGACCCATACTCTTCACTTTTTTCCTAGTCCTTTGCCTTATTTTGGCCTTAAAATTAAAAAACCAGGCAACTTGAGCCTCTAGTTTTCCACAAAACTAGCTAGAATTAATGAAAAAAATAAGTAAAAAAAAAAATAATATTAAAATGATACACAAAAAAGAAAATCCAAATCGAGGGGCCACACTTTATCCAACATTTTTTTTTTTGTTTATTACTAACTCATCAAATCTATAAATACCCACATTTTCCTTTCTTTGTTCATCATCAATTCTAGCTCATTACTACAATCTTTCAACATTTGCAAATTAAGAAACATACATTAAAAGAAATATGGATGCCATGCAATCATGGGTTTCTGAGCACAAACTCACTAGCATTGGTGAGCGTCTATCTTTACTTTTTGTAAATGTTGATGTAATTAATTTGATTTAATTTACATGTACTCCCTGTGTCTGAAATTAATTGTCATATTGCTTATTATATACTTTGAGCTAGTAATATGGTACCAAAATCCGAGCAATGGTAGTATTAAAGTACATTAGTAGTATTTAGCTAATTAATATCAATGTAACAATTATTTTAGGATGCATATTAGATACTATGATAAGTTACTAAACTATATAATATGATTATATGAAGTAGCAATAATTTATATGCTCTCTATGTATTGTCATGCAGGAGCATTATGGGCTTCAGCAATTGGAGGATCAATTGCTTATAATTCGCGTTCAAAATCATCGTCCCTCAAGCCAAGCCTCAAGCTAATTCATGCTAGGTATGCCTCATTTTACTATTAAACAAATATCTTTGATTCTTTTTTCGGCAAATCATAAAAAAAATAAAAAATAAAAAATAAAATAAAATAAAAAGTTCTAAGTTTACCAAATATCTTTGCCTATACATACTAGTATAAAATTTTAATATACAAGCTAAGTGAATCAACCAATAAACAATTGTTTAACGAGTAACAATATTGTCATAAGCACAAATTGTTGAGCTAGTATAAAATTTTAATATACAAGCTAAGTCAATCAACCAATAAATAATTGTTTAACAAGTAACAATATTGTCATAAGCACAAATTGTCGAGCTAATGTAGATAAATTGAAATTTGTATTCAGCTAAATACCATGAAATCTTATGAAAAAGAATTTATAATCACAATTTATTTTGTTATTAATTGACAGGATGCATGCACAAGCCTTAACATTGGCAGTGTTATCAGGGGCAGCGGTGTACCATTATTATGAGAAGCGCACTGCTGAGGAAAATACCCATAAATCGGTTTAATTAATGGATGATGACGATAATTTTCGATGATTTATTCATCCAAATTTTATTTCGTGGAAGTCTATTTTTTGATGGCAAAAAGATCCATCTAAAGCCTTGCTATTAGTAATTAAATCAAGTATGATTAAGAACCAAGAGTTTAATTTTTATGCTTGGTTATATTATGCTCTATTATGTACTAGCAATGAGTTTTTCCTACTTTATTTTCGTATGTACATAAACAAACAAATTGTTTGGCATCATTTTTGGTTTTCAGTTTCCTGTTTTTTTGAAAACAAAAAACCAAAAACAGGAAACAAGAAAAAGGTGTTTCCACTTTTTTATTGTCAGTTTTCAAAATTATCATGATTTTAATAAGTATAAATAATTTTTGATTCATTATGTGACATATATAATATACTTTTAAAATACAAAAAACCAAAAAAGGAAAACCACAGCGATGCCAAACGTTAAAGTTTTGATTTTTGATTTTTGATTTTTATATTTTTATCATGTACTCTGTTTATTTTTTACATTCGAGCAAGTTGAGCATAGAGCAATTGATAAAACCACATATTATCGATATATTTGTTGCAATGTGATTCTTAATTTTAATTTCGATAAACTAAAAAGTAAAAAAAACCATATTGACAGAGCTAAAACCTTTATCAAGTGGGTTCAAATCAATTTATAGACATCTTAACGAGGCTTATATACACATTTACACATAAAATGGTTTCACAAAGGCCTACATAATATTTCCTACAAGTACAATATGTTTTGGAGCTCAATTGAAAATGAGACAATTAAGTACAGAGTAATGGATAATATGATACAAAAATGAAAATGACCCAATAACACTTTTTTATTTTGGACTGAGCCCAAAAGTTATTACTAAAAAGTACAAGTCCAATAATCATTTATCATTGATGATAAGTTGCAAAAGACAACCCTAAAGACAATAATTGGTGCGGGCTTTGTGAGTTCCCTGATATGTTGGCCTGGACATGAAGATTACTATTTCATGGGGTTAATAGAAGTTGATGTAACGGACTTGTGGGTCAAACTAAGCACATATACTACTTTTGTTTCTGAAAGTTCGACTTACATATTACTCATGTGGTCAAAAAAAATTTAACCATAATTTTTGAGTTATAAAATAGAACTAAACTATGGCTTGGGTCCTGGATTATGCCGAATTGTCTTTACTACATTGCTATTCATGTGGACATAGTTTTTGCTTATACATGATTGAAAATATTCATACCTTCATGGTTAAAGAAGTTCACTGGAGACCGAGCAAACACAAAATGGTTTTGTCAATGATACGCTTTAGGTGTAATTGGGCCATTAAAGCATTTAGTACTCCGTATTAGCTATGTCTATAATTATTTATGGCAAACATTTTACAAAAAGATTATGTTATACTATTATTTTTTTTTTTTTTTTTGAAAACATGTTATACTATTATTAATTTCTATACATTTTTTTTTAATTATGAAAATCAAGTTGAAAAAGAAAAATGATGATGTCGACAGTAAAAAGGAAGCCAAAAAAGGAGAAGGTGTGAGTTTGAATTAGATGATTAGACCGTTAGACGTGCAAAGCTTAACTCATATCTGCTGTTAGTAAGGTTGGAAAGTCCCTTTCTTTTTCCAAACCTTCTTCATGATTCGTCTCTAAGCTATAAATTATTCTAGGGGCCTTCTAATACTTGCCTACCAACTCTTAACTTACTTTGCTATTTGACCATTTTACCCTTCTATTATGCCATAACTTTTGTTAATAATCAGCTGGCTAAATTTCACCAAACCAATAATTAGTGAAATGAAATACATATATTTTCATTCTCAACTCCAAAAGACCTTGTATATATATTCCAATATTGTATTATTTGATGCATGAATGTCTATTATTAATCACATAATTATTGGTGGTGTTGATCTAAAAAATTAGAAGGATAAGGCTGTGGTTATGGTTTAATATTTAGACATTAACTAGTGTCTATTAAATATCAATAATATTAATTAGAAATAAATTTAACTTTTTGCTAAACTTTATGTTGATTACATTGTTGTTTTGAAAAATACTCCATATAAAAGTAGTGTAAATAAAGGCACGAGGCCCATCTATCAATCACGAAATAGTGTACTGTAGTTTTTCTACTACCTCCGTTAACTTTTAGTTGCAACTTTAGAATATTTTATACTTCGTATCTCACAAATAATACTCCAAAGTTGCAAATAAAAGTTAACAGAGGTAGTAATACGGAGTACATCATCTACTTGTTTCAGTAAGTTAATAAGTTATAACTTTGATATATCATCTAATTAACCTTTAAATCTTTATCAATTTTCTAAGGAATTTTTGCCTAGTTGAACATGATTTAATTGTTTATCAACCTATTCATTGATCTATTAAATCAACAACCCTTAAACAGATAGTGTAAGGCCAATTTTGTCAATTGTCATCCATGCATCTATAATTACATATACCCTATAAAGAAAGCAATCATTAATCCCTCATATTATAATCAAGTAACTAATTAAATTATACTTCAACAAACTTTTAATTTTAAAAAATGAAGGGTACGTAACTTAAAGTAGCTAGTACATATACTTCTCAATTCTCATGACGTTGACTTAGATTAATACTCATCAACTTATACAAACTTTATCATATATCTATATAAACATTCTTCTTTCTTCATCCTCGTCTTTTCCAGGTTTTATGCTCAAATTTATTTCATAAGACATGGATTGTTCAATTTGCACAACCATGCCTTTCATTCTAAGGCCACCGAGGAATACGATTTGTGCAGCTTGCTATGAAGGTGCAAGGAACTTAATCTCCTTGGTTAACAAATTCGATGGCGATATCAATAGCAATCATAATCATAAATTTAGTGAGAAATCAGGAGGCACCAATGTGATTTCATCTTCTAATCCATCTTGTAAGGTAATTACCATCGTTCCATGTTATTATTTTGTGATCATGTTTATGAATTGAATGTTTTTTAATTATGTTTGGAAACCCTTTACTATTTAAGTTGATGATATTATATTATTATATAGTATTTAAGTTGCTTCATATTGGACTTAAGGTAGTGCTTTAGTTGTGAATTGTTATATATAGGAAGAATACTTATAGTATATAAATCAAAATGAAGGACCATCATGTCACAATTCTTGTAAGGCTAATAATAATAATTAAGGTGGTAGAATTTTTCATATGTAAGTGTTGATGACATGATAATTAATAATTATATAGGGGAAGGGACTTTGAAATGAAATATTAAAACAAATACGTGGCTGATAGGGCGAAAAGTATGATGCTACGTCCCTCAAGTCGAAAATTTATTTTTGTTTTGAGCAATTCTTATTACTTTTTTAACTTCCGGTTACTTTCATGAACTAAACTTATCTTTAAAAATTTATATTTTTTAACCCGAACATATTTTCACAAAATTAAATGAATTTAGTGACTAGAACTTGGCCTAAATCATAATTTGTTTCGAAAAACAAAAGATAACTATGGTAAGGTCCTTTTCATCATTTTTTAATTTTCTAGGAAGACAGACGAAACTTCACCAGCCATGCAATTGAGTTCATTAGAAGATATTAAGTGCCATATTGACCTTCAAAAAATAATTTCATATACAATAATAATATAATCTTTAGACCATTTAATAATCTAGTCATAAAATGGTGGAATTTGCTAAATTAAGATTCCCCGTGCTTAATCCAATAATTGCGTATAAAGCGGGTGATGTTGTAAATGTTCATCGATGGCAATATGGTAGGTTGAATTTCCTATTTAATTTGTTTGTCTCTAATAAGTACGATTTTAGGTAATATGTAACGCTCTACTATATAATTTATTTGGTCTTGATGCTAAGTTTCTAACTACTGTACTTAATTGTAGTTTATAACTATCGACATCTAATGTAAGTAATAACCGTTACACGACTTAACCAAGTTGTTCATCTTTCAAATTCAACACGAGTATATCTGTATATGGTGTCTTGTGCACTAAATTGTCTTTACTACATTGCTTTATTTGTACAAGAAAATATTGTGTTACTATACATTAAGCAATCTTGTTTTGGGATGCCTTGAGTATGACGATAAGATCTCTATGTACATTTTTTACTTGGATTTATTTTAGGCTCATATATATCTTGGTCGATCTATTTTGTTTATGTATTTTGAGATTAATATTAGCATTTTTGTGAAATTAGATAACGCGTTATTAATGAATCATATTGATCATTTTGAAATGAATAATAATTGAACATCATTTTCTAGTTAGAATCCTAATTTTTTTTGAAAGGAGTTAGAATCCTAATTATTATTGTTGTTGTTGTTAATTTATATGAGTATTTAATTCAATATATTACTTAAATACAAGTAGTATTTATGCTATTTGAAATTGGCTTCAGGGTTTTGCCAATGTACTTAAATGGGTGAAGGAAATGAAAGACATGGAAGAGGAATTAAATGATAAAATGAGCTTTTTAGGTGAATTTGAAACAGCCTTCAAAGATGAAATTCATACAGATATCCTAGTAAAGCCTGGTAACAACGGACCTCCTATTCCTGCTCACAGAGCATTATTGGTATGTCACTTAATTTACCTCTTTTATTCATTAATTACATTTCATTTAGTTTTGCCTAGTAATATTAATTAGATTTGTTCATTACTTTTCATATATTATTGTATCTTTAATCCACTTAATCATAGTAATAATAAGTTAGATAGGTTATTTAATCAACCTTGGATGTAATTAACTACCTTGTTTTTTTTGTTTTTTTTTTTGGTGGGGGGGGGGGGGGGGGTGGTGGTTAAGATATACCCCGTACTTTGTATTAATTTAGACAATGTTGAAAACAACTAGGCTAGGACGCAACAATTGTTACATGCAAGTGTGACTGAGTAAGTATTGTGTGTCCCACATTAAAAAAATCAGATAAGGGCGAAAATATTCTTAAAGACCAAAGTGTATGTTATAACATAGGTTTGTGGTACATTATTACAGGCAGCAAAATCAGAGATCTTCAAAAACATGTTAGATTCAGATGATTGCAAAGAAGCACCCAATGAAGCCATAACTCTACCAGAACTCAACCACGACGAGCTAGAATCCCTCCTTAAGTTCCTCTACTCCGGGACCTTGCCCATTGAAAAGGTCGAGAAGCACGTGTACTCGCTATCAGTTGCAGCTGATAAGTACGAAATACACTTCCTACAGAAATTTTGTGATCGACAAATGCTGAATTCTCTTAGTTCATCCAATGCCCTGGACATCCTAGAGATTTCAGATGCGTGTTCTAACTTAACATTAAAAGATACTGCCTTGAGTTTTATCGTGAGAAATATGGAGGATATAGTCTTTTCTTCTAAGTTTGAGTCCTTTGCTTTGAAGAATCCACATTTGAGTGTACAAATTACTAGGGCTTCTTTGATGGATATCAAAAATAGGAGAAATTCAATGTAAAATTGTAAATTAGAAAGGAGAAAAATTATTATTATTATTATTATTATTATTATTATTATTATTATTGAAAAAAATTCAAAGAAAATGTGATAGAGTAAAAACATATTATATATTTATATTATATATATAATATAAATATATAGTATATATTTATATGGAGAAGATGGTGGTATTACTTAATATGGAACTTCTTGTATATTTTTCATTTGGAGGTAAACTGTCGTAATGGAATTATTGTAATTTATTATTGAAACCAAAATGGTAATACTTCGTAGTTGTGAGTAGCTATATTTTATATGGAGAACTTGCATCAACTATATGCTTCAAATAACATAACTTTTTAACGTAATTTCTTCTCTTATCATCTCTGGATTCAACGTAAGGAAAGGAATTTGATTTGCTTAGGATTTGTTAGATCAATATATAATGTAAATATATTTGGTAACAATCTAATGAGGGAGACAAATATAGGGTATACTCTTGATGAGGATGACTTAGCCATATATTTTTATCATCAACATTGTTGGAATCGATAGAATATCACATTGAGAATGAATTATAGTGCATGAGAAATTATTTCGTGTTTTGTAGTGGCATAACAATCTGGAGGACATGTCTCATAAATAGCATTACACAAAATTAAATTATACATTAATAAAGTGCAGCAGATAGAACTTGATTTTACAGATTGTAGTTCATTTTTTTTGTATCGTACTCAGTATTCCTGTTTTGGAATCTGTAGTTCTATACCCTTAGGTTTTGAATTCAGAACCACTATTGTGGTTTTTGACGGTTAATAACTAAGCTAAAACACACGAGTACTTCATAATAAGGATAATGTGGAAATTACAAAGAAAAAAGAAAAAAAAAACATGTAGGATATTTCTTACCAAATATTACGTATATGATATGAAGTGGGTTAGAGGCAAAAACTATGCTCAAAATATAGAAATGATTAAAAAAAAAAAAGGCAAGAAATCTTGGTGTGTAGTAGATTGTACACACCAAGATACTTATGAATTGAAACAAATATAAATCAAAATCCTCACAAAACCTTTTTTTTCAATTTGAAGTTAAATAAATTACATTGTTATTCACTTTAGTTAATTAATCCCCCATACCAAACTACTTGTGTACATTTTATATATCGACGCAATATACATTGAATAAAAAGATGACTTTAGTAGTGAATCTAAACATTCTTTCTTTGATCGATTTTCTATAAAAATTTAGTGATGTTGCGTAATGACAATGAATTGCTCCTATATGCTAGTCATTAGTAAATTTCATTAGTTAAATTATGCATAAACTAGTTGCTATTAGCTTAATGCGTATCAAGCATGCCAACTACCATAGAAACATCAACAAATTGTACAAATTGCAATTCTTGACCAATCCAATTATATTAGAATTATTAGAGATTCCATCAACGGAAGTGGAGGATCAAACATCCTAAATTTATTCTAGGCAACTTCTAATACTTGTCTACCAACTTTTAACTTACTTTGCTGTTTGACCATTTTAGCCTTCTATTATTTCAAACATTTTCATTCTCAACTCCAAAAGACCTTGTATATATACTCCAATTTTGTATTATTTGATGCATGAATGTTTCACATAATTATTGATGTTGATCTTAAAAATTAAAAGGATAAGGATGTAGTTATGGTTAAATGTTTAAATCTTAACAAGTGTCTTTTAAATATCAATAATAATATTAGAAATAAATTTAACTTTTTGTCGATTACACTGTTGTATTAAAAAATACTTCATACAAATATAGTTTAATTATGGACATGAGGTCGCTCTGTCAATACGAAAAAGTAAAGTTTGAGTCCTTTGCTTTGAAGAATCCACATTTGAGTGTACAAATTACTAGGGCTTCTTTGATGGATATCAAAAATAGGAGAAATTCAATGTAAAATTGTAAATTAGAAAGGAGAAAAATTATTATTATTATTATTATTATTATTATTAGTATTGAAAAAAATGCAAAGAAAATGTGATAGAGTAAAAACATATTATATATTTATATTATATATATAATATAAATATATAATATATATATATATATATATAATATATATATTTATATGGAGAAGATGGTGGTAGTACTTAATATGGAACTTCTTGTATAAGGTATTATTGTAATTTATTATTCTTCTAATAAATTTATTGAAACCAAAATGGTAATACTTCGTAGTTGTGAGTAGCTATATTTTATATGGAGAACTTGCATCAACTATATGCTTCAAATAACATAACTTTTTAACGTAATTTCTTCTCTTATCATCTCTGGATTCAACGTAAGGAAAGGAATTTGATTTGCTTAGGATTTGTTAGATCAATATATAATGTAAATATATTTGGTAACAATCTAATGAGGGAGACAAATATAGGGTATACTCTTGATGAGGATGACTTAGCCATATATTTTTATCATCAACATTGTTGGAATTGATAGAATATTTGAGAATGAATTGAAGTGCATGAGAAATTATTTCGTGTTTTGTAGTGGCATAACAATCTGGAGGACATGTCTCATAAATAGCATTACGCAAAATTAAATTATACAGTAATAAAGTGCAGCAGATAGAACTTGATTTTACAGATTGTAGTTCATTTTTTTTTTTTTTTTTTGTATATTTCTATACCCTTAGGTTTTGAATTCAGAACCACTATTGTGGTTTTTGACGGTTAATAACTAAGCTAAAACACACAAGTACTTCATAGTAAGGATAATGTGGAAATTACAAAGACAAAAGAAAAAAAAAACATGTAGGATATTTCTTACCAAATATTACGTATATGATATGAAGTGGGTTAGACCGTTAGAGGCAAACACTATGCTCAAAATATAGAAATGATTAAAAAAAGGCAAGAAATCTTGGTGTGTATAGTAGATTGTACACACCAAGATACTTATGAAACAAATATAGAAATGATTAAAAACAATGTTAATATATACAGTAGTTGTAGTAAATCAAAACCTCACGAGCTTTAATCCCTGTTGTTTTCTGGCTATGACAAGATTCGGACAAGATTAATCCATTTGCCCCCTTCCTACCATACCGAATCTTACAAATTCTTAAATGAACCTGGTTCACAGTAATTTATTGCGGACCACTAAAATTTACAAATTCTTAAATGGACCTGTTTCACACTTATTTATTGTGGACCACTAACATTAGAGAAACTATGGCTGTTTTATTAATAAAAAAAAAAAGTCACTATAATAAAATGAAGGTCACTATGTTGAAAATAAAAGTCATTTTGGTAATATATAGGCTATAAGAAGTAAATTTTTTTAATGAAATATTTTATAAGGTCAATATAAATAATAAAGGTCACTATATTAAATTTAGGGTCATAACGTCGTACTTCAAGTTCACAATAGTATTAAACGTTATACAACTTTTAATAAAGGTTACTATATTAAAAATAAGGTTACTATGTTAGAAATAAGGGTCACTATGTTTAATATAATGTCAGTTGCGAGTGTATAAACCTCGGGTCCACGCAAGTATTTCTGACTAAAATTAGAGAAACCATGGTTATTTTATTAATAAAACAAAAAGTCACTATAATATAAAAAAAAAAAAAAAAATAAAATAAAAAAAAGGTTACTATGTTAAAATAAGTCATTTTGGTAATATATAAGCTATAAGAGGTTAATTTTTTTAATGAAATATTTTATATGGTCAATATAAATAATAAAGGTCACTGTGTTAAAATTAGGGTCATAACGTCGTATTTCAAATTCACAATATAATGTCACTATGTTAAAAATAAGGTTACTGTGTTAAAAATAATAGTCACTATGTTCAATATAATGTCGATTGCGTGTGTATAAACCTCGGGTCCACAATAGTATTATTGTGAACCAGGTCCACGCAAGTCTTTCTGACTGCATCTTTAGTCTCTCACTACATTGTAATATTCATAGAGGATCAATTAGTACTAACTTT
Organism: Chenopodium album; assembly: GCF_948465745.1. Classification (NCBI taxonomy): domain Eukaryota; kingdom Viridiplantae; phylum Streptophyta; class Magnoliopsida; order Caryophyllales; family Amaranthaceae; genus Chenopodium; species Chenopodium album. The sequence continues at coordinate 1,599,615 of NC_137852.1, forward strand.
AGCCGAGAAACTTACCTTATGTACTGATTACTGATAGCTCCATTTGCCCCCTTGCTACCATGCCTGTTATCTTCAGATTATTTTCAGTTCAATTCAGTTTCAATAAATTCAATTCAGTTCTGTTCTGTTCTTAATTTCCTTCTCTCACAAAATATTCAGTTCAGTTCAGTCCAGCTCCAATAAGTTCAGTTCACTTCAGTCAATCATCAGAACAAGCCCTAAGGGAACAAAAAGCTTAAGGATCAAGAAGACCATAGCTAAATATTTCATTCTAACAGACTACCTTCTTCCAACATACTACCTCCATTTCTTTATAGTTCACACGTATTCCTTTTTAGGAAGTTTTTTTTTAGTTGACACGTTTCCTTTTAGGGTAACTTTTTTTACCTTGCATTTACAAACTACCCCACTTGCTTTTTCACTCTCTCTCACTCTCTCTCCTCTCCTTAATATATGTGCCTAAATCAAACGCGTCAACTAAATAGAAATGGAGAAAGTACTATATAATCTGTAGATTAGAACGTGAATATTAGTTTTGGACGGAGAGAGTAGAATATAACTTTCATCATAAATTTAACATATAGTTAAAAATACTATCCTAAATAGACAAGAAGTTTTGGTCCAATTATACAAAAGAAATGGAGTACGTACAAAATAAGAACGGTTTCATACTTGTACCTTGAAAAATTCAGTACAAACTGGATATGTATGTGTACCATTTGATAGTTCTGCATTCTACTTCTGTACTATTGTACATTTTTAATTATAAATGTATCGAAGTTTTGTTTATACGAACTTAATAATGTTGTTATTGAAAGGTGAAGTCATTCTCAAAATATATTCAAGTAACACATACCTATGCTTGTTTAAACCTACTCTCTCCTTAAATTATATATATTTGTACATTTGACTTTTGTGGTAAGAAGTTTAGAAACTTTGTTATAAACATTATCAAAATTATATTATGTCGGATATTTTAGATTCGGTTTGAAATATATTTTCTAAATATAAGTTTATAGAATAAAAAGGAATGAAGAGAGTAAATGTTTTCCTGAGTGGAAGTTACTCTTAAAGAAAAATTCGGCCGCTTTGTAATAATAATATTTGAGACTATTTTTAAATCCATGCAATGAACAATATAGAAACAAAGTGTAAAATAAAGTATTTTTTGTACAAAGTAGTCGATTACTCTTAGTTAAATAGTTACTTGTATATTCTAATCCAGCTAATATGTGATGTATGTTTTAATTTTTTCAAAAATATGTGGTCCAACTTAAATAATATGTAATGCACACTATAAATATTATATATTTCTCGTCAAAAAAAATTTATATATCAACTAATTTTCCTAGCTAAATACTTGGATTTGTATCTAATCAAGTACAAATTTCATACAATAATTAATAATTTTCCATTTTAATATAATTATTGATACAATAGCTAGCACTAATTAATTAATTGATTAGATTTTTTGTAAATAAAAATGTGCTATATATTTTTGTAAAATCTTTTTGATGCTTAGTTGCTTAAATTCAAAGGGAAGCAACAGTACTAAATATTGTATTGGTATCATGAAGTGACAAATAAATATCATTATAAAGCAACAAAAAATTAAGACAAAGTTGGTTCAAATGACAATTGACAAGTACTAAATTCTCATTTATATATGAAATTTTATTCGTTTAATTTCTTGATTAAGTTGATTGGTGAGTCAATAATTTTTCTGTAGGTTGAATTGCATGTATTAGCCATGAAAAGATATGGCATTTTATAATTTGTCGTCTTAGCTATAAGAATCTCCCTTTATACAACATAAAATAAAGTGCCAATTTTTGAGGAATTAGTACTGCATTTCGATCCTAATGCTCCAAGTTATTGATCGTGCTTGTGCATCACAAATTAATCATTCATATATTTCTTCATAAAAAATAAAAAATCATTCATATAATATAATCAAGGGAACATCTATATTCATGCCCTTCACGTGTACACATAAATTTGTTCTTATTATTAGTCCTTTTCTATAAAGACAATGTATAAGAAATAAGGCATTGTGTACACTCACTTTTCTAGCTGATCAATTACAGAGCTAAATGAAGAACAATGACCTCAACTAGAAGTATGATTATTAGAACAATTCAAATTTTGTCATATTCATCATATAGTAAATCTTTTCTTCTCTATATATTGAACCTTTGATTGCAAATTAGCATAATCAAAGTCTTAATACGTATTAACTGAGATTTAGATATATTTTGACAAAGTAGAAACGACTGAGATATTTGAGTATTTTATGTTACAATATACTCCGTTGCTCTTATTGTAAACATTGTACCACCTCTATTAATGGTATCTGCAACTTTGGAATATCTTATATCTCACAAATAATACCCCAAAGTTGCAAATAACCATTAACAGAGGTAGTAGTTGTCTTTGTATTGGATCATGAAAGGCCAAAGAAGCAACGTACCATAAAATCCTAAGACTTTTGAGAGCTAAAACACAATTAATAATTAGTGGATATAAATTATTCCTTGGAAATTCAAAAAAAATTTGCTATTACGTTTTCATCATTCTATTCCACCTCTTTTAATTCACAATGTCATTTACATGCAATAACTCAATGAAGTACTAGGGACCTAGGGTACATATTTTTCAAGTTACATGTCACAATCATAACCCATGGACCAGGAATGTACCCTTTCCAATCATGGAAACACAATGAACTGAGATTGAGTTATTAAAGGCTTTCAATAATAGGTTAGTTTGACAGTTCCTTTTGCCCCCTTTTCCCCTATCCATAAATTGCAATCCACATCTTACATGGTGAAAAAGGATGATAGAACGGTGAATTTATCCAATATTAATCTTAATTGACGATTAATAGTGGACTAGACAAATTTTCACGACTCATACTTGAAACTAGAAGACTCGAACCAAATTTAAATTGATTAAACCTAAATAAGTAAATATGGCTAAAACTTATATAATATCCAATATGAGCTAATTGATACTTCATACTCCGTATTAGACTTGAAAATGTTCTAACCCGAACCAAAGTACTTATCTAATTGACCCAGGCTCAAGAGCCTATAGCATCATACGTAGGTATTCAAGGGGTAAGGATCAATTAATCGAGACTCGACTTGTAAGCTTTATCAATTTTAGGTCGTAAATCATAATCCTGCACCATAAATAGTAGTTACAAGAGCCAAATGAGATATTATTCAATTTAAAGCTAAATTGTGCAGGATTGGAAAAGCTCACGTGAAATCTTCGATTTTTGATTGTGAGCATAATAGCTTCCGTACAAAATATTTAACCTACAAACTCGGTGCATGGTGGCATGAAAAAGGGGGGTAAAAAATAAAAACATAAGCTTGCAATTGATCAATAAGCTAACTGATGATTTACTCATCTTGCTGATCATCAGTACTTGTATTCCAATGCCTAATAGCCTTCAATACCGCCCGCCTTACTACCTGAGCATCAACAATTTTCCCTCCATTCGCGTCACCCTACAAAAACATTGATCAATTTTGAGACATTTCTTATATACTTTAATACTAATTTCAGTTACCAAAAAAGAGGGAAAATTTAAAAACATATAAATAAATTAATAATAGATCTTTTTGCAATTTTTTGTAAGATAAAATCCCAGCATCGGTGCATGATACATGTGAATAAAACAAAGAATATTCACATGTCATAACTTTATATCTCAGGACGAAAAGCTCATTTTGGCCTATGGTACTCACAACCAAAAAAACAACGATCAAGTATGAATATGAATCCAATGATCAAAGGATTTAGCTAGCTGTCTTCTTGGAGTTTCCTTTGTTTTCGCTCTATAATTTTAAGTATCCAAACATCATACTTTTTAGAGGTATGAAAGGCTATACACACTTCGGGATGAAATGTCGAACATGGTTCACGAGTACGAAATATGTTGCAGTATTGGTTATATGATCGTCTATATGTTAAGATAAGTAAAGAAAAGAGGGATCAAGTGAAAAGCATGTCTTACTTCCACACTGACTGCTTCCAATTGAAAATTTTCTGTACAGGAAGCCCTAGCTTCAACTACAGTAAGATTCAGTTCTTCAAAAGCTTGGAGCACAGAAACCAGCAATCCTGAGCAATTCTTTTCTGAGTACACATTTATAAGGAATCCTTTCTCTAGGGTTTCAACTGTGACCTGCACATATTATGCAGAATATACAATTAAATGACTGTAAACTAAAATAATTCGCGTTTCACAAATGCAGTGCTACAAATGAAAGATAGGTAATGAACTAATGATCGATTTTATACTCGATCGATCACTATTGCCAGGACAACTTTAGTTGGTAGGACAACATAGATTGATCCTCAAAAATTGGCAACAGTGAATATTGCCTAGGGAAATTAACCTTCCAAGAAAAAAGGGTGATGAACTTATAGAGACGATAATATTATCAAAAGCTATTATTCTAATTATTTCCATGAATCAGAATAGATACCGTAGGTTGTGAATCTTGGATAGTTGAACTTTGAGCATTATTTACGATATCTTGATTTAGCCGGTCCACCTTCTGTTTTAGGTCTTCTATATACTTCGATGCATCAACAACGATAGCAGTATCACTTTCCTGGCAAAAACAAAAAAAAATTATATATGTAACATATATATTGAATTAAACAAGATAGTTAAGGATGATTATTTATGAGCAGACAGATAGAATTACTGCATGAGAGTTAGTGATGGAGCGAAGTAGTTGCAGCTTCTCATGCAGTGCTGCAGCTCTTTTGTGCTCCCTGGAAACCATTGACTCTCTCAGACTCTAGTTTTTTTTTCTTTCTTTTTCTTTTTCTCTTACGCTTTTCTTTTTCTTTTTCTTTTTCTCTTACGCTTTCGGAACTCCCTATCACACACTCTGCAAGCTGTTCTCTGAAGCTTATTTTAAAAGAAGAGGGAGGGAGGGAGGGGGATGTGCTCTCATATCAATATGATCATCCCTTGTTTGCTTCCCAAATGACTGCCCCAGTTTCATCACATCAATTTTTTTTAAATGCATACATGCTACTGTGATTTGACATAAATGCCCCTCACTGATGTAAAAACAAAGTCTTGACAATAAATTTAAAAAGATATATACCGAGATAATATTCATGACTTATTAGATAATAATGTTCTTTGTGGATGCCAACTAGCTAGCTTATACGTATTAGTTTTGGGGTAGAGCTAAAGGTCCAAGACCTAAGATAAGATTTCGGATACAACATCATTGCATGCATGACTCTCTCTACACCAAACACCAAAAAAAAAAAAAAAAAAAAAAAGGGCTTCTATTCACTAGAAAGCCCAAAGACTGTAAACTCAAAAAAACAAAAAAACTTTAACAATCAACACTTTTATTTTAGCCTGTACACTAAGAATACGTCGACAACACAAAGTATATAATATATAATACAATAACTTTTGTTTTGATTTTACAATGATCAAAGTTAGTATATAAATAAGTACAAAAGTCAAAATGTTGCAATTGTAAACAAGCACCTAGAGCAAACTCAGTATAAAAGGAAGAGACAAAACATGAAGGAATTGAAATGTACAATACAAGTGCTCAATTTGGAAGTCATTCAATCTAAAATAAACTCCTTTTTTTTTTTTAACAAATGAAAAAAGATTAATTTTTGCAAATATCAGAACAAGATTTCATCAAATTAACCTAAGCCATAATTAGAGCAATTGCCAACTAGCACATGTCTAGTTTTAAAAATCTTAATCATAATTAATCTCCCAAGAATCAGGATCTTAGCTAAATCCGTAAATCTCAATCCAAAGGTTATTCAAATAATGTAACTCGACCACATCATTTTCGTGTTGTCATTGTCACCGGCCACCGTCATACCAGCGTTTTTTTAACGTTAATGTAACAACAAAAACCACTTGAAATTCTAAAGGTTAAGGGAAACATATGCTCCTTAATTTCCACCCTAAAAAAAAAAAAAAACTTGTATAAGTAGCAAATGAATTATTACCAATCTATTTTAGCAAATTTGCCTCATGCAAATTAAATACTCTCAATATCCATGACACTATACACAGTGCTATAGTAAATTAATTACTCATACTAATCCAAGGAAAATTAAAACATTAAATCCTATTTTACTTGTAATACTACTAAACAAAATTTCATGAATGATCAAATGTTAGATAAATTTTCTTGTAAAATAAGTAATGCAATTATATCAATACAAGTATAAATTATGAAGAAAGAAGATATATTTGATTCCAAATATACAAAAAATCATTTCTGGTCAAACGTTTTTACTTCATGAGATTTATAAAATAAACATTTGCTTAACTCTCATCACCTATCCACCCTACTAATAATAAACATGTATTATTGATAATATGAGCCACATAAATTAGCCCTGACTGTTAAGATTTTGTTTCATTCTCCTTAAAATTCTATTAATGGCACTATCCACTTGGACCATATCTTGTAAAATCAATAAGGTCACTATCCTTTGGCTTCTTTAAATGATACTGTAAAACATTTGTGCAGTGCTTTCGACAATTCGTATAGTAATCTACATAATAAGTTAATCCCATCATATTAAAGGTCAACTAAAAACAACCTCTACATAATCACGAGAACAAGGTTATGTATATCCGACTCTCATCCTTACCCTGGTTGGCATTTGGCCAAATAAGATCACACTCTTCTATCTATAACTACGGATGAGGCATAAGGACAAATCGCATACGTGATAAGTCTTTGGTAATAAACTCAAAATGTAATAAACACGGTAAGAAATAAAGGACATGAAAACAGGATAAATTAGAGAAAGTAAGAAGAGAAGAAATACTTCGTATTTATAGATATGAAGTCGAATAATAATTATAAAAATAAAAATAAAAATAAAAATAAAACAAGATGGGGAGAGAAAATTAAATAGAAAAGATAAAGAAGGAATCAAAGACTCGTGATGAGAATAAGAGGGGGAGTGTTTGGCACTGAAGAGCCATAGAAAGCAGCGAAGGAAACGTCAAAATGGGATGTTTAGTTTTGGTGATGTTTTTATGAATGCCTCCAAACATTCCTCACGGGGGTCTTAATTTTGGTTGATTGAGTTAAGTGAGTGATAGTGTGTTTGTGTGTGTAGTGTTGTACTAACACCCCCACCCTTGAACCCTTTCTAACTCTTTCTCTCTCTAGATCTCTCTTTCTCTCTCTAGACATCATCTCTTTGTCTTCTCTCCACACGTGCCTTTCTAACCCACCACTGCCACAAAACCCACAACTTCTGATCTAATCATATTTTCTGCTTCTCTTATTAATGTTTTAAGCATAATAAACATTGTTATTTACCTAATTTTGTTGCAGACTAGATAACATAATTTATCTGATTATCATCACCGATCGATGATGATGATGATGATGATGATAATAATAATAATAATAATAATAATAATAATAATAATAATAATAATAGTAATGCATGAGTCATAACCTATTATAATTCGATGAGGTTTAGATGTATGTAACTTTATTTTTCTTATTGTACTAGTCGAACACTTCATTAAGTGATCAGACGTGTATGTAGTAAATTATTTGTCAATATATTTTGTTAAATATAAGTTTCAATATATACTCATACTTTCTTCCTAAATTTCAGTACTGTAATTTGAAATAAGCCACAACATTCATGTATATAAGTTCAGAATTGGACAAGGTAATAATCAATAAGTTATCATACTTTCTCTTATCAACCAAGCTATCTAAAAGTACAATCATATGAATGTATAGTACACTAAAGAAATTAAATAACCCTACTATTATCAATAATGCTAGAAGGCAAAAGGAAGAAACACAGTGAACAAACAAATTACTCCTAAATAAATACTCATCCACAAATAAATTTTATAAAATAAAGGAGAACAAACGCAAAAGAAAAGCAGTGTAATATGATTGAAAGCTCACCAATCCAAGCATATGTTCTATGTACCCCACAAATAGACTCCAATCCCTCTCAACTAGTATTGAGTCCATTTTCTTTCCTCTCATAGGCATAGCAGCCATCCTTCTAAATGTGCTTTAGAATGAAATAGATATCACTAGAAATTTTTATTTTTCTAAAAGAATCATATATTATCCAGAAACCTCATCATAATTACTATCAAAATCATATATCCAATGTGTTACTAACAACAATCAACAAAGCCCTAATATGATTATCGAGTAGCGACGAGCTGTTTAGTGACCGGTTACTAAGGTCAGAGGTGGTTGCTACTCGCTAGTACTATCTTCCATCATGGATTATACAGTTACAACAGGTGTATCAGGAAATAAATGCAATGGTGTGCATATCAAAACATAGTTCCTACAGTTGAACTGAGTATATAGACTTGAAATAACCTCATCTATCCTTCTTTCTTCCCAGAATAAAATTGTCTCCATTCCAAATCACATGGACAAATTACGTACCCACCTATTCACATGTGTGCCATTAATCATCACAACACAACAATATACTCCATACTCATATACTGCTCCAGCCTTTGTCCCTTGCCTTCCATAAAAATGCTGCCTCTGATCTCATAGGTGACTTAGATTTTTAGTATCAGTTTCGGTTGTTCGATCCGTGGAATCTCTTTCTCAACTATGTCAACAATAGCTTCAATAGCTAAATTTATCACAAGATAGGATAACTACCTGTACTTCAAACATGTATCCATACAGTTACTGCGCCCCTAATAAGTTTTTGTTACAGTGCAGTTATCAATAATTCAATAGCCCTAAATAATGCACTTTAATTAGTTTTTATCAAAAAAAAAACTCTTACACTAACTTTAAAAACCTTCAAGAATTAAGGGGGAAAAAAAAAATGTTTTACCCCAATGAACATTCAAACTACTCTAAAACTAATAAGAGAACAAGCTTGATCAGACCCAAAACACCCTTGACTACCTTAGGTCTAGTAACCAGTCAACAAATCTAGCCACATTAGAAACAACTAATGATGAAGAAATTGTACATTATGATCTAACGGCTTATGTTAGTTTTCTCTCAGCATTTAAGATCATACATGCTTTGTCTTACTTAGAACACTGTTGGACTTTCAGGTCAATGTATTGGATTTTGTCGAAGAACTAGATTTGTGATACTCATAGCTAGTTCTGGGGCACTATGTGTTAGAGACTTAGAGGATGACTAATGTAAAAACTACATTGCTCTAGGTCTCCTTAAGAATTGCAGCTAATCTAGTTAGTTCTATTTGACAACAGGGGTAAAATCTACTCAAATACATTCAATAACATATATAACATGTAAAAGTTTATCCTTGTAACTGCTTATAAAAAATACACCAATGATTTACTTGTATCACGGACCTAAAGACATTCTTGCAAATTATATAGTTGGAAAAACCAGAGTACAATTGCAAATTGCTCAAACAGTATGATTAGAAATTTGACAAAACTCAAATTTCAATATTTGTAGAATGAGCGTGACTTGATGCTTATCATAACAATGAGGGTAAGAATACAAACCGGAGGTTTGTCTCATACATCTGGAAACATATAAATATTCCTTCATGATACCAATAAACTGTGATAGTTTTGTATTTATTTCCCTTCAATTCCAACTATTTTGTTTTATTTTATCTAAAAACTTCAACTCTAATTATTGAGGAGTTTTTATTTCTGCTGGCATATATGACTAGTGCTAATAAGGGGGGTAAATGTTTAGCTTAGAATAGAAAAGTTATGGGGTGAAAATTAAATTGGGAAAGATATATTGAATTGCAAACATCTTATTATATTACTTAATTTATAGTTCTAACACACAGATTAAAAGAAAAATAGTTTCTTGAGTTGAGCTTAACTTTGCTCAACTCAATTTCCTCAACTCATTAAACTCCCCATTCCCCAACTAAGTTGGAGTTCAAGCCAAACTTTGACTGAACCAAGTTTGCACAGCTTGCAAGAGAAGGCTAGGGATTACTGTCACCCTTTATCTGATAAACTCTCTCCGCTCTCTTATAAGATATGCAATTTAACAAAATACTGAAAAATGTGAGTGCATCTAAGATAAACAAGGATAAAGTAAGAGTAAAACAGGTGAATAAAATAAGAGAGAGTGCAGAAGGATGTAAGTTTTGTAAGGTGAAGTAATACGATGGTAAAAGGGACAAGTCAAAATTGAATGAAGCAAAGTGAATAGCACAAAACAGAACAAACTATAACAGAAGTAGTTAGAACAAGGATGAAAGGGAGAGTATCCACTACCTTAAGTCTAGTAACCCTAGCTCACCCTGCCACATCCAAAGGGTCTATATTAATATATTTTTTAAAAAAAAATATATTCCAAGTGCACTAGAATTGATGCCCCCACCTCCTCAAACCCTCCTGTTTGAGATCTCAAATTCGGAAAATGAGTGTCATACTCATACTACTCCACTACACCACACAACTCACAAGTACAGAGCAAGGGTATGTACATATATGAGTATAGTTTATTGATGAATGTCAACTAACTTAATTAATAGGTCATAAATAAATTACCACCAGCTAATCTGATACAATCAACTATATCTAATTTGTGGCAACCCAAAAAATATTATGACTGTGGTCAAGGATAGGGTGTTGATGATCTGCTTATGCTCACTCCTCCCAAAAAAGCTACAAGCCTACGTTGTGGAAAATTTACTCTATTAAAGATATAAATGGCAAGTCCAATTATAAAGGAGGCAGCTGCAATAAAGTTGGAGGATTGAGAAGATTCTTCATCAGATTTTATTACCATTGTTCACGTGTTGTACAATGAAGAACGCGTATAAGTATGTAGACTAGATGCTAAAAAGTAAACAATTTATTATTTAAGTCCAAAGTTGTAGAGATTAGCTTAATAAAATAAGAAAATGATACAGTAACAAATAAATAAATTAAACAACTCAGCATGAGGAAACATCAACTAAGGAAAACATTGCTGACAGTATGAATTTCATGAGCTTATATTATTCAGATTACATATCAAATCAGCAGAAGATATAAATCCAAAAACAAAGAACACATTTGGGACCAATTTATACAGTAAAGATATTATTCAATTCAGTAACATATCTCGTGACCATACCAAAATAAACTAATTTATTTGATAATTGAAAGCATATTATATGTTTCCTTTATATTGCCAAATACAAGTATGAATTATGAATTTACATTGTGATTTAGGATTCCTGTGACTAGCAAGCATGGCGTCACGTGAGTTATTTCTTTGGGAACGTACACTCACATGCAATTGTATAAATGAAAAAAACAAATGAATTTAAACTGTAAAGTTGAGGGACAAACACTAGTGCCCTAAGTGCCCTTAATTTGCATGAAGCACAAAGAAAAAAAAAATATGAAGTTTTGATCTGTCAAGAATCCACTTAACATAAATGAGAAAGACAAGTTTATAATGACAAGTATGAACAGATGTACGAAGTTACTACTTCTTAATTATCTAGGTTTGAAAACAAACACCTATTGCCTAATGGTGTATTCTCTTCATGTGAATTCCTCTTATACGAACTTAATGTAGTAAAAATTGTACTTAATTGAGTAACTTTTATTGGCCCCTAAACTAAAATTACATGAACTTATTGTTAAACTTAATTTTTCCGAAGTAAGTAGAAATAAGATGAGGAGAATTCATCCTAATTGCATAAATTCTAACATTTGAGTGATAAGTATCACTCCTATTTTATTTTTCTTGGTATAGAGAGCAACCATAAAGGAAAGTGATGTATTCTAGATTCGATCTAAAGTTTTACTTGTTATAAACACCCACCAAAACTTACTATGAAACACATTATGGTTCTCTACTCCTCTAACAATCAAGTACAATTCAAACATCACCAACCTTCAACGTTATAAATTCTAATCCTAACTTCATAGAGGATTAGAAGTTATATGTCCGTAACTATATAGTGAAACTTAAAAATATGGGCAAGAAAAATAAGGTCTTAAATATAAAACATCAATAATTATGACCTGTGAATCCGTGAGTCATACTCCCTCCGTCTTTTTTATGTTTAACATGGTCTAATCTGACACATAAGCCTAGGTAATCCAATAATACTGCTTTCTCTCCCACAATATGGGTGAAAAATGAAGGGGAAAAAATGTGAGGATTGCTGGTGTTTGATGTGTCTAAGAAGAGATCAATGGGTGAGGTTTTGGCCAGGGTAAAAAAAAAGGAATAAATGACCAAAAAAGACAAAGCGAATAGGAATTAACAAGTTAAAAAATTGATGGTGGGAGTAACTTATTAGACTATCAAAAGAGCTATCTTGTTAGAAGTATATATTGCATGCTAGCATGCAAAGCAGACCATACGTCCAAAAGGCTACATACCAACGACAGCTAGGGTGCTGTCTTCTTCTTGAACTATACACATTGTTCTTCCAATAATGATGTCAAGTTATATATGTTGCCTTTACATATATTCTTGCTTTTCCTTGTGGGCAGTGGGTCCGTTCTATAAACTAGAATTACATCCCCAATTTATGCCAAAGATGAGCAAACCAATTTCCCAATCATGGCAATAGACTAATAATAAAAAATAAAATAGATAATGGCCTGGCATCGTTTGACTGAATTTCGTTATACAGCATCCTACTTAATTGAGGCAGAAAAAGAAGAGGCTAATTGGGAAATCCTTCTTAGAGTTCTTGCTAACTTAGTTACACAATAAGTGCTACATACATCAATGCTGAACTGACAGTAGAAATTATAGACTACATGTCCTCCCTCAGGAAAAAAACATCAGTAACGACGCTCAACCAGAATAAAAACCTGTGTTTTCTGTGTAAAAGCTTTTGAATAAGTGCGAAAACTATTGCGTAAAATCTAGGTCAGATCACAATGTTTTGTAATACTTTCCAAACATGAATAGATCAATCTAAGACACAACAAAGCCATCAGAATGTTAATGTTGAGGTATATACAAGATTTGCCTCTGTCCCTTTACTTCACATGCAAAATAAAACCAACAAAGCCTACAAGTGGGAACAATTAGGCCACACAAAATTTCAGGAGGGTCTCAATGTCATGACTAGCTCCTACTACGACATTTCATTTTGGTGTCTTTCCAACTATTGCATCACTTTGCCAACTTTTGGCTAGTATATAGAGTGCACGGATTGTTACAAATTGGTTAATTGCCTTGTCATCCTTTTAACATGTAATACCCCAAAGGACTAAGAGATGCATTTTAAGTTAACAAAAAAGTCCTAGAAGAAAACGACTTCCCTTCAATTTTAAGAGAAGGGCTCAAGTCTCCAACGTGTAAGTTAAGTGACAGCTATCCTACTGCCTCTTGCCATTGCTAGCAAGTATTTACAAAATTTCATCCTTACTGGAATACAGAATAGTGGTCATGGACTGCGACACTTTCCAACACTTCTTTTGTATTAGCACACCTTAAAACCACTACTAAAGTGAACTAAGACAAGATCTTCCCAGGATTAGGCATATTCAGCATCATACGCTTCAATTCCTTACATAGTTTATTCTGCGAAGATATAACTTTAGATGCCTTTAGTATCATTTTACTCTAACCAGGTCCCCGTCCTCTGTTTCTTTCTGAGAAAAAAACTCATATCTGCACAACTCCTTACACATACATATACTCCTTCCATCATATAAGATAATCAGTCACAATATAGTAATTTTGGGATGTTTGGAAAAAGTTGTCCCCTTTTACTAAATAAGTATAGGGCTTCTCAAGATTGCTCTTACTTAAGCTCAACCACTAGGTGTTCAGTGAACTCAGGTTATATCCTACAAGACATTGGGACAATGTGACAACAATTCATAAACAATGAGAGTATCTTTTGCTTATGCCAAGAGATAAAATCGACATTCAACCTCCAATAGAAACCCAAACTTCAGCATTATTTATCTTAAAATCTTCTGCATAAACCAATTTTCAGACTTCTTCAAGTAAATCGAATGTTTACAAAGACATAACTCTACCTGATACCAAAATGAGATCCAAAAATTATGACATCTCATAGCTCATCACATTGCTCTAACAAGTGTACTCACATAACAATAACTAGCATAAATATCACCCTATTCTCCAGTAAAAATTTAAGCTCACCGCTATATAGTTGTCCTAACTGCCACCCCCCATAGGAATTTTTATTGGACCTATTCTCCAATATTGTCCATTTATTTACTCATCAAAGACCACAACATACATGAGACTAACTTAAAAAGTTGAAAGGGTGCAAGAAGGAAGTCATATAATGTTTTTTGAGGGGTATTTATGTTCTCATTCCTAGCTCCTAATATTATACCCTGTTGGGGATAAGCGATGCCAATGAAACTTTTATCAACATTTGCCAATACATGCTAACTGCTACTCCTTCACAGATTTTACATGATGTTAAGTATCTACAGTTGATACTTGAGCATATCTCAATTAAATGTCTTTGATGTTGGTCAACAAACAAGTAATATCATGAAAGATGATCATGAAGTAATTGGTAAAATAGATAACAACACACTAAAAAGACTCTTTCCAGTGAAAATGAGCAGCTTACAGATTTCATCAACTAGATTACACATATTTTAAACATCTCAAAAGCCACTTGGTCCGTCCAAAAAAAGATCCAGCCAGCAACTAGAAGCACGTTAGTATTGCACTATTATCTACCTTTAATAAACTTTGCTAAACTAACAAACTTGTTTGAGCTGTCTGAATAATCATCACAGATCCAGATATATCTTCAAGTATTGTATATCACCCAAAAGGTAAGTACTAAAAATTCTCAATTAACTTGCAAACGAAAAAAACATCAACTTCAGAAAGCACACATCAGTTAAGCTGTCAACCTCCATAAATATAACCATTCATGAAAAATTGACTCCAAAAAATTCTCCATTTCAATCAGATGTCTCTTACAACTCTTACAAGGATATGTCTAACAAAGTGGTAAAGGGGATGGCAAAAGTGTCAATATTCAAGTCATTCAATCACTGTTAGAAATACTCATCAGCCAAAAAGTCATCATGTCATAGAAATCATTTAGTGGTTCAAATGAAATTACTTAGGCCCTGTTCTGAAGAACACTACAGAGCACAAAAGAATCAACTAACGTAAGCAGGCCTCTAATTAACACTAGCAACAAATTCACTCCTTTCACATTTGGTTGAGGCCTATGAATTTATTTATAAAGGATCTAATTGAAGAGCTTAACAAGTGCTTATGCTGTTAGCCTGGTATGCAGACATTTCTCCATTTCTATGAAGCTCTTACTTCACATCAAAATTGAATATTATTTGCTTTAATTAATGGAGATAACTTCATTGCAATGCTAGAAAATATATGGAACACTCATGTAACAACTAAGGCACCCTAATTTCAAGCATAAACATCAGGTGAGCCTATTAGTGTTCATCAAAAATCTTGTGTATTTGCCTAGTACTCGTATTATTCTCCTCGAGTAAAAACCTATACTATTGCAGGGCCCAAATGGTTCCACAAAAACCTGGAATAGCATACGAAGATGTTCAAATGGAGACAATGCATTGCATTACCCTAGTCAAAGTATTCATTACATACATGACCAAGTTGGAGATGACAACAATTTGCTAACCATTGAAAACTTTCATTTGAAATAAGGTCACAATACTAGCAACAGTAAACAATAAACATCACTATCATTTAGAAGTCTCAATTACTTACATAAAAACAAAGAACATGCAAATCCTTTTGTCAATTTTTCCACGACATATTGGCATATTTTCCTAATCTTTTTCATCACATTTTATCTAGAAGATTAGGAGATGTGTCGACACTTTACAACCAAAAACCCATAACAACGTGAATTATAGGTTTGTTTTCAATAGTGAATAAAAGGCCTTCAAAACACATTACATATTTGGAAACCTCAACTCGGAAATATAGATACCAAAGCTTACTAAACTCCAAATAATCCACCTTTAAGCCACCACAAATCCCAATTATATAGAACCTCTCCAAATAAATGTTGTTACGCTAGTTACGTCCTAAGAGGCTAAGACCTATACTGTCCTTAAGTTGGAATATCCTCTTACGAATGGATTCAAGCATTTTGTTGTTACCATTCCTTATTACTCCGTATTAAGTAACCCTATCATAGAATTCGTTGGAAATCCACTTGCACCTCAAAATTACGAAAAAAGACTTCTACTTAGTCATAAAACCCCAACAACACTCCTCCTATATACGAAGTACAAGTATTAATTATATATATATACATATAACCGTAATATTCCCTAAACTCTCCATTATAAAACGGAGCACGAAAATATTATAATTATCATATATCACACGACGATAAGTTTGTGGACACAGACAAAGTCTAAAAGACACAGACAGAATTGTAACACAAGTCGGTCCAAGGCATTCAACATCAACTTAAATCACAGTAAAACATTATTTTCTCATCAATTTCACTCTTCAATACAAGTATAACTTTTGGGCAAAAAATTAAAACTTATACATCCATACCTTATTTAAAAATTCGCTGCCATCATTTGATCAAGCAAATGTGATAAACATGGCCGAAAAGCATTGAGCTGAGAAAATCATTACAAAAATAATATATTAAAGCAAATTATAAACGCATCTCTAACATTAAAACTGCAAAAGAAAACAAATTAATGAAGCTAATCTATCTTAATGAGTTTATTCTCAATTTGATCCTACGCTATTTTTTGGCAAATTTCTCATGTAATGTAACTAAATTATGAACAATAAATTTTCCAGAAGAAATTTTGAAGTTTGAAATTCAATTAAAAGTGATGAAAATGGATTAATTTCGTTACCTCACTGATCACGATTGCGGAATTTCAGCGAACATTTGGTCTGCATTACACGTCGAAAACACAAAATCGAATTTTCTTTCTCATCAAATTTGTATGAATTGAAAGAATTCGTAAAGAAATTGTTGCAGCGAATTACTGTGTGATCGTTTTTGGTGTAGTAGGGGTGCAATTTTTCCCTCGTTTCTCTGTTTATCCACCGTATACACGCATTTTGTTTTTTCCTTCTTCCCCTAAAATAAAAGTCCTGTAGAGTATTTGCAAAATAAGGTTGGTTTAGTGGTAAGGTTGAAGTTAGGGTTCAATTCGGGGTTTTGAGGTAGGGGTGTTAATTCGGGTGATTTGGTCGAGTCTAATCATATCTAATAAAGTTGAGCTGGTTTGAATTTGAAGTGTGCTAAATTACTTTGTAATACAATTATGATGGAGTCCAAATCTAGACCACGTTACTTTCTGATTAAGTTGGGAAGGGTTGGTTTTTGACACCTATATTTTGTGGCACTTTTTAAAGTTTAAGGTTGGAATGAAACATGACTATTTTCACGGGCATTTTTTAAAGGGTGGTTCCTTATCTTTTATCTCACTTTCTTAAAGTTCTAGCATGAGTTTGTAGTTGTGAAATTTAATAAAAGTATCGAAAAAAAAAGTGCAAAATCAAAGCACGAACATCAAAAAAGCAGAGGAAGTAAGTATAAGGATTTTAATTGAGAGATAAGGGCATTTAAGATTCTATGTAGAAGTGATCACAAGTAGCACCGGGTTTTGCCCAAAAGTGTCCCATTTCAATCCAAGGCTTTGGGCAGGGTGGGGCAAGGCTAGAGGTGATCAAAATAAGCTCAGCCTAAATTTGGGCGGGTTTAGGCCATAATTTTTCCGCCTAATATTTTATTTTTTAGGCGGGTTTGGAAATGCGTTTTATGCATATTTAGTTGATTTTTTAGGCCCGACCCGAAAAGCCCGTACGACCCAACCATTTTGGGCGGGTTTGGGCACAAAATATTCCAACCCGAAGCTTGGCCCGGCCCGAGATGTGGCCTCATTTTTTACCTTCGCCTTTGCCCGAACTCGACCGGCCCAGCCAATGATCACCTCTAGGCAAGGCCCAATTTCGAGTCGAAGAAGTCATGCCCAAAACTGCTATTTCAGACAAAAAACACTGCAAAGTAGGTTATTTTGGGCCAAAATTAAACCAAACCTAAATTTGAACTTAAAATTGTCTGAAACCCAAATTTTATCGATTAGTATTATGTGCACCATGGTGCACCTAGAAATAGGTGCACCACGACTATACTTTTGAACATTTAGTAAAAAAAATTGAACATTTTACAAAAAAAAAATGAACATTTAGTAAAAAGAATGTGAACACGTCACAAAAATTGAACATAAACATGCAATTTTTATGTCCATATTTTATCAAGAAATGTTCATTTTGTATACATTAAATGTTCAGTTTATATTACAAAACTATTGAATTATTACGAGTCAGTTCAAAATTTGTCTGACTCGTAATAATTTAAAATTGCGATTGTTCAGATTTTTTACTAAATGTTCAAAAATTTTTATTGTTCATATTTTTTTACTAAAAGTTCAAAATTATAGGTGTGGTGCATTGCGATTGTTCATATTTTTTTACTAAATGTTCAAAATTGTGATGTTCAGATTTTTTAACTAAATGTTCAAAATTCTTGATTGTTCAGATTTCTTTTACTAAATGTTCAAAAGTATAGGCATGATGCATTGCAATTGTTCATATTTTTTAACTTAATGTTCAAAATTTGTGATGTTCAGATGTTTTTACTACATGTTCAAAATTTGCAATTGTTCAGATTTTTTTACTGATTGTTCAAAAGTATAGGCGTGGTGCACCTAGAAATAGGTGCATCATGGTGCATCTTAAAATTTGCCAAATTTTATTTTAAAAAAAAAGTAAGGATTGCTGAGCTATAATTAGGGTCTAGCCAACTTTGATTAGGTCTAATTTTTTGAATCACGCACCGAAATTGTTTAGATTTATTGAAATGAAATACATAGGCTAAACTGAAATTATTTTTATTAAAATGAAATTATTTTTGTTGAACTAAAATTATTCTTATCGTGTTTCAAAAAAAAAAAATTATTCTTATCGTTTCTCTATCATATTAGAGTTATTAAATTCAACTTTATAGAACTAAATTTATTTTACTATGTACGTTGTATTTTTTAAGGTAGAGTGAACAGCGTATTACCGGTTTTAGATTGGATAGCAAATGTTGGACATCTTGTCACCGACAAATTGGATATTTCATTTTGTACCTCTTCAGCTTTATACCCCATTCTCACCTCATATGTTTTAGGATCGCCCCTCGTGAGGAGGGAGTTTTAATTTTTAATTTTTTTTTTTCCCTTTTTTCTTACCTCACAAAAAAAAAAAAAAAAAAAAAAAAGAAAAAAAAACATACACCGTGCTAAAAAGGAAGCAAGGAACCCTGAACCAAAAAAAACCACTCTTGAACTTCATCTGTCCGCCTCCATTACTCGCAGAAACACCCAAACACAAAGAACACCTGCGAAGATGGGGAAGAAGAGAGCGAAGAAGGTGAAGAAAGCATGGCGTAATATCAGCTCCCAAGAATTCGAGGATTTCAACGAGAAAACTACTCGTGACGCTAATTCCGGCGGCTCCCTTGCTTCTGCTCCCAGTGATTCCCTTTTTGTTCTTGATAAATCCACCGGTATATCTCTTACTCTATCTTCCCTCCAATTATCTTCTTAGTTTTAATTTAATTTCATGTTTTTTTCATTCAATTTGATATAGTTTTACTGTTGAGAGTTTAATTTTGCATATGGGTTTACCTGTTAAATGAACAATTTTCTGTTTTTTTTTTTTTCCAAGTATAAGCTATTATACTTTGATATATGAATATTTAATTGTTTTGAGGGATTCAATTTGATTTAGTTATATTGCTGTGAATTTAATTTTGATTATGGGTATTTGTTAAATGGGGTTTTTTCCTTTGTTGTTTGATTTATTTCAAATTGAAGCTAGTATATGTAGCTATATGAGCATTTGAGGGATTAGTTGTAGTCTAGTAGGCTCTGGATTGTCGGGTGAGGTACCCGAGTGTGACCTAGACCTGTATGTTAAGTCACAAATATTGTTACAGTAGAATCAATATATTATCGTAAGTAAAAGTTTGTATTAGTACAATAAATGTGATTTTAATGGGGAATGTAGAAGCAAAAAATCATAGACGATATATGAATTAGGAATTTTTCTGAGGTACCTAGGTTAAGGAATTTATTTTGGGTGTGTCTACAGTTTTTACATGAAATAATTGAAGAAAGTTGGGGTTTTTGCATGATTTAGATGTACCGGTGAAGCGTAAAATTGAGAAGAAGAGGGAGAAAGTACTGCGTTTCGAGAGTATACTACAGAGGAATCCATTTGTTAAACCTGCGGAGTCATCTATTCTCAAGGATTCCAAGAAGAAAAAGAAAACAGTTGATTTGGCTAAGTCTCAGGATTCTTCCAAAGATAAAGTGAGTATTTTGAACA
Source organism: Chenopodium album (assembly GCF_948465745.1). NCBI lineage: Eukaryota > Viridiplantae > Streptophyta > Magnoliopsida > Caryophyllales > Amaranthaceae > Chenopodium > Chenopodium album. The sequence continues at coordinate 1,620,002 of NC_137852.1, forward strand.
TCAGCAAATAGCTATGTTGAGTGTTAAGACAATGTATCAAGTGTAACATGAGCTTTTGTTTTTTCAGGATAAAAAAGCCCCCGGATCTGGCAAATTCGATATATGGGATGCTCAAAGTAATATTTTCTATCTTTGTTATCTTGAGTTTCCAGATGATCTTATTGTTTGCTTTATCGTGTGATTTATAAGTTGTCTTTCATGCATTCTTGCAGGTACAGTAAATATCAAGGGCAAGAAGGTATGTTGATGACTAGCTATTCATTTTCCTCCGTTAATGGTTATTTGCAACAAAGGAATATTTTATATCTCACAAATAATACCCCTTTGTTGCAAATAACCATTAACGGAGGAAGTATATATTTGGTGCACAGAGTCTATTACTTGATTCTTTTTACTGTTTCATATCAATTTTTGGGCTCATCCATATTCCTGGAGTATCATTGCAGTACCTCTTCAACTTGTCCTCAGCTAGTAACTCTTAAAAGGCCATTTGATTCAAGAACTGTAGTGATTGGGAAGTGTTTAGCATTCTGAATATGATGAATAAGTGATGTGATGACAAATAGACAATAGCTGTAGTGATATATGCATTGTCAGCTTTTTAGTGAGATTGGTACCTTTTATAAAATCTTGTAGTATCAAATTTATTGCATGTTTGCACAGTGACATAGGTTGTTAATTTAAAAGGAACATAACATAAAGAACCAAGACTTTTAGCCTTAGTTCCTAGACTATTAGGAAGCTTAGAAATCTTCACTCTCAATTGGCTAGGTAGTACAAATGGGTTAGGTTGCTTAAATTTTGATCTCACTAACCCCTCTCTTAGCAATATTGCCCCTCCCCAATAAACTTATCGTATCTTTTATTTTGTGTCTTATAAAAAGATGTCCTTGATGCTGTGTGTGTAAGTGCATAACTACTTGTGTATGTGAGTGCGTGTAAAAACTACATATGTAGTGTGTGCATGTGTAAACAAGGGGCTGTATATTGTTTTATCTATGTAAAGTTCTCTATTTCTCTTGATGACCCATGCCTTTGCATAATTAATATTGCCAATTTTGTCTTTTTTTATCCCTTTATTTACTTATTATCCTTAACTTATTACTATAAACAGTCATACTCGGCAAGATGTAAATTTTATTTGTCCATAATATTATTGATTTATCTGTGGAATTAAAAACCCCCTAGTCTGATCATTTGGAAGGGTTTCCATGTAGCAATATCTTTTATATTGGTCTCATCATATATCTGGTTGCGTATGATCTAGCTCTCCCTTGTCTGACTGGTGACCATTATGAATTGTTTGATTTACAGAAAGGTAAACCTTCAAAAATTCCAGCAGTTGAAGTTGAGCCTCAAGGATGCTCTTTCAATCCAGAAGATGAGTATCACAAGGTTATTTGTTAGCCAATATCTCTTATTGTCTAGCGGTTTTAATCACATTAAACGTTGACTTAATTTTAATCGATGAGCATTTCAGGACTCCTTGGCACAAGCTGTTGCAGAAGAGATGAAGAAAATTTATAAAAAGGAGCTGGAGCCTGAGCCAATTCCTTTAACTGTACCTGGAGAACCAGTTACTGAAGATGATGTGAGTTTTTATTCATTTTAGCCTGCCTGGTTTGAGCCTTGTGCTATCTGTAGCTGTCTTATGAAATAACAGAAGATCCTGACAATAGTAACATTCATCAGAAATATTTTCTGGAAGTGGACAATGAAGATGATGAAGAAATGGACGAGGAAAATCAAACTGAAGATGGGAATATCGAAGATGAAAAAAGGTAAATTTTGCATTTCTTTTATAACTAGAAGACCTGTACTCCTTTTATAAGTGCACCATAACTGAAAATTTTGTTGGACTTAGAGTTTCTGCTTCTGAAATATTTGGCAATATCTTTTGTGCTTGGCCCCTTTCCCCTTTTGTAACAAGTCAAAATTGTTGCTTAATCTGTACAGCCTTTTATTCCAAGTTTGAATTTTGCTTGGCTAGAAGATCCATCTGTTAATTTTCCTTGCTCTTATCTTTTTGGTTGCAATTTTTTTTTATCTTCTTTATTTTCTGTAAATTAAATGCTATCTTCTTTGTAGACAGTTTTGTTCTAGTGTATTGACCTTGGTAAGATGTAAGGTTGACCTGGGAGCTCATGTAGCTAACAAAAAAAAATGCTGCAGGAAACCTAAAGAAAAACGGATTACCACTGTTGAGAAAAACAAAAGAATTAGACGGAAGGAACAGGAAAAAGCCTCAGCAGAAGCCAAGAAGATTGAAGAGCTTTCAAAGGAAATTGACAGGTATGTTTTACTCATCTGGGGCAATGAAGTAGTCCTTTTAATAATAAAATAAAAATTAAAAAAAAAAAAGACTGGTGGTCATTTCTTTAGTTGTTTCCTTCTTGCAGCATACCAGATCTACTTAAGGAAATAGCTGAAGAGGATGAAGAAAAGCAAAAGAGACATCTCCGTCGTATGGTAGCAAAAGAAGAAAGGCTAAAATCAGGCCCTCCGCGTTTGGGAAAACGAAAGTATGTGGTACCTGATGATCTAATTTCATGTTGAATTATTATTACATGTGCGCTCCTCCCCCCCCCCCCCCCCCCCCCCCCCTCTGTCGTCTTAGATAAACTGATCAGACCCAAAATGTACCGGAATTTGATATGTAGCCATGAACAGACCTGGAATGTACTCTAAAAGTCGAAATCTATGATTAAATGTGATTTATCTTCCATATTAAAAGAAAGCACCCCCTGGACCCAACCTTACCCTGGACTGAATGACTCACCACCAGAATGCTCCTGAGCCAAACTACTGATTTTCCACCTCTACTTCAATGCCAATGAATGTTGCTTTCAGGTTTGAGCCTGCCCCGACTCAGGTTCTCCTGACTGAAGAAATTACTGGATCTCTCCGCAAGCTGAAGGTGTGCTGCTTATAAAATCAACTTCCCTTCTGTGATGGATTTATGTCTGGTCACTTGTTCAATAATTTCAGTATATTGCCTAATTCTTGATTTCTGTTGCTGTTTTGCTAAGGCTTGTTATACGTTAGCAAGGGATAGGTTTAAGAGTCTAGAGAAGAGAGGAATACTTGTCCCATCATTGAAGAGGAACAGGTTAGCTTGAGTTTCATAGTAGATATGCTGGTGTTTTCTACAGCAGTCACAAATTCCTAATTCTCACCCTTTTTTCATTTTTTTTTTCAGGAAATAGTCAGTTTTGAGAGCTGCTATTTTTCAAGAGGGCAAGGCTTGTATAAGATCACTTGCTGACAAGATTAAATTAAAAGTAGCCTGAGCTGTTGACAAAATCCTACACAAATTTTGATCTGTCTATTTTGTAGTGAACGGGATTTCCCCGTTTTTCCAGTTTTTTGCGTTTAGTTCTTTGTTGAGAGGTTTTGCTAGCCAAATCTGTAGGAAGTAAGGAAGATATGGCCCTCCCCAAAACAAATGGGAGTGAATACTGTAATTCCAATTCATGGATCATGATAATTATTACTATATGTTATAGAAGGCCTAGTTATGTGAGTATTTGTTTTGCCTGTCTTGAACTAACATAGTTCTGAACTACTCTTCCTGTGTATTCTGTTTTTCGAATATGACGAGCACACAAGATGGTACAGGGCAATAATAAACAATGAAATGTGTAATTTTAAAGTACTCCATACTTCTGCGGTATTCTGGGAAGGACCATGTATGATGTACCACTAAACAGGTGACATGTAGGATGTACCACTAAGCAGGTGGCTGCAGGTGTAACCACTGCATAACCACTCATCCAAGAGAGCACAAGGAAATCCATGTCGTGAGCTCAGGCCGTCCTCGGATGTTGATCCTATTGGCCAGCATCACAAATGTAATTGTGCAAGAATAGCATGCATTCCTATATTTGCAACAATGGACAAAGGCTAAAAACATGTTGATCGTTTATGGTCCTACAAACTCTCCTTTCCTCTCTAATTATGCAATTCTACTTTAATTGTGTTAATGTGTTATGCTTTTATTAAATAACTTGGGTTTTTTTTTTTTTTTTTTTTTTTTTTTTTTTTTTTTTTTTTTTTTTTCCAATTTTCCAAAAACTAAAAACGGATTGAATGCAGTAAAATTTTTGACAAAATTAAATTCTAAAGGAATGCAAGCAATGGCGGATGAACCCCAACTAGAAGATGATAAACTAGCATCTAAAGTAGCAATTATTGATGAAAATTACTGCACCCAAAAATCCCAAGAATTTATAGTTCTTAAGAAAATGACCAAATTTCAAACAAATGCTGTTTTCCAAGTTTTTGATGTTAATCAAAATCTTCTCCTCCAAGCTGACGGTCTCAATTGGTTGCTTCATAGGACATTCCTAATGAAAGACTCTCATGATTCTCCTATTGTCACACTTCATGAAGCGGTAATTATACAATATACCCTTATTATAGCATACATGCATGATCAAGCTCAATACCAATTCGTATAAACAACCCGTTTCTTTATGAAATTATGTTGTTCTCGTTAGAAAAATTTAACCATGTATATGAAATATACATACTCAATTGAAAAAATACATAGGAAAAGGTATAGACATGTGAACGTTTATCTTTTCACGCTTGTCAATGCATTATTTTAATCGTTTATATTTTTAACTATCAATATATAAAAATTATGAACATTGATATTAAAATAGTATAAATCGCGATGAATCTAACAAGATCTCACATGATTATATTTTTACTTAAGTATAAATCATCAAAGTTAGTCAAAGTAAAACACACAAATAGTGTAAAAGTCAAAATGTTGCAACTATTTAAAAAAAAAACGAAGGAAGTATGTTTATACCTATATGGCTATATTGTCTTTTAAGTGAGTACGCTACGACCTTTGCTCTTTTGCAATTGTCTATAACGGTTGCAAAAATTTCCAAGTTATATAAGATTGAAACTTTTGGTGTTGATGTTATGTTATGTTATGTAGCGTACTCGTATTACGGATAAGCGTCGATGGTTAGTGTATGAAGGAGATAGCACAGATGCACCAGATCACATGTTCAAAGTGCAAAGAACAAGCGCTTTTCAAGTCAATGCACGACTTGATATCTTATTTCTAGACAACCCTAATCCTGAAGAAGCCAGGTTTCAAATTAAGAAAGATGATGCAAGTTCTAATTCCGCTGCTATGTACCAAGGCAATAGAATTACCACCCGAGTAAGTCGCCCGGATTAGTAATTTTTTAACTTCCATCTTTATACTTAATAGAACTATAGTATAATTAAACCATCTTTATTACGTGATGTAAAAAGAAATGGAGAGCATAATCATTATATGAACGGTTTTTAGGAGGGGTCGGAGTTTATAAGTTTTTAGGCTAAACCTATTAAACTACGGTTGAAAATAATAGAGAGAATTCCAAGGTAGATTACTTTCTAGTATTAACATTCTTCGAAACAAAGGTAAGGCGAGGTAGTTACTTATGATTAATAGGGTAGTAACTTAAACATTATTTTGCAGGTCGAACATAGAAATACATGGAAGAACTTTCTTCAAGGAAAGGATGTGCTGAAGGTTGAAGTTATTGAAGGTGTAGATTATGCATTTGTTATGTCTGTACTTATAATCATGGGTAACGCCATTTGATAGTATATAATTACATACTCCCTATTGTTGTACACTTGTACATATCATGCTTTGTTTTTCTATTCCGAAAAGTAATTTTTAACAATTTTCATTTTGTGGGTCCAAAACTTATTTGTAACAAAATTGTGGGAAATTGGGGATCATTTTTAATTTTAAAGTGTAAATTCATTTTGTCAACATATGGTTCTTGTACTATTCTTCTGTAAAGTTTATTATTTTAAAAGAAATGAGGCTAATTTTATTTTTAGTTAAATTTTTTCTCCAATTAAGATATTTGATGAAATATTATTAATTTATTTAGAGTAATGAAATATAAAACCTTTAGGACAGTGAGTAAGAGTTTAATATATTTCTTAAATTAGAATTAATTTAGAAATGCATGTTAAAAATCAAAATTACACATTGGTCGGTATTTTAGTTTAATATTTTCACTTTTAGCTCTTTATATATACCGTGTTAAGGACTTTAGAAACAAGTTTCACTTATTTATTGAGATTCGTAATATTCAATAAAGTGAAAGGAAGTCTATGAAATGTCTTCGTTACTTGGATGGTTGCTATGCTAATTGTAAGATTGTGGTTGATATCCTTGGGCACAAAAAAGAAGAAAGCTCAACCTAAATTGGATAGATTTCTCAAAGAACACATGCAAAAAGTTAGTTAATCTATGCAATTCATACGAGTATATCAATATATGAGCTTTGCTAACTTTTTTGACAACCGAGCTTTGCTAACTTGAATTAAGAAAAAAAATGTTAATTTAATACAAAATTTCCCTCACCAAATTAGCCAATATTGACCAAGGAAAAAAAAAACCAAGTAAAAAGTGATTTACATAACTCATTAGGTAAATGAAAATTTTAAGCTATAGGCGGTGGTACCAAGCATGGTAACACCAATAAACGTGGAAAGAACATGTAGCTAATTTGTAAAGAACGTACAACTATTTTGTAACGAACATATATCTGTTTTGTAAAGAACAACTAAATGTTATCACTTTTTATTTATCTGAAGAACATCTGTAAAATTGACAAAGAACATCCTGTCAAAAAAAAAAAAAAAGATAAAGAACATGATAATATTATGTAAACATTATTTATGTATACCTACCATAATTCAAAGACGAAATTCAAAGAACATTTCGCAATAAGCAACGAACATAATATTACAAATAAAAGAACATTAACTGACAATAAAAGAACATGGAAATATGTTCTTTTCACTCTTTTTTGGTAATAATATGTTCCTTTTACTTTAGGTATGTGTTCATTACAATTTAATAGTATGTTCTTTTCACTATAGATGTTTGTTCTTTACATTTGTATAATATGTTCTTTCCGCGAGAAACGTCTGTACAGTGCATGGTACAGGCGCCTGTAGGAACCACGCACTGCATTAGGTAACTATTCAAAAAAAAAAACATAACTCATTATATATTGATAGTAAAATGAAATATAAACTCAAAAATTAATTGACCAAGCAAAACCCAAGGTTAGCCGATCAATTGGTGCGAATAAGCAAGACATTAGGGATTTGTGGGTAGTGTCAATGGATTGGTCAAGCACAAAACGGTTAAGGACGTGACATGATTATATTTTATTATTTGTATTACAGTTGAACAAATTTACGAGTATCACAATTGACATGACCAGAGGAACTAGAAATGGAAGAAAGTTAGGCATTTACAAATGCATAACAAGGGGTATTTATGTAATTATACATATGTATAAACGAATGCATATTCTGGTATCATTGGATGATCAAATGGTACCACTGAATATAAAGTGATACTATATAAGCACAAATTGGTATTATATATGCATTCAGTTGTATAAAATTTATGCATAAATAGTATCACTGAGGATTCAATGGTACTATATAAACTTTCAGTGGAACAATCAACATGTGGTCCCCCATCACGTGATACAATCCGACCAAAAAATAGGTGGGGTCTACCTACAGACCTCTCTCTTCCTATTTCTCTCCTCTTTTCTCTCTCTATTATGTGTTTTAAAAATATTTAATTAATGTTATACATTTACAAATGCCTAACTTTCATCCCTTTAAAATTCCTCGACATGACTATGAGTCTATGACGATCTCATGTTGTATTAATGTATTACTCGCATACCACTCGACCTACAAGCCAACATAGGTTTGTTTGGGGCAGACCAAACTTGCATCGGATCATGTCGTGCTTTGACCCATCACCAACTTTGCATCTAATAAGACTTTATAAGAGGCAAAAGACCCAAAACTCCGAAAGAACCTTCCAATTTTTTCTCCTCAAAATTCAAGTCCATATTCTATAGAGACCCGACCTTAATTTTGTGCCCAAATTCGAGTTGAGTGTTGGAACTTCACTTTTATTTGAGAAATACCCAGAAACATTCTGAAATTAAGTAGTTTTGTTAAACACCCATTAACAAGATCAAATAATCCTCCATTGTTCAATACCAATGCGAGGTTTAGCGGCTCAGATTTATACTGTGAGTTTTTATTTCATAAATTCAATTTCTGGGATTATTTCAACCTATTTCTTCTTTAATTAAGCTTGTATTAATCATCATATCTGTTCTTTTTTTAAGTATTTTTGCAGAATTAGACCAGGGAATGTACAGTCTAATGGCAACTCTACATTTCTCAGAGCAAAAGGTCAAACTTGTTGCCTCTTTTTTTTTTTTTTTTTGTGATTAATACAAATTAAATTGAATAGGGTTTAGGTTATATTGTTAATTAATTAAGGTTTTTGTAATTTGGGATTTTCAGAAGAATTAACTCTTGAAGAAGAAGCTGAAAGAAAAATTGGATGGGTGCTTAAGCTTATATTTGCTGGCACTGCTACTGCTGTTGGTTACCACCTTTTCCCTTACATGGGTAAATTTTGGTTTTAACCTTCTATCTATCAATTTATTTCTTGGATTTTTGTGTATAAGAAGAAAAGACTGAACCTTTGCATAATGTAGCTATTGAGTTGTTGTTTTTTTTTTTTTTTTTACTGATTTGTTGTGTTTTTGTTCAATTGTGTTGTACAGGAGATAATTTGATACAACAATCTGTGTCACTTTTGCAAGTAAAAGATCCCTTGTTTAAGAGAATGGGTGCATCTCGGATTGCTCGTTTTGCTGTAGACGGTATAATTCAGTGTTCTTTAACCTGCGTTTCTTATGTTTTCCTTTGAATTATATCTTTGGTGTGGTTTTTGACTTGTTATGTTGGAGCTATGAGGTTGGGAGACATTTGCTCAACAAGTGTTTTAGGGCATTTATGATGTATTTTGGAAATGAGGATATATAGGCATTGGTCACATTTTCCATCTTTTGATATGCATAGTGCACTAGTGCCATTAAGCCCATTACCAATTTCAGCTTTATTTTGAGAAGGCAATATGAGAAAGGGGGTATTGCAATTTTAGAAAAATAAAAAAAAAAAATCAGTTTCCCTCTTTTTTCAGTAAAGGATCAGTTGCATGTGCATATTCCCGAGCTACAATGTGTTTACCTTCATGGTTATGTTACATCTTGCATCTCACTTGCCAGCCATTACTTGAACTTCTATTGATAACCAAGCAAATATTTCAAATTATATAAAACATATCGATTTGTAAAAGGATGCAGGCTTGCTAGATCTTGTTAATGTGGATGTAAAAACATGTTAAGTCATGCTGCACGTGGGTAATTATTATTGGTGATCAATAAGACAACAACGCTAGAATGCTACCGTTTATAATACCCCTTTGCCATTGACAAAGTGATGGGTTCTGTAACTGCGTTATGGAAGCCAATGCAACAAGATGCAGTTTTAATTAATTTTATCTCTATTTTTGTTGATGTTTCTGTGCATTTCCCTTGTGCTTTTCTCCCTGAAGTGCATTTCTAAGAGGCTGTAAAAGGATGAGACATTTTTTATATTATCTTGTGGCCAACATGTGTTGTAGATGAAAGGAGGCTGAAGATTCTAGAGATGGGTGGAGCTGAAGAGCTTGTGAAAATGCTGGACACTGCTAAAGATGACCGAACTAGAAAAGAAGCACTTAAAGCACTTTCCGCTCTTTCAGCTTCAGGTACGATTCAAAATTTGTAGTTGCAAGTTTTTTTTTACTTAATGCTCTCAAAAGATAGTTTCTGCTGGGTGTTCGGGCCTGCTGAACAATACAGAATGTTGATATTACTGAGTTCAGAAAAGAATGCCCCTTCTGTAATTTTATCTATTTTTGGGGGGTAAATTTGGGCTATGTCACATTTTATATGATAGTAGTAGGTGATTTACCATACCATTGTTCTTATATGTTATTTCACACTCGGTATGAGCAGATATCTTCAATGAAGGATGAGTTATTAACTGTTTTGTGACTCTGAGGACTTTAAAACATCCAGATCATGAATGTTTGGAATCCATATCATGCAAGGAGACATTGCTTTGTCATTTACATAATACTGATAAACAAGAAAATAGGGCTTCTACATATTGCCTCTACTTACACCTTACTAATAACTTAATAAGACTGATACTGTCCATGAAATCTGAAGCTTCTTCAGAAGTAACAGGTTGATCATTTAGTTAAATTTAAGTTCTGAATAAAGGCTCTGATGTGCAATGAAAAAATTTGGTTCATGTTAGCCGACCTCACTTATGGGATTAAGGCTTTGATTGATTGATTGATGTGCAATGAGAGAGTACTGCTGCAGACTAGTACATAGGCTGAAAAATCGAGAGAAATAAAACAATAGTCATTCCGAGCCACCAAACTTGCAAATACAAATTATTTCACGGATTTTAAGGTGGTTTTAGGGACGACAAACTTACCTCACCTTGCATTTGTTTTTGAAGAAAGATAACCTCTGTAATGCATAGGATTTGAACGGTGAAAAAAGGTATGAATATCTGTGAATATCTTCCTTTCTTTATCACATTGAGAACTCCTTTCGCTAGCATAATATAGAATTTTCTTCCAACATTTTAAAATGGATGATTTATGTAGAAATCAAGCATCCTTATGACCTTTTGCCTTTTGTTTTCTTATACTTCTATTTCGTTTGTTAGGACTATATGGTACAAGTTCTCTTTGTACAGCCTTTTTCGGGTAGGAATTGTAGACTTGGAGACTGAGCATGTTCTTGTTCAGTTGTTCTATGGGAAATTCTTTGAGATTTGTGAAATCATCTTTATTTTGCGAGGAAAACTTCCAAGGGTAACTTTGTTTTCTTGCTTTCCACGATATGAACATGATACCAAAAAAAAAAAAAAAAAAAAAAAAAAAAAAAAAAAAAAAAAAAAGAAAAAGAAAAGATCATGGGGGTATAAGACTAGTAGTGAAAATTTGTAATTTATGGTATGGAAGCCAAAGATACATCAGCTTCAAGAAGGCAGTTTAAATTAGGAGTTTGTGGTGTGAATCAGTGAATGTGACCTCATCCACTTGTGGGAAGTGGTGGTATATGCTTAATGTTTCTCTCTTCTACAGAATTGGGTTTTCTCTTTTCTAAAAACCAAGGAATTGTTTCCTCTACTTATTCCATAATATGATCAGGATAGAGATAGAATGCTTTATTGAGTTTCTCACATTGATTAAATGCTCTGGTTAAGTTCCCTTGTTGAAGGAAGTAGATGATTCACTAGATTCAGTCGGTAATTATTTTAGAGTCAAATTCTAGGTTGTGATGTAGACCAATGCCAAAAAGGGCAAAACTGGTCGTTTTGTGCTATATGAAGTGATTGACATGGGAGTTTTGTTTGTCATCCTGAAAATGTTAAAGATCTCCTTTAGTTTTGGATGTAAAGTTGATATTTCACTTCCTATATCAACAACATTGGTTTCTGCAGACGAAGCTGCTGCTGCGTTACACCAAGCTGGAGCAATTTTAGTGATCAGGTCGGTTCCAGACCCTGCTGAGGATCAAGACATCACCGCTTACAAGTCAAGCTTACTGAAAAAGTTTCAAGATTTGTGATACAACTGAAAATCTTGGCTTTTAACTAATACTTTCATCTCCGAGACTATCCATTTACAGTATTAAAGCCGATGCCAGCAACAAAATGCAGGTGCAGCATGATCAATTATGACTCTTTTGAAGACTAGAATGAGATGTGCTGCCCTCCCATGAGCACAAAATAAATACTACGCATGTTTTATGTTCCTTTTGATGTATTGGGGCAAGGAGGTCAGCTGAGTATAGTGCCCTATAAACCTGTGTCAATTCCTGATAATTTCAATATGTGATTCATACTTCATGGGAGTGTGATCCATTTGTAGAGTTATGATCTTGATTGACACACGGGTCCTTCTAATTAATGTAATTGTTGATCAAATTGTTTCACTTGTTCATTTCTTAATGCATTACCCTTTTTCTTTTCCTACCCTAACCTGAACAAACTAAAGGAAATCCCAGTTACAGAAAACGTTTTTTCAAATTGGCTACACTCCAATGTGAGTACCTTGGCACTATGATTTGCACTTGAATGAGTTGAAAATCTCGACCTAAAACCTGGGCCAATACTATATACTCCTCAACAATGTTTCAAGGGCCAATACTATAAACTCCTCTCCAATGGTTAAGTGCATAGGCTTGTACTTGATTCCTATGACCATTGTGATTGAATCCTTCTCCAAAGCATACCCCTCATTACGCTTAAATATCAACCTTGAACCGTCAAATCCACTGCTTTCTCCAAGAAACAATACTATATACTCCCTCAAACCGTTCAGTGCATAGGCTAGCGCCTGAATCCCTAGCCTTTGCGCTCAGATCCTTCTCCAAAGCATACTACCTCATCACACTTAATTCTCGACCTTAAACCGCTCAAGTCACTGCCCTCAACCATGACCAACACTATATGCCCCTCTCCAATACTTCAGAACATAGGCCTCAATCAAAAGTAATCTCAAATCGGAGCTTGAACGGAAAGGTTGATGTGATTCAATATAAGATGTTGGTTACACCAGACACCAGAGTTTACACATTCTGTAGTAACTAAAATAAAAAGTACTTCAATTCAAGACACATAAGTAGTTTGATCCAACTATATATGGTTTCACTTGGATGCCTGCAATACTGCTCAGAAATAGCAAACCAGAACATGGAAAAGAAACCAAGATACTTCCAAAAATTGAGCACTGAATAGAGTGAAGACTGCATAATTAATCATTTTAGCTGATGATATACCATCAAATCCAATATTATAACCAAAGAACTAACATTCAATTCAACTAAAAACAAACTCTAAACTCCAAAAGAGTAAAAATACAAAATTGAGTTCTTAAATCTTTTTTGATTCATAACATCAGCACTCAAACTTCCACATCCTTCCTGGTTGATACTACCCAGGAACACTAACTGAGAGAATGTGAACTCCTTACTGGCCACTTTGAGCCTTCTTCTTCTGCCAAAGGCGATCAAGGGCACTGTCGGCATCACCCTGCACAGAAAATAAAATCCTAAGTAAGGCTACCCAGTGCAGACAGCTATTTAACAAGAAAGAATTACGAAGAACATGTAAACTTTGCAGACCTGAGCACGGACGAAACCAGAAAGAGCAAAGGTGGTGGCGCTGCCAGTGTAAATACCCCTGTCATCTAAATGACCAACGTTGATTTGGACTGAAGCATGGTCCTTGGCATAGATCAACCTGTTAGTGGCCGAACTGAAATAACACGAGACCCCGAAAAGACGTCAATTATCCAGTAAATCAAGGATTTTACAAAATAAACTAATCACATTAGCGTAACAAAATGTAAGCATACCATTTCCTGGGAATGTAAAGATCGATGATCTCTCCCTCGTCGTTTTGCATCTTTGCTTAGTTTGTAGGTGGTAACACAACAATGCAAATACCTATTTCAAATATTACAGAAAACTATCAAAATATGCTCCAAGAAAACCATTATCAGCAAATGCAATAACCCAGATTATGCAATACATTAAATCAATACATAACGACAACCAATGACCGATTAACCTAAACATATACCGTGATCCATGGATATAGCATGAACCACCATTAAAGCTAGAAAACTTGAAACTAAACTGCAACCTCAAACTAAATCAATAATTTGCAAACTTATACTAATATAACTAATTACAATCAAATCAATTCAAATGGTCCAAACAGAAATTACATAATATATTCAGCAAGGGTTCAACAAACAGCCTGATTATCAAGCCATAATTTTGATTTTAGAATACAAGTAACTTCAAGTAATTGTGAAACACCAAACAAAATTCATAAATTGGAATTCTTGTATATTACAACTAGTTCAAACACTCAATCCACTAATCCCAATAAACTAACACCCGCAAATTATAACAAAAAACCCACATCCCAAATCATATTCTTCATTTCTAATTCAAATTTCAACGACTTCATAGTTTTTAACCCAGAATAAAATCGGGGGGAAAAAAAAGGGTTTTCTTCAATTATCAAGAAATTTCAAAGAATAAAACCAAAATTAAATTAACAGGTACAACAACAGCACATACACAAAAAAGCAAGAATGTAGAATAAAACATGAAATTGAAAGGTATAATTAAAATGCAAAAGATCAAACTAATTCAGAAATATAAAATTAAAAGGATAATTCAAAGAATGAAGCAAAGGTGAGAGAAGAGAGAGAAACCTGAGAAGGAAGCAGAGGAGAGAGACGGCGCAGAGTGATAATAGGTGAAGAAGACGAAGAAGGGGAAGTGTGAAGGGATTATAAGACCTTAGGAAAACCCTAACTTCTTATTAGTGGGCCAATTTATGGGCCTTTAACTAAACCTACGACTTTTTTATGGGCTTTTATTGGGCTATTTATCACTCATTGCAATTTGCAAACGATAGGTAAAGTTTAAATTGATCAATTTTCTATTAGGGGTGTCCATTATTCGGATAAAAACCGAAATCTAATCCAATCCAAACCGAATTATTAATTCCGATCGGATTCAAACTTTAAACCGGATCGGATCGGATTGGATTGAAATTTTTTGAAAATTCGGATTTTCGGATCGGATCGGATTGACCTTGTTCGGATCCAAAAAACCGAATTAACCGAAATATAAAACCACACTTTTACAAATAAGGATACATTATATTAATCATGTAAATTTTTTTTGATAATTACATTAATATAAACTATGAAAAATTATGTTTTTAATATTTGTATTAATCATGAGGAACTATGTATTTAAAACTAGGCTTTTCATAATTGCATTTTTATTTTTATAATCACTTAAGTCCCTAAAAAATTTGCAATGTATTTTAATTCGGATTTTCGGATCGGATCCAAATAATCGAATTTTATTTCGGATTGGATTCATGAGAAATTCGGATTGGATTGGATTTAAAAATCAAAAACCGAATTTTATTTCGGATCGGATTGAATTTGGCCTAAATCCAAACCGAAAACCGAATAGACACCCCTATTTTCTATAATACACCCTTTTTTTTTTGTTGATGAAAAATCCATTTTATCAATCTCAATTTTGTTCTTCTTCTTCTTCAAAAAAAAAAAAATAAAAAAAATAAAAAAAAAAAAAAATCTCAATTTTGTTCAATTTAATTTCAATAATTCCAAGTATTGATTATTCCTCAATAATCTTAATTTCACCTCCGTTTTCTTCTAACAATAGTTACATGAAGGGAAATGGGGGTTAACCTCATTTTAAATATCACCTCCCGCACCAATAATTATTTATGTCATTTTCCGCACCCAAACCCCAAATTTCGTGTTGTTTGCTCCACTTAAAATTCAGGTTGTTGAGCGCACCTAAGCAATAGTTTGTGTTGTTCTAGTCAATTTCGCCTTAAATAATTTACATATTGCTATATCGATAGAGTTGGAGACCTTAGAGGTAGTATTATGGTTTTTGGTAGGGCTGTTCAATTTAAAATAGGAAAAAATGCTACCATTAATCCGAACTTTGCTCCATCCGCCAATATTAATCCCAACTTTAGTTTATTCCCTATCGCTCTCAACTTTGCTCCTTATTAATTTTTATCGCCCCTAAACAGTCATCCAACCTGATGTAAGAGGTTACCAGACACATGTCAGCATGTGATAGGTTCAAAAAAAATTAAATAAAATAGAAATTCAAAAAAAATTAAAAAAATTTAAAACCCTAACCCATACCCAAGTAGGTGGCAACCCCTGCCATTTTCGTTTTCGCCGCTTTCCTCTCCCCGCCGTTTAAAGTCCTCAACTCCTCCTTCCTCGCCATTTCCGCCCCCTTCCCCCTTGTTTCTGCCGCTTCCCCACCGATTTCCGCCTTCTAATCCCTTACCTGTCGAATTCTAACCACGTCCCTCTTATCCCAGCCGATTTCTGCCGTTTCCCCGTCGAAATTCGACCATAACCCTCCTATCCCCTTCCCATTCTGACATCCCCCCACCCTTCCTCCACTGTTTTTGCCCCTTGCATTCACTTCCCCGTTCAATTTCGACCACCCTAATGCCTTCTCCATCAAATTCCAGTCTCCCCTCCTTTCCCCTCCCCGATTCTGGCTGCCTTTAACGGTGGTCGGTGGCTGATTTTTTTTAAATTTTGTTTTTTTTTTTTTATTTGACCAATCTGTAGTGACACGTGTGCAAAATAAATCTAACACACAATTGTTAACCTGATTAACCGATTGCAAGTCATTTAGGTGTGATAACAATTATTAAGGTGCAAAGTTAAGAGTGATATGAAATAAACTGAAGTTAGGATTAATATCGTCGGATGGAGCAAAGTTAGGATTAATGGTGACAATATTTCCTTTAAAATATTGGTAGCTTATTTGATTTAAGAATAGTACTATAAGGACGGTCTTCAAAGATCTTTCTAAATAAAAAGTACTCAAAATTAAGATTTCACATTTTCACTCCATGATTGTACTACATATCTATTAAAATGAAAATGCTATGGATGTGAGTTTTTTGACTGAAAACTGAGAATGCACCTTTGATGTGGAGCATTGAAGAACCAACAGAGCTCGTCGAATAGCAAACAATCTGCCGAACAAGTGTTGTTGCCCTCTTCCATATAAAATTACTGCCTTGGTATACCATTTCTAAATAGTCGGGTTTTCCCCTGAGTTGAAATCCATATATGTATAAAATTTTACATTAGACTACATAAACCTCTCATCCTATTTCTATCTGCAGATGGCCAACTCTCCAACAATACTACATACATATACCTCCAGTCCATGATACAAAGACATCGTTCCAAGATGGAACAAGGCCATGGATTTACTTACATCTATAAATGAATAGCTCATGGTGCTAAAATCAACCGCATTCCCGCTCAATTTACAGACACTATAATCATATAATATACCAAAAATACACACGATGAATACATTCGAGCCAGAAAATCATGATTAAGAGGGTAATTCTAAGACTTGCTTCCGTTGAAAATATTTGTCGCAATAGAGATCGTGCTGGTAACTACAGCCAAAGTCAACATTATCAAGGCAACAACTTTATCTCTTGTTGAAGATATACCCCGGACATCTCTGCCATGAGAAAACAGATATCATAAGCAACGACAATTTGCATCCTTAGCTAACGAAAAAGAAGTAAAAGCCAGAGTATACCTTAGAGTGATGGCAGCAGGGAAAATGAATGCTATTGAAATGATGGTAGTTGAACCAACATACTGAAAGAATATCCATATATCCGGGATGGCAATAGCAGCCAAGTATGATAAGCCCAATAGTACTAAAGTGAGAGAAATGAATCTGAATTTGTCATTAGCCAAAACTAGCTTCTTAGGGAACAGGAGCTCATCTATGTTGCCCCGAAGAGAGAAGTTAAGCAGAGGATACACTAGCACAAGGTGAAAAGCATAGCTCAATCGTACCACATCATTCAGGAAAGGACTTGCAGAGGACCTGTCGAAGTTTACAAGTATGTCGGAAGCAATTGACTCACCAAACAGAAGGTACCCGAAGAAGCCAACAGAGAAGTAGATGACAACACAAAGTATGAGAGAAATTCTTGTTGCTGTTGTCATCTTAGACGGCTTGCCAAGTTCTGAGCTAATCGGATGGACTATAAACAAAGGAAAACAGAGTTACAGACAATTCAGATGCACTCCATTTATCATAATACAGTATGATTTAATTTATCTTTTACTCGTAGTAATTAGTATCAAGAAAATTTGCTTAAATATTCTGAAAGTAAGCAGCTTGTGCTGAACTGAGAAATTTTCCCAGCAAGACAATTTTGCATATTTTTGTATTCAGTTTTGAGGAAAAAACTGTATCAGGAAAATCAGAAGTTTTAACCATAGTTATAGTGCAACGATTAGAGAAACACCTTCCCTTCTAAATTTTCATTTAAAAAGTTCCTCTGGACTAGAGAACAAAAATATGTAAAAGTTGGTACAGCTGAACACAATTATGTCCAAATTCACTTAATACTATTATAGTTGAAATTTATTCTACTCACCATTGAAGTGAAATGTGAATGCTGTTACAATTACTGGGACAGCAGTGAAGAGGTTGAAGAATGACGAATGACCATCCAATTCAGGAAACAATCTAGGCTTTTGAACATTTCCTTGAAAGAGCGCAGAGATGGCCATCACGAAGCTGATGAAAACAAACACCACAGCTAGGAGAACAGCCACTGCAGAGGAAAACCTCAAGGATTCTGCTTGCAAAGAAAAAATGGGAATTCAGCTCATACTTAGATCATATTTAAACAGATTCTAATGATCACGCCTGAGTAACATTTAACTAGCACTTTAATCAGTTGTTTTTCAGGAAAGCATCTATTACAGCCATAGAGTAAATTATGTTAGCAGCACGAATAGACTGAGTTTGAGCTTACCAACACGCCGGAAAAGTGCTAAAGGGAGAAGAATGAATACGACAATGAAGAAAAGGGCATAAGGCCGAGCATTCCACCAATGAGAGCCAAACCATTCTTGTAAAACACCCAAATGAATGGAATCTCCATTCTCACTTCCAGAGAAAACATCGCCTGCAGGGATAAAAAGCATTAGGATATTAAGCACAGTTTTAAGTGTTCATCATGGAAAACATCATCATATGTAAGCCAAGCATACACGAATATCTAACACAACAAGATCATCACTGCCAAATTGTTACAACTTACGTGTAATCACCGAATCAGATTGTTCTATGTACCTCATTGACAGTCCAGATTTGTCCCTAATAGAACAACATTCTAATTCAACCAACTTGAATTTGATCTTTTGACATTAATTTAAGCTGCAAGTTAATTATATATGCCAAAGCTAGCATAAAGAGAGAGACGAGTCCAATAAAACAATCAATCCAATACCAAAACAGTCTCTCAAAAAGCACATAAATTATCTACCAAAGTTGTTTGATCAAAGTTGAGCTCTTTCAAGAAGGGAGTACTGTATATGATCGGATTCAAGTTCATTTCAGATCAGATTCGAGTTGGTCACACCTAATTATGATTATTAGAACCGTAAACACTACATCATATCTACTTTACATATTTGTTATCGAATACGTACTGCGTACAAAACATATTAAGGTTGGGCTAGGGATTGTGACTTGTGAGCGCTATCGATTATCTACACTAACACAAGTACATCGATCAATTGTTTCGGCTCTATGCCTCTATCAAGTATCCACAAGACTACCTACACTAACACAAGTATATCACATTATCACTCGATTCACTTCATTAGTACTCACCCAGCACGACTATGTACTAATCCACACATCACGACTATGTACATAGTTACATACTAGAACCTTTTTCCATACAATCATTATAGTAAGACTTTTGCTAAACTTATTATCTAATTTTAAATCTATACCACCAAAATTAACTATTTTAAAAACACTAAAATCAAAGTACAGATTAAAAAACATAATCAAACTACATGTATCAAACTATCAATGCAAAACATCAACAAAAATGCTAAATTAAGAATAAGTAATTTTAAAAAATTTAAAAAGTCACCTAAAATAATAAGATAAACGATCAAGCAGCCCCAATTAGAAATGATGACACAAAGCTTAACAAGCAAAGATCCAACCCAACCAAAAGACTCCCTCATAACACCACCATACGTCGCCGGCTCGCCGGAAAAATTCGCCGAGCTACCGGAGTAAGTAAACCGAAGCAAAAAGTTGACAGATAAATCCGACAACAATGCGACGGTAACAATCAGAAAAAACGCCGGAATAACTCCGAGAACCTTCAATGTCGCCGGAATTGACATAATTCCGGCACCGATAATGCTCGTCGACACATTAAACACGGCGCCAGAAATCGACGCTTCTTTATCGGTTCGTTTTTCGGCGACGCAATTCGTCGGAAGTAGTGGAGCTCCGGCGTCGGAAATCATTTCACCGGCGATGTGGTGAAATTACGAAATTGCCCCGCGCTATTTTATTTTTGTTGGTTTGGTTGTGGTGTGAGAATTGTTGGGGGGTTTTAAAAGAGATGAAAGTAGAAAGGGTGAGAGTGGTATTTATGGTAATTTTGATGAAGGGGCGTGTACCTGGACGTCACATGGGGGACAAAATAAGAAATTGATGTGAGATTGTGAAGGATGTACTTGGACGTGGTATTGGCCCATGTGAAACACGACGATTTCTTTTACAATTATTGAAGAGTTAGATGTTGGAACAAGTCTTAAATGAGAGTCGTGAATAGAAATGAAATTCGATTTAAGGTCTTGGATATCAAATTTGTTATTTTTATATTGTTCGACAAAGTAATGGAAGTAAATAGCTTTGAGCCGTTGTTAATTAATTTTATAGGATTGAAATGATTAAAGATTTAAAGTTAAATATTTGAACATTAATAGACGAACAAAGGTAAAGATGTTGACGAGAATTAATGACGAATATGTAATGCGGGTACATTAAATGAATTTGTCAATTCGGTATTCATTTACAAGGCTAAAGGCAAGTACTAAAAAAAGAAAATTTTCCCATCAAATATAAAAAAAAAAGAATTTCTTCTTTTTATTATCCATTGTAATATGAATATGAATGAACATGTTTCAATTGCAATAAAAATGTTTATCACAAGGTTTGAACACAAGACCAATAACAAATAAAGTAATGTTATTACCAACTTTGCTATCTTTTCATTGTGCTTCATGTTCAATAATAATACAATAAATACTTTAATTTGTACTTTACAAGACATCAATTTGAGAGCGTTTATTTAATTTCATTAGTTATTATTGTCCACTTATTTTTTGTAATTATATAGTTTATGATTTTATAGCCCAAATAATATATGTATTGATATTTAAAGCAAAACACGGTGCATCGCCCGGGACCACACACTAGTTGATTATTGAAATCAAACCATTTATTTTCAAACTATTACTTTGTTGATTTCCTTAAAAACAAGAATTACCAACAGAATAAACATGAAAAATGTTTTTTTTTTCTTTTCTTTTCTTTTTTTTTTCTTCTTTTCAAAACAAACAATTTACATCAAATCAAATACTGTAGTACCTTTATGTGCTGTAAAAAAAAAAAATAAAATAAATAAATAAAATTAAATAAAAAAAAAAACCTTTATGTTAACTCGCTATGACAACACAAAGTTAATGCATACGATGAATATTTTTTTGTGAATTTGGACCAACTACATCATGCGAAACTAAGCCCGATTTTTCTGGGCCAACTCGCTGGGTCCATACCTGATTACTTGCTTTAGAACAAGCATCAAGGAGCATTAGCAGTAAGGTCATGTACTCATGTGGGGCACTTGACACAAACAACATTGCCACTTGATATTAAACAGGCTGGTAATTCGTTAAGTGCTATACTCAGGAAATGTTATTTATCGTTTTTTGTTTACAGTTTTCTCGATAAACATAAATACTTTTCCAAACTCTTAAACCTGAAAACAGGAAATTTACAATGATGTGGTAGATCCTAAAACCTAAGTATTAGGAGTATTTCTCAATTGAATACATGAATCAATATAATGCAAGATCAGTAACAAACAGAATGACTGCATAAACTAAAATCACTGTTCAGGAACCAAAGTGATTGAGCTACTGATACAATACAATTTATAATTGAGCATTTTGTAAAGATAGTAACATTATAGATCTTACAAACTACAGGTCTGCAGGACCCCTTGCACTTTGGACTGAGGATCCGATGCAGCAATTGCTACCACTTAGATAAGTTCACTCACAGGTTTGACAAATTCAATTCAGCCACAATATAAAAAAACAAGCGCGTTCCCTTCACCTTAAAGTTTCACTGACATGTATGAGAACTCCAACGATCAATTCCGTATGCTAAGAAGCTTCAACCAAAGAGGCTCAGACCAGCTCTCTTTTGTTGGTAGGGATAAATGTAGTCCAGAAAAGAATATTTACATTTTGCAGGCAGAATATACATTGGTTAATTTGACCACCACAAGAAAAAATGTGTGAATTCAGAAAAATCCAGGCGCAGAAGATAAATGAAGCCTGATGAATAAGAGAGACGGATTAACTGATCAGTGTGGTTACCAGATCAGCAAACTTCAGCTAGAACTGAAGTGCACAAATCACAATCAACTATAAAACCCGCTAAAATGTGGGTGATTGCGAGAAAACAGCTAGGCTGTACTCCCCGAAGGAGTGGACAAATTGGTCCACATAGCAATTGTGCTGGTAAATAGCGCAGCAAGTACAAGCAAGACTGCCACCACCTTGTCCCATGATGTAGAGATCCCATGAATATCCCTGCCAATAATTACCGTCAAAAATTTTGCCAACGGACATATTAACAACTAACAAGCATCTGAACAGCACCACAAAAAAATTTGCTAAAAAATATTACCTTAGAATGATAGAGGATGGAAATATGAGTATGAGGAAAACAACGGTTGTTGAACCCAGTATTTGGAAGCAATACCATATGCTTGGTATGACGATTGCAACTAGATAAGCAAGGGCAAGTGGTATAAACGTGAGGCATATGAATCTTGGTGTGTCTTTGGCTAAGTCAGGCTTGTCTGGGAAGAAGAGCTCGTCTAAATTGGCTCTCAGACAGAAATTTATCAAAGGAAACACCAGCATGAGGTGAACTGCATAGCTTAATCGAACAATGGCATTGATTACTAACCCAATCATAGTATCATGGCCAATCTGGTCAAAGTTCACCAGCATGTCCGCATTGATAGAATCCCCAAATAATAAATAACCGAAGAATCCGATAGAGAAATAAAAGATAGCGCATATTGCAAGTGATATCCTGATGGCCAATCTCATGTCTGAAGGTTCTCCCAGCTCTGCCCTAATTGGATGAACTGCAAAAAATTGTAAATTCAAATGAATAACAATGCTGAGATAAAGATTCATGCTTTTTTAAGTTAAAAAATGTATACAGTAATATATATTCCGTATCAAAGATTATAAATTGTTGAATGAAGAAAAACATGGACATGCCCTCAAGCTGATCAGAATAATTTCTCATGTCTATCATTTTATTTAAATTACTCCTAAATATTTCAATGTACTCTTATGATTTAACCAGCAGCATAAAATTATGTTCTGTCTAAGCTATGTCAGTACCATATCGAATACTGAGAAATCAAGAATATAAACTAGATAAAGAAAGAAAGAAGAGGAGGTAAACCCAACAGGTAGATAATATAAGCAACTGAGAAGCAAAAAGAAACTAACAGTCTGATAGCATAGTATTCAGCATCCTTACCATTGATTTGGTATCCAAAGGCAGTCATAAAGACTGGGATGGTGGTAAAAAGACCGAGGATTGAACCTTGACGGGAAAAATCTGGCACTAGCTTCAGGTTTTGTGTTTTTCCTTCCAACAATGCTTCTATTGCCAATATTGAGGATATGACAACAAACACCAAGGCAAGGAGAATTGCCAATAATGAAGTGTACCTAAGTGAATCTGAACAGCAAAATAAAGGACATGGTAAGAATTTGAAATAAAACACCAGAACTCCAAACAGTGTTGACACAAGCAATATCCATAAGCCACAGGGAAAGTGTCTGAAGTACTGACCTACACGACGAAACAACACCAGAGGAAGGATAACAAGAAGCACCACAAAGAGAATTGCAAAGGCACGCGAAGTCCACCAATAAAACCCAAACCATTCCTGTAGTAGTCCAGTGTGGATGGTGCTCCCAGAATGGGTTCCAGAAAGCACGTCCCCTGAAAGGAAAAAAATTAAATTAAATTAAAGGTAGTTAGTCCCATGTAAAACCATGAAGTAACGGGATTTTGATCAATCGGATAGATTCTACTGTTTCAGGTTATGATAGCTAATCAGGCTACAACCACAAAAATATTATTGTTGAAGACTTAGAGCAGGGTTTCGTAATACAGTTGCATAAAATTTTACAAGAACATACCATTAACAATTTCGCCTTCATAATTATAACTTTCATTTTCAACTCTATTAAGTGTTCCAGAAGTTGAAAACTCTTAAAGACTAGTCTGATGTGTTTCCTTGCAACATATTTCTCAGGTCCATGACAATAAATGGATTAAGACTCTAAGACCACCAATTTTGAGTAACAATCATACAGAGACAGGCATGTACCTTTCTTAGGACTAATTAGTGGACAAATTGCAGTTTAGTGCCCAGGCATTAATTATCAATATTTAGACCAATTGCAGGAAACCAACTACAAATTATACTTTCACCCTCAAAGTTTAGAAGCTGTATTTATCAATATCTAGTCATTTATCAGATTATGAAGCTGTAATTATGCCAAGTTATTTTCCAGACAAGCACCACATGACCACACATACATGCAGGCCTAATATTCTAATATTGAAGCAATTTTACAAGAATTCTACTCCAAAAATAAACAAACAAACAAACCAACAAGACAGCCAACCAGCAAACTACATAGAATCATTTTATTGGTCCACGACGAGCCAGTATTATCAGTATATCAATATCATATTAAACACAAGGTACGTGTTCAAGTGCCAAACATTGCTTATTTATGAAGAAAGTTCATGGTTACCAATACGAGCCCGTACAACATAGGGTCATAACTCACGAGATACCCTCAAATTCTTACTTTTATGGACACACTCGGGGTAAAATAAAGAGTCCGGGTAACATGGGGTCATAATCTATAGCACACCCTAAAATTTTTACATTTACTGTTCCATTCAGGTATATGAGGTAAAACTGTAAAATAAAGAGTCCGGATAACATAGGGTAGGGGTTATAAGACTTGTTAACTTGTAGGACACCATCAAATACTTGGTCTGATTTCCCAATTGCCATTTTTAATAGTTATCCAAAAGTTCATCTACTCATTCTACTGTATATTAATTCATATCCAAACCAACTACAAAATACACAAATAATATGAAATTAAATATTGATTATAAACATATAGAAAAAAATTAAGAACAAAAACCAACTTACCAATAATAATGAGATAGATGATAAGACACCCAAAACTAGTAATCATAATACAAATTTGCAAAGCAAGAGAACCAACTCTTCCAAAAGACTCCCCCATTAATCCAGCATAAGTAGTTGACTTTCCAGAATGAGTATACCTTAACATATACTCTCCAGTAATATCTCCCATAATTGCAACAATTACAAGAACAATCAAAGCTGGAAAAACACCCAAAACATTAAAAGTTGCAGGAATTGACATAATTCCAGCCCCAATCATAGTAGTTGATATATTGAATACTGCACTTGCTAAGCTTGCCCCTTTTTCTCCTGATTCTTCTTCATCATCCAATTTATCCAGTAACGGGATTTCAATTCTTGATTCTGTTTCTCTTTCTTCTTTTCCCTTCATTTTCTGGGTTTTTTTTGGTGGGGTTTGAAGATTTGAAGCTAAGTTTTGTGATGTTGGCCCCTTTTTATGCTAGATTTTGTGCCTGCGAATATGATTGAGAAAGAGTGAGAAAAATAAGAATATAAATAGAGAGAGTTGGCTTGAGAAAGTTGGCTATCTTTTTAGATCTTGCAAAAATGGATAAAACCCAGTCTAGCACACGGCTATTATGTCCATATAAGATCACAAGGTGTATTTAATTTGTTATTTTTGGTCATTGAAAGCGGTATGTGGTAGGTCGGTTTTTTTTTTTTTTTTTAAAATTAGTTTAGTTAATATCTTGATCATGTAAGGTCGTACCGAGTTTGTTGTATACAATATGTTTATGTGATTCAAATCTTAGTTATCCGTATAATTGTGGAATTGTTATGCGACTTTAAATCAGGTGAAACTAATTTTAGCACATAATGTGGAGTACATTTTATATATAATTCTTTCATTTCTTAATATTTGCAACAATTTGACTTAACGTAACTAAATTCTACGGAGTAGTAAATTAAATGGAGATAATGTAAATGGATCAAGGCCTTAAGAGACAATATAGAGATACATCAATTCATTATTGAAAATTTGGCTAGTATTGACCTTTTTTGTTTTTTCCTACTCATTTCACCCATTGGGCTAATCCAGGGTGGTTAGGTTTCAATCCCCTCCCAATTGTTATTATGGGGATCAAACACGGTCCCTACCAAGTGTAGTCCTAATCACCACTATATCAACAATCAATTGGTGCTAATATTGACTATGACCTATTTAGTTTGGGTAAAGTTTTGGGTGAGACGGACTCACGTGAGTCCACTATCATGTTTTTGGTGTTGCGGGCCTTGCGATCGGGTTTAGTTAGCCCGTGCCTTTTTATTGGACTTTTGTTATTGAGCCCGGTCTCACGTGAGTCCGGTCTCACACAAAACCTTTTGTTTAGTTTGAGATAATATCAAATTGAATGAAAGTTATTGAGCTTTAAACATTAGATTGTTTATTTTCATTGTAGTTAAATAGTCAAATTTAAATAAAAGGGTTGGTTCCTTAAGAATATGAGTGTAAATACAAATGTAATCATGGTTTGTGATTCTCTTTGGATATTAAAAACTACCTCTATAAGGGGTTATCTTCTTTTCTTATCTTATATCTTAAATATGAATCAGCAGTTGAAAACGACTCCTCTCCGCTATAATAAATTACCAATAAAATAAGCCGGCTTAACACCTATACCCCATCACAAATAAACTCGAAAGTACTAGTAATGAAAATGACAAATAGCGTATTGAACCTTCTAAATCATAAATACAATTACTTGAAACTTAAGAAGATACCTGACTAAATCAATAATTTTGCGCCTAGATGACGACAATGATTAGTGACAATAGTAACAAATTTTCGTGTGGTTAGGAAACGTAACACGACATATAATTAACGTATTAAATAATGCAAAAACTTAGGCAAAGTGTGTTATTATTGGAAGGAAACACAAATATAGAGAAATGACATTATTGTTTGACTCAATTCTCATCTGTGTATGTGTATCGGCCCCATTTTGGGGCAATTGGGGATCAAGAGAGGGTAAACCTAATCGAATGAACTGGCTCTTGATGGACATGATTTGGGTCACTTATTTCCTTATGTTTTTTTGTTTTTATTCCATGCTTGATTTAGACTTCTTCTACTTCCACTTGTCCTCTTATTATTTATTATGCCTTGTCAGCGCAATCGTAGATTGTAGCTATATATGTGTATTTCAATTATTTATTATTATTTTTTTTGGGTTAATACTTAGCATGTTTTGATTTACTGAATTGAGCTGAACTGAATTGAACTGATTGGAACTGAAATGAACTGGATAGAGGTGAAATGAATTGTTTATGAGAGAAGAAACTTAAAAAAGGAACTAAAATGAACTGAAATTAAGCTGAAGAGAGCATACCCTTAATATATGTGTATTTCAAATGAATATATTACATATACAATATTTAATAGAAGATTAAAAAAAAAGTCTTATTAAAAATTGTATCACTTCA
Source organism: Chenopodium album (assembly GCF_948465745.1). Taxonomy (NCBI): domain Eukaryota; kingdom Viridiplantae; phylum Streptophyta; class Magnoliopsida; order Caryophyllales; family Amaranthaceae; genus Chenopodium; species Chenopodium album. The sequence continues at coordinate 1,647,416 of NC_137852.1, forward strand.
CTTGTATTATTTAATATGTCATTGAAATCATCATGATCATCTCTAAATATGTGGTATTTGGAATGAGTATATATAAGTATACATTATTTAATTGAAGAAAATTTATTTTTTAATCTTATTACAAAAATTGTATCAGTAGTACTCGTATTATCTAACATTGGCATTGAATTTCTTTTATTTAATTAGATTAATCCATTGATATCAAAAAGACACACTAGTATTGATGTGGTGTTTTAACAATTTTGTGCAAGTTTAATAAGTTTCCATTTTGATATGTTTTTTCAGTTCCTCCGTTTTTTTAATAAGTGTTTATCGACATATTTGCCAATACATAAATTTGACTGACAAATAATATCTTTAATTAGCAATAAGTATAAATTATAAAAAAATTAAATTTAAAAATTATATATTAAGACAAATCTAACAATTATACACATGACATTGGAGCCAATAGCTTGTCATTTGGTGTCTTTGCTCCAACAGCACATGACCCAAGGCCCCAAACAACGTTACCATTTGGATTGGGTAACTTAATCCTGCTTCATCTTATTGGGCTCAACTTAACTCAGCGCCATTTCCTCCTTCCCACATACCAACTAGGCAACTACCAATTCTTGTCCATTTCAGAGTTCTTATTTTGGAGACCATAAAATAAACGTCTTGTATTTTGAATTTTTTGATAATCTTTTGAATTATTTTAAATAGAGATTATATAGTCATTTAACATTTTAACCGTCATAATAAGAATTAGATCTTTTTGTTCTTAATAAATCGAGAGACAATCAAAATCTCATATCAAAGCCACTCTTTTAACATATCATCGTCAATTCATCAATGCCACATCATTATAAGCACAACAAAAATATTCTTGTTGAATAAACTTTCCACTAGTTTTCTTTTTCTTTTTCTAGATACCATATGGAGATTGAATGGTTGATGGCATATGTTGGCATGTTGCTAAGTTTCTTTTCCCATTTATTGTCTTGCAATATCTTGTACTCTTGTTAATATCTCTAACCCTTTCAAGAGTAGAATAATCTTTGTATGGTAAAGGGAAGAATGTGAGAAAGTAGTATTTGTCACATGAGTATAATTTTTTAAAAATGCCCTCTCATTAAATGGATGTGTAAATGTTTATTATTTGCAATGATATAATACTATTTACTTTCATACCAAAAATTCGAGAATTAGTAAGAATGGAATAAAAGAGAGTTTTGCAACACTTAGATTTTTAACTTTACCTTATTAAGAAAATAACGCTTGAAATCTTAAATGATGATTTGTTCTTGTTCTCATTGTAATGTCAACAATACTTATACACGATCACATTGTCTAAAGGAGAGTTTTAGAAAAATTACGGTACACTTTCAACACTCAAATGAACCAAGTCCATCTCCAAATCTATCCCTTCCAACTCACTATTACAAGATCAAATTATCCGAATTAGAAACAAAAAAACTCATTGCTCCTATAATCATTTAACATTTTAACCACCACATATAAAATTATAACGTTCTTAATAAATTTAGAGAATCAAGATCCCCAATCAAAGCGCAATTTCAACATATTTAGTCCATGTTCTCTTACGTTCAGTTCAGCTCACTTTAGTTCAGTTCTGCTCAACTCCTAATTTCCTTCTCTTGTAAAATATTTATTTCAGTTCAGTTCAGCTCGGTTCAATTCAATTCAGCTGAGTTTAGTCAATGAGAATAGGCCCTGAGCATCATCAATTCATCCATGACATGTCATTATAAGCACAACAAAAATATTCTTTCATTATACTCGTACTTTTAAAAAACTCCAATTAAGAAAATTCCATGCCCAAAATTCTTTAGCACCATACCTTTCGGCATTTCACAAAAAATCAGACATTTCACATTTCAAGTATTGAACACATCCTCATCCCACGCGCTGCCTGTAAAACAGAAAATCACCCACCGAAGAGAGAGAAAGCAAAAACCAGGAGAGAGAAAAAGAGAAAAATGGGTGATCACATAGCACGAGGAGATGATTTCGAGAAGAAAGCCGAGAAAAAGCTTACTAGTTGGGGATTATTCAGCAACAAACACGAAGATGCTGCTGAATTGTTCGAAAAAGCCGCCAATTCTTACAAACTTGCCAAAGCATGTATGATTTCCTTCTTTTTCTGTTGTTTAATCAATCATTTTAGTTAATTATACAATTGTTTGATTTCGATTGATCGATCGATGATTAATCTCTCGATTTTTGATTTGTTTTGTTCGATTGTTGGATAGTTAGGGTTTATGGTTTGGTTGAGTGTGTTGAATCTGATTTTTTGTGATTGATTGTTGTTACCGGTGTTGTTTTTAGTATTAGCATTGATTGAAGATTGTGGTTTTTTGGAAAAAAAAAATTTTAATTTGGAGAAATTGATGTTCGTTTGTTTAAATCAGATGAACATGCGCATTTTTTTTGTTCGCATTGATTTTTTTTTTTTTTTTTTCTGGTATTAGTAGGGAAATAGATCTGATTTGTGATAAGGATCGATAAGTTTCTAATTGATTGAGGCTGAGATTAAGTGCATTTTGAATTTTGATGTGGTTGATTGAAACTGATCTTCAGAATTGTTGTTTTTGATCAGTTGTGTTTTTGGTAGAGTGCACTATTTATTAAAATCTGAAATAGGAAAGATGAGATTGATTATTGTATAGTGTGCTTAATAACGTGTTCTCGATGCCGTTATTTATGATTTTCAGGGGATAAGGCTGGTGCTGCTTATCTTAAGTTGGCAAACTGTTATTTGAAGGTGAATAATGTTTGCATAAGAGGAAATTTTTTAATTTAAATTTACGTCTATGGGGTTGTTATAGTGGTTTTAGTTTCGTGTATGCAGGTGGAGAGCAAACATGAAGCTGCCAATGCTTATGCTGAGGCAGGTCATGCTTATAAGAAGACTTCATCCAAGGGTAATAATGAATTGTGAATTTGTGATGTTTGTCGAACAGTGCATGTTTATTGTTTTTCCATTTTCATATCTCCTTAGTGAAATAATTACATCTTTTTTCTGTTACGTTTCCAACTACGTTATCAACATATAGAATCATACACTCACTCACACTAACAATTATCATTAAAGATATAGCTAGAAAATACCGACCTCAATATCAGGTTTAGTAATTGTATACACATTTGAGCACTTTAATTATGCTTCAAGATGTATCATTATTGATCTTTGGAGAATATTTTCGTCTTTGCTCATCTTGCTAGTCTATGTAATTGGTAGTTTGGTACTAGTTCATCAACTTTAGGAAACTTTTTCCTTTTGGAGTTACATTTGTCTTCTATTGTCAAGCCATAGGTTTCTTTGTTGTCATTTTTATCATCGAAGACGAGTATGGAGAGGTATATAGACGCACGGGTGGAAATTTTAGCTAACCATTTAGTATAATATTTTGATGTATTGGAATTATATCTGATAGCTAAAAAAATAATGACTGGAAGAGAAACTTGGTCGAATACTATGCTCAATGTTGTCAAAATCACTTGTTGGCATACCTTTTCTTAAAAGTGTTCTTAATAGAAAAAGTTGTATTTCTTCAAAGGCCTTATCTTTGTTGTACGATAAGCTCTGGTGATGTTAGGAAATAGCCTATTTGACCCAAGACACTGGCAAAAATTGGTAAAATGTTTTAGGTTTATAGCTGTAATTGTTTCTGTAAAATTAAAACTGCCTTGAATTTTCTGGAAGGAATGACATTTGCAGTATTTGGTCATATGTGCCGGGAAACGTGGGACTGATTATCTGAGGTCTACATTTTGCCAAAATACATCCAGCTGAATTCCACATTGTTGTGTATTTTTTAATTTTTCTTATTGTCAAAATGATGCATATAGCAAATTATGTTTCCGGTAGAATTGCTAATTTTCCACTAGTTTTGATATGTGGGCCTTTTGCGTTAAGTACCAACTTTTTGGCTGAGACGAGTGTTTATGTTTTGAATTTTATTCCTTGCAGAGGCTGTATCTTGCTTGGAGCAGGCTGTGAATAGCTTTCTTGAAATGGGAAGGCTCAATATGGCTGCAAGATACTGTAAGGTACGATTTATGTTTGTAAACTATATGGTTGTAAGTCAGTTTTTCTCTATGTGGTTGATACTTTTATGTGAGTTAATCTCTTTCTGATACATTGGTGGTGCTTCCATTCAATAGTCTCTTTAGCAACTATCTACGTTATCATTAATCGGGTCACTTTTGAAGTTTTGATGACAGCCAGAAACTATTCCGCTTGTTATTTACTAAATTTGAATTTTGACGAATAGCATATTTTTTTAGTGTTTTTTATTTTTTATTTTTTTTTATTTTTTTATTTTTTTATTTTAATAAAAAGGATTATTGACAGTTACAATAACCATTGTCACTCAGGATTTATCTCTTGTGCACAGGAAATCGCAGATATACATGAGACTGATGAGAATTTGGAGCAGGCCATAGCTTGGTATGAAAAAGCTGCTGATCTTTTTCAAAGCGAAGAGGTGACGACCTCTGCAAACCAGAACAGACAGAAAGTTGCACAATATTCTGCACAGTTGGAACAGTATGCTTCTTCCCCTTCCATCTTTCATTTTTAACAATCAAGCATTTCCTGTTCTGCTCGCCATCTGATCTAACTTTTCACTATATATGATGCTGTATGCATTGTCCAATAATCGAGGGATTGGCATGACATATGACATTAGTTATTTCTGATGGTGGATCCTTTTTATTTATTTTCGGTAGGAACATACCTATGCTTTATTAAAAATGTTGTGTCAAAGCATTAATTGCTGGCTCTTCTGTCGTTCCACCTTGTATATTCTTGCTTGAAGTTAATAAGTAGTGATATCACAATTTGATTGTTTATCCAACTCGAACCATGGAAAAATATAACTTGGTCTGTTCGTGGAACTTTAGAGCATTGGACAATAGTTACTTAAGTGTGATTTTTTGTGCGAGAATTCTTATATGCTTGTCTGCATAGAAATGAATCAGAAACTTACTACAGTGATTTCCCGTGAGATTTAAATTTAATGGTTAATCTGGAAAATTGTTTGTGGGCTATTCCTGCTGCAATTTAGCTTCTTATTTTGCTGAGTTGTGATGCAAACTGGTTCTTGTGTCTTGTACATTTTGGCTTTATTGGAGTAATTTTAACTTTCAAAATTTTATCTAATGGGAGTATGTAATTGCGTGGTGATGCAATATCATATTATTAGGGTTCTTCAAATTATGGTTGAATGGAATTGCAGAATTTTTTATTTTATTTTTATTTTTAATTTCCTTTGCTGTGAGTTTCTGCTGGTCATGGGAGGATTTCTTGGAGACTATTGGTTATTTACTGGAACACAATCCTTTTCCTTACCTCTGTAAGCTGCATAAATCATTTGATTGCCAAAAAACCAGAAGACAGGCTGGGAGCCTGTCATGGACCCTGGCCCAGGCCCAGGCCCATTGGTTCCACACATCCAAACCTATGCACGGAGGTCCAAAGAGCAGCAAGGTCACAACAACAACTAAGCACCAACAAGCAAACAACAACCAAGGCAAACATGTGATGTAGCCATTAGTAGTAAAGTAGACAATTAGAGTATTAAGTTGTTTGTTCTTTTATTAGTAAAATCCAAGTAGCAATGAAAAGGAGTGATCTACTTTTTGATAGTCAACTCTCTAAGTAGTGATTTGTAATATAGGAAAGGAGGGAGGTAGAGAAGGGTATGCCTTTTGATGTTTAGACTTTGGGTGGAGTTTGGTAACCTCAAGTTACCCATGAGATTGATAGCCTAAAGCAATTCACTATCCTTGTAATCTTTGACTACTTTTAATCAAACACCTTCAACCTTTCCTCTAAAATTGCCTTCAATTATTTAAATTCATATTGCTGAAAATTCAGTCCATAACAGAGCCTTGGGTAAACAAAATTCTATTTGGCAATCTTAAAAGACATGAAGTTGATTTTGCTTAACTTTTCTTTTTCCTTTTTTGATGCCTCTGCCATTCTTCCTGGATCTCGAACTAGTGGCTGTGCATGTGGTTCCTAATTTAGGAAAGCTCCTTAATAAAAAAAAAAACTACTGGCAATTTGGACTTTGGAATTAAATATACATAGTTTGTTTGACAGTATATGAATATGCCTTATTTGATATGTATCTGAGCTGTCCACCCTATCCCTACCACAGAAGTTTCTCTGCATTGTTTTTTTGCCTGTCAGATGGACTTCTGAGTGTCCCTTACCATTTATCATGCACTGTTTGTTTTCCTTTAGTGTGAAAGCTAGATACAGATTAATTAGTGACTTAGTGTATTCATGAACTAAATGGTTCATTTAGGTATCCGAAGGCAATTGAGATCTATGAAGACATAGCACGCCAATCTCTGAATAATTCATTGCTAAAATATGGAGTCAAAGGTCACCTTCTCAATGCTGGGCTTTGCCACCTTTGTAAGGGCGATGTTGTTTCAATAACCAATGCATTGGAAAAATATCAGGTTTTTTTCCTCCCCTATTTTATTGTAGAAACTTTGAAGTCCTGATTATGTATTACAGAATTCTCATAACATCGTTCTTGAATTTTCAGGATCTGGATCCGACATTTGCTGGTACTCGTGAATACAAATTGCTTTCGGTATATCTCTTGTTTTCTATGCTCTGTCATTTAATGTTTTTCCGTTAATTTTTTTATTGATCCAAAAGAATGTATTTATGGGAATAACTATTGCTTTTAAGAAAAATGATTGGGACAAACATGTTGTCTAATGTAATACCATTCAGGGAGATTTTTAAATGGGCACAGTATCGACCTAAACTTGAATAAATTGCCATAAACGATTAAATTGCTAAACCAAATAACTGCCTCCCCTTTAGTTTTCTCATTTCCATCTCTTAATGCATCTTCAATTGTTGGCCAAATGATATATATGTAGGACGTCTTCTAGATTCTTTTGCAATTTGAAGATACTTTCACTCTCTTTATTAGGATTATTTTTTATCACTTGTACTATTTCAAAATTTACATGAAAAGTTTTCATAGTAGTAATGGTCTATGATTGTCTTTCCATAAATATCTTACTAAGATGAGTAATGGGGATAGTGGGCATTGAATAACTGTTATATTGGGTGTTTATTAAAAATTGTGTCATGTCCAATACTCCTATGTGTGTTGGACTGGAAGGGCCCTGTCTTCTTCAAATTATTGAACTTATTTTGACTTATTCCAGACAAGATAAGTTGACACAAGTTAAGATATTTTAAAGAGCATATAAATTCAGAAGAAGCGAGTTGAGAATCTTGAGATAATTTCAGACCAAACAAGATTTTCAAATTCATATACAGGTTTCAGACAAAATGATTTCCAGATCAGATTAGTTTACTAGTTTGAATAACACGGAGCATTAGTATAATATGAAAAAAGTTCTGGATTGCATGAGCAGACTGACTAGAATACATTGTTATCTATGCTTTTGGATTCTGAAAGAGGTTTCTGGTTTGTTATGTGTTTGCAGGGTTTGGCTTCTGCAATCGATGAGCAAGATGTTGCAAAATTTACGGATCTTGTTAAAGAGTTCGATAGCATGACCCCACTGGTATAATTTTAGTTGAATAGATCAGTTCACTTACAGTTAATGTTCTTCTGAATGAAATGAGTATATGAATGGATCTTTTCCTGAAATTTAAACTGTCTGTTTATATATTGCCATGCAAATCTCATCCTACAATTTTTCTCATACATGCATTTGTGTCCAGCTTTAGGGCAAGTAAACTCAAGTCAAAGACCTCAGAGATTATGCTCTACTGGGTGGATATAATGACTTGGGGAGAGTCTATTATACACTAGAGTGTAGGCTAGTTTCTACACTTGTCCTCATTGCTTCATTGTAGCAAAACAAATAGCCTTGGATGTACCTAGAGCTAGTAAACCTTTTTCTTTGACAGAATATATAAATGACTCTTGGCCTCTTGGGTTTATTGTCATCCGCTACTAGTTCTATTTTGTATGTGTGAAATCATCTTGTACGTGCAACATTGTTTTTAGTTTCCTACCTAAAATCCAAAACCCATTATACAAGTCATTCATTAGATTTAGAAGGATGTAGTGCTGCAATTGCAGATACTGAAAAATTTGCTTAACAGGCTAATAAGTTTATAGTGTAATAGCATTTTGGGGACAATCTATGCCCCCCAAAAAGTGTATACTGCTGTGCCTGCAATTCCTGAAGATTGTATACTCCACCCCCCCCAACCCCCTCGTTTTTCTTTGGTGAGATTGCTGCTACCTTTGTGTGTAGTCAATCTGTTGCTGGATAAGGCACATTAGTCTGATGTCAGCATATGTTTATTAGTCTAGTGTCCGTTCTCAAGCTGTGAGTTAGATTTCTGTAATATATTTGGGGCAATTTTTACCATGTGCATTGTTATGATTGTTTTTTTGAACTTTGATGCATAGGACGCATGGAAGACTACCCTTCTTCTAAGAGTGAAGGAAAAACTGAAGGCCCAAGATAATGATGACGATGATCTTACATAAGAAATTTGATATGCTGTCAACTTTCGATTTGTTCCATTTGGATAAAAGTGCTGCCTTGATGTACAAATGTTCTTCAGTGACAATTTAAGCATGGACTATGGCTTATGAGGATGTTTTCATGTTGGAGATGTGTTGATTTTGTATTTCTGATTGTATTTTTAGTCTGAGAGATAGAAGCAGGTTATCCTCGTTTTCCTGTGATGTTTTGCTTCTCATTATTGGTTACTAATGTGAAGATGATTTTTTATAAGATGTCTAATATCAATGGCATAATGGTTTTGCTGTTGTCAATTCTAAACATTTGGTTGATGAAATATGAATAGTAATGTGGGAGTTGTTATACCAAGATCATTGTGTGTGGAACCAGAATCATGTCACAAACAAAGTATCAGATGTGCTTATTCACGGGCGTTGGGCCTGGCTGTGTACCGCCATCGGATTTTATTACGCTAGGAGGTTCACTAGACGAATGGTCCTTGGTTGCAGGCTTTTTATGATTGGTCTAGATGATCTGTAGTACTTTCTCCGTTATGGTAGTTCTTTAAATTTCTTGTTTAAGATGTCACACAATATTTGTCAAGTTTTTCAATAGCAAACAACAAAATCATTTCATGTGCCATTAAAGCCAATTTTTAACAGTTTCAATTAATCTAAATGGTGAGAAGCATCACAATAAATGATTCCAAATTTCATTAATAAAATTTGACATCTAATATGGGACGGAGGAAGTACTTATAAATCCAATTTTTGCTTGAGGCAATTTGTTGCTGAAATGAGCTTTAGTAACCAATCTCATCATGACTTTAGCGGTTCAGCCTGGCTTTACATTATGTTTATGTTTATGCTAATAAATGGAAATACTTCTGAATGAAACATAACATTAGTTCAATTACGAGTATAATTTATACTTCGCACATGACACAGCCTCCTAGTCTCTAGTAGTTCGATTTTTTTTTAGCATTCTAGTAAAACGTTGTTGGTACAAAGACTACTAACTACTCCGTACTAAATTGTGTTCGATTGTCATTTTATAACAAAACTGCTAGTAATTGACTTCACTACACCTAAAAATTTTGTAGTGAAATTCAATAATTTCCCTCGCAATTTGAAAGAAAGAGTTTGTTTTTACGACGAAAGAGAAGCACTACGACGACGGCGGAATACTCTACTCGGCGGAGAAGCGACGAAGTTCCCGGAAAAAAGCGCCGGCAACGGCGAGGGCAGATAACTTAACCGTATCTAACATACTTGACGTTGGTATCGAACAACAAACACATTGATTCTTCTTTAAACTATTCTCTTCATTAGCTCAACCACCATTTTTACTCCCAATTTTCATTTTCTCTCTCACAAATTCAAGTTTGGTGAAACCCTAAAACCTCATTCTATAGCTTTTCTGCTTAGAGGTAAGCAACTAAATTAAGTTTATTTATTTAGCAATATTTTCTTTTTGTTATTTCTGTTGTTTATTTTACTCACATGCTTATTGGAATTGTTGAATTGTTATTAATTTTGTGAAAACATTAAGCTTAAACCCTAGTTTGAATTGGAGTGATTGATGATTTACAAAGGGTTTTTGGGGGAGTGGCATTGGTGGGAAATAGATCAGGGAATTATGGGTATTGTTGTCTTAGTATGTAAACTATTACATGGGGTAGATTTTAATTTGTGGGGCAAAAAAACCCAAAATTGAAAAGCTAGAAATTCTACGTGTATAATTGTGGGCTTTGAAATTTTTTAGGAGGAATTAGGATTTTTGGAATTGAATTCATAGGACCAGTGAAAGGTCTTACCACTAAGGCAATCATTGAACAATTGCCTGGTGAAGTGAAGCATATATGGCAGTAGCTTCACCCTTGCAATGGTCTTGGCCACATACACCTCCGAATCGACAATTAAATCCGAATCCCCGGTTGTTGTCTAATGTTCCTCGGTGTGTCCCTATTGCAACTCCGGTCACTTCTTTGGAAGCGCCTCGCCCTGCTGTAATACTCCCTGGTCTGGGGAATAATTCAGGGGATTACCAGAGGCTGCAGGTCAGCTTAGAGGAATATGGGGTTAAAAGTGTGGTTGCTAGAGTTTCGAGGTTGGATTGGTTTAGGAATGCGGCGGGTTTAGCAGACCCAAGTTACTGGAAGGGTACACTTCGTCCTCGTCCTGTTTTAGACTGGTACCTTAATAGGGTGGATGAAGCTGTAAATGAAGCCAAGGAGATTGCTCAGGGTAGGCCGCTCTCTTTGATTGGTCATTCGGCGGGAGGATGGCTTGCTCGTGTTTATATGGAGGAATTTGGGAAGTCTGATATCTCCTTGCTTTTGACACTTGGAACTCCACATTTGCCGCCCCCAAAAGGGGTGTCTGGTGTTATTGATCAAACGAGGGGGCTTTTGTATCATGTTCAAGATCATTGTGCTAAAGCTGTGTATACTCCTGAACTAAAGTATGTATGCATTGCTGGAAGGTATATCCAAGGAGCTCCAGTATTTGGGAATTCTTATGATATAGAGGATGCATCCCAAGCAGCTGCAGTCGTGAATATATCTGAGTCAACTTCGGATACTGTTACATTTCGAGCTCGCTTTGTTGGTCAGGGTTACAAGCAAGTATGTGGGCAGGCAGTTGTATGGGGTGATGGAGTTGTTCCAGAGGTATCTGCTCATTTAGAAGGTGCTCTTAATATAAGCTTGGATGGAGTATATCACTCTCCTGTTGGTTCAGATGATATTTCAAGACCCTGGTATGGCTCGCCTGCAGTTATTAAGAAATGGATAAACCACCTCCTAGATTGACCAGATATGAGTGCTTTAACAAAGAGATGAATGTAAAATGAGCTTAACTTGTTAGTGCTCTTGCAAAAATGTTGCTGTCTGGCCTGTCTCATAGCAGCAAGGATTCATAGATTCATTCATCAATTAGTTTTTATTCGTATTCACTGTGTATTGAATGTAGAAGAAATCGACTAAATGGAGGCTCACCCTATTTTTTCTTTTCTCTTTGGATGAATTTGTTTATAAGAACTGACAGAATAAATTTCACAACATGGATTGTCTAAGTCTTGTATAGGCCCTGTTTTGTTCACCTCGTTTTCATTTTCAGGAAGAAGTTCAGGAAAATAAGGGTTACCCAAATTCATTTTAAAACTAAAGTAAATTCTAATATGTTGTAAAGTAAAACATTTTTTTTTTTCTTTTTTTGAGGGATTGTAAAGTAAAACATGGGTGAAAAGCATGCAGCCTTAGTGCTTGCAAAGGGTTATAATATTGTAACTAAGATTTTTTTTTTTTCAAAAAAACTTTTGTTTGATTCTCTCCCCCTCCCAACCCTTCTTTCTCCATTATACTCTCTTAAGTGAAATTCTTTTCTCTCCTACATTCCATCTGATTCCCAAATCCTATTCCTAATTCTCTCTCGAACTGTTTAAACACACCACAGATGGGATGGCCTGCTATTGAATATGGCTTTTACAAGAGTCATTTTTATAAATTAATTGATTGCAGGTCCTAGCATGTCTTGTTATGTTAGGGGGTGGATAATGACACATAAAAAATAAATGCAGGCAAACTCTACAATCCCTCATTGAGTAATGAGATTTGAGTGAGCTTTTTGTTAGGCTTGTTCTTGGCAAAAGTTCTGCTGTAAACTCTGATGTCTTTTGCCCGGTATATCTGCCAATTCTTAGTGTAATTTCTTTATCAAGTATGAAGTTTGTTAATATTATGTGATACTGCAGATTTTTTTTTGGGCATGCTTGTTTGAACCTTTGTTCTTGTCACTGTGATTGAGAGCTCCTTTCTTTGATAAATTAATTTGCTTTACTTGGTATACTCACATGTAGTGGGAATGAGCCAGCTGGAATATATTGTCTTTTTTCTTCCCAAGAACTTTAGTGTTGCTTTGTTTTCTTCCAGTTCCCGATTATGTAAATATGACAACCTCCACAACTGGGAACTTTGAATAATAGAATCAGCCTCACATTGCTCCCTGACAGTCCCTGTAATGAATTTCAGAGCATACGGGATTACAATTTTTTGCTTACCTAGTATTTTTGCAGAATTTTGAATCGTTGGTAGAGGCGGCTTCAAAATTTGTGTCAACATTAAGGGATTGAATGGATAAAATTTCTGCTACATTTGCTATGGGCTGGAGCATTGAACTTGAAAAAGGCCTTCGGTCCAGAAAACCTGGTAATTTATAGGTTTAGATATTTATGTGGATATTGCATTTAAAAGCATGCCTGTTTGTGAATAAAATGTATCTTGGTGCATTGTATGCTTTTGTATAAGGATCTGACAGAAGTCTTGGCATGTCTAACGAGTAATATCACAATAGCTTCTGAGTATGAAAATTGTTGGTTGAATGTAAATTATGATTTTCTCATTTAGAGGCCATATAGGGTATGATTTGTTGTAGAGAAAATTCATCTGTTGGCTTGTATTCATCTTTTCAGGTAATCCTATTGAATCAATAAATCTGATTGGTCCTAGACTAAAGCAGTGGAGTACGGAGCCACAACCCACTTTAGCTATGTATAACATGTTCAGCTTAGTTCCTGGGGAAGATAGACTTTTTGCAGATGCGATTCTCCTCAGGCTTGCAGACACGTTTGTATCTGGAGACAGAGACATGAAGATTTCTGTCGTAAAAGTGTTCTTGTCAATTTTGAGACACTGCAAGAGAAAAGATGTACAGACACTTGGATTCTTTTCAAACATGGACGAGGATAACAAAATGGAATATTTGAGACGAGTTAAAGTGGTTCTTACTGCTGAGAGTGTTGAGTCCAGAGCACTAGCTTTAATTTTGCTTGGGTGTTGTGCTGAGCTTGCTAAAGATGTTGCTGAAATACGACATTCAATACTATCTGCTTTGTATTCTTGTCATGTTTTGGAGGTGAGGACCTGGTCTGGTTAGCATCTTCTATGCTGTCTGTTGTTTATTTGGATTTAACCTTGTTTCCTGGTTACTACTTAATATTACTATCTTTGCATCTGGTTATAATTTAACTTGCAATTAGGACTTGTGTAATCTGATATATTGACAATATGAAACCTGCTAAAACAACCCAAATTTTATTAAGTTTTTCTTTTCAATCCTGACCTGTCCCCTTCAGGTAGGTGAGATTAATTTGGCAAACATCTATATTTCACCATTTGAAAGTACTCTTTTATAGGCAGGCTAATGTTTGCTGTGCTATTAAGAATAGAACATTATTGGATGCCAGGATCAACCCCCTTTTCCCCCCTGTCACGTGTTGCTATGCACATCCCCTTCCCCCCCACACACCCCCCCCCCCAAGCACCCCCCCCCCCCCCCCCCCACGGTCATGTGTTGCTCTGCACATTAATAATTTAGTGTACTCTACAAACTTCTGGATTGTGAAAGTCCTGTTTTGTTGCATTTCTTGGCTAAATCTTCTGACTGTTGTTGCCTCTAGTGATTACACTTTTTCCATCAAACTCAGTAGATTTCACCACCACCACCCTTTAGGATCAAGACACTGGAGTGTCTATGGTGATCAGACACTTCATGTTTGACAAGCAAGCTGAGAAGCAAGAGTTAAAGAAATTACTGATAATAATCGAAGAAATACAACAACAACAAAGCTTTATTCCCAAAATGATTTGGGGTCGGCTTACATAATTGAAGAAATATTTTGTTTGCCTGACAAAACCAATATTAAATACCCTGATCAATTTTAGGACAGCTCCATGGCCAACTTGTCGCCATACTCTTCTCTCTTGCAGGAAGCCCATGTGTTGGCGCATTTGTGCAATTTTCATAGCCCAAAATACGCACTTTTCAATACTGTAGACAATTAGTCCCAGCTGATATATAATTGTGCTTGTTCTTTACAGGTCAAGGCGTCACTGTTTGCAGCTGAATACTTTTCAGAAATATCAGATGACTTTGGATTAGTTTTCTTGGAGAATCTACTCAAACTCATAAATTCACCAAAAACCTTGCCAGCTCTTAGAATTGCCGGAGCACGAACTTTTCCTAAAATGGGGTGCTCAGTTTTACTTGCGACGAAATCATACAAGGTCTTGTGCTTATATTCTCCTTTTTGCTTTTTAATTAATGTACCTTTTCTCTCTTTAATGCCTATAATTACCCAATATTCAAGGTTTTTTTTTTTTTTAATTTATATGTAGTTTTTGCTTCCCACCAATCATTCCATATTGTCACGAATAACCTTATATGCGTACGTGAAAGGATTTGCTATTGGACAACATACTGAAACAGTTGATGCTAATTGTAGTGAAAGATGCTATGCATTCTTGACCTGTTTAGACTCTAGACTTGTTGACGATTAGGTTGTGACATTGGGACCTCTTCAGACCATGCCTACAATGAGAATTATGCTAGGTTGTTCTTCTTGTTGAAAAGGATGTTACCATTGAAATGTGCTGATAATGTCTCAAACTCACATGGAATAGTTGCTCTTTAAGGGGGAACAAGTGAAGAATGCATTCTCTCTGTATGCATAAACTCTAACTGCTTGGCCGACTCAACAAATGGACTCTTAACTTCTTAAGTACATTGTACAGAGTATATAATAAGCTAAATTTGTAACTCGCCATATTGTACTGTACCACATCACAACATTGATACAATGCCTTTGGTAGGGTCTTTCAGTTGAAATGGATTCAAACTGTTTTAGCAGATGTTGGCCTACCATTATCTGTACCCTAACTTTTAATTTCTCACAACTTCAACGGAAATTAGTGTAATTTTTTCAATGATTTTGTTAATTGTTTCCTTTTTAGATTCTCAGACAATGCTTTATGAACAAGTTTGCAACTTGCAGTTTTTTCTGTCAAAACAGTTGATATAGTTATTTGTATCATTATTGCAGCTACATATGATGGGGCTTCTGATTCTCTAGAAATTCTAGAGCAATGTGGCTTATGATGAAGCTGTTTAACTATTAACTGATGCAGGCTGGTGCAGAACTTATAAGAAAAACTTCGGAAGAGGATATTTTGGCCACTATGTTGATCTCTCTCACAAAACTTTCTTTGAAAGCATTCGTTCTGATTTCTGATCAGGTAAACATTCAACGTTCTGATGTCAATCTTTTTATATGTACTACCTTATAGTTGCTTTGTCTTTGAATTCTTGACAACTTATGATTCTTGAATTTTTTGAGTTATAGGCATCCCTTGATGAAGGTAGTGTAGGAGTTTATAGGTACTATGCAGCGGAAATAAACATGAATCATATTCATACAGTACCTAATCCAAGGATCTAATGCATAACACATAAAGCACAAATAATCGTACCTTTGAAGCGTGATTCCACGTGCGATCGAGCAAGAACAAAGGGAGATAAAGAACCCCAAGCGTGATTCCTCTACTTGGTCCACGGGCACAGATTAAGACCTCCACTAATGCTAGTTAGTCGTGACTGAACGCTTCAATCAACCTTCAACGGAGAGGAGAGACATACTAACCAAGAACCACCACGATAACCACCACACGCGCCACCAAGGGGTGGCCGGCCGTACGGACATGAGGGGAGGATGAGGGCCGTGAGTTGGAGAGAGGATTAGGGTTTTGGGATTGGTTGCATTGATGTCAAAATTCACAGTGTGTGAATATGACTACTTCTAGCAAACCCTAGGCATGGATCTTATTTATAGATCTCATCTCTAAATAAGAGCCCATGTCAAAAGCCCAAAACCTAGTTCCAATCTAACTATGCTAGCCCAATCCAATTCATGATTAGTTAATTGCTCATGAGGCCCATTAATGGGCCTCTTACTTGCTTAACCCAATACCCTTGTGTGTGACCAATATAGGATCCATTCTAAAGGGCTTTTGACCATTTGACTAGCCCAAAGATCATCTCTCATAGTCTAGCAACAGAGGATGACGTCCCAATAGAATGAACTTATTATCTCCATAATAGTGATCCTTGATATATCTAGTAATTGCACTTATCGAAGACATAATTCCTTCAATCTCCCACTTGTCTGAGACAAGTGCGCAATATTCAAATTCCTTAAGTCAATGTGTGTCGATTTGATAATATGATTGCATCTTATGTCGTGATCATATTAATCTACAAATCTTTTCTTGAAATCTGAGTTAGAATTACAAAACAAATGGTTACAATGTAATCCATTTGAGCACGGCCATGCATTTTCTGAATTCTCCCTCTTCAAGGGGCCAAGACACATTCCTAATTAAATAGGTAGACTCAATCCAATCTTATGGCAACCAAAGCTCCCACTCAATTCATGAAGTGACCGGGAAACATCCTTTATAATCCCCATTTACGGCAAGACGTTTGAATGTACCACAGTCAAAACAATCATTGAATAGAATCAGTGTTCCACTCATGTCAAAGGAATCCACTAATATATCCGGAAGTTCTATACTTGAACTTCAAAGTAGGTCTATAGTTCGATCCTGCATCATTCATGCATATCCATGTGATTGACCGAGCATTATCACTATGCTCCCATAGCCCATGAAACTGCACTATCCAATCAATCTTACATGCTAGTTCTAATTTGTGAAATCATTTATGTCCAGTTTAATGATTTCAAACTAGGAACTTAAATAATATATGAATTTAGTTCACCTGTGGGGTTTCATTCAAAAGGTCATCAACCTAGTGAGCCCATCAATTCATAATTATTTTGGACATTTTATTTAATCTTGAAACCACGATTAAATAAGATTGAAACTTTGTTTCAATTGATAAACATAATTCTGCAAGCTAATGTATTTACTTTTGTAATATGCTTTCTCAAAACATACACAACTAAAATTACATAACTTGCTTCAATCCAAAAACCTTAGTATGACTCTCATACCTTGGTCATGGAAGGGGTTTAGAAAGTAGAGTTCATGAGACATTCTCATAAACATGAATTTTGCAATTTCTAAATTTTATAATCATTTTCATCTCCATACACTAAGAATTATCCTTCGCCCTTTCGCAAAGAACTTAGGAATTTCTAATTTGTATTCCAACATCACATTGGATTTCGATTGAAATCTATCTTCACTTGTTCTTTAAAACACGTGAATCAAATAGACGAGTATAGTCCATTGCATGCATGATGCATCCTTTGCGAATTGCATAAGGATCACCACTCAAAGTCTTAATTTCATCAACCTTTCTCAAGGTATTGAATCATTAAGCAACGTGCCATGTCACATGGGATTGAAACTCTTTCAATATAATGTTGAACCCTATAAGAATCTTATCAATATAAGCTTCTTAACCAAAACTCAAGCACCCTTCGAGACCTATCTATATAGATCTTGAATCCCAAATGCACTCATCTTCTTCTTCAAGATTTTCATATAAAATACATTACCCACCACTTGACTCTTCAAGCAATGAATAATTGCTCTTTATACTAGACCAAGAAGACTTCATAGCTCCCACTAAACATCTTGTACATACAAGACTTTTTTCTTTACTTTACGAGAACATCAAACGATTTGATTAACTCACAAATTTAAGAACATTAACTCCCTGGTGCAAACTTCAATCCATTATGGATCTTTTAGGCATCCCTAGGATTATTAGATCTCCAAACTTTTGATTGTATCATATACAAATCTTCTTTCATGAACAATTTCAAGAAAGTGTTTTGAAATCCATCTACCAAATCTTATGAGATAGAAATCACTAAATATCTTTAATAGATCTTTGCAACATGTAAAGGTTTCATCGTAATCATAGTCATACTATGAATTAGTTGAATCCTTTAACAAGTCTTTGCTTTAGTTAGAAAACATTTTTCTTTCTTGTCTGCTTTGCTTATATTGGGTTTCACCCAATTTAGGCAAATTATTCAAGTGTCATACGCTTGCTTACAGACTTAGAATCTATTTCAGATTTTCTGGTTTTAAACCACTTGGAGTTATAACTTGTCAAATCATCCTTATTACTTGCATAATCATCATGTTCCAAAATGAATATTTTAGAATTCTTAGTCAATATGAAATCATATTTCTTTGGCTAAGTTTTACATATGCTAGTCATCATTGTGGGCTCTTATGCAACAATTGAAACTCATACAACAACTTTGTTTAGTTTTCAATGAGAAACGACAATAGAGGATTTGTACTTGGAATGTACTACCTTCAACACATGGTTATTAATCCCATTACACATGATGAGACCACGCGTTGTCATTTGTATCATGAGGTGAATCATGCTCATATTGTTGCTGTTATTCGATAACTTCTCAAATTTCTTCAAGATTTTCGAAATCACTTTTCTTGAACTCTTTCAAGGTTCTCAAACTTTTGAGATTCTTATACTCCCACTTGCCTTTTGAGGAGGCATATTTAGCATAGGGTGAACCAATCATGGTTTGAGCCACGTTTGTTTGTTGCTTTTCTCAAACTCTTTTGAGATTTACACTACTCCCACTTGACCTTTTGGAACAATTTCCATAAGGGCACCTACTTGAGCAACAAACATTTTGTGCTAAGTATGGTTTGTGTAGTAGTACCCCGTGCTCTATATAGGAATCGAACGTGCATCAAACGGTTTAATACATGTTTTATTCCTTGCTTTGTAGAAAGACTTAATAAGAACTTTTCTTATCCATATCACATATGAAGCCTTTGCTACATTTTGATTTGACGTATGTAGTTTTTGTTTAGTTTGGTAGCTTATCTTAAAAGTATATCCCTTGAACAATGGTTGGAAGATAGGTAACTTACATCCATTATCAAAATGTATCTCATATAGATTGATAACTTCCTTCATAAACACTTCACAAGATTTTCTTTCGGATTTTGTTGTAAAACGATTTCACAACTCTTGGATGTTTATCAATGTGTTGGCTTAAATTCTCATTATTACGATCATATCGCAATATTTCGAATGTGTTGCCAAGTACATGTCTTGACTTAAATTTTCACAATTACAATCATATTGTAGTGTAATCATTATCTTGTCAAGTTGATACTGAACTTCATACTGAATATTTTGAACTTTTCAAAATCTTCACTCTTATGCTTCAACTAAGCACAAGTGATCATATCACAAATGAAGTTTCATTGTCCGTCTCTAGCCTTGAACCTTTGGTTTTCTTACATCAATATGTATTTGACCTCGAGTTCACATCATCATTTCTCTAAATGGTGACTTAGTCATAATTTCAAATTAGAATGATAATTACATATATCAATAGATTCATAATCTAATGATATTGAAAGTCCATCCCTTTGGATCTTTCGCATGCAATTTTCATTTTCATTCGAATTAATTGACATATTAGAGACAATTTATATACATAGAAATGGTTTAACTAATTCTATCATATAGAACTTTAAACCTATTTAGCAATTCAAAACACATTATGACTCAAAAAAGCATAGAATAACATTTATTCCACGTTTTTGAATCTTCGATGCTTAGTCACTACTAACATTGAATGGTGTTTTGATAATGGCAAGAATGAATAAAATTTATTTAATTCTAGCCAATTATTAGTGGTGAAATACTGGTTCTACTTGTAAAGTTGCAACTTTTGCTTCCAAACTTGTAGATTCTACTTGTGAAGTAGCAACATTTGCTTCTAAACTTGTAGATTTATTTCTCCTTTAGCAATAACTTCTTCCTTTAGTTCAATCACATTGTGCAATGAGTGATCTAAACAAGACATCATATGTCCAAGAAGTAGCAATATGCCAAATCAATTTCTATAATATAATTCTTAAATTGGAACATTTCCATTCTTTTACCTTCCAACTATTATGAGGTAGTTTCTAATCAATTGGAATTTGATCCTTTTAATTTGAAACATTTGTTGTTTATAACAACTTTTTTTTGCATGTAAGTAGTTCTAGGTTTGAGAAGTAGCAACTTGTTTGCATTTCTTGGCCTATAACTTCTTAATGCATTCCTCATATATTCCTAAACCTTTCCCTTTGAGCCATTTAGAACATTTCTCTTAGGTTCAAAATGATACCTTGCTCAACTACTTTAAGCATTTTTCATGATCTTGCTAAGACTATTCTATCATTATTTATATTTGAGTTTAATCAAGTATTAAACTCTATATAAAGTAGATGAAGAATACCGTTATTTGATCAACTTTTGATCATAGAGATTTCCAATCACTTTCTTATATTCAATCATATTGAGGATAAGAGATTTTATTGGATTTTTATACTTGTCTTTTGGAGGGTTTGTACCTCTTATCTCATTATATCCCTTGAAACATTTTTCAAAATGAAGAATTGTTGGCATTTTACTCAAACATTTTGAATAAAACCAACCTTAGACATGTGACATGAATTTCTAAAACTTGCCTTTTAGAACAATCTTAGCAAAATTGGAATATAGGTTTATGGATTATCTTTTAAACTTTTGAGAACGTTTCTCAATTTTATTTTCAATCGAGGAAATTATATATAATAATAAAATTAGAACGACATGTTACTTATAAGTAAACGCAAAAATCAATTATGTTTATTAAAATTTAAAGTACCATAAGCGAATTAAATTGGTAACTTTAAAACACTTTATTCAATTTAAGTGATCCCATCTTGAATTAAGTGATTCCAAGATCCTTTATTCGTGCAATAATTAACCAGAGTGAGGCTCTGCAATCAACCATTACATTTTCAAGGTGAGTAAACTCTTTACTGATTACAACTCTTGTAACTCTTGGTTGAATAATTAATCATCACATGTTTAATTATTACTCTTAGCTTCAAGGTTCTAAACTATTTAGGTAACCTTGTTGAATACAACCAATTAAAAGTGTAGATATGCGGTTCTACCCCCACTTCCCCAAGATATATTATGATGCTCAGCTGAGTGCTGACCCATCACAAACGATCAAGGTTTTCGTCGGGTTTTTAATTGGAAAAGCTGCATCAATATTACTGGGATCTAGATTTATTATGTTGTGATTAAATAGTGAACTCTAGCGCATCATCACAAAACATCAATAAAATCTAACATGCATAAAATACTGAATGCATAAATAAGACATAGCATGGCCCCTAATCCTAAGAAAAATAATAAAGTAAATGCTCCCACTTGAATCATCATGGATCGCATCCACCTTGCTCCTTTGGGCCTTCACTTCATGGGCTTCTTGGATTAACTGCAACCTGTAATTCTATTCTATTCTATCTACTACTTAAATAATATAAAATAAAATTACAAAATACTTTATCGGTTCGTAGACCGTACTAAGATTACAAAAATACATCACGATGCGCAGATCGTATTTAGCAATCTACTGGGCCATACTAGTCATTATATAGCAATAAAACAACATCATATATTATAAAATTGCCACATAATAAATCACTCATCATGCTTTCCTAAACTACAACATCGAATGTTCACAATTAAGGAAACATGGCATCTAAATATCTCATATTTTAATTAAAACAATTAGATAATATCATATATTATTCATGATCATCAATAAAATATCATATATTCTAAATTAGTCATGAGATAGAATCAAATCTTATTTTAATCTTAAAAGATAAATCATATTTATCCTCAAAGATTATCCTAACAAAGTTAGGAAATTCTATCCTAATTACTAGCCAATCACAATATTTTAAATCAATTATATCCAAAAATAATTATGGGATAATCACATTATTTAAATCAATTATTATTCTTTTGGAATATGCTCAGAATATCCTAACAAATCTTATCCATAATTAACCACTTTAATTTAGGATAATTACAAATTTAACAACTTAAACATGGATAATATCAAATATAACAACTTTTGAATATTTGATTTTATCCTAAAATAAAAGATCATATTTTCAAAATATTTTAACTTATCCAAAATAAAACTGATTTTATCCCAAAATAATTCATAATTATCCTGAAATAATTTTTCAAAAACTGATTTTTTTTTTTTTTTTTTAAATTGCGCCAGCCACCGTGGTGTGGCCAGCCGAAGCTAGCCACGGTGGTCGTACACCGTGAGGTGTACGCTGCTATAGGCAGCGACGCACAGCAGCAGCAGTGCCGCGCAACCGTTGCACGGTGTTGCTGTTGCTGCACCTTTTTGATCCACCTGCTGCCCCTCCTCGCCCCTCCCTCCGGACCACCTGCAGCGGCAGCCGCCGTGGCTGCGCCACCCAGCCGCAGTTGCCGCTGCTAAAACCCCTTTTTTTTTGTGATTTTAATTAAAACAAAACATTTTTGTTAAAATTAAATTAACTTAATGTGGTCCTTTTAATTTCAAAATTAAATCATATTCAATTTCAAAATTAGGGTTCTTCATGAATTTCAATCCCCAATTCAATTTAACTCTTAAATTAAATAATTTGATCATGAAAAATTCATAATTTATCATGAAAGCAAATAGATTAAAATCATTAATTATATAGTAAACGAATTAAATCAAAACCAAAACACAAAATTCATAATTTAGGGTTAGGGTTTCGAAAATTTTCGAAAAATTAGGGTTTGGGGGTCGAAAAATTCGAGCATAATAGGGCAAAATCGGATCTCTTCATGGCTATTTTGAGCATTATTAAATCACATTTAATATAATAATTGACCCATAATTAAATTATTCTCCCTTCTAATTGAATTAAAATTGTGGATTATCAAAGAATTATTGGCAATATGCGTAAATGCAATAGGCTAACTGATACCACTGTAGGAGTTTATAGGTACTATGCAGCGGAAATAAACATGAATCATATTCATACAGTACCTAATCCAAGGATCTAATGCATAACACATAAAGCACAAATAATCGTACCTTTGAAGCGTGATTCCACGTGCGATCGAGCAAGAACAAAGGGAGATAAAGAACCCCAAGCGTGATTCCTCTACTTGGTCCACGGGCACAGATTAAGACCTCCACTAATGCTAGTTAGTCGTGACTGAACGCTTCAATCAACCTTCAACGGAGAGGAGAGACATACTAACCAAGAACCACCACGATAACCACCACACGCGCCACCAAGGGGTGGCCGGCCGTACGGACATGAGGGGAGGATGAGGGCCGTGAGTTGGAGATAGGATTAGGGTTTTGGGATTGGTTGCATTGATGTCAAAATTCACAGTGTGTGAATATGACTACTTCTAGCAAACCCTAGGCATGGATCTTATTTATAGATCTCATCTCTAAATAAGAGCCCATGTCAAAAGCTCAAAACCTAGTTCCAATCTAACTATGCTAGCCCAATCCAATTCATGATTAGTTAATTGCTCATGAGGCCCATTAATGGGCCTCTTACTTGCTTAACCCAATACCCTTGTGTGTGACCAATATAGGATCCATTCTAAAGGGCTTTTGACCATTTGACTAGCCCAAAGATCATCTCTCATAGTCTAGCAACAGAGGATGACGTCCCAATAGAATGAACTTATTATCTCCATAATAGTGATCCTTGATATATCTAGTAATTGCACTTATCGAAGACATAATTCCTTCAGGTAGCTAACTCCTTTAGGATTTTTCTAGTAGTATTTTATGAATTTTTAAGTTTTTGTAGACCTTCTATTGATGTTTTATGCCATCGTAAGGATTACAATTCCATATTATTGATCCTTCTCTTGGCTATGGTCGTGAAGAGCCTGCTAGGTTGGCTACATGAATTGAAGAGCTGTATAACTGTGCTTCATTTTGTACCACATTTCTGAATAATCTCTGTTATTACTTTTATAAGCTGTATGAAAAAAAAATTCTTCATTCTTATAGTCTTAGTTGTAAGTCTTGTAACTAAACATGGGCAATGCACCAGTTCATGCTTTATCTTGGTTGTGTAATTACTAGTTCCTGAAGCTTGTTTTTACTCCATTGCCTAACTTTTCAGTCCTCCCCTTTGATATGCTTGTGACATGTAATTGCTATATTGAGGTTTAATCACATTTTCTTGACCCTCTTCCCCCCGGCTTCTGTGCAGGTAGGCTTGCTTAGTTCAATTCTTGTTCAGAAAACAAGTTTACGTTTGCAAGGTATAGTGCTTAGATGCATGCGCTATATTGGAGAGCATGCCGCATGCTTTCTACCTGTTAGTGCTTTTCCATTTCAGAATTTGTTCAGAACGCTTGATGAACCAAATCTGCCTTCTGCTTTGCATTGTGAAGTGTTGCATATTTTTCTCAAGGTAATTTTGTTGACTCAATTTGATTGAGTGATTTATGTACGTGTTTAGATATCTTCATTATCTTGATTCTATTGCATAACTTGCAGATGCTTGAATATGGGATGCTTGATATGCTTTTCATTGACATTGATGAGTTCATGAAGCTATTGAGATATGTTGAGGATGCAACTCGATCCCCAATACCTTCTGTAAGATTCTTAGCTTTTCAAATCTTAGTAAGTATATCTGATAAGCTGAAGGGAAGAGATGAGCTAATGTTGGAGGTTAATCCTATTACTTATCCCACTGGAGTTGTCTCAGTTATCAGTGATCAGATAACTGTATTGGTGAGGCTGGTGCTAGATGGGACCTCTAACTCTCAAGTAGAGCAAGAACTAGGAAGCATGCTCAAATTGCTACTTTTATTGGTTGAGAATAATTCAGAATTAAGTGATTTCATACTGGATAAACTACACTTCATTATCAAGAATATGGCAGAATCGCAAAACATACCTTTGTCTGCAATACAGAATCCTGAGGTACACAAAGTTGTTTATACAAGAGCAAAACAAAGTTCTATGCATGTGTTGATGTTTTACATCTACAGATTTTTGGTGGCTTTCCTGGAAACTCTGGAGGATTCGTGTGCTATGACAAATGAAATATCTTGCAAATTGAAACTAGTGGTGTCCTTTATTTATGACAACAATTTATTTGATTGTTCTACCCACACATTCTTTGCCCTTCTTCTGCATGCCCTCTTCAACTGGAACCATCTCATGCCTGAGGATAAGTCTGGCAATTCTGTTCAAAGAATGAGTGGGTCTCCTAGTAAATTGGCTGAAAGTGATGCATTTATCTATGTGTGTGCAAAAAACATGCTCACAGGAGGATATAATTGGTGTGCTTACAAAGCTGGAAGATATGCATTTTGTAGGGGAGAATGGGATGTGGCAAGTTTTATATTTCAACATCTGGAAGCAAAGGTTCAGTCTGAACTTTGCTGCCAGTGGTTAAAATTCTTAGTTAAGTTTTCCCATTCTGAGAAGAATGTCAAGGTGCTGCTTCAGAAAGGATCTTGCTGTTTGCCTCTGGACCATGTCTTGGTGCCATTGACTGTGGATGGGTACATTGAAAAACTTATTAATGCGTTTGATGATACTTCTTCATCTGTCAAAATTTTGGAAGCCATTTCCTTACAAATGCAAACCCTTTGTTTCCAAAGGTGGTTCATGTCATTGAGACAGAAGGTTCTACTTGTAATGGTGGATATGATTAAACTCTTAAATGATTGTCTATTTCCAAAAGCAGGCCTCGAGAGCAGTAGGCATGCTGGGGAAAGTGATTTTACTGATGGCAAATCTGTTGTTCAAAAGATGAAAGACATGATGTCTTCTTTGGTTCGAGTATCTGCAAGACTAGCTAGTATGCAAAGGAATATGATATGATTTCCTCGTCTTTTGTTGACTTAGACTCCAGAAGCTTTAAAGAAATTTCATCCCTTGCATTTGGTTGTTCGGTGCTGGCCTTCTGCACCGAGTTCATCAATTTGATTCCTAATTCATCTGATTTTGTCGATCTGAAAAAAGAATCAGGTTATTGCCAGAGTGTCATCATAAAAGACTTAGCTGTGCGTTTGTGGCATACGGACTCGGAGATCTGTAAAAATCTCATGTCACTCTTAAAAGAATGTCAGATGCCTAAGAGATCTTTGCATTTTCTGTCTGGCCATGGGATACCAAAAGTTAATCATGTCTCAGAAGATCTTCTTACATTGTGCAGATCTAGTGTTAGGCGGTTAATGAAATTGCAAAATGAGTGCATGAGTGCAGAAGATGAGGATACAATGTGGCAAGCTTATAAGGATCGTATGCAACTACTGTTGAATGTAGTTGAAGCATGGATGCATATACCTTTCCGGGTTCCCAAGTATTTTTTCAGATTAAGGTATGATGGGGCCGCATTTTGATTTGAAATATAATTTATATCTTGTTACATCTATATTGATTGATGGCTGATAACTGTTGTTGTACTCTTCTTTATGATCTATGATTATTGTTTTAGAACTGTTGAATGTTTCTTTCACTGTGATCCTTCACTTAAGAGTATGTAAATGCCTTTTACAATTATAATGACTCTGATGATTTGAATTACTAGTGCTGTTGTGAAGCATTACTTAGGTTGACATTATCATGAAATGCAGGATATGACCTATAGGATTGGATTGTGAAGCATCACACTATATTTACTGTTATATTCGAACTATAGGGCATTAGGATTGTGTTGGACTGTTGATTTATTGAATAATTGTTCACAAAGAGGCATAATTGATTCATTGTGTTTCAATAGCAATGGTGGAAGATAATGAAGAGCAAGGAAGGAGAGGGAAGAGAAAGACAAAAGTGGGCTTATGGGTTAAATATTTGGTTTATTATAAGAGAAAGGGAATTGGCAATCTCCTTTTCCCTCGCTTTTTCAACCCATATTAAACATATTAGAAATTAGTTCCATTACTCTGCCTCAGTCCTTTACCTTCCCTTTTCTTCCAATTTTCTCTTCCAAACACATTGTTAGTTGAAATGTGTGTGTTCTAGACTAATGCAGGTAGTTCTCTTTTGCATGAAGTTGATTACATTTACCAATTATTATGCTGCGAAATCAAATTATTTTTTTCATTTTTTTTTTAGTTTATCCCCAGACAAAATTATCTTTTCAAAAATTAATTGACTTATATTTCAGGCCTACTGTGGGTTCTTTGCTTATTCCTCTAAGTGCTAGTAGTAGAAAAGAAAATGAGATTTGTGTCTCTCGGGGATCCCAACTAGCTCTCAATCTGTGTATTCAGCTTAAGAATGTGACATCAGACGTCTGCTCAAGATTCTCCAAGGTCCATTGCATCCTTTCATGTAAAACATCATCTTTGGGGACAAGACGTAATAGACAGCCCAGTGGAAAAGGGTGGACAAGTTATCAAGAATCGGAAACAGGTACTTTGATGGAACTGCATAAGAAATTGCAGTGCCATGTCATGAAGCGGACCAGAGAATTCTTGAATTGTGGGGATGATCAAAGTGACAGTGAGACAGTGGAGACGTGTGTATGTTTCGAAACAAATGGCTCACACAAGGGTTCTCGACTTGCCTGCTGGATGTTTCTGCCTTTTCTGTTGGTTCCTACAGAATTCATTGGCTTAGTGGGGTTGTTGACCATCAAGGAGCTTATTGGAGCTTCCTGCCACTAAGTCCCTGTCCTCAGTTCAGTGTGACAGAATCATCTTCTGAAAGGTGGTGATGTATTTTATTTTTACCGGGCATGTAGAGGCTTTTTTTTTTTTTTTTTTTTTGAGGGAAGAGCATGTAGAGGCTATTATAGACACTGTAGAATTTTGTTGTGAATGGAAACACCATTATATGATCTCCAATGATGTTGTACAGTTTAGGCATATAGGTTTAAATTCACTTGAACATTAGAATTTCATCTTAAGAAGATTCAATTGTCAGATGTGACCTGTGCTCCTCATATTTTCTAGGGAGTTGTTTAGCTTTGATGTGTAAGAGACCTAGTGTCGCTAATTTTTTTATCCATCATCCCTAATTTATTGTATTCATCTTTGGAATGTAAACTTACACGAGAATTTTTTTAAAAAAAATGTTTCTGTTAATTTCGTCACAATTTGTAACAATTTAAGGGCCTGTTTTGATTGACTGGACTGAACCCGAACTGAACTTATTATAGCAGAACAGAAAAGAACTGAACTGAATATTTTATGAGAGAAGAAAATTAAGATAAGAACTGAACTAAACTTACTGGAGCTGAACTGAACTAGATAAACCCTAAATCCTCAATTTTCTTACAATTGTGCACGCATATACAAGACTACAAGTGCCATATACAAAATCTTGGTATGGGTATATAATGCTCAACCAAACAACACCCTCATCAAACAAAGAGCACTAATTTGAGCAATGCCAAAAGCTAAAACCCAAAAAAGTAAAATAAAAGGTGTGTATTAGATTGAAATATAGTGTATGTCAACCTACTTTTGATGAAGAAAGTGGAGGGGACAATTTCACAATAAAGCGACGTTAACTTCATCCACCAAACCCCTTGTTAGCGACGTTTGAGGTTAAAGTTAACTTTATGTGTCAAATGACGATTTTACCCCTGGATATGTTTTTGTCATTTGTCAATTGTCATACGTAGATTAGATCCATCTATTTCGCGGTTGCTGCACTCCCTCTTACTCACTCTCTCTCTTCCTCTCTCCTCCATTGAAGCTTACTCTCTGAATCCTCCATTAAAGCAGCTTCATTTCTCAGGTTAGATGTTCATTCATCGAATAACAATTTCAATGTTTAGTGTTAATCGTTAATTGAATTCATTTCAATTGATGCTTTTTCTAAGATTGATTGATTATTGAACTATTGCTTATAATTAGTTGATGAATTAAACGTCATTGTTGTAGCTTAGTTTGATGATTGAATCAAATTTGGTTGATATTCTGTTGGTTTATATAACTGTTTAATGTAAAGGCGAAACCATGAAAATGGACCTTTTCTTTTGGGATGTGGGAAATGGGGCAGGATTGAATATACCAAGTACAATTATGTAATTTTAGATGCTACATTGGATTAATCTTTAATACAGTATAATCATAAATATTGTAATTTTCATGAATGTACGATCAATTAGTTTAATTAGTTATAGTTAGGGCTACCCAAGACCTCGGATCAAATCCCATTTACGTGAATGCCCTTTTAGGCTCCCTATACACCCCTTAATGCTAGGGGAGTGTTTTAGTATGGTTAGTTTAGTTTGTGTCTCCCATTTTATAGTTATTGAGAATTGGTGCAGAATTTTTTATACTGTTTTAACAAAATTTCTTTCTAATTGAAGGATCATGTAACAGTATGCATCATCTAGTTGCTTGGAGTACTTTTGTAATACCTTTCGATGAGTCGATGACTGACCATGATAAATAAATCATAGTGTACTTTCTTACCCCCAATATGTTTTGGATTGTATAGACTGTTGTTGTCTTAATTGGCTGTGTGTGCCCCTTTACACAAACTCGGAACTTGAGTCTAACTAAATGTTCTTCCCTGATCTTGAATATTCATTGGCAATTTGTGTTCAGAATATTTGATATAAAGATATGAGAGGAGGGCTATGGCAGTTTGGGCAATCAGTTACTAAGCGTCTTGCTCAGGCTCATAAGAAAGCTGTTACTAGTCGATGTTTTTCCAGTGAAGGAGATCTCAAGAAGACACCTCTTTATGACTTCCATGTTGCAAATGGTGGGAAAATGGTGCCTTTTGCTGGTTGGAGCATGCCAATTCAATACAAGGACTCTATAATGGATTCTACTGTCAATTGTAGAGAGAATGGAAGTCTCTTTGATGTCGCTCACATGTGTGGGCTGAGCCTTAAGGGGAAAGATTGCATTCCTTTCCTTGAAAAACTTGTTGTTGGTGATATTGCTGGGCTTTCTCCTGGCACTGGAACCTTGTCGGTTTTCACAAATGAGAAGGGTGGAACAATTGATGACTCTGTCATCACCAAGGTGAAAGATGATCATATATATTTGGTTGTGAATGCGGGTTGCAGAGATAAGGATCTGGCACATATTGAGGAGCATATGAAAGCATTCAAGTCTAAAGGTGGCGATGTCTCATGGCATATTCATGATGAGAGATCTCTTCTTGCCCTGCAGGTAAATACTTGGATCCATCATTTTTTACAATTAATTATTTCTAACAAATATTTATGCTCTAACTTTGTGTTGCCCTGCACCCACCATTATGAATGCATGATGTATTAGAGTTGGCGTAATACATGAAGATTGATTATTATTGTTTTCTTCTTCTCTCGAATTCTTTGTCATCAATGTGCACGTTTTTTTCAACTGATAAACAGATCGTTTTCTGTATAATATTTACTCGTTTGATATGGTAAGCTGTGTTGCAGTAGAGGGTGGGGTATTGGTCAACCTGCCTTGCTATTACTGAGAAACCTCTTCATCTTTTGGAGAGGAAGTCTTACCATTGAATTACACCCTTTTGTGCAAACAAATTTTTGGCATTTCAATCCTTGACATCTCTTCCTTTAAAGAAGAAGCTTTTGCTCAACTGTTGCACATTTGTTGTGCTCAATCAACTGTTCAATTGTCTTTTCTCCGTCTTCCATAATTTATTGATCAACTTCTCTTTAATTTTCTTTCTCAGCCCTTATGATTTGTATTTTAAGATGTAAAAATCTCATTATTGTTTTTCCCTTCCCTGCACAGCCACTAATGAAACTATGGATGTGTTTTATCAGGGCCCACTTGCTGCCCCTGTTCTTCAACAATTGACCAAGTATGATCTAAGTAAGTTTTACTTTGGACAATTTTGTATGACGGATGTCAGTGGAATCCCCTGCTATCTCACTAGGACAGGGTATGATCCTCGCTCTTTCAATATGACTACTGGATTTGTTAAGTAGAAGCTTGGGGCGACATATACACAATTCTATATCTTATACTTTGAAAATTTACATACCTTGCTTGATGTAACTTTTTAAATTTTGTTATTACTTCATGCAATGTACCTTATGAATTGGGGATCGAATTACATTTCCTAGAATGTTGATTGACTTTAAAGCTATGTTTTCTTTTTCAGATATACTGGTGAAGACGGGTTTGAAATTTCAGTTCCTGATGAGAATGCTGTAGACCTTGCAAAGCAAATCTTAGAGAAATCTGAAGGAAAGGTAAGACTAACGGGGCTGGGTGCTCGAGACAGTTTAAGGCTAGAGGCTGGATTGTGTCTATATGGCAACGACCTTGAGCAGCACATTACACCTGTTGAGGCAGGGCTAACATGGGCTATTGGAAAGAGGAGGAGGGCAGAAGGCAATTTCCTTGGTGCAGAAGTGATTCTCAAACAAATTGCTGATGGTCCGTCAATAAGGCGTGTAGGATTTATATCTTCAGGACCACCTGCTAGAGGTCACAGTGAAATTCAGAATGAAAAAGGAGAAAACATTGGTGAAATTACTAGCGGAGGATTTAGCCCCTGCCTGAAGAAAAACATAGCCATGGGTTATGTGAAGTCTGGGAACCATAAGGCTGGCACCAAGGCTAGCATTTTGGTCAGGGGAAAGCCCTATGAAGGAGTCGTAACTAAAATGCCATTTGTGCCTACAAAATACTACAAGCCAACTTAAGAGAGTATCTATGTGCCTGGTCCCTTAATTTGTTCCCATCCTTTAACATGTTCAACATAATTCAGCCTTGGAATGGTTTTCCTGTTCCTGAATTTTCAAGCCAAACTGTAAAATTTGTCTCTGCTACATTTGTAGTCCTATTTGAAATTCATTATGTTGCAGAGAGGTATCGATGGCTAAATTCGAGTTGCTTCAAAGATGTGGTGCCTGTCATACATAATATTAAGAAATGTTGCATAAATATCCTTATGTGGCCAATAATGTTTCTATATTATACACAGCTTACAGGAACGACACCACCAATAAGGCAATAAACTGTTTGTGATATTGCTTCCTTTGCGAAGGCAGTCTTCGTTGTTGTCTAGTGTTGCCCTTTTCTTTCCCTGTCTTTTGTGCTAAGAATAACTAGAGCATATCATCAAATGAGATCCCATGGATCACTATTGCAACTCGACAACTCGTACACTCCATCTAGCTGCTTAACAATTTACCCAATTCGTACATTGTTAAGATATGTTTAGCAAGTTTATACCTAGTCAGTCAAAGCTATGCAAGTTTTGATTGTTGAAGTCAAATGTAACTCAATAAAAATGGAAGTTTTGTTCAACCTAGCATAACTGCATAAGCGTTCACAAGGTATTACACTGTTACTAGAGGCAATTGTTATCTGTTTAAAGACTAGAGAGACTTAGGGCCTGTTCATATTTACTGAACTGAGCTGAACTGAACTGATTGGAGCTGAACTGAACTGAACTGAACTGATTGGAACTGAACTGAACTGAATTGAGCTGAAATGAATATTTTATGTGAGAGGGAAATTAAGAGCTGAACTGAACTGAACTGAACTGAACTGATTGGAACTGAACTGAACTGAACTGAACTGATTGGAGCTGAACTGAACTGAACTGAACTGAAATTAAGTAAATATGAACAGGCCCTTAGAGAGTAAAATGTTAAAATTTATATTTATAATTCTTAAAAGTGTCTTTTAATCTCTTAAAAATACCATATACAAATTACAGAGTCATTAGCAATAACACTAAATAACCTTATCGTTAATTTTTTTGTTTGACGGGTGCTATCTACTACATATATTTATGTTAGAGATTTCTTCCAACCATAGTTCTCCAAAATCTTAATCCTAAATTCTACACAACCTTTTTTTTTAGTATATTTTTCGTCGCATAAAATATATCAAGTATATTAGCTCGGATAAATTTTACGGAGAATTACTTTCAAAAAAATATGTATATCAAATTTACTTTAATTTTTAAATCATCAAAAATGCTTTTCCATCATTCATTCATTTATCTCTGTTTTATTGAATGAAGAAATTCCTTCCTTGAATGAGGTGGTATCTCAGTCAAGTGGACCAATCTCAGTTGTTTTAATTTTCATGTGAAATGATACTCCAATATCCAACAGCTGGGATGTGAGTTTAATGCTCAAATTCTTTGCCTTCATATTTTCTTTCCTTTTTTAATTCTCTCAAGAAATATCTGTTTTTTTGTCTTTATTAAAATAAAAAATCTGCTTGTGACCCAATAATTTTGACTAAAAAAAAAAGGTTTGAAATCATACTTTTACAGGTAAAAAAAAATAATTAGTTGAGCAACCAAATTCGAATTTCAATTTCATGTCAGAATCATGCTACTCTGAATTGGTTGTTTTCTGGGGATTCTTGGCGCTCATCAAATTTTTCTAAGGTTCAATTTCTTCTTATTTTTTATGTTCATACCCATTTGATAAATCTGCTGCAATATAGCAAAAAAATCAATTTTGGTGTCTTTATTTCTGCTTTTTTTTTTCTTTGATAGATTGAGGTTATATATAGATTTAGATCTTGTTTATTGCATCAATTTGGGTATTTTTTGCATCTGGGTTTGATTTGAGCATTTAATTGGTCTATGCCCAGATGAATTTTTGATGAAATAATTGATTTAGTTGAAGTATTTTGATTTTAGGGCTGGAAATTTTGTTATGTGGAAATAACTATGATAATTTAGTGTTGCAAAGCTTAATTTGAGGTAAAGGGGGCTTAAATTTTGGTCTGAAAATGGCTAAAAATGAGGTGTTAATTGAGAAAGAAGAAATAGAAGAAGCTAGGGTTCCTAAATCAAAGACACCTAGCCCTCTTCAATGCTCAACACCTTCTAAAGAGAAGGAAATTGATGAAATTCCTAAAAATAAGAGATATGCCCTTTTGAGTAGACCATCCAGCAAATTCTGGGAGATTGCTCAATGGAAAGATGAGGCATCTCGAGCTGTATCGAGTCCTAGTAACAATGGTTTTCGAGGACGAATAAGCGAGTTGGCACACAAAATTGATTGGGAGTCTTTGAAGAAAACTTGCAGAGAGTGGTTTAAGAACCCTATGAACTTGGCTTTGTTTGTATGGATAGTTTGTGTTGCTGTTTCTGGGGCGATTTTGTTTCTTGTCATGACTGGAATGCTAAATGGTGCCCTGCCAAAGAAGTCTCAGAGGAACGCGTGGTTTGAAGTCAATAATCAAATTCTTAATGCCCTTTTTACACTCATGTGTTTGTATCAACACCCTCAAAGATTCTATCACCTGGCATTACTATTGAGATGGAATCCGCAAGATATATCTAAGCTGAGAAATATTTACTGTAAGAATGGTACTTACAAGCCCCATGAATGGGCACATATGCTGGTTGTTATTCTGTTGCTTCATTTGAATTGTTTTGCTCAGTATGGCCTGTGTGGTCTTAACGTGGGATACAAACGATCTGAGCGGCCTGTACTTGGAGTTGCAGTTTGTATCTCAGTTGCAATAGCTGCACCAGCTATAGCAGGTGTTTACATGATTCTTAGCCCCTTAGGAAAGGAGTATGGATATGATCAAACTGTGGATGAGGAAGCCCAGGTTCCTATGACTGCAGCGAATGGAAGTTTGAATGGTTTAAGGTCAAATTCTCTAGAGAAGAGGCGGTCCTTTGTGGTGAGAGAAGACGGGAAGATTGTTGAGAATCAACCAACATGGAGAGGAGGCATTTTTGATCTGTGGGATGATATTTCTGTAGCCTACCTCTCACTATTTTGCACCTTCTGTGTTTTTGGATGGAACATGGAGAGGTTGGGTTTTGGAAACATGTATGTTCATATTGCAACTTTCATCTTGTTTTGCTCTGCCCCGTTTTGGATTTTCAATTTAGCTGGCCTCAATGTTGATAATGACACAGTCAGGCAGGCTTTAGGACTTACTGGGTTTGTGCTTTGTGGCCTCGGTTTACTCTATGGTGGGTATTGGAGGATCCGGATGAGGAAGAGGTTTAATCTGTCTGGCTATACATCTTGTTGTGGGAAACCTGCTGTTTCCGATTGCTTTCTGTGGCTCTGCTGTTGTTGGTGCTCACTTGCTCAGGAAGTGCGAACTGCAAATTTCTATGATATTGCCGAAGACAAGTTGTGCAGGAAACAAGATGATGGAGATGGCGAGCTGGGGAGTTCTCATCTACCATGCACCGATGGCGGTATGACAAACAACAGCAATTCAGAGACAAGCTCTCGTGTGATTCCATCTGTCGACACTGTAATCACAGCAGCTAACCCCGCTTCAGAAAGGGCAGAAGATGCCTCGCTGAAGGAAGGTATGTCGAAACCCATGACACCACCATTTCCCCTAATGATTGACAGAAAAGGCAATTAGCCTGGTCATTTTTCAAAATTGTAAAGAGATGCAATGTAATATTGTTTAGGTATGAGGTTTGTTATGTAATTAACGTGCATTTCCAGTATAAACTTGAGATGGAATCACAATTTTGTGTTTAAAGACCTTAAAAACGGTTTGTGTGAATTCTGTATTTATCCCATTCCTTGAGTCTCTATGTTACCATAAATTTGAAATCATGCTGCATAAATTAACAAACAATTTGAGATTGAAATTGAGATTCAGATTGAGGTTGCGTAGTACAGCAAACTCCCATTATGTGGGAGTGCTGTAATGGTTTATGTAAAACGTAGTAATGTAGGTGTATCTTACTTACATCTTACTTTTGGAGTGCATTATATCTGTATTTTCGAGTTTCTACTGAGTGTTACTAGTATCTGATGCCAAGGGCTGGGAATCACAGTGGTCGGTGAGCATTCTTTAGACTGTGGAATAAGCTTCATTATGATGCTGTTACGGTCTAACAATTGAGATCCATAGCTCGTTGCTTATGTGATTGGGATTTAGTATTTTCGGTAAACCTGTGAAGTTGTTGAAACTAGAGAGACAACAAAAACAGCCAATTTAGGCAAGGTTCACCATAGAATCATGAACATAATTTTTCGGACTAACATCAGTACATCACTGCACCACTGCTGTGATGCGTCTATCGATTAATTTTCCTTGCAGTTGAAACCATAAGCTGAAGGGAAATGGTTATAGCTCTCACACTTAAAAGAGTGCCAAAATCACTTCCCGAAGCTGAAGCAAGTTTAACTATGGCGCCACTCAAACTTGCCTGTCGCCTTCATCAACACTTCGATACTTTGTTGCTTTATCATTTCTTACAGTTACACTCATATGCAAATGTAAGTATATAAACTCTCAAATGAGACTGGTGTAGTTCTTGTGAGAATTGAATGATTTATTGTATTTTCTTCTGGAAAATCTATAACATCGCAAAATAAGTTTGTATGAAATTATCTCGCTGTAATACTTGATCCAATAGAATAAAAATAAAAAATAAAGTCGAGTTTTTTTCTTTTACTTAACTTGAGTCACCTCCAACTAGATGCTAACGAAATCCAGCTACTTTGGCATCGCTATTACGCCTATAATGAGCAATCTTATGCAGTCTTATTCGTGAATCATGAATGAGCCATGACTTGTAATTAGGTTGTTACTTGTTAGTGTTAGCCTAACGCTTCTAATGAGTCATTTAAAAAAGTTTTTGATAAGTAATACGAAGTACTTGTTAGTAATCCTATACATACGAGATACGACCATTTTGTTCAAAGTGTGGATCTAGTCATTTACTTGACAAGTCCAGCTTGACCACCATTAGAGCTATTTTTTTTTTAGTTACTGTAGTAAATTAGGGTATTTTATCTGTTTTAAGACTGGACTGAACAGATAAATTGAAATTTAAAACCCAAAAACCAGACCAATTACGTAGTTAGGACTCGTAAATGGTTTTATACATAAGTTCGAGCACAATATTGGTTCGGCCCAAGTCCCTTTTCTGAAAGTAGGGATGGTGAAGGGGCGAGTTGAATGTGGATGATGGTACCTCCATATCTATACCCGCCTAAAAATCTTATACCCATCCCCATCCCACTACCCGTGGCAGGTACAATATCTACATCCATACCCGCCCCACCGGGTACAAAATAGAATTCATCCCCGCCCCATTACCCACTTGGATATCCACACCCACCTCAAACCTGCCCAAAAACCGTCACAAACCCATTGCCATGATGCTCTATTGTATCACATTAATGACAAGTATATTAAATTAGGTTAAAAAATTGGAACATTCACTATTCAAGTTGATTGGGTCTTAAGGGGTATTAAAAGTTTCATAAATTCTAAACTCTTCTAATGGAAATATGATGCGGGTATAAGACGCGAGGGGCAGTTATGGGGCGGGTCTACTCTAAAATCCAAACCCGCCCCATCACCCATGGCTGGAACAAAATTTATACCCATCCCCGCTCCATACTCCCGCCATTTTTTTTTTAATTTATTAATTTATTTATATTTTTTTACCATATGTTATTATGTCTCTCTCCTAAAATTCCACTCGAGATAATTTATTATTCACTCTTTTCATGTTCTCAATTTAGATAATTTTTACAACTACCTACTTTCACATACGGTGTCTTTCATGGTCTCTAATCAATCATCAACTTAACACTTGTATGGTAGTATAATATTTAAGCAAAAAAAAAAAAAAAAAAAAAAAAAAAAAAAAAAAAAACTATCCTAAAACTGCGAATAAATGTAAGTGATGCATTTAGACGCTGGGAACCTAATAATAGGTGTCAACAATCGACCTTATATATAAAAAAATAAAAAAATAAAAATAAAAAAAAAAAAAAAAAAAAAAAAACATTATATGAACACAAATTTTTTACATGACTCAATTTAAATTAGACTCGACCTAATCTACTTCGACCTACAAACCTAAATTAACTCTAAGTACTCGAATGTATTCCGTATTCAATGTAGTTTGTATATATCCACCTTTTCAATGTTTTCTTCCAAGATTCAATAAAAGATGTGAGAGTGGCTCTCAATTTAAGGTCAATTGATCATCAATATCATTGTCCATAGCATGACATTTCCAATACCAATAAACGTGGTAAAGCTAAATAAGCAGCACCTCACACAAATGCAGCTAATGTTAAGGCTACGTAGATTGAATTAGTCAATTCAAATACAGCTCACACTGTACATGCCTCAATAATGGAAATTTGACAAAATATGTAACTATGTTAGATATTCTCTCTATCTTCTTCATTATTGCTACTATTTATATTCTTTCACCAAAAACCACATATACAAACATATTCTAAATGACAACCTGTTCCGCGTACCAAGGATTTGGGAGCCTGTAACTTGCCTGCTTCCAATCTTGCCTTTTGTGTAAAAACAAAAATACATTGTATTATGTATCAACTAGGATGAACTCGTGCCGCCATGTTAATACACGGGATATATCCTTCACAAAGTTAAGACAATTTTAAGTAGTTACTGGCCGAGGAAATTAGTAGACTAGAGCGGATATATATATGATAGAAATGCATGTATATATACGAGTTATACGAGTAATAGTGTTGGAGAGTTGTGAGTAAAAGTTATAAAAGCGAACTCTTCTATTATTGTGTAAGGTATCATTTTTTTTTTTCCTACATAAGACATGCACTACATATTTGCTTCCCCAGTTGTACCCTACACTTTTTCTCTCCCTTTGTAATTTATGGCAAATGGATAATGTCACCCCCACCATATGTCCATATGTAATAAACTTAACCCTCTTATCCATTTAATGGGTGATTAACCTGATTTTAAAACTTATTTTAACTTATTAGAACTTTTAAAATTTAATTTAGTTGTTATTTGAACTTGGGTAACCCTTACTAGAATTAATTTTTTCTGAACTGAACTTATTTTTCCTGAACTGAACTTATTTAAACTTATTAGACCTGAAATAAGTGAAAATAAGGTGAACATAATTGGCCCTAAGTCCCTCATTATATACTTGTATACACTGCAAGTTACTTTGGTCTTGTAAATTTATAATAATCTTGTCATATTATCATCATACACAAAAATTACTATAGGAGTATACTTAGGGTCTGTTCTCTTACGTTGAAATTCAGTTCAGTTCAGTTCAGTTCAGTTCAGCTGAGTTCAGTTCAGTTCAGTTCAGTTCAGCTCAGCTCAGTTCAGTTCAGTTCAGTTCAGCTCAGCTCCTAATTTCCTTCTCTTATAAAATATTCATTTCAGTTCAGTTCAGTTCAGTTCAGCTGAGTTCAGTTCAGTTCAGTTCAGTTCAGCTGAGTTCAGTTCAGTTAAGCTGAGTTCAGTCAATGAGAACAGGCCCTTATTTTGAACTTTAAGCACTTAATCACACTGCACGATCACTAGCTCATGGTCCTCTTTCATTTCGTCTTATTATTATCAGTCTCAAACTGATTGATTTGTTGATGTAATGTGTTGTCTGCATCATTATTTTACAAACAAATTACAAATGCCCCACCATTAAAGGTTGGATGTTTACTTGGGTAACTTTAAACCGTCGATATCATAAATTAATTATCATGCACCACTATAAACAAATGGAAAAAATTAGTATACATTAATTAATCCAACAAAAAAATTGTACTAATTATGTGACAATTGACAACCTAAGCATTATTTGCATCAAAAAACAATTGACAAGCATTATGCGTTATCAATTATATACAGGACTAAATTTTGTGATGCAAACTAATTGTGGCAACTGGCGGCCATAAGATCCATGGATGATTGTTTTGTTGTCATTTAAATTGATTGATTTTATGCTAGATGCAATGTTTTAGATTTAGTAAAAATCTTCAGTTAATATTTGGCAGTTAGTCTACTTATATTTGGCATACATACGCCTTAGTGAAGAAGCGTGGCATGCTCTCGTTTTATACTCTATTATGCACTTAAATACAGATATGCACTTGAATGTACGATAATAGAGTATAATCAAGTAATACATTGACAAATGTGTATAGTTAAAATGGGAATAACTTTTAGAGATAGAGGAGTACGCATTTTATCACATCAAGGCCACACAATTGTTGGATTTGGATTTGGAACATAGCTTAATGGTATCAGCAGTCTAAATACCATTAATTAGTGGTTAATCTAGGCTTCAAAAGTCCAAAATATTAGTGGTTAATCTAATCATCTTTCTTCCTTGTCTTTTACAGTAATGACGGTTCATAAAATCAACATAAAGAAGTAACATTACATAATGTATAGCAAAGCCGTTACCACCTTTTTATTTAACTTCATATTTTATAAACCATATCTTCCATTACTTAGTTAATTATGTTAAATTATTAAGCAATGGTATTAGGGCCAATTACCAAGACAACTGTCATCTTATGCACCCTAAGATATGGATGAAAGGTTATATAATATGCCGCCCAAGAACCAAAGGTTTATGAAAATTTGGGGCCAATTGTAGCTCAAAGCTAAGTTACTACTCATTGTAGCTTTGACACTTTAAGTTATTATTAGATATTTTAATTTTTAAAGATTTATATTATAAAGGGGGATTATTTTTATCAAAACTTTAACTATTCTTTCCATCTTCAAATAAAAATTGTATCTTCCATTTAAGGTGGATTAAAGATGAACATATAAAACCACATATTATAATAGTGAAAAAATAAATAAAACAAAAACTTTTACATACAACCGGTGTGCAGTAAAATACTGAACAACGGATTTTCGCACGTGTGAACAGTGTTTTTTTTTTTTTTTCCTTTTTCCAAAAGAACGACATCTCCTTCAAAACTCCTTCAGCAAGCAACAATGGAGGAGTGAGAAAACTCCAATTTTCCAGATTCAAAACTCCTTCACCAAGCAACCATGGAGGAGAGAGAAAACTCCAATTTTCGATCAACAATGCCGGAAACCTCCAGATCGTCCAATTACGAAAACCTAATGCGCGAATTTCTGCAATTACAAAGGGAAAATCAACCACCATTAACGCAACATCCAGAGAAAACATGGAGTTTCGACCTCAATCAAACATTCAGAGAAGGTGAAGCAGAGAATTTCGTTGATGATCTCGATCAGTTTAATGATGATAACATTCAAAACTCAAAAGTTCCAGAAATTCAAATACAAGGTAAAAATCTAAACAAAAACTAACCTATTGTTTGTTTTTGCTTAAATTTTTGATTTAATTTTCAATAATTAATGCAGATATTGAAAATCAAGGTGTTTCAAATACATTAGACGATGAAGATCAAGTTATTCCGAACACTTTAGATGAAGAAGGACAACCAGTAGATGAAGACGAAGGTAAAATTCTATAAAAGTTACATATATTATGGCAAAAGTTACATATATTATGGCAAAAGTTACATTGACTATATGTATGAACAAGTATAGGTGAGTTGAAAAGCAGAAACATGCTAGTCTTTGCCCTACTTGATTTACCTAGTCGTGTAGTATATTGTCCTGATTTATTAGAAAGAATTATTTGGCTGTTTGTCGAAGGATTGCTGAAGAATGCAGTTAGTAGAGGTTAGTGAAATCTGTTTTGTTGGTTTGCTGTAAAATTTCATTGAATTGAAATTAAGGACATGTAAGATCAGTAAGCAGAGAATTACAAAAGAAACAGTCCTTATCAATACGATAATTGTTACTAGAAAATGCTAAATATCTCTTATTCTACTAATGCACAGATACAAATCCAAAACCAATAGATACCACTGGTTTAGATATGGAAGGATCATTAGTTGAAGTGGAAAGAGACACTTATCAAGAAATTTATGACTTGTACAGTCTACATGCTTCTATAGTGGGATTTTCAATAAGAAAGCATACAACAAGGTACCGCTTACACACACGTATAGTCACAGAGAAATACTATGTGTGTTCTGCGGAAGGAAAAAGACATACTGCTGCAAAGAAGACAAATATGGTTCTAATGGTTGATGAAGATAACAAGGATTTAAAACAAAGAAAACCACGACAAGTCTCCATTACAAGAACTAACTGCAAGGCAAACCTAAGAGCAAAAATTAATGATGATGGAAAATTTAAGGTGGTGTCACATGTGTTACAGCATAATCATGAACTAACAAGAAAGCAGTGGCGTTATTTGCATCGATCTGAGAGAGAAGTAACAATAGAAAAGGAAGAAGCAATTAAAACAATGAAATCTGCTGGACTTTCAACAATGGACACATATAATTACATGTGTACAGAAGCTAATGGAGAAGAAAACTTGGGGCATAGTGTTGTAGATCACCTCAATTTCTGCTCAAGACTAAGAACGGAACAAATAGAGGCCGGAGATGCTCAGACATTAGTGAACATTCTGATCAAAGAACAAAAAGAAGATCCTAACTTCTATTTTAGAGTGAAATTCGACACAGAAGGTAGAATTTCCAACATTTTTTGGAGAGATGCAATGACGTTAGAGGATTACAAAATATATGGAGATGTTCTTGTATTTGATACAACATACAGAACAAATCGGTATAACCTTATATGTGCTCCTTTTGTTGGAATAGATAACCATTGGAAAAATTGTATGTTTGCATGTGCATTCATAGGCAATGAAAAAACAGAGTCGTTTGTGTGGTTGCTTGAAACCTTTAAAAAATCTATGGAGAATAAAATTCCAACCTCCATATTCACTGACCAAGACCAGGCTATGGCTCTTACAATTGAGCAGGTACTACTTTTTCTATTTGAATATCATATTCACTGATTCCAGTCTCATTTTGAGTCATTTTTGTGTTCATAACTTTTATGAATATAAGTATCACTTATGTGAGTATAAATGTTACTTTTGTGAGTAAAAATATCACTGTTGTGAGAATAAGTGTTCAAGTTTAGTGACATGTCACATTCTGAATGCAGGTATTGCCAGACACAAGGCATAGGCTATGCATATGGCACTTAGAACAAAATGCAATAACACGCTTTGGAGCCCTTAAAAGAGATAATGAGTTCAAAAAATATTCAACAAATGCTTGAAGGGATGTGTGACAGAAACAGAATTTGAAGAAAGATGGAAAGAAATGATACAAAAATTTGATTTGGTTAATCATGCATGGTACCAAAGGGTGTATGATCTAAAGGAAAAGTGGTGTCCAGCACTCAGTAAAGATTTCTTCTCGGCAGGAATTCTTTCATCACAAAGAAGTGAAAGTACGAACCATGCAGTAGGATTCAGAGCTAATAAATCAACAACACTGACAGAATTCTATGGCATCTTTGTAAGAACCATAAAAAGATGGAGAAGTGATGAGAAGTATAATGAGTTTACCTGCAGCAAATCAATAGCCTTTACTTCATTGCCACTATCCGGAATGCTAAAGCATGCTGCACAGGTACTTCTATATTCCTTTATTACATATATCTAAGACCTGAAAACAAACAACATAAGCAAATATAAAAATGATACATGCAAAAGAACATGACTGGTAGTAAGTTATTGCTCTAATGTACAGGTTTACACATTGTCTCTGTTTAGAGACTTCGAAGAGGAATTTGGATACTCAATGGCGACCACGGTCCAAATTCTAGGGAGAACTGAAGAAAACATTATTCTTTATGAAGTATCTCTAGAAGAAAAGCCATGGTTTTCCCAACAGGTAAGTTACATACATGAGAGCCAAACTATATGGTGCACTTGCAAGAATTTTGAAGCTTCTGGTTGGCTATGCTATCACTGCCTCAGAATTTTACATCTACATTCTATTACAAGAATTCCAGAGAAGTACATTAGCAAAAGATGGACAAAGCTTGCAAAGTCTGAAGTATGGAATAGAATGGAAAAAAAGGATCCAAAACTCCCATATACACCATGGAGACATACAATGATGAGAAAATATTATAACTTAATCTTAAAGAGTCAAGAAAATGAAAAGGCCAGAGCATTCATGGAGGAAAACTTCAAAAGCTGTATGAAAATGGTGGAAGACTTACTTGCGACTGATGCTTTTACAGAGGAGGTTGCTGCAAGTGATGACAACTCTAATGTGGCAGAGAGTGCTCAGAGTAACAATAATACTACTGCTTCTTCATCAACAAGTACAACCATACCCACTATATTAGACCCTAAGAGAGCTGTAACAAAGGGGAGAAGCAAAAGAGCAAAAGGAGCACTTGAAAAAGGGAAGAAATCAAAGCAAAAACCATTACCAGATCCAAATTCAGAGTTTGGATCGAAGACACCTAATGTGCGACTTTTTTGAACTTGTAGTGAGTTTGGATGAAATACAATTGCAAACTTTTTTGTAGTGAGTTTATTTTTG
Organism: Chenopodium album; assembly: GCF_948465745.1. Lineage (NCBI taxonomy): Eukaryota > Viridiplantae > Streptophyta > Magnoliopsida > Caryophyllales > Amaranthaceae > Chenopodium > Chenopodium album. Next base: position 1,691,706 of record NC_137852.1, read on the forward strand.
TTTTATGCTACTATTGACTTTCATACAAAATTTTTTGTAATGAGTTTATTTTTGTGATATGGAATTGCTCATGAATTATGAACATTTATATAATGTTACACTGATACTTAAAAAAGTAATGCATATACTCGCAAAAGTGATGCATATACTGGCAAAAGTGATGAATTTACTAACAAGAGTGACACTAACACTTACAAAAGTAATGCATTTACAGAAAAGTAACACTAATACTCGCAAAAGTAACAATAATACTCACAAAAGTGATGCATCTGCTCACAAAAGTGATACTTTTTACTCACAAAAGAAATATGTCACTCACAAAAGTGATATTTATATTCACAAAAGTGACAATAATAATCACAAAAGTGTCCGTTTTTAAAATGAATAAAAAGGTAATATATATATATATGATAAACTTTAAATTTTCATTTAAATCAACAATATTTCTGTATGATGATATATGATACACTTATAAAATAATAATCAGAAATATAAATAAATAAAAATAAGAACAATAGATTACCAACATTTAATCATATATATATATATATATATATATATATATATATATATATAAAATAAAATTTGTACAAACATTTTGAAAATATTAACACTAGTTTAAGTGTCAATATTCATCACTAGTTTCAACTTCCAAAAGTAGTTAACTAATGACAACTTCCAAAAGTATTTAACTAATAACAACTTCCAAAATTAGCTAAAATTTAGAAGGAGTGTACTTCTGTGTAGCCTTTGTAGTCCGTTTTGCTTTCGGAGCAGTGTCAACAGCAGGAGCAGTTTTAGATTTCTTCTTTTTCTTCTCCGCTGCTGCAGCCTTCCTCCTTTCTTCAATTTCAGCAACATACGCAAGATGGCTCTTCTTTTCATTAAATTTTTCAACTTCTACTAAGACTTCAGATCTTGATTCGTTCATGTCACACAACACGAGTTTCGCACAAATCTTAGCACGTAAAAATTTCCTCCCAGCAACCTCACAACAAGAAAATAAAAGGCGCATTAATATGTATAAAACATTAGCATAAACAATAACAAATGAATTAATTCAGATCAGTTTCAAGATCACTCACTGTTCTAAGTTCATCTACAGAAAACGATGTATCGCCAACAAAATGCTCCATATGACACATCATAAACACACCACAGTCATTATTATCAACCTTACTCTTCCGCCACACTAAATCGGCAATTTTGAACTTGTAAAAAGGGACTTTTTCACTCTTTGGATGATTTCTTCGTGCAAGAAAATCACCAAATTCAGAACACTGAAAAAAAAAACAGAATATTAAAAACAACAAAAAAATCAGATTAAAATAAAAACATACTTTAAAACAGACAATAACATACCAGATAAAAAGTCAAATTTTGAAAATATGTAATCGTCTCATCACTCCAAATGATATTATCAACATAATGAACCAATTCATTGCCATGATCAATCACAAACAGCACATAATGTTCATCAACAAGAATAGGAAAATAAACCTGAAAAAATAGAACAAAAGTAAGCATAAAGCACAACCATCAAACAGTTAATATATATAAAAAATTAAGATATATACCAAGTTTGCACCAATAACATCACAACCAGAATTTTCATATGTAACCCATTCATCCCAAATTTCGTGCAAATCGGAGACAGCAGAACTAGCAGAACTATCTTCGTTCCCCTCCGATACATGCAAAAAAGCAAACTAAAAGGAAAAAATAAATAAATGAAAAGTGTAAGAAAACAAATAACTCAAAACAGAAAGTTGCTTACACTTTGCCTCGCACCAAAAAAGAATTTGTGAGGACCACAAGTATCATAAAAACACGATTCATTTAGATAAATGCAGTAGCAATCAACTACTGACCAACGAACCAAATTAGGATGCACCAAAGACACCATATCCTCTCTTGGAATGAGAAAATGCAATCCATAAGTAACAAGATTCTCACTGCAAGGTCCAACAATATTATTAATATCAAAACAAAAAGAAAAAGAAAAAAAAAGTTTCAAAAAAAATGACAATTAAAAAAGAACTTACTTATTATTAAATAAGTGATCCACTAGACAATAATCAAGAGCTTCTAAATATAATCGAGGTAATTTTTCACCAAAAGCACGAGAATTACTTTTCATAATTGGCGTAACAAACACTACACTCTGACCACCAATTTCACCACAGTCCAAAGAACACAAACTTTTATTCGTTCTCATAACTGGACCACCTCTGCCACCACCATCTCCACCACCACCACTATCTCCACCACCACCTCCTCCTCCTCCACCATCTCCACCACCTCCATCATTTCCACCACCTCCATCATCTCTTAGGGTAGACTTTGATGAAGTACTTGCATCAACTTTAAACAACTCATCCACTGACTTCATTTTTATAAACTCATCAATTAAGCCATCAAGAAGCTTATGATAATACGGGTTAGACAAAAGTTGTTGTGTTTGAGACAACTCAATAGAATCAGCATCCAAAGAAACAGAATGTTCAACAAAACGACTATGCACCAACCGTTGCAAAGTACTAAAACAATTGGAATTCACAGATGAAAACAGCTCCATGTTCCTTTTCATAAAAAGAAACGCCTCATGCAAATCCTACACGTTAACAAACAATTATATCAGAATAGAATAAAGGTTTTATCAAAGTTAAAAAAAAAAAAAAAACATACATCAGTTGCAGCACTTTTAATCTCAGAATCAGTTAATACTCCTTCAGGCAAATCGAAAGTCACACATCTTCTACCATCATCAATAGGAGCTGCACCAACTTCACCCTTACTTAAGTTGTTAACATTTGAATCAACACGCTTAGCAGAAACTAGATAAGTCAATTCATTCAAAACCCCCTGACCAAATCCACCAGCCTTCAACTCCAAGGACACCCTATTTCTCACTTTTTTATCTGTCCAGTGTTGGATAAGAGGAATAGTGGAGTTCTCTACTACACCTTGGAAATTCAAACGATGAAAATACATAATCTTAAGCAACAACAAACATCCACTAATACTATCTTTAGCCTCAGAATTTTTGTAACTAACAACAGAATTCATCAACTTTCTCAAAACAAATGAACACCAATCAAGATTTTTAATCTGATCAACATCATCCACAGCATTAACTAACCTAAAATTAACCGTCCTATTAGCGGTAGGAACAAGCATACTACTAAGAGCATGCATAACAAATAACCTCTTAAATTCATCACCTCCATTCACCAACTCCTTGATCCTAGTTTCTAATCTAGCCAAAGGTATCAACTCCTTAACACCAACATCAAAAGAAGCTCTCCATTTATTTTTCAACGCACTATCATCTTGAGATTGACCTTTGTAACTACCCTTCATTTCAGGAACCTCACGACCTTCTACCTTAGGCAAACCAAAAACATCACACACATCATCCTTAGTCACAACAAACTCCTTACCTTCAGCCACACAAAACATACAAGTATATCCATTAAAACTATCAACAAGCCAAGGAAGTATACCTCCAACCATACTCTCCACACGTAAAGACAACAAACCACCAAATCCAACCTCTTCTACATGTTTTTTTTGAGTCGGAGAAAGCCCACTTACAACCTTAACTAATGAAGAAGGTCTACAACGACAGGTAATTTTCCTATCAGGCCTAAAAAAACAAAAAAAAATTATTATAACATACTTATATACTGAAATTTAAATTATCACATAAAATTAAACATGAATTATGAACATTTATACAAATTTTTATACTTATTCTCACAAAAGTGACAATCATAATCACAAAAAATATACTCATGACACTCATTAAAGGGAGAGCTCTAAGCCCAGACAAAGGAAGAGTGAAGCAGCTATCAAATTTAGGCATCTGTTGCAGAGGGGCTTCTGCGAAGTAATTAAGGATAATCTGACATATGAAACTCAGAGATGGACTACAAGCAATTAAATAAAACTATAAACCTTGGAAAATATATCTTTTTACCCTAGCCAAATCAGAGCATGGAAGAAAAAGGAGAGAAAGGCAGAAAGATCAACATTAAAAAGGAACAAACCCATTAATTTCAAGTACCGTGTATTTACGCAAATATTTTTTTACAATGACATTAATTAACTACGACAAGTCTTTGCTAATTAAGGGGATGGTAAATTAATTATTTACTCATGACACTCATTAAAGGGATATAATACTCAAAAAAAGTGATTACTATCAAAACTTTCACAAAAAGATACTTGCATTCACAAAAGTGACATTGATATATACAAAAGTCAAAGATATACTCACAAAAGTAACGCTTTATATATTGACACAAAAATCACATAAAAACATAATTAATCAAAGTTACCTATACTTTTACAAAAGTCACAATTCCATTCACAAAAGTATAGCAAATATACAATAGTCTAAAACATAAAATCTTACTCGTCATCCTCTTTTTCATGCCTCTTCCTTTTATTTCCCTTGGATGTACTTCCTTCACCTTTCAACTTCTTTTTTCCTCCTGCATCCATTTTATTTACTGTTTTCTCAGCTCTACTATAACGAAAACCTTTGATAGATCCTAGCAATTAATTAAAAAAAAAACACCACAACAGAAATTTTGACAAAATTTGACAAGAATGGCAGAGAATGGAATCTTCATTTGGTTAAGATGTAGGATCTTACTTATTTGCTCTGGCTAAAATATCCCAAAGCACACAATAACAAAAACATAGAATATAATGATTAGCAAATATTACAAGGAAGCAGGCCCCCAAATATCATAGGTTTGCATTTCATGACTGAAAGTGCCACATTACATGGTAGGAAAAATGGAGCACGCATCATAATGCTGCAGTAAACTCAAGTTAAAGTTCGTCCCTGCAGTCAAGAATAGCTCCTGAACAAAGCAGGAGACTAACCTACATATCTAGAAATAGAGACACTTTTTCACTCAAACTCCCTTTCTTTTTACCTCTATATTATGGTGAGATTGTGAGATAGGAAAAATACATTATGAAAAAATACACACACACACAGATTTGCAATTAGCAGCTTAACAGCATCACAACAAAACAACACAGAAAAGAACATGGGAAAATGATAAACATGGTAGGATTGTACCAAATCAAACGCAGCATGTATATCCACCATGTTTGCCACACTAAAATCAAATGCAGCATGTATATCAAACCGTAAACGAACATAGTAGCAAAAAACCTAAAATTCATACACAAAATACTTTCAATTGTACTACTATGAACATGCAGTTTTTCATTTGGACATTTTTACAAACATGTAGCAGGCAATTCTCAAAATAAACCTAATCTAAGCAAAAGCAAGTGATTAAAACGCACAATCAAACAAACATAGCACAAACTGAACAAAAAAAAAATTGCGAAAAGGAGAACAAACACTAACCTAGAGCAACATTATCATCACCAGAAACCAAACTCTTCTTCTTCACCATTGCAAAAACTACAAAAAATCCAAAACAACGAAAACCTAAAAATCGAAACACTTAAAACTATATAAAATGAAATAAAATTGAGTAAACAAACCTGAAATTAGCAACAATCAACTTCAAAGTGAAGAAATTAAAGATCGAAGAGAGAGAAATTGAAGTAGCAACAACAAATTTCTGCAAATCGCCAAAATCAAGAGAAGAAGAGAAGTAGAGGAGAGAGAAAAAATCAGAGAAAGAGAAGCAAAATGAAGAGGAAAGAGAAAATAAGAAAGTTTTTTTTGTTCTTTTTTCTTTTACACGTGTGAGCCCAAATTGGGTAACCCAATTTGCACTTCCTTGTTGTGATTTTCAGTAAATTAGTGAAAACCCGGTTTTATTAAAAGTTTGTCTAAACCAAATTTGGTGTTTTTTAAGTTGAATAAAATATCGATAAGGTGAAATGATAATATTCAATAATTTGAGTAACTTTTGTAGATGATATGAGACTTTTGTGAACGGTATAAAAAAAATATCTTGTATATAGAATTATGATACAATTTACTTTATATGATAAAGCTATGCTATATGAGAAATATGAGTAAACATTTTTTAAATTAATCTAAACGCAAGACAAAGTATTGACTATGAAGTAATTTAAAGTTTGTTTTTAAGAAACGTTCAAAGCACATCCTTTAATCCTTAATTAATGTGTAGTTATATAGTGCGTTGCACCAGGTTGCTACTACTTTAATTATTCCTTATGATTATATGTATTTAAAATTTATGGTGTTTTTTTTTTTTTTTTATTTGCAATTATGTACAATTGATACTTGGCTTAAATTAGAAGGTTAAATAATTTACCTTTGCATATATTTTGAAACACATCTTAACAAGCTAAAGTAACATTAATCCTTAGATTTGCTCCTATGATTATTGAGTTTTGTCCACTTTATAAGATCAAAATATTTCATACTAACTTCGCTAGAAATTCAAAGCAATGCCCAATGAGAATGACTGAATCAACAATCAGCATGCAGCATTGTAGCTAGAGGCAGGTGCAATTTTATGCTTACAAACAAATTATGGCTTATGTCATTAGTCATTGTTATATAATTCGTATTTTTTAATTTTTTTGACGGATATATTTAATATTATTTTATTTTAAAGTGTATAGTACCTCTAAACAATTTGGCTATTTGCGGAAAATTGGGACAAACTAACTTCTTAAAAGGGTCAATAATAATGTTCCATGCCGGATTATAAGACAAACTAGAGTATACTCTCGGCTAATTTGGATTAGTAGCTTTTGTCAATTTCTTTGAACATTGATTCACTCAAATTGTTTACAATTGTATTGAAAGATTATAAAATAAAAGTTAACAATGGAAAATATGTTGCATGGAGACCTTAGATCAACATGCAAGTGAAAAGTGATGCATGCGGAAATTTACGAAAATTAATTTGTTTTACAAATAGTCCCTCCGTTCTTTTATTATTATTATTTATTTATTTGCATCACTTAAAAATGTACAAAATTTTAGGAGAGTAATATAGCATTGTGAGTGGGTGAATAAATTATTAAAATAAAAGTAAAGATAGGGACAATGAAAGAGAAAGTATGTAAGTAAGATAGGATCAATTTCTTGCCCTCCTCTCTATTTTTAAGTATTTGAGCCACAAATACTGGATTAAAAAAACATAAGAATTCAGATTTGGATTTTGGACAATGTCCTTCGCTCTTTAAATTACCATTACAAAAACAAAATGTACCATAACCAAGGATAATCAAGACTTCTTTAAAAAAAAAAAAAAATTGGTAACCTAATTTTATATGAGTTTCAAATGACTCATTTACCATCATTGCCTAAATGTTAATTAGAGAACTAATTGACTAAGGGCTTGTTTGGTTCACCTTATTTTGACTTATTTGATTTGCTCTAATCTAATCTGGTGTGATTTGATCTGATCTGGTCTGATTTGACCAAACTTTAACCCTAGGTGTATTATTTTATTAATATATAATTATCATAGTTTTTTCATTACGAAATTAAAGATATTTAGCGATAAAATACCACACATAAAACGATAAAGTGTGTCACAACCTATTTTTCTGGTCAATTATGAACTTATTTTTTCAAAGCTGATCTGATGTGAACTTATTTTTTAAAAAATACTACCTCTGTCCCCTTTTGATAGTCCCTTATGGGCTTTTTTACGGGAATTAATGAACACAAAAATGAATAGTTAAAGTACATTGAAAAAGTAAATTGACATTGGGTATGTAAAAAAGTAGAGAGAGAAAGTAATAAAAATACATGGGAAAACAAAATTTACATGGAAAAGTTAAATTTGCACATATATTGTTGCAAATTGGAGGGAATTTTGGTAAAAAATCAATATTAATAATTGTTGGAAAAAGCAAATGGGGTGAACATTTTGGGACTAAAATTTGTCTATAAGGGACTATCAAAAGGGGACGGAGGGAGTAAGTAAAAATAAGGAGAACTAAACATGGACTATAAGCGTACAATGAGTAGTTGTTGAATGTCATGATGTTAAATTTAAGATTGATTAGTGGTACAAACTTTTTTTTTGGATTAGTGGTATAAACTTGATTTTAATTTCTTTCGGTTTTAATATTGTTTAGTTTGTCATAATTTAATCCCTGCCTTAGTAACTGGTGGTTGACAATTAACCTTTCCAAAAGTGGAAAATATAGGATGATTGATTCGTCAACACATATGCCGGGCTGGTTGGTTATTGAAATTGAAATTTGAAACCCTCATAGCATAGTCTCATAGAAACTATGTTAAATCCAAATTTTTATTTCATCTAAATACCAAATTGATTACTTGAAATCAATATGACCCTTGATTGGACACTTTGTTTTGGGCTAAAATTAGAAGAAGAAATTATAAAATAATCATGTTCAACTCTTGGATATATACCCATGTCTGATATAGTGACATTTTAATTTTAAACAAGATTGAGTAACGTAGCAAGAAAAAAAAAAAGAGCAAAAACTTCATAAATGCAACAAGTTTATGACTTTATGTTAACTATATTCTCACTAACGTCACTAAGGGTCTGTTCTCATACGATTATTTTCAGTTCAGCTCACTTCAGCTCTAATAAGTTCAGTTCACTTCAGTTCAATTCAACTCCTAATTTCCTTCACTTATAAAAAAAATTCATTTCAGTTTACTTCAATTCAGTTCAGTTCAGCTCTAATAAGTTCAGTTCATTTCATTTCAGTCAATAAGAACAGGCCCTAAGATATATACTTTATTTTTTATGATGAATTTCATTCATTCTCTCTTGATCATGGAGATTGTCAACCCTAAATGTTAACCAAATAACACTCTAAGCATAAATGATGCATTAATAATAAATGCCAACAAGCCACAAACAAAAATCTAGGAAGAATGCAACTTTAGAAGATATTTAAGACATCATGTCCATAGCCATCACCTTCTAGTTCTTCCAAGTTTAACATGGCGCTTGAACATTTGTAAAGCCGTTTTAGATTGTTAAGAATCTCTTATTTGTGCACTTGTTGATTTTCAATGGTTTATACAAGTGGTAATTTAATTAATTAATTATAGTTTTAATGGAGGAAATATAATTGTAATCTAAAAAGGGTAAGGATGATGTTAGTATCCTCCAATCTTTGTGGTTGATGTGTTTAGATTGCCACTAAGATAATGTTTATAAAAAGGGTACAACCTAGGAATAGAAAAGTGACAAAGAGTTAGGTTGGAGTGAGTTTGTTGATACTTGGAATGGTTGTCGCATGAATGGAGCCACCATCAAGATATTAACCTTTAAAAACCAATTATATTTTAAAAGGAATTGTTATGTTTTGCAACAAGGAGAATGTCTTGACAATTCAGTTGAATCTTGCAAATTTCAACGATGGAATTTCAATCCGGTGACCTTAGCTTTTTTTATTTAGATCGAGTCTACAATCTAATAACTACGGTATATATTAATAGTCATGTGAATTATGTATTCTCTTTTATATCGTATTAATATGATAAAACAATCTTATAATCATGTGTTTATTATACCAATTACTCTGTGAGTTGTGTCGTGTGATTATATAATCTTTTATTGTATTGACTAATTGACTTTGTGTGATCCCAATTGTTATATGTTCTAAGACTTCTAACACCTCCACATAGAGGTTGAGTTTATTTTTTCTTGTCATTTTAATATACCCTTCATATATCTTACACAAACTTTTAAAAACCTTTTTTTTTATAGAACTTCTCTACAAAACTTATAAGACTCTATAGACAAAGTAATTACCAACAATAAAAAAATAATTAATAAAAAAAATGAGTGTATGTTTGTAATTTTTGAAATATATATAAATCAAAATTCAATTTACATTATTTGCACTATGCGTTTAATAATCATCTCATCATCATCAGGGACATCATGTACAACTCGGTCTTTACAATCTATTAATCCTAAGGAATTACACTCTACAAAATTAGGGCATGTTTAGCAACAATTTTGGGAGTAAGTTTAAGTGTTTTGATTATTGCCCAACTCATACAATAGTGTTTAGCAAAGTTGTGGTGGACATGGTAACGTTTTAGCTAGTATCAATTACCGAACACCTTCACCTAATAGCTTATTTGTGACCACTACCTCATATAATATAACTACTCGTATAAAATTACATCTACTCCTGTAACTAACAAATAACAACTACTCATATTTATTACCACACCTAATTTTACCTAACACATCATTAAGGTAAACTTATAACCTTCAAATATACTCCGTATTACTTCTAACATTAGCACAATAGACCACAAAATAAGGCCTAGAGGCTCTACACCGATAGCTATAACCCAAAATAGCATATACTGCTAGTCTTACTAAAGTTATTCACATGTGACAAATTCGATTCAATGCATATTCTAAACAAAATTAAATGCTTCACAAGAGTAATGGTTGAATATAGTACACAAAGAATTAAATTTACCTCTACCTCCACCTACAAAAACAACTCCAAAATACTGTTTCACCAAACATCATTCCCCCATTTTTAGTACATTGATCTAATTCGAGTTTAAACTTGATCAAATCACTAAAAACTCGCAAATTAACAGTATAAAATGAACAAAATTCCCGCGGAAAGAAAGAGTAACAATTAAAATAATCCATTTTAACATCCAACCCCACGCGTCAATCTCACTGTTAACCAATACTCTCATTCCACGTCATCCCCTTCTCTCATTTTCTCTCTCCTCCCATTATAAATACCCTTCATCCCCCCTTCATTTCTCCCAAATCATTTCCATTTCTCTCCTATTCCCATCCTTAAAAAAAAAAAAACACATCAAAAATTCAAAATCCCAATAATCCCAAATTTAAAAAAAAACAAAAATAAAAATAAAAATCTATTATCCTTGTTTGTAAAAATCGAATCGAAAGAGTCGTAAAAGGTAGTTTTTGACAAAAAATATCGCAAGAGCTGGCTATCATTAACCAAACAGCGCTGGAGTCCGCTGCAAAACCAGCAAGCAGCAGCAGCAATAACGAAGAAACAACCAACAAAAAAGTGGTTGTTTCACTATATGAAGCCTTAGCCAACCGTGACGCTCACGAGGTTCAGAAACTTCTAGCATCTGATCTCGAGTGGTGGTTCCATGGTCCGCCCTCCCACCAGTTTCTCATGCACCTTCTCACCGGTACGACATCTGCTGACGCTCGAGATTTATCCAATACTTTCCATTTTACCCCTCAGTCTATCGTAGCCTTCGGTTCTCTTGTCATCGCCGAGGGCTGCGATCACACCCGTTCGATCTCCTGGGTGCACGCTTGGACGGTTAATGATGGGATAATTACTCAGGTTAGAGAGTATTTTAACACCTCTGTTACTGTTACACGTGTCGGAAATCGTGCTCCTAAGGGTAATATTGACCTTTCTGCTCCGCCGTCCGATCAGAATCAGATTACTGGTGCTCGTCATCATCATTGTCAGCCTCTTTGGGAGAGTAGTCTTTCGGGTCGGGCCGGGAAGTCGGTTCCGGGCTTGGTTCTTGCTTTGTAACCGGGTTTGGTCGGGTCAGGTATGGGCTGAACGAGGAATGTATGGTTTCTGGGTGTTTTAAATTAAAATCAGGTTTTTAAAGAAGTGAAATTACTTTATTACCCTTTTGTGTCCTTGGGTTTTCTAGAAATGTCGTCGTCGTGGTGTTATTGCTATGTAATGGGTCACTGTTCCTACTGCTGTGTAATAATAATAAAACTGTGTCGTTTTAATAATTTTTTTTTTTGTCTTATTCAGCATTTACACGCATCGTATGTATAATATGAACGGAGCTCGCTTGAGAAAAAAAAAAAGATAAGGAAGGTTAAGTATGTAAACGTAATAAAAAAGGAATGAAGTTGAGAGTAAAATGATCTGAATGACTTAAAAGATCCTCAAAATTCCTAATCCGGTTTGTTAAGCTGATGTCAGCTAAATGTTAATTGACGGGATCTTTGACAAAGCAGCCGTTGAGATGTTTTTATTTTTTTTTAATCATTTGTTTTAATATTAATTGGATGCTATTGGTTCCTTAACTATGTCACGCACTTACAACACGGCAACACCACTTTGATATGAACTTATAAAGATAATGCATATTTTTACTAAGGTTCATCATTGAATTTCTAGAATATAAACAGCTTTCGACTCATTTTGCACTCATCAAGACAATCTTAGTAAAAAGGAGAGAATACTCTGTAATTGTTACGAGTAGTTGAATGACTTTAATCGAACTGTATAGAAACTACAACATTTTCTTGAAAAGGTTGAAGTTAAAAGATTGGTATAAATGCACACATGAAACATTTTCAATTTTGTTGTGACCAGTCAAACAAGTTTACTCATTTTCTGGAAAGTGGATGCTCAGATCACAACAATTGCAACTTCACGAGGTTACTTGGAGCCCTTGTAGCCTCTTAGTAACTGTATAGTTTTAAAGACACTGCGCATGTTAAAGACCAAAACGTATAGTTTTCTTCATATGACTTCCTCTATTCCCATATATATTACTCCGTATTTTATTCAATTTCCTATGTATAATCATTGACTCATTGTGCGTGTTAAAGACCAAAACGTATAGTCATGTATTCTCCTTATTTCAAAATAATTGACACACTTTTTTACACACATTCACTCCGTAAAATAATACTCTGTAGATGAGGACTATTTACTTTTTATACAGTACTACAAGCATGTAATTTTTTTTTTCTTTTTATAATACTATCTTTAATTCTTTATACAAGCGTGAAATTAGAATTATGACAAGAACCACCACTATTGACTTCCAATTCCCAACAATTACTTTGTATTATAGCTTAATTTGGATTGTACTAGTTTAGTAGTGGGTCAGTATATTGCTAGCTTCAAGTCTTCAACAATTAGCTAAAGAGCAAGAAGTATTGACATCATACTCGAGCGTATTACACTATTACTATGTTACCACTCGACACTCGTAGTAGTACAGCATATTACAGCGACCTAAAGTGAACAAGGCAGCACAACATATTTAGACGTTCTGGGTTATATGCTCAACTTGCTCCTTTACAAAGTAGTACCAAGTAGAGAAAAACTTGCCCATCATTCAAATACAATAATGCTTCTTTTGTTTTTCTTTTAGTTGAAATTTTGATTTTCAACGCTATTTATATACTTTTAAGTTCTATTTGTAATTTATTTTTAACTAAAAACATAACATTAGATTTGTCGATCTCCGCATTTACTTAATTTTAACTATCAAATGTTCATAATGTTTACCTACAGATAAAAAGTGCGTCACCTGGAATAGAAGAAGTATTTCGAATTTGTAATACTCCATTTGTTATTAAAAGTTGTTCGTTTCTATTTGAATTTTCTTAAAAATAATTACCATATAGGAACTTTACAGACAAAAGAATTAATGAAATACTACAATTTCCTTTTATAAAAAAGGTACTACAATGCAAATAGTATTTGGACTAACCCTATTTAATCATAAATTCAATAATATAATTACGGATGATGCACTCTGAGTCTTCAAGTTAGTTGAGCGTTGAGCAAAGGTTTCCAATGTAAATGTAGCTTTTGAATTTGGCCAATTGTAGCTCTTTGGACTTAGCTTTTGGATTAAAATGTAGATGTAGCTCTTTAATTCACTTGCGCATGTGGACCCGAGTGTATAATAGACTTGTTGCGTTAATGATTGTTGACTGATTTGGATGGACTCTTGCTATCATTTGGCTGGCATACCTAAAGGTTAAGGAATGGGCTGCTTCAACTTGGGTTCCTAAGCAATGATAGCATAAGCACTCAACGTCAATACAATTTTCAAGCATGGCATACTATATGATGCCGAAATAGATATCGATATCAATACTAATCAAACGACTCTCTACATTTATCATTTATGATATTTTTTTTTTGGCTTTGTTAACATTTTAAACTTCCTTACACGTAAATAAAGTCATAAAGAAGGCATCATCATCATATATAAATATTATGAATAAACGTAGTATATAACTTCATCAAAAGTAATACAAGACTTTATCAAAAGCAAAACACACACATACATTAAAAACGTATCAAAGAAAAAATACTTGCAATTAAACTTTTTGGACTATCTAATAACTTATGATTGTCAAAATCAGGCAGGCTAGGCTAGACATGGCCTAAGCTCACTTGCCATTATATATATCGTTTATGCATGTCTAATCCAAGCTTAAATAGTACCCTAGCTTGGCTCACGACATTTTGCCGTGCCATTTATTGTGATGTTTATTTTGAATCATGCATCGAATTTATGCCACGAACGGATCAACTCAACCTAATGCCATCTTTATATGTACAGTACTTTTTTTTTTTTTTAAAAAAGAATCTTTATATGTACTTGTAAATGAGTAGTTTTGGCATTGTGTAACCAATAATTAGCCATAAACTTATGAAAGCTAAGGCATGCACGTGTTAAAACCTCAATGAGCTGAGCTGTTCTAAGAAACACTTGCTACCACACGTGCGTACCATTCCATAACCACTCCTTTTTTAGCTTATGAATGTTTTTTGGAAATGTGGACAGGATTTCCCATTTAAGCTAAATATTATTTTATAATCTTTTAAAAAATTGTTATTGGGACCCACTATGTTGTCTAATTGCGGGTGCATGGTATTTTCATGCGCGCACCGTCCATTACATTATCCACACAAGCATTTTGATTATCAAGGCCAACTAAACCTACAATTATTGACTTAAAATAATGCTTTAATGTCTAATATATATCCACTTATTTTACTTTTTTTATATTTATTTATTGTAGTTTGTATTTATGTACCTCAAATTTCTGATGGCATTAGCAATTGCTGTGTTGGACATCTTGATTGATCATGATTAACACTATGTTTAAGTGTTTAACAGCTAAATTGAATAATATAACTTCTTAATTAACCTAATTATTAATTGTTATTGATATGCAGAATCAAAAAGAATATGTATGAATATTCTAGAAAATTATTAGCCATCCCTTTGTTAGACAACTTAACCAGCCAAATCACTTTGTTGAATATCTAAATCAAGATCAATTATAAAAGAACACATAGAATCTGCATGATTAATAGTAATTTAACAATTACTTTGTACTTCATTTGTAATTATGTGATAATTTTGCATTAAAAAATAATTACCATAATAACAATGATTAGCACCATAATTAAAAAAAAAATGAAAATTAGAGATTGCCAAATTAAAAAATGGCAACAATGCATATGTAGAATTTGACACATAGGAATACACATGCCGACCTACAAGTATATAATGGGAGCCAAATAGATAATTGCAAAAGGCTGGTATTGATTAGAAGTTCAATTTTCCTTGCAAAGTAGCAAAGTAGAAATAAATTCATGATTCCTTCATGATATTACTAGCAAAGTAGCAATACATTCCTTGCAAGACAATTAGTTTATGACATTTTAACTTAAATTATAAAAGTAGACAACTATTTCAAAAAGAATAAATGTAGACGATTGCATCACAAAATGTAAATCCTCAATTATACATAGTACAAATAAATTATGTATTCCCTCCAATTTTTTTTATATGCATCACTTTGACAATTGCAATATTCACATATTATGGTTGACTTAATTTTTTCACCTCTAAAAAATAAATAAACGTTATTATATTATATATTATTAGATTCGTCATAATGTCTAGTTTCATAATATAATTTTGTTACAATTTTTACTAATACACAATTAAAGATATTTATGGTCAAAGTAGCATCTCGGCAAATGTGTCGGTCAAACTGATGCATAAAAAATAAAAAATAAAAAATAAAAAATAAAATAAAAAAACAGAGGGAGTATTCTAAATTATTAGTGTAATCTATTGTATAAGACTACGGTATTAACTCATCAAAAATTATCGACTTGTTCATTTCAATACATGGCAAACGTAGTGTTTAGAAAATTTAATTTTGTTGTGGATATGATAACAAGCTAGAAACATATTCTTGTGAATAATAATGATCAAGGCATATTCTTATCACGTGGTAACCAACAAGAGTTGGCTCAAGTGGTAAGCAACTTGATGTCGCTTAAGGGAGGTCTCGGGTTCGAGCCTCACCGTACGCAGAAATTCTTGTTGGGAGACTCACCCACCATAAGCCAGGTGTGCTACCCGAGTCGGATCCGGATGTAGTCGGAGCTAAGCTCCGGTGAACCGGGTGGGCAACCTTAAAAAAAAAAAAATATTCTTATCACGTGGTAGCTTAGATTCCTACAAGGCTACAAGTATGATGTTCCTAACATAGTAACATACTAACATTGATATTAATAATATTGCAACCACCTAATATTTCATTCCAACGAATGAAGCATATGCAATGTATACGAATATTCTTCCTGTTTTTCCCCTCTTTGGCTGGTGCCGCACTCCATTTCACTTTGATGAATTGTTCTTCACGACTTCACCCTACAAAAAAAAAAAAGGTTCCTTTTTGGTGTTCTTATTTGAAATTTTTTGCCAGTTAAAATCAAAATTGGAACAAATTTGACATGCTTTTAATGATCATTCACGTTGAAGGAATAATTCTGATTCGCGATAGAAAATATTAATCACTTTTTATTACGGAGTAACTTTTAAGATAAACTTATTTTTCCAACACCCCTTGCTTTATAAAATGATTGTTTTTTTTTTTTTACTAATCACTATATTATGTTGTCACTGTCATATTACAAAGGGCATATGGTAGATAGATTTATTGAACCATAAACCTCGGATGATTATGATGCAATGCGTTACAAACTTGACAATTATGCTAATTTAATTAAGTTTTTCATTCGAGGATGACTTTTATTGTCATCAAAGCATTACATGCACCTACCATAGCATAGGTGATCACTTATTAATAAAATGACGTTAATTAATCCTAAGATGACTTTCTAGTATACCATATGTCTTATAAATCATCTATCTTATCTTAGAACTTGCGTGTATTATTCTTGTAACTATTATTATCATAAAGTGTACGGTGAAGAAATTTCCGGCCTAAAAATACTCCCTTCGTCCCTAAATTACATTCCTACTTCTCTCTTTATGTGTGAAATAAATGCTAGAATTAGGAATGTAATTTAGAGACGGAGGGAGTACCATTTTTTCTTACCTTGCAAAAACATCAAAGAGGACTACAAGAAGTCAACAGCCCAGAGGTTGCTTTTCTCCAACTGATGAAGTAACACCAATTACTCCGTAATATATTTGTCAAATATTAGGACATCAACATGATAAACTACCCTTGGAAATTCAGCAAAATGATAAAGTAATTTTGGTCTTTACGCAAAAATATCGAAACTTTTACAAAATTCTAAGAGGTGAGTAATTAAAACATTACTACATTGTCATAATTTAATCAACAAGCTAAATATACATCACGACATCACCCCTTTTCAATCTTTCATATTGTTTATTACATACTTTTGACAAAGGTTAGAATAGATGGACCGAAAGTGCAATAATAAAAAATAAAAATAAAAAAATAAAATAATAATAATAAAAAAAAAGTAAACCTGATTATGCATGTCAAAATGGAAATTAAAGAATATAATTGCACTTGGGTTAGTGTGAAAAGTAGTTGAAATCTCTCACCCAACAATGAATACTGTGCTTTTTATCTACGAAGTATATACATATATCTGGTACAACTGGCTAGCATCTTATAATTCGACCCAAAATCCAACTTCAACTTGAAATCACATGCCATAAAACAAATATATTCTTGTTCCAAACATGAGACAACTTGTTTCAATCTAAATCATTTGTTGGCCTCCTATTAGGGCCTGTTCACATTTACTTAATTTCAATTCAGTTCAACTCTAATCAGTTCAATTTAATTCAGTTCAGTTTAACTCTAATCAGTTCAATTCAGTTCAGTTCAGCTCCAATCAGTTCAGTTCAGCTCCTAATTTCTCTCTCTCATAAAATATTCATTTCAGCTCAATTCAGTTCAGTTCAGCTCCAATTAGTTCAGTTCAGTTCAGCTTCAATAAGTTCAGTTCAGTTCAGTTCAGCTTCAATAAATTCAGTTCAGTTCAGTAAATGTGAACAAACCCTTAATATATTGTTAGCAGTACTCCTTTTGTCTTTATTCAATTGACACACTTTTTTTTTATAAAATCATCTACTTCTTCCGTGTTTTTTTAAGTGATACACTTTGACCGGCACATAGTTTTAGGCAATTTAATTGACTTAAATAAAATAAGAGGTAAGTGGGGTAGTGTGGTATTAAAAAATTGTTAAAGAAAGATAGTGGGGTTAATAGTTTATTGAAAAGTAATGAATGTGAGAGGAAAGATATAATAAGAAAGTGGAAAAGTATTGGTTGAGACGGACTCACCATGAGTCCGCCGCCACCACGGTCTCTCGCCACTAGCCTACCTCAACCTTGACCCAAAAACTCACACTTGGACTCCAACTCACAAACACCCACCTCGACCATCACCGGAAACACCCACCCAACCTTGACCTCAGCCCTAACCAGAAACACCCACCCGACCCTGACCATAACCCCCCACCTCGTCCCCCACTTCGACTTGACCCAGAAATGCGTGAATCTTGGTCACCGAAAATCTAGCTATTTCAATTAAGGTGGGGGTGGTCGTAGTTAAGGTAGGGTGATGGCCTGGGGTGGTGGTTTCGGTTCAGTGGGTGCAAGGTTGAGGAGAGAGAAAATGTTGTGTCATGGAAGAAGAAGAGGGTAAGTGGTGAAGGAGAAAATATGGTCAGGTATTAAGTGTTTATTGTTTGGTATTTGATTGTTATTATTTGGTATCTAAATGTTTATTGTCAGATATTAGATTAGTATTGTCGGGCTTTAGATTAATATTAATTGGTTTAATATTTGTCAGGAATTAAAAAATTTTAGTCAGAAATAAGGTTATTTTTATCATGAATATCATAACTAAAATAAAGATGTTAGTCACGATAAGATAATTTTAATCATGAATAAGACTATTTTAGTCAGGTATAAGATAATTTTTATCAGGAATAAGACAATATTATCGATTTTATAAAATGTTGGCGCACGGGCTTTGGTCGGGTTTATCAGGCCCGCGCCTTAATGATTATGGGCTTGGTCTCACGTGAGTCCGGGGTCACACAAAAAGTTTTGTAAAAAAGTAGTAGTGGGTTTGGATGGGGACTATGAGAGGAGATAGATATAATAATATTTTAATGTATTTTTTTGCCAAAAAAGGAAGTGTATCACTTAAAAAAAACACGGCCGGAAAATGGAAAGTGTATCACTTAAAAAAACACGGAGGGAGTATATACTTATTTACTCGATAAACTTCTCATTATTTCCATTATCGTCATAATCAAAATGCACCTCAAACATAAGAGAATACTACCTCCGTTAACTATTATTTGCAACAAAGGAATATTTTATATCTCACAAATAATACCTCTTTGTTGCATATAATAATTAACGGAGGTAGTATATAAATTGATCTCAATCCAAATTGCTATTAACCCCATTCAAACTGTACTAAATCAATCCAATAATTATAGTGCATTTTATTATCATTATTAGCAAATAGGGAATAAATCAATTTTAAAAGACTCAAATATGATAATCCCAATCGAATTAACCCTATCAAACATAACATAAACAACATGTTTTGCCAACTTTTCCAATCAATCAACCAGAAAATATGGATATCCTATTTTTTTTTTTCTCATGTTCTTATTACCCACAATCTGGCCCAAATCAATTTTCTAAATTGGGCCTACTATTATGTTCAAATTCCTTGAATGAAAAAATCGGCCCAAATTTTTTACAACTCACTGAGTTAAAACAAATCGACTCGCACTTGCACTCGCACCTCAATGAAATTCTTGCAAAATTCTCTCATCTCATTCAACAACAAACCTTCAAGAGACCAAATCTTTCCACCATGAAAACCAGATAACATTACACCCCATTTTAATTACACTAATTAATCTCCCATTTATCCCATAAAAATCACATCTTTATTCATAATCTTCCCTTAATTCATTGAATTTCTCTCTCCTCCAAATGGGTAAATCACTACCTTCAACAACAGGATTAAAGAACTTTGCCAGAATTATAACTTCTGAAAGAATCACCCCTCCAAAACAAGTCAAACCCAGATCACCAAATCACAACAAAACATCTGTCTCAACTTCACAGACACAACCCCGAGTTGACTCGCTCAAACTCGGGCTGAAAATGGACAACTCGGTGAGTCGAACTCGGGTTCCTTTGTCGGAGGTGGTTGTGGATTGTGCGAGGCGGTGGTTTCAAGACACTCTTAAGGAGGCTAAAAATGGGGATGCTACAATGCAGGTTTTGGTGGGTCAGATGTATAACAGTGGTTATGGTGTTCGAAAGGATACTGAGAAGGTAATTGGAAATTGGAAGTACTTGTATTTTTTTTTCTATTTATTTATTTATTTATTTATGCAATTCAATTTTGTGGGAAATTGATATCACAGTGTATGTTGGTGTGTTATAATTATTGTTGAATTAGTTAGCGGTTTTATTATTCATGTGTGTGAGGATGATCAATCTTGGTTGAAAATGTTGGCATGTTTGGGAAATGTGATGCAATAATAGTACGATTTTGATTTGTCAATTGTGAAAATGTTTTTTGGGTTATGGAATTATGTGGATTGATACTTAATACTTAGATTGAAAATTTGATATTGACATAGACTTTGGAAGGAATGTAGACCATACATGGTTGATTGGTTGTGTATATATGTGTTTAAGTTGGATTTTGATGTTTGAGTGGGAAAATTTATATTGTATTATGGTTTGCAAGCAATACTCATTAAGCGCATACTAGCTTAAAGAAAAAGAAGCTTTCTTGTTTGTGATATGTTGGTTGTCTTAGCCTTCCTCTTTGGTTGTAAGATTAGGTGTTTGGCTGAATTTAAGTGATATTGGGATTGATATGAAAGAGGATTTTTGCTAGGCAAGCCATTTGGGGAATAGAAATGGGACAGGAGTTTGCTGATTTTGCTCAAGCAAGAGAACTAGCTCAAAGTTGGTTGCTAGAAGGCTTAGAACTTGTCATTGCAAAATTCCATTCAATGCTAGGCTAAATCAAGAATCATATTGGTTTTATGTATATGAAGGGAAAATGCTTTTATCACACTTTCTAGTTTCTACAGTCTATGCTACAATGCTACAGAGTTTTTTTTGCGCACCATAAGGCCTCCCCTTTCTCGGGTCAAAAAAAAAAAAGGCCTCCCCTTTCCTTTATGCGAGGAGGGATTCATATGGAAGGTGGGTGTTAGTGTGTTACTCCAAAGGTGTGACCTTGTTCTGACAATTTTAAATTCTGAAAGAAGCCTTGAACTTCAAGGTACTTGATCAGTATGCTATAACTTATGTTGGTATGGTTTTTTCACTTAACATGCCATTTACAGATTTTACACGAACCTCTCTTGTGCTATGTTAACCAGGAGGAGTGTGAGGTGCACCCCTCACATCATTCTTCCTTTTCTAGATCTGCTTATCAGCATATTTGCACAAAAGTGTGCTTTGTATGTGTGATACATACACCTCTGCCTCGTTCAGAAAATCTTGTTAGTGCCGACTGTTTTAGTGCTTAAGATTTTAGTTAAAAGGTGAAAAATGTGTTATAGCATCTGGTAGTGTGACCAATAACTTGCTTTACTCATGTAATCCAGGGGCATAATTGGATTAATATAGCTTCCAAAGGAAGGTCTTCTGCGTGGAAAGTTAGCAATAAACAGCCAGGTTTGTCTTGTTCCAAATTTCAGCTTAGATTTGAAGTTTATCATTGCTTATATCTTCCTTCTTATAGGGTACAATGTAAGTGACTCAGAGTCTCAGGATCTCTAAGACACCAGAAGCAACATGTAATACTATGATACAGGCAGAAGGAGGATCCAATTGTGAGTTGTTTTTGTATTTGTTTTTCAATCTAGACACTGTAGTACCAAAAGTAGCCATGTATATCAGTATATGTATGTTGTCATTTGTTTATATGGCCATGAAGGCAATGTTTTCTTTAGTATATGAGGAACATATTTGATGATATATGGCCTTTTACAAGTCGATGTTACATTTTTTCACAAGGTATTGAATATTTACATTTGCTTGGTAATGTTTCCTATCCCTCAAGTAAATGCTGTGAATTCAAGTGAATGTATTGAAGCATATGCGTTGGCTAAATCATGATTATGAATAGCATTTACATTTAGTGGAGAAATGTAGGTCGAGTCAACATGACATAGTAGCTTGGTTGTCTTGAGACCATTTTTCTTGTCCTATCTAAAATTGCAGTTTTGTTGACTGCTTTCTCAAGCTGCCTGACCACATTAATCAGCTGAAAGCGAAATAAAAAGTGGGCCAAAACGCATTTGCCACACAAACATGGCCATCCATTGCTAATATTTACACTTGCATGTGATGATATGACAATATACAAAGAATGCATCATTTTAGTACATAATTTTGTTGTGCTCCATTTGAGATAGCTTTTGAATTTTTCTGCTTGTAAGTTAATGGTTAGTGTGTTTTTGTGGTCCTCGCAGAAAAGAAAAAAGAAATATGCCATTTCTCCCCTCTCTTTCTGTCTATGTATTGGACTTAGAATAAGTCAGCCTTAAATCAACCTAGTCGGTCATAAGTACATGTATCCTCTTAATAACAATGATGTGATAGACTACATTTTACGACATTAAGGTGGGGAGGACTTGAGCCACTGAACAGGATTCACAGGATCATACTACTCAGAGATTGTGCTTTGTGCATTTCTGGGGTTCCGTTGCAATTAGACTAATTTCACATTCGTGTTTCACTACATTGCATGTTGAACCAATTTGTGCCAATTGTTTCTTGCAGTTGCTCGAGGACCTTTTCATATTCCAAGCATTCTTATCAGGTTCCGATATTTATTTACTCACTGTTTTACTGCTCCTAAGTACTTTACTCTTATTGGCTTTCTTAAGCATTCAAACATATAAAATTTCCAAATCTATGGGATATCAAAGGTACATGCCTATAAATCTTACAACTGGCTTTTAAAGAAAACTTTTCATTAACCACTTGTTGCTGGGATGAGAAGATGGTCACCCTTCTTACTGGTATTGCAATATTTGGTCATTGTTTCATATAACACCGTATATATGTAGATTATGAAGTATGTAATTTACTGATAGAAATGGTAAGTTTGTTGGCCGGAAGTTTTAATTTCCTTGTATTGATACTGCTAAAATACAGGAGTAATTGATAAACATATACACTGATGTACAATATACATACTATTCAACAAAACCAATGTTGTACAACATTAATGCTTTTCTGATTATTTCTGTCTTCATTCAGATTGCTTCCATTGAAGCTGAGTATTTGTAATTTGATTATCACTTTCACTGTGTTTAATCTATCTTCCTTCACGTCGATCTTTTCTCCATTCCCATGGCTCCTCTGGATTTTTCGAAGCCCATAGCCCTACCCTCTTAGCACGTGCTTCTTTCTCCCACTGTATCAATCATCATTATGTACAATTTTAGTGTAAGAATTTGGATACAAGCAGAGTAAATTGACAATATGATGTTTTTTTTTCTTACATTAGCTAGCTCTGCACGGCGGTCATAGGCTGCGTAGTGCCATGCTAATCCCTTCTTCAGCATCACTTCCTGATATGAGGGTGACATATTAGTTTCAAAGGGACAGATTTACGATAATTGGGTAATCGATAATTTTGGAAGTTAAAAAGAACAAAGCTATGGAATAATATTAGAACTAAGATCAATGAGCACACTAATATCACAATCCGAAGACTGAGACATAGCTTTCCATGAAAGGGTTATTAGCTTTACAAGACAATGGCAAGGGAGTGAAGTACCTGTGCAAATATGCCATTGCAGTAGATGTCCCCAACATAACGACCATAACGGTCTTCTTCATAAACGAGAACCCTTAAGCTCTTTCCTTGTACAAGATTTGCCAGCTCCTCTTTCGCCTGCTTCCCATACGGCATTGCACTCTCAGGTGCATCTATTCCCCTGAATTCTTTTCATAAGCATTACAAAATTGGTAGATGAAACTTGAGTTTGTACTAAGGGAATTTTATCATGATTTACAGTACCTCAATCGAATTCGGTACTTTTTGGCTAGAACCTCCTCATTTTGAACGGGAATAACCCTGTGACAAAGAAAAAATTCATGAATTTCCTATGTTTTGAGCTGCGATGACAATTAGATAAAGATCTGGAAGTACCTGTAATTCTGATCGATTATTTTCTTATGGAGTGCATCGGCCTTGGGATAGTTTTTCTGAGCACGTGCCTTTGCTCTTTCAATCGCTGCAACCTGCACTTCTTTAGGAACTGAAGATGACTCTCGAGGATCTGCAGTACTTACATATACAGTTACAGTATCTCCGTCTGCTACTGCCTTTACATCCACCTGTGTCCATCCATTTACTTCTATTTTCAGGTTAAATCTTTCTGCATTATCAGTTCGGAGCAAGAGCAAAAGAAAGTTTCTCACCGGTAAAGTATGGAGCTCGTACTTCACCCCACCAGGGTAAGCAGATGGCGCTCCAGTAGGGAGATCAACTAATGTATGAGGATGAGGCAGGTTGTAGAAGGCAAGTAAGCCCTGCTCAAATAGTATTTACCCCTAATTAGAATTATTTTCTTGTATGCTGTCTCATTTCGCTAACACATGCTTATAAGAAATCCTTGGGGCGGTGGAGCTTACCTCCACATCTGCCTTCTGGTGTCCTTTCAAGGTCGCAGTGACGAGCCTTGCTGTTTCCTCTGGGGTTCTTGGTGGGGGCTTGGCCTCCTTCCATGCTTGCAGAAGTTTTCTGTACCTAAAAGATTTAATCTCATATGAATTATATACCTTCCCACTTTTTTAATAGAGAAATTTTATGGACAACTTCCCAGATTTTTAGGCCTAGTATACTATAGTATCATAATGAACTAGTATGAGACAGTTTCACCCAAGACTGCTCGTGTGCTGTTATCAATGCGAATGTGGCCAGTATTTTGGGTAGGGGGCTGGGGGAGGGAGACATTGGTAGCAGAATTGTGGAATTTGATTATGCTCAATGGTATTGAATTTTATCATGGGAAAGAGCTGATCAACTTTCCCTTGAAATTCGACTACATTGCAGAAATGACAATCTCCTTAGAAGTATATTCTCTAAAACTATTGTCTAGTTAGAGTAAAGCTGTGTACATCCCAACGTATGAGTCTTGGTACGTCGATTAGATATTAGTCTGGATCAAGATTAGGAAAATACAGTGCTTATTTCTTGTAGACTCTGTTTGACTTTTTCTGATCAAAT
Source organism: Chenopodium album (assembly GCF_948465745.1). Classification (NCBI taxonomy): domain Eukaryota; kingdom Viridiplantae; phylum Streptophyta; class Magnoliopsida; order Caryophyllales; family Amaranthaceae; genus Chenopodium; species Chenopodium album. The sequence goes on from NC_137852.1 coordinate 1,717,002, forward strand.
CTGAAGTACTGAAGCATCTGAATTTTAGAATTAAGTTAAACAGCTTATGCAGTTGGATGGTGGTACTCACCAATTAGACTGAGCTTTCTTCGACGATACAACATGCTTACCGAGCCCTTCCGGTACCTGAAAATTAAAACATCAACATCAAACCAACCACTATTTTTTTTTCATCCTAGATGAATTGAATTGAATTTTCTTGATGATCCCATACCTGGGATGTGGCCTCAAAGTGGAGGAGATCTTGCGCGAGGGCTGAGACTCCGACACTTTGGGTAGGAACCCCGTGGCCGTGGTGGCCGTGGCTGTGGCCGTGCGGATGCGAGTCTGTGGTTGCAGGCTGACAGCAATTCTTGTAGAGAAATCTCAAGGCGTTTCCCATTCTTGGTTTTCTTAATGAGGTAGCTAATGCTTCTGTTTTTGGTGAAAGAGAGGAAGAAAGAAAGAAAAAAAGCGAGAGAAGAATTTTGTGGGGAAAGGAAAGGAATAAGAGGGTGACAGATATGATTGGTTGGTTGTTAGGATATTTTATATTTCTGTTACATTTTACAAATAGTTTGCCCCCATTAAATTCAATGAGTATATACTATGCAGGACATGGGGAGAGACGTTGTGACATTGGAGAGCGTCGGCGTTATAACTTAGGGACGGTTTTTTATTTATTTATTTATTTTTATATACGCCGTATTGAATTGGAAAGGTACACGAAATATAATGAATGAAGGGATGATTAATGGTTTATGGCACTATATATAGAATTGTATCTTTCAGGATTTGGTAGATCTTTTACCTTAAGTCTTTGATCTGTTTATCCAACTCTAGGGAGTTTTAGGACCACAGCTCATAGATTTTTGTTTAATTGTGAAAAAGTTCTGGTTTTTTTAGATTGGATGAGGCTAAATATCTACTCGTAATAATTACTAGTTACCTTATAGGCTTATATGGACTATGTTTTTTTTTTTTTTTTTTTCTTCAATAGCCCCACTTAACTCATACGTTACGATGTATGTGTTTGTGCACTCGTGTGCTAAATTGCTAATTATACTCCGTAATGTCATAATATTGGCCTTTAAACAGCATAATTTAGATTTAATGGAATTCTAATCCGACTCGTTTGACATGTCTAATACCTGTCTAGGCGTTTCCCACACCAAAACCTCACCCCAGCCAAAAAAAGGTTATTGGTGCATCTATCTACCGTAAATTAGAGATAAGAACATTGGATAACTTATACAACTTAGCTGGTGCAGTTGATTATTCTACAAGTTTACTAATAGAATATAATTAGTAGCACATACATAACGTCGGCAAACCACTTTTCTTGCATAGTCGTATAATGTTAACGCGTAATCAAGCAAGCGTATGTCGACGCTGAACCAGCCTACAATTTACAAGGTCAATTAATGGGTTAATGTTGACTTAACCTTTACATTAATGCATTTTTTTAATTGTAGAGTTATATTAGCCTTCTAAAACTTTCTTCTCCTCCTAGTCCTTCCTCTTACACTACTACACAACCTGATAGCGCGGTAGCAGAGCTGGTGCCGAGACTGAATGTCTGTGCTGCTATGCATGCTGCAGCCTGTCGGTAGTGGTGGACTGGTGGTTGTATTGGCTTCACATGACCGTCCTGGCCTCCCGTTATAAGGGGAGCATTGTTGGGAAACTAAAGAATTTCTGCTCATGGCATCTCCTATGATATTGATGACAAGCCTTGTTTTAGCATTCATGTGCAGTAGCATGGAGTACTAACTGGACTATTATATTTTATGTTCAATGATTTAGAACGTCATTTTAAAAGATACGTTTCTATTTGCTCACTTATTTTGGAAATAATTACGGAGTAGATTTCGGCAATTCAGTTTTCTTGGACTGTCAAATGGTTTGTAATAGGGATTAATGAACTCAAACAATAATTGTCTATTTGTTTATAGTGAATACGTGAGAGTATGACAATCCTAATTTGAGATTAATATATCATATTACATTGTCAAAATTTCTAGTCAAGTACTTTATAGTATTAGTAAATAAAAAGAAAATAGTAATAAACTATGTTAATATTTATACGTAGTACTTTTGTGCAAAGAGTCACTAGGACATTACAAATTATAAATAGGGGTGGGGATTGAAGATTTGAAACTATGATTTATCGTACACAAGACTTTGATCATTATCATTAGACTAAGACTTAATTGGTGACAACCCAATTAATATGATTATGTCTTGTGCTCGTTGAATCTATTCATAGTTGTAAAAACATTTCAAATTTTAATGATACTAATCAAAATTTAATTTTGAGAGTAATTCCATTTTAGAAGTAATTCTTCAAGAGTTCAAGAATTGATATAACAATTTCCTTTAAAACAAAAAAATGAGCACAATTTTTTAATGGGCTAAGTCATGCACATGATGGAACTGGGCCCAACAACGCCCAAAAAAGGCATGAGTTGTATATATCCAATCCTCTTCTGAACAAAATGCATCATAAATTCATAATCATAATCAAATATGTTCAATAGAATAATTAATAAGAAGTACTAAGTTAATGTTGGCCATTAAGTAAAAGTGTAAAATAGAAGAGCCTATGGTATGCAAGCATCATGAAATTTGCCGCCCACTGGCACTTTGTCTAAAAGAGGTATTCTCATAGACCTCAATACTGATTTATTCCGTTTTATGTGGCAGTAAGAACTAGGAAGAAAAGAAGGATAAACTTGTTACTTTTAGCCCAAACAAAGGCTTTATTTCAGGCACACGCCAATAACTTCTTTTATCTTTGGAAGAATGATCATGCTAGCACTCACTTTAAGAAGCCGTTTGGTTCAACGTATTAATCAAAGGGAATGGGAATCAACTGACCCAATTCCCTTTGTTGTTGTTTGTTAGACACCTTTTTTCATTCCCTTTACCCTCTCCATTACCCCAAATCCTTCCAACTTGATTCCCCACCCCCCTAGACTTTTCCATTCCCTTTCCTTAGCCACCCGTCTATCACCACACCCACATTAGCCACCACCCTTTTACCTTACCCCCACCACCCAACTGCCACCAGTTACACCTCCACCGCCATCGCCGCCACTTCCCTGACCACTGCCGCCCCTTCCCCGACCACCGTCGCCCACCAGTAAACCCTAATCAACAAAAATCACAATCAATTACAATAATCTTACCTCCTCAAAGCAAAGCAACTATTGCTTCCTAAGAAAACCATAAACAACCTCATCATTTTCTCTCTCCTCATCAACATCACCAACCCTCAATGTGGGAGATTGAACCTCCTTCAAAATCGACAAAATCTGACGATGATCATCATCATGGGAGAGGAGAGAGAGAAGGAAGTGGAGATTAGAGGAGAGAGAAAGGGAGTCGAAGAAAGTGGAGGAGGAGAGAAAAGGAGGTCGGAGAAGTGGGTGTGATGAGAGAGAATGTAGGATTGAACTTTGGATTTGATGTACTGTGAATGGGCGTCGAGACGGTGGATTAGGAGGCGGAGGTCCGGCGCTGAGAGTGAAGATGATGGGTCGTCGAGGTCTGATGCGAAGAGAAGATCGTGCACGTCGATGGACTTGAATACGACATCCTTGGCTGCCGAAATTGGTGGGAAGTGAAGAAATTAGGTGGTTGTCCACGAGGGAGGGGAGAGTTGTCCAAGGGCGGAGAGCGGTGGCGACAGGAAGGGGAGGGGCGGCGAGGGGTTGGGCATGTGCGGCGAGTGGTGGATTGTAATCCCCCGTATTTATAAATATATTATTAATGAAATTATATTTTATTTATAATATTTATTTGTATTTTTTTTTGGATTTAATTTCAAAAGTTTCAAATTATTTTTGGGTTTGATGAACGATTTTATTACAAAGAACTTTTTATGAACCTTTCTTCTATAATTTATGTCCAACAAACAAACCAAACCCACTTTACTTTCTTAATTGACCCATTAATTTTATGAGGCCCAATATCTTTACTTACCCTAGTACCCTCTCTCCTATAAATACCCCATACATCCCCAACACTAGTAGAATAAACTAAATGGGAAGCCCCAAATGGGAAACGGTTTTCAAAATCCGCTTCCAAAACCCCAAAAAAAAAAAAAAAACTTCTGATATGAAATGGCAAGCGGTTTTGGGTGAACCGCTTGCCAAAATGTAAATGGCAAGCGGTTAATACATTGAACCGCTTGCCAAAATGTAAATGGCAAGCGGTTTGAACTTGAACCGCTTGCCATTACATTAAAAAAAAAACCCTAATACTCACGCCTCTCATCTCACTCTCTCTCCTCTCATTCTCACGCCTCTCTTCAGATTCTCTCAATCTCTCTCCATTTCTTACTCTATCTCCTCTCATTCTCACTCTCAATCGCCTCCCCCAATTCTTCTATTTCCATTTCTCACTCTATTTTCGATCTATCTACTCTCTCAATCTCAAGCCTCCCCTCATTTTCGAGCAAAACAATGAACCAAAAAGCTCATGAAATCGAGCAAAATACGAGTTTTCAAGCAAAAATCGAGCAAACACTAGTAGGGTGGTGCATGCGTGTGGTTTTTCAAGTTTTTTAGGTCAAATTTGACCATGAAAACTCTAGATCTGCAATTTTCATGGTCGAATTTGACCATTAGAACCATAGTTTAAGCCAAAATTGGGGTTTTGGTGGATTTCAAGGTAATTTCAAGCACCACTGAGCAACTACCCACAAAACTTGACTCGTCATTTTTTTTTTTTTTCAGATTTTAATTTAATTAGGTAAGTATTTAGATATAATTTTATTTAATTTTTTTCATATAAAATTTCTAATTAAATTTCTTGCATTTTGTATTTTTTGATCTAGCTATTATTTTATTTTTTTAAATAATTGTTGGCTGGAATATGCATCTACCCACAGATCTAGACTTAATTTATTTATTTTTGTGCTTTTTTTTTTAAAGTTCAGATCGATGGGGTGGTGCGCGTGGCTGAGGGTTGAAAGCTAGTGGTGCACGTGGTCTGGTGGGTCGGTTGTGGTTGGTGGCGTCGATTGTGGTGGGTCAGTTGCAGTGGTGGGCTAGTGGATCTGGTTGCGGTGGTGAGCTGGTGGCGTTGTGTGGTGGCGGTGGTGGCAGTGCGTGCTGCAGATTTGTGAAGGCTGATTAATTTTTTTTTTTTTGGCTGATTTTATGACTAGTATCAATTTTTTTAATATGTTATTTTTGATGAAAATGTAATATTACAACAACTAATTAATGAAAATATTAATTTTTGTACATGTATTTTGATTGTGTATCAATTTTAGTGAGAAAAAAAAATTTATATTTTATAGCCCAAATGGGCAGCGGTTTTGGCCGCGCCAAACCGCTGCCCATTCTCTTCAAATGGCAAGCGGTTCTAAACCGCTTGCCATTTAAATGGACAATGGCAAGCCCCCCAAGAGCGAGTGGTTCAAAACCGCTTGCCATTGGGGGGTTTGAACCGCTTGCCATTTTGTTTTTTCTACTAGTGCAAAAAAATTCCCCACTCAAAAGGTTAGTCTTATTTTCTTTCTCCTTTGTTTCATTAGTTTGTGTAATTATAATTATTGATTATGGGTTTTGATTTTATTGTTTGAAATTAATTTAATTAGTATCAAATTGTATTTTGATGATTAAACTTAGTAATTTCAGATTTTATAAATGTTATAATTTTCAGATTTTGTAAATTTTATTACCTAGGGTTTTTAATTATTGAAAATCATGATTTTAGGGTTTTTAGGAACAATTGATTTAGGGCTTTTATAGTAATGATGTTTTGAAATTTTGGTGATTATACTACTAATTAGTTTAACTTAATTCCAGATTATTTTGAACACGTAAATTCGTGTTTTAATGTTTAGATTTCGGTTCGTTAATATTAATCCCGTTTTAATCCCGATCAGGTTCTGAACTCATCCGATTTTGACAAAAAAGTAGTGTTTTTCATGTGGAAACAATGTTTTAAGAAAGACTCTCTACCTTTGGTAGTGAGCACTGCCGTCTCGTGGCCAAATTCAGACTCTAAATATGATTTTCGGGCAGTTTTTGATTTTTAACGAAGTTTTTTTTATGCTTAAAATTTTATCCTTGAGTTTGATTAATAAAATTAATTATATTTAAAGTTAATTAAGTATAAATATATGTTTTTATTGAAGTTTAAAGAGGTTATTCATCATATTATATAGTTGGAAATTACTTGGGTTAGTAATATTAATTGTTGGTTGTTTTCTAGGAAGTGATTATTTCCTAGGAGAATTTTAAGTGATTAAAAGTGGCCAAAGGATTGTTTATACGAGGTACGTACATGTCTACTTCGTTATAAGTAGTATCATGTTTAGGTACCAAAAGGAAAGAACTTAGTTTCATGATTAGGGAACACTTGGATGGAAATTGTTTGGGTACACATTGATTTAATTCATGTGCTTATGTTTATGAGATATGTTTTGGTGAATTGATTATGTTTGTATGGAATTATGGATGCAAACATGTTGAATTATATTGGATTAATTGTTTGTATGGAATGTTGATACAAACATATTTTATTGGATTGTTTGTTAACCACATTTGGATTATTAAAGGATTGAAATTGAATGGTTTAAGTGGAATGAATTTATTAATTATTCCACAAGGTTATTATTTATTTATTTATTACTCAATCATGACTTGTTAGTATGTTGAGTAAAGGTGGATTAAGCCGAAATGGCTAGGTGGGTTGACTATGTTCAACAATTTTGAATAATTTGGAAGTTTAATGGAATTAAAGGTCAATTTGTGATGTGATCACTATTGTCCTAAATAAGATTAAAAGTGATCTGATGTATGATTGTTATGTATGGTCTTCTTGATTGAGTCGGCTATTAATTAAAATTGTAATCATGTAAAGTAACATGGATGAGTAATAAAACTCTGGAAAGCGTACACTTCTAGAGTATTGACAATTATGGGTTGGGGTACACTGTGGTAGCCCGTGGCTTTTCGAGGCTTGTTTGATCAACATGTCCTCTTCTCTTTTGGTATTTACATTTTATTTTATAATGAAAGTTAGATGGGATCCTAGACTAACTTTGTGAGAATGGAGTCGCGCCCATTCTTGCATCGCGCTAAACTTTTATTTCAAATGGTCATTTGGGACCAAATTGATTTGGTGGATTGGACAACCTGGTTTATTGCTTACTCCAAACTAAATTAATTAAATTAAATATAGAGTCAAGTGTTTGGAATTAGTTAGTAAGTATGTCGAGTCAATTGAATTGTTTAAGTGTGGAGTCTTGATTAATGAATTCACGTTGTATGTTTATTTACTTTAATTAGTTGGGCATGCTAGGTTTTGTGCGTTGTAGCTTGTATGTACTCAGCTTTGCTGATTGCGTGCTTTTGTGTGTGTCTTCTTTTGGTCATGGCCTTCGCCTTTCAATGACTCAGTGATGATCCAATTATGACAATTGTATTATTGGGGAGCAGTATGCACAGGTTAGCTTGATGATGTGAAGTTCAGGGATTTGACAAACGCATTGTCAAGGGATTGGTGTGATTGAGAGTATTCGATTCTTGTGTTGAACTTATTTATGCTTTGCTATTTTGTTTATGTTTTGATTTTGATTATTGGTTTGGTTTTAAATAAGGGCCTTACATGGTTCCAATTTGTAAGCTTTGACTTATTTGTTTCTAAACTATGTTATTTTAAAGACTTATGTTGGTTTTCCGCTACGATACTTTGATAAAGCCTTAACGTTTTAATACGTGGCGGTAACATGCCAATGGTTCTCCACTATTTTATTTAAATTAAGTGGTTTGGAAAAGGGAGAATTATTGGGGTGTTACATGGATGGGCTAGGTGGTGGTTAGAAAAGGTGGAAAGTGAAGAAATTAGGTGGTTGTGTGGTGGTGGGATTGGTGATAGTGTTTCCCTTTGTTTTTAAAACAAACAACATAGAAAATTTTGGGTAATTTCATTCCATTCTCTTTCTTTCCCTTTGTTCATTCCATTTCGTTTACCCCGTGTAAACCAAACGGCCCCTTAGACTTTTGGAAGTATAGCCATGCATTATCTTTTAATTTTTAATTTTTATATGTTACTACCAGCTTAGTTGAGTAGGATTTGAAAAAAAAAATACTCCGTATATAGAGTTGTCAATTCGGGTAGACGGGTCGGGTTTTGTGTCGGGTAGGTGTGAGTCGGGTTAACTTGGGTCGGGTTAATTCGGGTAAATGTCATAACCTATGCGGGTCGGGCTCGGGTTGGGTAATGCTTTGAGTCAGGTCACGACGGGTCATACATCTTATCGGGTTTGGGTCAGGTGTAGGTCGAGTTACATTCGGGTTGAGTTAATAATAGGTCGGGTTTAATTCGGGTTAAGGTCATTCTCGGGTTCGATTCAGGTTCGGTTCAAGTCAATAATTTGCGGGTTATAATCAGGTCGGGTCATTCTCGGGTTTGTGTCGGGTTCAGTTCAAGTAGGTTATAATCAAGTCGAGTCATTCTCGGGTTCAAGTCGGGGTCGGTTCAAGTCATTAATTTGCGGGCTATAATCTTTGATCAATATTAACATAAAGTAGTTTTAGCCTTACGAAGTTATGACTTTACGATGTTCATATCAAGATTAGATGAGTTCATTTTAAATGAACTTTATGTTCATATGTAGAATGTAGAGTTTTCAAATTTACTAAGTAATTTATTTGATTAGAGATCGATAGATGACTACTCCCTCCGTTTTTAAATACTTGCTCCACTTTCTTTTTGCGGCCGTTTTTAAATACTTGCTCTATTTCCCTATTTAGAAAGTTTTTATAATATTTAATTCATTTTTCTCAACTAGTGGACCCAATTTTATTACTTTTAGATTCTCTCTCCTCCAATTTACCTTCTACTAACCCCATTATCTCCATATTTTAATAATTTCTCCTAAAACTCCGCGCATGGAGAAATGAAGCAAGTATTTAAAAATGGAGGGAGTACTTATTATTAATTTGATGTTCATATTAAGATATTATATGTTCATATGCAGGTTATACTATTATAGATTGTTCAATTAACCAAGTTTGGGGCACGGTAAATAAAAATTGAATTCTTAACATCCCTAAATTGTCTTCCTATTACAATCTTGATTCTTCATACAAGTATGCAATAAGCTGGAAATTATACTTATCACAAAAATTCAACCTTTGCTAACAGGTTGAACAAAAAAAGCAACAAAAAATTCATACAAGTATACAAATTTGGTCAAGGTTGCCATTAGTGAGAAACTAAGGGCCTGTTCTCTTACGTTGAAATTCAGTTCAGTTCAGTTCAGTTCAGCTCCTAATTTCCTTCTCTTATAAAATATTCATTTTAGTTCAGTTCAGTTCAGCTGAGTTCAGTTCAGTTCAGTTCAGTTCAGCTGAATTCAGTTTAGTTCAGTTCAATTCAGTTCAGTTCAGCTGAGTTCAGTCAATGAGAACAGACCCTAATAAGCTAGGACGACTTATGATTTTCATACCACCTCCCCAACTTTTTTTTTTAATGGAATAGGGAGGGGGTGATTTCATTAAATAATAATAGCCATTCGGCACTTACAATAATCCCTTAAGAGATTTAAATTCTCAATACAAGAATTAAATACCTCTAAACTAATGGCAGCGCTTCTGAACTGCTCCTGGATAATTTTAGATGCCTTTGCATCATTATTGACAGAGTTCCATTGATGTATAATCGCAAAAGAGATATAACTTGATTGGTCATCAAGACCTGCAAATTTGCAAGACGAATCTTCCAAATCTACACCCTATACCAATGGGCGAGCAATTCACAAATTTGCAAGACAAATCTTCCAAATTTGTATCCCTACACACACTAAAATCAAACAAACAAACAATACTAAACCCTACATGGAGGTACTGACTATAATCACCATACTGATGGTGATCTTTATTGGCCAAAAACATTAAATTAAAGAAGAATTTGGGGCTTACTATCAATAAAAATCGATGGCAGCCCTTAAGTTTCAATATGGTGGCTAGATTTGAAGAGAGAGAACAGAGAAAATTTTAGGGTTTGAATACTAACTTGAATTTCTCAATGCTAGCCATAAAGAATTGCACATTATCAATGGTAACAATATTTTTTTTTATAAATTCTCCAAAATAGCATTACTTTTACTAATTTTCCCTAACATGACAATTTTTTTTATTTAACAACTAATTAACTTAATCAAACAATAATTAATCTAGCTTTAAAAAAACAATAATTGACAAAAAAAAAGTCTGAAATCGGCGCGTATTACCCTGAAATCGCGCATCAACACCGACGACACCTCATCTCAACCCTATTCCATTATTACAACCAAAACCCGTTCCCTGGCTTTCTCACCCATCACCTCGACCCTATTCCCCTGTTCACTCAATTTACCAGCAACACACAACAGCCCGAAACCTACCTTCACACCGGCCGGCGCCAAAACACCCTCCTCGGCTCCGACGAACACGATTCTCCCTACCCCTTGATGTCTCCACTCTGTTCCTCCCCTTACACCACCACTCAAAACACTTAAACCCCCCAAATAAAAAATCTAGGGTTTCGATTTGTCGCCGATAATACTACAAACTTCATATAACGAGGAATTCTCTGCTCGAAGGATTGAAAATCATAATTCAGAGCAATGAATTTGAATGCGTGGCAGTGAATTTAGAGGAGATAGAGGGGAGATTAGGGTTAGAGTTTACATTTTGAGGATGAATGAAGAGCAAGTTTGTTTTTGTCTGGATCCGATTGCCCAAGAACACGAGCCCGAGATCCTGATACTCCTATCGGCAAGCTGAGAACCTTTACAATGAAGAGAAGTTAGCTAACCCCGGGGTGATCCGGGGATAACCACTCCGATGATAAAGTCAGAATGTGTTTAAGAAGAAAGGAAGATAAGTATGAGAGAGAAAGAAGAGAGAGAGAGAGTAGAGTGTAATTAATGCCTTCATTAATGAGGTCTTACCTACTATTTATAATGATCTCCCTTGACAGGTGGCTCTCAACCATGCAAAGCTTCTTAAGCCAAGTGTCAAGTTTTTGTTGCCACGTGCCGAATTCCGACAGGCCGATATGTTTGATTTGTGGTACATATCAGCGTATTTAGTAGTTATCCTAGGTTTGATCATGTGTTCTTCGAGATATCGGCCTTGCTTCATATATCACCCCGTACAACTAGCCCCCAAGTGAGGACGCATGATTATACATCATCGTTCTCAGTTGATTAAGCTGAACAAACTTTGGGTTCCACTTCTCATTTTACAACAAAAGTTAGAAAAAATGTTCGTTTCACTTGAACTTATTTGCAAAGTACGATGTAATCGAATTTGATATAAGTAAGACGTTTCTTGCACTCTGTTAAGCATTGTTTTTAAGAATTGTGTATCAAAGGAGCACTACCGCTATCTCTGTTGCTGCTCCAGTTTGCTATGCCCATTTGGCTGTCACTCAGATGTCACAGTGGATAAAGTTTGAGGACACCTCAAAGGCTTCGTCTAGCCATGGTGGTGTGACTCCGGCTGGATCTGTTCCTGCTCCTCAGCCCCCCAGACGTCGAGAAGGTGGCATAAGCCCTATGTTCTTTTGCTGAGAAGATGCCAGTACGTGGGTTTCCTGTCTTTGTAGTATTTAGGATGACATCTTGGAACATTTAATTTTAACATTATACTGAAATTTCTTGGTATATATATTTGTACCGTTGTGTTTAAATACACTCGATCATTATTTCTCTAAATCTAACATTTAAATATAACATTAAACTCCGTTTTCCCCCCAAGTGACCTTGTTTGCTGATAGCAGACAAGGTCTACTTGTTATAAACTCTGGGAGCGAAAAACTCCGTTTTCCCCCCCAAGTGACCTTGTGTGCCGATAGCAAACAAGGTCTACTTATTACAAATTCTGGGAGCGAAAAACTCCGTCCCCCCCCCCAAGTGACCTTGTGTGCCGATAGCAGACAAGGTCTACTTGTTATAAACTCTGGGAGCGAAAAACTCCGTTTTCCCCCCCCAAGTGACCTTGTGTGCCGATAGCAGACAAGGTCTACTTATTACAAATTCTGGAAGCGAAAAACTCCGTTTTCCCCCCAAGTGACCTTGTGTGCCGATAGCAGACAAGGTCTACTTGTTATAAGTGGAAGTGTAACGGTTTTTCTTTGTTGAGCGGGAAAATGTTAAAAATCAGAAACACGTGTCGCACATCCATCTGTTGCTTTTTAAAACGCTTATTGATTTCGGGCCGTTAGATTTCTGGACCGCCTTTCACCTCAACTGACTTTTCAGTTTTTGCTTTTTAGATCAAAATTTCGCCATTTTTTTTTACTTTTCATTTCTTTCAGTTTTATCCTCTGTAGTGCTTATTCCATTTCGATCAAAACTTTTCACTTTTCTCTCAATAAATCGGTCTGCGCGTTTCAGCATTACCATTGTGCTTCTTCTCCGCGTCATCTCTGTGCATTAAAAAGCATCAAATCAGTGATTTTTGTCGAAGGTACTGTTGAACCCTAACTCCTAATTTTGCATGTTGGTTTTTATTTCTTCTTTTTTTTTAAAAAAATTAAATGTCTGAAAATAGTGTTGAAGAAGACTTCCCCAACCTTAGCAATGCTAGGCGTCGTTTAATTAGACAATCCTTAGGCAAAGAAATCGGTAGTAACCAGGGTAATTCTTCTTCCCTTTCCGACAATATTGATTACCCCTTTGAGGCCCTATCTTCTGAAGAAGAAAAACGCGCTTTTATGCTACATAGAACTATTGCTCATCGCGAACAAGCTTATTACCCCACTAACCTTGATATTCCTGCCGATACTGAAATTCTTGACGTTGAGCCTGTTAGTGTTCGTTATCACTTACGCAGCTTTGCCGGGAAATGGTATTTTAATCAATACGGCACTAACGTTGGCAATATAGGTATAAACACTATGCCAAGGGTAAAGAGAACCAGTTATCAGCCTGAAGCTGCTGCTCGCGAGCCTACTAAAGCCGCTAAGGCTGCTAAAGCCGCTAATGCCGCTGAGGCTGCTAAAGCCGCTAAAGCCGCTAAGGCGGCTGAAACTAGTAAAAGACCTGGGCAGGGTCAAGTCGTGAGTTCTTCTGAAGAAGAAGATACAACTATCCCTTTAAACCCACAGGCCTAGGAGAACCCGACATCTCCTGTTCACAATTTAGCCGTTAATTCAGTTCCGGGAGACGACGAAACCCAGGAAGGTACGTAGTGTCAACAGCGAGAGTAGGGAAGACGTTGTCGACATGACGGCCGAGATTATCCAGGAAGAAAACCTGGATGAGGGTTACAACTCTGAGACAGATGGTGCCGACTTCCGACAACCTATTGTTCTTCCCAGTGATGGGAAGGTTGCAAAGGCTAAAATAAGCGAAGCTTTTAGGAAAACGGCAGCTGAAAAAGATTATTGCCATCGTGCCAAAAAAATTTTCAACCTTTCTGATGGGTATGAGTTATCAATCCCCCCTTCTAGAGCTTCAGTGCAAGATTGCCCGGCAGGCTCTGTGGCCGTTTACATGAAGCATTTTGATTTTGGCCTCCGCTTTCCTCTACATTCCTTTGTTGCTAAAATTTTGAAGGACTGGAACGTTTGTTTAGTACAGTTGACCCCTCCCACCATTCGTGTCGTTATTGCCACTGTTTGGGTTATGTTGTATCGGAATTACCCACTAACTCTTAATGTTTTTAGACGATTGATCACCTTGAAGAGAGATGGTCAATTAGAAGGGTGGTGGTCTTTGTACACTCAACCCCACAAATATACCGTCCACCCGAAGCTATCTAGCTGCAAGGGCTGGCAAGTCAGGTTTTTCTTCATGTCGGTCCCAGAGGATTTCCCTTTGAGGAGAAGTTTCTTCAGGCCTCATCCCAGATTCGACTCAATTCCCGAGAGAGATCTCGGTAAACATGAACAAAGAGCTGTGAATCATTTTGACATCTCAGAATTTGATGATGGTGACGGAAAAGTTCGTCTAGTTCCTAAGGTGTGGGTGCTGAATGTGAGTTACATTCTGGGCAACGCGCCTTTATCTCGTGTCGGTCTCTGTTGGACTGACCACCATGGTATTATCTATTTTATCAATTTGTTATTTTTTGCCTCATTGATGATATTGTTTATCTTTAACTCATTAAATTTCTTACTCTTTGTTTTCAGGCATTGATAAGTTGGACAACAAGCAACTTGGTCTATCGGCTAACGGAAAGAAAGTGATCAGGCGTTGTCCTAAGGCTACAAGTCCTTACGATACCTTAGCTACTATTTGTGGCCGTGCTCCTGCCGTTAGTGCCAAAAGAAGAGCTGAAATCATGGCTGACGACAATGCAAAAAAGAGAAAGCTGACATCACTCGCCAATCGGCGAGGCGATGGAGTTGTGAATTCTAGCCCTAGACAACCTGAAGGGCGTGCTGAAAAGAAGAACAAATCAGAGACCGAGAAGGCTCCCTCTTCTGCAAAGACTAAGAGCCTTGAGCCTATCGTTAAGAAGGTGATCCAAGGGATTGAGATCGAGGATCTCACTACTGCCAACGGTCTCCAAAATGGCCGGCAGAAACAGCGAAGCCTTTTAGGACTTCATCTGGAAACCACTCCGATGATAAAGTCAGAATGTGTTTAAGAAGAAAGGAAGATAAGTATGAGAGAGAAAGTAGAGAGAGAGAGTAGAGTGTAATTAATGCCTTCATTAATGAGGTCTTACCTACTATTTATAATGATCTCCCTTCCTTCATTAATGAGGTCTTACCTACTATTTATAATGATCTCCCTTGACAGGTGGCTCTCAACCATGCAAAGCTTCTTAAGCCAAGTGTCAAGTTTCTGTTGCCACGTGCCGAATTCCGACAGGCCGATATGTTTGCTTTGTGGTACATATCAGCGTATTTAGTAGTTATCCTAGGTTTGATCATGTGTTCTTCGAGATATCGGCCTTGCTTCACATATCACCCCGTACAAAGTTGAGTCGTGGTTCAGGGTCGGGGGTTAGTGTTGGGCCGGGTCATGTGTCACCCGCGCCGAGAGTGGTTTCAATGGTGGTACGCGCCGGTGTAAGGTGGCTGAGGTGGGAGTAGGGTGGCTGGGTTAGTGTAGACACCCATTTGTGTCTCCCCAAAACCAAACCCAGTGATGAATGCCTTTCACGTCGAACCATAATCGAATGAGGTGAAAGTGTGGAAAAGTCAAGTGTTGCGGTTTAGTCTTATTTAAAATTCTTTTCTCTCTGTTTTCGAAAATAACTCTATTTATTTAAAAATAGCCAAACCGGTTTAGTTTGGTCCATAATTAAAGTCCAATAATAGTGTAGTTGGATAGGGCTCGAAGAGACCTTTCCAACGATATATTATAAGCCCAATTCCGATGAATATTGAGGAAGTTATGGCCAAAATACTAAACTGGACCCGGTTAATTATTTACATACGGCCCAATGATCTAGAGGAGGGCCCAATGTTAATTATTATTCCTAAAATTATTAGGATTAATTATAACTTTCTAGAAGTTTCTAGAAAGTTCCTTTTAATTCTAATATTATTAGATTTAATAATTATTTATTTTAAGATGGACTTTTATTTGGAATAAAATATTATTATTTTATTATTATTATTATTATTATTATCTTTGAAAACACGTTTTTATCTTCTGTACGGATTCCGTAGATCAAGTTGATTAAAGATCGGATTCCGCGTGGAAAAGCGCGTCTAAGTCAGACTGTCGCCAAACGACAAGTTTGTCGCCTCGCGACAGAGTGAATTTCTGGCGACAGAGTGAATTTCTGGCGACAGCGTGTAGTTTTATTCCTTATCAAATTCCATACTTTTCCGGATTATTTCCTTATAAATAGGGTCCCAAAACTCCGTTTTCAATCATCAACTTTCATCAACTCTCATTAAGAATTACTTAATTCTTATTCTCTCTCTTTCTAAACTAGCTTTTACAAACACAATATTCCGCATTCACAAGACTTAGAATCGTCTAGCCAAGTTCGAAGTTGTCTTCGCCCTAGACGTGCAAGGTTTAATATTTTCTGAGGGTTTGGTCCAAATCTAGTCAAAACTTTATTTAATTTGATTTTAATTTAATTCTTTAATTATTCTTTATTATTTTCATTGAAGTTTACTAACTTGTGTATTTTGTTATTAGAAAGAGATACGAGGCTTCAAAGTATGTAATCTTATTACTCTCTTTCACAATGTAGAAAGCATGTTTATTATTCAATATTCCTAGTATCATGTTAGGATGTTTAATTCCTAGTATCATGTTAGGATGTTTAATTCCTAGTATCATGTTAGGATGTTATTTAATGCTTTCTAGTACCATGTTTAGGGTGCCTTATTCTTTCTAAATATCATGTTAGTACCATGTTAGGATTAAAACTTTGATCTTTAATGCTTAGTGACATGCTAGGATTTGTTATTAATCTTGTTAGTATCATGCCTAGGATCTTGCTGTTATTATTAAGCTTTATTATACCTTATCATGATTATCATTGTATTATGATTATTATTATTGATGATTATGCTTATGTTGCTTGATATTTTATTTTATTGTTATTGCTTGATCACATCTTTTATGCTTGTTAAAGGGAATTTGTACTTGAAATCACGCTTAATAAGATAATTAATAATTTGGTTTAGGCTAACATGATTTTAATTCAAGTGATCGCCAATAATAGTTTTATTTGTGCATTAATATTCAACCAACATAGATAAACAGGTTAGGGTTAATATAATGTTTGCATGTTAGTCAGAAAGCGCACATGAATACGAGCAGAACAAAGTAGAGGCCTATTTTATAGGGCGGGTCCTTTCTTTTGTAGATCGGATTCGTACCCTCATCCCCGAACCCTATTTGGTTCAAGACCTTATGGAGTTGACGGTCCCTTGGATCGTTTTTTGGGTTTACAAGTTCCTAAAACTTGTTGGCGACTCTTTTGCTCTAGCTTTCTTCCCTTTGGAACGCCACCATACTTAAGTGTATGATCACAGTAGGGTTCAAGCTTGGGATCATAGTGCTTGAAATATTCCCTACAGTTAGTTTTGTTGTTTTTTTGTTAAATATTAGCTTAATTCTTTTTTATTTAAAGCTAATTAGTTGCTAATTGTAAAAATATAGTTATATTTGGGAAATTTATAAAAAGTATTGCTATATAAGAGAATTTGTTGAATATTTTGTTACCAATGAGAATGTGCAAAACTAAATGGCTATCATTGAGAATTTCCCAACAAGTTTTTACGTTTTTAATTTTAAGCTATGGAAAAATTGTTTAAAATTACTAACAATCAAATGAAGTACTTCTATTTAAATATTTCTTTAAAAATTCTGACCCAAAGCTTATTATGATTAGTTAGCTTGGCCAAAAAGGAACATATCATCAGCGTAAAATAATACGTGAAATTAATTTAGTTACCTTTATTGGCTTCCATGATTTTTGGTTTACCCTATCCTCAATCATAAGAGATGAACGCGCTAAACACAACACAAAAATATAAGACGACATTGGATCCCATTGGCGAATACCCCTAGTTGGTTTAAAATCATTTGTTACTTCCTCCGTTTCTTTTTAGTTGCTACACTCCTACACTTTCCTATTTGAGAAATTTTTAATTAGTTACAACACTTTCCATTTTTTTACATACTTTTATCTCTATCTCTGTTTAAACGATCGAGAAAATAAAAGAGTAGCAATAAAAGAAGTATTTCTCCATTCCACAAATATTAGAATTAGACTAATACTTGACACGGAGTAGTGATACAAGGCCCATTATTTTAAAAACCCGAAAAATCGGTCCGAAAATTAGGGTACCCGATCCGATAACCATAACAGTTCAGGTACTCGTTCCGATAATTTGTTATCGAGTATGGTTCTTTATGGGTATCATTTTAAAATTAATGATTACCCAAACCGATCTGATAAACATTTATTTTGCTTAATTTCCCTACTTAAATCTATTAATATAAAACTAAACTTTTACTTTACTTCATAATCAATTTATAATATCAATGATTAGTAATATTATTAATAATTTGGTCAAGATCATATGGTATTGTTGTTAATTAATTGTAAATTATATCATAGTAACTACATTTAATTATCATTATTAGATATCTTATAGGGTACCCGATAACCGATCCGAAAATCCGGATACCCGAACTTATCGGTTCCGGTTATGAGTATCACTTTTAGTGATTTTGGTTATCGGGTACCCGAACCGTTAGTGCTAACGGTACGGGTACCCGTCCCATGCTCACCCTACATTATTTAAATAAATTAGGTTTTTAGCTTAGGACAAAGAAAACCATTCATTTTATTTTGCCCTTATATTAAACACTTTTTGCCTCCTTTACTCTCTCCTACGGTGCTACCTTCCATTTCCTTCCTCAACAATCCACCTTTGTATTTTTCTCCCATCAATGGAAACAAATGTAACCGAAACCGGACATTCTTATTTTTTCATCAGAAAAAACCAACCAATTAAGTTTTCAAGTTTTTTGCTCATTAATTTCGAACCCGATTCTCTTCGTTTTCATTATCACCTTAGGTGTAGTTCTTGTTCCAATGATGGGCTTTATTGTACGTCGAATAATTATGAGATTTAAGGTGTATTTTTTCGCTCTAGTCGGCATTACTACTCTTCTTCTAGCTCTAATGGCTAAGGGGTGTGAGTATGTTTTTCTTCATCTCATATTGGGTTATGACCAAAATACTAAATAGGACCCAAATCGAGCTATATACGCGGACCCAATGATCATGTGGATAGTCCATTTATATTAATTAGGATATCCTAAACTCTTATATATATTTCAATATATATGTAAATTTTACGTAATTTGTTAATTCACGAATACGTTTTACGAAAAGTGTTACGAAATGCTAAAATCATTCAACTTTAACCTCTCGTACATTCTTAATTGATCTTAACAACACATCAATCAATACAATATAATCACCAAGATTATTCTAGAAGTACACACGTCATGTACATATTAAAATATTTTCCGTCAAATTTTTTTGCTTTAAAGTATAATAAGAAAATTGATTAAAAAAAGGAAAGAATATATCACATAAATAATATTCGTAGAAGAATAACAATAACTATGTATAAATAAAATATTTATTTCTTGTGAATATCCGAGCATTACTTGGGCAAAAAACTAGGTTTCAAAATTATAAAATGTGTTAAATTCTTAACAATTATAGCGGTATAGATAGATTTCCAAAAAATCAAGACTTTAAATTCTTATTTTTAAAGCTGTCAATGGAAGAAAGTAATTAAACTAAGGTGGATTTGTGGTGTTCATATCATCTATTACTCATCGTGATACTTTAGTTTATTTCCAATCAATTTCACATAGCAAATAATATACCTTATTCGTTACAATTTTATAAAGTGAATGAATATGAAAGTTTATTTTTATTTTTTTTAAAAAAAAAAAAATCTTAAAGGACACTATATTTTAGCAATTTCTATTAGGATTGTTGGATTAGGGGTCAATGAAACCATGCATGTTAAAACTACGAGTACGAAAAACTAAAAAGATACAGTAAAAGCCTGTTCAATTCAGCTTAATTTCAGTTCAGTTCAATTCAGCTCCAATCAATTTAGTTTAGTTCGGTTCATTTCTAATCAGTTCAGTTCAGCTCCTAATTTTCTTTCAAAAAATATTTATTTCAGCTATATTTAATTCAGTTAAGTTTAGCTCAGTTCAGCTCCAATCAATTCAGTTCAATCCAATACAGTAAATGTGAACATACCCTAAATACTACAAGATCTTACTTCTTATATGATATAGAGACGTGTTCATTACAATTAATTAAGTTAAGAAAATAAACA
Organism: Chenopodium album; assembly: GCF_948465745.1. Taxonomy (NCBI): domain Eukaryota; kingdom Viridiplantae; phylum Streptophyta; class Magnoliopsida; order Caryophyllales; family Amaranthaceae; genus Chenopodium; species Chenopodium album. Next base: position 1,736,799 of record NC_137852.1, read on the forward strand.
ATAAGCAATACGTACAATTTTGGATCGATGGGCCGAAAAAAAAAAAAACACCAAGTCTAGGGCTTCAAGGCGTCTTGCATGAGACATTGTGACCTCGTTATGTCTTTTCTTATACTTCCTCCGCTTTTTTAGTCGCATCGCTTTTCTAGTAGAAGGTTTTATTCATCATTTCTAATTATAAAATGTGTTAAACCATTAACAACACATATTCCAAAATTATAAGATGTGTTAAACCCTTAACAACATAATTCCAAAATTATAAAAGTAATTGGAAAATACAAGTTTATCTGGCAGATAACGAAATTTTGTTAATCTGGTGGTATTTGTGTAAATATATTGAAAAAGTGTGGTCATTTGTTCAGTACTTTTGGTGAGGTGTCCAATTACTGTTTGCAACTTTGTTATTATTGTTTGGTGAGAAAGTTACACATGTACCCCTCAACTAGTACATGAAAAGACACATGTATCCTTCCACTAGTATTTAAAAAGACGATTATACCCCCATTTGGGGAATCAACTGGCACAACTCAAAAGTAATAAGTCGAGTAGGATTTGAACAAAAAAAAAAACATAAATAAGCTCGTACAATATACTTATTGCTAGTTATTTGAAAATTTTGGTAAAATTAGTTTATTTTGAAGTGATTATATTGTTGAAATTGACTTATGGCCTGTTTTCATTGACTGAATTGAACTAAACTGAACTTAGCTGAACTGAACTGAACTGAACTTAGCTGAACTGAACTGAACTAAAATGAATATTTTATAAGAGAAGGAAATTAGAAGCTGAACTGAACTGAACTGAATTGAACTGAACTGAATTTCAACGTAAGTGAACAGGCCCTTATCGCGTGTATTACCTTTTACTCATGACCAATAATTGAATAAAATACTACGTAGATGAACGTCAAAACTCAAAACTTATGATGGCCGTTTTACTCTGTATACATAATCAAGCCATCATACTTATATACGGAGTATATACATGTCTAAGATGGCCTTACAATAAATGAGTATGATAGGTGAATATGATGCATATAATTGCTTGCTCATGATTGTTCAACTGTACTCCATAATAAAACGCGTATGTATGAAAGAACCATCCTAATTTAAAGTCCAAAAAGCAGGAATAAAATTGAATTTTTCACCTTTACCTAAAGTTGATTATACTACTATTATCATCACCAGAAAAGAAGAATCTAATGCCCCACCTCAGGCTTCATGGTCATGTTTATATACAGGTATTAGCCTTAACAAATGCAAAAACATTAGCAATTTTCAGTGTTCTCTAATTTTCTTAGCTCTTTCTTAGACCAAGAGTCTTGTATATTGCAATTCATCAACTATGACAAATGTAAGTATGAATCTTATTTTCCTTGTTCAGTTATTGTATGATCTTTAATTACTTAACACCATTATTTCGGCGTCATTTTCAGATGGTTGAGTTGAAGGTGGGATTGCATTGTGATGAATGCATCAAAAAAATTTTAAAGGCCATCAAGAAGATTGAAGGTAAAGGATGATATAACACTGGAAAAATTCAATATTACATCCTGTTTTCAGGAAATTCTGTTTCACTACTTCATTATTATATTGTTGATTTTCTCCCCTTTTTCTTGGTTTAGATATTGAAACTTACAACATCGATACAAGGCTTAACAAAGTCACAGTGACGGGTAATGTCACAGAGGAGGAGGTGATACGAGTGATCCATAAAATTGGGAAGACAGCTAGCAGTTGGGATGATCGCGAAGAATCAACCAATGTGTCAGCAGGATATATGTGATGTTATTTCTGCATTTTGTTAAGAATTCTGAATCTTTCTAGCTAATTCTCACAGCATATGGGTGAACTATGCAGTAGTATATACATGTAACATGTAGTGTAATTCAATTCAGATCTTGTTGATTTTACAATTTTGATCCCAATTTATCTTCCCGGTGTTGTCTGCTTGCTGATGGCCTCATATATTTCTAACAGAAAGGTCTATAATTTAGAGGATTCCAAACTTTTGTTCTTTACTTCATGTTGACTACAAGAATAAGGCTTTGATAGGCAGTCAATTGTTGGCTAATTTTAATTTTAATTTTAATTGTTGGTTAAGATAAATTATCACAAGCAAACTACATATGCATAATTACAAATATTAAACCTTGTTCCTTTAATTTACTGCAACCACAAATAAACACTAAGGTGCATCGTCTATGTCAAAAGAAAAAAAAATAATAAAAATTATGTCTTCACTAATAGAGAGAATAACCAAGCATAATCAGTCCAAGTAGATTATGCATTTACCATCAGGAATGGAAGCTGCTCCTTTTTTGGTTGTGCTGCCTACTCCTGTATTCTGAGTAGCAGTGCCATTCTCTTCCCAGGAGCCGAATCCAATGGTTGAGAAGATTTACGTTTGTTGTTGCTGCCTCGTGCACTAGAGTTATTAACTCGAGTAATCCCCCCACCTCCAAATGATATAGCATACTGTCCAGTAGCTCTAGATTTTGTAAATAGTGTGCATAGATCATTATAGAGTGGACATTTATACTTTCGGTAAGGTGCAGCTTCAGGATGCACCTGCATGAGACCAATACATATTCAGTTCACTTAAACCTGTCATATCAGTTGATTAAGCCGGGAATTGTTTTCATACTATTTTCGATTGGAAAAATTGTATTCAAGACCCTAAAAATATAATCGAGCTTTAACAAATTGGGTTTTCTAGTTGAATACAAGCCTAAAACTGTCATGTAAGTCCACCAGTAAATAAAATTGACAAGTTTCAAGCAGAGTATTTATATGTTGACAGCAAACAGCAGATTATATGTTATGATGCATACCTTGAGGTAATCCTTCCACATTTCATCATCTACATCTACCATTTTTCGCCGATAGTCCCAGCCAAAGCCAGGGTGAGTATATAATGGTTTCACAATACGATAACGTTTCTTCAACACAGCCAAATGTTTCTTGAGCTCCTTCTTGTCATAATCTAAACCAGTTTCTTTTCTGAACTCTTCAGACACATGATCCCAAACTTGCTCAGAGAATCCAGTAGCACAGACTTCAAAATACTGAAGTTTTATTTCTTCGAGTAGCAACTCCACAAACACTTTCTCTAGACGCGGTGGCCAGTTTGGCTGAGACCAGACATCCTCTGAGTTGTGTTGATGAGGTTGATCATTCACCTATGTAAACGCAGCTAATATTAAGCAGAGATAGGTACAGAAGAACAGGATAATAAGTATACATTGCGCGATTTCAGTTAATACTCCACACAATTGTTCAATAAAATTTGTTGATAATCCACACAATTGTTATTCTTAAATAGTTCAACACTTCAACATGTGTCTATGATTCTATGAAATCAAGACTGAACCAACATAACATCAAGATTTAGAAACTTCTCTTTTTCCTATTTTTTTTTATGCCGTAAAGGGAAAAAGATTGATGGGGCGCACATGGTTCTTAGGTATCACTCCCTTAAGACTTTAACCAAATGAACAAGCTCAAAACTACATTTACGGCACATAAAGATATAGACATATAGTACTTCGTAATACATTCTGTAGCACAATTGCAAACACCCTATATTGAAAAATTAATATGAAAGCTTTTCAAATCACAAATTAAATCAATTGTGCAAATTTCCTATACAAATTGCAAATTACACTGCATAATCTTAATTATTCTGACAATCAAATTCTATAAATTCAAAACTTGAACACATATTGAAATCATAAGAGTTCATACTAAAAATGTCGCAACAAAAAGAAAGAAAGAAAGAAAGGAAAATAGAGTATCAAACCATAATTGAAGAAGTGGGTTGACCATTAGACGATGATTTTCGGCTTCTTCCTCCTCCCTTTGGCATCGTAGAGGGAAAATAGCTCTGTAGAAATTTATTGTATGGAGGGAATTTCCTGTCAAAAAAAAAAAAAAAAAAAGGAATGAATCAAATCGAAAATTTACCCATTTCAAATGCCAACTTAATTGTTTTTTTCCCTCCTAATTTTCCCTCTTTGCATTTTTACCTACAGTACTAATTTTTGGTGTTCGGTTATATCCCTAATATTTTTTTTTTTTTTTTTTTTTTTTTTTTTTTTTTTTGCTGTACCATTTTACTACTGTAGTATTTGATTTTCAGTACACAGTCTCTAACAGTCATTGTCACTTACATTTGGTTAGAATGTGTTGAATCGGTTAGCTCTTTAAAATGATCATGACAAGTCCGTTATGGGTTAATTTTTGGGCTTATGTCATGTAGTGACTAGTGAGTTGTAAGCCGTTTCATAATTAGTTTGATTACTTCGATTACTCCGATAAAATATACAAAATATACTCCGGATTTGCAAAAATTCTTAAATGAACCTGGTTCACACTAATGTATTATGGACCACTAACATTAGAGAAACTATGGTTGTTTTATTAATAAAAAAAAAAGGTCACTATAATAAAATGAAGGTCACTATGTTGAAAATAAAAGTCATTTTGGTAATAAGGCTATAAGAAGTTAATTTTTTTAATGAAATATTTTATAAGGTCAATATAAATAATAAAGGTCACTATGTTAAAATTAGGGTCATAACGTCGTACTTCAAGTTCAAAATAGTATTAAACGTTATACAACTTTTAATAAAGATTATTATGTCAAAAATAAGGTTACTATATTAAAAATAAGGGTCACTATGTTCAATGTAATGTCAGTTGTGTGTGTATAGACCTCGGGTCCACAATAATATTATTGTGGACCAGGTCCACGCAAGTATTTCTGCCGTATTTGTAACATTTTGTTTTCATTTCATTAGATAAAATAAAACAAGCACAAGAAGTCTAAGATGGTTAATTAGTGAGCCTACTGAAACAATGAAGAGACTCAAGACCACATGATGGGTTCGGGCTCGGGTTTTGTAGGAACCCGAGCTCAAAGCAGCCTAGTCCACAGTACTTCACATCCTACCAGGGGCCAAGTGGCCAACGGGCTTGATTTCTTTTTTTTTTTTTTTTTTTTTGACACAAGGCTTGATTTCTTGAATTAAACATCTTTACTCGCAAATTACTCCGTATCATAATTATTTGGGTCCAATTTAGTCCAATTGGGCCTAGTCATTAAATGATCCAATTAAAAACCCAAGGTCAAGGTTCAACTCTCCAATTATGCTAAAGGCAAGATCAGTCCACAAGGCAAGTCAATTGGGCCAAAGCCCACTTCTCCCATATATGCCAAGGTATAAAAGCCATCAATATTACATTTTTACAGATTCATACACACAAAGCCTCAAGCAATTAATTCTCTGGCATAGCTTTCTCTCTACACATTGTACTGACTTTAGCATCGGAGGGGCCTTCCTCGGTAACACCCCCGAGGCTAGTTTACGTGTGTTTGCTGTGCAGGAAATCCTCGGCCCAACATCACTTGGACCGAGCCCAGTCTTCACCACTTCATTGGACCTTCGGCAAGGTCCCATTGTTTTCACCCGAAACAATTTGGTGCCGTCTGTGGGGAAGACTTTCAAAAAATCTTTAAGCCAATTTCAATCGTTCTACCTCAATCTTAGTTTTTGATGGCTAAGAATTGCAAGAAACAAAAACGACGGTGCTTCTCCTCCGAGAAAGCGCCGAAAGTCACTAGGAGGGGGTCCCTTGGAACGCCCCACTTCTAGCCTGTCTCCTCCTCGGGATAGGAGCCCCTCCGCGGGACCCGACTCTCATGAGGAGCCTAGGGAGAGATCCGAATCTCCTATCATCCAGTCCAATCATCCACCGAGCCCGCCTCGGTCAAATGAGGACGACCGGTCCAGTCAAAGGACCCAATCTCATGCCCGGAGCCAATCCCGGAGCATTCGCACCTACTCTCGCTCTCAGCCGAGGACACCCTTGACAGGGCCCAACTCGGAGGAGGTAGTGAGAGCCCTAGCGGTCCTCATGGAAGCCATGAAGGCCCAGAACATACCACCTCCACGCGACCGAACCCCTCCGCAAACCAGAAACCAGCGGAGGAGCCTCGGCCAGGAGGGGGGAAACTCTCCTCTTTCAAGGAGCTTGGCGAATGGGAGGAGGATACCTGGAGAACCGAGAGGGAGAGAAACAGGAACTCTCACTTCTTCAGGGAGTCTTCCACTCAGCTCACTACGAGCAGAACCCGTAAAAGCAGCAGTTCTGCCTCTCGGCCAGAAACTGCTCGCCGAAGCGTTCACGACCGTCTCGGCGATAGGGAACGGAGCGTGCACAGCCGCCTTTCCTACCCTGCGGCCGAGGCCCAGACCTCCCAGCCAGGGACGAAAACCACTTCTACCTCTCTGAGAGGGCGGAACGCGGTCCCTTCGGCTGGGAATAAGGGCAAGGCCGTAATGCTGCCCTCCAGTTCTCCATTCGAGCAATGGATACTGGAATCTCATGTGCCGACGGTTAAAATCCCGTCGCACATTACTTATGATGGAACTTCGGATCCGAAGGACCACATTGCCTCATATGAGGCTCACATGCATCTCTGCCCCAGGTCCGAGGCGACTTGGTGCAAGTATTTCCCAACCACTCTCAAGGGGGTCGCGCAAGCGTGGATCTCCAAGGGAGTTAAAGAAGGCTCAATTACTGGGTGGGACGATCTGTTCTCCAAGTTCAAGAGCAAGTTTTCCACGGCAAATCGCCGAGAGAAGACTACTGCAGAGCTCATGGGACTGCAGCAAGGTGAGGCCGAGAGCCTCCGAGACTATCTGACTCGCTTCAGCAACGAGTCATCCAGCATTTCTCAGCTGGACCAAGGGCTGGCAGTTTTCGCCCTTCAGCACGGCCTCAGAACTAGGCCGTTCTCTGACTTCATGGTCATGAATTCACCCAGGACCTTGGAGGAGGCATTGAATGCTTCGGATAAATTCATCCGAGCTGAAGAGTGGAACAAAGCAAAAACCCAACCTCAATCTGGGGGAGGGAAACAAAAACAAGCACCCTCGTCTGAAGGCCAAGGCCAGAAGGCAAAGGGAAAGGCGAAAGCCTCGGAACAATCTTCGGCCAACGAGTCGAAGAAAGAAAAATCTGCTCCTTTCGCGGGCAGATATGAATCGTACACTCCGCTTTCTCTTCCGCGCGCTAAGATCTACAGTGTGACGAAGGAGGAGCAGAGTTACAGAAAGCCGAGACCGCTCCCCGAGTGGTATCAGCGAAAAAATAAGAATCAGTGGTGTGAGTTCCATGAATCACCGGGACACAACACTGAGTAGTGTATCCAGCTGAAGGACCAAATCGAGGACATGGTCCGGAAGGATACTTGAAAAAATATATCGCGGATCACCGCGAGAAGAAAGAGGCTGAGAAGTCCGAAAAAGACTCTCGGCAAGAAATCGACTTCCCCCGAAAGAACAGCAAAACTGCGGAAGGAAAATTCCCTCCAATCCATGTTATCTCGGGAGGAACATGCTCTCGGAGGGAGCACAAGCGTCACCTCAGGGCTCTGACCCACCAGGTGAATCATGCTGATGTCCAGCCACCCCAGTCACCGGTGCCGAACATGACGTTCACAGCCGCTGACTGCCGGGGGGTGACGTACCCTCACGACGACCCGTTGGTGATCATCGCCACGGTGGCCAACCACGACGTCAGCAAAGTTCTAGTTGACGGTGGTAGCGGAGCAAACATTTTGTTCCGAAAGGCCTATGATCAAATCAGGCTGAATCCCAAGCACCTTACGCCGGTATCCTACCCAGTATCCTGACGGGAAAGTTCTACTTCCTGTCACCATCGGCTGCGACGAAGCAGCTAGGAATGTCATGACCGAATTTTTGGTCATCGACGCTCCTTCAGTGTACAACGTGATTTTGGGGAGACCCATAATTCACGAGATCCAAGGGGTTGTCTCAACTTATCATCAGCTGATGGTCTACGTTTCAGACGCCGGCTTCCCCGAAAGGATCCTGGGCAGCCAAAAGGAAGTCCGAAAGTGCAACTACCTCAAGCCATCCACTGGTCGCCCAGACGACGACGATGAGGATGAGGAGGAGAAAGAAAAAGAAAGAGAGCCGAGCACAAAGAAGCCAAAAGGTCTAAGTGCTTCGGCCCAAGGTTCTGTACCCAAAGAAAAAGGGTCAGAAAAAGAAAAGGCTAGTTCTTCATCTGAGCCGAAAGACTTAGAGAGCCAGCCAAAGAAGAAAAAGTATGGGACGCCTGCTGATATAGACAGCAGGCCAGATTGTGAAGAGTCCAGTCCATCAACAATGGACCTGGACCAGCAGACTGAAACGGTCGAGTTGACCGAAGGAGATGCTGAGAAATGTGTAACAATTGGGATGGACCTCGATCCGAGCACCCGTTGCGAACTTATTCAACTCCTTCGGGACAACAGAGATGTGTTTGCTTTCTCGGCAGCCGATATGCCTGGGATAAGTCCAGACCTCATCTCCCATAAGCTTAACGTCGACCCAACGTGTCGGCCGGTCAAGCAAAAGAAGCGGAATTACTCCGCAAATAAAAACCGAGACATCGCAGCCGAGGTCAAAAAATTGCTGGACGCAGGCTTCATCGAGCCTTGTCAATATCCAGAATGGCTGGCAAATGTGGTGATGGTTCAGAAGGCCAATGGTACCTGGAGAATGTGCGTTGACTTCACGGACCTAAATAAGGCTTGTCCGAAGGATTTCTATCCCTTGCCGAGAATCGATCAGCTAGTCGACTCGACGAGTGGCCACGCCTTGCTTAGTTTCATGGACGCATTCTCGGGGTATCATCAGATCTTCATGCACCCCGACGACCGAGCAAAGACGGCATTCGTCACGAACGCCGGGGTGTACAATTACAAAATGATGCCCTTCGGATTGAAAAATGCGGGGGAGACTTATCAAAGGCTGGTGGATCAGGTTTTCGCCAATCAAAAAGGCCGAAACATGGAAGTTTATGTTGACGATTCAATCGTCAAAAGCAAAAAATCTGAAGACCATGTTATGGACCTGGCTGAAACCTTCGCCACCTTAAGAAAGCATCAAATGAAGCTGAATCCGAAGAAGTGTGTCTTCGGCGTGAAGTCAGGGAAATTCCTTGGATTCATGGTCAGCAAGAGGGGGATTGACGCCAATCCCTCCAAAGTCAAAGCAGCTCTTAATCTTCCTGAGCCGAAAACAAAGAGGGACGTTCAGCGGCTCACCGGAAGAATGGCAGCCCTCTCGAGGTTCATCTCCAGAGCTGCGGACAAGGGACTACCTTTCTTCAAAGCCTTGAAACTCCCAAAAACAAAAGAGCTCGTTTGGGAAGAGGAGCAAAAAGAGGCCTTCAAGCAGCTTCGGGAGCATCTGGCTCAACTCCCAACTCTGGCTAGCCCAGTGGAGGGGGAAACTTTGTATCTGTACGTAGCTATTAGCCCAGCTACCATCAGTGCAGTGCTGCCGAGGGAAGAAAATAAAATTCAGCAACCGATCTACTTCGTCAGTCACACTCTGACGGATGCCGAGACTCGTTACCCTCTACTTGAAAAAGTTGCCTTTGCAGTAGTGGTAGCTGCTCGGAAGTTGAGGCCCTACTTTGATTGCCATCAGATAGTGGTCTTAACTGATCAGCCGCTGGAAAAAGTTCTCGGCAAAGTTGAAAAATCCGGTAGGCTGGCCAAGTGGGCTTTCGAGCTCACTGAATTCAGCATCAGCTACCAGCCGAGAACAGCCATCAAGGCTCAAGCTCTAGCGGACTTCTTGGCCGAATGCTCGTACCAAGAGACGTTAGACGATGAAAACAAAATCTGGACCGTGTTTACGGATGGATCCTCCACCGTAAATGGTTCGGGGGCATGGGTAGTGATAACCTCTCCCGAAGGCAAATCCTTCGAGTATGCACTCAAATTTTCTTTCAAGGCTTCGAATAACGAAGCTGAATATGAGGCAGCAAACGCAGGCCTAGAATTGTGCATCTCTCTGGAAGCCGAAGCATGTCTGTCTGAAAACAGACTCTCAGCTAGTTGCATATCAGATCGGTGGCAGCTACGAGGCCAAAGAGCCTTCCATGATAACTTATCTTGCCAAGATCAAATCAGTAATTGCAAAGCTGAGGACCTTTGAAGTGCAGCTGATCCCAAGGGGTCAGAATGCTCAAGCCGACGCACTCTCCAAACTTGCCAGTTCAACTCTCACCGAGCTGAACAGATCTGTATATGTGGAAGTGCGCCGAGAAAGAAATGTCGACGAAGCACCTGAAGTGTGCTGCGCCGACCCAGAGCCCAGCTGGATGGACCCCATCCTAGCTTTCAAGCTTCGGGAAGAAATTCCCGAAAACAGAATTTTGGCCTCCAAGCTGAAGAGAACTAGCTCAAGGTTCATCGTCTTCAGAGGAGAGCTTCTGAAAAAGTCCTTCTCAGCCCCATTGCTGAAATTTGGGGACCAACAGATGCAAATTACATCCTTCGGGAAATTCACCTCGGCATTTGTGGAAACCACATTGGGGGAAGGACCCTAGCCCACAAGGCATTGAGGGCCGGATATTACTGGCCCACCATGATCTCGGACGCTAAGGAGCTGGTCCGAAAATGCGAAAAATGCCAAAAATTCGCACCAGTCATCCATCAGCCGGCTAGAGACCTTCAGCCGATCCTAAATCCGCTTCCATTTGCCCAATGGGGGCTGGATATTTTGGGACCCTTTCCAGATGCACCTTACCAAAAAAGATGGTTAATAGTCGGCATAGACTATTTCAGCAAATGGATTGAGGCTGAAGCAGCTTCGAACATCACAGAGCAAACTGTCAGGAAATTTATCTGGCAGAACATTATCACTCGCTTCGGTATTCCGAAGGTCTTTGTCTTCGATCATGGGAGGCAATTTGATAATTTACCGCTGAGGCGGTACACAGACCAGTTCGACATCAAATTGGCATATTCAGCAGTTTGTCATCCACAAAGTAATGGCCAAGCCGAAGCTGTAAATAAACAAATCCTCAATGCTTTGAAGAAAAGGGTTGAAGATCAAAAGTCTAAGTGGATAGAGGAGCTCCCAGGAACCCTCTGGTTGCTTCGGACAACTGAAAAAGAGGCAACGGGCTATTCACCTTTTGAGCTGGTGTATGGTGCCGAAGCCGTTCTTCCAGTGGAAATCGGCTTTGAAAGTTTAAGAGTGCACCACTTCTCGGCTGAGAACGAGCAACTTATGAAGGAATCCCTTGATTTCCTTGACGAAGTGAGAGACTCAGCCCGAGACAGAATGGCTGCTTACAAGCAGAGAATCAGCAAATTTTACAACCGAAGGGTCCATGCAAGGCCTCTCAAAATTGGAGACCTTATCCTTCGGAATGCTGCTGCAGTTCAGAAAGGCCGAATCCATGGGAAACTCTCAGCTGCATGGGAGGGACCTTATGAAATTTATGATGAGCTTCAGCCAGGGACATACAGACTTCGTCAGTTAGATGGAACTGAGCTGAAAAATCACTGGAATGCTGATGTACTTAAGAAATATCATGTGTAAACCCTTCGGGGCAGAGCAATCTTTGTAAGTACATTTTGAATTATTAATGAAAGGCTTCAGAGCCACCATTTCTATTATTTTTGCAACTTTTTATTCTTTCAAGTTTTCTTCATTCTATCTACTCTTTAAGGGTTTTTATTCAGCCTCGTCTGAAACCTTCGCCTTCGGGTAACTGGGTTTCAGATTGCTGACAAACTCGTCTTTTTAAAGAACTCTGGTCTTTCAGCTGAAGTTAAATTTCAGTAAGACTTGTTCTCCAAAGACATGAGTCCATGGACAAGTCTGGGATATTGCCTTAACTGAGCCTTGTATCCCAGAAAGCCATTATCTGAAACATTGCCTTCAGTTCGCCTTGTATTTCAGATATCCATTTTTAAAGATAGACAGAAACCCAACTCAGTAATCCAAAGACCTGAGTCTTCAGATTACTAAGGGGGACAAGAAGCACTATCAGTGCAAGTTTATCTTCAGCAGAATTCTTCGAGCTGAAAGCTTTGTACTTAGCAAATTTTTGCGAAATTTCTCAAGTTCAGAAACAGTAAAGCATTCAAAATAAGACAAAGCAATTGAAGAAAAATGCATCAGATAAAGCTCAAATGCTCAGAAAACGAGCTACAAAGTTCAGACTGTTCAAAGGACATAATGAAATATCGGCAGTCGCCCACAGGCGGAAAAATACAGCTGCCGAAGTACATGCAAAAACAGATAAAGCAGTTTGTACATCAAGGCAAGCTGAAGCAAAAAACAAGGCAAAAAATTTCAGAAGCGGCAAGTCTAAAGTTGAGCGCATGATGAACCGCAAGATTCTGCAGACGACTGCCCGAGTTCCTATGCTTCAGCCCGAGGATCAGACTGATCAGCAGCGCTGGGTCCCATAGTGGCCTCAGCTCCAGCAGATGAAGCAGGCTGTGCACCCTGCTGAGCCTCCCTTTCCCGCTGTTCGGCTTCAAGTTCCCTCCTCTCTTCTTCTTCTTCGGCTTCTTCAGCCGCAAGGATCTCAGCTTCAACAGGAGTGGGGAACTTCATATGGGGATCCTCTGGATCCTGGACCCATTCAGCACACTGGGACCAGTCCAGCTTCGGCTCAACATGAAGACAGAGTCTTCGGCACACTCTGAACCCATTCTTGAAACCCATATCATACTCCTCTTGAGTATAGATACGGACCTTGAGCAGGGCTTCAGCGTCTGCCAGCTTCTTCTGTACCTCCTCCAAGTCCTTCTTGGATTGGTTCAGCTCTTCAGCGAGCTTGGAGGAGGCATCCTTCTGCTCGTTCAGCTCTTGCTGAACCTTTGAAGCTTCAGTCTTCACTTGGGTCAGCTCATCATCTTTGACCCTTAGCTGATCCTCATCCTCTTGAAGCTTGGCTTTCTCAGCTTCAGCATCAGTAGCAGCCTCTGAGAGTTGGACATTTTGAGCTTGGAGCTTTTCTTCAGCAGCCATTCTACTGGCTTCCAAAGCTTCTAATTTTTGTTGCACCTCAGCCTGTGCAGCAGCTCCTCGAATTCGGCTCTCAATGGCAGCCTTGAACTTGGAGATGTCCACTCCCAGATGATCCCGAAGGAAGTTTTCCCCTTCTATCAATGGGGGAAAAACCTCCTTCTCCATTGCAGCGCAGAAGGTTTGGAGGGCTTCAGCAGCCTTTTTCTCGTATTCTTCCCCCTCCTTCTGCTTCTCCTCAGCTGCTGCTTGCTTCAGCTGAGCAAGCTTCAGCTCCTCGACTGCCACCTTTCTTGCATGTTCGGCGGCGTCGACCCTGTCTTGCAGGGAGTCTATCAGCTCTACAGTGAGAGTCTGATTGTGCACAAACTGGAAACAGAGGCACAACTCAGTTAAAAAAAAATGAACTGAAGAGCTGAATTGAAAAATAAAAACAAGGATAAGGATTTACCTGCATCATCAGCAGTTGATTCGACCTTGCAGGGTCTGGAACTGATCTGCTGGATTCGCCCATCCCAGCAGTGGCCTTCAGCGACTAGATCCTCGCCCTATCTACTTCGGTTAAGCCAGCGAAATTGCCGAAGTAGGCTGCAGCACTTTCTCGGTTCTGGCCCCAAATGAGGTCCCATATATGATCTGGAATTGGAATTCGGGGGGCCGAGAAACCCATCTCTCCAGAATGCAGCGTCTGGAATGGAGGGAAGGAAGACTCAGGAGCTTCTTGAACCTTAGAGGGCTCAGCATCTTCTTCTTCAGGAGCCTTCTCTTCCTTCTCAGCAGAGTCAATGATTATGACCTCTACTTCTTCTTCAGGCTGAGGACGAAAGCCTCAACCTCCCTGGCGATATCAGCTGAGAAACCCTCAGCAACGGGCTTCTCAGCACTCTCAGCATTGTGCCCTTCGGCACTTTCTTGAACCTCTTCTGCTGGAACCCCTCCCTTGGGATCGGGAGTTTTCTGATCCACCTCCATCTCAGGAGGTGGTGGAGGGGTCTTCGGCGGGGACTGGGGTAGTGGCTGAGGAACCCTCGGCGATCCACCACCTTCCTCAGGTTCCCTTATGCTTATGCCGACAGACATCGGCCTTGTCTAGAAGTCGTGAGGGCCGATGATGGCCATCCGTCTTCTCCTTTTTCGAAGGGGCTGTTCGTCCATTTCTGAGTATTCGGATTCCTCCTGGACTTGATCTTCGGGACGAACAGGAGCTTTCCCTTCTCTTCGTCTTTTGGTCTCTTCAGACTGCAAAAGACAGGGGGGCAGGAAGAACGTGAGCAAAAAATAAAAATAAAACAAGAAATTCTGAAGCCTGAAAAGCTAAGTATAACTCACCGAGGTCTTCAGCAAAGCCTCGTCTTCTTCTTCAGCTGCCCTTGCCGCTGCTTCTTCTTCAGCAGTCCTGGAGGACCCTTCTCCTCCTTCCAAAGCTTCAGCAGCTCGTGCAACCTCTTCGGCAGTACGAGCAGCTTCGAGTTCCTCGTCCAGCAACTGGCTCCAAGGATCTCTCTTCTTCCACCAGGGTTTCTGCCGCTGATAGAGGGCAGAAGCTTCTATCTGAAAGTGAGTTGAGTCCAAGTGAACAGCGCGATCTTTGGACTCAGTAATGGAAGGGGCTCGGTTCAGGATTGTCCTCCTTTGGTCAACGCCGAGACGTTCGTAGTCAACCTTGGCAGTGATCTCGTTCAGCACTGAACATAGAAAATAAGCGCAAGTCAGTTCAGCAACATCAAAACGCTGAATAAATTATAAATGCGAAAGCAAAAAGATAAAAATAAAAGGCTTCGGCCCCAGCCGAAATAGCTTACCATCTCTAAACTTTCGGCTGAGGCCGACAGCAGCAAGCATATGCTCCTGAAAGATGTAATGGTTATCAGGGAGCCAAGTTGCCGGAATGGTCTTCAGACGACCTCTCCCCCTTGGGTTATCAGCCTTCCCAAAAATGTTGGCCTGATCGAGATTACGATCTCCTTGGCCATCGTTTTCTAAAGGGCCCAAGCTGAGCATTTCTGGGTCAGGGAGGGAGAGGTATCGGGGAGCGCTGAAGACGAAAGGATGGTCTGGATCTGTGGGCGCCCTAACCCAGATCCACTGGCCTCTCCACTCCTTATCCGAAGAATCATTCGGCCACATTGTCAGATAACCAGGCCGAGACTCAATCCGAAACCACCCAGGACCATGATCCCCATGTCCACTCTGGATATTCGGCACCAGCTTATGGATCTTCTTAAAGCAGTGCAAGTTGGGGATGTATTTCATGAACTTGTAGACCCATAAGTATGTCATCACCCTTTGGATGCTGACAGGAGTTAGCTGACACAGGGAGATCATGTAGTGAATCAGCAAATCTCGGACAAATAAGTCCAAAGGGAACCTCAGCCCATACTGAAGCTGTCTGGTGTACACCCCCACATACCCCGGGGGTGGACGATGGATTCTGTCCGATGCAACGGGCATTCTGCACCAATACCCATCAGCCTCCATGATGCCATAATGCAGCTCAGTCTGTTCAGCAAACCGATACACATCGGCATGCTTTACCCACCAAGGGTAGGGGCAGTTCTTTATCATGGCTGAGGCTACTTCAGCGTCCTCCCATTCCTGATATCCGGGGAGAACATCCCAAAGATCGGCGGGAACTTCTTCGTCCCGCCCAGAAACGCTCGGTTCCTCCGTTCCTTCAGGAGGCGCCGATGAAATTGGAGTCGCCCTAATTCCTTCAGCAGGGTCAGACCCCACTCTTTGTCCGTTCCAGGTCCCAGTCCTGTTCCTGGGATCGGGGAATTGCCTTGCCCTTCTTGGAGCACGGGCTCTACCTCTAACTCCTCTCACCGTTGTTGAGTTTCGAAGAAAAAGTCGAAAAAAGGGGAAAGAGTTCGAATTCGAAGAAAATCAAACAAAATCAAAGGAAATTACCTTATTTTGAAGCGGAATTTGCCGATCTATGAGTTCGGAATGACGAATTTCAGTTTCTAAGCTTAAATTCTCGGGGATTCAAGGAAGTTTTGATGCGGATTCAAGGGTTTTGCGCAAGTCGGAGTTCGTGTTTGTGAAGAAGTGAGGAGAGAGAGAGCGGTTCTCTTGCTTATATTTCCAGAAATGGGAATTCTGGGAGTCCGCGCCTTTAATTTCTCTTAAATACCCCACTAAGTAACCGTTAAACACATCTCCTCTTGATTAACCACCCATTATCCGTCCAACTTCCATAAATTATCCATCCAGCCGCCGTTATTTCATTAATTGCGGTTTAAATTCAAACTTTTTGGATTAATTAAATCATTTACTTCCCTCCTTTTTCTGGTTAGTTAAACCCGACCCGTCATACTTCCAAATCGGGTCTGGGGGGCAAGTTGTTTGGGTCCAATTTAGTTCAATTGGGCCTAGTCATTAAATGATCCAATTAAAAACCCAAGGTCAAGGTTCAATTCTCCAATTATGCTAAAGTCAAGATCAGTCCACAAGGCAAGTCAATTGGGCCAAAGCCCACTTCTCCCATATATGCCAAGGTATAAAAGCCATCAATATTACATTTTTACAGATTCATACACACAAAGCCTCAAGCAATTAATTCTCTGGCATAGCTTTCTCTCTACACATTGTACTGACTTTAGCATCGGAGGGGCCTTCCTCGGTAACACCCCCGAGGCTAGTTTACGTGTGTTTGCTGTGCAGGAAATCCTCGGCCCAACATCACTTGGACCGAGCCCAGTCTTCACCACTTCATTGGACCTTCGGCAAGGTCCCATTGTTTTCACCCGAAACAATAATTAAATCAAATGTTTGTGTTTTCACTTCCGATATTCTTAACGCATCAGTCACAGCATAACTATTTTACTTAACACATAACAATAACACATTTGATATCACAAATCAAAGTTTGAACTCTAACCTTTCGTTTACTTTTAATTTTGATCATCGAAAACAAGAGCGTTATTACAAAATACAAAGACGAAAGCCTAAACTTTCATCAGAATCTAGATCAAATCAAAACAACTTAACTCTAATCAACCAAATAAACAACTGCGAAATCAAAGTCAGATAAACTAAATCAACAGTTTCCTCTATACAAAAACCCAGAAAAATTAAAAAGAACAAATTAAAGCTCTTCAACATCAACTCAATCTAACGCGGCTGATGAATCGTCCTTGGATTCACTTTCACACTCTTCACAACCTTCGGCGCTTTCTCGCAATATTTCGGCGCTTCCACCGCTTTTCCATTCGATCCAATCCATTTCAACGCCGCCATTGATATCAGCTCCTTCTCTCTCTTCTTCTCCTCCTCCGCCGCCACCGCTACCTTCTCCTCCGCTGAAAAATCACAAATTAAAATATTAATTACACCAATCGACACTTGATTTTAATAATAACACCGACAGACTCACTAACACGTAATTTTGTCATAAATTTAAAACGATTGTTATTTAGTGCTTATAGTTAGCTCTTACGGCTGCATATATCAAAACCGAATTAAAAAATCAAATAAAAGAGAGAAAAAAACGTTACGTTTAGGAGGATGAAGTTCTTCGAAGGCGTCATCGAAATCAGGGAGATCAAAATCATCAACAACATCATCAAAGCAATCTTGAAGCCAGTAATCTCGGAAAAAGGGAGAAGAGTGAACGAGATCCCACCACTGATCGGAGAAATCCTCGACCGTCTGATACGATTTCATCGGGACGAAGATCGGAGCGTCAGGATTTAATCTGGATGATGCTAATGATCTTGGAGGTGATTGAGGATGAAGAACATCCATTGTTGAAGATATTTTTTGAGGTTGGTGATATTTTTTTTTGGATAGGATTTGAGAAATGAAAATTGGGTGTATAATGGATAATGTTAGGTGATGAAATAGTGAAGGGGGTATTTATAAGAGGGAGTGAGAGTGAAAAAAGGGTATTAGAGTTTGGTAAAATTACGGAAATGACACTTGGTTTTGGTTTTGGATATGGAGGAAGGAAATGGGAAAGTTGTGGGTCGGTGGATAAAACCAAAGACTAGTACGGATTTTTCTAGATGAGAAATCTTAAACGGAGTATGTATGACTCATCATAGTCAACAAGAATCTTGTTTAATTTTAACGGTAATTAAAAATGAAGATAAATATCGGGTGTGATTTGGATTAAAGTTCTACGGAGTAATATATAAAAACTGACCTGAATTTGATCATATGTTAACCGACAACCGATTTGATCCGACCTGAACCCGAACCTGCTCCCGACCTGAGAGTAACCTTCAACCGATTTAATCCGACCTTACAACAATCTGAACCCGAACTAGAACCCAACCCATCTAGAACCTGTACCCGAGTCATGGAAATAAAAATAGCCGAGATGTTTACCATGACCCCTAATACCCTCCAAGAGTCCAATTAGATCGGTGGAACCATCCAATATACCTTTAACGTTCATTTTACCCGTTCAAAACTTGAAGTGATTTCGTAAACTCAAGCTCACCACGGACGTTTATGACAACATATAATGATCATATGTGGTTTCAAACGGAATTAAATGACTCCCGAGATGTATTACTTAGGGTCTCAAGACTTATCGCCACCATGTCCCGAAACCTCAAAATTTCCTCAAAAAGCGTGGATTATAGCCTTCAATTTTGTAATATTTTAACCTTTTTTCGCCCGAAATAAAAAATTGCCAAGATGTTTACCATGGTCCTTAATACACTCCAGGAGTACAATTGGGTCGGTGGAACCATCCAATATGCCCTAAAACGGTCATTTTACCTGTGTCACATTTCATAAACTCAAGTCTACCACGGACGTTTATGACAACATATAATGATCATATATGGTTTCAAACGGCATTATATGACCCCGTGATGTATCCCTTAGGGTTTCAAAAAAATTTCGCCACCGTGACCCGAAACCTCAAAATTTTCTCAAAAATCGTGGATTATAGCCTCTAATTTTGTAATTTTTTGACCATTTTTCGTCCAGAAATAAAAATTGCCGAGATGTTAACCATGGTCCCTAATATCCTCCAGGAGTCAAATTGAGTCTGTGGAACCATCTAATAAGCCCTAAAACGGGTCATTTTACCCGTTCACAACTTGTAGTGATTTCGTAAACTCAAGCCTACCACGGACGTTTATGACAACATATAATGATCAATTGTGGTTTCAAACGGAATTAAATGACCTTGAGATGTATCCCTTAGTGTCTCAAGGATTTTTCGCCACTGGGCCCCGAAACCTCAAAATTTCCTCAAAAAGCGTGGATTATAGCCTTCGATTATGTAATTTTTTTGACCTTTTTCGCCCGAAACTAAAAATTGCCAAGATGTTTATAATGGTCCCTAAAATCCTTCGGGAGTACAATTGGTCGGTGGAACCATCCAATATGCCCTTAAACGTTCATTTTAACCGTTCACAACTTGCAGTGATTTCGTAAACTCAAGCCTACCACAAACGTTTATGACAACATATAATGATCATATATGGTTTCAAACGGCATTGTATGACCCTGAGATGTATCCCTTAGGTGTAACACCCCCGATTTACTAACTAATAATAAACAATAAATAAAGGAAAAACAAACAACCTTTAAATAAAATTTGCGGAAGCATACACCTAAATCGGAGGTATTACCGCCACACTCGACAATCTGTCAAGTGTTAAGGCTTACAAAATCCCAATAATTACAACCCAATAAACTAGGTGAGCTATTTATACAACTGTATAAACTCGTTATAGCATACTAATCGATCACTTGAGCTCCTTTAGCTACGATCACTTGATCAACCTGCTAAAACAATCTTGTCTGCTCACCATTAAGGACAAATTCCAAAATAGATCGTCGCAGGGCCACCATAAGAAAAAAGACATGGCCGCAAACACAAGTAGCACAACAAAATAACACACACGTCAGCAAAAGCTGAGTAATCACCACATATCAGAATACAAGGAATAATAGAATGATCAACATTACTAGCTTTATTATACAATGTAGTTCAAAACTACATTACACATATACACCTCAAGGGTTAAAACTGTGTACTCTGCAAATATCCTTTAGATCCAACCTCGAATATTAGTAATTCATTCCTTTACTCAATTAACTCATCTATCCCATAAGTGTGCCATGCTCATTGTTCTATACCTAGCCTTGGACATGGGTAATTCGAATAAAACCAACAAGTATAAAAACTTGAATACTCTCAATAACCAGAAAATAAACACCTTGAACCAGACCACATACGGGTCAATTCCCACTGTAGGGGACTATAGAAAAATAAATAATAATGATTGTACCTCATTCTTAACTTATGATCATTATCTCATTACCAACATGTCAAGGACTAAGGTCTATAACGCCGAGCCTCAAACCAATAATAAAATATAGTAATTCTCAACCTTTTGATCTCACACATCGATCAAATAATTATTCATAAACAATCTCAACAATGGCACATGCTCCCAAATAAATAACAAACAATTCGGTTCATAATATCTCAAATCTTAAAACACATACTAATAACCCAAATATAATCATATCTACCCAAAAAAATAATACTCTGCATTAATAACCCTAAAACCTCAAGAACAATACTCCCTATAGCAATAACATTAAAAACCCTAGAAAAATAACACAATCAATCAATATAACAATAATAACAAGACAATTAAATCAGATCATATCATAAAATTATATACGTCAATCAAATATATATACACTCAAGCATATGAATATCCAATTATACAATAATAATATAAAGCAATAATTATACAAACAATTCTAAAATAAATCTGTGTGATTACCGTTCGGTTCAAAAAAAAAATAAACGAAGGCTGCCGAACTTGTGAATTTTGGGTAGCGATCCAAGACATCAGTCACATCACGCATAGTGCACTCCAAATTAATAAGCAAAGATACAAAATTTGATCTCATATAGAGTGATAATTGTATATCCATAATTAAAGAGGTGGAAGTGTTTGGTGAATTGATTTTCACGCACCAACAAAATAAACAAAGTCAATAAGAAGTTAAGAACTCTTAAAAGCAAAGACACGGCTGCACTTTATTATATATCAAAAACTTATTAGGGTTAAATAGTTTATATACGCTTAAAAAAATAAAGAGTCATATTTAAATTAAAATAGGGTTTTAAAACTTTCCGAACCCTAAGATAAAAATATGAGAATAGGAAAGTTATTTAATAAATAAATATAAACTATATATAAAATCATAAAATATTCGGGTATTACATTAGGGTTTCAAGGCTTTCCCCACCGTGCCCCGAAACCTCAAAATTTCCTAAAAAAAATGGATTATAGCCTTCAATTTTGTAATTTTTTGACCTTTTTTCGCCAGGAAATAAAATTGTCGAGATGTTTACCATGGTCCTTAATACCCTCCAATAGTACAATTGGGTCGGTGGAACCATCCAATATGCCCTTAAACGGTCATTTTACCCGTTCACAACTTGAAGTGATTTCGTAAGCTCAAGCCTACCACAGACGTTTATGACAACATATAATGATCATATGTGGTTTCAAACGGATTACATGACCTCGAGATGTATCCTTTAGGGTCTCAAGGCTTTTCGCCACCGGGCCCCGATACCTCAAAATTTCTTAAAAATCGTGGATTATAGCCTTTAATTTTGTAATTTTTTACCTTTTTTTGTCCGGAAATAAAAATTGCCGAGATGTTAACCATGGTCCCTAATATCCTCCAGGAGTCAAATTGAGTCGGTGAAACCATCCAATATGCTCTTAAACGGTCATTTTACCCGTTCATAACTTGCGTTGATTTCGTAAACTCAAGCCTACCACGTACGTTTATCACAACATATAATGATCATATATGGTTTCAAACGACATTATATGACACCGAGATATAGGGTCTCAACACTTTTCGCCACAGAGCCCCGATACCTCAAAATTTTCTCAAAAAGCGTGGATTATAGCCTTCGATTTTATAATTTTTTGACCTTTTTTCGCCCGGAAATAAAAATTGCCGAGATGTTTACCATGGTCCCTAATATCCTCCGGGAGTCCAATTGTGTCGGTAGAACCATCCAATATGTCCTTAAACGGTCATTTTACCCGTTCGCAACTTGCACCGATTTCATAAACTCAAGCCTACCACGGACGTTTTTGAGAACATATAATGATCATATGTGGTTTCAAACGGCATTATATGACCATGAGATGTATCCTTATGGTTTCAGAGCTTTTCACAACCGGACCTCGAAACCTCAAATCCCTCAAAAGGCGTAGATTATAGCCTTCAATTTTGTAATTTTTTGACCTTTTTTCGCCCGTTCGCAACTTGCACCGATTTTGTAAACTCGAGCCTACCACGGACGTTTATGACAAAATATAATGATCATATATGGTTTCAAACGGCATTATATGAGCCCGAGATGTATCTCCATTAGGATCTCAAGGTTTTCGCCACAAGCTCCTAAACTTCAAAATTTCTTAAAAAAACGTGGATTATAGCCTTCAATTTGTAATTTTTTGACCTTTTTTCGCCCGGAAATAAAAATTATTAAGATGTTTACCATTGTCCCTGATACCTTCCGAGAGTCCAATTGGGTGGGTCAAACCATCCAATATCCCCTTAAACGATCATTTTAACTGTTCACAACTTGCAGTGATTTCGTAAACTCAAGCCTATCACAGACGTTTATGACAACATATAATGATCATATGTGGTTTCAAACGGCATTATATGACCCCGAGATGTATCCCTTAGGGTTTCAAGATTTTTTTTCCACCGGTTCCCGAAACCTCAAAATTTCTCAAAAAGCATGGATTATAGCCTTCAATTTTGTATGTTTTTGACTTTTTTCACCCGAAAATAAAAAATTGCCGAGATGTTTACCATGGTTCCTAATATCCTCCGGGAGTCAAATTGGGTCGGTGGAACCGTCCAATATGCCCTTAAACGGTCATTTTACCTATTTACAACTTGTAGTGATTTCGTAAACTCAAACTTACCACGGACGTTTATGACAACATATAATGATCATACATGGTTTCAAACGGCATTATATGACACCGAGATATATCCCTAGGGTCTCAACACTTTTCGCCACCAGGTCCTGAAACCTCAAAATTTCCTCAAAAAGCGTGGATTATAGCCTTCGATTTTGTAATTTTTTGACCTTTTTTCGCCCGGAAATAAAAATCGCCGAGATGTTTACTCTGGTCTCTAATATCCTTCGGATGTCCGATTGGGTCGGTTGAACCATCCAATATGCTCTTAAACGGTCATTTTACCCGTTCATAACTTGCGTTGATTTCGTAAACTCAAGCCTACCATGTACGTTGATGACAACATATAATGATCATATATGGTTTCAAACGGCATTATATGACGCCGAAATATATCCCCTAGGGTGTTAACACTTTTTACCACCGGGCCCGAAACCTCAAAATTTCCTCAAAAAGTGTGGATTATAGACTACGGAGTACCAATTATGATCAACCGCTTCTTTAATTAAGGAGATTGTTGGGGAGTGTTCTTTCTATAATTCTATATAATTGGATGTTATATTATGCGTGTTAGTGGTACTTAGTAATTACGGAGTAAATTATTTCATTGTGCGCATTAGGTATGTAATGTTACACGTATTTATAATTTAATGATGAGGGCAATTGAATATTATTGTTATAAATTTAGGGTCCGTTTTTTTTGGCTTATTTTCAGTTCATATCCAAATTTCCCTCTCTCATAAAATATTTAATTTAGTTCAGTTTATCTCAGCTCCAATCAGTTCAGTTCAGTAAATCAAAAAAGGCCCTTAATCTCGGTTTTTTTAAGCTTTTGGGCGGGCAAAACAGAGCACAACATAACATTATAAAGCAAAACAATGCAGATTGAATCGACAGAGCAGAGCATATTACAATATATCATCAAAGAACACCGCAGAGGAGAAAGTGTAAAAAGCCTGTGCATTTTGTTAAGTACTCTGTAAAAATCAGTTTAGTGGGCGATGTAGGAGATTATAGGTACTAATTGCGGAAATAACATGAATCATATTCACATAGCACCAAACCAAGGATCTCATGCATAACACATAAAGAAGTAAGAATTATACCTTTGAAGCGTGATTCCACAAGTGATCGAGCAAGAACAAAAAGGGAGACAAAGAACCCCACGTGTGATTCCTCTACTTAGTCCACGAGCACGGATTAAACCTCCACTAATGCTAGTTAGTTGTGATCGAACGCTTCAATCAACCTTCAACGGAGATTAGAGACACGAGCACACCACAACACCACCCACGCACCACCAAGGGAGGAGGAACGCACGGACAAGGGGAGGAGAGAGAGAGGGCCGAAACTGAGAGAGAGAGAATTAGGGTTTGGGATTTCTTGGTTGCTTGTCTGACAATTCACACTGTGTAAATTGTTATGTCATACAACCCTAGGCATGATTTATATTTATAAATCATATCTAGAAATAAAACCATGTCCAAATCCTAATTAAACTCTACTTACAATCCAAGCCCAAACATAAGGTGTGTCATATACTCATGAGGCCCAATAATGGGCCTCCAACTTGTTTAACCCAATACTCTAGTGTGTGACCTTGTAGGATCCATCCTATAAGGCTTTGGACCATTTGACAAGCCCAAAGACCAATTGTCATATCTAGCAATAGACATTGGCAACCTTATAGTATGAACTTATTATCTCCATAACTGTGATCCTTTGATATATCTAGTAATTGCACTTATCGAAGACATAACTCCTTCAGGCGATGGGTTAGGATTAGTGAGCTTTAGTACAAATTCTTAAATGGACCTGGTTCACACTAATTTATTGTGGACCACTAACATTAGATAAACTATGGTTGTTTTATTAATAAAAAAAAAAGTCACTATAATAAAATGAAGGTCACTATGTTGAAAATAAAAGTCATTTTGGTAATAAGGCTATAAGAAGTTAATTTTTTTAATGAAATATTTTATAAGGTCAATATAAATAATAAAGGTCATTACGTTAAAAATTAGAGTCATAACGTCGTACTTCAAGTTCACAATAGTATTAAACGTTATACAACTCTTAATAAAGGTTATTATGTTAAAATAAGGTTACTATATTAAAAATAAGGATCACTATGTTTAATATAATGTCAGTTGCATGTGTATAGACCTCGGGTCCATATTAATATTATTGTGGAGCAGGTCCACGCAAGTTGGGGAGCAGCCGACACGTGGGAAGAAACAAAAGGGCTAAATACACTGCTATTCTTTTTTTTTTTTTTTTTAAATGTATTAAATTAAATTTTAATTAATGAGTAACACGTCATTGTAGTTTGTTCTAATCCATAACCTCATCCACCTGAGAGATGACACATTTCATTTTTACTGCTTTAATAACATGACTCACGTCACGCCCCATTTAAATAATTGTGCTACTTTCTTTTTTCTTCTCAATATTTTTTTAAAAACATTAGCTTAAAGAAATTAAATTACATTAGAATACGAATATTAACGAACATGTTGATCCCGTAGCAAGTAGCAAGTAGGTGAGCTAATTGGATCAGTTGTCGGTTAACATTGTATAATTAATAAAGTATCAATATAGTAGTACCTCAATCCTATAGCATTTGTACCAATTCATTTGAGTTACTCACAATTATCTATTCTTAAGATAGAATTCAATCTAAAGACTTAGTCTTTTAAGCATCATCCCATTTTAGCCTTGTTGATCCGTTATTTATTACTACATTGATGTAATATTGTATCAAGAATTATGGGTCAAATAAATATAGATTTAAAGTATAATATTTCGTATCATGGTGTATAAAAGTTAGAAATCATGAGAAAAAAAAATTAAAAATTAAAAATAATGTTTAATTTAAACAAATACCTAAAATTGGTATTTGAATTAGTATTTTTGTTTCATTACAAAAAAAAATTAGTATTTTTGTCCATGTTTTCTCTATTGATTTTCATTTTTATATAGCCGCAAGTATCAATTTTCCAACTATATATAACAACTAAAAAAAAAAAACCCTATATAGAAAATAAGAATCACCGCTTTACTCTTTTGATTCAAAAGAATGTCCGTTCTTTCACCCTCCCTTTACTCTCAATCTCTCATGCACCTCATTCCCCAAAAAAGTTGATCATTCAATAAAAAAAAACAAAGACAAACTATCACTTTTCTTTTCTTTTTCTCTCTGATTTCCCCTAACATAATCATATATTCAACCAAAAAAATACCAACAAAAAGAAAAGGCAACAATTATTGATTTGTGTTATGATTGTTGATTGCATTGGAGATGGAAACGTTTGCAAACAGATCAATGTATTGCCATAACCCTACAATGGTCAATTCTCGTGGTATGTGGTATGGTAACAATCCTTTGCGGTCAAGCGTTCCACTTCTTTTAGCTCAACTCATCTTGATATCCCTCACTTCCAAAGCTGCCGAGATTTGCCTTAGGCCCCTTGGACAATCCACCATTGTATGTCAAATTCTTGTAAGTGTTTTCGATTCCACGACAACATCTAAAAGATGCATCAATGTGTATGTTTTTCGTACGTGTGATTTTAGTATGCAACATATGAATCCTTTGATGCTCAAGTCAAGTAGTCAGTAATAATTTACGTCGAATTTAAGGAGATGGTTAAGAATGGACGACTATTGATTAAGTTCCGTCATATTTGATGTATGATCATAAAAAAATATTGTAAGATGTGAATATGAGGCTAAAGTGTGTAACAAGTTAACAATAGGTTATGTGAAGAGTTTCTATTTTCTCATCTAATGTTTTAGTGGTCTCATTTGAGAGAAGGGGGTCATTTATGCAAAATTGAACCAAAATTTTAAGATACAAATAGATTGCTCCTGTGTGTTATGACCATAACACCCTGTGCACAAACTCGAAATCCGTGCATTGTGCCATGGCGCGCTGAACTTGCCTTTAGTGCAACATAGACTACATTACGAAATGATGCTTTTGTAACTAGTTATGAAGTTATCCAAATTAAAATTTCATCTGATTTGAAATGCAGGGTGGTGTGATTTTAGGGCCATCAGTTCTTGGGAAAGCTTCAAATGTAGCAGCAATTTTATTTCCTCAAAGAGGAAATGTAATCATGGAAACACTATCCACTTTTGGCCTTGTTCTTTTCCTGTTCTCTATTGGGGTAAAGATGGATGCTAGCTTAATGTTTAAGCCCGAAAAAATCGCCATCTCAATAAGCATGTCCCTCTTCATCTTTACTCTAATCATTCCCCTATCTGTTACCATTGCTATTATGAATACAGTTAACATCGAATCTGAACTCCGGAAATCCTTACCTCTACTAGTGGGATCCCAATCCTTAGTTGCTTTCCCAGCCATTGCTTGTCTTTTGGCTGAGCTCAAGATCTTCAACACAGAGGTGGGCCGCTTAGCTGTGGCCACCTCTATGTTCTATGACCTCCTTGTTTTGAGCACCTGTGCCTTTGTGTTTGCATACTTTGAGACTCAGGAAGAGGGCTTCCTAAGGTCGATGGCAGCAATCATGTCCATCTTAGGTTTCATCGTGAGTATTGTTGTTGTGGTTCGGTATCTCCTGTTGCGGTTCCTGGTACCATATAAAGGAACCAAAATTGCACCCTCAACCTCGTCAGGAGTGAATGAGTTGCAACTAAGCATTATATTTGTAGTGTTGTTTATATCTACCCTGCTAAGTGAGATTGTTGGACAGCATTACTTCCTCGGACCTGTAGTTTTGGGATTAGCCATACCCAATTCATCACCTCTCGGAGCTGCAGTTGTGTCAAAGTTGGATACCTTTGTTTCCGGGTTGCTTTATCCTACATTTCTCGCCATTGGCGGGTTGAAGACAGATATATTCAGTATTGGTTTCAGGAAATCATGGCAGACAGGAATAATTGTCTTTGCTGGAGTAGCTGCTAAGTTTGCTGCAGTGATGATACCAGCAATGCATGGCA
This sequence comes from Chenopodium album, assembly GCF_948465745.1. Classification (NCBI taxonomy): domain Eukaryota; kingdom Viridiplantae; phylum Streptophyta; class Magnoliopsida; order Caryophyllales; family Amaranthaceae; genus Chenopodium; species Chenopodium album. Next base: position 1,764,576 of record NC_137852.1, read on the forward strand.
ATATACCTTTTAAAGAGGCTTTCGTGCTTGGCCTCGTGATGAATACCAGGGGCATCAATGAGCTAATCATTTACAACTTGGTCTTAGAGGATAAGGTATGAACCCAATCATATTCTAAAAATGGAGACCTTCTAACAGTATGTATTCTCAATCTAGGGTTATTTTGTTTCCATGCCTAACACAATTCTTTGCTAACTACAGAAAATATCAGGCCAGGACTTCACTGTGCTGGTACTCTCTGCAGCATTAGTGACTGCAATCATATCTCCTCTTGTCAAAATTTATTATGGTCCTTCAAGAAGATATGTTCCAGTGACGAGGATGACCATTCAACATCACAAGATAGACAGGGAGATGAAAATGGTGGTGTGTGTTCACCAACACAACAATGTCCCTACCCTAGTAGACGTTCTAGAAGCCTCAGGTGCTTCCGAAGAAAGCCCTATTTCAGTCATAGTTGTCATCCTAGTAGAAGTTGTAGGCAAGTCAGCGCCCATGCTCTTAGCCTACAGGCCCCAGCGAACCCTTGAGCCAACCAGCTCATGTAGTAACCATATCTCTAATGCTTTCCAGCAATATGAAAGACAAAATGAAGGCAAAGCCTCAGTGCAGGTCTACACAAATATGTCTCACTTTGATGCCATGCATGATGATGTATGCAGGGTGGCATCTGACAAGAGAGCCAACTTTGTAATCTTGCCATTTCACAAACAATGGGCTATAGATGGCACAGTGGAGGCAGTGAACCGGCCCATTAAGGAGATGAACCTTAAGCTACTCGAGTGTGTTCCATGCTCACTCGGGATTCTCATTGACCGAGGTCCAATAAATGGTTCTTCGTCAATTCTCAATAACAAGTCAATCTATCGTGTTGCTGTGCTCTTCATCGGAGGGGTAGATGACATAGAATCACTAGCCTATGGAGCTAGAATGGTCAAGCATGAGCAAGTTGCAGTAACAGTCATCCGTTTTCTTCTCTTAGGTCGGGATACTTCAAGAGAGAGAAAGCATGAAAGTGAAACCATTGAGTTCTATAAGAAGGCTAACTCTGGAAATGAGCGGTTCATGTACCAGGAAACATTGGTAAAAGATGGCGTTGGGTTGGCTGAATCTATTAGAACTATGGATAATAGCTATGATCTAATACTAGTGGGAAGAAGCCATCAGCACTCCCCGCTTCTATTTGGACTCCATGAATGGAGTGAATGTCCTGAGCTTGGTGTAATCGGTGACTTACTTGCCTCTCCTGATGCTAAAACCACAGCATCCGTGTTGGTTGTACATCAACAAAAGATGACCGGAAAAATCAACTCATCTACTGGTCAAGTGCCACAAAATAGGGATATGTATGTACATGATGAGCCATTTACTGAAAGAATAAGTGACCTTCATAACCCATCGGTGGAAATTTCAATAGATGATGAAAATAGCCCGATGACGGACAGTTACTATAGATAGATTCACAAATCCTATTAGGAAAAATAGGTCCTAGATTAGTCCCGATTTCTAGATTGGTGTAGCATAGGAAAAATAGGTCTAGTAGATGTCTAGGTTGTATCTAAAATCTGTATAAATGCCTATCTCAAAAAAATTTCTAAGTTTATAGTTCCTCAAACTTGCAATATATACTCGTAAATGAAATGGAAGACCTCATGGCACCTAAGTAGGCAGTGACAGGGTCAACTGATCAAGTCAATTAAACTTCACTAAAAATTGCAGGAACACTAAAATTTTCTAATTGTTTCAGGGATAAAAGATCTGCCTTAATCTTAACACAGTCATTGTGACCTCGATTTCTCCTAATAATCGTAATCTTTCTCATAAGACTGAACTACTAACCTTTCAGTCCCAATCCAATGCCTACCACCAATCTTTATGAGTATGATCGAAATAATGCCGTGCCTTTTACAGAAACTACGGCCTACAGAAGGACATAGACATCACACAAATGATCATCAATATTGGAATAGAAAACTGTACAATTTAAACTTCATAAGCATAATAGAACACTTGAAAATCACATAGGGTACCCTACTGCAAAGATGGGATTCCTATAGAGAATATGAAAAGAGAGGACAGGACTGAAGCAGGAAAAGTTATTGGCTTTGCCCAAAATTGCTGCTATAGTATATATCAGTCAGCGAACTATATTCATTTTTATACAGTAATACATGTCACTCTCCTAGTGTGATGTCATACAAAAAAGTCCTAATCTAAGGAAGTGCTTTTTTTTGAAAAAATCTGCTTTGCCCTGTTATCTATAGACCTAGGCATCAGCACATGTATTACATACAAGTATAAATAGTAATGCAATCAAATGTAAGCTCACTGATTTTTAATGTCATTGACATTGGTTTCATCTGAGCTACTGCATTCGACGGAAGAAGCTTCAACAGAATCGGAAACATCAGGAGATGATTCAACACTGCGAGTCTGCAGCCCAGTATAACGTGCCAAATCAATCCATTGCTGCAGAGTTTAAAAAAAAAGTCATAAGCATTGGAACTATTTGATATTTTCCTTTCAATTCATAAATATAGTAAAAAAAGAATATGGTATTATTTGAGATCCCAAATATAGTTGAAAATTGCATTGGAACGAATCATGCTGGGTATTGTATTATTTGTATATGTGAGTATATGACTATGGAATAAATGAATATTCCTCTATTCTTTTGTAATTTGAAAATAATCCACTTATGAGATGGATAAAGTACCAAAGAGTAGGCAGAATTCTGCACTGGCAGCAAAGCAATATGCAGTGATAATAACAATAGCTTTATTAAGCAAGACACTATAAAAAAGTAGCTATGTTAAACTTAAGAGCCATGAGCTGTCTTTGAGCATCCAAAACTCACTTGCCAAATTGATCATTCCCACAAAAGCTAATTGCTTCTTTCCAAACCCTCAAATTGAACAAATAGATTTCTTATGTAGCAACACTAAACTTAAAAAGAGTATTTAACGATATATCTAAATGAATACAATATACAAACTTGTAGTGTTTATATTGTGTGCGCTTCTAATTTTGTGCCAAAATATGACTGAGCTTGACAAATCGACACTAATTAACAGTATCAAGGACTAAAATATAAATTAAGCTCATGAAGTGTTATCGAGCAGATTAAACTAGCTCAAAAGAAAGATGTACGAATTCCCAGTTATTAATTATCAGACAAGAGTGAGCTAAAAAGTATGAATGGAAATACTGTTCAGCAGTGATAATGAAATGGCAAGCTAACCTGGGTTCCCCAATAGGAATTTATTACCCTCGCACAAAAGGATAGCATGTTTACAAGCAGCGTTTGAGAAGGTAGGAGCTCAGATATACGATGCTCAACTACACCAGCAATAATCTGCAGCAAAAGTTCCGAAATTAGTAACATATCACAACTGCACAATGCTAAGGTAAAGGGAATCACAAATCACGACTCTTCTTCCCTATCATGGACTAGTAGAGCCAGTTTCCTGCTTTATATCAACAGTCAAGAGACTTCTATGGCCATTGTTTCTATGCATCAGACATAGTAATTTATAAAAAGTATAAAAATATTTGCAACTAAGTTACTTTACAAAAAGACATCTTTATTTCCTTGCACAGACCTCAGATAAAGGTTACAGTTATTCATAAAATCTATTAAATTAGTGTATTGGCAAATGGAATATCTAGTAATTTGTACGGACAAGCATATATAATTGTCGTATTTGATAATATAATTTTCCAAAGCAATCGTTAATAATTACATAGCTCGCTCACCATGGGCTTTAACAAATAGATGAAAGAGATAAATTCTCCAATGGCATATGAGGAGGCCCTACGTAAATTTATTTAAATGGTATAATTGGTATGAATTTTGCATGCAGACATGCAGTAAAAAAACTGTTTTTGTTAATATCAAACCTTTGCAGCATCAACGATGCTACCAAGAGATGGTACATAGATTGCACCTTGCATGCAATTAGAAGTATAAGGTAACAACAAACAATATTTGCATGATACCAATCAAAGTTGCTATGACTGCAATTATATTAGCCAAAGATCAATTTACCTGGTATCGGAGATTTGCTGATGTTCCAAGAAAGCTACTATAGACAACAGCAGTTTTTAGGATTGGTGATCTTTTTATCTTCTGGTTTGTGACCAGAGATGGATTGAGGTAATTACGTAATGCATATAGGATATTTGAAGAAGCAACAGCAGCAATGCTTGATACAAATCCAACTCCAGCAAGTTTCAGCCCACCAAAAACCACTGATGCAAGCCGGTGATTCAGATTCCAGTTTTTCCCAACAGGATTTTTTTGAAAAGCATTATCTGGGATGGATCCCAACAAACCCTTTAGAGAATCCATACTATCAGATGAAACCATCTCATAAAAAGATAAGAAGGAAAGGGTTGGGGCTGGAAGCCAAACAGTAAAGAAATCAACTACAGCTCCCCTGACTGAGTCAGTAATGACATAGTCAATTTCCAGGAAAAAATTTTCTTTCCGTTTCTCATACTGTGCAATTAGAGTTGTTGTCAGTGATATAGCTTCTTCAATAGCTAATTTGTTTAAAAATTTTGGATCAGCTAATAATCTTTCTCTGAAACCCTGCACAGAAAGCATATACATTATGATACAGTCACCTCTTTGGGCTCTTTCCACTCCCCCCCACCCCCCAACCTCCCTCCCCAAACAAAATTAAGTCATTTGTAGCTTTTGAAAATAAACAATCTTGAAAGTGTAAAGAAAACAGCTCTATGCATTTTGAAATTAGGATAAGTAACTAAGCATTTACTCTGACAACTAGCTTACCTGGAACCGATGAGTAAGTTCTGATATAATGGGATACTGCTCCAAATCAAAGAAGTTTTGTAGCACTTCCGGAGACACGAGACCAAGATCAAGTCCTTCCTGAAGGTCCTGAGAAGCATTTTAAGACCATTGATCAGGTCAAAGAATAATGCTAGGGAAACATACACTTGATACCTATTGCTAAAAACTTTCTTGATTACTTGATGAGAGCAAATATATTACAATTTCGGGTTTTAGTATACTAGAGGACTGGATAAGTGTTCTATGCAGATGATAATATCGTTTTCCTTATGGTTTAATTTCATAACGGTTTTCAATTAAGATACAAGTCATACAAGAGGATGAAATGATAAAACTTTTGAGATACAAAAAAGAGACAATTGATTTCTACAAGAAGTTTTTATTTAATGTTTGTAAGATAACTCAAGAACAAACACTGTCGTATTTTATGTCAAGAAATAAGCAAGATAAATAAAAATAAAATTAAAAAAATAATTAAAAATCAGATCTCATCATTACATATGTTTTGCGTCCTCTGTTTATAGAGGATAATGTGAAAAGAACTTACACAAGTCTCTTTAATTACGGATTTATTAAACATGTTAATTAGGATATCACAAAACAAGTTTTCAATTGAGATGAAATCTGAAACATGTTGATTATATCACAACTCTCCTTTCGTACATTGATTTCCCAAGACATTGAAAGACAGATAGCCAATAAAATCTATTGTACATTTCCAGGATGTAAACTAAAACCTTGAGTTACTCATTATATGAAATATCTCAATGTCGATTTGCAAGGTGTAATGAACTAGAATTACTGCTAACTTAACTCACACAAATAACAGGAAATAGAGAGGAAAAGACTGATTGAACTATATAATTTGATTTTTGTAAATTGACTGAATATGAAGAATAAATATAAATGGAAGCTTTAGTATTGACTGATAATGGTGGAAGGATTACACATGATAGGTTTAGCTCACAACTCTCCAACAATGGCTTTAGGCCATAACTCTCTCAAGGTTCACACCAAATTTCTGCCTACCTTCTTCTTTCTTCCCTCTCTCTATTTATACTAAGCTAAAAACTACTAACCTAATAATACTAGACTTCCCAAAGTGCCCCTCCTAAGTTAGTTTATAACAGAGGGAATCTAATGTTTCACATTTGTAACCTGACTGCCATCATGTAACATTTGATGCTTTAATTCTTTATAACATGAATTTAGATAAAGGTTTTCTTTATAACAAGAATCCCCGACTTGGTTGGAAGGAGTTAGGAAGGATATGAAGCATATGGATTTGCATGAGAATGAGGTATTTGATCATAAGGGATGTAGGAAGAAGATTTTTGTGGATAACTATACCGAATAATTACTTTTGGTTCATGTAGCCGACCCCGCTTATGGGATTAAGGCTTTGATTGATTTTCTTTACAAGTATCTGAAATCACTCCCCTCCACTGAATTTTTCTCTTATTTTGAAGGGTGACATTCATTCTAGCAAGTGATGATTCATAGATAGCAAAATTCAGATGTAGGTAATTTAAGGACTGTGATAACTAATATACAGAATATTACGCATAGCAAGGTTGCTAATATGTTACCATGGCTGCAAAGCACGGAACCAATTTGCATTTCTCATGGGAATGTACCCATCAAGACACCGCTACTCTGTTACATAGTTCCAATGCATGGAATTCTAGAGATATTTGAGGGTTGCAGGCACCCCAGTAATTATTGAAGAAGGGTTTATTTCTAAAGACAGTCAGACACCATAAGTGAGTAAAGAACAAATAATGTCCATTGCAGATTGACCTGTTTCTCTTCTAGGTTGAAAAAAAGTTAGCCATACAAGTTCCTGGTGGATGTTTCTCTTGAGAAGAGGTGTGAAGTCTTAAATATCAACAACTAAAATCAGGGAGCATTCAACGAAAGTAGCTTAACCAAAGTAAGAGGTCAAATTATTTAGTCTGAGTTTAAATGTATTAAATAGCGGTCTTGAAGACAACCCATTTTTAGTAATAACAATAAAAAAAAGTTACCTGAGGAAGTGCATCTCTTCTCCTGCCAGCAGCATTCATGACACGTGCAATTTCAGCACGATCAAAACAATTCCTACTGCAAGGTCTAGCTGCAGAGTACCATAAGAAATCGGCCACAGGAACTTCTCCTTCTCTTCTCATAGATTGCCTTTCTGGGTTGAGTAGCATAACAACTTGGTTCTTCTTTTGCATTTTCTTTGAAATTCTTGCTGGAATTCCTGTGCCTCGAGGTCCATAAATGACATGACTTGCACCAGTGATAACAACAAGCAACCCAGAAGCTCCTTCATCTGTCACTGCTTGCAGAATGACCTGAGCAATAGTGTAATCCTCAACAGCCCTAGCTTGTACTGAGAGATATGAGCTTGGACCAAAAGTTAACGCCTCGTTTAAAGAAGTCGGATCCTTATATGATTTACGAGAAAAGGCATTAAAGCCTGCTGTAAATCCTGAACCAGCAGGAGGAGTGTATTTTTTACGATCAGCATTTGAAAGTCCGCGAATGCCTTCAGCTTGGACTGTCCTCATCACCTAGTTGTATTAAAATTAAGCTTACCACCATTAAAATTGGAAAATAAATGTAAAAGGAGAAAGGATTTGGTAACACTTTTAGCACATACATCCAAAAGAAAGCATTACAGGCTTACAGCTATGAAAAATAATAACTGTAATTTCATTTGGCTATTTTGTTTTAGGAGTGGGGGTGAAAGGAGAGGAGTAAAAATTCACTGACCACATATTTTAACAGCAGATACACAACCAGAGAACCATGAGATAGGAAACACAACACAAAACCTAATTTCCTGGATTATAAAAGATGATGAAGGAGAACATACATTTCAGGAAAACAATAGTACAATACGCATGTCAAATAGGCAAATGACTTCATAATATCCTAAGGCCCATTCTACACAGAGACACCAAAATTTGCAGTACTACATGGTGTCTTAAAAAATAGTATATTAGCATTAAATAAAATATCGCTCTTGGATGATGTAATTATCCCAAACACACAGGTATTAAAAAAAAAAATTTAAAAAAAAAAAAAAATTAAAAAAAAAAAAAAAAAAAAAGCACCTCAAGTGGAGCACCACAAGCAACCAGGCGAACTTCATTCTCACGGCAGTAACCTAAAAGAGGTTCATATTCCTGCCATCGCTCAGGTGGCCAGTGTGCTGTATAAGACCTCAAGGTGTCCCCATCTATCCTGTCAAATGTTTCACAAATTTTTCAGAAATAGGAGTTCTTGATAAGATTTGACTGGAAGACCAATTTCATGCATAGTTTCATAGATCATGTAAAGCACAATGAGCTCCAGGGTTGCAGATAGTTGACACCCTACAACAATTTGAAACTTTGTTATCATAGACTTTTAAGACTGCTTACTAAGCTCATTGATTCGACAACAAGCACAAATATAGCCAATTTGTCACCCTCTAAAGTATTGACCACCACCCAATATGGCCTTCTACGGCATCTCAGGTTTAGAGTTACACATGTTGGCCTGTGCAATTTACTTATCTGACCAGCTGTCAGTACTGTGTTATTTAGTTATTAGTAGGGTAAAATCGTTTGTTAGCATATCCGCTAGTTCAAAAGCCATTTGCCATAATTTTTTAACTACTAGACAAATTAATTAAACTAAAAGCCAAAAACCATTTCAAAAACGGGATAAAAGCCATTTGCCATAACAAAGCCATAACACCTAAATTCCAAAGACTCATCAAGGAATAGTCCTATGGTAGCAAGTCCCCAAGCTTAAATTTCAAGGGTTTTGTAGGTAAATTTTCCAGAAAGACAATTATTAATTCGTCTGAGGCTCAAAGGTCAGTTCAACAAACACAACGGAAAAAGAAGAACCTTATCCAAGACCTAATGCATTGACAAGCAAAATCCCAACTACTAAGAAAACTTGTTGGAATACAATGAAAGTTCTCTTATAATCCAAACAAATCAACAGAAACTGAAAACCATTTCCACAATACCTACTCACATAAATTGAAAACAGAACACACTTATATACCATGTAATTTACGAGTACATATACAATGTAATAAGTTCAGAGCCCATCTACTAAAGATAAATAGCTTTATCAAATCATGGTGATACATTCCACAGTAATAAATTCAGACAAGTGTCATTGAAGGTTTAACGAGCTACAATAATAGTCCATGACCAACACTTTTAAATTCGATTTAAGAATTATAGGGACACATAAATACGAATTGAAACTGTCATAAGTTCATACTCCGTATAAGATAAGTTCCGTTCATATAAGTACAATCAAATCAACAAAATTAAAGCTAAAACATTCACGAATCAACAAAATCACTAACAAAATCAAGATAACACAACTGTGACTAATTAATAACATAAATTATGACAAATTAAAAGTAGAAAAATAGAGAATTCAACCTTCCATCCATAAATTGATTGAGCTGCTCCTGCAAATCACAAGGAAAAGCTTCAAGAGCCAAAGAAAGAGTACGATTACTCTCAACACATCTCTTCCTCAAATTCTTCACAATTTCAACCTCTAACTCCTTATCGCCGCCAATCGGAACTTGCTCCGCTTCACCTAAATACACAATTCTCGCATTCATCACCTTCTCCCACACCTTACTCTTATCCTTTCCCACCGCTAATGGCTCTCCAATCGCCGTCGCATCGTATATCCTCGACGATATCTCCTCCACCTTCTTCTCCGCCGGCGGCGGAGTCGCCGGAGTAACCGCCGCTTCTGGAAGCTTCTCGTCTGCCTTAACAACCGCCGATCGGAGGAAACCAGCACCAACAGCAAGCAATGGTGTGAAAATAATACCTCTTCTTCCGCGGCTAACTTCGTCGGAATTCTCGTGATTTTCGCCGGAATTTCGGATAGTAAAACGGCATCTTGAGGTAAGAACTCGCCGGAAAACACGGATATTGTTCGCCGGAATTTGAGGATTTTCCGGCGAGAAAGTGGCGGCGGAGTGATGGAGAAGCCGTGGAATGTAGTCAACGCCAAGGTGAGCTTGAAGCCTCATTGATGGCGAGGAGAGAGAAAGTGATACATTCACAGGGCAGCTCAAAGAGCTTGGTGAAGAAATGGAAGGAGAATAAATGGAGACATGGATAATTTTCTGCCTCAAAAATAAAAGGAAAATGAAAAGGGAAATTGTGGGACGAATAAAAAGGTCGGGATTTTTTTTTTTGTTTTCTGACGTGGATTTTGCGGCGAATTGATTTGCTGATCTGTACTAGTTGATTGTCCAATAGAGAAATTTTCTACTTTTTGTCACCTTTTGGGTTTAGCTAATTATCCAGTATAAATTCATAATTTCCTCACAAAAAAAAAAAAAAAAAAAAAAAAAAAAAAAAAAAAAAAATTATAAATATTTTCAATGGTATGTCTTTTTTCCTAGAGGAAAATTACCATGTGCACCTAATCATACAAGTTTGATTAACGACGTAAACTTTGTTCTATTTTCTTAAATATCAATTTTCAAAACTTTAAATTAACGATTGGGATTGATTTCGGGATTCAAAGTCCTTTGGGTAGAGTTTAATGGTATGGTATAACATGGTAAACAAATGTGGCTTATATATGAACAAAAAAGATTATTGTAATGCCTAAATTAATGGCAATGAGATGACAGCATCTACTACTCTACTAAGCATACTACCACCAATACACTTATTGAAGCTAGATGCAAATTAATCCAAAAACTGTGTAGCCATGAACTTAGTCGCCAGTTCAATCCAAGAAAGCAAAAGAAAAATATAAATTTTGGACAATCGCAATTCACTAGTAATAACAAACAATGAGGTTTTGACTCATTTAGATCCTCCTTTTCCCAATTGTATTGCTCATCCGGACCCAATCCATCAAAGCCTTAATCCCATAAATCATAAATGGCCTAAATTTTTATCACATCCCATGATATGAGCCAAAATGATATTCTCATTTGGACCCAAAAGCAAGCAAAAACAGAGAGAAAGAAGAAAACAGTATGAAGTTGTAATAATCGAGATCAGTCTTAAATATGAACTCATCCTATGTTGTATCATGTGGGGGTTAGAACTCTATTGGAATCAACCATGGCCAAAGCACAAAAACCCACCATTACAAGTTTACAACTCTTACATGTACTATAGAATTACAACTTTAGGTTCTCATAATGATATTGGTTAAGAAGTTGTTAATTAGATGGCTAATTTAGAAACTAACCACATATACACAAACTTTTCATTCACAAAGACTTTCGATCTCATCACGTCAATACATCACAGTATCACACCGCAACAGCTGAGAAAAAACATCTTTTCCCAACAGCCTTCAGGTCAGTTAGTTGCCATCCTTTACCTTCAGAATAACACTCCGCCTACCACCAAAAATAAAGGCGAAAGAGGAATTTATTATCAATGTTACAAATTATTTTAATCAGCAAAGTTTACTTAAGAAAAGCACGCTTAATTGCTTACCGAGTCCAGGATTTCCTCGTTCTCCTGCATCCCACCTATTGCGTAGATAGTGTTCTCAAGAGTCACACAACCCATATATCCTCTGGCATATTTCATCGGTTCCAACATTGTCCATGAACCGACACGAGGCTCAAAAACTTCAACAGTGGGCACCATTTGAGCTCCATCATACCCACCAATGGCATACCTACACATGAAGCATGCTAATGAGTTTGTCTGGGTAATTGGTGCATGTGACATTCACACTTGATATAAACCAATATAAAACCAGTTTTATAGTAGTAAGCATTAGAGTACAGAGTTACAGACTACACTGCAGTTCTTTGATTCTTAGTAGAATGGCCATGGGAAATAAGAGATCATTATAAATGGAATTTTTATCCAAAATTCACATTATATCAGAGATAGAGAATACAGTTTAGATAGAAATTGACAGAAACCCTATCTCACATTAACGAATGGGAATTTAGCAAAGTACACTAGGAGAATTGTGATAACTAATTGAAATATTGAAAGAATGACAAACTCTAATTTTCTAGTCTTTTGTATTTTTCACTTCGTAAAACAAGTGTGCTGTAAATAGTCTCTTAGCAACTGCTAATACTAGGCTACATGAGAGAGGTATCTAAGTGATCGTCCTTAAATCTAATTTATGTAAATTCCAACGTGTGCAAGTATATTGTACTAGTAATAAGTAATTCAGAGTTCAGAAAGGCAGAATCCTAAAACTACACTCTGTAGCCACTGCTGTTTCACTGGTCTCTTTCCCCTCTTACTAGAAAGAGTAGTGGTGAGACTGTGAGAGTAGTGACCATTTTATAGATTACCAAGTATATCAAAGATAGGAGGGGGAAGAGGGGATACCTTGATCAACTATCACAAATTCCGAATATGAGAAAGAGTACTTACAGCTTATCATTCAAAACAGTCAGAGAGTGGCATCCTCTTCTTGTGTTCATACTCTTTAACTTAGTCCATGATTGTGCACGAGGATCAAATCTTTCCATGGAACTGCAAAGTGAGTGCTAAATGAATTCTCAACCATGACAAAAAATTTAAAGAAGAAGCCATTTCAGGAGGAGGTGGTAGACTGAATTTTTTTAACAAATATATAACAGAAACTACATCTGACAAGGAACTGCAAACTAGAAATACAGGATCATGAATAAACCAGTAATGAGGAGCCACAAAAATAAATTACTTCAGAAAATTCTCAAACATTTATTTAAAATAAATAAATAAATATATAAAAAAGCTTGAAGAAATATGTCAGAATTAATGTACACTGATTTATTCCTAGAGCAAAAGGATATACCTCTATCCCCTACCTTCATTGGTGAATGACTTTAAGATTAGATTCCTGTCATGGGGAGACCACACAACTCGCAAACTATTAATCAAAATCCTACTGTATAGAGTATTAATTGCATAAATGATCTTGGTTTAGAAAAAAATAAAAATTTGCATAAATGATCTAATATCTTTAGTAATAACTGTAGTGTCTCCAATAATATACTGATGATCTTGTTACAACTCATAACAATCTTGCACTTGCAACATAGAATTGGTGGCTTGGTAAATGATTTGACCTAAGTAATCCAATACCTTTTAGATAAATAGTCTTAAAACGCCTTGTTTTTTTTTTCATAAAGTGTGACATATATACCATTTTGAAACACTAACACATAAACCTCCATGAGACTCCTAAATATCACAACAGATTTCAGCAAATAGAAAAGAAAAAAAAGTCATTGTCAAGGGACAAGACATTATACATCACACAACCAACAATAAAAAACAAGGAATGTAAAGGCATTGTAACTTACCTTAAGTATTCACGACCATCATATCCACCAACAACATAGAGCACGCCATTTATTTGTGCTGCAGCTGGGCCAAACCTCTGAACGTTCACAAGAAGAGAATCACTCTATTGGGCTATGACAGAAATTAACAGATGAAATATTTACTCAAATAGACCTCCTGTTCCTACAATAATACACTTTGGACAGCAAACACTTGAATAGTTCAACGTGCCTACTGGTACTTAAGGTTGGGGGAAACCTCTCTTAAGCTTCTAGATCAGGAACAATGCTTATAAAATTTCAACATTTTGAGAAAGAACCAAGCCATATCATAAAGGAGAAAAGGCAAAAACGTATACTTAAGCGAAATGCTGATGCTGATCACTCATTCTAAAAACTACGCCAGCTAGCAAGTAAAAACTTTGGGACAATTCAGCAAGACTAAAAAAAAGTGACAGTTAAATTTCTAGACGAACAAGATATTCAGCAGCACAATCAAAATGCAAGAATGAATATTCAAATGTGGTTTTTGCATGTAATTGAACCAGAAAGGATTGCTTACATAAAAGCATATAATCAGAGGTAGAGCAAAAACTTGATAGTAGCAGGATGTATTATGTACATTACCTCTTGCGCCATTGACCTGGTAGGGATCCACTTTCCAACATTCAGATCAAGTAGTTCAACCTCCGAGAAGCAGTCACTAGCATTTCCACCACCTATAGCATAGATTTTCTCAAAGAAAGAAACTCCTGCCAAACTCCCTTTCTTCTTGTTCAACGAAGGGCAGCTCATCCACTGATCCTTTTCCAGGTTATAAGATTCAACTTTAACCATGAAAGAAGAATCAGAATTAGTGATGATAAATTACAATATAAGCATTAAAAGATAGGAGAGAAGATGGAATGAGTCATATGTAAATGATTAGTACCTGTGTCATACCAGGATGTACCATATCCACCTCCTAAAATGTATAATGCATTCTTATGTTTCACCACAGAAGCATATGGACGGATAGTATTCATTGGTTCAAGAGATTGCGTCACATCTTCAAAAGGTAGGTACAAATCCAAGTCCCGAAGCCAAGAGGAGCCACTAAATCCACCCACTAAAAGTATGGATTGACAGGAATCTTGACAAGTTCTCTTGAACTGTAGATCCTCAACATGTTCACATGAATGAGAGGTCAGGGACATCCCCAATCCCCAAAAATTTTCCAACTCATAAACCTTTTTTTTGGTTTCCATCTGCATGTCAATATAGTCACAATCAAACAAAACCGTTAGTTCTTGCACATCAACTGATCAGAAGCTAATGTCCATTATAAAACCACAGCTGGAAAAAGGGGGAAAGGGGGGGTGGGGGGTGGGGAATAAATCGTAAAAACAGTGTCCAAACAATCTGGAGGACATTTCTCTAAAGTAACATCATGCAAACTAATTATAAAGTTGGCAGATAGAGCTTGATTTTAGAGATTGCAGTTCATTTTGTATCGTATTCGTGATTACTGTTTTGGGATCTGTACCCTTGGCCTTTGAATTCAAGACCACTTTTGTGGTTTTTGATAGTTAACCACTTAGCCAAAATATAACAATGATAAGGTGTAAATTACCAAAACAAAACCCAAAAAAAAAAAAAAAAAAAAAGCAACAAATTGTATTGGAAAATCCCTACCAAATCTTGCTCCAAGCTCTGGATTCTCCGCGTTTGATCCAACTGAAATGCTTTCATCTCCCCAATGACTTGGATCAACTACACAATATAGATACTCTAAGGATCAGCAACACTAAAAGATGGAGAGAAGTGAGAAGAAATTGATATTTAAAAAACAAAAATAATCAACAAAATAAGTTACTTTGACACAATTATGGTGAATTGGTGATCAATTAAAAATTACTTCGATCAACAAAAGCATAAAGTGACAAGTATGGTACCTTATTAACACCAGTATGATAATCTGTGTTCAACTCTGAACTAATTTCTTCAATAAAATAATTCACTTCTGATGGAATTGGTGGTTCATTAACATAGGTCACTTCTGACACATCAGGAGCTTCTTCAAATTGAGGAACTTCTGTCATAAGAGGAGCTTCATCCACACAAATGGCTTCAGACATAACAGGATGAGCTTCATACACGCAAATGGCTCCAGACATAACAGGAGGGGCTTCATCCACACAAATGGCTTCAGACATAGCAGGAGAAGCTTCATCCACGCAAATGGCTTCAGACATAGCAGGAGAAGCTTCATCTTCTGACATATTTGAAAAACCTTCACTGTTGGAGTCTTCTTCTTCCTTTATTGGAGTAGAATCAGACTCAGGTTTAAACAAAGAGCTCCATGATTTCCCTTCAGAGGAAGTATTAACATTTTCCTGCCTCATTGCTACATCTTGATCAGCTGCAGCTTCCTTTATTTGTTTATCTTTACCATTTCCTAAGTTGCCATCTTCTTGGTGAACCATTGGAGAAATTGCTTGTTTAAACAGAGTACCCCATTTAGCTGTAGTGCGAGGGACTGCAGCACTTTGGCTAACTGGAGAAGCTGAGAATAAAGAGATTAACTTATTGGTTTGGACTTTGTCCAACTCAAACCAAAAATGGTTGGGCTCATAGCTGCTGTAGTTATTAGCAAGAATAGGCTTGTACTGCTCTTCCGTAAGAGGTCGGCATGGCATACGAGCCTTCACACGAACCTTATAACAAGCACAAAAATATTTATGTCAACTTTTAAGTAGCTAGATTTGCCTGGATAACTTTACCTACAGTAAAGAATCAAATTTATATCATGACAAAAGTACCTGTGCAGGAAATGGGGTCTCATCTTCGCCATTTAAGGTCCATGCATAAGGATTAATGTTCAATTGACCGGGAGATATTGCCTCAAATATCCCATGAAGTTTTCTGTCACTGTAGTTGAATAGGAATAGAGGCATGCCTGGAGTAATATGTTGCACATACTGAATATGTGCTGAGGGTAAGCCTGTTCAAGAATGCAGCAAATTGATTGATTAAAAATCCAGATTGTGAATACTTATAGCAAAGTGCAAATTATGAAAAGAAATATATCAATCTGAGTAATAGGTGGCTAACTAACCAAATAGCTGTTTGATAACGCTTTCATTGAAAGTGGCATGTTTGCAACCAAAGATAACAGCAATGAGGTCTTTCTTCGGCAATCTACGAGCCGACCAGGGATTTTGATTAATCGTATGTTGCGGAGGTGGCTTACTCTGCAACGGTACAGACTGTGTCTTCCTACCAGCACCCATCCTATCAACCAAAGTTAATGCATATTCGAATAAGAAGTTAAAGCCAACTCCAATACATACTTACACAATTAAAACATAACAAAACAAATAATGAAGGAAAAAAGAAGCTCGGTAATAGTAATAAGAGAAAGCGATATGTATTTTCCAGGATTATAATTCCTATGCACAACTCATAATTGAATACACATCCGGCATCCCATAAGGCCGTAACATGATTCTACAGTTAACTAAAAACCGACATTATGTATTAACAAGTTATCCTAATTTCTCCAGGGAGCTGGTAAGATATACACCATCCACCATTCAGATCATAAGCAGTTAAACACAATTACTGATCAATAATGTGCTGTGTTCAAACTATCAATGAAAAAATTGACTTGATGTAACCCTGTAACAAAGTAAAACCATCATCACCAACTTTTACTAGACACCCAGAGGTTTCAAATGATGGACCTGAACATCTGCATTAAACCTCAAAATTACTACACCCTAAACACACATCTCACAGACTTTGTTGTTGACTGCAAATACCACTAGACAAAACCAGTTGGGTCAGTTTACATAATACTTGAGCAGTTGAGCTAATTTTTGAAAAAAAAAGGTCAATTAATCATTGTAACCAAAATATAGGAGTGAAGAATTTGAAGATATGAGCTTATAATCTTAATCACACTAACATACTGCATACTGTGTTCACATGTTTAAACAATGCTGTATAATCAACATATGTGAAAGTGACACCATCTTGTTCATGCTCAGCGCAATAACAGAAATCGCTCAGCAAAAATTTCAAACCAAAGAAAATTGTTGCATGTAGCATAATACTCTCTCCGTCCATAAATATAGTACTAATTAATAATTGCACTTTCGCACCAAAAATAATTAAAAACATGGTTCACTAAAAGAGACTAAATTAAAAATATATCTCTTACACTCACACCATCACACAATTTCAAAGGGGCTTTTGGACAGTCCAATCGTCAATCATCACAATTTCACATTAAAACATACATTTCTTTCGAACATCCCAAAGTAGCATATGTGACTATTACTTCTAGATTGACGGGGTAGTATCTAGACAAGGACCATAAGGTAGAGCTACTTCAATATCGGATGTTCAAAATTACAATTCTGTAGCTCAAATGTACAACAATAGCCACTACTCTAATAAACCACAATCCATTCGACATCAAGGCAAAGCTACATCCATAATTTAAGCTCAAATTTAGTGTAATTGTGTAGTGAAATCATCAATTTAAATCGTTAAAGGCAACAACAACGCTTTAAACATCTATCAAATAAGTAAATTCATCAAAATTAACAACATGAACCTAATAAGTCTCCAAAACCCACAACATATATCCCTAAGCACATCCAATGAAATAAATACACTATAAATTCATATTATTTTCCACAAATTCATCGTCAAAAATAACATAGAAATCAATACAAAATCAAAATCAAGCAAAAAAAATCAAAGTTTTTCAACAAAAACATCAACATTTCCAAACGCTTAATAGTAACAATACTAACAAACAAACATAAACATGATAATTCTACAAAAACGCAAACAAACAATGAAAAAACTCACACAAAACAGCATTGCAAAAACAATTTCAGCAGATTAACAAAAAAAGAGAAAATTTCCAAAAATAACCAAAAAATAAGATCAAAATTTTGCCAAAAATGGAATTCAAACCTCAATTTCACGACGATCAAAAGCAAATTCACGACGCTTCCAGCAACTTCAAAAGCAAGAGACGAAATTCGGCGGCGTTTAACGGAGTAGAAGTACCGGAATTCTGGAAAGAGGAGAGAGAAAAATGAAGTATGCGTAAGAGAAGTGGAAAAGGTGGTGGTGTAAGTGTAACAGTGTTGGGTTTATGAAGCGCGAAAAAGGAATAGTACACTGTATGAGGAAATGTACGGGATGAATGAACTGACACGATATAGGTGTAGAATTACGGTTTTATCCCTATTGTTTGTTGTGTAGCTTGGATAGATTTTGCCATTTGTGATATTGGTTTTATACAAAGAATAGGGTATCCCTTTGATTTTTATGCAATTATAATTGGAATTTACCATTTTTATATGCTTTGGGTTTTATTATTTAGTAATATTTTTGGTATAGGTGGAAGTTTTGGGTCATTTCATAGTGAAAGTGTTAATTGTGGAGGTGGTTTGTAACATGTGTAATAAATCTAAAGTAGCTTCAACAATGTGAATGTGTCACGACTCATTAATTATGTCTCTTTTTTTGAAAGTCTGTAATTAGAAGTATATACACCGTATTAAATCAAGCGTAGTTGGATATCTAGATATGATATATTTCCTTTTAAAAATAGAGTAAATCATGTTACAAGATCTCTGTAAGAACATACAATATTTATGACCGACAAAATGTTAATCAATTGTGTTGACACTAATAGTTGTACTTCATTTTGTATCATAAATGATTTAATTTTTTGATGATTCTAACAATCACTAATTTGAATTTTAACATCCAATAGACGTTGAAATGATTTCAATTTTTAAAATAACAATATACTTCGTATAAGATATTAACAAAATATAATGATATAAACCTCTCAAAAAGATTTGATATTGTGTATTTGTAACTTTTTCTGATACATATTATGTTTCGCATATATTTATTAAATTATACCGGGTATTTCATATTGATTATGTTTTAAATATATTTGTCTCTATTGTTAATATTTTAAAACCATGCAGTTATTAAGGAGAAAAAAAAAAGATAATAGAAAGCAGAATTATAGTTGAATTATAAAGTGCTTTTACATCAATTGAGCTTCCATCAAAATAAGGGCGAAAACATCTAATCTTATTTAGATCTCTTAAGAGAAGATGGTAAAGTGACTTCTACTTTATATTATAAAATCAGTCAAATCACCCTTATTCCTTTTTTTTTTTTTTTTTTTAAACAAAAAGGAAAAAATAAGTGCTTTTTATAACACATCTTAATTCTAAAGGGTCCTCTTATTAAATTCTCACTTGAACAACATTTAATGCAATAGAATTACCATTATTTTTTAGGAAATAGAATTACCATTACTTAGTACTCCGTACGTACTCAATAAGGCATTAAGGCTCTTCTTCTTCTGTCATCCTTCTTCTCTTTCTTCTTTCTTTTTTTTTTCTTTGAACCACATATTCTAATAATTTACATAGTGACAAGTTAGGGAAAAATTCGCTTTGTTACTAGAAGTCTACCAGAGTACTTGACTATCTTGGTAGGTCGACAACTTGGAATGACCAATGACATTATCAATTCGATTGATCAACATGAATCTCAAGGTGT
The DNA here is from genome assembly GCF_948465745.1 of Chenopodium album. Taxonomy (NCBI): domain Eukaryota; kingdom Viridiplantae; phylum Streptophyta; class Magnoliopsida; order Caryophyllales; family Amaranthaceae; genus Chenopodium; species Chenopodium album. The sequence goes on from NC_137852.1 coordinate 1,784,282, forward strand.
GTTTTACAACCAAGGAAGTTGTTTTCGCAAGCATCTAGTTCTCTTGCTTTAACAAAGCAAGAGTATGATATAGATTAGATAATGTGAGCCTTATGTGCCATCAAAAAAATCTTAAGATAGTGTAGATACTTGCGAAACTCACAAAAAAAAAAAAAAAAAAAAAAAAAAAAAAAAAAAAAAAAAAAACTTTTGAAAACACACCACTTTCCTCATACATGTAGGAAAAGAAAATAACAATAATGAAGTGATGCATAAATTTTTACTAAAGATTTTAACAAAAATCAGGAATCCATAAGTTTGTAGTCAATCAATTGATGTGTGTGTGTGTGTGTGTTTTTCAAGAAATTGAAATTATACATCGTGCATGTATGATGATCCCAATTTGTGACTGCAGCTACCAGTGAAAACGCGAGTAGAAATACATAGAACAACTAAAGCTCATAAAATTGAGAGAAATACCTGCTTCCGAATCCAATGTATCAAGAAAGATCATACAACACTGAGATACAAAAGTAACAAATCGATACATTGTATGCTGTTTTTTGTCCAACTAAGAAAACCATCGTTCAGTAATTGAACAGATTCTTCATGCCTTTTGCTTCAAAATGCTGCTAAATGGCAACAAATATCTACATCTAAGTTCTCTTTTTAATTGAAGAACAAGAAGCAAACAAAAACCAGTATACTAACTGAAACATTAGGGTGGCTGAAACGAAATAAAATAAATGCAGAATCGACAGATCAAAGAGGCAACATTCATCTGAGGCCGTGAAATGATGGCAAAACAGCAATGAGGGGGTCACCATAGCCTACAGCATCTGCAGGAAACAATTGCAGAGTAAAAAAGTTAAAATTGTAAATGGAGAAAGCTGAAAAAGAAGCATTTTTGCTAGGGGAAGCCCTTATGAATTATTATGGTTTATTTATGCTGTATAAAAGGTTTTGAATAAGAAAATCATCTTTTCACATACCTCCTTCCTCAAAGAGCAGCTTCAGGACTTCACCAGCTACGTCCGACTGCTCATTCAATAATTAAATTATTATCGAGAATATACCAGCATTGTCAATGAGAAATGTAAAGGAAATGAGCAAGTTTTGAGCGAGACTGTCGCGCCCTGATCACTCGTGAGAAATTAAAAGCCCCACTCCATCCTCCCCAAAAAAGTAAGAAGTTGCCTTGCCCTACAGTTACTTTTAAAACCATACAAGCTTTTCGCCAAGAAAGATTCATAGACAGAAGCTAACCTTGACAGGAAGCTCAGTTCCAAATTGATCAATGTAACCAATCACTTGTCCCTCCTTGATAATATCACCCTGCATTTCATTGGCAGTAATATGAGAAGGGTTTGTCCGATTAAAAAATATTTAGCCACATTTCACTCACACGAAAAACCCAAATCAAAATTGTATATTCAACATGTTACTGCCTCAGCAATAAAGCATTAATCAAGTTCTCATCTTATGAATGTCAACAGGTGCATGAATATCAAGCAAAACCCATTGCTTCAGGCCTTCAGTTCAGAGATAAATAATCTACTTCGTCAGTTTCAACAAAGATGTTCTCAAAAGATCTGCTGGATAATCATATATTTATACATACAGCCTACTCCATATTCAACTGTTACCTGTTTACAGTTATTAGGCTGCCTTTTGCCCTTTACTGTTCTTCCTCTCCGGAACGAGCCCACCTGAACAAGGGATAAAACCGTAAAAGATTTAGTGATACGCTAGTCTCTTAGTTGTTATATAGAGATGAAAATTTAAATACATACTGTTGGTGATGATACTAATTTAAACCCACTGGCTCCAGAAGAGGCTTCTAGAGAAGCCAATTTTGAAGATACTGCTGAGGAGGCAGTTGGAAAGAGACTGGACTTTTCAGGAGATTTTGGAGCTGATGCTGAAGGTGCGGCAGGAGCTGATTGAACCATGGGTTCACTTGGTATGGGTGGTGCAATTGGAACCGGAGCATTCATTGCTCCAACATTTCTCTTAAGATGCATCTCAAAATCTCCAACCTGCAACACATTACAAGCTACAAACTTACACAACTGTTGATTAAAAATAACTCCCCACCAACCCCCCAAAAAAGGCCAAGCCCATATGTCAAACAGAACACTAAGTTGTCGTGAAGATCACAGTTCTGCATCTATGGAGCAATGCTCAAAAGTTTGAAAAAGAAAAAAAAAAAAAACCAATTGTACTGTGAGAAGTTTAAAGACTAAAAGTTTCTATGACAGCACAGTGAAGAAAACTTTTGGGTACTAGAAGCACCAAAATGAAACATTTAGAGTGTTGGATGAATTATTGGATATTAGAAAAGAAAACATGCATAACTAGCCATCAGTAGAAACCACATAAAACAGGCTCAGCTCAGTTACATGTATGTCTGCACAAGTGTTAGAAATCGGTGAAATCCCAAGCATTCAAGGTGATCAAACAAGCAATGATTTGTGGCAACTCTTATATGTCGTACTGTACATAATTGTTTCCAGAAATATGCTTTTTCGTCTGACATGGCTATAATAGAACAATCACAATTTCATGAGTATATATCTATAGGATTCAAAGGCAATTATGTAAAATTAGTCTCAAAGTCTGGAATCCCAACTACTCCCAGTAAAAAAATTCATCTCACAAACGTTAACCTAATCAACAAAACAGTAATCTTTTTGGGAATGGACACAAAACCCCCTAAATTTGCAACTTCGATTCTAGAGACCTTTGCATGAAATATCAACTCAAGACAAGTTTGTTTGACTTCCATCATTATAACTTTAATTAAAGCGTTAGTAATCAGATGGAGATCTCAAAACTCGATCTCTTATAAACTTCAAGATTACCTGAGAGAGTTTAACATGTAAAAGCAAACCATCTATTACATTTGAATTAAAAAGCATTACCTTAAGCTGTACCTCAGCAACACTTGTTTCATCACAAACCTCCAAGAGCAATGCCTGAAGAAAGTTTTAGCCATTAAAACAGTTTGTAACTAAAAAGATGAAACGTGTGAGAAATAAGCTTTCATGATTCCCCCCTAAAGGATTTATATACTAAGCATCAATAACACATGAGAGGTAGATACCGCCACCCCCCTACCTTTTAAGGTTGTAAAATCTGAATATTATCAATTAAAATACCAAGCACAGCTTTTTGCTTCTTTGTTTCTTCCAATTCTCAATACTAGCTAGAGGGTGTTAAAATGGTGCTAATAAATAATTTAAGTGAAGGATGCACACATCTTGTATGGAAATGATGAGTATGACATCTATAACATAATGCTTTGAATATTTTTTATTTTGTAAGCGTCTCTTGCATGAAAGAGATGGGTTTAACTAAAGAGAGCTGCCAATGTATATTTTATCGGAATAAAATTCTCTTTGCACATAATGCACAAATTATGTTAACATGCATCATGAAAAAGCACGTTGAAAAGAAGCCATCATACCTCAAATGCATTGGGGAAAGTGGTGCGCACAGCATGTTTCTCTATTGAGCCTTTTGATCTGTTGTTTACTGGAGCTGTCCAATAAGGTCATTAAGTTATAGTCAATGCTATGACTAAAGAGCAACATATTCATGAACTGCTATCAAGAAAGCTACAACAAAACAAACAAAAGAGAATTGCAAAGCTTTTGCTCCCTCCTGTCCAATCAGATTATCCACCTTGAAATTTCTGACTCGCAATGTTGCAAGGCACGAGTTTCCAGGAGGATGTTTTTAATTACTTGCATATTAGGGACATTCAATTATTTCAAATTGAACATGTTCATTATACTTATTCGAAAAGACATCCCATGGCTATAGTCAAATCAGGAAGGGCATACTTAAGGGAAAAGACGGAATGAATGTTAGGATTTAAAAAAAAAAAAAAAAAAACAAGCTAACAATAAAGAACACACCATCAGAATTGGATGACACAGTTGTTTCAGGTGTCTTTGCACATGACACTACAATTCTTGCTTGCCTGGAGGAGGAGGTGAGCTTTCCAACAGTGAGGGATTGGCAGTGCGATCGAACCACAGTGGGCCAGGAAGCCAGACCAGGCTTCTCAAGCGAAGAACAGGCATGTGAAATGCTGCCAGCAGAAACTATGATGCAGAAATACCAAGTTCCACACAGAAAAGCAGTGTTGTCTCAGTGTCATACCATCATTATGCTATTATAGGCCAATTAAAGACAAAATGACGCATCAAGGGTAAATACACATAATCACATCATATTTTTATTGCTCCTAAATACAGATAGAATTCACAAAACAGTACAAGATCTGGATATTATAAATCTGGGACCAGAAACAACAATTAAGCACAGAATGAAGGCAAACTATACATTATATATTTACAGAACAAAGCCACACTTTCATGCAGTTCAGCTGAATAGGCCTAACTCAAAACATTATAAAACAAATTTCGAACAGAGAAAGAGTCCATTCTCACTGATTTTTTAAGAAGAATAAAACTAATGACGGTCGTAGTAACCAAAGCTATACATTTTCATTGGGAAAGTAGTAGTAGTGTGTGTTTTAAGATTATCACCACATCCTAAAGGCGAAAAGAGAGTTCAGAACTTGCTCGAATCAGAAGTTTTACAAAGCATATAGGTGCAAATTATGTTCATCTGTAGCATAAAACATGGGTCATGCTATCATGTTATGTCCTCTTCCATATAAATCTCATCTTAACCATCCCATCATAAAATAACTAGTATGTAAGATAGAATTCTGAAGAGTATGTAACATAAGTCCACAAATCCCTCCCTAAACATAAAACTCCAATCGAAATCACTACTGAATCAAAATGATGTTTGAATTATTTATCCCCTGGATAGCTAAGAATACCCATGGCTTTCACACTACTAGTAAATTGTAATGATCAAGGTAGGGTAGCTGAGACAGTATCCACAATGAAGACCTCCGAAGTAGGCACCAATCCAAAGAAGTTGAGGTAGACCGATTGAAGCGGTAAAACAAGACAAGACACAATTGAATCTCGAAGATCATATGGCATGAGGTGAAGATAAACACAGGATATTTTATATGAGCGATTCATGTGCGTTCATGTAGCCGACCCCATCATTTTTTGTATTAACTCTCCCTTAGTTCCTTATTGTTGTTAAATTCATCAAAAGCCTCAAAAACTGGGCAAATGTTCATGGAAGTGCCAATCTACACTACAACCCAACAAAGTCCTTTTGGAATTTTGCTATCCATAATCACAAATGTAACAAGCAGGAAACCACATTTCGCAAAAAAAAAAAAAAATTGATCTGATTTATGCAACATTACTTAGCTACATAATCAATACAGTAACTTTTATCAGTCTATAGTACTAATTCGACATAATCACCTCAATTGACACTAATATAAAGGGGGGAAATTAGTCATTCAAACTTTCCCAAATTAAATCAATCAAAGATATGACCAACCAATCAACAATTACAGGTTGAAGTTAAAAAATCACACAACAGAAGATAATTTGCGATAAAAACTAAACACCCCATCAACACAATTACAATTCCAATCTAGAAAAAAGCTGGGAAAAGGGGTTGTTTTGATCAAAGAATAATAAACAAGCTGAACAAAATTACAGCAAAAACAGCATAAATCAAACAGGAAAATGAAGGTAACAAAATGAAGAACAATAGCATACAGAAACAAAAGGGAAGAGAAAGAGAGAGGGGGTAGAGAAAGGCTTACGTCGGAAGGCGGCAGTTTCCATGAAAATGAATTGGAGAATCAAACAAGAAAATGCAGGGGTAAATGGAGGAGATCTGTGGGATGAGAGAGAAAGAAGGTTGGGTAGTAAGAAGAAAGTCTAAGAAGTTGGAGGAAAAGGTGAGGAAGAAGTATTATTGCCCAAAATTGCTTCGAAATGTCCGCCCCTCTTTCTTTATGTCATAACTGTGAAAGTTCACTCTTTATTCACGGCCGTGCGCAGGTTCTCATTTTAGATATCATAACTATTCTCGGGTTAGGGCCTTAACGAGTAAGACCCTGAGTGGGTGAAAGGATAAAGGAATCTCCACCTTTAAGTTGCTCGTAGAGGGGATTACATAAGCTCAAGTTTGTGTGTTTCACTCTTTACCATTAGACCATGTAATCCTTAGTTCTTTTTTGAAGTTTTCATCCTTACTCTATGAGTAATCCACTAATCCCTTACTAATTATCATTTTAGTATACTTTTATTTAGGTTAACGAAGCAGAGCTCCATCAAAAATATAATACTGGAAACCTATTTCGTGTAGAGCTAGAAAAAAGTTGTGTCGTGTTGTGTCTTGATCTCGTGTACATTTCGTGTTGTTCACAAAGCTTGACAAAAACTATACAAATTGTAAGATGATTGTATAATTTGGCTAGCTTATCAAAATAGGTCATGTCGAGGTTAGCTTTGTGATGTGTCGTGTCATCTTCATGTTTTTTTCGTGTTTGTGTCGTGTTAGTTTTAGTCAGATTATTGGTCGTGTAATAGACGGCTAACTCTACTTACATGGCTTTACTAATCATCTTGGGTGTTGAAAGAGCCAAAGGATAAATATTGATTACAAAAAAACTCTCACTTAATCATACACCTATTCAGCACATCAAACCTTTCTCAAAATCCAATTTGTGTGTTTAATTAATACAGTACTTTATACTCGTATTTGTTAAGACCTTTTGAAAACAAAAGTAGTATGGAGTAATTATATTCAAAGTCATACACTAACAAAGTGTTGGATCACTTGGTAAGACTCTTATCTCAGTTTCTAATTTGAGGCCATGTTCGAATTCTACCAATTGAGGGTACTTGGGAGTATAGATTCTCTTACTCTTCCCACTATTTTTAAGGGTGTGGCCTGTAAATATTGGACCAAAAAAAGTGTAAGGGAGGTATAGTCATGATCCTTCTTATAATTTTTTTTTTTAAAAAAAACTTGAATAAGGATCGAGAAATTCCTCAATAATTAAATCCGAGTGTGGGCGGTCACATGAAAATTTGTAAAAAAACGTGCGGGGAAATTATTTAAGGACGGAGAGAGCAATTACCAAATCCTAGAATGATAGTAGTGTAATTGTGTAATACCTACTTAAGCAGCTAAGGAAAAGCTCAAGTGGCCGAGTTAGTGGCGTTTCTACAACCGGCGACGGCGACCTGGTATTCGCTATTTAATCTTATGTTCAATGTATTATTATGTAATTGCATTATTTTTGTTCTTGTTTAATTTGATAGTAATTCAATTCCTAGGGTTTAGATAATCGAAAATTTCATCATACTTAATCTTATGATCATAGCTAGAACAGTTTTTTTTTCTCAATTGGGCTTATTTTGAACGTTTTTTGACATGATAAATTTCACTTTTTTCCTCTCTTCTTTAATTTTTGTAGGGAATTATCTTGTTTTTGGTAAATTACTGAGCTCTTTAATACTCTCACCTTTAATTTTCAATCTAATTGCATATTCTACACTTTAATGTTAATTGGATTTATTTTACTGCATAATTTATTCATTTTTTTTAAAAAAAAAACTTGCATTGTGTATTGTCATTGCTTTACATTGTCGCTGTTCTACATGTTCATTACAATTGCTTAAACAAATTTTGTGAAGTACTGTATTTATTGTTGATTTGTTAGTTCTTGTTATCATAGAAAATTTAGTCTATTGAAAGTTGAAAACTTGAAATCCAATTAATGATATCCAATTAATTTAGTCTTTATTGCTAATTTTGACTTGTTCACTTGTAAGTTAAATACCTTTAGTTATAATGTCTATTTCCATAGAGGTGATATTGTATAATGACTCTATTGTGAACTATGGACTCGTGTCGTATATATTTTTTTTTGCGCCACTGGGTGTAGTTGCATTAACTAGAGTAATCGAAGAAAACAGTTGATCAACTCGCTGCCCTTTAGCGGCTTCACAAGCCATACGGGTTTGTAGGTTAAACAGTTAATTAATGATAAAATTTGAAAGAGAATATATTACATTACAGTGCAACATAACATTAGAGATAAGCTAAACTTCAATTTATCTACATTCTACATGGTTACCCCACTTGGCCTCTAATCTAGCTACATTAGAGTGAGCTGCAGAGTCTCTCTGAACTCAGCCCTCCTCGTTTCATTGTACAATGTCCTGTATTTGTTTGGCCAGTACGTTAATCCAATACAACCTGCTAGTTCCCATTCCATTGTTTTCTTCCCGATAGCTGATTTGTCCACCTTCCAACATACCGTCTCTGCATACTGATCTCCTGCAAATATGACCCCTCCCTGTCTGGTAAAAGGCCTGTATGCACTAGAATACCGGTGTTTAAACCATGCCTTAGGCTGAAACAATTTCATCACAGAAGGCTTAGACGAAAAGACCTCTCTCCCATTTCCACTGTCATGCAGAAACCAGTTCAAACCCCCACTGTCACCCTTAGCAGTCTCCTCAAATTTCCATGGTGTGAAGACTGTTGTTGTGGTCTCTCCTGCTGATATTTGTACTCCCACTTTGTTTAGAGGCTCGAATGATCCTTCTATTGACTTCTCTATTCCTATCTCCTTCTTGGGATTCTCTGAAGACTTGCTTACTGAGACGCTTAAGATGTCTGCCTGAGATGCTGGAGTGACCTGGAGTGAGATTCTTGAAGGGAAGTGCTTTTCTGTTGCCCCTGCTCCTCGATCATTTAGGATTTTCTCACTTACAAGTCGGATGACATCTAGTCTGTAAGAGAAGATTTAATATAAAACATAAATCAAACTTTGTACTTACAAGATTGAGCTAAATACTTTAATAAAGCCAAGAAGAAAATGGTACGGAGTACATATCAGTATTTTCAGAATATTGAAGATTAATTCTAATAAAATCAAATTACAAGCATATTGATGTGGATGTGTAAATATATTAAATAACTAAATACCTTATATTGTCGATGTTTACCATTACTTCTATCCATTTGTCCCTTACTATGGTTTTATAGTTGAGCTGAATGACACCCTCCAGATGGTGGTAGTTTAGAGAAAAAGCTAAACGTTCATCAGCTGAACCGTTAGTGTTCTCGACTTCCATGGTTATTAGAGGGCAATATAGCTGAACTTTCCACAACCCAGAAGTTGAAAAACCATGAGAATACAGAGGAGAAGGTCCTTTGAGGATGCGATTAGCTGCTCTTAGCTCCATTTTCCAGTTTGTGATAGCAAGATTTAGGCATCTCATCCATTGCTCCTCGGTTTTAGACCCTAAGAGCCTTATGAGTTGCTTTGAGGCTTCACGAGATTGGGAAGTCGAAAGCATATCTTTTAGTGATTTAAGGCAATTGTAACGAAGATCAGTAGGAGCTTCATAAATGCAAACTAAGAAAACTAAGGTAAGAAAGGAAACATTGAAGATGTCTTTCAAGTTAGGCGGAGAGTTAAATTTGGGTATTATGAAGGGATGAGTTTGTTTGGCAGGTCCATATTTGAGAACATCTTGGATGAAATTTGAAATGAGATTGTATATTGTGTTTTCATCACTCAGGAGGTTTGAGGAATTACTAGATTCATATACTGGTTTTGAGATCCAAAGGGTTACACGGAGACTAAAGTTTGCGAATATGGCAAAAGAAAGTGATTGGGTTGAAATGTTTCTGGTTATGTTGAGACTAAGGGTTGCCAATGATGTGTTTGATGAGCATATGCATGTTGACATGGAATCCTTCTTCCATTGAGTTGGTGGTGGAAGGTTTTGGATCCATGCCCATATATCGGCATTTCCACATGTAACAATATCCATGTTTACTCTCTGCGATTCAAGGACAAGCTTTGAATCTATTTATAGACTCAGAATTGGTCGGGAGGAAGAAACTTTTTTTGTAGCTAGATTCCAGCAAGGTGAAAAGGTCAAAAGGAAGCAATAATAATGCTGGAAAGTCTAAAGAACATAGAACCTTAAGAAGGTTGATTAATTATATATGAGGCCTATGATTGGTGAATCGCGCAAGAAATCGATTCTTTGGGGATGTCTTGTACAAGAATGAGATGCCTTGTAGCATTTTGGATATGAACAAGCTTTATTTGGTAAAATTCTGTTAGCTTAAGTTACTGCAAGCTGAAGCAATATGCCTAAGTAAACACCTCCTCTGAGTTCCTTATGAGATTTGTACTGCTGACATCTCATGATCTGATGAGTCAGATATTAACCGCCTTAAAGTCGTGATTTTTAATTAAGGTGATTAGATTATATGATTAAAAATCTAGTTGGACTTATCTGAAAGTCTGTTTCCAATCACATTTACAGTTTACTAATAGAGGAAATGTATAATATCAGGAAAGTTGAAGTTGTATATACATTGCTAAACTTAGTAATGTATGATATCAGCTGGAGTATAATTGCTCATGTCATGGCATCTTTGATATTTCTGCTAGCTTGTTGAGTATAGGAGGTAAAGCCTTTGTGGAAAATAACTGATGTTTGGTAACAGTTTCATTCTTACTTTGTTTTTTTTTCTCTGAAGCTTACCTATTTTTACCCTTCATTTTTAGAATTTGAGGCAGAAAATTAACTGCTTGTTTTTGCAGGTATAAGTGTTACACAAGTTAGTTCAAGTTAGCTTATGATAAATGATTACCGTTCATATTGGTACGTTGTATGTAGAAGATGAACTCAAGTACATGTACACATAATGTAGTCGGGATGTATTCAAATTAGGCAAAAATACTGTCTGTATTTTTTTTTTTTTTATTTGTTTGGGGCAATTTTTCATGTTTGCTATATTTAAAAATTGATACTCTGTATTATTCAAAACTTTCTTAGTCAGATGTCCGAGATTTTCTCATGCTTATATAGGCCTCTATTCGCCATGAAAACATCTATCTATACTATATATTAAAAGGCGTTCCTTTTAAAGGAACGGTGCCACGTGGCACTCTTCAAAGTATAAGCGACATGTCATAATGCCACATCATCATCCAAAAGTATATTCACCACATAAGTTTGTCACCTTATTTAACAAAATAAAACATGCTTTGAGCTAGACTCGAACTCAAAACCTCCTATACATAATGGTATCGTCTTTACCATCTCAACCAACTACTATTTATGTTTCAAATTTCACATACAATATTGTATATTCCTTTCATTTATTATGTAAATTAGAGGTAATATTATTCATTTACTTTTCACAATAATAGAATATAAATATATGAGGGGAAAAAAAAAAAGTAACACTTAAGGCAATGCCCGAACCACACACTAACTATACAAAAATATAATTATAAAATTAAAAAAAGTACACAAACTATCAACCCGGGGCATACACTAGTTTGTTTATGATATTCTTGTCGGCTATATTAATTGTTTAAAGTCACAGATTAGTACTAAAAACATCAAATTGAATACCATCTGCATTACGTCTCTTACAATCTTTTCTACCCCGAAACAAAGAAAATAATGACTCATATGGGTACTGTATGTATAACCTTGCTACACCCATCAAGAGAAAATCATATACGTATATATGTTAATACCATTATAGTATTGGTGGATCTGTTCAAAATAAGAGGCTGATATCTTCTCATCTTCTTCACGCCAAGGAATGTTTGTTACTATGTTGGTGGACGAAATAAATAACAAAACAATTTGAAATGCGAGTCAAAAGATAGATAACGCTAAATAATATAATAGGGTTAGGCAGAAATTCTAGTATATCCTCAATGTGTATGCTTGATGTAAGCTCAATATCAATCATATGCTAGGAGACAAGATTATAATTACGCAACAACATTTGAAGATGATAACTCATTTATAAATAATCTAATTTTAGAAAGGGTAGTGATAGAATTTTACGATGAAAAATACAGTACTCCGCAGTTAATACAGTACTCCGCAGTTATTTAGATGTGGAATTATATTGCTATTGACTATAATTTTAAAATCACACTCGTTATCATTCTTATGTCATTTATCACCATCTACCAAATCAAAATGTAAGAAATTAATAATTAAAATACAAAATATTTTATTTTATATTTAAAAAATATCTTTAAAGGACACTTGTGTCACAATTCACTACAAACGGAAGAGAGACTAAGGCCCTGTTCTTTTGAGCTTCTGGGCAGAGCAGAGCAGAGCAGATTTCAGCAGAGCAGAGCAGATTTCAGCAAAGCAGAGCAGAGCAGAGCAGATTGAAGCAGAGCAAAGCAGAGCCGAGCAGAGCAGAGCAGATTTCATTATTATTATTATTATTATTATTATTATTATTATTATTATTATTATTATTATTATTACTACTAATACTATAATAATAATTGAAATGATTTATTATTGTTATTAAATATTAAATATTATTATTATTATGATGATTATTATTATTATTATTATTATTATTATTATTACTACTACTACTACAACTACTACTACTACTATTATTATTACTATTATTATAATCATTAAATTTTATTATTAAAAATTAATTATTATTAATAATATTAATATTATTAAATATTAATTATATTATTATTAATATATTATTATTAAATATTAATTATATTATTATTAATATTATTATTATTAAATATTAATTATATTATTATTAATATTATTATTATTATTATTAAATATTAATTATATTATTATTATTAAATATTAATTATATACTTCCTCCGTTTTCTTTTACTTGCAACACACCTTTTAAGCACGCAGTTTTAGGAGATGATTAGTGAGGGTAAACGAGCGATTTTATCAATATAATTTTTACACGAAAATTAGAATAGAGTTAAGTATCATTTGTAAAAATTATAATGAAAAATTTGTCCATTTACATTACATAAACCAGAGCTCAAAACACGTGCCACAAGGCTGTGTTGCAAGTAAAAGAAAACGGAGGAAGTATTATTATTAATAAATATTAATTATTATTAATAAATATTATTTATTTATTTATTATTATTAAATATTAATTATTATTATCATTAAGTATTAATTATTTATTATTATTTTTATTAAATATACATTATTATTATAATAATTCAATATTAAGTATTAATTTCAAGCAGAGCAGGGCAGAGCAGAGCAGATTGAAGCAGAGCAGAGCAGAACAAATTTCAGCAGAGCAAAGCAGAGCAGAGCAAAGCAGAGCAGAGCAGCTCTAAAGAACGGGGCCTAAGACGTCTTGTTCAAATGTAGCTAAATTTGCTAAATCTTGGAAATGATATTGAAAACTTAAATTAAAATCTCGTCTATATCTCTACACATAAAACGCATACACGCCCACGTTTTACTATTACAGCTAAAATATCTTTGGATAAGATAGAATATATCCTTTTTATTTTTATAGGTTTGAAATTAAGTCATATGCTTCTTAGAATCAAAGTGGCATCATCTTTTTCATACATTTATGACTTTTGGTCATAAATTTCCGCCAAAAAAGTACTTAGTTTTAGGTAGTCACTTTAGAACTTTGAAGCTAAAAGGATGTGCACACCCACAAGTTGTAATTAATGAATCAAATGCCAACCTAACCCAAGCTATGTTTATAGTAATCCCACATCAATGCACTCAATCAACATCAACTTGAAATTACTCTGAAATTAGGAATACAAAATTAGTCCTAGGATGTAAAGAGGCTAAAAAATGTTAAACTGTACGAACAATTAGTTCTAGAAAGAAATAGTTTTAACATGAAGCAGAAAAAAAAGAAAGAAAGTATCAGTAAGGTAGAGCACAATTTGTCAATTTCCTATGCATTGGTCACAAGCCAAAATCAATATCTTGAAGGTGAAAATCATTTCTCGGCACAAAGTAACTATGATGAAACAGTTGAGCATTTGCGCAAAAAATCTTAATTGACAGCTACACCGTTTCCTTCCATGGTTGAGTGAAACCACTTCTCAAGTTCTCATTGTAAAATATACGAGTATCAGAATTGATGATTGCATTTCTTGTACACTCTATTCACACATCAGCAAAACCAGAGACAAATATTTGGTAAATCTCTATCATCCATGTCGAGAACCTTGAAAAAGAATGTGTTGGCTTGTTGCCCAGACAGAAATACAGCAAACAACACAAACACCTCTTAGCAAATAGAACAACCCTCTTAGAAAAACATAATCTTCTGTAGACTGTAGTACTTATTCCTTTTTTTTTGGGGTTGGAGGAAGTTGCTACGTCAGAACATCATCAAATTTGTTGACGTCTGAACAACAAAAGGTTCCATTAACAATCGAGTCAAGAAGTAAAAAATCACCCCTAAAGCAATTGAAATAGGCAAGGCTGGTAGAGCTCGACGACACACGGACAACAAAATGAGAGTACAAGCAAGCCCTGATATAATAGCAAGGTAACAAGCATATACTGTCATAAGATCATACATAGCAGCTCTACCCACAAGAACACTGTAAAACACAAAATCTCCTAGTCCAAGTTTAATACCAGCAGTCATGGATTCCTCATTACCATCACCGCCATCTCTCCCCTCTCCAGCAACCATCTCCACTAGGGGTGACCTTTCTTCATCTACCACACCAATCTCACTTGAATTCGCTACCACCAACGGTATTGTTTCCCCCTGATCACCACCCCTTTCATTCCTCATTCTTTCTCTTTCATCATCAACTGCTATCTCCTCCTCATTAGAATGATTTCCAACAGTTGTTGACAGATTCTGAAGCTCCACTGACGAATTATCTGAAACCCCACCAACCAAAAGACCCAAACCCCCATTTCTTCTTCCCCCGCCAGACGTGGAAACTGTAGGCCTTGCCTCATAAACTAAAGCTGGAAGATCATCATCCCTCGACTGAGACAGTTCCACTAGAATCTTCAATGGGCCACCAGGAGCTAAAACTGCAACCAAGTCATAAACTGCCAAAGCAACCAGCAGCACCCAGGTAGTCCATTCAGGTAATTGGGTAAACCAAGCAGCAGTAATGATCCCCAAAATCACAGTGTAAGTTTGGGTAATGATAATTGGAACCCCTCTGCCGAATACTGAGAGTACCCCAAGTACAGAGAAGTTAAAAAGAGAGAGAAAACACGTGGGGGCATCAAAGGGGAGAGAGAAATGGCTGATGAGAGAGAGAAAAATGGCACCCCCCATAGTGGTGAGGATGAGAAAAGCAGATAGGCGCATATAGTGTTTGAGAAAGTTGGTGAAGTTATAGTAGTAAAGGAGGACAAGGACGAAGGTGACTACTGCAATGAGTACAATAAAAACAGCAGCATTAAGAAGAGCGCCTTCAAATTTTTGGGTTGTAGAATCGGATGGATTTTCTGAATATACAAGGTTGGCTGCAGTGACAATGGGAGTTGGAGTAGGGGAAGATGGGAAAGAAGAGGACGGAGAAAGAATGGATACCAAAAGGACAACTAGGAGCATACAAATTGAGACAGGGGACATTACCCCGATTAGTTCTATGCCAAGGGAATCAAGTATGCTCCCCTCCATTGCAGCGACTTTGTGCAGATGAGAAGAGAAGACAAGGGACTAGAAGGTCAGGGACACGCCATTGAGGGGCTTTTTTGGGTATGGAAATAATGAATGAGCCCAAACAGAATGATTCATTCACACAGATTTATGAGCCGTATTTATTGAGGTGTTCCATGAATTTTCATTTGTCCCTTTAGGCCTTTACAGTAGTTGTTTCAACATGGACAAACAACAGTGTTGATAGATGTCCCAATGGAGTCCTACTATGATCTGCACAAGGGTAGAAGCCCAAAAATTTAGTTTGACACCATAGCAGCCAACATTCTAAATGAATTAAATCCAATCCTATCAAATCCAACAAAAAGCTTCACTAAATTAACTATACAATAATTCAGTTGCAGATAACTACATCAATTATAAAATAATTTGACTTAAGCAATCATCACCGATAATGAAAATAACTTGCATAAGTTCCAACATGAAACCTAAGAACCCTTTACACGTAGCACAAACAATAAAGCCAATTGTATCATTGTCAAATAACTAGCAACTTAGTTAAGCAAAGGCAATATAGTTAGCTTGGAAAATCATTAATCACTAACAAAGACCCTATGATCCCACAGATTAGTATAGCTATGCCAAATACTTATAGGGAAACAAATCCACAAGATAGAACCACAAATTCACACAGGTTATCTTTCTTTGTCTCCTGCAAGGTTTAAACATCAAAAAGGTTGAAGAACAAGAAAACTAATATCTCTACTATTATTTTCCTTCTTTTTATAATGGAAATTACTTCATGAATGAAGTAGAGTAAATCACATTCTATACATGCTAAATTTGAGATGGTACAATTCTCTCTTGTGATCCTTGAAAAGAATGGTGAATCCTCAAATTGACCTAATTCTGTAATCACTGGCCAAATTTCTCCTTAACATGTTCTGCACATATGCATGTTATAGCTTCAGAATGCAAGAGAAACAGCAGTCAACGATGAATCACTTCATCAGAGACTCAGAGTGATACCTCCGATGAAGATAGACGCACAATAGAACTTCAGAGTGCAAGAGTGAGGCAGAAGATGATGAAGCACTAATCACTACTCATCAGTGATCAGTCATACCTCCAATGGAGGCAATCTACAAATTTTTGGTAATCTTTGTTTAACTTCATTATTTTGATTGTAGGCAACCTACAATAATCAAGCTAGATATACAAAATATAACGGAAACTAAGGTATACAGACAAGGTTCCTTGAGCAATCCTCAAACCAAACTACCCGTACAATAAACTACCTATACAAAAACATGGTAGTTTAGTATAAAAGATGCAGTTGAACCTACACATTGAGGGCTGCATCAATGACTATGCAACATCTAGAAAACCTAATAAGCTATAACAACACATAAATAAGGAGCTAGAAATCAAGAAAGAACAATAAAATTCACTCTCTTTTTCAATTTTCAAAATACCCTCACAAACTTATAATTATCACTAAGTACATGCTTATTAGATCACTTAAGCCAATCTAAACAGAGGTGAAAGATCTTATTTACAACCCCAATCTTACATTTTTTCTTTCTACTCTTAAAGGGTGGAGTTTTAACCAGCTTTTCACAACATGAAACTTACATACTTGGAACCAGAAATATCAAGTAACACCAATGTAATGCACAAGAGCATGGATTTTCAAGCATTTGCAACTGTACAACAAAAATCCAATTGGGAAAACTTAACCCAATCTCTAACTTTCAACAATCATTGAACCTAACCAATTGGACAAACCCTTTAAAACATCAAATGCTAAAAATGGCAAAACCAATTTTCCTTCTAAATCATTTAACCTAATTGTTAAATAGCCCAGAAAAAAGGGAGTCAGCATTTCCTAAATCAATAGACTACATGACTAATTAAAATCATTTAGTATCAATAACTACACTAAATGCCAATAATCATTCATAAAACTATAAGTTAACCCAAAACCCATTACAAAAAAGCAATTTGAAATCAAATTAGTTCATTGATTAATAATTAGAGATTAGTAGTCTTACCTGAAATGATTTTCGAGCAAAAACCCACATCAACAGAGATAGATTAAGTAGAATTCCTCGCCAATTTGAAGCTGATTCTGGATTTGAAGCACAATTTCAAGAAATTAATCAAATTTAGAGAGAGAAAAGGGACAGTTCAAGTGAATAGTTTTGATCCAAAGATTGTAGTCAGTCTTACCACAAGAGGTAGCAGAAGTCGACTTTTGCGAGAAAATTCAGAGAAGAATGGGAGAGAGAAAGAATGATAGAAAGGGGAGTGGGAGACTATTGAAAGGAAGATCTTGGCTAAACGTCATCGTTTTGCTTGGCTGCCTTTTATTTTTATGAGGAAATTGCTAGTTGCCTAATTTGTAATTTCTTAATTTTTTATAAGTGCGTAGAAAATAAAGGGTCTTTTAGGAAAAAAGTTAGGCATTATTGTAAATCAAGATTCGTCAAAATTATTTCGATTAAGGGAAATAATTCATAACTAGTCAGTTACTGATTATCATTTATATTTAGAGGTAATGAGCTTCCATATTTCCCGCCCTCTTATAGTATCTATAGTAGCAAAATCACTAATAAAACAAGAACGACTTGACCATATCATGAACCAAATCAATGGAGATTCCCAAACTCTCAATAGTATGATTGTTGACCACTTTTAATATGCTTTATACCACATTAATTGCATGATTGCATCAGTTTTAAGCTAAAATATTATCGTATGTGATATGACATGCAACTTGAAAACCAAAATGCACAACTACATCTTCAGTCAGCCACACACAAACTGTTGAAACCATTGTAATTGAGTCTAAATCCAACCATATTAAAATCTCGAATAATAAAATTATACCTTAACCATACCATCAATTTGAATAACATCATTGTAACTGAGTCTAAATCCAACCATATTTACGATCCATTTTAAAATCTCAAATAATAAAATTATACCTTAACCATGCCATCAATTTGAATAACTACATACCAATATCATCCAAACGAAATATATTCATTCAAACCAAACAATTCGCTCGTCACCTCTCTTTCACTCTCAAAATCATTGTAGTAAATTGTTGTATCATCAATCATCATACATCTCCATTTGTTTCCACAAAGAGCCAATTACAACTATAAGATCCACAATGTGGATGTGGGACCCCACCGACAACAGCCATTGTTAACCCAAAACACACCCCATTCTCAAACCACACAGACACCATAATCCCCAAATCTTGCATCCTCCCATCAAAATCAACCAACTCTCCTTCTTCTTCTTCCTCCGTTCAACCGCCGGCAAACAATGTCGTCGCCGGCAACACTTCCGATGACAACCCAACAAGCCACCACCGCCGACAACTCCACCACCATCACAACCCCCGCATTCCGCAGCTTCATCTCCCGCTTAACCACCTCTCTCCGTCAAACCTTCGCGCAACGCCGCCCTTGGTACGAACTCCTCGATCGCACCGCCTTCACTCGCCCCGAGAATCTCTCCGACGCTTTCTCTCGCATCCGCAAAAACGCCGCCTACTTTCGCGTCAATTACCTCTCTCTCCTCGCCGCTGTCCTCGCTTTCTCTCTCATCTCTCACCCTTTCTCTCTCCTCGTCCTTCTCTCTCTCCTCGCTTCTTGGATCTTCCTCTACCTCTTCCGCCCCTCCGATCAACCCGTCGTCATCTTCGGTCGCACGTTTTCTGAGCGTGAGACGCTTGGGATTCTCCTCGTTTCTACTGTTGTTGTTATCTTCTTGACGAGTGTTGGGTCGTTGTTGATTTCTGCTGCTTTGATTGGGGTCGCCATTGTTTCTGTTCATGGAGCTTTTAGGGTTCCTGAAGATCTGTTTTTAGATGAACAAGAAGGTCCTAATGCTGGGTTATTGTCGTTCCTTGGTGGGGCTGCTTCCTCTGCTGCTGTTGCCGCCGCAAATCCTGCCGGAAGAGTCTGAATTTGAATTTTGAGGTATTGGTTTTGGTTTGATTTGATTGATATGATCTGATATTACAGGGGAAAAATGGGGGGATTCTTTGGTTATTAGGGTTTTGTAGCTAGCTATTTTAATAGTTGATCTGGATCTAATACAAGAAATGTGTAGTAGATCTTATATTTGCTTTTGATCAATTTGCTAGCAGTGCAGTGTAATTTCTTTTTACTGAATGTAGTTATAATTTGATGAATTTGTTATGAAATATTATTGCTTATCAAAGAAATAGTATGATGAGCTTGTTCACTGATGTTAATTACTGATTGTTATTATGATGAGTTTATTCTAGAGAAGTTTCTTTTAGTTTGATGGGCTGCAATTGTTATCTTTGCCTCTTTGGTGGTGTAGCATGTTGAATTCATTCCTTGATTTGTCGAAGAGATGATGATTATATTTGAATCGAGCTCTTAATTAGTTTACACTCGTTCTTATGTAGTTTTATCATTGAAGGATGAATGTACGAAAAAGTGTGTTCTTGTGATTGTTGTCGACCATGAAAACCACCTCATAGATCGCATGAACCTGGTAGGTTACATGTTTCGGAGTATGCTTTTTGACTTGACTTTATTCACAACTCATAGATAATGAGATGATAATTGTGTTGTTGAGATGGATCCTAATGACCTGAAAATAAATGAACCAAGCATTGTACATGATAGTCTTTACCAGGCTGCAATAAGTTGGCTGGGGGATGGGATTGGGGTGGTGTGGTGTGGTGTTGTTGGGGCTTAGTTTCCACTAGTATTGCTAAATTTGACTAAAGATTGGTGACGAAGTGTATGCATACGGTGCTAATGTATATTTACCGTGAAGATGAGCTATAGTATTTGAACTTAAGGGATGCAAGATCATGGAATAGCATGGAGATTTTGTTGAAAAATCTTGAAAGATTAAAGATCTATCATGGACAACAGCTGCCATATTCTTGAGGTCTTTTGTTAGGTGTTCATTTCTAATTATATCAACTCCATTGATTAGGTTATGGAGTATTCTATCTTGCATTATCTGAGATGAAATTTTTGGGTTGGGAGGGCCAGTGGTGTAAGGAAGGAATTTAGGTACCATTAGCTGGTAGGGTTCACAAAATTGAACATAAAGACGTGACAAAGTACAGGTGGTGGTGCTTTTTCCCTGTGAGAATTAGAGCCGTAGAGTTAGAACTGGCCATTTTCTTAGTCACGACCAATTGATCTATTGGCTGATTGTGTTCCTAAAATGAGCATAGATTTTCACTCTCTTGGAGTTGTGAATGTTGCATTGTCAGTACTCAGACACTCAGCAGTATGTGCCTAACCTGGTGCTATGGATATCAGGCTTTTCGGATCTTCAACCTTCACTATCTAAAAAGTTGCCAAATGCTGGCCCAACTGGGCGGGTTTGGCTAGCCCAAAAATTGGGCCATAACATCAATTGGGCAAGAAGAGTGGGCCAGAGACTATTTTTGTTCAACTTGTTAAAAATTTGGGCTGAATAGGCGAAGTCCAAATTATTTTGATTTAGGACTTATCCTATGCCTACATTTAGACTTTCTGCTTAGAACTTTAAATTATTGTTGTCTTGAAAGCTCTAACACTCTCTAGTCAATAGTCATACAGGCAAGGATGGAAACTTATAGCATCAAGCTTTTATGATCAAGTCTTAGAAGTAGAGATATTTTTTATTTGGGTGTCATTTTCTTTGATGTCCTTATAGCTTCTAAGGTAGGTATCTTAAGCTCCTACTCGTAATTATAACTTTGTTCATAGGTCGAATCCCTTGTAATCCATGATTTGTTGATGAATAATGTAGCCTAACCAAATTGTTACCATGCCACCACCCCCCCCCCCCCCCCCCCCCCGCCCTAAAAAAAAGTGATATACATACTTTTTTTTTTTCTTTTTTTTTTTTCCCTTTTGTTTTAAGCTTAATCTCACATTCATAGATGTATCTATCAAGTACGGACTAGTTTAATTTTGGGCCAAGGCCATCACTACACACAACTACTACAAGGCTCCACCTAACCAAACTAGACATTAAAATGGATGTCAGTTTGTCACCCATACAAACTAGACACACCACTATACAAAATTTTTTTATAACTCAAATCCAACAAATTCTGACATTTATGTCATTGGCATTTTATTAAGGAGTAATTATTAATAACTAACAATATGGATTTGACATTGAATGTAAACATGCAAATGAACTGTCTGCTTAGATTGTTAGTTTAGATTCAAATACATTGTTCTAAAGAGTCTATCAATACACAGTCTAATGCATTTTAGTGTGTTTGGTTACACTGTGTGGCCAGTTGACACACACCAAAACACTGACCAGATAATCTCTGACCGACCGAGTAATTTCTGTTTGACCGAATAGCCCCAATCACATGGTGTGACCAGCCACATATAAAACTTGTGTATGTCGTTTCAGTTGTACTATCTGTTTCACAGAAATGGCTATAGTTTGAATTCCTTCGTTATTAACAAATTTTGATTTGATTATTGTATGTGATTTATATATAAGGGGGAAAAAACAATGTATGATCTTGCAAAATGAAAGAAGTATGTTAGTATGTGGGGTATGCATTATGTATAGTCAAGTCACCCTAAATTTCCCAAAAAAAAAAAAAAAAAAAAAGATGCCTCAAGATGTCATAAAAGCCATCCTTTTCCTAAGGTCATAGAAAAAAGTTACCTTTTATGGCTACATCTATAAATAGTTAGCCATTTTAATAGTGCCTTAATGGGTTAGAAGGGTAGAAGGAAACTCGAGTGCTAGAGATATGAATGCTCTCCAAACTTTGTACTACAATGTTTGTAGTGACTAGTGAGGCAAGTCATGCAACTTCAACCACCCCATATCCCCCATTAGTCTATTAATTTCGTTGATAATGAAAGAACGCTACAAAAAATTGATATGTTTATGAATTTTCTTTTTATCTTTAATGGCTAACATATAGATGTATAGACATACGACACAAATAAAACTAATCATTTTTAGTTGCTAACGTGTCGAAAGTACTTTAGAAGTCAATTGTCATTGCGATTTTATACATAAAAAATCTACCCTATAACAAGACCAAAATAAAAATTCTCACATTAGAGGAGAGTTAGAAGACTAAGGCTCATACCGACAAAAATAAGATGAAATAACTTCTATTGCTAATGAACTATAATAGCAAACAATATTTGAAAAAACAAAATATAAGATGAAAACGTAAAATCAACCATTTATAATGATTCAATAGTATTTTTACAAATGAAGAGTAGCATTTAATTTGAGAGAAACAAGTAACATCTAACGAAAAATATGTTAACAAAGACAAGTATTCCATCAATCCTATGCAATACTCCATAATTAATTCTTTCCATCAATTTTACACTTTCATAGAAATGGAATTGGAAATTTGGACCACTATTTCTACAATGTACAAACAAGATAACGACCCTCTCTAATCTCTACTTTCTAGGTTATACAAGTATTTTGTCTATAAGTATACCTAAGATTGTATTTTGTTTGAAAGCATCATTCTTTCACACACTTGAATTATGCATTTAAAGCTTCATGTCATAATCTTCCAAATCTCAACACCTAGAACTTCCAAACTCATTATTTTAATCATATTATTAAAGAATAAAAAGTTGGTAACAATTTTATGTACAACAACTAACACATAATAGTAACAAAATTTTGAAAAGTAGTTATAAAATTACATTATTTAATTAATAAAAACAGCAAAATGACACACAAAAAACTGTTGGGATTCAACCTCGTATAATCCCCCCAAAAGTTCACTTTTTTATGCACTTATTAATGAACCCATGCAATTACCAATGGCAATTTCTGTAATTTAGTCAAGGTTCAGAACATATAACTCACATAAAAAACAAGAAAAAGTAGCCGTTAGATTTAATTGATAAAGATTTAAAATTGACTCATTTCTCAAAATTTTGTAGTAACTTTTAGAGAGATAAAATAATTTTTTTTGTAGAGAGAGAAAGAAAGAGAGGAAAAACTAGCCGTTAAGAGGCGCCTCTGAAGCATTTGCAAAACTGACAGTTTGTCCCGGGTTTTTTAACTTTTCACGTGATTTTTCTCTCTCATCACGTGCTGTTATGATACTCAAAAAACGTCAACCTTAACTACAAAACCCTCCTCCTCTCTGTTTTATTCCCTGTTTCATCAACTCATTTTCAGCTCCTCACCTAAATTTTTAATTTTTTTTTTTGAAAAAACCCATTAATTTTTTCAAATTTTAGAAAATACCCAATTTCTCAAATGTTGATTGAAACTCAAAAAAAGAAGGGAAAATGGAAGATACAATCAAAAGAAAAAACCCCATTTGGTGGTTTCGATTTCGGTTTCGGGTTTAAGTACAAGAAGGTGTTGATGTTGGTGCAATTGTTGATGATTTTATGTCAACAAGGTTGTTCAAGTGAGAGTGGATATGATGGGGTGGTAATTACACAAGCTGATTATCAAGGTTTACAAGCATTTAAAAATGAGTTGATTGATCCAAAAGGGTATTTAAGGAGTTGGAATGATAGTGGAATTGGTGCTTGTTCAGGTGGTTGGGTTGGAATTAAATGTGCAAAAGGTCAAGTTATTGTAATTCAACTTCCATGGAAAGATTTAGGAGGTAGAATTACTCAAAAAATTGTCCAATTTCAAGCACTTAGAAAGCTTAGTCTTCATGATAATCTTATCACTGGTTCAATCCCTTATTCTATAGGCCTTCTTCCTAATCTTAGAGGTGTCCAACTCTTTAATAACCGGCTTTCGGGTTCGATTCCGGCTTCATTAGGCCAGTGTCCTTTGCTTCAAACCCTTGATCTTAGCCATAATTTTCTTACAGGAAAAATCCCTCCTAGTCTTGCTAATTCTGCTAAGCTTTATTGGGTCAATTTGAGCTATAATTCCTTGCAAGGTCCTATACCCGGCGAGTTAACTCGTTCGAGTAGCCTTAGTGTTCTTTCTCTTCAATACAATAATTTATCAGGACCATTGCCTTCTAGTTTGGGGAAACTTTCTAGTATTAGGACATTGGATTTGTCCCATAATTTTATCAAGAGTAGTTTTCCAAAAAGTATTTCAAGGCTATTCTCTTTGAATACATTGAATTTAGAGAGTAATTATATTGTAGGAGATTTGCCTGAAGATATAGGTAACCTTCATAATTTGTCTATGCTTAACCTTAGGAGGAATCGAATCGAGGGCCGAATTCCTCAATCAATTGGCAATCTTTCTACCCTTAAACAGCTTGATTTGTCCTTCAATGATTTCAGTGGAGAAATCCCAAATTCACTTTCTAATTTGGAAAGTCTTGGTTTCTTGAATGTGTCATATAATAGCCTTTCTGGTTCAGTTCCAACTGAACTTTCTGAAAAGTTTAACTCAAGCTCTTTTATTGGGAATCTTAAATTGTGTGGGTTTAGCTCTTCATCTCCATGCCCTTCAGAAGCACCATCACCTTCAATTGGCATCTCAGCAGAAGCGAAAAAAGGCCGAAAATTGAGCATTAAAGACATAATTCTGATAGCAGCAGGTATACTCCTAGTGATCATGCTCACACTTTGCTGCATACTACTCTTCTGCTTGATCAGGAAAAGGTCTGTGTCAGGACAAGAGAAAGAGGGGGGTGTTGCTGCCGCGGGGAGGGCCTCACAAGCCGAGAAGGGAGGCCCGTCTGGTGGACCGGAGGTTGAGACAGGCGAAACCGGTGGTAAACTGGTTCATTTTGATGGTCCAATGGTGTTTACAGCAGATGATCTTCTGTGTGCTACTGCTGAGATTATGGGGAAGAGCACATATGGAACTGTTTATAAGGCTACATTGGAAGATGGAAGTCAAGTTGCTGTAAAAAGACTGAGAGAAAAGATTACAAAAGGACAGAAAGAATTTGAAGCTGAAGTTAATATGATTGGCAAGATTAGACACCCAAATCTTTTGGCATTGAGGGCCTATTATTTAGGGCCTAAAGGAGAAAAGCTTCTTGTCTTTGATTATATTCCTAAAGGAAGCCTTGCAAACTTTTTACATGGTAAGAAAATTTGTTTAATCTTACTGCATAACTTATTTTACCTTCTAATGTTGTTCATATGTGATGGGAAAGTAACCTGCTGTTTTCGATTGCAGTTCGAGAGCCAGACACACGGGTCGACTGGCCTACAAGAATGAGGATGATACAAGGAATGGCTAGGGGACTCTTCCATCTTCACAACAATGAGAATATAATTCATGGCAACCTGACATCAAGCAATGTCCTCATTGATGACAGCATCAATGCCCAAATTTCAGACTATGGACTGTCAAGGCTAATGACAGCATCAGCTGCAGCAAATGTGATTGCTACTGCAGGAGCCTTAGGGTACCGAGCTCCAGAGCTGTCGAAGCTCAAGAAGGCCAACACGAAGACTGATGTGTACAGTCTAGGGGTGATCATCTTGGAGCTACAGTCTCCCGGGGAAGCGCTGGATGGTGTAGATTTGCCGCAGTGGGTGGCTTCCATTGTTAAAGAAGAGTGGACTAATGAGGTTTTTGACTTGGAGTTGATGAAAGACGCGTCAACTATTGGTGATGAGTTGCTCAACACCTTGAAGTTGGGCTTGCATTGTGTTGACCCTTCGCCAGCTTCGAGGCCAGAGGTACAGCAGGTTTTGCAGCAGTTAGAGGAGATCAGGCCGACTGATACTGCAACTACTTCGGGTGATGACGGTGGTGGTGATCCATCAGCTAGTGATTAAGATTTAGAGGGTTTCTTTTAGGGATTTTTGGTGTTTTAATTAGTAGTCTTGATCATCTTTTGCTAATTGAGCTTTGTATATAGAATTCTATTACTATTTATTAGTTTCTCCTAAATGATCATAAATTAGTAGGTTTGTTAAATTCTCTTGTTCCCATCCATTAAGGAACAAGAGATCTGTTTTATTCTAAGCAAAGTCCATTCTTTAATGACTTCCAATACTTCGGTGTTCGGTCTCTGTTTGATTATTGTTTAATTGCTGCTACACCTTATTACCTGAAGCTCAAATTAAAACTGTATTGCTGCTATATTCTCGTAAAAAACAAATCCTTCCATCGATCTAACTGCATTAGGATTTAGGAATAATAACTAAGAACATAAAATCGAGCTTACTAAAAATTAGGAAGTCACTAATAATGCTAAAGGCAAAATAAAAACGAGACATCTGAGTAATTTGCTGCTTCAATTCAAAATAACATTCACACCAGCAAAGCTCGGTATTAGAGTATATACAAGATTGAATACATTCTGAATGACTAGAATTAAGTTGAAATGTGGTGGTACACAGCTGAAGCCTCAGACAATGCAACAAATTTGATCACAAGATTCTCAACACAATTAGTGAAATAGGTGACACAGACCTCTTCAATAATTAGCTATGTACAGAACGTGGAAAAGGGTTCTATAAAATGAACTTAATTGTTCTCAATTGTACAGAAAATTAGACTACAAAAACAACAGAACAAAAATTGTACAGTATATACAAGAAATACATCAACTAACACCATTTCCGTATCCTTTTGTTTCATCGGCAACCTTTTCCCAAACACTAGCCATCTTTTCTGCAAATCCCGCCTGCAAAAGCAAGTATTATTTTGGTTAGATTTTGCCATATAATAACCACAGGAAATACAAACAAAATGCATCAGCATATCTATGCATGATAGTAGAAATGGTGTTTAACTTTGAGAAAGTCACAAAGTTTGCGAAAGCAATGTGCCACTTAGTTTAAACTGAGCTCCACCTTATCATACTAACTCAAAATTAACCAATAAAATAAGGGAAATGATTGCTCCCTATCCCAAATTATTCCGTCACTGCTCCCTCCTCCCTCACTTTACGTCACCCCACCCCACCCCACCCCACAGAATAAACTATGGGACCAAGGATTTAAGTTTCTGCTCTAGGACTTCAATAGCTATAATTGCTTCAAAAGGTTTATCTAATAAGTAATTTGAAGATGACATATTCAAAGAGGTATCGGGTATGTCATTGGTATTCCTCTCTGTGGTTTGCTTCTTGATGTCTTTTCTTTGTTTTTCTTTAAAGATGGTGAACTGGTGACTGGTGAGGCAATGGAGTTCTAACTTGATGTGGCAATGATAAAATGGTGATGCTTCCAATGTATTGGGTAGTGGAGCTCGTGGCAGTGGTGTTGTGAAGGTGTTGTTAATGTTGGTGGTTGGTGTCATTGGATGTGGATTATGGGGGGCCAATGGATTAAGTTGGAATTCTTGGAAATGCAGTGGTGGTCTAGCTGGCAGTGGTGTAAAGGCATACTTAATACGGAGTAGTATCTCAAATTGGTACAGTATGGTGCTTAAAATAAGCATTGAGGATCAATAGCTAGAGATGATGTTCAACATCAGTCATAAAAAGGGAAAGAAAAAAAAAAGTGCCACGATATATATTAAGCTAGCTAATTACTTATAAAATACCTCAAAAGTATGGATTAGCTGATCAAGTAGCAATTAATATTCAGTCGGTTAAATCTAATACATACAATATTTACCAATTACCAGCCAGATGAATTTAGATTAAAGAGGTTGAAGAATGTACCTGATTAACAACAAAGCCTTTCAGCATGCTCAAAAAGTCTGCCTGCCTTTCTTTGTCCAGTCTAGCAAGCTCACTCCTATTATTTTCCTGCAAAATATTGAAGAATTTACACATGACGTATCAAAATTAGAAAAAATTACAAAAGCCCCCATGGACAGAACATAAATTTTACCACAGTCACAAATACTTAATAGAAGTGGAGGCCTTGCCTCTAACAAAAGACCACAAGAGTATCACAACTTTTAATTCTAATTTATGATCATTAAATTTCAATCACAAAATGGCAATTTATGTAACAACAGCCTCATCTATGAAGCATAGCATGACATGTTTCCACACAATACTGCATAATGATACGGAAAACACTCACAGAGAAAGATGGGCCAAAGAAAAATCCTTTGTGCAAGACCAAATACTATAACTGAACAGTGAAAAAAAGGAATTCTGTGACAATAGATGGCAATCCACATGTACACAAAAAAAGATGAAAGAGGAAATTTGGGAGAACATTCCTACACTGGGTATATACTGACAGGACAAATACACATCAGCATTCAAACAGCTACAATAAAATGAATAATTATAGCATGTACCCTGCCGTTGATGGGTATCCAACCCTAGTTCATTAAGTCAGAATAAGAGAGACATCTAATTTCTAAAGCTAACTTAGCCTGATAACTAAAAGGCATCAATTGGCTACCTTGATTCTTTCATATTCCTTGACTGCACAGCATCTGGCATCCTCGGTTGCTTTGATTGCTTCTTTCAATTCTTCAATTTTTCGCATTCTGGACTTGTCACCACCAAAAATTTTAGATGAAGCAACTTCTAGTTTTTCGACTCGTGACTCTAAAGTAGATAGTTCAGATACAAGAGTTTGGACAGTAAGCAAAGCATTAGACCGGTCAGTAAAGGCATTGTCGACGGATAGCATCATCCCTAGATAATCATGGAGCTTATCCTGAAATAAACAATACAACAATCATTAAACTTGGAAACCACACTGAAAATTCATTCAAAAGTGTGCATACATTCCTACTGACAACTTAACACTTTAATTAACCACGAGAGAATCTGAACTGTCCAAAAATAAACACTGGCTATACAATTTCATATAACATTCATAATGAACATGGAAACTGATGTCCAATGGCAACCTTTACCTAAATGCATCGATTTACGGCCACAACGTTATTCTGAACCAACCAGAACAAGCATTATCTATATATTTCTCATACAACATAAAAATGAACAAAGAAACTGAAGTCAATAGACCTATTTGGTGCCCTTTAAAGTATTAAGATGTCAGAAGAGAACTGGAAAAGGAGAGCAGAGCAGACCCAGCATTGTGATATGCTATTTCATCAAACTAAAGATATCAAGGAGATAGTTACAGAATAACATTACTACACCTATTAGTCCATGTTAAATGGTAGCTGTTGAATCTACTGTTACAGTGTCCAATTTTTCAGACACACGACATGCATAAATGCGTTGCATCAAAACGCTATTTCTCGTATTTGACATCTTATTTGTGAACTCAACAAAACTACTGCACTAGTTTTAAATATCTAGTGAAAATATCAGACTATGAACAAACTGGTATATGAAATGTGTTCAGCCATACAGTAGTCAGTAACTGTCTCTATGAAAAACACTCAACATAATCATCAGCATGTGTCAATAATTACAAATGAAGCTAAACTAATGATTTGTCTGATCACATTCAACATATTTGGTAAGAATAAGAATACATTAATCCACAAAAAATTCTACCACAGAATATTATAATAACATGCAAATCTTTACCAAATGCTTGACAGTCTGAGAATTCAGTTCACGATACAATCTACTCGCTTTAACTGCAGCTGTTGCCATATTCTTCATGTCAGCTGCCCGCGTTCTTTGGCATTCATAAAGCGCTTCCTCGAATTCAAACTTTGTCATCTTAACAAACACCAAACCCAACTCCCCCATTGTCTCACCAATATCTTGCTGTGCTTTCACTAGCATTTCGGCCTAAACAGATAACACAACTACCACACATCAGTCTGATTATACAATAACTCAAAACTTCTTGACCACTAAATAAATAAGAGAAACAACTAAGTGGTTGCATGACTGAACACAAGAAGTCAGATATATACACTTTTGACTTCTCCATGAAATTGCAATTTCCAGTAAACTAAGTTACATTCTCCACATTGTTGTTCTGTTTCTAATACTCAGTTCAAGTTCCAACTATTGATTCTACTATTGATTATTGACAAATACTATCAGTAAAATGTTTAATCCTAAATAAATTTTCTACTACTTTGTGATGAACTGACATACTTCCTGTGCTTTTGTCAGCCACAAAACTTCACAAATTAGATACAAGTACATGATAGAATTCATATAAACAAAAATAATGATCATTATCAACACTAAACAGCTAAAAAACGAGGTACCTGTTGAGACACATTGCTAAGTTGCAGTTCAAGATCATTAAGTTTCTCTTTCTTTTCCAAAAACTCTTTATCCTCCTCAACAATTGTAGGCTTCACACCACCCCAATCATTCGACACCGCCTGTCTTAACTCCTTAAACAACCTAAACAAATCCCTCCCACTCCTTGCAGGCTGCACCACCTCCTCGGGCGCCACGGTAGACTCCCCCATAAGCTGCCCTGGCAACTTCACCACTCCATCAAGCATCCTCGACGCCACATCCGTAGTTTTAACAAGCGGAAGCCTCCCTTCCACCTGCAAAAACACCTTAAACTCGTCGCTCTTTCGAATAACAGGATGAGCTGCCAATTTCTTCAAGTACTTCTCAATTGCAACTCTCCTTTGTTCAACAAAATCATTCGTTTGCATCATTTGACTCTCCATTATACTCTTATCTGGCCTCAATGGAATGAAATAACCTCGAAATGTCTCCGATAATCGCTCCGAAAGCGTCACTACTTCTCGAAACCTCCTCTTAACACTAAACTCAGTAGTTTCAAACTCAGGCAAATTCGTTCTAGTTGTAATCAAGTAAGTATAGTAAGAACCACTACCTGGAACCAACGAATTCGAAGCTTCTGGAACTTTCTCAGGATCCGACACCGAAATGTAGATATACTCCGAATCCGACATCCGCGAATCACTCCGATCATGACCGTTGATTTCTCCGACAACATCAGCTTCTGCATCAAACGATCGAAACATTGCATCTGCGTAAGACGGAGGTTCAAGGAACGAATTGAGCGATGAATTAGGGTTTTGGTTATTGTTCTGATTCGATTGAGTTAGGGTTTCGGCCGAAGAATCATCAATGGCGGTAGTGGAGATCTCAGGAGGAGGAGAAAGAGGATTCTGAAAAGCACCATTGAAAGACGATTGAAGAGGAGGAAAATTATCATTGAGAGCTAAATTCTCCATTTGAGAGTGAGAATCTTCATCAGTTGAATCTTGATCGTGTCCCATCATTTTCGAAAACCCTAATTTTCGACGAATTTGGGGATTTTTGAGGATGAAGATGAAGAAAGTTGAGTGTAGGAGAGAGAAAAATGGTGAATTATCTTTAAATCTGTAATCCTAATTAGATTAGTTTTGTCATTTGTAAAGATTAACTGATATTTGGAGATTTAGGGACGGGGCAATAATTTTCCAGAAGTGAGTAATAATGAGGAAAACGAGGGACTAGGTGAGTACTTTGATTGACGTGGTAACAGGAATTTCATTGGTACACCTTGGCACGTCTCTGCCACGGCATACGGAAAAAAATTTTATATACACTCGGGTGTAGGGGTGCTTATCGAAAGAGTAGATCACGAGCTGAGGGGTGCTCGATTCGACTCAAAAACTTTTTACATGTGCTCATGCTCGCTAAAGTTTCAAGTCAATAAAACATGCTCGACTCGTGCTTGTTTAAGTTTCGAGTCGAATTGGGTAGCTCACGATTTGCTCGGTTAAAGTTTTGGCCTTTCCCTAATCGTATGCCTTTTTTATAAAAAAAAAAAATTTGTTTTCTTTTTTATATATTTATTATTAAATATTTGCTCTTTCTTTTATGATAATATAAATTAACACCAATTAGGTGTCAAAATTGTTTAAACATGGTAATTTTGTTTGTAAATTCTATATTAATAAAATATACTATCTCCGTTAAAGGTTATGTGCAACGATTTGACATAAAGTAGAGAAAGAAAATGCCTAATCGTTGCACATAACCTGTAATGGAGGTAGTATTATCGAGTTGCTCATGAGCTTATCAAGTTGAGTTAGGTGCTCGTTAACATCACGAGTCGAGTCGAGCTAATTTGAGTCGAGTTTTGACCGAGCGTTGACCAAATCGAGTTCGAGTTGTTCGCGAGTTGCTCAACTCAATTACCACCCCTACTCGGATGAAGTGGTGAACTATGCATTCAAGCAACCCAAGGTTAATCTTTGTTATTTATTTGATGATAAAATGAAAAACAATGATTAATGTGAGAACAAAATACTCATGGGTGCATCGTGCACCCGGATGTTTATAACAATATTTTCATAGCACGTGGATACTTAGTGAGTACAACTATTATATCTTGACTAAAAAAAAAATATATTTCAAAGATTAAAAAAATGCAATATATATTCCTAAAAAGTTTTAAATGAATAATGCACCCTCACAAATGATTATTATGTTCTGCCTCTATTTTATAGTTATCGCAAATAATTTGATTCTCACACACGCTAATGCATAAGTTTGACCATTAACATTTATAATTATATGTTATAAAAACTTAATCTAATGAAAATATACATAAGATTAATCCAAAAATATTTTACATGGTGATATACTGTTAAATCCTCTAATCAAATCCGTTAACATGGGTGATTTTTTCTTGTAAGGGCCTTAGGGTTAGTTAGGGGTGCGCTGTTCAAGATGCGTCTTAAAAATTACTTTAAAAAAATAAAAAATAAAAGCCCAATAGCCCATAGCTAAAATGGCTACAGGCTTCAATGGTAACGCCCAATGGGGCAAAGTAGTGATAACATACAAATCATAAAATTAGTCTGTAAATACCAATAAGCCCAATAAAAATTGGCACAAAGTATGGGCCGATACTACAAATTACATACTCCGTAACAAACATGAAAGACCACTAATTGTCTTACGTAGTAGGTTTTGCATTTCTTTTTGAAAGAATTGGAAGCTAGCATAGTAGGTTTTGAATCTAGATACCAAACAGGCAAACAATTAAGTCTTTTATGAGTCAAATTAAGGGCCTGTTCTCATACGATTATTTTCAGTTCAATTCAGTTTAGTTCAGTTCAGCTCTAATAAGTTCAGTTCAATTCAGCTCCTAATTTCCTTCTCTTATAAAATATTCAGTTAAGTTCAGTTCAGCTGAGTTCAGTCAATTAGAACAGACCCTAAATCTTATAAGGATTAATCATATAAGAAGCAATTTAGAAGGACGAGTTGCATCAAAACAACAACAAAAAAAAAGGGGATGAGAAGAATCGTACATGTATAATTTTTTTAAATTAAATTTGTCATTTTTGAGTTTATAAACAATTCTAAACGCATATCTTATATCTAAATTATGTGAACCAAACACCCGCTTATTTACTACTCGTACAGTACCAAAGATAGTATGAAGGAGTGATATTATTTATCATTGTAATATTTGCAATCAAATACGAATCTAGATGATGACATGCACTTAGATGATAGTGTTCATTGCTTGTGGGATACTAACATACTAATATACAAAAATACAACACCAAACCTATAACTACCCATGGAAGGGAACTCAAGTAATATAAGATAATGTCTCAAATGAAAGACCAAAGCAATAACCAAAAAAATTAATAAGCATGAAAAACAAGTCATTTATTGTAAACACCAAAATAAAATATAATATAACTATTGCCACCTCCACTTTTTTTAATTGTTTAAGTTAGGAATCTATATATTTTTTTTTTTTTTTGACAAAGGATACAAACAGATTACATATTAATACTAAAGCTAATAAACTTAACCGCCGCTTCTCCTGCTATAAGATGAGCTCTATGAACGCGCTGACGATCAGCCTTGTGTATACTACAGAATTGGAAAGTTGAGCCTAGACGTTGAATCTTGCGAATGAGCCAAATATAAGCAATATTACCATGGCCATCCCCCCGTAGGAGGGAAACCAGATTCCATGAGTCCATAAACACCGTGATAGAATGAAACCCAGTATCCAAAGCCCATTGGAGCCCATACAAGCAAGAAAGTGCCTCCGCATGTAAAGCCGAAGAACAAACCCCAAAGTTACTACCACCAATGATCCGATCATCTAACGGGTCATCATTATCCAGGCACCATCCCATACCGGCATGTTGAGAGTCTTTGAACCAAGACCCATCTATTTGCATGGAAAGAAGAGCGTTCCCCTGAGAATTCATTCCAAGCTGAGCAACGTAAAAACCAGGCGGATGAGGGGAGCCACCATCACCCCCCACATCATTTGGCGAACTTGCAAAGGCATCCGAAGCTACAAAAATGGAATGTGATTCCATTACCTTTGCGAACTGTGAATCAAACGGGCGAGATGCGGACGAATCCCTAAAGATTCTGGAATTCCGACATAGCCACAAACTCCAAAGCGTACCGACAAAGGTACCTAAGCGAGTACTAGAAGGCCCATCCAGACTAATAAAAAGTCGGATATAATCTTGGATCCAATCCGATAAGGAAAGGTCTCCATTAAATTCTGAGCGGATACCAAGGCATCCACCCCTCCAAACTAATCGTGCAGTAGTGCACATTCTAAAAAGATGTTGCAAGTCCTCTGGTTCGGAACGACAAAGGTCACATAATACATCTTGAATCGGAACACCTCTATGCTGGAGCTGTACCTTAACTGCAAGAGCGTGATGTAGCAGTTTCCATAAAAAAAGCTTCCATTTGGGTTGTAATTGGAGAGACCACAGTACTTTCCAGAAGGAATCAGTACTAGAAGGTGTGGAAACAGGAGAAAGTTGCAACTGGAGCATAGCATAACCTGTTTTCACCGAGTAGGTTCCAGAAGGGGTGGTCGCCCAGAACTGAAAGTCTTCCTTAGTCGTATCAGGTTCCTCCATTGTGAGGATTGTAGAGGCTGTCTTAGGAACAAACCAGTCAACTACCTTAGCAGTGTCCCACATCCTTGTCTGAGGATGGATAAAAAAAACTAACTTTCTTCACAGCAAAGCTCGACAAAGGAATTCCGGGCTTGAACTCCGGAACACGGCCATTGACCCACTTGGCCGACCCAGCAAGAGTGGAGAGGCCATTACCAATCTTCAAATTGCAGCCCTGTTTCAAAAGAGTATCCGCTTTAAGTAACCCCCGTAGGCCATACGAATGACGACCAGAAAAGGAACGGCTGGTGTGAGGATTGGTGGACAAAAAGGTCGTACGTGCACCAAAAACTTTAGACACTAGCAGCTGTGGGTTTGAGTGAAATCTCCACACCTGTTTCATAAGCAATGCCTTGTTTAAGGAAGATAGACAGCGGATGCCCAGGCCACCTAAGCCACGAGGAAGATGCATAGTATCCTTATTAACCCAGTGCATACCCTTATTTTCCGAATGTGCCCAAAAGAACCGCATTAGCAAGGAATCAATTTTCCCAGTAACCGAGACAGGTAACTCATAGCAAGCGAGTACATGGGAGCCATAGCTACTAGGATAGAGTTAATAAAAATTAACTTTTGCGATTGAGACATCCGGATAGTATTTAAACAATTAATCCTTGCAATGATTTTGTCGATAATGAATTGGAAGTGGTCTTTCTTTTTTCCCACAAAGTCAATTGGAGCCCCCAGATGATTTGAGGAGAAGAAAATTTCAATTATGAAGACTATTTGTGTATAATTAAGAAAATAATATATTCATGTGTTGGATCTGTCGCGATGTGTATCTTTTAAATATATACTTCCTCTGTTATTTTTTTTGTTGACACCGTTTGATTTTTACACTATTCACACAAGATGATTTAACTCACTTTTGTGATTTATAAATACGATAAAACATATTTATGTGGGATCTTGTTTGAATCGTTTTAATGTATATTTTATTAATATCCACTTTTTATAATTTTACAATGTTGATAATTAGATATATTAATCATTAAAAACATGCATTGACAAGCGTGAAAAGAGAAAGGTGTCAACTAAAGGAAAACTGAGGAAGAATAATTTTCTAAGATACATAATTGAATATTGATGCTAAATTATGTATATTGATATTTATACAAAATAAAAAGTATTCAACAAAAAGAGACGAACAAAAAGTATTCTACTAGCAAAATAAAATACAGTAAATAAAAAGTGTTGACAAATAACAAGTGAGATTTGAAGAGCACTTTGACGGGAAAGGTAGCTTTCAAATTACTAAAATTCCTCTTTCTTTCAATTCTATCATTAACGACCTATACTATTGAGTATTGATTCCAAGTTTCCAACTAAGAATTAAGTGTTGTTTTCCATCAAAAAAGATTTAATAAAAGTCAGTAACGAACTCACCAACTTTGGGTTTGATTATATTTGTTAGTTTGCTAAGTTTTTCGTTCACCTATCTTAGTCTATGTCTTGTAATTTCCTCGTTTCATCAAATAGTGTGTAACGTTTGTTAATTTTATATCTAAGTCTTTGTATATGGGCAATATATAGCACTATATAGGTTAGTTTCAACGAGAATATAGTGTAATTAATCATTACACATAATTATCGCATGAATCATTCATTAATCCCTTGTGCATGAAGATTTTGTAGTAATGCTTGTTCTTTTCATTTCAAATCTTACCTACAGTTTAGATGTTATTGTCAAAAGATGTTTATCATAATATCAATTTGTGCTAATTTGCCACACATTGCACAAATTGACGGGAGTGCCGCTCTATTAGGATGGAAATAGGGGAGCCAATGAAGACATATAACCGTGTCGCTCTAATGATTTAACAATTGATTATAATGGCTAACTAGACTAATGCCTGTTCTTTTGGACTTTTCTAGTTTTCTTTAGTTTAGTTCAATTTAATTTAGCTCACCTCATTTTACTCCTATTCAAATCTTTTCAGTCCACTTCAATTCAATACAAAAAAAAATTGTACTATTTTTTTTTAATAGTACGTTGAAGTTTGCCCAATGCAACATATTTACAATTGCAATAATGCCACAAAAGTTACTCGGTATAAAGATAGGGTCCAATTAACAAAAATATGTATTGTCATGATAAATTATAAAGCATTGGTATAAAGTTGATGCATGTAAAAATTTAGGATGTCCGATCCTTTACTCTCTTTGATGGAATCCCTAATTCAAATTGGATTGGTCATTTGGTCAAGAATTGCAATTCGTACAATTTGTTGATGTTTCTATGGTAGTTGGCATGCTTGATACGCTTTCAGCTAATAGCAACTAGTTTATGCATAATTTAGCTAATGAAACTTATTACTAATGACTAGCATATAGGAGCAATTCACTGTCATTACGCAACATTACTAAATTCTTTTAGAAATTCAAAGAAAGAATCTTTAGATTCGCTACTAATTAAAGTCATTGCCAATTCAATTTTTACCTAATGATTTTGATATTTCTTGTGTATATTCTCCAAGTTGACTAAGAATTGTACCTTTAATATTTGACATATGGTAAATTTGCTGATTTTTTTTGGGGCTTATTCTACATTTCTAGATTTATTTTCTTTTAACAGGTAATTTCCATGAACGTACACATCCATGCAATACTTCATATATTCCGGCTAATTAACGTAGGTTCTTTTACCACTACTACTTGAAATAATGGACATATTAGAAATTACATCAAAGTAAATTCTAAGCCGTATAAGATTTGGCTATCTTATTCAATTCCATATCGATCAACTATAGATTTGTTGCATGGAGTAATACCAAGTAAAATAAGTGGTATCATAATGGTATATATAGTTATATACTAGTAATAATGAAACACTGAATACATAAAATGTTAGGTGCGTTCAATGACATATCGCTAAATAACCTATTACCAGACGTCCAGACTATTACTCATTTACTCATTTTGCTAAAATAAATACAAACGTTAAAATACGTGGTGGAATGAAAAACAAGTAACCAGCTAAACACACTAAAAGTTGCGTGAGCTAAGCATTTCGGATCATCCACCACGCGACATAAACTAAAATAAATAATAAATCTCATTCATGGATCAAAAACTAATTGTCAAAACTATGTAACGCGTCATATGAGAAACAATATAGTGCCAAAATCTTCTAAAGGTTCAAAAGTAGATCAAATAAAAGTATAATCTAATTCTAATACTACTATAGTCTATATCAAGTTGTTTGAAAAAGATAGCTAGGATTACTATTGAAATTATGGACAGGCTACCTAATTAAAGGGAAAAATCCATAATAATGTTACTTGAATTATTATTTGATCCGCCAAAAGACCAATGGTTGTTAACTAAATTTCAAATACGAATTTTGTTGAGGCTAACCAATCGCAAGTCTAATCAATTATTTTATTTGTTGGTATCTTTAGCTACTTAAGCTAGATTAGCTAGCATAGTATGAAACATGACGTTCACACCTTTCTTTTTAAGGTATATTTGGCTTGGTTCATCATAATTAGTTAGTTTAGCTGCTAGTTATTCGTATAATAAAGTCTATTAGACTCTGGCGAATTTAATTAAACTCAAGGAAGATCGAATTTTGGACAAGAGAAATTTTTCAGTTAAGTGCTTGTTTGGTTGACATAAAAAAACATATAAAAGATGTAAAAAAACATCCAAAAAAGTGGAAGAATATAGAGTTGTTTGGTTGATAAATATATAGGAAAATTACACTTTCTAAAATTTTATTGCTTCCCATCACCCATGCATTAGCTAAGACAATAAGGAGTAATTAATTTAAGTTACTTACACGGCCCTCGGAAGTAACTAAAAACATCCCAAGGGAAATGTAACCAACATTATGTAATTCTTAGGAAATTTTAGGATGTGAAAAATTTAATAAATCGCATCGGATAGAAAGTTGTTTGATAGACAAAAACATGAAAAATTACACTTATTTTCATAAGAATTTCCATGCACTTCCCACATACATAACGGAGGAGCGAATTAAAGTCATTTATTAGCTAAGCCCCAAGTATAATTATTTTAACTTTTTATGAGGATGTAAGCATGTAACAACTACCTATGCTTAACCCATAAAATATCGTGCAATTCTTAAGCAATAAAACTACAACTCTTATACTCCGTATTACGAGTAACTTTCATACATCCAAGCAATATTTTGGTCTAAAATTATACAGTATGGTAGTTATAAGAAGCATAATGTTGACTCTTGCTGAATTCCAAAAGAACACGCTTCAATCATCTAATTTAGAGATACTTATTATACATCAATAAGATTGTTTTGATTATTATCCACGTATGATATTGTACTTACATTTATCAACATACTTGGAAGGATAATCCGATACATTATATTGGTGACCGACTTTCATAAATTTCATTTACTACCTATCTTAGTTTCTCCTTCATTAATTAACACTATAGATAGAAGTAATACTCGCGTCATTATTAATAATTCAAATAGACTTTTCACACTTTGATAAACGTCGTTCTTGTACCCTAAATTTATGGAGAAATCGAGAACAAGTATGATGCTGTTGTAAAATTATATCGTATTATTATTAATTTATTAGTCAAAAAGAGTTAGGATTATGCAACAACTAATTCATAAAACGAGTAAGATTATTACCGGTATATCACTAGATCAGGCTCATGCGATGCACGAAATAAATATTATTTTACGATTTTTACAATATTGTTTAGCTTATTTGTGAGTAATATGTATGTAGTACAAACAATTTAATCAACATCTATTAAATTGAGAAATTAATAAAGAGCGGAAACCCTAATTCATACATTCTGTATAAAATATAAGAAAATAACATAGTCTGACCTTCCTTTGATTTTCAAAATTTTTATTTATGTTGAAAAAAATAATAATGTCATTATTAGTTTTGACGGGAAATTTTTTATAAGAGATTGATATGTGAAAAGTAATGATATCAGCGGTAATTACTTTAGTTAATTTATAGATTTGAGTATTTGACATATATAGACTTTGTAGAGCCGCTGCGCTGACTGATGTATGCGTTGAACAACTTATTATAAAATGCGGATGTTGACTTACATATTCCTCAGAGATATACATTTGACGTTAGCACTTAGATAAAGAAATTTACAGTTAAATATTCAAAATGACAACAGTTGAGTCAAAAGAAGTTTCTAAAATGGAGTATAACTTACGTACTAAAGTACGTTATATATGATACATATCAGTGTACAGTAGTTGGATTTA
The DNA here is from genome assembly GCF_948465745.1 of Chenopodium album. Lineage (NCBI taxonomy): Eukaryota > Viridiplantae > Streptophyta > Magnoliopsida > Caryophyllales > Amaranthaceae > Chenopodium > Chenopodium album. The sequence continues at coordinate 1,824,585 of NC_137852.1, forward strand.
AAAAAAAAAAAAAAGAAAATAGAAAATAGGTACCGAAAGACGTTATTATTGTTCAACAATCTAGAAACTATACATATTATGCAATTCAACCTTGAGACTTAGCTTGTTTGCCTTTTCTTCTTCTTGCGCCTCCAAATTTCTTCTCTTAGGAATTGAATTAATAGTCATAATCCGTGTATTTGGTTTAAATTAGGTTTAGAAGTTTAAATATAGTAAGTTACATAAGCAAATACGAAGTATACACTACTACGAAGCTTGTATTATTAGACCAATCAATCAAATTATATATTACTTAGGATGCTCGGGTTTAGATTAAGTCGCCTTTAATTTGGGTTATAGATTAAAAAGTATACCTTGGACTTTCAAAAGGTACAATTACAACAAGGATATACAGTTTTGTTCATATAACTTTTTTGTCATTTGGTTTAAGTTTTTTCTTTGGTCTCATTAAATAAATTATTAAAAAGTTGACTCATTATTTTGTTATTATAGTATGAGAATCAAGATAGTTTTTTTAGATAACTTTTAGCAAAAGAAAATAGATAAAGTAAGCTGGATTACTATCATGTTATAGACAAAGTAGCTATTAAGTTATATATACGGGTCCTTGTGTAATCTAATTATGTGTAATTGATAAAATACTTATTTAATTACTAAATTTTAGAAACACGTTTTATAAAACTTATTAACCTAGGATTAATAATTTTCGTTTACATCATTACCTTCTTTATTCTACATACGTCACCCGTTGATTCTTCAAAATTGAATATTTATACTAAGTACAAAGTATATGTTACATATGGTTCAACCAATAACCTATGCATTAAATGTATATCTTGCATAAAGACATTAGATAATAATTATGCAATCAAATAATCAATCAGAGAGATAATTTGTCAAAAAAAAAAAAAAAAAAAAAAAAAATCAGTCAGAGAAATAGAAATAGAAATATAATATGTGGCCCTCATATTTCCCCATCCTCAACCTCCAAGATTTATATTTGTTGATCCGTGCACAATTTACATTGAAATAATGATAGACTAATAATAAACCTATGATTTGGATTATAAACTTATAGCTATTGAAAGTACTATGTACTCCTTTCATATATGAGAAACTATTTCCAAAATTGGAGAAATGGTTGGGATCAATTGAACAAATATAGGGAGGATTAATTGGCAAGTCACTTTGCCTTTTGATATAACTAATTCTTTGGGCAAAGCTATGTACTGTAATTATAAAGTTTAATATTTGAAAACAAAAAAAATGAGACAAATCTACTAAGATCCCTTGATTATGTTTTTTTGTATGGTATTTATCGTTTAAAAATTATATTACCGTTACTCCAATAGCTAAAAGTTCAACTTATTTCAAACTCTTGTTTCTAGGATTGTTCTAGGAAAAAAAAGGTAAAAAAATGCGAATAAAGTAATAGATATAAAGTAAAAATTGGGTGTATGTGTATAAGAAAAAGGTGGATAAAGTAAGAGAGAATGAGAGATTGAGTGAAAATCAGTAGCTAATGTATGTGCAATAAGCCAATAAGAGGGAACATATATAGTAATTCGCAAAAGAGTTTGCTAAAAATAATTAAAATAAAATAAAAGTGAGTCGAACCTTTTAAAACACCTTTAACATAGACTAATGTTATTCTGTATTGCATAGACTAAGTAAAAGGTGGGTGTGTATTTCGGAGAGAGTATTACATTTGCATTCGACAATCAAAAAGGGACAGGCCGGAGATTGGATGTAGTACATGTTAGCAACTTAGCATTAAACAAGTTAAGGAGATAAATGCATTATTTGCATAAGCAAAACCATAATAGTCTAAGTTAAGAAATTTCCTTATAATCACCAAATATAGCTGGTTAGACTTTATTATACCATTAAACAAAAATCCAAAAGATAATGATCAATTCAGGTGGAAAATCAAAGCAAAGACAAAACATACAAGAAGAAATTAGGAGGATACTTGCAAAGCAAGAATTGCTAAAAATCAACTTTTTTTCCTTACTAAAAATTTTTCATTTTAATTTTAATTTTTACTTTCTTTTGTTGTTGCCCTTTTGATAGGCCAGTGGGTGCACCAAACACAATCTTTAGAGAGTTGAACATTATATTTGATGTTAGTAATAAAAGTTGTCTAATTAATTAATTAAGCTGACATTTTCCTTGCTAATTTATACTCAACCTAATCTGCCAACCTCAAAACCACCCTCCTCTCTATCTCTTCTCCTCACTATATAATCACCCTTCACTTCTCCTCTTCTCTCACGCTTCCATTTCTTCTCAACCTACATTCTTACCTTAGACAAACACATCAACAACGAACACTAATAGACCGCGACAACCGAAGTCTAGTAGAGTTTTTTTTTTATTAATCCAACACATGCACATAGAGTTCACCTCTAGCAAAAACAACCATACAATGGTTTCCTTTGTGCTAGGACTTGTCTTGTTTTTTGCTACCGCGTTCTCCTTGGCTTCGGCTAAAGTTCAATACCATGATTTTGTTGTAAGTTTGATGATTTATATTCCTATCTAATAGCTACTGTAACAATGTTTTTCATAACTTTTTTTTTTTTTTTTTTTTTTTTTTTTGAGTTTAATGCATGGTTCGTTTTATATGTATGTAAAATAGGTGCAAGCAACACCAGTGAAGAGGCTGTGCAAAACTGTGAATGCCATAACAGTTAACGGTCAATTACCTGGACCGACTTTGGAGGTTTATGAGGGTGACACTGTTGTTGTCAATGTTGTTAACAGAGCTAAATATAATGTCACAGTTCACTGGTAAAATTGACACTTAATTACATACATAATATGTCAAAAAATAAAATCTTGTTTAAATCATCTAACTTTTTCAAAATTTATTTTACTAGGCATGGTGTGCGACAAATGAGGACCGGATGGGCTGATGGACCTGAATTCGTGACTCAATGCCCTATCCGACCAGGGGGTAGCTACACGTATCGATTCACGATTAGAGGACAAGAAGGGACACTATGGTGGCATGCTCATAGCTCATGGCTAAGGGCAACTGTCTATGGAGCTTTAGTTATTCGTCCTAGGCCAGGAACTCCGTACCCATTCCCTAAGCCTACCCGCGAAACACCAGTCATTCTTGGTAAAGTCATTAGATTACTCTCAATAATTGACTAGATTTCGCGATTGAAACTAAGTATATATACTAATGCCATTCATGTGTTTTATGAAAAAAAACAGGAGAGTGGTGGAACCGTGACCCCATTTCCGTGGTTAGACAAGCTACTAGGACCGGAGCAGCCCCAAACGTATCCGATGCCTACACCATCAATGGTCAACCAGGAGACCTCTACAACTGCTCTAAGCAAGGTTTGTGCTATTTACTTTCACCTGAATTATTGTAGTCTACATGACATGCTAACTATTTTTACTACACAAATAATCATATACCAAATTGGACTTTTAAGTATGAAAGTAAGCATAAATTACCATATATAGTTCGTAGCTAGTGTAAAGTTTAATAAAAACAGTTCTGTTACTTTAATTCAGGAGATAAAGTTGTCTATTTTTTATCTAATCCAAATTTTATTCTTTGATAATCTGTTGGTCAAAATATAACTATGTAATGAAAATAAGTCCTAATGTGAAAAGCATATTTGTCAACTTATTTTATTTTTCCCTTTTAAAAAATAATGGATCAACCAAAAAGGCAGAAAAGTGTAATTTGCTCTGATTTTTCCCCTGTTTCTTGATACAAACACCTAACAAATAGTTGAACTAACCAAATATCAACCATCTGCAGACACTGTCATTGTCCCAATCGACGTAGGCGAGACACATCTTCTACGAGTGATCAACGCAGCTTTAAACCAAGAGCTCTTCTTCTCGGTTGCAAACCACCCATTCACGGTAGTAGGGGCTGATGCAGGCTACCTCAAGCAATTCACAACTAATGTCATAATGCTCGGACCAGGCCAAACCACAGACGTCCTAATCTCAGGAAACCAAGCACCAGGACGGTACTACATCGCTGCCAAGCCTTACCAAAGTGCACAAGGAGTAGCCTTTGACAACACCACAACTACGGCTATCCTCGAATACAAGTCCCTCCCTTGTCCACCTAAGGGAGTTGCCAAGCCTACCCCTGTGTTCCCACCCCTACCGGCCTTCAATGACACCGCGACAGTCACCTCTTTTACTAACAAACTCCGGAGCCCAAGGCGTGTACCAGTCCCCCTCGAGATCAGTGAGAACCTCCACTTCACAGTGGGACTAGGCCTCCTGCAATGCCCACCAGGCTTCAGCAGTAGCCAATGCCAAGGACCGAATGGAACCAGGTTCGCTGCCAGCATGAACAATGTCTCCTTTGTACTTCCCTCAAACTGGTCCCTCCTACAAGCACACAAATTCGGCATCCCTAGGGTGTTTACAACTGACTTTCCAGCTCAACCTCCATTGCAATTCGACTACACAGGGAATGTTAGTCGCGCTCTCTGGCAGCCTCAGAAAGCCACTAAGTTATATAAGATGAAGTATGGGTCTACAGTACAGATTGTGATCCAAGGTACCAGCATTGTTACCGGAGAAAACCATCCTATGCACATCCATGGTTATGACTTCTACATCATTGCACAAGGATTTGGCAACTTCAACCCGAATTCTGATACCAAAAAATTCAACCTCATTGACCCTCCCATGAGGAACACTGTTGCTGTTCCTGTCAATGGATGGGCTGTCATTCGATTCGTTGCTGACAATCCAGGTACTAAAACATGAATCCAAATAATTAGAGCTGATCGAGTGTCTGACAAAATTGTACTAGATATCTGACTGTTTCATGTGGTTTGTTATATTGCAGGAGTATGGTTGATGCACTGTCACTTGGATGTGCACATTACATGGGGGCTAGCTATGGCCTTCATAGTCGAAGACGGAATCGGAGAGTTGGAGACTCTAGAGGCTCCACCAGAGGATCTGCCAATATGCTGATGAAGATCACAGAAAAACAGTATAAACTGGAAATAACACTCAAAAGTATAGAGAAGGGAAAATTTTTTATTCAGTGCATAGAAAACAAAGAAATACTATTCTTCATTATTTGAAAAGTTGTTCATTAGTTCTATTTTGTTGTAATTTTGTGTTTTGTAAGGATTAGATAAGTCAGGGGGTTAAAGAGTAAGAGGGCTGCAGTTTTCTGTTGTTTGTAAAAGCAGTCAGGCAACTGCAGCTCACAGGGTAGATGTTTAGCCTGACATATTTTGGTGATTTATTATATTTTTGATCAGTTGTACTATAATTGAATTCAGTTACAAAGAAAAAAATTCAATTTTTGGAAATATATCATACTAGTACTGTATTAAGTAATACTATGCTGTTCTTTCCTCAATCTAAGAAAAAAAAAAAAATATTCTCCAAATTTCCCATGATATGAAAAGTGCAAAGGCAATTCTAAAATTCTAATTCGAGGTAAACCTGTCAAACAGATTGGTCTGGCTAATTTTGGAGCATTTTCGGGTTATGCAAATCGTGTTCAAAACATTGACAACATGATGCCTAGATGATGCAGAATGTAGTGTCTAACTATCTATTAAGTATACCATAAATCATAGGTTTGAGTCAAATGCAAGTTCTACAAAAGTTTATGTTTATCTATCTCAAAGCATGCCCTGATGCCCATATCTGATAAACATCCATTCAAGTGCGAGTGCCTTGGAGGTTGTACATAATCGAGGCAAAAATGCTAAACAATCCGCAATTTTTGTTACTATGTCTTGGGAGGAATAGAGGATTGTTTTGTTTTCCTCTTAAAATCATTGAAGAATGATCATCATTCATCACCTTCCAACAATTTTAGATCTTTTAGTTTCTCTTCCAAAGTGCCTGCAATGCTGCATCACCAAAACAGAGGTATTTCCCCAATGATGTTCATTGGCAACAAATATTTCACCTATGAAGCCTAACTCCGGTTTCTCACACAAAACAGACAATTCTTCCTCATCTGCATCGGTCTCACCATGGCGTCTCCCCACCATCACAAGGTCATAATTGGTGTCAAATGACCGAACCACATCAAGTGCTTGTAACCAATCTTCAACATGAATCTCTTGGAACACATGAGCACGTACCTTACTAGTAACCTTATTCTTAAACAAACTCACCCGTGACTTGTCCAAATTCTTGTCATCCCTATTCACATGACGAAATTCTTTTACCATAATCCTTATCAATGTAATGCTAACACGAGGATGTTTAGACATCCGTGTAGCAAATGCTAACACCTCCCTGTCATCTTCTCCTCCGAAGAAGATCACTGCAACGCGATAAGAGAATTTGTCTTGGTTACTCTGTAGCTTATTAGCCTTGTCCCTATGAACCAAAATTCCAACAGTGCAGGGCATCTGTGACTGTATCTTGCGATTAAGGTCACTTGAGGCACTTTTGGCAGCTTCAGCATGGCTCTTATATTTAAAAGGGACGATAATAAGAGGAATCATATTGTCCTGAGCCAAAAACCGAATACCTTCAGGAATGCTCTTAAAAGGCGTGATCATAGTCATAAGTTGAATTTTAACACCACCCTTCGAACTTTCATAGAAACTGTTTAAGGCACTTGCTATGTAAACACAACCATTGTAATCACATATCCTTCGGTGCTCTCCATGATCCATTATGACCGGCACTGCTTGACCAGCAAGCTCGGTTAAATGTACCAAGTAAACACTAATAGGGTCAGATTCAGTTGGGTGTGTAGCATTGAGCAAGGTTAGGATGCCAGCTATCTCATCTTCGCTATCAATGCATGCAAGGATCTGTAACTGCCAACGAGGAGCCCCTAACACTGCTAAGAATGATAAGTCTAAACCTTCATCAGAAATGCAAGGTCTTGTTGGACGCTTCTTGTGCAAATAGTATGATAGTGGTGTTACTAATGCGGTCACAACCAAACTATTCAACACAAGATGAGAAGCTTGGTTGCTATACATTGCCTGCATATCATCAAAACAGGATGCTAATCAGAATACTGCAAAGTGCAAACTAGGTAAAAGTATCGCGTTTTCTATTTACATATACAGATTACATTTCAAATTGGATACATCATATATGCATATATAACATAATTGAAAACAAACTTAACGAACCAGATGATTAACTTGTATGTACAATTCAAGTCAGAACTTAGAATCAAGGCTATTAAACGTACCTGACGTAGTGTATAACTGAAGAACACCATAGTATTCAGCACTCCACTTGTATTCATCAATAGACCAAGCGCCAAACCCAGCCTAGGGGTTAAACTATAATACGTTGCAACCATCATAGTAACCAATGTCTTTACACAATATCCAATTACTAGAATTGATTGATACCCGATATGAACTTTAAAATTCTTAATACCATATATATCTGTCATATCACCAACAGCCAAGTAGAAGAACGGAAGCAAACAATTCTTGATAAACAGTTCACTCCGATCTTGAATTATTGTACCTAGAGGAGGTCCGCTTGGTATTACCAAACCAAGAAATGCAATTCCTAGAATAGGTGATCCGGCTACAATATCACTTATGAATGACATAATGAGAGCACCAAGTAATATGCCGAGAACATAGACTTGTTTCACAGGTTCACCCTGAGGCAAACTCTTAACAAACCAATTTAAGGCCGGCCTTAAGACAAGCACAATAAATCCCACAACCGCACATAGTGGCATAACACCATTACAAAATCCACGAATACCAAACAAATATGACACCATGAGTAACATCCAAAAGCACCATGTCACGACTTCATTAGTCATCGATGAGGCCAATGCAAGTTGGCCCATCTCCGTGGTCAAAAGATTAAGTTCCTCCAACATCGGAGCTAGGTTCGTGAACAAAGTGGAGGAATGTTGAAGGGAGAATACGTAAACAAGGAAAGGATACTTAAACGTAAGGGGATGTAAGAAATCATTGAGTGAAGCCGTTAGGAAGAAAGACGAGGCAAGGGATGATAACCCTATAACCCAAACCTTCTTGTCACTTCCTTTGAGCACACCAACATTGGTTTTAACACTAATGAGGAATACATAATATAGTACACCAATGTAAGCTCCAACATTGATGAATTGTACTTGGCCTGGCCTATCTGTAACAATCTTCTACCTCTTGTAAATCTTTCCTAGAACACTAGGTCCTAAGATAATTCCCGTCTGCACATATTAAATAAAACTCGAATTCAAAAGAAGTTACGACTTTTTTTTTTTTTTCACTATTCATATACTAACTTTGTCCATATTATGCAAATATGCGAGACATTAAAGATTACAAATTTACAATCATGCAATCGTGTAGGCAAATGAAAAAAATAAAGCATCTATTAATAGTCAAATCTATTATGAAATATGAGACGATTAGACAAATAACAAGATGATGGAAGTATAAGGTTGGATGGTATATACTAGTAGATTGTTAGAATAAATTTAGAAGTTTGGAACAGAGCATTTGGACTCTCTCAAATAGGCCCTATAATATTGACTCGTATTCGATTGCTAGCCAAATCATAACGTAACAGGACATAATTGAAAATGACCCCCTAGTCCTAAAATTGATATTCCGTACTTCATATAAGTATATAACATTGATCGGTATATTATAAATTCATCATAATAAACTACGGAGTACTTCGTAATTGATAATACATATAAACATGACCCAAATAGATCCAAAATCAAATCGAATAACTCATGGTACATAAAACATAAAAAAGAAGATTAAAAAGATGAAAATTATACCAGCAAATTGCAAACAAATTCAGTTTGCTTAAGAGGCTTGAGAAGACGAAGAAGAGACTGAGTGATAGCAAAAAAGAGGGTTAATCTGATGATGGTGAAAGGAAGCACCCTTTCAAAAACATCATCTCCATAAAAAATACCTCTTCTTAATGCAAATAAATGCATAAAATGATTCTCACAATGTTTTTTTAATAGGAATTTCATATTATATGAATCCTTGATTATATTATTTTTAAATTATAGTAAAATATGATTGAAGAATTTTAAGAAATGGAAGAAATTTTTTAGTGGGTGCTGACAAAAAAAATATTAACAACATCCTTAGATGATTTGAGGGGCAAAGAAATTTGTAAATTTGTGAAATTTAGATGAAATAAAAAAGATGATAAATTGTGTGATATATAGATGTTTTACAAAGAAATTATTTATGAAGGAGGCAGAGCAAAAGGTAGAAATAATCGTAAAAGGATTAATTGAGTTTTTGCGAACCATTTGTGAAATCCCTAATTTTCGATGATTAATGCCCAATTTAGGAGGAGATTCACAGTTCTCGTAGTCCTACTAAATTTAACATGAATCTACAATTTTGTCTTAAACTACTAATATTTATATGCCAGAAATAAAAATGAGGCACAAGATTAGTGCATTAGTTACTCAATGGATGTTAGGAATATAGGAAAATAATAGACTTTAATAACAATCATAAGTACAAAGGGAAACTTGAATAGGGCAACAACATTCCATCTCATCTCATTTTTTTTTTTTTGGAAAAAAAAACATTTCATCTCTTTTAACATGAGGAATATGAGACCATGAAATAAAAGCAAAAGAAGTGCACAAAAATAAAACATTGTCAAGATTAGAACCTGTTCATATTTACTGAACTAAGCTAAGCTGAATTAAACTGATTGGAGCGGAGCTGAATTGAACTAATTGGAGCTGAACTGAATAGAGCTGAAATGAATATGTTATGGTAGAAGGAAATTAAAAGCTGAACTGAACTGAACTGAACTGAACTGAACTTAAAATGCACATAACAACATAATCTATTGTGGGTACACCGTAACGTACACACAACAATGAGACCAACGATATACACAAGGTCACAAGCACATAAGCTACAATGTGGCCGGCGGCACACAAGAGCTGGGTATTATTGGAAATGGACTTTTGAGGCCCAAATTCTGCAACATGAATAAAGAAAAACCCAAAACACAGAATCATAACGTCACTGCTGAGATGATAGATCACAATAATAATGGTAATAATAAATGGATACGAGTAGAGCAGATGAACACATATAAAGCGTTGACACTTGGTTAACATGCACCAACTTATACCCAACTCTTGAGGAGTGCTGCCTCTTCCACATTCACATGACCATTACTTCGCACAATTATTATTACTTAGCCTTACGGCAGCTAGTTGGGCTAACATGGGAAGTGTCCTATATATTGGCTATTGCAACGTCTATTATGTGCGCACCCAGATTTAATTTTATGCTTTGTGCTCATATACATACTTATCCTCCACCTCATGCTCTACATTTTCTTTTTAATCACCTATATTAATGAGTGGATAATATTGCTTAAGCATGTTGGCTTATGATACTTTAGTATTTTTTGGATATTTGGATGGGTTGCTTTTGAAGAATGTTAATTAGATTAGATGGTTGGTATGGTAAATAATACTTACAACCTCGATATAATGTTTTGAAAAATATTTCATTAAGGTTTTAGGGGGTTATATTAACGGAACATTTTTCTACACAAATCGAGGAGAAAATTTAATGGCTAACCTACTAATGGAATCCTAACTGAAACCGTTAAGTGGTAGCAAAATGTATATTTTTATGTTTTTTTTGATAGAAAATAAATAAATTTTTGATAGGAGTAAAAGTCAAAGTGGTGCTGTTTAGTGTTTAGTGATAGTAAATGTCTAGTTTTCCTTGATTTTTTTTTGAGCATATATATTGAAAAATTACTAATTTCATTTTTATTTTGAGCATATATATTGAAAAATTACTAATTTCATTTTTATTTGTTTTTAGAAAATATACAAAACCAATTAGAAGTACTCCGTATCAATTAGAAATAGAGAGAATACATTGATGAAAAGAGATCAATCACTTTTGTATACACCCGGTTTTCAGTAATTTACTGTACATCGAGTTCACTTTTGTCAAATTTAGTGTCACTTTTGTCAAATTTAATATCACTTTTGTCAAATTTATCAATGAAGCATAAATAACTCTTATATTTGTCGGAGTAACTTTTGTGCGTTTTAGTGTAACTTTTGCGCCTTTTATTGTCATTTTATAACGGATATTCAGTAATTTACTGAACATCCGTTTTATTTAAAAGTTTGTGAAAAGAGATTGATCCAATATTTTAATTCATCATGAATTTCTTAAAATAAAACCCATTGACCATTGTTAAATCATGAAGTACACGTATCAAATCTTTTTACTCGTACTAAGCAAAACCGAGTAGAGTAATGAGATTTGAGCTGAGCTTAGTGAGTAAGAGTACAGTAAATTAACAGAAAGGAAAATGACGTGGGTCCCAAGCAAATTAAATACTACGTAAAATAAACTTGTATAATAAGCGATCATCTCAGAAAAATCGAGTGGTTCGGGAACATTCTAGGGGCACGTGTCAAATCAACAGCCGTAGAAACCTCAGGATAAACTCTACAAAATCGCCACGTCATCGAATCATATTTTTTATACACCAAAATATCCGATTTCGTGCTAAAATATCTTGCCTTCTAAAACTCCTATATATACCCCTTATTTGTTACTTGCTTGAAGCTTTCTGAAATTTCTGGTTTTTGCGCTCTCTACAAATATCTCTTTAACACTACTTAATTTTTTGTTTCTCTCATTCAAAAACAAAAAAAAAAAAAAAACAAAAAAAAAGTGATCAAAATCAAAAATCAAGAAATTTGTTAATCCTTAATTTACGAAGAACAGTTAATTTGAAGATAAGATTTCGGTGATTTGGTGTTCGAAGTCGTCGACTCGTCTTATGTCAGCGATTTTTGAAAGGTTGGTTGAATTTTTCATCCTGTTTTATCATTTTGTTAATTAATAATTTTTTTGGTTTTGTTTTCGGAATTTCCTGGGTTTTTTTTTTTTTTTGGTTGGTAGGGTTAAAATTTGAGAGAATTTATTGTGTTTTTTAAGAATCAATAATTTCCTTTGTGTGTGTGTGTGTTTAGAATGGAAGAAATTGATTAATTGTTTATGAATTAACAATATCATCGAAATTTTAGATAATTAGGGTTTTTGTGGTGGATTTATAGATCGGGAATGGTGATTTAGGGGTTAGGGTTTTATACTTTTATTGATCAATTATTTATGAATTGACAATTTATCGAAAATTCGATAATTAGGGCTTTTATTGTTAATTTAGAGAACGGGAAAGGTGATTTAAGGGTTAGGGTTAGGTTTTTATTGATATATTGTTTATGAATTGACAGTATTATTGAAAACTTAGATAATTAGGGTTTTATTGTTGATTTAGAGGACGGGAAAGGTGATTTGGGGATTAGGGTTAGGGTTTTTGTATTTGATTTTGCTATTTGGAACATTTTGTTTTAGTTATGACCTTGTGTATCGATTTCTTAGATTGATTTGGGGGAAAATTGGATGTTAAGGGGGGAAGTTGTATAAATTGATTTATGCTTTAATGATTTTCTGATTGAATGTTCAAGTACTTAGAACTTAGCCTGTTATCTCATTTGTTGCAGATTGTGAACGAACTAATTGTGTTGAGGCAGTGGCGACGATAATTGATTCTAATTTGCATCACCCTTATTTGAATTTTTCCTTGGAGAGGTGGTGGTTGCTTGCTGTGCTAGATTTACTCAATTTTAACTCGGATTTTTCTTTAATTTCCCAGGATGGGCACTTTCGATTTCGACAAAGCTACTTCTAACACACATTGCTCTTCTGTACCCTTTGATTACACCAGGAGAAGGAAGGCTCGGAGAAGGCGTGATGGAACTGATTCCGTGTCTGAAACTCTTGCTAGGTGGAAAGAAATTAATGATAAACTCTATGAAGACAAGAATGATGGCAAGCCTGTTAGAAAGGCGCCTGCAAAGGGTTCGAAGAAGGGGTGTATGAAAGGCAGAGGTGGGCCAGAGAATTCCCTTTGTAAATACAGGGGAGTTAGACAGAGGACTTGGGGTAAATGGGTGGCAGAGATTCGAGAGCCCAACAGGGGTAAAAGACTCTGGCTCGGTACTTTCCCTACTGCCGTTGAAGCTGCATTGGCTTATGATGAGGCTGCTCGTATGATGTATGGGCAGAGTGCTCGATTGAACTTGCCGCATTACCCAGCATCTTTGATGGAGGATTCCAGAGATAATTCTGCTACAACAACTACAACAGCTACTACAAATACTGCCTCATATACAACGTCGTCTGATAATCACTCTGATGTTTGTTTTGGAGGTCAATGGGATAGTAAAATGGATGGTGCTGGCGTTAAGCAAGAAGATGCTGAAAGCGACTCACAGTTTGATGCTAAAAATGCTGCAATGATGCTTAATGTAGGGACCCCAGCCTCGACAGTTAAGAAAGAAGCAAAGGCAGATGGTGAAGGTGGCATTGACATCAATGACTATTTGCAAAACTTAACAATGGATGAAATGTTTGATGTTGATGAGCTACTTGGAGCTATAGATGCTGGCCCTATTTCTCCTGCAGATTATGTAACCAACCAAGGCTATTCAACAAACCAAGACTGTACGATGAACCAAGGCTATACAACAAACCAAGGGTATGATGCTTTCAGGTCTGAAGTTGAGAACAACTCAATACAATTAGAGAGACCGGAGAGCTGGTCAAATCAGAGTCAGAATCCAGATATTCTATATCAGTTCCATAATCAAGATGATGCCAAGCTGTCGGGAAGTTTGAATTACAATGATCAAGTAAACAATGAGGCCGACTATGGATTTGACTTCTTGAAGCCTGGTAGACAAGAGGATTCTTCTCTAGCTGTTGATGATCATGGCTTCTTAAATCTTGCAGAGTTGGGGTTCAACTATTAAACATAGCAGTCTGAGTAACTGTTATACTGCAGCAATGACAAAGAGCAATACTAAAGAATTGATAGTCTGGATTTCATATAGTCAACTCGGGTTCTGGAATACTGTTAAATTTGGTTCATTTTTGAATTGTAATTGCTGTTACCATGAAAATGATGGCCGAAGCAAGCTAATTCTCAGTAGGTTTTTGATATTGGAGAATTATGCTTTGTTCCTTTCTTTTCATATTGTTTATCATGTAGAGCTAGAGCTGTGAAGCATGAATATACTCTGAGGGAAACTGATCAGTTATTCTTTTTTGTACAAAATCAAGTTACTAACCTTACATGGAACACGGTACATAGATTACACATCTTTTGCAAATTCTTTCCATTGTTTAATTTTCTTTGCTGCTTGAGTTATTTCTTTTCGCATCCATCCTGTCTTCATACTATTGTTTTACTGAAAGGATCCCGCCTCTTTCTGAATGATTGTGATCGTGTGCAACTATATATTTGCGTTCTTTCTTTATTCCATGCATTGATTAGTTGTGTTTTCCTATTAAGCTGCACCGTACGTCAATACCCTTGTATGAATTGATCAATATGCTTGTGCTAATGTGCTATTATGATCCAAATTTGCTGAAATGGGCATTAGTATTTTGTACATTGTTTTCTGTACTCCCCTGAAGCACAAATCTGATCTTACTACTGTCCTAAACTCTTAGACATCCTCATATTTTGCTTGAATTAAGGCAGTAAGCCCCCAAGTATGACTGACTAGAGTCTCCAACTGTAAGTCTGACCTAGTGGTTGAAATTCCAGTGGATCAACCTTAATCATGTAATGGGCTGTCCGATACTCGTCGGGCTCGTTTTGGTATTGTGTAAAGCGAAGTAAGCTTTTATTCTTAAAATGGACTATGAGGGAGACAACAGCCCCATCAATGAAACGATCATCTAACACTCATTAGAGTGATGATAATAAGTTTGAAGTTTAATTTGTTTAAACTTGTTTACAACTGGTATTAATTTTTACACTAATATGGCCTATGTGGGTATGACTGAGTGATATGTCTAACAAGGTACTTCCCCTATTTGGCTATTTGATCATATAAAGAGTGCCAAATTTCAGAAAAAATAAATTTATGTAAAATGTCACTCGCCAATTAAGGTTATTGATCGGTTTCCACAAAAAAAAAAAAAAGTCTATTGATCTTATGATGTTCAGTAAGTGCATTAAGGATCTGTTCTCTTCAGCTTAATTTCAGTTCAATTCCAATCAATTCAGTTCTTAATTTCTTTCTCTCATAAAATATTCATTTTCAGTTCAGTTCAGCTTAGCTCCAATCAGTTAGTAAATCAGAACAAACCCTAAGAATCTTTGAGGGCATGACTTAACCTGATTCGTATAATCCTTTGTCTTTCTTTTAAGCTGCTTTGGGTCGACTAGGGATCAAAATAAGTGCTTTATATAATTTTGGCCCTATTTGGCTATTTGGTTAGGCGAAGAGGGGAACAAACACAATTTGATTTATCAACAATCACAACAATATTCAATTTGCTAGTACCATTGAGACTTCAAAATCATTACATACTACTAAAAGCGAATCTTAGGGACACTTGGCAATGTATTATCAAAAAAATTCCCGCCAAAATTATTTTCTTAAAAAATAAAATCATTGCTTTATAAAAATAAGGTTACATTTAGATATGACTTTTATTTTATATAAAATCTAAAGTAAACCTCTTAAAATATCAACTTGCACATTATTACCATTACATATTTAAAGATTTTTTCTACTCCGTAACATGTATGTTTTTTATTGATTTAATATGTATTTAATGCGTTTTAATATCGGGTTAATCAATTCAATTAATTTTTTTATAATTGTATTTTTATATATTTATTCAATATTTGTGCATTGCACGGGATTTAACCTAGTAGTCTTATAAAGGCAAATAAACTGTTACAAGTTATAATATTACGTAAGTACGTTGTATTGATTCTTACTAGACTCGTCTTATTGTTTAAGACAATGATAAATTTGAACTAGCTTAACTAAGTAATTTTCTCTCTTTAGCACCATGAACTCCTCAATTTCTTATTCTACTAATCATTACGCCACCTCTAAATCTAGGATTAAGTGTTTTACCATCAGGCTAAGTTATTTTTTATGTATTCTTGTGAAACAAAATATTAATATGTAACAAATAACAATTCAATATGAACAATAAATTTAATTACAAAAAAAATTGAGTTATAAATTACAGTATATTAATGATCAACCCTATGTAATAATCCGGGGCATCGCCCGAGCTCAAAAACTAATTTTAAATTAAAAAAAAGTCCGAACTCAATAGGACCTTGGATTGTTAAAAAAGACCTCCTAAATGAATAAAAACATTGTTTTCTAGGTCCAAACAAAATGTACTAGTAGTTCAAAATATGCTTACTGGTAGTGAATTTCAACTTTATTTCTAAAATGATAAAATGATTCGATGCGCAAAACCAATTGAATGTTAGGTGGACCTCTTTTCTATCTTTAATTCAGCACCTACATATTTTCTATAGACTAGAGAGGAAAAGAATATTCAACTTTCTGCTTGAAATACAAGAACTATATACTTTTTCAACCACTATAAAGTTTACTGTATAATATATACTCTATTTTACAGAGTCCTCCATAATTATTTAGTTTTCTTATGACTACACCAATCAATTGTTGGTCTATTATTGATAATTGACAAAAAAAAAAAAAAAAAATGAAACATTCAATAATCTTGAGGTTAGTGATTCAAATTTTTACCAGGACACTTCTAGAGTGAGGATCTGTAATCCCTTTACGACTCTGCTTTTTTTTTTTTTTTTTTATCACACTCTTTAGATGTTTAGTCTAGTAAACCGAGTCAAATTGATATGTAAGATGTTCATCATTAAACAAAGAACAATCTGACTAATTAACCAAAAATAATACGAGTACATACTCCGTAAAAATATATATATATATACAGTACGGTTTATAAATATTTCTCAAATAAAAAATAATAATTTAATACAAGTAATGTAGATTATATATGACTCCATATGAGCAGTCACTTTTACTATTTCATTCATTCACAATTTACAGACTTATAAATTGAGTCAGAACTTTAAAAATTATAGGGCTTTTGCCCTCTAGTCTCTAGATATTTTCTGCAGGTCCCATTTATCTGAACTGTCATTTTCTTCTGCCAAAAATGTTACCAATTTTAACCCCTTTTTCAGGCAATCACTACATTTGGGCCAATTAATATTTATAATTTTAAAAAATATAAGTTCAATAAACGTCACCATACACTATTAAAAAGTCTATTATTCATAACCATATAAGAATAATACGAGTACATATACTAAAATTACGGACCTTATTATCGTGTATTGAAAAAAAAAGGTTACAGTACTTTATATGTTATGGCAAGCTACAATTATGGATAAAAACAAAAAAAAAACAAAATTTTGTAAATGTAAACGTCATAATAAATAAAGGTAGGTAAGCTAAACACAAAAGGTAGAAACTTCTTTACGGGAAAAAAAAAAAGAGTTTCAATTAATTATGTTAGCTCAATAAATACTCAGAATGATACATTCTATACTCAAATACGGAGTACTCTTTATCCAATAGACAAGAATTTATGACGTTAATTAATCAGAATAATTTAAATTGACTAGTTTGTTATTTTCTCTTCCCATGAGATAACACTTCAACATTATGATTTCGCCTAAATCATCTAGTGCCATCTCATAAGCTACATAGTCTTATTGTAGCTAAGAATGCTAACTATGAGATTATAATGTCTTCCCAGTTTTTGTAAACTACAATAAATAAATTGTACTTGTATAAAGTTATGTTAATAAGGGTTTATGAGTATAAGATAATTGAAAGATAAAGTCTTGACATGTTTTGAGTGATCATATGAATCACAATTCATTCAAAAATTTACATGAATCATGTAAAATTGTCCTTCAATTCATTCGGACATCATATCATCCCAAATCTTACACATATATTCACTATGGCGTGGGCAATCATGATGAAAACTCAAGAAATTTGAGGAAGAACTTTAGCTAAAGAAATAGAAAGTGGCTAATAATTCATGTATAAAATTGTGAAATTGTACCATGCATTTTGTCACAATCTAAAGGTCTTCATAAAATTCCAACTAACCATGGGACCTAGTTACCAACATTGAGTAAATAGACCAGCTATTTTCACATCAATATTAAATAAAGGTAGGTAAACTAGATATGTATAGATTAAAAGTCTTAAATATATACCTCGCAATTATAATCTTACAAAGTAGTATTCGATAATGATTCTAACTAACATTTGGAAATGACTTTGCTTCACCCACAAATACATTTTTTTTCTTCCTTATAATCTTATTTCACTAGAGTGACATTTCAATATGTTTACTTTTTCTTATAGTCTAACAAAGATGCATTCGATTTACTTTCTACTTAACTAAAGTTTAGCAATTTCCACAAACTTAAGCGACTCACATAGTTACATAGATAAGGGTGCTTCAAATTTAATAAAAGTAGGTTTGAAAAAAGACAAACAAATAGAATACTCAATTATTGTTAAATTTACCAAACACTTCCACATTATGCTTAATTAACCACTTACATTGTTATTATAGTTACAATGTAAAGTGGCAACTTATTTACATTGGACTGTATGGAAGGATCACGGTTCTCTATTTCGCTATTTAAACTCAATCGTGGCAGGTCAAAATGTTACCATAAGTCATCACTTCTGAAAATAAAGTCTCAAATAGTTGGTCAGTTGATTAAAGAGAAACAAATTAAGTTGATAATTGATTAGAAATTCTGCCTTGTCTGGTGAGTACGAATTAAACCAAAAGTAATTGGTGATGATATTTCAATGATTCTCGAGTATTGTCTTCTAATCAGTTTACTAAAAATTTTGAATTGCAATGTGAGTTGACCTATAGTGGTGTTGAGATTTATCATATAATACCGGGAGGTACTATAAGTTTAGCTTGGTTATTATTATTATTATTTTTTATATTAACTTTCATTCTCTTAAGCTATTTTTCTTGTTTTTGTTGGTAAGGAGGGGAAGAAAAACACTTGGATTTATTTATTTATTATTTTGACGGAAGCATCTGAAATTAAATAGAGGTAGGTAAGTTTTTTTTTTTTTTTTTTGACAAAGAGGTAGGTAAGTTAGACACATAAAGTTGGAGAAAGTCTCCATCAACAATTAATTATCATAGTATAAACTAACAAATAGTTATGAAATTACGTCATAAGAATAAGACAAAATTATTCATTCAATAGAATTTACTAATACGTTACAAGATGATCTTTTAATATTGCACATGAAAGGAAATATATCAAAGAGCGGAAAATGATAATCCTACCGCAAGATGAGAGCTTGGCACATAAAGTAACATCATTTCATCAATGACTTTCCTTTACTACAATATATGCGACTAACAAGTAGTTGCGATAATACCGGAAAATTAAACAAGGTAACATTTCAACATCACACATAAGAGATAGGTCAATTAATTAACACATACATAACTCGAAAATCATCTTATTAATGATTTCAAAAAAGTCTAATCAAGTCACTACGACATTTCAACATCACTTATTTGACGTTTCCCCACCTTTTTCCCAAACAATAAAATGTTTCATCTTTATTTCTCCTCATTTAACAATATAATTCACCAAACTAAATTCCACCCTGTATAACCAACTTTAAAGGCAAAAAAACCTTCTAAATTATTGTTTTTGCTTTTGGTTAATTCTTCACCAAGAGCTTATTATTAACCTTGCATTGTGTTTAACAACTTTGTGTTGCTCAATAGTATAGAAGAATCAACAACAAAAAATGGATAAAAACCATAATATAAAAGGTTAGGTCCTTGTATCATATTTAACTCGACAAATTACTCTATAAATTCTAATTTTTCATTTTTAATTTTCCAATTTCCAATACCTTAATTTTCTACATTATCTCATCCCAAAAAACCAAAAATAAAAAATTTTTCCCAACTCCTAGAAAAAGGTGAACGAGAAGGGACAGGGAGGTCCTTTTACCGCGGGATTCCCAACGACTTTTTCATATATCAGTGCATTATTTTTGTAGCCATTTATTTTTTTTTTTCCAACTTTTATTTCATAATTTCCGTGGTTTCATGCATAAAATTAAACACATTTTCTTACTAAAATTTAATAAAGACAACCCTTTATAAAATCCCAATTTCTATTTCTTTGATTTCTCCGCTTTTTTTCTCACTCTCTTCAATCTCACTCTACTACTCTACTTCACTAAAAAAAACAGTAATCATAAAATTAAATTAACACCCTTTTATTCATCATCTTCTTCACATTTCTCCTCTAAAATTTAGTAATTTCTACTAATTCAATCATGCCCAGGTAATTCATTTTGATTTGTTCCTTGTTTTTTGATTTAATTCATTGATTTATTTCCTTTTAAGTTCAATTTGATCATGATCGTCAAATGGGTGAATTTAATCAAATTGATTTTGTTAAAAACAGGGTACTCTGTTTTTGATTTTTAATTTCCCATTTTCTATAAATATTTTAGATTAATTTTTGCTGGTTATAATTGGGTATAACTTTTATAACGAATAAAGCTAATTTAAGTTTGTGGGTATTTCCATATTTGTGTGATTTACTACCTTTTTTTATTGCTTTGGTATTTTTTTGGCCTTTTTAATCGATAATCTTTTTATTCTTCCTTTTTTGGTTTTATATTCTCTTATATTTTTTTGCTAAATGTTACTAATACTAAGATACAGTGAAAAACTACCACAAAAACAGAGCTTTTTGAATTTCGTATCTATTTTTCTTGTTTAGTTCATTCGATCAATCTCGAAATAGTTGTATCTCATTTGAAAAAAAAGGATGATTAAGGTTTTATTAATTTTTAATAAAACATTCTCAATAGAGAATTCTTTGTAAGTAGATTTTATTTGGGTTTTATTAATGTGGGATTTGAGTGATTTTATTCTATTTAATTTTTGTTAATTTAATTAATTTGGTGATGATTTTGGTAGGTGAAGTGTGTGGACTAATAAAGTGAAGGAGTTTACCAGGTCTATTTCTGCTGTGCTGACATCTACTTGTGGTCCTCGTGTGTGTAAGACTGTTAAATCTTTCAATACTGTTTCATAATAATTAAATTCTCTAAGTTTATTTATTAATTTTATTTTATTTATTTTGATTAATGTCATCATTAAATTTATGAATGTTGAGGTTCACATTTCAATTAGTAGTATTTTCAAAGGAATTAGTTTTGTATAAGACTCAAAAGGATATGGGGTTTGTAAAATTTGTATGGATGTATGGTACTAGGCATACTAGCCACAAAGGAAATCGTGTAGTGATGTAGATTAGATTCGATCTAATGGCTAATCGGTTTTAGATGTCTTTATTGCTTGTATGGTAATGTGAACACTTTGGGCTCTTAGATCTCAAAGGACTCAAACTATGTAGCACATCTTATCACAAGAGGGTGACTTTTGACTCTAGTTTAATTTTACAATGAGAATAATGAGATGATTTTTATCTAAACAATGTACTCCTTCCATTTTTTTAAAGTGCAACAATTGTACTTCATGCATTACTTGTATTTATTAACTAACTATGACTTGAATTTTTTTTACTTATGTATAAATAATAAATGTTTTCTTGTAATAATGTAATATGTTGTTGGATTGGTTACAATGTGTATTTTCATAATATCACAATTTTGTATCTTATACAAACCTCCATTTTGCTTAAGGTTACTTACAGTAGTTATTATAGCTACGCAAACCAAGAGAAAGTAAAAATAGGGATCATACATGTGGGGATTTTTGTACTCCCTCCGTCCCAAAAAGAACGACCCATTTGGGTTGATTACGTGGGTATTAAGGAAGTTAAGTAAAAAGAAGTAAAAGTATATTGGAAAGATAAATTTACATGGGGTTTGTAAAAAAAATAGAGAGAGAAAGTAATAAAATAACATGAAAATTCAAATTTTTGTATGGGGAAGCTAATTTTGCACAAATATTGTAGCAAATTGGTGGGTGTTTTAATGCAAATGGGTCATTTTTTTTGGGACAAGGTTTTGGCCAAATGGGTCGTTCTTTTTGGGACGAAGGGAGTAATAAAGAGGAGAGAGATAGAGAGTAAGGACCCGTTCTCTTTCGGTTTAGCTCCAATCAGTTCAGTCCAGTCCTTAATTTCCTTCTCTCATTTCAGCTCTATTCAGTTCAGTTCATCTCCAATCAGTTCAGTTGAGCTCAACTCAGTAAATCAGAACAGAACCTAAGAGGTTTATTAAATAAAATGGGGCCCATCAATGGGGGCTTGTGAATGATTAAAAAAATACAGTCATAAAAGGAATAGAGTAAAAGTGATTAGAATTCAGAAAAACGGAAAGCGAGTAAGCATTAGGAAATCAGAGGTAGTATCAATGTGAAATTAAAGAAATTAATGGTAAAAAATTGCGTATCATATGCTGCTCAATTTGTTACACTTAAAACACAGGGTGGATATTTGGCTATAGCTTTACAATGGTCTGATA
Source organism: Chenopodium album (assembly GCF_948465745.1). Taxonomy (NCBI): domain Eukaryota; kingdom Viridiplantae; phylum Streptophyta; class Magnoliopsida; order Caryophyllales; family Amaranthaceae; genus Chenopodium; species Chenopodium album. The sequence continues at coordinate 1,846,993 of NC_137852.1, forward strand.
GGCGGAGTTTTAATGTGAATGCATTATTTGTTACCAAAGTATAAACAATAATGCATTGTATATTAGGAAAGGGATCAAATTATTCATGATGTATTACACATTATTTTTGTTTCCAAGTATAAACAATATTGCATTTTATAAGGAAAGCAATTTAATCTATTTCATGATGTGCTACATAATATTTGTTAGTGTAAACAGTAATGCATTGTATAATAGGATAGAGATCAAATTATTTACTTTGATATGCTTAGCTTGTCTGGTTAATCTATTTATACTTTGTATAAGAGTTTTACAAATTCTTCCATCACCTGCAGTTTAAGCACATCAAGGGGACACAATGAGGAAAAGAAGTCTTCATCTGGCTTTACATCCTTTCGATGATCATCGTAAGAAACTTTCCTATCTTCTACAATTTCTACCTGTTTTTGTGCTTAACTTTATCTTGATGTAGAGACTCAGATTGCAGTAGTAAAATAAAAAGTCTTGAAATGGATTTTGCATTCATGAAAATTACTGATTTTTTAAATTATTTCTGTTATCTTGCAGCCTTTGAGATATTTTATCAAGGGATGTGGAAAACTGTGGATCGATTAAGAATCAGTTCCGGGACTATAACGTTTAGCTTCTTGGACCTTGGATATTTGTTTGAGGAAAAAAGTTTTCTCTCTACCCTGAGGCTTCGGCCAAGAAGAGCAACTTTGACTGACTGCACCTGTGTACTAAGACCTGGTGCTGATGTTTCTGTGTTTTCAACACCTGATAATGCAGAAGAATCATCCGAAGGATCCCCCACAGTAAGCCTTTTGACCCCCCCTCCCCCCCCAACACACACACACACACACACACACACACACACAAAGAAAAGTGGCTATTACACCGTGCTGATTAATTTCTTCATGGAATACGTATTATCTTGTAACACCTCATTCCTTGCGTTGTGTTATCGATATCTGTGTCATTTCTGTTAAGAGTATAATCTACATGTGAATTGATATTAATTTCTTCTTAAAGAAGAAGATAGAGGAAGATTAACATACAAATCTATTGTGGGTTACTTTACCTATTAGTCTATTACCAACTGATTTTAGGATGCAACTTTGTTGGGCGTGTGTGTGGTTAGACTTTCGTAAATGATGATGGTTATGGTAACAAATCTATTTGTCGCAAGAAAGCATGTTGTTTACGTTCATAGAAATTCCTGTCCCCTATCTACTATCAAAGGGACCGTAATTGTCATTTTCCGACATGTTACCCTTCAAGGAAGAAGTTTAAGTTTGTGAGAAAAAACAATGTTCTTATCAACATAATTTAGAGAGAATTAAAGGATGCTTCCTTGGACGTATGGAAAAAAGAGGATCATATTTTATCGGAATAGGTCTTGAATCAATCTGTCGTTAGAGGCTATTTGAGTTCTTTTTCCGGAGTACTATAAAACCTAATTCTGCTATCAGTTTCCCTTAAGAATAATAAAACTCTTGTCCTGTTACCTTGTGAATGTAGTTTAACACTTTGTTAGTGAATCACTTTTACTCTGTGTGTGTTCTTGTTTGTTGTTTTCGCTTAATACTTCTCGCATCCATTATAACATATCAAAGCTTATAACTTAGGAGAGTATGCTTCCAGTAGGCACATACTTTAAGAAAGTCCTCCTAACTCTTCAGAGTTCAGGACAGATTACAACTAGTTCATTATTTTTCACTTGAAACTCTATTAGAAATTTGAATCTATCCGAACTAATTAGCCCTTATTTAAACTTTAATTAAACTTGAGTAGCCGCTATACCTTGTTTGAACTTATGTGATTAGATGAAACAAAGCCTATCTGGATGACACTGTTACCACTCTTGAATGCAGGGATGGTTTGATGCAAGAATAACATCTGTTGAGAGGAAACCACATGACTCTGAATGCAACTGCAAGTTTTACATCAAATTCTTCTACATCAGTGATGACAATGCTGGAACTGACAGAAGAAAACTAAGCAAAGAAATCGAGACTGTTGGGATCGATAAAATATCCGTCTTTCAAGTTCTCGAGCAAAGGCCTTCAGAAAATACACATTATAGGTGGAACCTGGCAGAAGACTGCACTTCATTGTCGAGGACAAAACTATTTCTGTCTAAGTTTGCTTCTGATATATCTTGGCTTCTTGTGACATCAGTTCAGAAGCAGACTGTATTCGATGTCAGAGCGATAGAAAAGAAGATAGTCTATCAAATATTGGACACCAACTTCAGTCCTTATTCGACTTCTGTTCGTCTAAGTAGTGTGAATTTCAGGACAGACGGTCATATTACATTCTCATCTGTTTTCTCATTTGTTCCGGTGGACAATGAGCAAGTACCGCCTGTCCCAGAGGTGAAGGAGGAAGAGGATCCTCTTTCGGGATATGAGCTTACAGAGTTAAGGCGATCAAAACGTCGTAATGTACAGCCTGAGCGTTACTTGGGTGAGATAGGTCTCGAGGTGACTGATACTACTGCACTCAGAATAGGGTACAAGTTTTGGAATCAGGAAGATTTGGCCATTGTGCTCGTCGATAATGAAGAAGATACAAACCATTCTGCTTTAGAAGATCCTCAACAAAATTTACAACATGCTATTGAGTTGTATTCAGGGGATCGCATCGGAGTTGAGACAATAGACGAGAATCTTATTAAAGATGGTCTTAGTGATGAAGACAGTCAGAATCAGAAGCAGAGGAAGCGGAAATATGTCAGAAAAGAGAAGGAGAATAAGAAAAAGAATGCTGAAAAAGCAGCAAGTAAGAACCAACTTGCTATTGTTCCTCTGCCAGGTGATACCAATCAAATGCCCCGGGAACAAAGTAATCTCCTTAATGAGATCCGACCTAATCCTCTCGACATTGATGATGATAATGTTCCATTGAAGTTCTACAAGCGAAGATTTAGAGAGCGGAGAACAACAGCTTCAACATCAGTATCAGGACGAATGAAGAAAATATCGGAATTAGATGATTATGATCATGAACCGGGACATGGAAGAAGGAACTTTAGTCATAAACAAAATCAGAAGTTTAAGCATCGCGCTTTTGCTTCTTCCAGGAGTGATAAGCACTCTGATGATCCGTCGAGAAATAAAAAGAAACCATTGGATATTTCTGCTTACAAGGACCTTATATCCACTTACATGAAGAATATACAGTTGACAATAGAAAATAAACAGCCGATTTCTACTGATGCGTGGAAAAACCTTCAAGGAGCATCATCTATGTATGAAAAGAAGGCTGCTGATGAAGCTCGACCTCCCGAGGAGGTAGAAGAAGAAGAAGAGTCTGAAACTGAGATGTTGTTTAGAGAAATGGACCTTTGTTTAGCTTCAGCTTATTTTGAAGAGGAGGTACTAAATGCTTAATGTTCTGTTTTATAACCAATTGCAAACATTTTTTAGGTACTAAATTCTTATGTTAAAAAAAAATACTAAAATACTTGGCATTTGCAAAAACTTTTGGTGCAGCATTCAAAGGCTGAAGATGGTGATGAACCCGCAGAGAAATTCTTCAAAAATGATGGATCTTGTCAGCATGTGTTCACCATAGATGATGAGATTGGGATTCTATGCCGGTTGTGTGGATATGTAATCACCGAGATCAGAGATGTTACACCGCCATTTGTAAGTGAATTTGAGGTTAATTTATTTAGATCACAGTTACCATATACTCTTTAATTTCTTTCTTTATATATGTTCTTGCTGGTGCTCTCAGATGCGACAATCAGGATTTACAGCAAAACATGACAGAAATGATAACAAGACTGAAAAAGATGATACTGAGCATAAGCTGCTGGATGAGGCCTGTGCTGATCTTGTCTATAATCCCGCCTCCTATGAAACTCTTGTGTCCGAATCAAATGACAATGTCTGGGGTCTAATCCCGAGTATAAAGAAGAAATTACATGATCATCAGAAGAAAGCATTTGAGTTCCTTTGGAGAAATCTTGCAGGGTCTTTGATACCTTCAGAAATGGAACCATCAAGCAAAAAAGTTGGTGGTTGTGTAATTTCTCATGCTCCTGGTGCTGGGAAGACTTTCCTTATCATCGCGTTCCTTGTAAGTTACTTGAAGCTATTCCCAGGGAAGAGACCTTTAGTTCTTGCACCGAAAACTACACTTTATACATGGTACAAGGAGATTATAAAGTGGGAATTTCCGGTCCCAGTGTATCAAATACATGGCCGAAGAACCTACAGAGATAGGATTTACATGCAAAAAGTCGGGACTGCTTCATCAAGTCTTGTACCAAATGGAGATATCATGCATGTTCTTGATTGCTTGGAGAAGATACAAAAGTGGCATGCTCACCCTAGTGTTCTTCTCATGGGTTACACTTCCTTTTTATCGCTTATGCGAGAAGACTCTAAGTATGCTCATCGTAGGTATATGGGTCAAATTCTGAGGGAAAGTCCAGGGATTTTGATACTTGATGAAGGACACAACCCGAGAAGCACAAAGTCTAGGCTGAGGAAAGCTTTAATGAGGGTTGACACAGAATTCAGAATTTTACTCTCAGGAACTTTGTTTCAGAACAACTTTGGTGAGTATTTCAACACCCTTTGCTTGGCAAGGCCAAAGTTTGTCGATGAGGTGCTACGAGTGCTTGACCCTAAGTATAAGAAGAAAATAAAGGGGCAGAATAAAACGCGAACTTCTATTGAAAACCGTGCTAGGAAGGTTTTCATGGACATCATTGCAAGAAAGATAAACTCAAGTGAGACAGAGGAGAGAGCTGATGGTCTAAACATGTTGAAGAACATGACAAACAAGTTTATTGATGTTTATGAAGGCGGAGGCTCAGAAAACCTGCCTGGCCTTCAGAGTTATACTCTGATGATGAAGCCGACTCCTTTGCAGCATGAAATTCTTGTGAGGCTTCACAAACACATGAATGTGGCTCGAGGATTTCCTTTAGAACTCGAGCTCATGATCACCCTTGGATCGATCCATCCATGGTTGATAAAATCCGCTGTTTGTGCAAACAAGTTTCTTAGCTTGGAGGAGCTCCAGAGCCTCGATGAGTTTAGGCTGGACCCTACAAAAGGGTCAAAGGTGAAATTTGTCCTTGGACTGGTTCAACGGTCTATAATAAGGCGAGAGAAGGTGTTGATCTTTTGCCACAATATAGCACCAATCAACCTCTTCCTTGAGCTTTTTGAGAGAATTTACGGGTGGAAGAAAGGTCACGAGGTTCTAGTCCTTCAAGGAGATCTTGAGCTTTTTGAAAGAGGAAGGGTGATGGATAAATTCGAGGAACGTGGAGGGCCATCAAAGGTGTTACTCGCTTCAATCAATGCTTGTGCTGAAGGTATTACCTTGACAGCTGCCTCTAGGGTGGTCTTGTTGGACTCAGAATGGAACCCCTCAAAGCAAAAGCAGGCCATTGCTCGAGCATTTAGGCCCGGTCAAGAGAAGATAGTGTATGTTTATCAGCTATTAGTTAATGGTACATTAGAAGAAGATAAGCATGGTAGAACAACATGGAAAGAATGGGTTTCTTGTATGATATTTAGTGAAGAACATGTGGATGATCCTTCAAAATGGCAGGCGGAGAAGATCGAAGATGCTTTATTGAGAGAAATCGTTGAGGAGGATCATGCTAAGTCTTTCCATATGATTATGAAGAATGAAAGGGCTTCTTATGAGAATCCTTTGAAGGTGATCACTGAGGAATAAAACCATCACCCCTCCAAAAATTGTAAAATGTAAGAATCCTCTTCTTTGATTTTCATTTAAATTGCATATTTTTGTTTATTTACTAACTCTTTATCCTTGATTGAGCAGAGCTATTGTATAAAACCCGGAGGATGATCATGGATGTTCGCGTTCAATAAAGCAGGAATGTCAAAGATGATTCTGATGTAGTTATGTTATGACTAACTATTTAGATGCAAATTCTGCATTTTCCCTGATGCTTATGCGGCAGAGTTCCCGGATCGTGATAGTGTAGTCTAATGTTATAATATGCAGCTCATAACCTGAAACTGATGCTTGGAGATGTACTCCCTCCATTCCAACTTACAGTGTTTTTTAAGGTTGTGCATATACTAGGAAATATGAGTTATCTCGTGTTTGAATTTATTGGAACTTATTTTTCCGTACCTGAACTTATATTAGTTGTAAACTTGTGTACCATGGCTTTATTTGAACTTATCGGTCCTTATTTTATCGAAAGGAATAAGATTGTAAGTTATAACTATTGCTTGATTTTTACTTTGCTGAGTATACAACAATCAGTTTGTGAAAAAGCAGGAATTCATGGGCTTATAAATTTAACTAAGAATTTATAGTGGATTAAGCTGTGCACAACTTCACTGTACAAAGTTGGGCTTTAGAAAGCTTGTACATTTAAAGCTTGGGCTAAGAAGATAATAAATGTTAATGAGATCGGACAAGAAAACTATTTGCCCCAAGAACAATGGGGTGAGTATCGATTCACGGCTCGCCCGATAGACGGAGAAGAGATCATCGGTCCATCTCTGTATTCTTAAATTAATACGAAGTATAAATATATTAAATATGAATACTCTGTATATACATAGAAGCACATAACTTAAAAAAATTATGTGTAAATTGTTAAGCAAGTACATTTTTTTATTTTTATTAATAAAAATGCTCTGGAGTAGAGTATGCAATCATGAAATTATTTTTTTTTTTTTAATATACGTTTAGAGAGGTACAAGTTGTGGATGATGATAATCGATCCCAAGATCCCAACCAGAAAGAAAATTCTGGTTTCCATAAAAATTTGCAAAATGGCCTTAACAAGTGGTGGCCTTTGACAATTGGACAAGTATTTTTTTTTTGAGGACAATTGGACAAGTATGAAAGACTACTAGAGAGTCAAGAAGACTTTCCCAAAAGAAATTCGAAATTTTCTTCGAATTTTTGAATGGAGTCTTTATGTACTCCTTATGACTAAAAGCCTCTATAAGCAACAAGTTCAGATTGATGTCATCGTCATTGCTGCGGTATGTTAAAACTCTTTCGTTGAATTTCTACTACTACCTCCGGTCCAAATTACTCGCAACTTTGTAATATTTTATATCTCACAAATAATACCTCAAAGTTGCAAGTAATTTGGACCGGAGGTAGTACTTCGTATTACTTTATAGTTTATACCATAGACAAACTTAATTATAAGGTCTCAGGGTCTGTTCTCATTGACTGAATTCGATCAGCTGAACTGAACTGAAATGAATATTTTATAAGAGAAGAAAATTAGGAGCTGAACTAAACTGAACTGAACTGAACTGAACTGAACTAAATTTCAACGTATGAGAACAGGCCCTCATTAACGTTATTTTTATTTTATTTTTTCTGTTTTGCGCATATATAAAGAACTACAAACGACAATTAAATATGGAGGATTCGATCTCAAATCTTAGATATTTCCTTCACAAGTACGCGATGTGAATGGGAGTAGTGTATTTCTATCACGGCAGAGGCAGTTGGCAAATGGAAATTAAGATACAATGGACCCCTAGGAAGGTGCTTGGGACTTGAGAAATTTTTTTTCTAATTTTTTTAAAGATATTCTTACTGCATGTTCCATATGAAATAAAAACTTGCTAGTAAACCAACATGTTTTAGAAAGTAGCTCGCTAAACTTGAAAGGTGTTCAACTGTTCATCATCCCAGTATCAAATTGTCATATAAAATGTAACAGATTTTTTCAAATAGTCCACACTTTTTTTTTTTTGACAACCAATTGTCCAATGTAGACCAACTTATATCTAAGACCAAGTATATGATGGAAATTTACTATTCAACCATCCTTCTCATGTATGATTCTTTTAAATTGAAATTAAGGAAAAAAAAAAAAAAAAAGTAAAGATCGATCCTTATCTAGTACTCCGTATCCAACTATGGTCCAAAATCATAAACAAAATAATCTTGGAATCTAATTATGCTATAACCGTGTTAAATTGAGTTTTTACCTTATTTACGTGGTTAAAAGTTATTCAATTTATCAGTAAGTTTAATTAATATTCCTAACTACAAAAAATGCATTTTTGTAATGTTTTTATGTAGGATGTACAACTCACACATCCTTGTATGGTATATAATAGAATCTGAACAACTTATGATCATTATCAAGAACAATAAATCAATAATCAAGTTTGATTTATTTGGGTTTAGGGACATATACGGTTCTAGAACTCCCAAAAAGTGATAAAGATTTTAAATTAAATTATATCCACTCCCAATATTGATTAAGAGCGATGTATAGAGTTAACAATCGACCATGCATATTCCCAACTAGACTTTGTATCAAGTTCTCCATACTTAACTTTTTTAACTACTCAATAAGGCTTTTATTAGGAAAATCGATCTCCATTTATTACCTTATCAAAATCGAACACCACCATATTGATGATCAAATAAGAGCTAATACATTCAAATAATGTGTGTTAAGTTCAGGTTAGTTAAAACAAATTAAACCTATACTAAATTCGTATAGTGAGAAATAGTTTCAAAAACTTAAATTATAGGAAGAGGTCAAGTGATGAACAAGTTTAGAAATAGAGGTAGTAAATTTTAATAAGTTCCCATAAGAAGGATTCACGTGAACAAAGCGAAGTCATCACGTACTATCAGAGTACGTGATCGAGGAATTGGCAAGCTACTCCATACAAATACATAAAAGAAAAAGATATGCATCCAATGTACCTTGAAGCAAATTGCAAAAGGGTGCATACTATTCAATACAATAAACTTCATCACTGCATACGTACATAAATATTCTATTCAATCTTTAGAAGATATTAGACCTAGTAGTAGTTGGTACAAAATCATATAACAAGTTGCATTATAATCTTTGATGAAAATATATGGTATTATGCCCCTCTTGCTTGTTACACTACATATGCATTGAACTTAGTTTCTCTTCTTCCTATGCAATTTGAATTTATTGCACTTTTTCTTAATTTTTTATACTTTCTTGACATTTCTTTTCTAACAATTAAAGATAAGAAAGTTCCTCTAAATTGCCATTGTCGATCAACTAGTATGGATGTGACAAACTTGAAGGAAAATACTAGTACTAGTAGCTATAAACATAATATTATTCTTCTACAATTTGTCATCAAAAAGGAATTAAATTTTACCAATTGGTGAAATATAAATCATAGCAAAACACAAGTTGGCAAGAATTTGTGGATTTGGGGGAGGGGGTCCTAACTTCCCCTACTATTCATAGGTTCAAGCAAGCTTTATGTAAAGTCTTATTCTTGCAATTCAATAATTCATTATTTTGTTGAATAATGTGATCATTTTTTGTTTGTACAATAAAATATTAAAAAAAAAAAAATCTTATTGCATTTATACGGTTTACTACATAAAATCTTTATTTGATCATTAGTATATTTATTTCTTCCATACTACGAAGTATTATACATTATGAGAAAATGACATATTAATACTCTAAAATGAATAATGTACATCTTTGTTTTATGTTATACTTGGTAGTTTTTCAAGTTTGGCTACTTGAACAATATGTGAGAAGACATTTAGATAAAGAATAGTGTGTATCTTTGTTTATTTATACGTTTTTGTTTTGTTCTATTATGTGAGCTAGTGTGTAGGTCTTTCTTGCACTAGCAAGTGTATGTTTTGGTGCAACCAACTAACTTGGTTTTTGGGTAATATGATACACATATTGTTGAAAGATAACTTATATATAAACATTGTACATTCCAGTACCCTGAGGTACATTTATAAATATTATCAAATTAAATCTGACTTGTATAGAAACTTCTACATCAATGTGTAATCAATTGTAACGTTTGTCATAGTTGATAACAATGTAACAGCTAAATCCAAACAAGTAACAAATTGTAGTTTGTCTACAGTTATACTATCGCCCTAACATAACTAGATCATATATGTCTCATATCAACATGACCCATGCATGTTACATGCATATGCATACATTAATTCAGCTAGAATAAATAGCGCTACTAATTAAAGGCTGAAAAATTCATTAAGTTGCAATAAGAGGTGAAAAAATTATTGCTTTGACTTGATGAAAGAGATCGAAGGGTGGGTGTAGGAGGGGATTGATTAAAGTTAAGGAGGAGAATAATTATGGAAGAGTTTTGTAGGGTTTTAATTTTTGAAAATCAAATGAGCTTCGAATTATGAAAATGAAATTGCAAGTTGATCCTTATTAATACTGCAGATGAAAGAGATGTTTTAAGCAATTTCATCATTAGTTTCATCTTTAATTACTAAAGCTACGTGACATAGAGAAGGTTCAACCTCTAGCTAACAAATAACGTAAATATTATTATCTTACACCCAAATATACATGAATATCGATCAATGATTATTTTCAAAATAAAAAGGTTCAATTCACAAAACATTTTGAATTTAAAATAGTTTTAGATCGGCCTTTACTATTGAATTACGAAATATTTCTCATATTTCAAGAATGAATGAAATAACCACCTGTATTACAACTTGTGATACTTTAAATATAATGCTCTTATAGAAGTATATGATCATGTAATGGCTTGGTTTAATTTGAAGTCTTGTTAGTGCAAAATTCACCAAAAAGTATACTTTAATTTAACATTAGCTTAATTAATTTATTAGCAAGGATTAGGAGTACGTATTAGTACAATTATCAACAAATCTTTGAAAAATAAACAAATAAAATAGTACGATCATACTTTATTTTATTTTGCTTTTAAAAAAATTGAAAACCAAATTAATTAAATCCATATGTACTTAAGTTTTTAAGGTTGCGTCACATATGAAAAATATACTTAAATTAATATATAAAGTGGTGAGAAAAGTTCCAATGCACATGTAAATATCAGCCAAGTAGCATGTCTTTTGGAAATGAATAATGTGCCTATCACAATTCACAAATTTAGTTTGAATGTGTCCCTGCTAGCTCACTCTATCGATTTTCTTTCTATAAGACATCGACTTGATGATTATTTTATTGCCATTCAATTAATTTGGAAAATGTTAATGGCCCCAATTTTTTGGGTATTGATGTGCATTTTGTGGAACCCTACCTTATGGTGTAATTTATACCCTCTCACGTTACATTTTCATTCTAGTTCATATTCTTGTGTGTAAAATTTATGGAGACAAAATGTAAATTGGGCGTTATTTATATTTATACACTCGAGTGTATGTAGTACATACTCTGCTTCAATAATATAGAAAAATCAAAAGTATGAGAAACAAGAAGAAATTTCAGGCAATTGTAATGTGTCTCATCATGTTAGAGTGGATCAATTTTTTTAAAGGTTGAAATTATATGCTTTGTTTATCAAATTGTTCCTACCCTCAAATTTAATTTTAAAGTAGTTATGATTTTACTAAATGATGCAATATATAGTTGTATAATTTATACTTCGTATTGTCTTTTCTTTGTTGATATTTAGTGAAAAATTAAATTGTCAATTATATGATTTATATTTACTACGATATCAATTCGAATAAATAGCATCTTTAAAGGAAGAAAAATGTGAACTTAGTTGGTAAAGTCCTAAGGGTAATACTAAAATTTCGGATCATATTAGTTGTCCATTATTGTCATTCTTTCCATACCACTAGATTGTGCTCAGTGCTCACTATAATGTTATGATCAGTGTATTTATTTTAATTTGAGACGCAAGGTTCTTGTTATTATTATATTTTGTAGCTTTTAACATAAAAAAAAACATTCAGTCATAAATTACGCTCATAATCTCTAAGAAAACAACAATTTTTCAAATTTAATACTATGGATTAAAACATAACTACTAAAAATTTCGAATAGAGCTAGTACTATAACACGATGTGATTGGTTGGTAGTCGCTCTCAAACCCGAACCCAATCACAGCATAACAAAAACAATATTTTTGCCCGTCTAGTCCGAGGTTAGAGTAAGTAGGGTGGACCATTCCAACCCACACTTGCGTAACTCTTTTATAACCTCATCATCTTCACCTAAAATCTCATAAAAATGAACAAATAAGCCACAGTAACTTAGAATTTGTACGACGACATCTCATTGGTTCATATCTCCGCAATTCTAGAGCCTCCATTTGTTTATTAACAATTGGACAAAATTAATTTGGTATTATTATAGTCTTACTTTAGGATAGTTGAATATATATATATATATAAGTATTTTTAATTTTTTTTTAAATGCAATTAGCCAAGTTTTGAGTAGTTGGGTAGTACTAGTAAAAGAAAAGGGCAACTTCCTAAAAACTACGTCCAAAAATATTTTTGTTGCAAGTTGTTCTTCCCACTTGCCTTGTCCGGCGTAATCCCGCCAGATAAGATCAACCTTTCCTTTCCTCAATTTTCTCTCTCTTTTAATCACATATTCACATCTACTCTCTTCTTCTTAATTCTCTCTCCATCTAAATTTGTTTTATTTTCATTCTCTTTGAAACAAAGTTTTTTCTTTTTTTTTTGGAGAGTTACTTATAATGCCTTCTACTCTCCAACTTCAAACTTATACAACAACAGCAGCAACAACAACAACAACAACAACGTACATGACCGATACCACAGTTATTGTACCTGTGGTACCGGTCACTACTATGGCAGCAGAGATGAAACCCTCGCTAGCTCATGAGCTAGCGAGAGAACTTTCACTCTGTTGCCCTTCTCCTAATGAGGAGATGGACACGGTGGCTAGGTACCACAACCACGAGGTTGGTCCTAACCAGTGTTGTTCCGTTGTGGTGCAGAGGATCGCCGCCCCCATTGAGACCGTGTGGGGTTTGGTCCGCCGGTTCGACGAGCCGCAGACGTACAAGAATTTTTTGAGGAGTTGTCGTGTGATTGCTGGGGACGGGGGTGAGGTCGGGTGCCTGAGGGAGGTCCACGTGGTGTCAGGGTTGCCAGCTCAGTGCAGCACAGAGCGACTAGAGGTCCTAGACGAGCAAAAGCACGCCATAGGATTTCGGGTTGTGGGCGGTGAACACCGCCTGCACAACTACCGATCCGTGACCACGCTGCACCCCTCGTCCTACTCTACTACGGGTAGTAGAGAGGAAAATGATGCAGCAGCTGGTGGGACGACCACAGACTGTCCCACCAGCTGCTGCAAGGGGACAGTAGTGGTGGAATCGTATGTGGTAGACGTTCCTAGTGGTAATACAAAAGAAGAGACGTGTGTATTTGTTGATACAATTGTACGTTGCAACTTGCAATCTCTTGCCAAGATAGCTGAGAGAAAGGCCAGATCATCATGTTCAACAACTACAACCCCATCTTCATCATCATCATGTAAAGTTTCATGAAATCATTTTTATTGTTGAAGATTTCAAACATCAAATTTACTTTATTTTTGTTATTTTCTTTGTTAAAAATTTGTTGATACCCAAATTAATTAGGATTTTTCTTTCTTTCCCTTAATTTTAGGGTGAGAAAATGAAAATGTGCTTATAATTTAATTAACACCCCCCTTCCCCCCCTTAAAGAGGGCAGGTTGTTTGGTACGATGAACATCTTAATCCCATGTTATTCGTCGTTAATTAATTACTTTTAACTGTTAAATTATGTTTACTTTATTATTAGTTAATGGAAGAGAAGAGTAATAAAGCTTTGGAATTTCAGAAATAAAATAAAAGGGCATATTCTTGATTATATTTGTCACCTCAGATGTTTACATATGGGTTCATTAATTTTAATTTATCAAACTAATCAATTTGTTAAGACTATTTCAAACTTCAACCTTTGAGGATTCAATGGATCTTAATAAATTAAGTTGATTATTTTCCTAATATTATACGAAGTAGTATATATAGAGTTATAGGTAGTCAACTCTATACATAAATATAAATTGGCTAGGCAGGCTGTGATACATGCATTAATATTATGTATTTGTCAAAATAGTACTAAATTATTTACTAATTCAAATATGCAGGCTGATTAGTTTACAATTTGACCTCCATTAAAACCTTAATTTAGTTCATTATTGTTGATGACGTTTTCAAAATATACTTAACTAGGATGCCATGAATCATGGAAGTAAAGTAACGAACTAACAACATGCATTGATCTTCTTGATTTGATTTTAATAGATTATCATTTTAAAGGGCTTGAATCTCATAATGTAGAAATTTGGAGGGTTTTTTAAATCTAGATGCATTTACAAGAGGATGAAATAAGTCTAATAACTAGTTAGGACTTGATCAAACTTGAAAGAATTGAACCATATATGATAACCGTCATATCACATCTTAAAGATACTAAAAAAATTCAGAATGTCCTTTCACATTTTTTTGAAATAACTCTATACCAAAAATGTATCCTTTGTAGGAAAGATATGTAAGCAGGTCGTAGAAGAATAATGTAGTTTATAAGCAACCGTTGGTATTTTTATTTTAACTTTCACATATTTCGAAGCAATTAGAAAAGATATGTAAGCAGGTCGTAGAAGAATTTGATTTACAATCTTATGTTGTGTTACTTTCATAGTTTCATTATACAGGTTTTTTGTTTTCCATACATTTTATTTAATTTTTCAAATAGTGTTAAATTTCCAACTAAAATTTTTTGTAAATAAATAAATAAATAATTCCAACTAGAAATAGCAAAATCATAACACTAGATTCAACAGTAGGCTACCAAGCCAACTAGGGTAACAGAGTTCAAATATCACGGCCTTCATTTTGTCGCTCGCACTTTACAAGCCGTACAATTTTGACATATACTTTATATATAACTCGTAAATTAAGGTCTTAATATTCAACATCGAGTTTTCTATTCCGTATTATTTGTACATTGAGAAGAAGAATATTTCTTTAGGCATGCGGAAGTCATGAGATCTTCAACAAGCTTTATTTAGTGCACCCTTTTTCTTTTGACAAATTATTAGTTATTACTCTTTTATAATGTACCAATATCAAATACGGATGGAGTACATAATTTGCATGCCTCATGCATGCATGTATGATTTATCAATAAAAAATCTACTACAAATAATTCCCGAGTATAATAGAATAATAAACATGTATGTCCACTACGCCTGTTTTATATAGATTGAAGGTTGAGCATAACAAGAGCTAGAATTTAAAGTTTTGATTGATTGAGCATGTGAATGATATTGACATAAACTTCCTATGGATTAGAAACTTTGCTAATAATACTAGTTTAATCAACTATTATTGGAAGAATTGAAGAAAATAAAGGACCACACATTTTGGTATTAAAATGGCCACATATAGCTCAACAACCTTTGCCTATCTAGAAATTCAATCGATCACTTGTAATCAAGCAAGGTACTATCCTTCAAAAAATAACATTTCAAATTATTCATCAATAACTACCGAGTATACACTAAAAGATCCTGTCAAAAAATCTATACATACACTAAAAGATATGTATATCAGTTTTGACGACATACGTTGTCTACTAATTTATATACATCTACGTCTTTAAATTAGTAACTTTCTTAAGAACTTTTTCTTTAAATCATATATATACTTGTATTCTTTCAAAAAAATAAAAAAAATAAAAAATGTTTTTGCAAATTAAGTAGTACTAGTAGGTTTTTATATTAGTGCAAGAAGGAATCTTAAGCAGGCGATAGCAAGTTGGAAATTTCAGTTTTCCAAAAACTCAAGTTGCTTTAATAAAGGAAAAGTTGAAGAAAATATAATCGATCGGTGCAACTTGCATTGCTAATCCTTTTCTCTTACTCTAAACATTTTTATAATTCAATTTGATGATTTATGAAGTGCAACTTGATTTGCAAGTGGACGTTCAAATTGAAGCAAGATTATCAGAATGACATAAATGCCACGTACATTATTGTTTTATTCATTCTATATACTCCCTCTGTTACATATTACTCGTAACAAAGGGGTATTATTTGTGAGACATAAATATTCCTTTGTTGCGAGTAATATGTAATAAAGGGAGTATATTTATGCAACGTAAATAGTTGTATTGTATTTGATCGATCTTATGAATAAGCTTTAATAAATAATAATCCACTTTTGATTATTATTATCTGATAAAATCTAGTACTGTATTATTTACTACATTGTTAAGTTTAATGCATATTTCCTAGTGCTCCTTTGATATCTTTTTTGGTCCTCGAGCTAAGATCGATTTTGCAGTAGTACATTGTTTATATTTTGGGAGTGAAATAAGAATTTGGGGTTGAGTTCGGTATGTTAGGATGTTCTATTTAATTTTTCTTTTATACCTAGCTTCTTAATTTTCTATCAATAAAAAAATCTTTTAAATTTCTTTGTGCGACATATAGATTATAGACTACATTTTTTTCATTATTTGTATTTGCCAATTGTTTTTGCATTGTTTGTTTAAAAATGTTTCAATTACAAGTTAGGAGAAGTTATATAAGACATGACTACATGAAATATGTGATAAAATTAGGTAGACATTTAATTTATAGACTTATTATAGCTTTTTATTGTAATAGTCTAATCATAAATCATACAAGTATTATTCAATTCACTTGACATGCATATTTATAATACTTGATGCAAATTATACATACGAAGTATAAATTTATGGTAAATCAATGTTAAAACTAGATTTCAACAAAGATAATAAAAAACAAAAAGAAAAAACAAAGACTACACTCTCATCAATTAAATTTAATTTGAAATTGATATTTTTTAATTACAAATATGAAAACATTTCTTTTGTAGCTTCGGAAGATTTATAAATTCATTTGATTATTTTTGCAACTAATTTGGAGTGGATTATATTGATTATATACACTAATAAGTAATAATTGTTGTAATCTTTTAATATTACCAGTCTTGTTCATGCAACTATGCAAATAAATGTACCATATGAATAATGAGTCGGAGTTAAACTCGATCGTACTAACTTCTTTCATAATAAAAAAAAATGTACAAAGTACATAGTACAATAATAATCATACATAAAGTAGAATATTGGCTATTTGGCCAATTGACGGATTATATGGATAAACAATTAGCAAAAGATGCCAAAAAATAATAATTAATTGCAATAAAATCTTTCTCACGGATAATTATCTGGTGAGGGGTATTTTAGGGCTGGAAAAGTAAGCATCCCACTTGTGAGACAAGGCAGACACACGTTTAAAATAATTGTGTTACAAATTAAAAGCTTATATGGTACTCGTAGTATTTATGAGGTCATATCAATTATATTATTTACAAGTATATTGGATTAGGACCTGTATTTGGTTGGTCAAACTTAAAGTGGCTAGATTGCAAAAGAAGATGGATATTTTGGCCAGTAAGTATGGCTTTTATTAGTTTATAGTGAAGTGTCCTTACATTAATTCCGTCCAAGTGTTAACCCCCTTTTCGCACCAAGTGGACCTATTATTTTTTGTACTCGTAAATGTTTCTCCCGTACCTATTATACTATGGGAGAACGTAAATACTTTTTATATACACCCGGATACGTATAGAGGTTGGTGTATCTAAAGGTATTTTTTAATACTTCGTATAATAAATTATTAGTAAATACCCTTGGTACACCTTACCTTATATCTGGGTGCATAAAAACCGATTGAGTTTGGTACTTTGGTCCTCTAATATGATATCGTGACACAAAAGTCACAGGTTCAAATCTCACCCACATCTCACTTTAATAGAGTATATAAATCAATTTCGAGATTCAATTATCAGCTTAATTTTTTAGCAACATTAATTAACAAGTGTTGTAATATTTGCGCAAATTTGAGGTTCAATGAATTTTGAGCTTTAATTGTGCATGAGTACTTGTCAACTTTTTTCAAACAAATGTTTAAAGACATAAATAAATGATAAAAATATTAATAGTAAGTAAAATGAGTGAGATACTTTTAAAAGTTATTGAAAATGATCACAAATGACATGAATATTAAATAAAAAGAATTATAAAAAAAACTCGTAAAAAATTAAACACCATGTGGATAGCATGGTATTAACAAGTTAATGCGCGTCATTAGAAAAGTAAGTACATAATGCTACCCGAATCAATCCCACATCTATGAAAGATTGAAAGCTATGCAAATGAATTGATTAATTAGGTGGTGTCTTGTTAGCTTGATTGATTCTCTTATTAACTATTAAGTATATAAAACCTTGTACTATTATGAAAGTGTATCCCAATATGATAGCCCCATAATCCTTCACCTCCCTTGCTACTCATGAAATCGATCACATGTTAGCCTGTTAGGGTCTGTTCTCATTGACTGAACTCAGCTGAACTGAACTGAACTGAACTCAGCTAAACTGAACTGAATTGAACTGAACTGAATATTTTATAAGAGAAGGAAATTGGGAGCTGAACGGAACTGAACTGAACTGAACTCAGCTGAACTGAACTGAACTGATTCAACGTAAGAGAACAGGCCCTTAGGGTGGTAGATCTTAGGGACAAATCGAAAATAATATACGTAGTAGACTAATCCAATACACATGTTTGCCGTTATAAAACACGTAATAATATATTAATGAAAAAATATGAAAAAAATACTACGTTGAATACCGGAGCACATTTAAGAGTAACCTGAACATTTTACTTCCTTCTTTTCTCTCATTTTCAGAAATTTTATCATGGAGTGGTACATACTAGTATACTACTGAGTATATATGCATATTTCTAGGTCAAATATATATATTCCTATGTTTCTATTTATTTGACGCGTTTGATTTAGACACATATATTAAGGAGAGGATAAAAAGTGAGAGAGAATGAAAAAGCAAATGGGATATCTTGTAAATGCAGGTAAAAAATTTACCCCAAAAACAAACGTGTCAAGTGTCTAATTAACCATGCTCAAACATAAGATGCTTCACAAATGCAAATTACCCGCCAACTCATGTTACAGTTCAAATGCAATGATGCATATCCAAGCGATAAGTTATTGTTCATTCCAACTCTGATTTTGCCAATTTTGCATCTCAATAATTTCTGCCTCTTTTTCGTTCATCGGTAAACCCTAAACCCTACTATTTGAATTTTTTTTTTTTTTTTTTTTTTTTGAAATAAAACCCTACTATTTGAATTTCAATTATGATTATTTGGGCATTAAAGTTGTGAATTTTATAATTGGGAATTTGCTTTCTACTCTAATGATTTATGGGTTACCCTCAGAATCTGTTGCAAATTGTTGGGTATTGTGATTGTTTGTTATTGCTTTGCTCTGATGCTAAATTTCTTAGTTTATTACTGCTAATTATTACAAGTGCAATTATAGAACAATGAGAGATTATGTTGTATATGACTTAATTTGCAAATTTGGGAGGTGGGTTTATCAAATGTTATTGATTGGTCTTTATTCAAAGAGTGTTCTTTACGCCCCTCTAGGCCACTATTCCTTACAAGGCAATGTTACATTGGATTCATGTAATTCATGGGGTAATTATAGCATATGATTCTTTAGGTGAACGTAATCAATGTCATTGTATTGATTTACCATGGGAGAAAAAGGCGGTATAATGATTTTTAATGGTGTTGTAATTCATGTGAGTGTTGTTTGAGGTACTTTGAGGTGGGGTTGTACTCAATGGGTATAAGAAGGGGAAGTAGGTTTTGGAGTGTCATGTTGCTCGGACTGTATGCCAAGTTGAATAATGAAAGTAATCTTTTAAGGGGTATGTCATCTAATCGTATATGTCATACTCCCACCGTTTGTTGAGTTCTACTCACTCGTAATTTATGTTGTTTCCAATGCATATGTTTTACCATTGATATCTTCAATTTTGTATTATCAGTAAAAAAAAGTATGAAAAAGTTGTACTGTATTTTATAGAATTGAATACAACCAGATCTTACATGATAATGTTTCTTCTTATACTTCCCATATAAATATTAATGCAGTCAAAGTAGAGTTGACCACTTGAAAGTAACTGAGAAGTATACATGTAGTATGCCTTTGGTCTAATCAGCTCTTTAAAGATATAGTTTGATTTGGTGTGCATTTTGTGTTTTATATTGCAATGTACAAAGCAGAAAGCTAGTTGTAGAAGATCATAAGTGAAGAATTATGTTGACAAGTTCTGTTATGAGTGTTTGATGTTATCTATGCGATTGTTTTTTTATACCAGCACTAGAAATACATCACTTTTTCTCATGAATTTGGATGGATCTTCTGGTTAGTTGCTTGATCAGCCACATGGCTTCCCTCTTCCATCTGTGTAGGCATAGGAGGAGTAAACTTGTTGGTATCTGACGGTTGGCTGTGGATGTTTGACATATTATATCAACAAAAATGTAGTAATTTTGCTAGAGTTCAGGCCATTGAAGCCTGAATACTGAAGTGGAAAAATGCACCTGAAGAGTTAGCAAACTTTATGAATACTGTTTAGAATTGTTGCTGCTAGTCGCCCTCTTTGATCCTGGCCTTGTATTTTCTGGTACCTTTTTATTTCATTAGAGGACCATTCAGACTGATAAAAAGTACTAAATTTCATGTCTATTACTCCGTATTCCAATGTTTATGCAGTTCTTTACATCAAATGATTGTTTATATACAAAATAATTCCGTGTGTTCCTTTCATAAGTATACTCATAGTAATCTATACAAAAACTTCATTCTTATTACATCCTCCGGTATGTATGACTTTGGCTTTCATCTAGGAACAACTATTGGTCTAGTGCATATACAAAAAGTAAATAATAAATCTTTTTGGCTCTTCCTTAAGGGTAGAAAAGTTTTGCAAAGAGCAGTTCATTCCAAGTATCTTGTAGGCCAGGCAAACACCAATGCACACAATCAGCATAGCTCTTGGGGTTTGCTAACTGCTCTGGGGTTGGGGGGCTCCACTGCTGCTTGTAAATTTGTGTGTGCATATCCTTCCGGTAACTTGAAAGCTGGGTAATGTTGAGAAATGATATGGGTACTCTGGTTCTGCTGAATTCTTCATCGATAATGTTCATTATGCTTTCATGGGAATTTAAAGCCCAGCTATACTCAGGATCCTTTATTGGAGTTGTTTCGTTGTAACAGTTGCCGTCTGGTTCACCTCCCCATTGTATACTCCTGATATTAGAAATCTTACATCAATACCCCAATTCCTTACCAAAACAAATTTCATCTGCAGGTATTTTGAATACATTCTTCCTGCTAGACTTAGTTGGCTTGGGGGTAAGGTTCTTTATGGCCGGACCATCATAGACCCTATCATTGGTGACATTCATGATGGTGGTCTTATTGGGTTGATTGTTGGACACATTAGGCTTGAAATTGCTTGCAGAATTGGGTTCTAGTAAATGATTACGCATGTTCAGGAGGGGAAAACCAAATAGACCAAGCATACATACCTTGTGTGACTCGGAGACATGCCTGTGAAGAAAACTCTGGTCTTCTTTGGGTCCATGTTTCTCTCAGCCCATTCCAACATGCTCTGTATACCCATCCGGTAAGCATCTTCTGTTTTAAGAATTTCAAACTCTTGCATCTCATCCGTGAAAGACCCCTTCCTGAAAAGACGCAAGGAGTTGATAAAAAAAAATGATTTAAGGTAGAGAAATTAAGTGCCCAGTAGCTAAGAGTTAAGGACAATACAAGATCTTCAACTTGAGGCTGGTCATCCACCAGATGTATGTGCCGAATACCACTACATCTGCTCCTTCCCAGAATTTCCCATGGTTATCCATAGATTTGCGTACAATCCTCTCTGTTACGTTGTCATTACCAACACCATCTCCATTTGATTCAAGCAGTAAGGGAGCCCAGTAGAACTCAATGGTTGCATTGTAATCCTGAAGGATAAGGCGTTGTGTAACTTTCAGAAGCTCAACTTGTTTTTGACATGATATTATATTATGAAATTTATAATTTTATATATTGTTGTACCTTTAATTTAAAGACTGATAAAGAGTCATAAGAGCTTTTCATGGACTTGCCATTTTCAGGTACCATGCCGTGGAGAAGGCAGACCATGGATATAAACTGACCCCGGCTTAAGGAATCGCCAACAAATAGCATTCTCTTTCCCCGGAGAGCCTCCAACATTAAGGTTGCATTAAATCTGCAAGCTATCATTTAGTATGTGCAAATCAACACAAACTTGAAAACATAGCTTCAGTGTATGCACATTGATTTGACAACACCATTTCTCTGCTCTCTCAGGTGTGAAATCATTTGATTTAGGTATGTTTTCAAAAAATAGTTGAACTCACTAAAAGATTACAATGTGCACATGATTTATGTGAGACATATGTGTCATTAGAAGCACTGCACAATTTAATTCCTCATGTCTAACATCAACATACTTCATCTACATTCTGCATTTGAGTTTGTGTAAACATGCAAATTTATACTTTATATATTTCTCTTTGTTTCAACAAATTTTCTGTATCATGTGTGATGATAAGCATTGTACTCACGTATTGCATTTCATTAAATTGACTTCCTTCAAATCAAAGTATCATTATATCGATATTTGACAATATTCAGGACAAACAGAATCTACATTTTTGACAATATTCAGGTGATAGAGATCTAGGAAGTCATTAGATAACAGTTACTCACTTTGGTAAATCGCAGCCATGAGGTTGCCAGTGCCAGAACAGGTAGTCCTTGTCAGGACGTCCATGTTCTTGGCATGTCAACTGTGGCAGAATGTAGGGGCACTCTGACTCCTCATACATAGACTGCTTCTCCTCATTCCATACCCACCTCCCACTGAATATATCACAATCTTCTGGTGTCTTTCCTACTGCAAATGGAAGGATCGTCTCTTTCCTTTTCTCGCTCTTTTTATGCTTCAACTCAACTACAATAACAAAACAAAATCTATCACAAGTGCAAAAACAGGAAGAAAAAAAAAAGATGTCAATATCAGTGTGTGGATCTAATATTGCCTAGGACCTTTTTTTTATGATTTGATCATTTACTCTCTGTTTTTGAGAACAAAAAGGAGTGCTACAATCACCCCCCTTTGTAATATTTGGTTTCATTACGATTACCTTAGGTACTTTTAAAACGAATTAAAGAAGGAAACAAAGACCATAGTATCATGTTAAGCTTTGAAACGATGTATTAGTGAGACATAGTGCTTACTGCTTAGCAGATCTTACAGAAAATCCCCATGGGAAGATAATGATTTCAAGATCATTTTAACATCTTTACTGATGAAGAATAAGACCATATTGTACATAAAAACCTGACCAAAAATTCTAATAAGGACTATATTTTATGGTAAGAGGGACTACTAAGTACTAACCAAGAGAGGGAGGGGGGTCATTGAGTGCCGGGAATTGCTGTTGATGATGAAAAGGCGTGAAGGCCCAAGGGAAATCATAGCTGTACAGTATGGCCGCAAAGCTGATGAAGGCAAGCAGGGTAAAGACCAATGGAGGTAGTCGGGTTTCTCTCACCGTCAAATTCATCAGAAAAGAAGAAGGGAGAACTTTTCTCCCCTCTGGCTTTTCTTAATGTGGTCGTTTGAGTTTTGGAGTAAGGAAATCTGAAAGAGTGAAGTTGCATAGATATACAAGGTACGTAGCCCCCTTTTATTGATGGTTGACTGATTGCTTCAAAAAAATTGTTGTTTGACACATGTTTATCCTATACTTATGGATGGCCATGACAGTTCTTTTTTGTTTTCATATCCTGATTACATTTCATATGATACAAATTACATTTTCTTTTCAAACTGCAACGAGAATATTTTAATGAATTTTATTTATTGAAAACCATGTTCATATGACAACTGTAGCATCTTATTGGTAGATGACGATTAAAAAAACTTCAGATCACAATATTTAGAGAAATTAACAATTTTTGTGCTGCTTGTAGTTGATTGGTTTCAGCATCATAAAATGCATTACCGTGTTAGTTGATTAATCACTTAGTTTTAACACAAAATGGACAGGTTACTAGCCAGTGTCTCTGATAAGTTGTTGACTCCTTACTTTATTAGTTGGATATGTGACTTTGTTAATAAGAATCGAGTGAAGTAATACTAAAGCTACCAGTATATTTCATGTGCTGATGTGCATTTTTCATCTGAAATGATGCTAGACATACTAGGTGTCTAGTTATCAATTTTTATTATTTTGTAGTGTTATTAGAACGTTAGTGCTTCCTTTGCATATCTATGTAGCACCATGGCCAGATTGATCTTCATGCAGGACAACTGCAATTTCATATTAAAACCTCTAGGTCTGCGACAATGTAGCCCCCCACCATTATGTAAACTTACATTATATCTGATATTTCCTTCTTCCTGCAAGAATTTCTTGAGCTGTAAAGGGTTATAGATTTATGCCCTGCATGCAATCCTTCAAGTTTCTGAACTTATAGTGCAGTAGTTTCTGCACTATATCATAGAATGTGAAGCACTAATGCTACTTGATCAAAATTTTGTGATTTTTTATTGATGCTTATTTTGCAATAGGTTGTGATAGAATAGAACATTTTCTTATAAACATTATTGAGTTTACAACTATGTACAAATTCCTTTCTTTTCCAGCTAAATGAAAGATGTCTAATTATGGATTAAATTAAGTATAATTTTAGTATACTGAAACAATATCTGCTATAACTACTCTTGTGTTTTTTTTCCTGGATGATTATTACATTAAAAGGCGACTTAGTGAGATCTATAATAGAGCATGGAACATTAACATGGAATTTTTTCCAGATATTTCATTTCTGTATAATTTTCTGCATTACATGATTGTTCATGTACAAAGAATTAGTCCCATTTGATCACTTACATTACTTACAATCATTTTTAACATAATTTGTACACAAAACTTCATCATTCTTAATTCATCTTCTTTCCAAAATTGTTGCCCTTGGCAAGTTAGGTATCAGGATGCTTTCATCCATGAGCAGACCTCAGTAATCATAGAAGCTCTAGAATTGAACCAGCCTATTGTGCTACGGATAAAATAGTTTTGCAAATAATAGTTCATTCCAAGTATCTTGTAATCCTGGCAGACACCAGTGCACACAATCTGCATAGCTCTTAGGGTCTGCTTTCTGCTCTGGAGTCAGAGGGTTCCACTGCTTTTTGTAAATTTGTGTGTGTGCATCCTTCCGGTAGCTGGATAGTTGTGTGATGTTGAGAAATGTTATAGGCGCCTTAGATTTGCTGAACTCTTCTCCAA
This sequence comes from Chenopodium album, assembly GCF_948465745.1. Lineage (NCBI taxonomy): Eukaryota > Viridiplantae > Streptophyta > Magnoliopsida > Caryophyllales > Amaranthaceae > Chenopodium > Chenopodium album. The sequence continues at coordinate 1,872,052 of NC_137852.1, forward strand.
TTACTTTCATTATGCTTTTACGAGAATCTGAACCCCAGTATTCAGGATCCTCTATCAAAGTCGTTTCATTATAACAGTTACCACCTTCCTCACCTCCCCAATCTATGCTCCTGCAATATATAAACAAGAAATTATATCTCATTTCGAAAAGCTACTAAACTGAGTTCGTTTCCCAGGTAATAACCCATGTCTGTGTTAGGGGAGTTCATATTTAAATTTACGTACTTTGCATGAGTAGGTGACATGCTAGTGAAGAAGACCCTAGTCTTCTTTGGGTCCATATTCCTCTCAACCCATTTCAACATGCTTTTCATTCCCAATCGATAAGCATCCTCAGTAGAGGGTTCTTCAATTTCCTGCACCTCATCTTTGAAAGACCCTTTTCTGAAGGCAAATAAACAAGTTTAGTCAGAGAAAAATATTGGATGACAGATAGAAATACTGCTCTCAAACTGAGCCTGAGCTCCCTAAAGGGTTCGAGGACATTACAAGATCTTGAACTGAAGACCAGTCATCCACCAGAGGTATGTGTTAAACACCACTATATCAGCTCCTTTCCAGTGTTTCCCATGTGTATCTATTGACCCCTTGCGAACTATTCTGTCTTGTATTCTGTGTACAACAGCATCATCGGAGTTTGACTCGAGCAGGAAGGGCGCCCAGTAGAATTCAATAGTCGCATTGTAATCCTGAAGTTATAATGGTATATAGAAAGCTGAAGCGCATGTTTGATTAATCTGGCATAGAATTAAAATGATGCAGATTGCAGTGCTGTCTGACCTTTAATCTGAAGACTGTCAATGAAGAGTTGGAGTTCTCCATCACTTTGCCTTCTTCAGGTACAAGTCTATGCAGAAGACAGATCATGGAAATGTACTGACCCCGATTTAAGGAATCGCCAACAAACAGCATTCTCTTGCCCCGAAGAGTCTCCAGCATTAAGGTTGCATTGAATCTGCATGTTTATGCCTTTGTTTAGTACTCCTATATGCAAAACAATAGGCTTGAACTGGAAATTAACTACCAATGTGTAATTATTACATTGGTGGTATGAATCACACTTAACAGCCTTCCCTTCCCCCTCTTAAACAGTCGATAAATCTTATTGTAATTAGGATTTATTCTCTTCATCTTATTTTTGCTGAACGGAAATTAGCTCTACTAATTAATCTGCAATTATTTTGCTACATTCTATTGTCCCTACATATACCTCAAAGGCTCAAATTACCTAAAAATACTTCAAATAGTGGATTATACATAGAACTACTGATACATGCATGATGCATCATGCAAGCAAATGCAATTCCCCCATTAACTTGCCAGAGGACACTATTCAGAAGTTCAATTATTTTTATATTAAAATGACAGTTATCATGTGCTAATGCTTTCACTTTCGAAACATTCCTTAGTACTTTACAGTATATAGTGTCTTCCCTTATTAAACTCTTGTTAATTATTGCTTTAGTCCCTTCCCAATAGTGTGTCGTGATGCTTATATTATAGAATCAAACACTAAAACACTGCCATTTTGTACAACATTCTAATTCTTGAAATATCATGCTTTAACTCAATCTTGAATTAATAACCACGTTGATATTTACATTAAAAGCGTAGTTACAACTTAATATGTGTCAGCTAAATTCAATCGAACAAGTATATAATATTAGCCAAATCAAAATATAACTTGTACCTCAATAAGATGCATGTAACAACCTAGTAATAAAAATGTCAACTACTCCATAATAAACTACACTTGTAAGTTGTAACATAAATTGCATGTTGTATGTGTATCACACTACCTTATAAGAGTTGTAACGTAAATGTCAACTAATTTAATCGATAAAAACAAGACGACTTACTTAGGAAGATCACAACGGCGAGGCTGCCAACGCCAATTCTGATACCCTCTATCAGGACGGCCATGTTCTTGACATGTCAACTGTGGTTGAATATACGGACACTCCCATTCCTCGTACATTGGCTTATCCACCGTGTCTTTCACCCATTCGCCGTCGAATATATCACATTCCTCCGCCGTCTTCCCCACCGCGAACGGCAACCTTTTCTTTCTCTTCCCCTTATTCTTCTTCTCCTTCCTTTCCACTGCCACCAAAAAAAAAAAAAAAAAAAAAAAAAAAAAAAAAAAAAGATTACAAGAAAAACAGAGTATGAGAATGAGGGTCAATGAAAGAAAGGGTTTAGTCAAAGGAGAGAGAAAAAGAGAGGACTAACAAAAGTTGGGATGAAGTTTGGAATTGTGAAAGGAATTATCGAGTGTTTGCAAGTGTTGATGATCATCAAAACTTGAGAAAGTGCAGGCGAAATCTTGACCGTACAAAATGACAACGAAGATGATGAAAGCGAGAAGAGTGAAAATGAACGGTGTTGATATTCGAGCTTTTCTTACCATTTGATTCATCGCCATTGTTGATGTTAGAGGTGCCTTCATTTTTTTAAATTTTTTTTTTTTGGAATTTTGAGAGTTTTTTTTGAAAAAAAAAAAATGGGGGTGGGTTGGAATGTGGAGAAGGAGGGAGTTGGTTAGAATGAGGATTATATAGGATTTGGAAAAGGTGAAGTAAGGAAATAATTTGATTTTTATATTTCATTTAGGTGAATCATCATAAAATTTAGCAACTTTTTAGATTTCGTATTTTTTATTAAAGATGTGATTTTTTTATACATTATATGTGCTATTTTTAAATTACTCCGTATATTTTATTGTAGATGTCAGCTAACTTAATCAATTAATTTTAGAATCAAATTTTGTCTACATCATTACTCTTATAAGTCGAATTACTTTCTCTACCCACAAAAAAAATTATTGTTTCTACATGTAGTGGCCAACGAGTAGGTTGACTAAGAGGACACCTACATAACACGAAGTAGAGATTAGCATTAATTACTAAGAAACATCTGGATTAAATTTAAAAATATGTTTGATGAGTATATAAAGTAAAGAAAAAATATAGGCCTATTATGATTATTATATTTAATAAAAAATACAGCATTAAATTTAACTAATCTAAACTTATTCGTAGTGATTTACTCCCATATGTATCGGCCTCAACTCGTTCAAGTCCTTAATGCAACAAGGCCAACAACATAAGTGTATCGTTTTGATAATAATGGTATAAATAATTTACTTTAAAAAACTTATGGGTAACTTAAGAAAAGGATAACAAAATAAACTCATCAAGTCTTTTTTAGTGGAGGTACAATGAAAGTACTAGAGACCAAGACAAACACTATACAGGCTGCAATCAATCCATTCTCAAATATTTACCGCAAAAAGTTTGATTCCTCGAATCCTAAGATATATACTTGTAAATCATTAGATTGTGCACCTTACCTTAATAAATAAAGTTACTAAAATGATGTTCCTATATTGATAATATTGCTTGGCTTTTAAGGGAAGAATTTTATAAATATATAATAAGGCAAATTATGTGATTATATGAATTTAAATAATTGGGTATGTACCTTTAAATTTTGGATAGCTTAGCTTCCATTTTAGTTTGAAATTAGGTAAAGTTTAAGTCTCTTTTGGTTGAGATTTCGACTTCTATCATTTGTATTTGTCTGCCTTTAATTTCTTTGTTTTTTTATTAATTACTTTTCTTGCTTAATTATCTTAATTAACCTAGAAACATTGCACCAGCTACTTACAACACCAAAATTAAATTAACAGAATTAACATGGAGCAGTTGATGAGCATCAATTATGAGTAAATAAAGACAAGGTTAGTTTAGTTTACAATATAAAGACAACTATATACAAGTACTTTGTAAGGTAAGCATTTTAGCCTTATCAAGCGAAGCAATTTGGATTCTCCCTCCAAGCAGCTAGCATAGATATATTACGCGAAGTAGCTACAACAGATCGATATGTTATTATGAATTACTCTAACCTTCTCTTAGAAAAAGTTCATCACGCTATGTTTTAGCACGTATGTAAACTTATAATCAAAATACTTGTAATCAAAAATTCAAAATAGTCTTTTCCAATTTTCGTATGAAAAAAAGTGTTTACGGAGCATTTAGTCTTAGTGTAAACCCCTGCTACTCATTTCTTCTTGAGTTAACCTTCAAATCTAAGCGACTACGACATGATTGTAATTTGTAGATTAGTAGAAGTGTGAGCAAAACTAAGGCAATAGAGACCAATAGATGATCTCATCATACAATGGTTGTCCCTTTTATTCCTAGACTAGATACAAAAGATAATGGGAAAAAAAGGGTTCAATGATTGCTGAAAATGTACTCTAGCCACTTCTTGTAAAAGCCAACCAACAGATATTCAGCTTCGATTTTGTCAACAAACTAGTTAGCCTTTCATTGTAGCTTATAAAGAAATTTCTAATAGAAAGACATGTACTGCCCTTTGCAAAGAAGTTATCAAGTTCAAAAACGACTATACGATTACATCTTTAAAAAGATTGTGTTCTTCTCAACTAAATAAATTTGCGGCAAAAGATAAGTTTTTCAGTAGATATCAGTTGAATTCAGCAAACATAGGCTAAGAAAAACAAAGCCCGACTACAATTGATCAAGTACGGTTCAGCCAATTGAGTGGGCTACTTTTGGAGCCACAAATATTTTAAGACCATTAGCATTGGCTTGCTTAGCGCAATTTAATCTAGCACAATTCAGCCAGGCTTCAGCATGCAATTTAGTTAATTACAGTGAATTGATCCAAAGTACATGATTTATGCAGGAGAACATATTTCAGAAGCCCTCAACAATTCTCACAGAGACTTACTCTGTAACTGTTTGGGGGGCGAAAAAAAATCAGATTATTATTAGTTTATTACTCAAGGATAAATGTGTTTCAGCACAAAATTGATCAGTTAGCAATCTACATAATGCAAATAAACTGCATTTGATCAAAACATTTGATATTGTACAATTGAATTGGATTATGTAAGGAAGACAAATTTGTTACCTGCTCTACAACAAGATAGTGACTATCAACAGTATATATCATTTTCTTTGACAAAATTATATTCCTCACTTGAATACTTGATAAGTTCATCTTGTACAAACGGAACTTGCTCTATTTCTAAAATGCACAATCTTCAACCATTCATCTAGAAGGTGACAATCCCATCTGCCAGACATCACTTGAGAGGAGACGTGAGCTCAGAAGTTAACTGAAGAATAAGAGCTTCTGTGATGGTAAGTAGGTCCTCTAAACCTTTGCACCAAGGACATGAAAAAACTCTGCAATATTTAAAGAACATAGGAACAAGATGTGAGAAATTGACGGTTCACAACAGCAAAAGAGCTAACAAAATCCAAGAATAAATCCCATACAGATGGGGTCTGAGGTCTACAGTCTCTAGATGTATACAGCCTTACTTCTAAATAGTTAAAATAATCAGGGGGTGGGGGGGGGGGGGGGGGGGGGGGGGGGGGGGGGGCGAGCACCAACTAGGACATTGGAATGTGTTTAGAACTGGCAGGACAGACAAGGTCATGCTCGCAAAAACAAATCTAGCCCAAAATAAAATTTTACTTGACTCAAAGCAGATTCAAAATGGTTTTCACAATTCACTTGTCACTAGAAAACAGATAGAAAGCAGAAATTACAATGTTACATAGGAGTATGCTTACCTTTATGTTATGCGGTAAGCTGATCCAAAAATCTAAGTTAGGGATTACCTGAAAAAAAAAAAAGAAAAGAAAAAGAAAAGGCATCAAAATAAGCCAGAGAGATAACGGAGCTGAATCAGAGAGCAGCAATAAGATTGAGACCAAATTTGGAACACATGTATAAAAAATCAACAAAATTGTAGAATGCCATAACCAAACTAAGAAACAAGTTCAGGTAGCAGACATACATCTAAGCCACGAATACCAAGGGAGAAATATCGATAGGCTCCGCCAATGAGCAGATAGGCTCCAACACTGCATAACAATCTGAGACCAAAATCAAAAGACAACAAGTCAAACAAGGAAATCCATAGAAGTAAAAAGCATGCTTATATATGATTCTGAAGAGCCTCTGAAGCAGATACACAGTCTCCCTACTTACATTGTCAAAAGGAAACTAAACCATCCCCATCCGCTCGCATGAACTGCAATTTTGGGACAGCCTGAGGGATGTCTTAGCTCAGTTGCCTGTTAAAAAGACATAATAATAAACCATAGCATTATACATCTGAACCCATAAACGTCTAACATCTATGAAAGATAAAACTGGGAAATACAGAGTATCATCGACCTATAAACTGCACTAATCTCATATACAACTCTTCCATGATAAAGTAAATTGTTCCTCCATAGTGGTCCACACACTAAGTGTAAAGCTATCCAGTGTAGAGATTTACATCAAGGGCATCCAACATCCAATAACAAAACTAAAGTATGTATGCTACGGGAGAAGAATACTGATGTAGGGAGACAGATTTTTAAACATCTTATATACATCCCAATACACATTTTTTCTCGCAGATCATCATTATAAAACATAATTTAAAATACGATGTTACAGAATAAGAATTTTTGTCCATGCATACTCACATAATGACAGGAACCTAATTTTTCAAATGTCTCTGGCTCCTGCAAACAAGGAAGACAGCATGCAAAGCGACAGTCAAGCAACAATAATTAGTGATAATCAGACGCAGTAAAAACCAAGTCACGTAATCTTACCTTAACTCCCTTTGAGTCGCAAATTACAGAAACTGAAAGTGAACAGTTAACTCCGTCAGTAAGGCTTGACATTGTAATAGTAACACCCTTGTCTGGAGACTTTCGATCTGGTGAACAACCAACATAGAACATTGTAAATTGTAGTGTCAAAGGCCTTTCAAGTTCTACAAGATTGGGTGCTAGACTCTGTTACAGGATAATAAATGTGCAAAAACAGTCATAACTGTGAAGAGATTAATGCCCATCTCCCTAAGCTACATATGCCAGGAGAAACCAGTCCGTAAGATTTACGAAGCCAAAAGTTTGTAAGAGGCACTCCTTCCAGAATTGATTGTAACTATATGCCAGTTGAACTAATGATGAGACTATGTGAGCATGTGACAAATAAATTTGGATAAATGGAACTATTGAAAAATAAGTCACCACTCACCACTATTAGTCTATTACGACTTGGGACTCATAATGTATTTGGTTAAATTTTCGTACTCCATGTATTACCAAAACTATTAAATAAGTCATGCTATATACGAAGTATGAGAAAAGTTGCATTATCTTTGTTTCAAAATAATTAAACCATTTTGACTTGGTGATATTTACTGGTCTTGCTTTGACCATATGTTTCTACTAATATATGAAAGCAAATATTGTACTAATGTAAAATATTATTGGATAGTCTCAGTGTATACTTTTGATAAATCATTTTTTTATACTTTTGATTTAAAATGGTGCAACTATTTGAAATGGAGGAAGTATAAAGAACTTCAAAATTGTGGGAGGGACCATGGCCACCTTTTCCCAAAAGTTAGCTTCACCCCAGCCAGCAAAAGCACTAAGATGAAGAAAATATGGTCCTGACAAACTTATTTCCGGAAATGAGAAAGCAGATTGAATAGATATAATCTTTTACCTGTAAGATTGATGTCAAAGTTCATTTCACGACCAATAGTGGTGCACGCGAGATATCCTGCACATACATGGATTGGTTCAAAAAAAAACTATGACAAATTATTGTAAAACTATTGTTGCAAAGATATAATCCATGACAAACTATTGTACACAGAGCATGACGTTGCAAAGATTTAATCATTATTAATGAGAATCCTAACAGCTTAAATAGTACTGACGTTGTTTGGGTTACCAATACTATCACTTTTCACATGAAGGAAAATTAAGAGCCATGAATTTAGCCAGTAAATGTATAATAAAATGAGGAACATCAGCAAGGAAGATAATAAGTGGAGACGTGGAGTCAGAAGGCAGAGGGATGGGGTAGTTAAAGAACGTGGAACTGGAAGAACCATCATAAGACAGTGGATTGTGTGAAGATACTGTAGCAGAAGGAAACAAACATAGTTATTTAGTGGCTGTAACTGAATAACACAGAATATGGAAGAGGATCCGAAAAAATAAGAAGATATATGCAGAAAAAGATAGCTCCACGCTAGTACAGTACTGCTACACTTCTACAGTTCATCAATACATCACTTTTATGGTCTGGCTCGCTGTAAACACAATGAGGACCTTATATTGACCAGAGGCAATTGTCACACGACAATATACAGAGTTCTGACTATACTACTGTAGCTGGTGAACTAAGGCCAAAGAAGACATTGGAAAAGATCGTTGTAACTTTTCGTATAGCCAGGTTTCAAAGGCTAAAGAAGAATACGGCATTATTATTTGCAGGTTTGACAAGTGAGATCAGAACCCTCAGCTACCAATCATCCCCACACCTTGGGATAGAGAAGAAAGTATTTATAATAGGCAAAAGATAAAGGAACTCTGCAAAAGATATCTCACCTCCAGTATTTTTAGCCACAAGGGCACTGCAACCCATTCCGCAACGTGATGGCCCCCCACAATCCTACCAAATGAAAATGAAAGACTTGAAATTAGACTGAGAAATAATAGAAGAATATTTACACACGCAGCAGAAGAACAGTCTCAAATATATTGAGGTCTGCAACTATGTATCGTGGAAAATTTAAAGGGGGGAGGGAGGGTCCATGCTGTTTATTCATAGAACTTCAACTTCCACAATTTATATTACAGAATTGAATGCAAAATTGTCACCTTTATAAGAATGGCAAAACAGAAAGTGAAAACATATTAAAAGGCATTTTATAAATAGAAGCTTCTAAAAAGGTCTATGACAATTTAACACAGTTATAGGCTTATAACCCTACACAACCTAAGGAGCAAGAAAAATCCAAACTCCCAAGCTTATTATAGACCTTGGGTGAGAAATAGTCCCAAGGGAGAGAGGCAGTCAGCCTAACAAGCAGGATGCCCCCTTGGGGGAGTTTGGTAAGAATCACACTCCTTTCATCAACTGAGGAAAAAATAAGTATATGCTTCAAGCTCCCCAGGATCCTTGACTGACAAGTAACAAGTATTGCATATTTGCATACCAGTATAGATGTTCAAAATAAGGACCATAAATTTAATTACTGAAATATATATAATGGAAAACCTACCCAACAATCAACACATCTTGGAGGATCGTGATTGAAGATCATTCCGTCACAAAGCTACAGCAAAAACACATGGGAAAAGAAACCTCAGCAAAAATACAATTCTATCAGATAAGTAACTGAAATAGCCAAATAGAAATATATTCTAAATCCTAGTCTTATCCGAGAATATAAGATATAACTCAGTAGTAAGGAGTCAACACTAGTGAAGTCACTGCTTAGAGTTAGAATTATATTTCATCAATTTAAGGGAAATGCAATCAGCATTCAGGCATCCATCCACTAAAAAATAAATATACCAAAAGGTAATAGCACCACTGTATTTGAAAGAGTGTAACCTGGTTAAGCCAACCTGAAACCAGATAATAGTATCATTTGCAGCTACTTTGTAAAACCTGAAAACAAATTGAACAAAAAATTTGTCACAGACACACTTGATTGATTCAGAGTATAATAGTCGAACACTTGATCACTTGATGTGAAACATGTGCATTAGTATATCTATTGAAGTCCACATGTTAATGGAAAAGCGCTTATAGGATACAGTAGTTTTGTCAGGAAGCACAAACACAATTGCATAATTGCAAAAATAGTATTGATGCAGCCCATTATGAGTAATTAATTCTACATAGCAACCTCACAAAGTGCCCACCATTACGAGAACACCATGTTTTATAGGAGGACCTTAGTAGGGTGGCATAGACTAGAAAGGTTCTGGTTGTGGCAGCTTAGTTTCTTAATTGTATTACTAACTTTCTTTCAGTTTCTTTATTGTTTCATTGGCTCCGTTCTTTTTTTCTTTTTGCTTTGTTTTCATTGTGGATCTTCCCTTCTCTTTCATCAAAACAAAACAGAACATATCAAATTATTGCACCCTCACAATTGTACTTTAACAAAAAATCATTGAACCGAACCAAATAACCGTAAATATGCAACCTTTAATGCTGCCTTTAAAAGTGGCAAATCAATAGTCAATCAACCCAAGTGTACAATCAAGGGGGCACAAATGAAGCCCTTTCAGCCTTGTTCTATTCACCTTAATTTCACATATTTGATATTTCAAGAAAGATAAGCTCAAATTAGGGTATATATATGTTCAAAGGGTTACTAAGTTCTGATAAGATATAATCTTGAAATATGATTAGATAAAATAGAGGAAAATAAGTACAAGAAAAAACAAGTTTGATTAGTGTAATAAGGGCTAACTAATTCAATTTACAACAAAAGTAAGTTCTAATAAAACCAACTAAGTTTAAGTCAATCAATCAAAACCTTAATTCCATAAGTAGGGTCGGCTACATAAACCAAAAGTGATTATTCCGTGTAGTCATCGACCAAAATCTTCCTCCTCCATCCCTTAAGATCCAATGCCTCATCCTCATGCAAATCCATATACTTCATATCCTTCCTAACTCCTTCCAACCAAGTCATTTTCAGTCTCCCTCTCTCTCGTTTGACCCCCCCATGATCCCACTCTTCCACTAATAAGTTCAAGTAAGTTCAAAAAATTGAAAATGAGGTGAATAGAATGCACTCTTTCTTTGTGGATGAAGCCTAAAATATGTTCTTGTCCTCTTGGTGTGTTTCAACTAGTTGCACATATAGCAGTCTTCTACTTGTTTTATTGATCCTTACAAGATTGCATGGTCCTTTACACTAGAGAAGTAGATTCCCCTACATATAGGGTAGCTCATGCGCTTTGTTTTCATTGCACTACTTTTTATTATGCTTGATGATTATCGAGTGACATTTTTATTACATAGACTAAGTAGCTAAAATGAAACTAATCACCCAATTCACCCCATCATTCATCTGCTCCTCCATGCCTTAACTACAAAACCTATGACCTTATTCCTATACAGACACTACTCAGACAAACATCCAGCAAAAAAGCATTGATAATAATCAAGTCCAACATCTAAACAATTGTTTAGCTAATCCCCATGAACCGGAAAAAACGAATTAATGCATGAAAGTAGTAATTATGGCCAAATTTACAAACCTAGGTACCGAATTGCGTTCCATACCTAATCTTGTACAGGCAAATCAAGTAACCGCGATAAAAACCTAGCCTTCAAACATTCCTTCTGATCAATTGAATGAATACCAACCTAATTTCCAAATCCAAACATATCCCAAACACAAAACCAAACAAAACCCAAATAAATTCAATTTAAATCATAAAAGCTGACAATCAAACGAAACCCCATTTACCAAATGTAGCAAAAAATGGTGCAAGTTCATCATCAATCAACATTAACAAAAACCCAGAATCAAAAACCAACAAATGCTCAAATAAATCAATCAAGAAAACACACCCATCTTCGCTGAGAACACCATGAGGGAAATTCTTAACAGGAGAAGTTAAGCTGTAGCTATACAATTTGTTGCGCTCTCGAGTGCCATATTCGCAGGTACCAGCAAAGACTGAGTTGAGGTTGACTTGGAACAAAATCGCAACAAGAAAGAGAATGAGCTTTGAAGAATAATGGGAACCCATGATCATGGAGATTTTCAGAATTGTAATTACAAATTCCAGATAATATTTTTCATGGTTTTGAGAGGGTTTTTATGTTTAAGGTGTTCGATTTGTTATTGCCTCTTAAATCTGGAAATTGTTGGTCTTTCTTTCTCTTCGTTTTCTTTTGGAAAGGGGTCGTTCAAGACAGACTTTTTGGGATTTAACTTGGGGTGTTCAAGGTATGTTTTGTGGGACAAATCTTGATGTACAAAAGTGTGTTATTGACCTATTTATTGGTTATTGGTGTTGTTATTTGAGGGTACAATTTATTTTCATTTAGGGCGTTCGGAATAAAGAGTAGGGATAAGAGGGTGGGATAAGGATAAGGATTTGATAAGCGGAACAAATGATAAAACAATGATTTTATGTTGTTTGATACAAATGAGGATATAGTGTGAAATGAGGACATTGGCTAGGGAGGTTTTGCCATTTACGTGATGTGGTGGTGGGGTTTGCGAGGATGAGAAGGAAGCTTGGTGAATTGTTTGGGATCTTGGCGGTCCTGCTTAGTTGAACAATTTTGTACAACAACCTTGTAAGAGAATTATGACAAAGAAATAGAAGCTTTTTAGGTGACCCCTTGTGTGTAGCTAACTCTGTTACCGTAGTAGAATCAGGGTATGTTCTCTTCAGCTTAATTTCGGTTCAATTTAGTTTCCAATTTCCATATCTCATAAAATATTCATTTCAGTTCAGTTTAGTTCAGCTCCAATCAGTTCAGCTCAATTCAGTAAATCAGATTAGGCCCTTAATCAATCACGTGTCATTAAAAAGTACTATGGCGCAAGAAGTATGGAAAAGCAACAAGTGTGTGGCATTGATTAATGAGGTTTTCCCTTTGTCATTCATGCTAACAATGTTATGGTTTGCGAACAAGGTAAAATCTAATGGTTCAAGACTTTCTCTTTGTCATCTATAATCGTTTGATCAAACTTATTATTTAAAAAAAAAAAATCTGCATAATAATCGGATTTAGGATTTAAACTCTCTCTTTATTTTTTTCAATATCTTGATGTTGGTCTATTTTTATCATTGATCGGTTGATAGTACATATTACTAGTATATTGGTTTAGGGTTTGAACTTCCGAGTCAACTAAATTCAACTGAATTATTCACCGAATTTACCCCCTTTCCCCCCAAACATCCCTAATGTACTCCATACTCTGTAACTAAAAAAATTTAAGAAGGCAAAAACCAAAACCCTCTACAAGTCTACAATCGTTGTTTGAGCAGCCGAACAAACAAACAACAATGGAGACGACGTCGGAAATCAACACAAACAAGGCGTTAACAAACACCCTTTTCTCCGACCTTAAACCGCCTCTCTCTGATCCGGTTGTCGAAGCTCTTCATCAAGGTGGTTTTCACTATTGTACTCCGGTTCAAGCCGCTACTATCCCTTTACTTTGCTCCTATAAAGATGTCGCCGTTGATGCTGCCACCGGTTCAGGAAAAACCCTTGCTTTTATTGTCCCTCTTGTTGAAATTCTTCGCCGCTCTAACCCTTCTCCTAAACCCCATCAAGTTTGTTTCTTTCTCTCTTTTTCTGGATTTTTGCAGTTTATATCCTGTAATTATAGATGGGTTTTTCTTTTTTTGGTGATTTATGTAGTGTAATTGCATTTTTTTATTTAGTGGGGTTGGTTGTGAATGTTTGATTGGAATATGATTTGAGTAGTACTTCAATTAAAATTTTGCTAATTGAAGATGTTTGCTTTAATGATTGAGTAGTGATGATGGGGTGTGAATGGTATGAATATCAATTTGTTAATGCTAGTTGTTTATGTCCTCATACATTTCAACATTCAAAGCAGTGTTTGATTGGATGATTTCTGTAATGTTTGAATTGGGATTATAGGCTATGAATGAAATGAACATTTATATGAAGTAATTTTTTAATGCTTGTTATTTATGCACTCATACATTTGAACATTCAAAGCGATTGGAGCTTCTTTGCAATGAATTTGAACTGGTGGAGTAGTTAGTGCAGAACTTATATGAGCTTCTAGCAGATGATGCATGTCAAACAGCTTCATTTGCCGGATCATAAGATTCATAACTCATGGGTTGAGGCTTGGTTATTGTTGTTTTTGAATCCCTTTAGGTCATAACCTGTGTGTTATTGTATAATTGTGGAGTAAGCCATTGTTGCCTATGTATAATTGAAGGCTTGCTAATTTGGGGTGTTTGGTTCACATACTTAAGGTTATAGGTATGGGTTTAGAATGGTTTAAACCCATACCTTATGTCTGTATTATTATTTTAGGAGTTGCAAACCCATACTTCAAACCCCCAAAGTATGGGGTTTAGAAACTTAGGGGGGTGGGGGATGGGTTTGGCTCGTTGGCTCATTCCCATACTTTTAGGTATCTAATGAAAGGAAAAACCTATATTCCATAATCATACCAAACATATGGTATTAAGAATCAAGTTCCAAACCCATACCACTATGGTTTCATTCCTGATTCCAACCCCCCTTACCAAATTGCAACCAAACGCCCCTCTAGTGTGACTACATTTGTTTCAAACAATAGTTTGAATTTTACACTAATCATGGATTGACTTTGACCACATTGTCTTACTAGAATATAAAGACCAAATGTTATTGTGTCATATATTGTTGGATTAGTCTCAATCTAAATATCGCTTTTTTTGTTTTTTTTTTTCTTCTTCTCTAATAAATAATTGCATATGCGAAGATTTATGGTCAGCTTTGTGCTGGGGCAAGTGTGTTAGACTGTTAGTCAAATTGTTTCAAGTATTCTGATATGAAGGGAGTGCATGTCACAAAATTTGTAATTTTGAAATAATCTTTTGTGCTCTTTATTTTTTTTTTCTCCTTTTGCTTGTCAGATACTTGTCTTTATTTATAGCAAAAGGTAATGGGGAAATTAGACTATTAGAGATTTAAAGGTTTATTGAAAATGGGCAGCTACCGCAGTTAAGGTTAACTTGGTCTGATTGTTTTTTGTTAGTGACTTCAGCAGGAAAATTTTATGGTATTAAGTTGTTAGCTTTATATTAAACTCTTTAATTTAGCTGATAGCTGAAATGAATAATGGATTTAGGCCCTCACTTCCCTGTATTTCTGTATCAATAAATAAATAAAATAGGCTTACTCTAGTGCTTATCAATTACTGTCTTGCAGGTGTTGGGAATAATTATTTCTCCGATTAGGGAGTTGTCATCACAAATATATAATGTTGCCCTGCCTTTTATATCAACACTTTCAAATGTCAAGCCAATGCTTCTTGTTGGAGGAGGGGATATTAAAACAGATTTAAGAAAGATAGAGGAGGACGGAGCTAATGTATTGATCGGGACACCAGGAAGGTTGTTTGACATCATGGAACGTGTAGATGTCTTGGAATTTCGTGACCTTGAGGTATATTTTACGTGTGTTAATGTGAATTTGTTCAGGTGTCTCTTGGACCATAGTTGAATCTCTTGATCGTCTTCTTTTTTTTCTCTTTTTTTTTGGGGGGGGGTGTGTGTGTGTGTGTGTGTGGTTCTGTATAGACTGCCATAGTGTGGTTTCTCGTAAGTATTGCTTATCTGAGTACATTCCATATTTTATTGTATTTGTGTACAGGTTTTGATTCTGGATGAGGCAGACAGGCTTTTGGATTTGGGGTTTCAAAAGGACATTAATAACATAATATCACGCTTACCAAAGATTCGTAGAACTGGTTTGTTTTCTGCCACTCAAACGGAGGCAGTTGAGGAGCTTTCTAAAGCTGGGTTAAGGAATCCTGTGAGGGTTGAAGTTCGTGCAACTGCAACAGCGAACACTTCAAAAATACCCTCGGGCCTTCATATTGAGGTATTCTGATTCATAGAGCTCAGCATGTCTTTATTAGACGTTTCACATTTGAGACCTTGGCATGGATCTTTCTTTTACAGTTTCATGCTTGCCAATTTTTTTCTTCTTTAGTCTTGTTTTGTTTGTGCTCTTGAGAACTCATAAAGTCCTGATCAGTGGTGGTTATCTATGCTTGATCATTGGTCTGATTATATAGTTATGTCATAAAGTCCTAATCTTGCCTGAAATTTCTAGAGCTTGAGCTTCCATTTTCATAGTCTCTTGGGTCTGGATGATGAGTGTATTCATCTGTAGCAATTCAGCATGGTAACTCTTTTTTCAGCTTAGTTAAGAATTTGGAAGGTACTTGCAGAGTTGCCCCAAAAATACTAGTTTTCGATGAGAACATTGCTCTCATAACACCGTTGATGGGTGGGGATAAGTGAGCTATCATTGAATTTGGCCATCCGGAAACAATTTGCCTTTTGGCCCGGTGTATTAAATATGCATGCACATTAGCACATATATACATGCAAATGCTGGTCATTGGTTTTCTGGCGAACATTGGATTTTGCTCTTTCTAACAGTATAGTTAACATGTATAATAATGCTAAATGTGTCTTGATCCTGTGACCTAAATTCTTGAAATGTTAAATGTGTGTAGTTTGATTGCTATGAGTTTATGATCAAATCTCAATTAAACCTTGCTAATATAATTTTGATTTGCAAATTATTAGCCTTGTATGCTATGTCTATAGCTGTATTTTTCCCCAAACTCAAAACAAGCTATGTTTATATTTTTGTGCTAACGTTGACCAGAACATACCCACTAGCTAAGAAGAAAAAATATTTATAATATTTGTATTCTTCTGACATTTTTCCTGGCGTTGGTGTCTTTCTTGTTATGTAGTATCTGGAGTGTGAGGCAGACAGGAAGTCATCGGAGCTTGTTGACCTTCTTGTCAAATACAAATCCAAAAAGATTATAATGTGGGTTACAAGTTATTCTTTATACGTAGCATATAATTGTTTGCATAAACTTCTTCAAATACAAAATAATTTGGTTGATGTATTTTTGTCTATACTTGTGCAGCTTCTTTATGACTTGCGCTTGTGTTGATTACTGGGGAGTTGTGCTTCCACAACTTGCTGTACTGAAGGGTCATTCAATAATCCCTATTCATGGGAAAATGAAGCAGGTACGATTGAGATGATATGTTTGTAGTTGGATCATTATGCTTTTATTGTTTCATACTGATTGATATTCATATGGCCTTTAGAGTGCTAGAAAAAAAGCTTCAGAATCATTTACGGGTCTTTCAAGTGGCGTTCTTCTTTGTACTGATGTTGCTGCTCGTGGATTGGACATACCAGGCGTTGACTGTGTTTTGCAGGTAACATTATTATCGCGTTAATGGATGTTACTACTGTTATAAGTTGAACTTTCTTAAATTCTTTCACTTTGATGAAGTTTTGATGTTATGATAATATACTAAATTTTCTATTATTATGATGAAAACAAGTAATGATCCTATGATGCTTGCTGATAGAAGCAGTGATTGAAAATCAAGGCTAAATTAAATTTTAGTACAAAGACATATATCTTTATTTATATCTTAAATGCCAATTATTTTGTTCTATGTTTGCAGTTTGATCCCCCACAAGATCCAAACGTATTTAATCATAGAGTTGGACGAACTGCTCGCATGGGGAAAGAGGGAAGTGCTGTTGTCTTTCTGTTGCCCAAGGTAGTTTTAAGACTTGATGTACAATATTGTGGCTGACTTTGGATTTCCAAATTTCAATGTTCAAATTTTACCTCCTGCTTGTGAACACTGATATATTGTTATAACATGTGCAGGAAGAAGCATATGTTGAATTTCTGCAGATAAGGAGGGTGCCTCTTCAGAAAAGGGAGTGCTCTAATGGTCCTGATGTCATTCCCCAGGTGGGTAATATTGCTGTTTGAACTTGAAGTGTCGTTTTGATGGCTGCATGTGTGGGTCATGTTGATGCTAATATTTCCATACTCTTATCAAACTTCATTTCAGATCAGGTCTGTTGCAATAAAGGATCGTGATGTTGTGCAGAAAGGACAAAAAGCCTACGTCTCTTTCATCCGTGCATATAAGGAGCATCATTGCTCTTATATATTCAGGTCATGCTGCAACTTCATGTACTGTAATAAGTATTTCCGCAGTTACTTCATATTGAGAGACTGACAAAAGCAAAATTCTCATGAATTATAGGTGGAAAGAACTGGAATATGGAAAGTTGGGGATGGGGTATGGTTTATTGCAGCTACCTTTAATGTCAGAAGTTAAGCTCCACGGACTGTCAACAGAAGGTTTCACTCCAGTTGAGGGTGTGAAGTTGCAGGAGATCAAATTTAAGTAAGAACCTTTCAAAGAAATTAGAATTCTTATGTAAATTATAATACTACGTTTATTTTTTATACTTCAAAGAATCATAGGCTATCTCGTCATGGTCTTCTTTTAGGGACAAATCTCGTGAGAAACAAAGGAAAAAGAATTTGCTGGAGAAACAGTCAGAAGTAAACCAGAATCGAAAAACACAAAAGCACAAACCTGCCCCAAATAAGACTGCTGCAATGAAGAAGACAACAGCAAAGAAAAGACGTGCTGTTCAGACTAAGGAAGATGTAGATGACTTAACTCGGGAGTATCGACTTTTGAAGAAGTTGAAAAAAGGTACTATTGGCGAGGATGAGTATGCAAGGTTAATGGGAGCCGATGATTTGCTGGATTGAAGAAGACTAATTCTGCAGAAGTAATCATTTACAAATGGTCCATGCCATGAAGATCATTTCACGAGCGGATTGACCAATGAGGACTTATTCCTCGAGGCTGAGAAAGAAATGTTGCCTGTTCTCCGATTTTACAAATGTTTAGCTGAGCATGTGACTATGGAGCAATCTAAGAAACGTGGTGGCCGACTATCTGAGCTGCCAATGCAATGGTGGATTTTGACACAGCAGAGGTCCTGAACAAAAGAAGTAGAAATATAGTCACATCCAAAATCTGATTCTAAATTTTGATCTGTATTATCCTTTTTGATTTAGTAATTTAAGTGTTTATTACTTTGTACAAGTATTTTTTAAATGGTAACCCCAATTTAGGGGCGTTATTTGTGTATTGTTGATTTTTTTAGTTGCCACTCACAGAGACGATGCTGGAGGCAACTCATAGTAACTAACAAATGAGGGTGATGTACTGATGTCTGTCTAAATCCCTTCAGCTGATAAAGCTGCTTCAGAACATCTCTGATTATGATTGCACCTCATCGAACATTTTTATTATTGCGATTATCAATGCACAAATTATACATTGAGATCTCAGGTGATTATGTTTTTCATTTGATAAATCACTGTTTTATTTCAAAAAAGCAAACTGTTTTATTTCAAAGTAAAATTCATAGTACGATTTCTTTCCGTAGCTTAAAGAAACTATAGCAGTTTTTATGTTAAAATTTTGAGTTTGGGTGTTATGTAAGTAAATTTCACAGCACCTAAAATCTTGATGAGTTTTGACTTCAAATCCCAGAATACTATTTGTTACTCAAATGTAGTATAATCGAAAGAAAAAGAAGTTTGGTGATGTAGTTTTCTTCTAGTAATTATGATTGCTCCTTTTAAATTTTTATATTACTATTGTTTTACAAAGTTGAATGTAATGCAAGTTTTATTGTAGCTGTATTACTTAATTACTTTAGGTTGTTATAGTCTTACACAGTAGTATAGTATTTAAAGACATTAGTAAACAAACTCCTAGATCTTATAATTGTGCCTTTATGCTTATAAATTAGTAGCTGGCAGAACTCTTTTAATTAATGTTTCATCAAAAGTTAAACTAACATGCTAGTCACTGAGAAAATTGAGTGTAGTACGATTTCTTTCCGAAGCTTAAAGAAATTACAGCAGATTTAATGTTAAATTTGAATTTTGGGTGTTATATAAGTAAATTTCACACCACCTAAAAATCTAAAATCTTGATGAGTTTTGACTTCAAATCCCAGAATACTAGTTTGGTGGTGTGTAGTAGTATTCTTCTAGTCTCCTTTTAAATTTTTTTTACAGTATTAAGTACGGAGTAGTTGTTTTAATACGTTGAATGTAATGCAAGTTTTAGGGTCTGTTCTCATTGGCTGAACTCAGCTGAACTGATCTGAAATGAATATTTTATTAGACAAGGAAATTAGGAGCTGAACTGAACTTATTAGAGCTGAACTGAACTGAAAATAATCGTATGAGAACAGGCCCTTATTGTAGCTGTATAATATCAAAGTCTTAGACTCTTAGGGCATGTTCTCATTGACTTGACTGAGCTAAACTGAACTGAGCTGAGCTGAACTGAATTGAACCGAACATTTTATAAGAGAAGGAGATCAGGAGTTGAACTTAACTGAACTTATTAGAGCTGAACTGAATTGAAAATAATCGTATGAGAACGGGCCCTTAGACTAGTATTCAAGGACATTAAGATTATGACATTAGAGCGAAGTCGTTTACGGTTTACACCATTGTCTTTTGTCACTTCCTAATACAAACTACTAGATGCAATTATATAAATAAACATGTGCTAACATTAGTTGGATGAACTGTACTGTATATTATGCTGTAAGGGATCTAATCATTCGTATAATTGAGATTTTATAGGTTTTTGTGATACAACCTGATTTGGTTTCTTTTTAAAATTCCTTTTAAATTATAAAATAACCGAATTGGTGTAGATATTTCTTATCAAGGCACCTAACTTAATGCTGATGGCTCAAACTATGAGTTGTACACGATTTTTTCCTTGAGACTATGATTGAATATTTTTATAATCTAGCATTCATTATTGCATGTGCATAACCATTCTTTGGAGATGTTGTTCGAACTCATTGCCTACTCGAAGTCTGCTAGAACATAGGCACCTTATTGAAGATTCTAAGTGTCCTTGCTGTGGTATAATGGCTGAATCTACCATTCATGCTGTGGTGAATTGCCCGAGTGCGCATCAGCTCTGGGTCAGAAGTGGTAGTGAGGAAGCGCTGAAATTTGGTGATGCTGGTTCCTTTGGTGAGCTGCTGCTAGCGTGGGTGAAAAATCTTGAGAAGGAGGTTTGTCAAAGAAGCCTATTCCTTGCTTGGTTCCTTTGGTTTAGACGTAATAAGTGGGTATTTGAACACCAATGGGAACCCGATGATGCGATGCTTCTTCGTCATAGCAGGCTTGTTTCTGACTTTGGTGAGTACACGGAGAAGATATATGGCGGAATTGTGCAGCCTCAAGCTCCTGTGGGCAGAATGGTTTGGTCCCCTCCACCCCCAAATGTTGTCAAGATCAATGTTGATGCCTCGATTGATGATAATGGCTGGGTTGGGTTCGGTGTTATAGCCCGAGACCACGATGGTCTGGTTTTGTTTTCAGCAGTCCGCAGAGTTCGTGCAAAGTGGGATGTTTTAATAGCTGAGAGCAAGGCTGCTTTGTTTGGAATAAAACAGGCGAAAGCTCGTGGCTATGCAGATATTATTTTGGAGTCTGACTCCCTGCTGCTCGTATCCAAACTCAAGAGGAATGCTTTTCTTTTTTCTGCAGTAGACAGTATCTTAGAAGATATAGCTTCTTTTAGTTCTTGTTTTTCTTCCGTCATTTGGTCTCATGTCAAGCGTGATGGGAATTTTGTAGCCCACCATCTTGCTAGGTTAGTGCCGTTTGGTTCTGAACAATGTTGGGAATATCTTGTGCCTGATGAGATTTCCCCGTATGTACTTTTAGATCAACTTTCTATTAATTAATGCACTAACCAGTTTCCCACAAAAAAAAAAAAAAATTAAAATGTTTAGTATAAATGCTAAATATTATGAACGTAATTGCTTGATCTCATTAATGACTTTGCCCAAAGCTTATATAATATAAAGATCAACCCTATTGTGATAGGATTAGGAAACTACCAAAGATAAAATATACCAAAAGATATACAAGCACAAAATATGGTGATCTAGATTGAGAAATGTGAAAGGGGGATGAGAATCGACTTAGGAATGAGAAATGTGAGGAAAATAGGGAGGAAAGGGAAAGAATGAGCCCAAAATGACGTCACGTGGTAGTAGAGGGGCAAGAAGATGGTAACTTTTGATGTTTTTGAAAATAGAAGGTGGTAATTTTCAAAAAAAAAAATAGAAGGTGGTAATTGCTAAAATGGACATAACAGAAGGTGGTAATTGTCAAATTTTCCTTATGAAAATTTACAAATTCTTAAATGGACTTGGTTCACACTAATTTATTGTGGACCACTAACATTAGAGAAACTATGATTATTTTATTTATAAAAAAAAAAAGTCACTATGATAAAATGAAGGTCACTATGTTGAAAATAAAAGTCATTTTTGTAATATATAGGCTATAAGAGGTTAATTTTTTTAAATGATATATTTTATAAGGTCAATATAAATAATAAAGGTCACTATGATAAAATTAGGATCATAACGTCGGACTTCAAGTTCACAATAGTATTAAACATTATAAAACTTTTAATAAAGGTTACTATGTTAAAAATAAGGTTACTATATTAAAAATAAGGGTCACTATGTTCAATGTAATGTCAGTTGCGTGTGTATAAAGTTCGGGTCCACAATAATATTATTGTGGACCAGGTCCACGCAAGTATTTCTGATGAAAATTATACATAGAATTATAGATAAAAAAAAATAAATATTGTATATAACTTACGGAGAAATAGATCCTAACGTCCTAAAATCGCCTTCTAAAAATATACTGTATATAACTTACCGGAAACTAGATACCTAACGTCCTAAACTCGCCTCCTAATCATGAGTCCATTATACGAGTACAAAAATGGGCTCAAAAGGTGTAAAGTTGTGACACCATCCTTAGATTCTTTCCTTCACATTATTTTCGGATGATTTAAGTAAAGTAGAAAGTAATGTCAACGGCCAAGTCACTCCTCCTAGTCTTCTTCTTCATCATCATCGTCTTCTTCCTTCAAATGCTAAATCGCCTTCTTCGCGCCTTTTTGAAAAGAGAAACCCTAATCTCAACCAAAAACTTCATTTTATCAATCAAAACTAAATTCTCTCTTCTTCTCCCTTCTTCAATCATGGCTTCATCTCAAAAATCCCCTGAATTACCCCTTTCAGACCCACCAAAATTTGACCCATCACAACCATCAAATCCAATTTCATACCCAATCAAAACCCTCCAAGAGCTTGAATCAAGATCATATTTTGATTCATTTCACTACCCTTTTAATAAATCTACAACCCCTTTAAATGGGGATTTGAATTTGCCCCAAAAACCTAGGCTTTTGGTTTGCCATGATATGGCTGGTGGGTACTTGGATGATGATAAGTGGGTCCAAGGTGGGACCAATTCTGATGCTTATGCTATTTGGCATTGGTATTTGATGGATGTTTTTGTGTATTTTTCTCATAATTTGGTTACCCTTCCTCCTCCTTCTTGGGTTAATGCTGCTCACAAGCATGGAGTTAAGGTACTTTTTTTGACTGAGTATTTAGGTTAGTACTTGTGCAATGGATTGTTTTTGCAAAATTGTACTTCATGTGCTGATTTGCTGTGGTTATGTTTTATATTAGGTGTTGGGGACCTTCTTGACAGAATGGGATGAGGGTAGAATCATTAGTGATCAACTGCTATCGAGTATCGAGTATGCTCGAATGTGTGCTGAACGATTGGCCGAACTTGCTATTGCTCTTGGATTTGATGGCTGGCTGGTAAATTATTCCTCTTTTTGACTATAGTTGATACCTACATGTTTTTCATATTTTGCCTGTTTTTTGTGTGTTGCAATTTTTTTGGCAATTGGCAAATGTAAATTGGGATAGTTAGCTTTATTGTAACTTGGATGTCTAGTTGACAATTGACCCGTTACTTCTTATGGATGGTCCTTCATGTGAGGTTTTGACTGATACTAAAGATGGAAGATCTTTGCTAGATGTTGAAATGACTTCTCACTATGACATACCATGTATTTTTACTCTGCTTAACTCTTGATGCAATGGATGTTAGAGAACTTGACGCTTAAAAAGAATTGTAAACCATTGTATCACCCTTTTTATTTTAGTTATTTTTTATGTCAGCTCTTAAATTTTATACTTAATTGACTCTATTTACGGATATCAGAAGTGACAGATGATATTAGTTTTGCTCTTGGTCTCCTTTAAAAATTAGATGACACCCCTCGAAGTCTATCTTATATAATTCCTTGTTTGTATAAAAGTTACAAACCCCAAGTTTAAGTGAACGGCTACATCTTTGTCTTCATCTTGTGAGTTTTGGTAGTTCTTAGAGGTTATTATAGATAATTTTGATTTACGGTTATAGGCTTCTACAAAGATTGGATCAGACAGCTGATTGATTTATTGAGAATACACCATACTTCTAACTAGATCTTTGGCAAAGCCATAGAAGGAACATGTATATGTTCTTTTCTTGGTTCCATGAGATAAAGCAAATATGCTACTGGGATTTTCGTGGCTTTTTAATTTTTGTAAGCTTCTTAATTCTTTTTTCCTTTTTTTTTTCTTTTTTAATTAAACTGTTTATTTAAGCTACTTGCAGATCAATATGGAGGTCAAAATAAATCCTTCTGAGGTAGCAAATTTGAAGGCATTTGTCAGCCATCTGACAGATTTGATGCATATGTCAAAGCCTGGATCTTTGGTGATATGGTATGTACTGAAGATCTCCCTGTCTTCTTTCTGTGTGTGTGAACAGTTCTTGATGTTTTGTTGCTACCTGCAGGTACGATAGTGTTACCATTCATGGTGACCTTGCTTGGCAAGATCAGCTGAATGACAAGAACAAAGCCTTTTTTGATCTGTGTGATGGCATTTTTATAAACTACACATGGAAGGTTGGTGTTCTGTTTTTCATTTTCTGCTACAGGGGTGATTATTAAGTGCTGTAATTTAACTATTTGCTTACTTCACAGAAAGACTTCCCGAAGATCTCTGCTAATATTGCTGGTGATAGAAAGTTTGATGTTTATATGGGAATAGATGTATTTGGAAGAAACACTTTTGGTGGAGGGGAATGGACTGTAAGTATCTCCTTTTCTTTCTTTTTCATGTCTCCATTTCTTGTTAAGGAACTAAAGGAAGTAAAGTTACCACATTTAAAACAGGGAATTTGATGATATATAAGTAAGTATCTGACAGTAGATAAATTTACCCTGCATTGACACCTCTGATTGATTGTAATTACAATCATCTATCATCCTAAATATTCAACCTAAAGTATCTGTTGTGAATACTCAATACACTTAGCAGCTAATGCACTATGAACTCCTTAAAAATCAAAGGACTCTGCTTCTTGATTCTTTCTTTGTATGGAGCTCCCTAAGGACAATACCACCACTGCTTGGTATTATTTTTGTAACAGTTTCTGGCTTCTGCTATCTTCACCTTACAGAAGTAATTAGCCATACAGTGTTATTGTTCTAAACTTTACCACCAAAAGATATCTTGGCCTCCAAGGATATATCTGCTGACATATTATTCTTCCATCAATACAACTTCTTGGATACAAAAAAGTAATACTTAAAGGGATTGAACACATGACTACAAGACTAAGCCTTGCGCCATTGCCATTTGCCACTTCCTTGTGGAACCAAGGAATATGAATCCTATTATTTGTTTAGTACAAAGACTCCTCTTACTCCACTGTATAGCTTTCTCTCACACTTCACATAGAAAGATCTTTTAATGCTTCTGTTGAGCACAAGAAGATAATGCATATTAGTGGTATAAGGGGTGAATGATTGATTAATCATAAAGGAGTTTATAAGCTATTGAGTTGTATTGCAGATATCTGTGACACTTGTTGCTCATTAATCTTTGACAGGTAGGCAAATGCTAAGAAACCTCTAATATAGAAATTAATTGTTCCAAAATTGTAGACAAACCTTGCTCTAGATGTCATAAGGAAGGATGATGTATCAGCTGCAATATTTGCACCTGGATGGGTCTATGAGAAAAAGCTACCTCCAGATTTTCAGACTGCTCAAAACCGGTAGCTAACTGATCTTATTCTGCGTACATTGTCACGCTTGTAATTACTGTCTTCTTTAGCTAGTAATTACATACATCCATTTGACTTACCTAATACATTGACATGCTATGGGTCAAATTCTATTGAACTGTTACACCTTGATATTCATAGAAGATTAACATGGACAAAATAGTGGGATGGTGGAAGTACCATATCAAGCTTGTTCAACAGTTTGTTGTCAATGCTTTTCAGCTTCCTTTTTTTCATAGAAATATATGGGATGCAACATTGGTTATAATCCTGAAAATTTGACTGGTATAGATGGTGAGCAGTAGGTATCAGTGATCAATCAAGGAAAAATTATAAGACCAAAGATTACATTATATTGTTCCTGGCTTGCTTGTTATGTAATTTTGGTTAGTCTTGTAACCTTGCTTGGTGTTAGATGGTGAATTTTGGATATTAATGACAGTTCAATCAAATGTTTGAATTTGAAGTACCAGACCTAAGATCTGAAATATAATATCTTAAGCATGCTTGTCAATGATTCTTATGGTGAAACTACATCATCTGTTGATTCTTGGTTGTGTACACTTCATTGTTGGTTGTTACATGCATACGGTAGATCTGGTCCTTCTAACAATTATCATGTGCTTGTTCACCTATTTAACATGAAAATTAATGCTTTTTCTCGTTTGGGGAAGAGCAAAGCAACTAACAGATTATCATGAGCTTGATTGATACTTATATCTTTGTTCTAATTGCCGTTGAATTTAGTTGCAGGCTTGCAGCCTTGCTGGTTCACATTGATGAACTTATTGTTTTGTTTTGGCAGTTGGTGGGATCTTATTGAAAAATCCTGGGAAGTGAGGCAGAGTTATCCAACAACAATCCCATTTTACTCAGATTTTGATCAGGTAGTGACTGTGATCCTGTTGCTTTAATTATTCATTTTCTCTCTTTACTTGTCACAGTTGCTCAGAACAAAGGACATTCATGATTCACATTAATGGGCATAGACTTAAAAAGGACCCTTTTCTTGTGCTGTGTGAATTGTGTCTTATATTGCAACTCAGGATTTTGCTTTGCCTTGTGAAAGTAAGGGCAATATTATTCTTAGTGCTTTCTGTTGTTGCAGCATCCCAATGACTCAAACTATCACATATCAGAACGTGATATGATTTCACTTGAATCCTCAAAGTTGTGTCCTTCCCGTCTGCATACATAGCATCACGGAAATTCCATGCATGATGCATTAATATTTTTGAAAATGTGACACTTTCCAGATATCCTACAATAGAATATGTGACTATCATCTTTGGATGGAGTATAAATGCATATATATATGGCATAGATGTAAATGAAACAATAGCAAAAGCAATAGTTAATGGTTAAACTATTAATATCATTTCTCTCAATCTCTCCAGGGAAATCTTAACTTCCTAAAGAGTCACATGGATTTGCTCTTTCTTTTTTTATGTGTTCTGTTAGGATTATTAAGGCTGAACATAAGCTTTGTTTGATTTCATGATTTTTAACTAAAATACATTCCTCTAAAAAGACATATTTACTTAAATCCTTGAGCTCTAAGTTGATATGCTTAGATGTATAATTAGCTTATGCAAGATAAGTATTGAATCCTGTTTATTTTTAATATGCTATCAGTGACCATAGAAGCAATATGAGGAGTTTTTTTTATCTTTTTTTCTTTTGCGTTTTCAGGTTCACATCATCACTATAACATGGCAACATTTTCTTAATATAATGCACTCGATATGAATTCATTTAACTATTGATGAACGTTGTTGGATCTTTTTTTCTTTCCTCTAGGGCCGTGGTCACCATTTTTCTCTTGATGGGAGGGAACTTTCAAATGCTGATTGGTGCAACTTATCATGCCAAAGTTTTCAGGTATGGACATACTGCATTGTTGCCTTGTTCAATTATCAGGCTTTTATTTTTGGTTGAGTACTTGAGTTGTGTCTAATCTCTCTGAACTTGATTCATATGCTTGATACTTTTAGTTTAAGAAGCAATAAAGATATTCATTACAAACTTACACATTGATTAAGGCTGCTTACTTCTAAGCAGTGTAGCATGCTTCTTCATTTACTAAGTTCATTCGTGTATGCAGCCTTTGCTGGAGTTTTCTGGAGACCCTGGACCAGATGCTACTCAAGTTTTTATCAAGTAAGTAGGAAATTCCACTGCACCTATTTGTTCAATGGTGCTGTCTGCATATATCATGTACTGGTGTATGTAGTTACATGCATGTGCGCATTCACACAACCTTTGCCCTCAACAAATCCTACTTTTATGGTTCGCCCTGAATAATTAACTGTAAATTATTTTGAAGCTGAATTGTCATAATTGATTTTCATCTACAATATTGATCAATTGTTCTTACTATCCAACTATGCTAATTATACTGTTGGTTGAGTGAATATGTCCCTTGAAAACGATTCAAATCAAGCTTCCTCAATAATTGTGTGATTTCTTTGCCCCATGGCAATCAGATGATGATAGATTTAATAGACTACACTGTGGAAGAGGGTAGCTTTTGGAAAAGCAAAGAAGTTAGTCATGAGCTTAGGGAGGAAGCAAGCTAGTGAGTTATATATAGAAGAGATCAGTTAGAGAAGGAGGTGGCAGAAAAATATTGAGTGAATTTTACTTTGGATTTTGTTTAGTTCCACGGTTGTACACCCTCTTTAATTTTTGGGGTATAGAACAGCCCTTTTTGCAATTGCGTGTGTAATGCCACATGACTTTGCCCCTCCTTACAGAGCTATGGCCTCACCCTCACTTGTTAAAGGTATCATGTTGGTGGTTTAATAGTAGGGCACATGCTGAAGAAATCCTTTTTTATAGACTTCTGTCACTTAAGATTGGAGGATTATCAGGTTTCATTAATGGTTATTTTATTCATTTTTTAAAAATAATCTTTGTTTGTAATGTTAAGGCTTTGTAGAGTGTGCTTCTCAGTTCTCACCCTTTCTAAATCCTGCATCTGTATGATCCTCTCTGACGGTGGTTGTGATTGCTATTAGTTTATTACTATGTTGTTTTTAGTTCTAATGAAGTAAAACACTTAATTGTCAGCCTTGAGGAGGAATCTTATAATGGAGGAGGGAATGTCACGTTTAAAGGCATTCTTGGAAGCATTCCTTATTTCACAAAAAGGCTATTTCAAGCAAAACTTTTCCTAGGGGATCCAGCTGTGGGCTTCACGTATTCTGTAAGCCATCTTCAAATATTCAGCTCTGTTAGGTTTTACCGGTTACACTAGTGTTTGAATTTTAACATTTTGTTTATCAATGATGGTTGTGCATGCCATTTCCCCCCGGTTAAAAGAGTCATGCTAAATTTTCTGTTTTCCTGCAATAAATTCAGGTTGAAACTTAAAAATGATGTAATGCAGTTCAATTTAATTAGCATCTGGGTTTATTCTGGTTACAATTATGAATTATTCAACTATAATTTGACAAGTAAAGATGAGTTTGGTGGATAATTTTTTGCTTAGTCCCTATGAAACATTCCGAGTTTGATTGGTGTTCTTCTGGCGATGATTCTACTAAAAATCTCAGCTCTAAATAGTCTAGAGAAAACCTTCGAAAACATTTGTCTTATAAGTTATTTTCATTTAGCCAAGGAGCATGTGCTTAAGAAGATAGATTGGTGCTCATGTGTAACACAATCCATAAAATGAGGGTTTGACCAAAAACCCAACCAAAATCATGAAGTACTTGGATCATACTATATACTCTGCCTTTGATTTTTTTTTTCTCTCTCTCAATCTATGTTAAAATGTCACTGTAATCGTGCCTTGTTCTTACTATTGCTAGCTCATAAATTGACCTTCCAATCTGGATTTTGTGAATTAGGTCTGTCTCTCACTGAAATAAAGTTGATATTTGTGCTACATGGAGAAGTATTTGATGAGCACTGTAGCTAATATCTTTGTCAATACTTTTGAGAAATAATTAGTGTTCTTGTCAATCATGATATGAAACACGAAATGTTTTGTCCATTCTGGGCATTTTTATTGGCTAGTACATCACTATAAATGATTAATTGATGAATCATACAATACTCAAATTTCAATTGCTTTGCAGGTGAAGTCAGATGGGGACTCTCTGGTGGGCATTTCTCTTGAATTTATTTCCAGTGAGGGCGAGATTATATCAGTGCTACTTGCATCACATGGGGATGCTTTACTTACCCTGAACCAGTTCTCTAGCAAGTTCAGCAAAGTAATTATGCCTCATCGAATTACCAAACCGGAGTCCTCTGATGGGTGGGTCGTACAAGAGAATGCCATTGCCATGCCAGGGTATACACTAACAGAAATTCGGGCAGTCTGCTACAAATTGAGACCTGAAATCAACGAGGGACAGACATCTGAGTATTATGCAGTTCTTGGTCATCTCTTAATCCAATATTCTGGTCATAATTTACAATTCCCACCCTCTTCGTCATGGATCATTGAGGGTCAACATGTATCTTGGAAAGCTGGCTTGGATGAATCCAAGTCTGTTTCCCTTAACATTGTATGGAGATCTAAGGTTGGAGATGGTCTTAACGAAATTCAGAAATACAATATTTATGTCGAGAAAACATCAGAAGAAGATGCAAATCTGGATGTAAAGCTTCAAGATGTACAGGAATTTCTTGGAGTCGCATTTGTGGAAGCCTTTTATGTTTCTGAGTTGCTAGTTCCTTCTGGTATTTCTGCTCTCAAATTTGTCATCCAAGTTTGTGGTGTTGATGGGACTTGTCAACCACTCAATGATTCTCCATTCTTTCAATTGAATATTTAAGGTTAGCTACCATTGATTGTCTATCTTCTTCTTCTTCTTCTTCTTATTTTTTTTTTAATGTATATTTTAATAATTGGATATTTAGATGTTATAATGGCTTTCTTTACTAATTTATGATTACAAAAAGGTTTTGTTTGCATATGTCATAATATTTCTTGACTGGATATTTCTGGATTAGTTCCATATGTGACAAAAAATTAAATGATTGTTATGATGTCCTTGATGCAACGTGCAGTTAAATTATCTTGTGATTAAATTTGGCCACTAGTCTTGGGGCATTGGCTCAACCTTACACGTAATCCTGAAGATTATAAGAAACCACCATTTCTATATATAAAAATTCATCCTAACGTAATACTCGTATAATAGTATATGTCACCTTTAATTCCTCTACAATATAACCAGTCACCTACACGGCTACACCTGTAGGCCTAAGCCCAATTAGTGTTACTGAAAAATAAAGGTGTGAGGAGTTGCGTGTTACTGAAAAATAAAGGTGTGAGGAGTTGCACACAAGTTTTTCGCTTTGATTGGTTAGACTTTTCTCAAAAGGAATTTTAGGGGATGTCTCTATCCTTATATAAAACTTTTGTTACGTCAAATTTATTAAATTTTAAGGATATAAAATTAATTCTAGTGACGTGAAGGATATCATATGAATTTTGCAAAAGATTCTCCCTTTCACCTTGTAGAATATAAATCACAGTAGTGCTGAACCAGTAGAGAAATCTTTGATGGGTCATTGTGATTGCTAATTTCCTATCTTGTGATGCAAAAAAAGAGATTTGAGATGATGTCTTTTGGATTTTGTGTGTGTGACCTTTTCTTCTTCCAAATTTATCTGCTTGTCTTTTCTCTAATAGAAAATATTTATAAATTCTGACTCACTTGAGATATGTAATATCTTTCACGTTCATTTTTACACAGATTGTGAGTGTGATAGTTACCTTTAGGGCTGGGGTACTCTGATTTCCACTTTTGAATCATTTTTTTATTTTCCCTGGTCTGTCTTTCAGTTAGAACTTGGAAAAGCTCATTGTTTAGTGACCGAGTAATTTTGTTATTTTTGAAGTTATAATATTTACCCTATTTCCTACCAATAAAATTGTTTTTGTCAACTTTTTTTAAATGAAAAGGTATTTTAGTTGGGCAAGGTGAAAAAAAATGATCTGTTATTTATGTAATGAACACTTTAGAAAAGAATTTATATTATATATATGTGGATACATGATACTAAATTTTGATCCAAAAAGATGCAAAATATACTTACATTGTCTGAGTTTAAGCTGGGATATATACCTGAGCTCAATACTTGTACCCAATCTAAGTAATAATATGCCATTATAAAGCTAAAGTAAAAGGTCTCCTATACGATCCCCAATGAACACATCTCTCCTTAAAATAATTAAGATATGGCTTTAAATGTGTGATATAAAGTGTGCTTGAATGTTCTTATCAAATACCTGTATATATTTTTTTAAAAAAAATAGTGTGCTTGAATGTAGGTGTATCAATAATTCTGGAATTGAGTAGAAAGTGTTTAGTTAAACAGGATATACAATGAAAAGTGATTGGAAGATTATTGACAACTCTGTTTAAGCTTCATTTGCAAATGTGAATTACCTGTTCTTGATGATGATGATGATGAAAAAGCAATAATAGACAGTCACAAGTGGAAGAATAGGGGTTTTAATCATTGTTGGTGGTAGTTACTAGCTTCATCCTTTTCTCAAGAGACCCCACCAACATTTCATGACTGATGTGGCCTTCTACAATTGGTTATTGTGGATCCCTTTTTTAAGACAGACAGGTTGTTTGATTAGTTGGTAGTAAATTGTCAAAACTCTAAACTTATAATCCCTTTCATTTGAAAGCATTTGTTTTATTTAGGATAATACACTTGAAACACTGAATTATAAGTTATTATATAGAAAATTACTCGCTTCTTTGGGGGTATATAACTGTTAAGTGACTGTATATTTTAACCGATAATAATTTGAGTAAGAACGGTGGGTACAATGGACTGAGAATTCGGAATCGAGGGAAAACTACTTTCATGTGTGTAAAATGGTAAGATCAGTACTCGGGAAAGATTTAGGAGTGAAAAGGAATTAAAAAGAGGTTAGGAAAGATGCATGAAAAGGAAAGAGTTAAAACCAGAACATGGGAAAAGGATTTTAGAAACCAAACAACCTTTTTTCCTGGGTATCAGTTGTCCTCGAGCCCTCAAATGAGAAACAACTATCCTTCCTATCCTTGTCTCCAGAAAGAAGCTGCATTCGAGGTTGATAAATAAATCCAAAGGAGAATGCCTTTTTGTCTTTTTATTTTGACTTTCCATCCAAATGTTCTCTTTGTGAGCACTATTTTTGTTTTTCCTCTTCATTTTGACTAATTTGCTACCTTTGCTGATTGTTATCTCCTCTTTCATTCAGATGTCAAGAAAGCTACTGTAATAGAAATAGGCTTGTGACTTTAACATGTTCCCATGGTTCACTAGTGTTTGAATCTTCAACCAAAACAACTGCCGCCACCACTACCAACAGCTTCTGCAGTTTTGTAGACTAACGTGAAAGTTGATTCTAACCGAAGATTATGATCAAATGATTTACCAAAATAATGTAAACAAAGTTTTTCATCGGCTATCTTGCTAAAAGTAATTATACGTTTATTGTTAACGTAGATAGAATCATTGTATTGTGTTTTAAAGTAACTGATTCTAAAATTTGCTGATGAAAATGATTTCTTTAACAAATAGTCCATATGAATTTTAATGGTAGTTTTCACTTTTTTTTTCCCCCTTGGATGTTTTTCTTTGTACGTTTCTTCCTTTTTAACCTATAGACAATGCAGTTATGCAACTAATAGGAAAGATTCTTGGAGACTAGAAAACCTTCAATAGAATTTTTTTTAACAATGTACAACTTTAGTTTTTACTTTTTAGGGTTTTCCCATTTTCCTCAACTTTCAAATTATTTGAGTAATAGGTTTACATAGAGTAAATCAAAATATCAAATTTCCTCGAAACTGCTATACTTATCCAAATATCAGCAATTCTTAAGCCAAAATGTTTTTGAACTTTTACTTATATAATAAAATTTCTAGGAGAAAATTTCAAATAAGAATCCATAATATCTGGTGGTGACTTCATTCTAAGGGAAGTGTTATAGGTATCATATTGAGGACTTCATGGAACAGGTCATGACAAAATTCTATGCTTTGGTCTTCACAAACTTTTCTGTGCTAAGACTATTCTAAATGCTTAAAAATTATAAGTTCTTGTGACTGAATAGGACAAATACGGAAAACACATTAATTACTGACCATTAATCTGTTTTCTAGTCTCGGATTCTATGTGTATTAATTACAGTGAAGATTAGCATGGCTCCTGTTAATCCTATATAAGGATGACACGCACAAATCGAGAAACGGTCCTTTTATTTTTCTGTTTAGTGTCTTCCAAATTAGAAAAAAATAAAAAGAAAACCCCAAGTACTGTATAATATAATGAGAGGAGCTATAGAAACAAAAGGGGTGTGATTGAGATGGGAATTTAGAAAAGTTTGGAAGTTTGACTTGGGAAAATGCTTCCCTTAATAAACAATTGTTAGGAAGAATCTTTGAGTCAGCTATTGTCCCTGTTGCCTCTGCATTTAATTATTATTTTTTCTTTAGAAAATCATTACTTTTGATGAGACATGTAATTGTAAGGAGAGATGGACTTGAAGAAACATGGTATTACATTATAATATATGGTGAGGATAATATAATAAATGTAAAAATCTTTGTCTTATTTAGTATACTTGGTCCATGAACTCAGCACTAACACTTGCCTCCCACGTGAAATTTTTTAAGGACACTCACTATCAAATTCTAGCTTCTCCTTCCACAGTTAAGAATTCTGCTTGTAATATCATATGATTATAGTATATTTATAGAATTTTTGTTACAGTGATTTCTGCTTCTTGTGTTTTGGACTTCATTTTTTGAAATGTACTTTAATTCTTAGCACATGAATGATGCATTGTGAGACTTTTTCCATCCGAATTTGAAGCTGACTTACATTAACAAGTTATGAGTATTGTTGGAAGTGGTAGTCATGTATTATGTCTGTAATTTGGTGCAGAATGTCCAAGTAATGCATATTCGCTTACAAATATGCATATGTATCTTTTTCTTCATTGAATTCATTACCAATCGGCACCACCGCTTTAGGACTTCAGATCTAAAGGTGGTAATGAAATTTTTGTGATAATGTAAAAGATGACGTATGTTTCTTAGGACATTTACAGGAATAATTGATGTTAATTGGTACATATAATGTGTTACATATTCCCTAATACCTATACAAAAAGTTCATTGGGGATATATAAATCTCTTTCAACTGCTAATTAGTATAAAGAGTTTGCTTTTAGTTTGATGTTTTCTTGTTAAGTATCCTGCACAGGCCGATGTGTGATGCGCATGTTGTGCGTGTTAATGGCGGACTGCTTGTAGGCACTTGGGTTCAATCTAGGAACAGGGGTATGGCTCAAGGTGTGATCAATCCTTACCACAAAAGAGAGTAAATTTTGCTCTAATATCACATTAATGACAGGCTCCAACATTGATCAATAACAAACATTGAATATAAAATTTACTCAATTTAGACTGTTTGAGGATGACTGTTGTCAGTTTACACTCTTTCCATATTGCAGCCATCATCTTATTATTCTTATTGTCACATACTCACATGCAAGTTTTGTTTGCCCTTTTAGATTCTGATTAACTTCTCATGAATTTTGTAAGAAGATTGTTCTTTTAAAGTGATATTTTGTCCACTTTATTTTTGTGTTCTGAACTGATATTGAACTGTATAGTTCAATATGCTGAACAAAAGAACTCAGAATATTGCTGAATGTTGATATTTTATTTTTGAAGAAATCAAACTGCAAAAAGTTTTCAAGTAAAAAGTTGATGCTAATAATTATAGGCAGCCTAGTTTAGTGCATTTGAGTTTAAATGTGGGAATTAATGTTTTAAGGAGCATTAATTCTCCTAGCTAAGTAGACTATTAGCATAATTTTGCTAAACATAGTTTAATTGATTTATATTATTCTCCATGTATCTCGTGTTAGAGTTGACTCCTTTCAACTTGGCCTTGTTACTATACTTCACCTTTTCATACCTCCTTTTGTTTTTTTTTTTTTTTTTTTTTGGCAGTACAACCTTTTGGCTTTTAGACAATTTCTCTTGTTTATTTTATTTGCAAGAGCAAGAAAAAGGCATGAAATTTGAAAACCCTAAAAAAAAACTATTGGGTTTTTCTTAATGGAGTTTTTACTAGGGTAAGCTGTAGGGCCCTCCTTAGTTCAATGCTTCTGGAGTGATTTCTTTTCATGGAGAAAATAATGCTAATAATAAAGAATAAGGATATCAAAAATAGAATTATGTAGAAAAAGGGCAAAAACATGGATGCCATATATTATAATGTCATAGTTATGAAACCATGTCATGTCCAAAGAAAGACTCCCTTTTAAGAGAGTCTTGAATTACATGGTGATCACTTGAGGATGGAAAATTGATGTACTGGTGTTGGGAAAGATTGTTGTGGAAGAGGAATGACTTGTCGTCTGCTTCGTAGTTGTTCTGATGTACTGGGGTTGCTATGTTGTTTGATTCTGGCTGCATTTGGATGCATAGTATCTCTGCCTGAGCTACTGCTAGTTGCATTTGCAGCTGCGAAACCTGGTTTTGCAGGAACGATATGGCACCCACACATCCGTAGACTGGATCCCTCATCCTTGCGTTTGCTTCATACACTAGACTGCTCACTGCATCTGCTCTTTGGTGCATTGGAAGCTCCTGTATCCATAAGAATCCAAGTATATGGAGTTAGAACCAACATCTCAGTAAAATCCTTCAGTTTGGTAGGATTTAGGAAGTTTTGATTATGCAGTCTTACCCCTAACTAGTTTGGGAGGTTAGAGAGACTGTTTCTGAGTACAGAAATGCATGTACATGGAGTTTGCATTTGTTTTTTTGTTTTGTTTTCTGTTTTTTTTTTTTAACATAAAGTTAGGAATTTCCTAATAAAAACCCTGATGTCAGCAGGATTTAGGAAAGTCTGGTGTATGCAATCTTATCCCACAGATATATAAATTTCACTTTTTATAAGAAAAGAAGTGCAGATGAAGTAAAAACATTTGTGTTGTAGAAGTGCATAAAAGTTGTGTGATGATGTAGTTTGTGTTTACCCGTACTCACCTGTAACATTTTGCTGACATTGCTAGCTCCAAAAACCTTATGAACGATGGCAAACTTGTGGGGGTCGTCGGATGGGAAGTAAGGAGCAAAAATGCAGTCTTTGGCACATCGACGACGGAGCAACTTGCAAGAAGCACAAGGTGAAGTTCCATTGCCACCCATTTTGTTGAGTTTACTGGAGAAATATATGGAACAAAGGCTAAATAAAGCTAAGAACTGAAGAAGAAAAAAAAAAAATTAAAAAGGCCTATGGTTTGGAAAAAATGAGAAAAGGGGTGTGGCTATTTATAATACCAAATCTTGTATGAGCTTTCGTGCACTTAGTTAAAAATTATTTTTTTTACAAAAAGTTACATGATTAAAAAAATCATTAGATTTAAAAAATCATTAACCATATTTTATGATATGATGTCTGAATAGAAGGGAGTGACTATGTCATGGAGGATTTAGAAATGATTTGGCTTTTTGTTGGCATATCAAACAATGGGTAATAAACTGGTATTGGTGTTGTAACCCATTATTAGAATAAAATTTCTCATTGGATTATCTTTTGAACAGTAGAGTTTCTTATTTTCTTTAACTTTCTCTTATGAGGACTTTGGTGTACACAGATTTAAACGAGATTTGATGGTACGGAGTATAATTTTTGCGGCAGTTTAATCGACACGCTATGTATAAAATTAGTTGTTTAAATTGTTTGAAACTTGTTTGCTTTGTAACAAATAATGAAGAGACTATCTTTTTCCAAAATTATATGAACTTAGCTAACAAATGGAATAATAGAGTGTAGGAAT
Source organism: Chenopodium album (assembly GCF_948465745.1). Taxonomy (NCBI): domain Eukaryota; kingdom Viridiplantae; phylum Streptophyta; class Magnoliopsida; order Caryophyllales; family Amaranthaceae; genus Chenopodium; species Chenopodium album. Next base: position 1,909,398 of record NC_137852.1, read on the forward strand.
AATCCTCTTGATTGTCTCCTGGAAAATCAATGCAAAAAACTGTTTATTCTGGAAGCTGATATAGTCATAGCATTACATCTATATAATTTGATTAAACAACTTAACAACCATATAGCTGATCCATTGTTTCCTGCTGATAATCTATCACATTCACCAGCAAGAGGATTTTAAAGCCCTCAAAGTTATGATTTTGTGGCTATTATTGTTTGTATCACTCCCATTATTTTGGCATTTGTGTAAGTTGTGTTGATATTTTGCAGGAAGTTACACATATTCCTTTCGTTTAGAATTAGTTGTCACTTATCTCAACACCTTGTATTTCTAGCTAAGTAGAAAAGACCAATTCATGTGGGCTCTATGTTACTCGAAATCATTATATCACCTCAAGTACTCATGTTGGATTTTTGACACAGTAAGATACTTGGACTGTTGGACACATACCCATGTCAAATATAAGTACTTGAGTCTGAGCAAAATAGAATGAGAGAGGTTATGTTGATGTGATCGATTAGGATCTCAATATGTTTCGTTAGTTAGCTTTCCGTGATTAGTTATGTTCTAGAAAGGCACCAAAACATTTGTGTGGCAGGGTAAGGAAATGTGACCATATATATTCATTTCAAATGGAAGTATTACCTACTAGTATGAATCAAGTTGCTCTGTATAATACCAAAAAATTTAGTAGAGTATTATCGTAATGTAATTTGAATTGTTATTTGGTTTTGGAAAAAAAAAAAGGGTTAGTATGACAAGTATAAATACTAGCGGGTGGGGGAATGGGGATCTTGGGCTAACCCATCATTGTGTCCGTGGACTTCATATTTGATTCTGCAATATTAAAACATCATTAAAATCACTCGAAATATACTCGTATAAATAATAATTAAATCATTTTCTCCGTTTTATTTTGTTCTTTTTACTGTATAAGTGGACGGAGTAAATCCAAATAATGCACTTTAGAGAGGGAAAAAATTACTTCTATTTTTTATGTAAGTGCAAATGTAAAGGACTTTTTCTTCAGGAAAAAAAAAGTACTTGTAGTGTAGAAATATTAGATTTAATTAGTAGGTCTGTCCAAGTTAGTATAAAAACCAATTTATAGACTAATTGCCCAATTCGTGGTTTACTGTTTTATTTTTAGCCTTGTTACCTTTTTTTCTTTGCCCTTTGCCGTTGGTTTTCCCATTTGCCATTTCTAGATTTGTCCGAAACTTGTTCCTACTTTAGGGCGGCAATATAACTACCCCTCATCCATGGACCACATTTCTTAGGTATGTATTCTTGATAATTTTACTTAATTAATTAATCTGTTTTCGTATTATTAATGTTAATCTGAACTTATTGACCTCTCTCTTCAAGTATCAGGTATTGTTATATTAATAGGATGATGATAGTCGATATAGTGTGTATTAATTCATACAGTAAGGATTACAGTGTTAAAAATTCCTTGGTTCAATTTTTTATGGAGTAGACCATTTGAAAATTAAGAGAATATAAATTTGACTTCAAGATATTAAGGTTTATTAGAACCCCACTGAGAAAGCTTAGATGTTGAGTACATTTCATTTTTCTCCCATCGGAAGTACAAAAATCAATTCATAAGTGGGAAATTTACCAAATTTTATTTTTAGATCAAGTACTCGTATTACTCGGTTAGAATAATATACTAATGAGTATTCATGTATTTCAAATTTCAAAATTCAGATGTTAATATTTATCTCTTTAGTACAGTACAACCTAACTTCTTATGTGATGTACCAACTTTAGTATAACCTACATTATTATAAGGAGTTTAAGAGCTTTGATATTGCGTTTGTTTTTAATTTTTAAGATTTTACTCATAAATTTCTTTGATATCAAAGCAAGAAAGAAATTAGAGAGAAAGATAGAAGACCAGAAATCAAAGTTTGACTGCCGCAAAAGCTTGTGATTGGTTAGCTTAATTGGGTCCACCCAATTCCTTTGTTGAGGATGTTTGTTTAAAGGGTTGAAACACTATTAATTACACTAGAGTTTAGAGCTACTAACTAATATTCAAAACAAGTGTAATTACTAATTATTCGTAAATTTGATTATTATGGAGGTGGCCCGACGTGAATGTTTTTGTTAAGACAGACATTCACGTGAATTCCACATTTTTTTGCAAAAACTCTACCAAAACTCTCCTTCCCCAATACCCCCATTAAGAGGGGTACAATATTCTCACTTGGGAGTGGGACCAACAACTATACTTAATTACTTAATTACACTATTGCTTCATGTATAATGTGACTACTCTTGTGTATGGTTGAGTCTTGTATACCCGAGCTTGACTTGAATCCCTTCATTGTCAATCGATTTTAAGATAAATCATACGTGTAACAATATGACACCTTACAACAGTTACAGGACTCTATAATATGAATAGTTTGATTTTAAGTGGTATTGTGTTTTTTCAAGTTTTGTAGTAATGAACCTTTCTTAAAATGTCGTATTATTGTTATCTAGAAACCCTTATTAGTTATTATGATAAAGATTGGTCATAACATGAATATGAAGTAAATTGGGAAAAGGAGTAACATAAAGAAAGTTCATGTTGTTACTTAATTGTTACAAATTAAAGTATGAAATAACAAGTAATCAGAGATTACAATTTTATAAACAAGTATTCCCCCATTTTCAAATACTCGCAATACTGTGACTTTTGTAATATATTTGTTAACTTTCATCCATTATCTACTTAACAAATATCTTAAATATCAAATTACTGTATTGTCGAATTTGTCTCAATGTATAAAAAAAATTTAACATGGTTAGTTTACATTTTCCAATGACATGATTTTATAAACAACTTGCGTACTTTATGCATGCATGCAAAGTTACTAGGAATACCCTACACAAGGATCATTTTATAAAATATTTGTATTAGTACTAATTATTTCAAAAATCAAGGTACGGTTTCCTGCAATAATATCTATTCCCCAAGCCCACTCTTTTACATGATCAACTTCAAACATATTTTAATTAATCGGGACTTATTAATTAATTAAATTTTCTGCTAATTGATAACCAAGTAGATTCACAGCAAGAAAGAGAAGTAACTCATATATTTTTTTTTCTAAACTTTCTTATATTTCTCGTACCACAAGCTATAGGTTGATGACTTTTTTTTTTCTCTTCAGAATAACACGTGTTTGGAAACGGAGTTCCATTATAACGGACAATTCCACAAGTATGAGACATTTTCTAATGTATTACATGTAAATTCATTGTTACAACCTATCGAAAGAATCAAATGTGGTCTCGATCTATTTCTCGTTAACTAAGTACGGAAGAGGAATTAATTAACAAACGTTAAGAAGTATATATATGTACGAAGTTTGTTTAATTTGTTTCTGTGATAGATGTGAATGCATACTGCTGAGTAATTAAGTAGTATATCTTCGTAGATTAGCGAAGAGTCTTCGTATATTAAGTGAGACATCTGACAATTATTAAGAGTATTATACAAATCTAGATTCTCGTCATAATACGGAATCTAGGCATAGATCATACAAATAAATCAACACGTGTATTATGTATTGTGTATCATATATTCATATCAACAGATATACAATAATTAGTCCTGCAATTTGCAATAAACTATTATTGCCAATCATATCATTAGTTTCTAATTAACATTGCCTACATTGGGTAAAAAAAAAAAAAGTGCTTCTACTTCTTCAAAATTAGGGTTTGATATCTGATCTTGTAAAGGTACTTCAGGTTGAATGTACAAGTTTATCAATGAATGTTGATAAATTCTAAAATCTTGATGATACACTTTAATTTGTTTATCATTAATGTATTTCTTAATAGATGATACGAGTAGATGTTTTGTGAATTTGCTAAGACTGATAATAGGTGAAGTAGTTCATCAATCTTATGCTATGTATGTCGGCCATCCTCTCTTATTTTTTCAGACAACAAATCATTAAGTACACTTTAAACCAATTTATATATGTTAGTCTTTGAACTAAAAGAAGACACTCCAGCCTAAAATCAAGAGATCAGAATCCAATAAAGAAAACAAAATTTAGTACACTATTCATCAACAACTTATTTTAAGAAGATTCTTTAACTCTAAAAAAAAAAGAATTATATCACTGAAAATAAATCAATAAATTAACAATTCTGTCCAATTAACCCTTACACTGATGAAACCTTACTGACATTAGATTAAGAAGCTGTGAGGTAGGGTTTTTCTTATAAAATGGAAGAAATAAAACCAAATTTCGAGGGAAATTAAATTTAAAATAAAATAATTAAGAGAAGTAAAATTAGTTGGCCAAGAAACCTAAACCTTATCCCTCTGCAAAACACATTAAATGAAGGTCACATGAATCCAAATCTTCTATTTCTTGTCGTTCTCCATAAAACATAAACACAGCACTTCTTTCTTAGCATCTTGTCTCTCTTAGTATTATGAACCTTCATGTCTCTAAATTTAATCTAATCCATTGTTTTTATTTATCAAACCCTAGAAAAGTTCATCAATACGGAGTATATATGTAGTATATATGATGAGTCTTGTCAAAAATGTGATTCAAAGGTCAAAATACGTGACTATCTACGTACATATGCTGGTTATTTGATGTTTGTGTAGGTGTAGGTGTAGGTGTAGGTGTTTTTGTCGTTGTTACTCTAATACTCTATACTCATATATTCAAAATAGTTGTTTTACTACGTTTTTATATCCCAATATGATGAATTGATGATAAGGTTTGCAAGTATAAACAGCGCGACTTCATAATTTCTTCATATATAGTGCATATTATAGACCAACATTTCTTAAGTATTGTTTGGAACATCCATGCATGTTACTTTCGAATAAACCTTAGCAAAAACCTAGAGATACCTGATAACTACAACCAATATAATGTAATGTATGTAGCATATATTTATAGCTAAAGCTAAGCTAGTTTATTTGTTATGGAATAGGAATTGGTTGATTGGATAGTTTAGTCAAATATGTACTACTGAATACCAAAAGAGATACATAAAATAAACAAAAAATCAGTATTAGTATAAAACACTTTGCATTAAATGATTTCAGAACCCTAAACCTAGAAATGAGAGAGACTCTACAAAAACAGAATAGTATATATGGAAGTGAGGGAACTTTCTCTTTGAAATTGTTGCATTGTTTTTCTTCTACTCTTCTGTTTTTGATGAAAATTAGGTTGTGTTGTTTAAACCCAGAAAACAGACATCTTTTTAGAACCTAGAAAAGCAAAAAGAACTAAACCAAACTTGTATCTTTGCTAAGCTCCAATATGGTTCATTAAATGCTAGAAAATTGTTCATTTTCGAGATGCATGCATGGATTTTCATTCTTTTTGTGTTTCTTTTAAGATGACAAAAAAAATTCAATTAAATGTTTTAAGGCCCTGTTTTTTTAAGCTTCTGGTCAGAGCAGATCGAGCAAAGGTCAGTAGAGCAAATTAAATTTCAGTAGAGCAAAACATAGCAAAGCTTCCAACATTGCATAGCAGAGCAGAGCTAAGTAGAACAGAGTAGAAACTCAAAAGAACAGGGCTTAATCCTTTAACGCCCGTCAATAGTCATCAAGAATTGACCCGACTTGTACAAGTGAATATAAACAAAAGTTTTCTGTTGTTAATTGTTAAATTTGATTATATATATTGGACTATATTCAAATTTTTCTTATTTAAAATTTCTCACTTTTCACAATTATCCGTTGGTCTTAAATTAATCCTCCATTTGGTTTTTCTTAAAAACTACTTGAGATGAAAAAAAATTGCAAATTAGTTGTTACGACAAATATATAATAAAAATCCGGATGTACAATTAAATATCGTACATCCGCTATAAACACTACTAAAATTCGGGCGATTTGCGACCGTTTTTCTACGACCGTCATCAAAACGGTCGCAAAAATTGATATTTGCGACCGTTTTTAAAGCGGTCGCAAATTTGCGACCGTTTTTATAGCGGTCGCAAATTTGCGACCGTTTTTGGGCTGTAAAACGGTCGCAAAGGTACTTAAATATATTTTAAAAATAAAATTCATGTGAAAATTTATTCAAAATTAAATTAATTCTGTTACGACCGTTAGTAGCGGTCGCAAAATGCTTTAATTACGACCGTTTGAGAAACGGTCGCAACATTACGACCGCCATAACGGTCGCAAAAGTGCTTTTTCAAACTAAAAAAAAAGGGTATAAAACAAGATCACCCAAACCCTAATATTAGAAGCAGTCGTCCTCTTCTCCTAAGTCCTAACGCATCCTCTATCCTTTCTCTCTCCTCACACATCCTCTTCTCCTCTCTTTTTCTCACACCCTTCTTCTGTCTCTCTCTTCTCTTTCCTCTTTCCACCTCCCAGTGAACGGCCCTCTTCTCACTCATCCTCTTCTCATCATCTTTTTCTCTTTCTCTCGCATCTCCTCTCTTCACCAACCCGAAATAGAGCAGCCACCGTTACAAGCAAAGCCCACCGTTAAAAACAACACACGAACTTTGGTGTTTATGGTCAAATTCGACCTCAAAAATTTCAGATCTGGAGTTTTCTTGGTCGAATTTGACCATATTCACCTAAAGAGGAAGATATATAATGAAAGGTATGTTTAATTTTCTGAAAATTTTGTTTATTTTCGAATTTTGTGGTTGAATTCGTTTTCCGTTCGAATTTCCATGTTTGTTTGATTTTGTTATCGATTTTTGTTTGCGTTTCTGTTCGAATTCCTTAGATTTTGGTTTTATTTCGAGTTTTTGTTAATTCTGTTCGAATTTGTTCTTTGTTTGTTCGAATTTCATAGATTTTTGGTTTGATTTTGAGCTTGAACTTCTCGAATTTAGGTTCGATTTATGAGGGTTTTATTTCGTTTTTGTTTGATTTTTTTGTCGATTTTTTTGTTCGAAATTGTGGGTTTAATTGTTGTGGTTTTATTTTTTTGGGTATAATTATGGGTTGAATTTTTGGGCGATTTTTTTGGTTTAATTTTTGAGCATTTTATTTGTGGGTTAAATTGTTTTGATAAATGGGTAAAGGACGGCAGAGGCAGCTAGTGGTTGTTTAGGGTGAGCAGTGGTGGTGGTTTGGGCGGGATCTGGTTTGGATGGATCTGGGCTAAGGGTGGGTGGGTGGGGTCTTTTTCTTTTTTTTTGTTTTTTTTAATACTTTTAGCGACGGCTTATGACGGTCGCTAAATTCGATATTTGCGACCGTTTCATAAGGCGGTCGCAATTTTAAATATTTGCAACCGTTTTTATGACGGTCGTTGAAAATAGTTAAAACGGTCGTTAAAAATTTGCGACCGTCAAACAGTCGTAATTTTTTATTTTTGCGACCATGATAATAACGACCGCCATGTTGCAACCGTTGACGGTCGCAATTATGTTTTGCGACCGTTTTCACTATTTTTTGCGACCGTTTGCGCCGGTCGCAATTTGGCCAATTTTTAGTAGTGTAAAGTTACTTTAAAATGATCAAAAGTTACCCTGTAAAGAATGAAAGTTACCTAATATATATATGTAAGTTATCCTGATATAAATAAAAGTTTTTTATGCTTTATTGATAAAAATTACCCAAAAAAGTCTAAAGTTTACCCTTCATAAATTCAATAAAAGTTACATCGATATACAATAATATTACTTTATATCGAATATATACAAAAAAATTTGTTCTTTGTTTGGTTCCTTACAAAAAATAGTTACTCTTTCCATCTCATAATACTTGACACAATTTTTATTTTCATTCGTCTCACAATAATTGACACAAAACTAGATATGGAATGGGATCACTAATAAAAAAAATATTTTTCCATATTTTTTCTCTCCTCAACTACCCCACTTTCACCCCATTTATTGTTTTCTTACAATATAAAAATATCAAAGAGAATCTTTTATACAATAAACATATGTGTTAAATGGACTCACTTGTAGTTTTCTTAAACTAAGTGTCCACCCTAACATCACAAGTATTATGAGACAGAGAGAGTATTTCGTATAGCTTAGGAAAGGTGAAAGTGAAAGGGGAAGCAGGGTGAAAGGGTAGTGTTTTTTAACCTCAGGGAAAACTGTTTTCCATCTGTTAACAAATCAAACAATACATTACATTTTTAAGTTCCTAGTCTCTAGCAGGACACACTTCAAAGGTGACTACTAGTATTTTATCACAGTTGGACGAACTTCAAGGTCCATAAAACAATGGACCAGTGATGGTTTTTTGTTTAGATTTCTAGTTACGTAGCCCAGTTCAGTGGCCCAAAAGTATTAAGTAGCTGAAATTTTGACTTCTACTGTCCATAAGCGTGGCAAAAGCATTATACTCAGCTGAGTTGTTTTACTTTTGGGCCCAGTGATTGATTGTCATAACTCCCTAAACCCACTACATAAAACTATTAAACTGTAATACATAAAAGTATAAAACTGTAAAAACTCCCCCCCCCCCCCCCCCCCAAATGACCTACCCACTTAATGATCAGCATGTTTTTTTGTGTGGTCGGCTGACACATATCAAAATATGAACCAAGTAACTCTTGATTAAGTCACCCATAACTCAGATAATTCTTGACCTAGTACTCGGCCACATAGTCTGACCAGCCACATGTAAAACTTTGTGGTTAACAATTCAAGTATTGAATCAAGTCTCACTAGTGTTTATTTTTCTTACCTTTAAAAGAAAGTAAAATTTTAAGTATTAGATAAGTGTATTGAAAAATTGGATATATTTATAGGGCGTTTGATATGAGGAATAGTAGGTTTTAGATGGGTAAGACAAAGATAAATAATTGTTATGATTATTCCATATTTGGTATTTTCTTTAAAAGCTGTGTTTGGTATGTACTGGAAGTATTTGGGATAAGTGATAATAGTCATAATACTATCAAACTTATCCCTATCCAGTATCCACAATTCCACACCCCCTACTAATTTCATTCCCCTCATCCCTATCCTACCATTTTTATTCTTCTAACTCAAACACTTCTTAAAGATACAAAGTGGTGTAAAATTCGAGGATAGTAAAAGGGGGACAAAATACCAATGGGGAAGAGGGTACTCATTAGGCCCTCAACCTTTGACAATATGTCAACACCTCATTCATTAAGGATTTTTCTCATATATCAACCGAGTTGTGTTTGATGTAGAAATGATATGAATCATAAAACACTAGTATTTACGTTCTTAGACATCGATTGATTCCACTAAGTTTAACAAATTTCAAACAAACAAAAAAATTGTCACACTAAGCTGAGAAAAAATAGTTATAACTTAATATCATTACAATAAAAGTGAAATTTAATAATATTTATTCATATAATTTCAAATAAACTTAGTTCCACACACATAGAATTAATTAGAATCATTTGTCACAATATTGACTATTTTTTTTTTTTTTTTCCTTTTTTGAAGGAACAATATTGACTAAAATAATGGTCATATAGTAGGCATCTAAAATAAAATAATCACTAAAAATTCCCCTCCACAAAACTCGAATTTTCCAAAAATTCTCCAACTTTATCTTCACTTTTACCCATCACATTTTTCAATAATAAAGTTGGCCAAATGCCATAAAACTACAGGCCATAATTAAAAACACCCAAAATATCTTGCCACACATACCTAGAATAATCACCCAACACAAGCCAAACACACGCTTCAAATCTCAACCCTCCACGTGTCCTTCCATCCAACGGCTCTCATTCCAAACCTAGCGCCCTCCACACGCCCTTATAATCTCCTCACCCGTCCACTCACTCTCATCTTCTCCATCATCTTCCACAACTTTCTCTCTCTACAATTTACTTTCTCTCTCTAAAACTTTTTTCCGCCATTTTCGTGATGCTTCTCAGAGCTTCTCCAGCTTTCTCTCTCCTCGCCAACAATGGCGGAGAAACCAATTCTCTCTCATCGGCGAATTCTGTTACGAATTCTCTGAGTTTTTCTTCGGTCCGATTTTCTTCGCCGGCGAAAAACCCTAACAATGGCGGATTCTCCGTTTCTGCGGTGGCGCCGGAAACTAACAGCCGTCCTTTGACCGGAGTCATTTTTGAGCCGTTTGAGGAGGTTAAGAAGGAGCTTTCTATGGTGCCTACTCTTCCTCAGGCTTCTCTTGCTCGTCAAAAGTATGCCGATGATTGTGAATCCGCCATTAATGAACAAATCAAGTAATTCTCATTTTCCTATCTCTGTTTCTTTAATTTGATTTATGATATACAGTTTATTCATTTTCTATAAATGGAATTTCTGGTAGTTGTTTGAATTATGATTTGTGACATTTTATTTCATCCTCATTTTATTGATTTATAGAATTCATTTCGCATTTGATTCCAATCTTTCCTGATTTGTCTACGAAATTTCTTAATTATGGTTTATAATATGTTTTTCGGCCTCATTTCGTTGATGTATCTAATTCTTTCTAATTATGGACTCTGTATATATTTGTGTTCTGCTTTTGCTGATTAATTTCTATGGTAAATTGATTGATTTGTAATTTAATTATTGACATTTTGAATACAATTGGGGATTTTTTGCAGTGTGGAATACAATGTTTCTTACGTTTATCACGCGATGTATGCTTACTTTCATCGAGACAATGTGGCACTCAAGGGTCTTGCAAAGTAATCGCTCGAAAACTACTTTTTTTTTCCCCCCCTTTTTGAGTTGCATTGATTTATGTACTTGTACTAAATCCCTGTTACTTTATGATTAGGTTCTTTAAGGAATCTAGTGAGGAGGAAAGAGAACATGCTGAGAAATTAATGGAATACCAGGTACTTTATACAAGAAATAACCCAAATTAATGGTTTAATTTGCATTTAGGCTGTGTAATTGAATTGATTGAGAATATATATTCATTTTACCGTGTTGGATTGCAGAACATGCGTGGTGGGAAGGTGAAGTTGCAATCAATATTGATGCCACTTTCTGAATTTGATCATGAAGAGAAAGGAGATGCTTTGCATGGTGGGTTTTCTTGTTCATCCTTTCCATGTATTTGTATTCTTCGATTTTATTCCTTATTTGGTTTTGTGTGTTTGTGCTGAGATGTAGATCTGCAATTGTGTTTGTTTAGTTAATTTAGCATATACTTAGTACTAGGATGATATTGCTATCATGATTTCAGCTAGGACGTGTGCTGCATTTTGGTTTATTGATGTGCTTTTGCCTTTTAGTGTAGGGTATTTCATATATGTTGACATTATTGTACTTTTAAGGATTAACTAGCCTTCTGTCCCGTGCAATGCACGGGTTGTTCATAGATAATTGTATTGAGAGATGAGTGAGGAAATATCAATAAATTAGTATGGGTGTAATGTGTAACAAAAACCATGATTAAAGAAATTTATCTTTTTAGACTTTGATTCAAAATGAAGGTTTGTAAAAAAGAAGGTGAGGGGAACTAAAATTAAATACGAAAAGGAAAAGGTTGAATTGAAGATGGGAGATGAAGATGAAAGGTTTAATGAAAGAGTGAAGAAAGATATTGTAATAAAAAAAATAAAACATATAAGATGACATGTGGCACATTGGCTTGGAAAAGAAGATGGAGAAGTGTAATAGAATGAGGACACATGTCTTTTTGGTTTGAGTTTTTAAATACTAAGTATAGATGATTTAATGGGTTGTTCATGGAGGGAACGTGGAGAGATATCACATGCTTTAGATGTTTACTTTTATTATCTTTAGGTCCACTTGCAATTTTAAATGTTCACGGTTTCTTTGTTGGGGAGGTTAAATGTTCTGGGTTCAATAAAAGATGGGTAAGAGAGCAATAGAGGAGGTTTGCCGTTCATTAACTACAAGAAAAATGTGATCGAATCAATCACATAATATTGAATCTCAGATTAATTTGTGCTAGATATGGAATATTTGTGGAATGGAAGTAGATAAGTAGTAAGTTATTGAAATGAAGTAGGAAAGGGGAGTGATGGCTTACTTATTCTCTTCTAACCTCTAAATTACCGAATCCAATATTTTTACTTCTTGCTATTAATTATATAGTATTTGACCATCCAGCAATATACTTAAATTTATATAACAAAAAGTAACCTTTGATGTACAATGTTATGTTTTAAGTTTTAACAAGCTTGATGTAATTCTATGTTGTCTTTCCTTTGATGCATTCAGCAATGTCTTTAAACAAACAATACAGTCTCGATCTTTATAGCGTATTGTAAATAATGTCATAAACCTACCTATTCCTTGATAAACATCTTGTATTTGTGTTTGTCATTCAAGCCCATTGGCCTGGCCACAAGTCATGATACATGTCCTGCATATCCATCTTTGGTGTGAGCCGTGTGACTACAAATTAGTTTTGGTGTAAAGGTTTGCATTTAGTGTGTTCCATCACGACTTGGTCTAATGTGTGTCTCTTCAATGGTTTGGATTATGAGAAGAATATTATTGGGTAATTTGGAGTTTGGACACTCTTAAAATATGGTGCATTTTCTTTATAGTTGCCATAGTAATTACTAATTAGTATTGACTGTTCTGTTTGTGATGCAGCTATGGAACTTGCCTTGTCCTTAGAGAAGCTTGTTAATGAAAAATTGTTGAACTTGCATCAAGTAAGTACTAGCAACCCATTCCTCATTTGTTGGCTGTTTGTCCTTCAAGTTTATTTCTGTAGCTAAGGAATAGTTATTTAAAGTAAGCCTTGCTGACCATAATATCCAACTTTCTTATTTTCAGGTAGCTGAGAAAAACAATGATGTCCAATTGCAAGAATACATTGAGGGCGAGTTCTTAAACGAACAGGTAATCTAACTTTTTTGGTTATACATTAAATAACATATAGTGATACATGCTCAAGGAACTTCTGATTACACACTATTGATGTTTAAACTTACCTATTGCTTTGCAGGTTGAAGCCATAAAGAAAATCTCAGAATATGTAGCTCAGCTCCGGAGAATTGGCAAGGGACATGGTAATTATTCATCTGCCTTCATTTGAAACTGATGCTCTCCATGTTTGTTTCATTAATATCATTGATGCTAATGTTATGGTTAATTCCCCAGGTGTATGGCACTTTGATCAGACCCTTCTTCACGAGGGTGATGCTGCTGCTGCTTGAGTAGTTTGATTACTGTTCAAGGATTTCGTCGACAAATATTGGAGTATTGAGCAGAGTTTATGTCATGTAACCTTCTCAATTCTGGAATTGGGGGATTTTAGTTTTAAAACTTTTTATTTCTTTTGGTAATCTTGTTCAAATGGAATGTAGACCTGCATTTTTAGTTGATTTAGCTAGGAAATATGAGTTAGGAAGAATGTGATTGACAATTTGACTGTGCTGTTTTTACCCTCCATGCCTAAATGAAATCAAAATCGATTTTGCTCAGTTTGTTTGGGATATCCATTTTGTGTTGGTTTTTCTTTTTCTCTCTCTTTAAAGAAATTTGTGGCTGTGTCCTGAAGAATTAGGATCTATATGTTTCCTGAATATGTAAAGGTGCAAATGATATCGGCCTATTTTGAAGCTGATTTCCTGGCTCCATAACATATAATCCTTAAGCTCAGTTACTTGAAGACTCGTGCTGGCCATCTAAACAGATGACTTCATACCCAAAATTTGTGACTGAGTATATTTTGAAAGCTATTAATCATGAATTTATTTGTGCCTTCTCAGCCTTGTGGAATATGTTGTCAAATGCTACTGGAAAATCTCTGTGCACACCGATAATGAATTGACTTGGTATGTTGAGAGTCTTGACTCTTGAGACTAAAGAAATGAAGACATCAATTCATCTAATTGCTACATTTGATTACTGTGTACGAAGAAATAAAGTTGTCATATACAAAGTATGTCATATACAAAGTAGCTGATAAGCTGTGAACTACTCGCAGCGCTTTTCAAGTTTTCAATATTTGTATCATGTATGGGAAATCAATCTACCGCAATTTTTGTATTGTGCTCTTACTGTCCCATTAGCCCGGATTCATTGTGAGCGTGTGTAATTTATGTCGTCATGTGGTATAACGCCATTGATGCACCACTCTTGGGAGCTCAATATAGCTTGCTCTTGTGGAAAGTCTTAATATATGGGCGCAAGACCCAGCTACTTGCGGTCGTCGCCGTCCCCTACCCTTCTCACGTCCGTTAGATCTCTCCCTTCACATGAACCACCATCCCCCATCCCAAAACCCCCCACCTCCCCTACTAAACAACCTTTAAAAACCCTAGCCTCTAGTTACAGTGAGACTACGAGAGCAACAACAATGGAAACGCAAGCAGAGAGCACTTCTAGTGACAACATATTTGCCATTAAAGAGATACGTCAACAGCTCAAAACTCGCATTGAAACAAGGCACAAAGAGCAACATCTCATTGATTTACTCCAAATCTTAGTTCCCAATCTCGTTTAATCCCTCAATCTCTCTCTTCAAGTCATTTTTACTTTCAACTATCGTCCTTTCACCCCAAGAAACACCCTCTTGACAATCGGGCTAAATCGCCTTCCAAACAGGTAATAGAATTAAAGGGTGGGGGAATGATGGTTTAAGGGAAAAAGGGAGGGTAGTCGGAGCGGCGACAGGTAATAGGGTTTCATGTAGTAAAGGTTAGAATAATAGGAGTTAAAATGATAGAGGTTTATGAGGCATAATAGGGGTTAAGATAGAAGGGGTTAGTATAGTAGGGGTTCATATAATAAGGGTTGCCCTATAATATCTATATGAACCCCTATTATCCTAACCCCTACTACCCTGACCCCTACAATATTTATCTTAACTCCTACTTCATAATAGGGGTTAATATAGTAAGGGTTCAAATATATATAGTATGGGTTAAGATAGTAGGGATTAGGATATTATCCTTATTTCAACCCCTACTATCCTATCCCATATTACACGAATACTTACTACTCTAACTCTTGCTACACGAACCCCTACTATTAGAACCCCATAGTAGAGATTATGAAGTAGGGTTTAGATATATGAACCCCTGCTACCCTATCATTCTAACCCCTACTATCCTAACCCTTACTATATACTAACCCCTACTATATATAGGTTCGATACAAGTTTATTTAGATAGTATTGGGTTGGATAGTAGGGATTAGGATATATAATAAAGGTATATAGTAGAAGTTGAAGCAGGAATAGTAGGGGTAAGTATACTAGGGACTTGTTAGGGATAGTAGGGGTAAGTATACTAGGGACATGTAATGGATAGTAGGAATTGATATATTAGGTGTTTGTATAGTAGGGGTTCATATGTAATGGGTTGGGGGTTAGGGTAGTAGGGGTTATAGTTATGATAATAGAGATTGTTATTAAGAGTTATAGTAAGGATTAAGATTGTAAGGGTTCTTATAGATATGGTAGGGATCGGAGGTAGATATTATGGGTTAAGATAGTAAGCGTTTATGTATTAGGGGTTAGAATAATAGAGGTTAGGATAATAGGGGTTCATATATAATGGGTTAGGATATAGGGGTTAGATAATACGGGTTAGGATAGTAGGATTAGATAGTAGGGGTTCATACAGATAAATTGAGGCAAGATACTAAGGGTTTATATAGATATAGCAGAGGTTAAATAGTAAGATTTAAGATAATAGGGGTTCATATAGATATACTAAGAGTAAATAGTATGGATTCACATAGTTAGAGTTAGTGTAGCAGGGGTTGAGGTAGAGATAGTAGAAGTTAGTTTAGTAGGGGTTCACATAGATATAATAGGGGTTAGACAGTAGGGATTCATTTATAGATATAACAGGGGTTAGATAATAGGGGTTAGGTAATAGATTTTAGGATAGTAGGGGGTTCATATAGATATAGTAGGAGTTAGATAGTAGGGATTAGGGTAGTAAGGGTTAAGAGTTAGGATAGTATGGGTTTATATTCATATAGTAGGGGTTACATGTCCCTAATATACTATCCCCTACAATCCCTACTTCAACCCCTACTACTGGTTAGGATAGTAGGGGTTATGACCTACTATCTTACCCCCTACTACCCTATTATCTTAACACCTACAGACCTACTACTCTGACCCTTATTACATGAACCACTATCCTAGCTCCTACCACCCCTTAAAAATCCTTACTACCCTAACCCCTACTATCCCTTAATAATCCCTACTATACTAGCCCCTTTTATCCCTAATATTATACTCTTACTATCTTAACCATATTGTTTAACTCTACTATATCTATATGAACTCCTACTACCCTAATCCCTACTGTCCTAACACATACAAAGTACTATTTAATCCTTACTATATTTATATAAAATCCTATGATTCTAAACCCTACTACCAGTTAAGGTAAGTTCCGAGGGAGGAGGGTGTTTGAGCGGTGGGCGGCGCTTGGGAGGCAGGTGGTTGAGCTAGGCTTGTGTGTAAGTATGGGTGGTTGGGTTGAAGGTCGCTGGTGATTTTATTTATTTTTTTTAACCAATTGTAGTATGACACGTGTCTGGTAATAACAAGTTCGATGATTGGTTAAAATTGATTCGGCGGATCCCTACCTTATAAAAAGTAGAAACATACTCTTATGAATAGTGTAATGCCAATTATACCCTTCAAAATGTGTATTTACATACATACCCTCATTAATATGTAGATGCTATTTTAATGAATATTGTTTAGACAACTATACCCTCTAAAATATTTATGTACTTTTATGCTTTCATAAATGTTAGTTGTCTTGAACATTTATACCACCTAAATATAGTTGATTACATATTTTCTCTTATTGTTTTTTTTTTAGGAAAAATTTCTCTTATTGTTAATTTAACTAATTTTGTGATTTAAAAGCCAAACCAAAAAAAACCTTCAAGATATGGCTAGGTATGACGCGCGCGATCTAGTAAAGTATAAAGTTGGAATTATCGAAAATTAAAATTATTGACGAATAAAAGATTATTTTTGACAAATTTTTCCTAAAAAAACCGAAACTTAATTAGGGCCTAAATTTAGGAAATTGTTTTCCTAAATTTCAAAAAAAAAAAAAAAAAAAAATAGGCTCCCATAGTAACTGGATTAATGGAATTGAACAAAAAAAATACCCAATTTCTAAAACTACCAGCCCAACAACTCCAATACGCATCTCCAAAACCCTAAAACTCTCCTCTTCTTCTTCCTCCCTCCCTCAATTTTTCTCTCTCCTCAAAACCCTAGAAAACCCTGCAACTTTCAGAGAGAGAGAGTGAAAAACCCAGAATCCAAAAATGAAGCACAACCCAAGAGTATCAAGCTCTCGCCGAAAATGCCGGAAAGCCCATTTCACGGCACCATCAAGCGTTCGCCGCACAATCATGTCGGCCCCACTTTCCGCCGACTTACGAAGCAAGCACAATGTTCGTTCTATCCCTGTTCGCAAGGACGATGAAGTTCAGGTTGTGCGTGGAACCTTCAAGGGTCGCGAGGGAAAAATTGTCCAATGCTACCGTAAGAAATGGGTTATCCATATTGAGCGGATTACCCGGGAAAAGGTCAATGGGTCGACGGTCAACGTTGGGATTCATCCTTCGAAGGTTGTTGTTACAAAGTTGAAGCTTGATAAGGATAGGAAGGGGTTGCTTGAACGTAAGGCGCTTGGTCGTGGTAATGGTGAAAAGGGGAAAGAGAAGTTCACTGTTGATGATGTTGCTGCTGCTAGTTCTATGGCTCAGGTTGATTAGATTTTCAATTTGATATGTGTTTTTGGGTTTATTTGATGATTGAATTGTTTTTGAGTTATTTGATGTTGAGAAATTTTGATACTTGGTTTATAATATATGGTATAATCTATCCATTTTTATTATTGTTTTGGTTTGTTACTTGGTTTTTATATTGATTAATTTTGCTTTGCTGTGGTATATTATGCTTTTCAAATATTGGAATGATAATTTTCTATGTGGGTGTTTATGGAGATGGTGATTACAATAGATTATGATTAGTTAGGGATGACAATATGACGTATGACTATATGAGGTTTCATAATTCTGTTATACTTTGTTGTTGAAGTTATGAGAATTGAGCATGGAAGAGTTGGGTAATGTAGCCTTAGATGTGGTGAAGGATGATTGAATCATTGAATTGTGGTAATTCCATTGAAGGGTATTGAGTTGATTGTGAAGAAGTTTGTGAAGTGGTTTCGAAACAGGGGAGTTATTAGGTGGGAGTTTTCTATCGATGGATTGTAGTTGGATTAAATGGGTGATGAGGGTAATGGAAAGATTGGATACAATTGATGGTGTTTGTATTTTTGACTTGTTACATAATGTGAGTGCAATTAAGGAGATGTGATGTTTGTGAGATTAGGTGTATAAGGAGTTGCATTATGTTCTATATGATTGGATCTAGTGATGAAGCTACGTTTTGTATTCTTGGCGAGAATTCGAAGGCCTGAGCGAGAATAAGAGGGTGTTAGTTATGGGGATACAGTCTGAATTTTTTTCTGAATAAGTTTAGGGAATTTGATTGCTTAAATTTATGATACTTTCAAATCGTGATCTGGGATTTACGGATTTCACAATGTCCCTATTGGACGTGGGTTGAAGATGGTATTTAGCTGTTAGCAGCTCCTATGTTCTCCTGTTAGTGTGAGTCAGGCATCTAGATGCTGAGATAATGTAGCATGTAAATGCAATCAGTCACTGGGATACTGTACCTCTTTTTGGGATTATATTTCCCTTTGAATGAGTGTTGACTATGTTGGAAGTCCTCTAGCTCATATCATGTTAGTTTTGTATTGATGGTTTGGAAACCTTAATGAAGGTGTGGTACTATTCTTCACTTGGTGGATTTGGTTCTTTAAGCGGATTGTAGGATCTTATCTTCATGAACCTGAAAGTATCAGTGTCGAATGACTTTCACCCTGAATCATATCCTACCCTACCCTACTCCTGGTCCTGACCACTATGGACCTGAAGGCCGACGTGAGTGTTAAACTCCTTTGAACATCCCAAAGCTAACTCCAACATTGCATCAGCCCCATAAGAACTATTTCTGCTGGATAGTGACTGTCTAGAGATTTTTGTTGTGTTATATTGGTGGGAACTGAGGAATGCTTGTTTAGTTTCCAATAGATCCCTAATGTTCTGTTGCTATGTTGTGTTTCCTACTCTTTTTTTAGTTCCAGGATGAGCTCAATGATGTGCTACTCGAAATCTATGGTGATTGTGAGGAGATTTTGTAATGATTTTGGGCAACATGCTACGAGTAAGAACTCCAATATATTTTCATGTTCCTGTTTATTTTGAAGTATGAACTAATCTCATTTAGTTCATATCTTATTCCAATTCGCACAGATTTAACCCATGTACGTGAATGAGAAATGCTCATTGTTAATCACATCTCCATAACAGAGTGACATGTTCAGATTGTAATGTTAAAGTCTCAAAACTATATAAGGGCTAATGTTCAGTTTTAGTATTACTAACAAATACATCAGATGAGAGAGTAAGGGATAGCTCAAGTGGTTATAGCTCCCCTCCAAGTTCCTAGAGATCTTGGGATCGATTCTCATCGCCCGCCATTGTGGCTCTCTAAACAACAACAAAAAAAAAATAAAAACAAAAAAATCAGATAATGAAGGTCCACTAGTAAAAAAACTTTGAAGTATTACTTTTTCAACAATCCGAACTAACAGTTTGAGATATGAAAGGCAATAATACATCACAAGTTATCCAACGACATGCATCTTTACTACTAGAAGTTTTGATAACTCCTAGCCAAACATCTTCTCGCGTGATGCAATCCAGCTCGAACATTTCGAAAGATTAGCACTGCATAGTACAGAAAGAAGACCATAGCGATAGCCCATATCGCAAACACAAGATGAGGGGAGTGAGACACAACAACCGACACACCTGTGGTAAATGCTAACATCAAGGCACCCAATGAAATAGTGTTCAAAATAAGTGCAGAATGTGAGAGAGGCTCAAAAATGAAGGTACTTTCTGTAGTAACAAGAATGAAGTACATGAGTATTGCTAGGGTGGAGCATGTGAAGGCTAAGGCATCCGAAATCAAGAATATTTTGAAGGCGGCCTTACTCTTGAGCACCGCCGTACCTATATTCTCTCCTGGGTTTTGATTAACACCACCAGGTAAAGTAAAACCAGCAGTGAAAGATACCGTTGCAATCAACGTCGCTACCAACGACTGGCCTTGAGCTGCTTTTCTTAGTGAAACAAGTTTTGAGTCTGCATTAGCATTTGCTTTTTCTATATCAACATCATTTTCATATGCATTGACTCGCTTTCCTTTTGGAGTAATCAGACTTCTAAGCCGTTGTATATTCTACACGAAACAAAACATAAAACATACAAATTACTTATAACAATTAAATTAGATAACATAGAATGAATCAAATTAGTCCTAATTTGACAGTCAATAGGTGAAATCAAAGGAACTTACAGAACGACCGGGATGAAGCATGTGAAATTTGGAAGCGAAAATATCCCCAATGGTAAGGTTTTGTTTATTGAAAGCTCGGAGGTCTAGGAATTGGTAGTTTGATATAATGAAACACGGTAATGTTAGTAGACAAGCATGGCCAAGGTTGGGAATGGAAGCGGCGAATAGATGAAGAGGTGTATTTCCGTCTACATCTTTTTCATTAAGGAGGTTGTCAAAATGTCCTTTCTTGAGGCAAGTTTTAAGTTTATAGAGACAACCCCATTTTGTAGCATAATGTACCACATTTCGCCTATGATTGTCTACTATTTCGATGCAGTCTGGACGACATTTTGTCAACATTTTTATAGCACCCCAATTGCACCCAAGTATTGCAATGTGAAGTGGTGTTCGTCCTTTCTTATCTCGAATATATAGTACTGATGTTTCAGTCTCTTGGTTATCATAATGCAAAAGCACCTTAAGAAGCTGATATTTGCTGATCTCTGCAGCCGCGGAGTGGAGTGGAGTTAACCCTTCATCGTCTTGTATCCTAATTAGAGAGGTTTCTTTCTCCAGCATCTTTTGCACCATCTCTGAAATATATTCATCAGAACAATTGATCATATAATTAGTTGTGCTATCACAAATATGCACTTGTAAATTGGTTAGTTATTGGTTAGTTATACCGACAGAGATGAGAAGTTTACCCGGGTTACCCCATTGGACTGCAGCATGAAGAGGGGTTCGACCACAAGGACCTTTATGACCATAGCCCAAAGACGATGGATGACAAGTCTCTAGTAATATAGCCACTGAAGCAGTACATCCCCTCTCCGCGGCAAGATAGAGGGGAGTCTCACCCACCTCATTAGCCTCATGTGGACAGCTAGAATCCGCCTCTACTAGCAGCTTCACCACAGCAGCATGACTCCCTCGTGCAGCCTCGTGCAAGGCAGTATCCTTATTATTGTTGGTCTTCCTCAGCATTCGCGTGACCTCCTCTTGATTAACCTCCTTAGCTCGTTTAAGGAACAATTGAACTGCCTTGTAGTGCCCGAACCTAGCAGCAAGGTGCAGTGGCATGTCACCATTGTTGTTCTCTTTCCATAGCAGCAAATAACCTGATGATATAGTACCTTGTTCATCATTGAGAACCTCTTCAATAAACTCGATGCTAACCTTTATCCCTATATGAATGTGGAGAATGTTGTTTCCCATGGGCGTTGCCTGTTCCTTCCAATTCGATATTAAACTTATGTCTTCGATAGATCCAATTAGTGCTGCATTGTATAGCTTAGGCTCCATGCCTTTGAGCTTGATACTTTTTTCTTCCGTCTGCTGCTGCTCAACATGATATGCTTGAAGATTATTGCTCCCTGTCGCGTCCATTAAGCTACAAATAAAAAAATTAAAAATGTACAAAATGGAATAGAAACTTTGGTAATTGGTTACTAACTAACTTGATGAATATTTATTACTGTATAGTTTCAAAATTTGAAGTGTAAAACACGAAGAACATGCAACTTCTTTGAAGTTTAAAAAAAGTACCGTGATCAATACTTATGCAAGTGGAAAGACTTATTTTTATAGTCAACCTCAAACAATAAGACGAGCATTCACGCCTTGACTTTTATCATCTTCAAAATTTTCTAGATCATTAGTTCATTACCTAGTAGCTTTTGAAAAAGTTGTTGATAGGAATTGTATAAAATTTTCTAGATCAAATTGATGAATTGTATAGGAATTATATACTTGATGACAAAATAAATGTGTCTCGGATTGAATCTTTCCCAATGAAATGTCACAGATGGAACAAGGTGAGAGCAGTAGTCCCCTGCACATACTTTTCGTTAGTAAGACTGTCAAAATGTCTTAGATGTGCTTAATTTTTCATTTTAGGACCACAAGCCCACTGCCTTTCACTTAGGTTGTCCAAGACTCCTAAGGCTTAAACTTGAGTCATTGTAGACTCGTATTTGAGATTTTTGTACAAAATAAATACTACATCCGTTACAGGTTATGTGCAACGATTAAACATTTTCCCTCTTTACTTTATGTCAAATTGTTGCACATAACCTATAACGGAAGTAGTATGTTGCACTACGGTTATTTGGTAACAAAATCTACTCTACAAGATTTACATGATAATCCAATCCGGGCTCAGGATTCAGGGGTGTTTTGGATGTGGTACGGTGTTGGGTTTGGGAGATTTCGATTAGTACACAAAGGAACTCACAATATTAACACCTTCTAGTTGCTTGCACTTGCAGCGTTTACTCATTATTGTGCACATTGGCTGATGACCTCACGAGATAGTCTCATGATTCATGCAGCCAACCCCATCTCTGTACAGAAATTACAATTGGTGTAAGCATGGTGTTTTAATCACTCGGCAGCCAGAAAAATAAATTTTTAATATTTTAAATAAAAAGAATCCTAACTAACTTGCAAGAGTTGCAACTAACAATAATACATCAACATTCACATATTCATAAGAGATCACCTAAGAGGCTATAACAGAAACAGGTTTATAAGGTTCCCAGTGTTTCAAAATGTACCTTTCTAATAGCACTTATTTTGACAATCACTTATACAAGAACTCTTATCTTATAACAAAGTAATCAATAGTAGTCTAACTAGCATGTCATTAATTTTGTATATCAAAACAAGTGGCAAAAAAAACAACAGCATCATTTTGATATGCTGAAGCAAAGAACTAGACATGTAAAAAATGAATATGTTTCTTTCATTTGGTTGTTGAACCAGCAAAATCTAAGCCATGCAAAACCACCACGAGTATACTCACTACTCGGTACTAGTATTTGACAATGGAGAAAATACCAGTGCCCTTGCAGTCTAGCTGACGATGCATCCAAATTTTCCGGGCAGGTCTTGGTTCCAGCACAAGGCAGCAGAGAGAATAGCCCTCTGGTAACATATAGGTAGAGAATCCCTCAGAATCCATTTTATTTCCCCTCTCTTAGTTCAGTGTTAGGTTCTAAAGTGTGATCAGTTTCTATATTGCTTTGCATCTCCAACAATTTCTGTTCTTCTTCTTGACTTTCTTGTGGCTCCGCAGCTTTCACAGGCTTAGGTTTGCTTGTAGACTGCTGATACATAACACCGCCCAGCATACAGACAAGAAGGCCAACTGTTCCCACAAAAGTAGAATGTTTATCCCAGATGACAAGGTTGATAACAACTGTTAGTAACTTGTTCACTATTCCAAGAACTGTAAAGCCTGTGGCAGAGATTGCTTTTCGGCAAGAGAACCCAAAAAAAGAGATTGAAAGTCCAAATAAGCATGATAACCCCACCGGCAGGATGACGCTAAAAGAATGCCATTCTGACTCATCAGAAATATCATGCTTTATCTTCTTCAGCTCGCCCATAACAAACAGCTCTAACGGAAAGAGTAGGAGAGCCTCAAGGTTGTTGTACAAGACTAGGCCCCATGTGTTCAAACCAATGGTCATAACCACATGTTTTATATAAACAAAATCAACGGACATGCTTACAAGGTAAGCTAAAGCCCAGGTGTAAGCCATTACTGTGAATTGATAATCTGTCATCACATAAATGACACTTCCACCAAAGATGGTGACAAGTGAGGCCCAAGTTTTGAGTGATGGCCATGGCTGATGCAGAAAGAGGGTCTCTCCAATTGCAACAAAGATGGGGACTACTGAGCGGAAGACGATGAATGTGTCTACATTGGCATGGAGTAGGAGCTCACTATTGGTGAAAAGGGAGAGATAAAAGATAATTGCAGCAGGTAGAAACCGCCACATGGTCATAAGGTCAAGAGGGTCATGTTCTAACCACTTCAGCTGTCCACAAACTAAAACACCAGCAGCACTGGTGAAATACTGCAGTGCAGTGAGTGCACCAGGATATGGAAATTTCATAACAGCCCATTTATTAATGATCGAGAGTAAAGACGCTGAAAGGCAGTACCCAGCAGCTACTCCATAGACGGATACTTGCTGACAAAAGATACTGTACCATGTAACTTGAACTTCAGGCACAGAAGATCCATTCACATTTGCATTCTTGTTCACCTCGCTAGATTTTGGGTTTTCAACGTCACCAGACATCTGAAAAGAAATTCAAACAAGTTCGCTTTGAGAAGCATTCAACATATGACATCAATGAAACTCATTCCATGTTCAGGATATGACACCAAAGTACCAAACAATTTTTTTTTATCAAGTAGTCACTTATTCAGACAAATTGTATACAGTACTCAAGAAGTTCCATTTAAACTCTTAAAACAAAGCAGTGATGTAAAAATAGAGATAATTAAGTAAAACCATCAATGCATCAAAAATTACACATGAAAACAGCCTCCAGAAAATTAAGAAATCAATGAGTTCACAGCTGAAATGAAGATATCATTAATGAAAAAATAATAGTAAAATATGGGCAAGAATTTTGGTTGTGCAGTAAGCAAACAGTAAACATCTCTAATTCAGCAAATAAGCTAAAGTACTGAGCGAATTTTGGTAAAAACTCCCTCCATTTTATGATCTTGCAATTCAAGATTGAATTTCACAGATCAGTGTATGATCCCAAATTTGACAAGCTTGCGAATGTAGTGTCAAATTTAACAATTTTTTTGCACACTTAGCTTGCATGACAGAGTGCGTATCACAGTAAGTGTCAAATTTCTTATAACCTTTGGATTATCAGAAAACTATCATGCAAGGGTCATTACTCCAGTACAGAGACTACAGACATATATCAAGCTCATCATTAATAATGAACGCTTAGAAGGTGGGACTACTCGTATTCGGCTTCTTCCCAGCGAATCCGATGTCAATGGCGATTGAGATTCAAAAATTTCCCCTCCATTGCCAAAGCCAGCCCAATTCCTCCCATAACAAGATTAAGGTATACGCCGTAATGAAATTTGGTATCTTTCAGCTTATTTTTTTTGCAAACGGAACGCATTTGAAGGACATTTACAACTTCATTCATCATTTGTTTTTAGGTTTAGCAAAAAGGAAGAGAAGTTGATGATTATATGACTACCCACCGACATAATCTTCTAAAATAACAAGAAAGCTATAGATTTGCGGGGCATGCAATTTCTTCAAAACTAAATTAGGTAACAATTAACATTTAATTACAAAGCAAATTTCTGGAATCGACTAATTCGAATGGTGAAAGCATAATGAAGTAAATAGTTCAGAAATCAAATGAAACCTTAAAATTACATAAAAATGAAACATTGGCCCTAAAATTAATCAACAAAACTAATAAATTTCATACTACTAATTACAAGATTGAAATTGTTCCTAAACTTTAACTCTGATCTACCACTATATAAACTCATTGTTATTAGTGCTGAATCTGAAAATTAAATTGAGGTAGACAGTGTAATAATGCAAATTGATATGATAAGATTTAAGCAATGAATGAAAGTAGCGATAAATTACCTGGTGAATTCAATTTCTGGAAATCTGAAAATGCCCTAATCAATAAAATTCTGGATTTGGGGAAAAAAAATAGTAGGGTAGTAGGAAGTAGGAATGATGCGTTTGCTACTTGCTCCTTTTGCTTGTGTTATACTTTGATTACTGTTTTTCCTTTTTTTTAATTGGAACAAATTAAGCTGAAAACTAATTAAAAATGGGGGATTTTGTTTATTTTAATCATGAGCGTGTCTGGGTGAGCAATTTTATGTGGTGTTCAGCAATTTAAATTTAAATCATTTCTCCTTTTATTACTCCCCATCCTAAAATGGAGCACGAAGTATTCACTTCTATTTTGCGTCGTTTAATCGTTTTAAATTTTTATATTCCAAAACTACAACAAATCTAAGTATCTTACCATATTTCACATAACTATTTAACAAGTCGAATATATTAGTGAGAATTTGGTGTCAATGTTTTCAAAGAATTGGGCTCTTCAATTAAGGTGAATGGAGTATTATACTGGTATGTGATTAGTTGTAAACCTTGTAGTTAGTTGTTTCACATTGACCTCTAATCACCACAAATTATATATAATCATGCTAGATATTGTTATATTTAAAGGTGACTATATATGTGTGTGCCAACTTATGTCTCGTGCTTAACTAAATCATGCCTAAAATAGGCTAAGAAAAAATGTATCGTGTTGGTTATGTGTGGGTCTTTTAGAAGTGATTCATGTATGACCTCACACACGTGTCGTGCAAAACCATATTTGTATTTTGTTGAAATGGTAAAAAATAATTATAAAATTGGGCTGGTATTTGACTTGTCATGCTCGTGCCAAACTTTAAATATGTGAAACCTTTTGGTCCACCATAGTATATACGTAGTATATAGTAGTGTGCTAAATTTATTACAAGTCAGTTCATTTTCATGTCATGCCTAACCGACTTTTGTTTCAGGCTTATCGCTCGACTAATATTCATTTTTATTTTGATTCATTATAAGGTTTTGTTTTTTTTTTTTTTTTGAAACACATTATTAGGTTAAAGTTGAAATCAAAGCTCTTGTCAAAAAAAAAAAAAAAAAAAAAAAAGTCAAAACTCCATAGGTCCAAAGAGTAAGAGGCAAAGAAAACTTTCCCAAAATTTTGAAAGCACACTCCTTGGCTCCTTGCATTAATTTTCCCGCTCATTAAACTCTTCCTCTTCCACCTTTCTCTCTCCTCAAAAATCTCTTCAAACTTCAAAAATTCTCACTCTAAACAATTCAAACACAACATTTCTCCAGTTAACTCCCTCTCAAACCCCCACAAAATCATTTCCCCCAATTTCTAGGGTTTCTAATTCGGAACCCTTAATTCATAATTATGCACATCAATGAGATCTGCTTAGAAGGGTTCAAATCCTACGCTACTAGAACTGTAATTCCTGGGTTTGACCCCTTCTTTAACGCAATCACAGGGCTCAATGGGTCTGGGAAATCGAACATTCTAGACTCCATTTGCTTTGTTCTAGGTATTACGAATTTGCAGCAAGTTCGTGCTTCTAATCTTCAAGAATTGGTATACAAGCAAGGCCAGGCAGGAATTACTAAAGCTACGGTTTCGATTATCTTCGATAACTCGGATCGTAGTCGGAGCCCTTTAGGGTATGAGGATTGTGCTGAGATTACTGTTACTCGTCAGGTTTGTATGCTTCAATTTTATATATTGTTTTTCTTAGATTTTACTAATTGGGTGTATTTTTTTATGGTTTGTTTTGTAGAATTGAGTGAAGTTATTGTTTTTTGAATTGCTAAGATTACAGTTTTCATTTCGAAAAATTTAAATTTTGCAGTAATTGTCTTTACATGTATATTGAGAAATAGCACAACTGTACAAATACAAAATTGGGTTTTTAATTGTGCTAATATTCACAATTCACACTTGAAATGGTTCATTGTATTTGTAAACTGTTCAAAGATAGTTTGGTGGAGTGTGATCACTTTCCCGGATTATATCCTTTTCTAAAAGTTTTGGTTTTTAGCCCGGTTTTAAGTTAAGTTGTGGTTTGTTTTAGTTCAAGCATTGGTGGTTGATTCTTGGCACTCTAATATGGGTATGAACACTTTGACATTTTATAATCTAGCCAAGTCTAACACTTGTACACATCGCATGACCAATATGAGCTCCTGAGTCCAAGTAGCATCGATAGTGAGACTCGTTTGCTAGGTAAAGACAATGCAGTAAGTTTGATATAAACGCTCTAATGTATACAATTCTTTCAATTTTTTCATCTACCAATATGTCCTATTTATTCTGGTGGCCTTTTTTTTTTTTTTTTTGGGTATCAATAATCAGTCTGAACCTAGCTTTCTAGTAATTTATCAACCTTTTTTTCGTCTGCTCATAAGAGTCATAATGTCATGAGCTATTAAGTTTGTTTTTGGAAATCGAAAGTACAAGGAGCTATATGCTTATGGTCAATTTTTGCAGATTGTGGTTGGCGGAAGGAACAAATATCTGATTAATGGGCACCTTGCCCAACCTAGCAGGGTACAAAACCTCTTCCATTCAGTGCAGCTCAATGTGAATAATCCACACTTTCTTATTATGCAAGGGCGTATTACAAAAGTTTTAAACATGAAGCCTCCTGAAATATTGTCTATGCTTGAAGAGGCTGCTGGGACGAGGATGTATGAAAATAAGAAAGATTCTGCTTTGAAAACACTTGAAAAAAAGCAAAGTAAAGTTGATGAGATTGATAAGCTTCTTGATCAGGAAATCTTACCTGCTTTGGAAAAGTTGAGGAAAGAAAGAATGCAGTACATGCAGTGGGCTAATGGGAATGCAGAGTTAGATAGGCTTAAAAGGTTTTGCATTGCTTATGAGTATGTGCAAGCAGAGAAGATTAAAGATGGTGCAGTCCATGAAGTGGAACAAATAAAGACTGATATTGCCGAAATTGATACCAATGCATCTAGGATGAAGTCCGAGCTTCAAGAATTGGATGCCAAAGTGTCAGAGTTAACAGCTGAGAAGGAAGCAAGTATGGGTGGTGAAATTAAAACTTTGCAAGAGAAAGTGTATTCTTTAGCTCAGGATCTTGTAAAGGAGACTTCTGTCCTGAAAAATAAGGAAGATACTCTCAAAGGTGAACAAAAGAATGCTGATAAGGTAGGTGTTTTTGTCTCCAAACGTGTTTGGTCGTGTATCCTGTAACAATTATTTGATAAAATTCACATTTGCTTAATCTTGCAAGGTTGCTAAAAACATAGAAGAACTTAAACAGTCTGTGGAAGAGAGGGCTGCTGCTGTAAAAAATGCTGAAGATGGTGCAGCTGATCTTAAACAAAAAGCTCAGGAACTCTCTAAAGAGTTAGATGACAGTGAAAAAGAATACCAGGTACAATATCAGTTTTGATCAACATCGTGATCATTTGCTTACTTGAATGTTTGTTTACAACCATTTTTGTAAATCATGTAAAAGGGTACTGAATGGTTTTGAACAGGGTGTGCTGGCTGGTAAGAGCAGTCAAGATGAAGAGAAATGCTTGGAGGATCAATTAGCAGATGCTAAAGTAGCGGTAGGAAATGTAGAAATAGAGGTGAAGCAGCTGAAAACTCAAATAACCCATGGTGAGAAGGAGTTAGTAGAGAAAACTAATCAGTTAAAGTCAAAGCGCAATGAGGCTACTGCTGTAGAAAACGAATTGAATACTAGGAAAAAGGAAGTCGAAGCTGTTAGAAAGTCATTGGATTCTCTCCCTTTTAAAGAAGATCAAAATAGTCGCATGGAAGCTCTGCAGCAGGTTAGTATCATAATGATTATTACTAGATTGTTATTCTATCTCTCTAGTATTTTTTCGCCCTCATCTTCTTTAAAAACCTTCAATTATCAGGAACGTGCAGCTGAATTGGAGGAAGTACAGAAACTGAAAGATAAAATAAGAGTTCTTCAAGGACAGTTGTCAAATGTTGATTTCACCTACCGGGATCCTACCAAGAATTTTGAGAGGTCAAAGGTTAAAGGTGTTGTGGCAAAGCTCATCAAAATAAAAGATGGGTCAACAATGACAGCTCTGGAGGTACTTGATGCAATTTTTACAGTTTTTTTCTTCCGCCTTTTAAAAATTTATGTTTGCTACTTGGATGGTGTTTTCTTGCATTATGTACTTTATCTTTCTAATTACAGTTTTGTAATTCAGGTTGTGGCTGGTGGTAGGTTATTTAATGTTGTAGTTGACACAGAAACCACTGGTAAACAACTTTTGCAAAATGGTGATCTTCGAAGAAGAGTCACTATTATTCCTCTGAACAAAATTCAAGCTCATGTCATTGCTCCCGATAAACAGCGAGCTGCTTCTAATCTGGTTTGTTTCTACACTCTTAATGCTAGGTCATATCTATTTCTAACAATTTGCTCTTGTAGTGGTTCTTATATTCTAAATTTTCAGGTAGGAAAGGAAAATGCAAAACTGGCACTTTCTTTGGTGGAATATGACGAGGAGTTAAAGGTACTTGTCTATGTTTCTGTTGTTACCTAATCTCATGTAATTTATAATTTAATTGCTTGTTATCTATTGCTTATTATATCCAATATAGGCTAAAAAAGAAGCAGCTTTAAAATAAAATACTAGTAGTACAACTATTCTGTAATTTTGTTAAGCATCTTTTGTGTTTGCACTAAGAATTATCCACTTCAAACATATCAAAGTATAATCTTTGAAGTTGCTTCTGACTCTATATGTCAAAATATGATGAATTTCACAGAGGGCCATGGAGTACGTTTTTGGATCCACCTTTGTGTGCAAGACCAGGGAAGCTGCTGTAAAGGTTAGTTCATATGCAATATACATCAGAGTCAAATTTGCGACATGGACGTTTAAATATGTACATGATGTTAGTTGGTCTTTGGAATAATTTCATGAATTGCAGCATTAAATTCAGTGGCATGTTGGAGGAACTAACTGTTATATGTTGAATGCCAACTTCTTGTGTCTTGAACTGTGACAGCTTTGTACAGAAGCTAATTTTGTGCTTCCAACTTTACACTAATATAATGTTGAACTCATGGTGACAGGTTGCCTTCAATAAAGATGGAAACATTGATGTCAGGGAGCCATGTGTCACTCTTGAAGGCGACATATTTCAGCCAAGTGGCCTCCTGACTGGCGGTAGTCGTAGGTAATAGCTACTCTTTCAACTTCCATTATTTCAAGTTAATACAATAGCGGCAAAATTTCCTGGAACCCTCCATGGAAATATACTGTTGGCATACCAAAACTAGGTAGCAGATTTTGAGTTTCTTTTTTATGTTGTCAGGGGCGGTGGTGAATTGCTAGGACGTCTTTGCGCTTTGGCCGATGCTGAGACAGACCTTTCTACTCACCAGAAGAGATTATCTGAAATTGAAGTGGAGGTTAGTATCCACTTGGAGGATGGAAAGTATTTAGTTGTTTCTTGTTTGGAGTTGCTGTTGTAGGGATCTGAGTATAAATACTCTGATGTGCTGATGCTGAACAGTTATACTGTTTAACTCCTTTAAAGTTGATTTGCTGTTTGATTTCATTGCAATATCTACATATATATTTTCTTGCTCAATTTTGTTATTGCTTAATGTGGTTATGCATCATTGTACCACGTTTTGGTAAAGTCTGGCACAGAGTATGTTCCAAATTCAATTTGTGATTTAGATGCTTAGAAGTCATTGATTTAGAATATTATGCTCCTTTAGAGAAAAAAAAAAAAAAAATCTACTGAGGCCTTATTGAGCTGAAGTTGATTTGCCAGTGGATATATGGACGGACTTTTCCTTTTTAATTGCAAATTTTAAGCTTGGTTATCTAGAAATATTTATTCCAGCTTTGGTTATGTATCCTCATCCTTGGTAATATACGGATGGCAGAATATTAATGAACTTTCTTGGTGGCCAATGAGATTCTGAAACCCTTTTTATTTATTTGTCTGATGGGTTGTTAGTAGTTCTAAGAAGGTTCTGACTTAGATCTGTGTCACTTCTCTAAACAGGAGTCTGATGAGTTGATCTTGCTTCCTCTCAATATTTCTGAAAGCTTTACTGCTACTTTTGTAGATTGAAAAATAGCTTAATTGTGGTAGTATTGCTTTCTGTTTATTATTTTATGCATAGGCTCAGAAAATTAACAAGTATCTTAATTTTGCAGATTTCTCAGCTCCTTCCCCTACAGAAGAAGTTTAACGACCTTAACAACCAGTTGAAACTGAAAGAATATGAGCTTGAATTATTCAAGGGCCGTGCTGAGCAAAATGAGCATCATAAGGTTGTATTGCTTCCTCTTTATTTTTTCATGATTTGTAAATTATGTGCATTGCTACTTTATTTACTGTACATGGATGAGAGGACCATAGCTGGGATTCCTTATCTAATGTTGATCTTTTCTTATTTTAAATTCAATGCAGCTTGGAGAATTGTTGAAGAAGATTGAGCAGGATCTGTCAGATGCAAAATCTACTTTGAAGGAGAAGCAAGCTGCTTATGAAAATTGTGTTAAGAAAGTGTCCACTCTTGAGAAATCAATTAAAGACTATGATAAAAGTAGGGGTGCCAGGCTCAAAGATTTAGAAAAGAAGATTAAAGCTCTTAAGAGCCAAATGCAATCATCATCCAAAGATCTCAAGGTATGTCATTTGGATAATGTGCTTGACCTGATTATTTAATAAATGTTGCACCTTGCAACAAGTCCTATCATGTTTAATGGGCTTCTTTTTATTTGTATGCTCTTTTCTTTTTCTCACTTTTCACTTTTTTTTCAACCGGTTATCTTTTTATGCTCTTTTCTCTTTCTCTTATGACGATTAATATTAACTGACCCCAAATCATTTTGGGACTATGGCTTTGTTGTTGTTTCATTTCCTTGTGTCATCTGATTCGGGCGTGTATTTTGTAGGGGCATGAAAATCAAAGAGAAAAATTAATAATGGAAATGGAAGCTGTAGCTGAAGAGCGCACTTCCCTTGAGAGCCAACTTGATTCTCTGCAGTCTCAAATCCAAAGTTTGGTCTCTGAAATCAATGAACAGAAAGTCAAGGTTACTCAGTTTTTGTATCTTCTGAATGCATGATTTTTAGTTAGTGCCCTTAGTGGTAACCTTTACAGCATTTTAACTTTTTATATTGTTTTTTCCCAGGTGGCCTCTATTAAGGAACATCATGACGAGGCTCTATCAAACCTTAATGCAGCTCGTTCAAAGTTGAAGGAATGCGACTCACAAATAAGCTGTATTCTGAAGGAGCAGCAAAAGCTCCAAAACAAAATAAGTGACGCAAGCCTTGAAAGGAAGAAGATGGAAAATGAGGTAATTTTGAGTTTATTTGCAAGTTTTATCAGTTTTAGTTGCGTTGGATGTATATTGTCGGTTTCCCTATCATTTCATGTGTCCCATGGTATATTTATTTGATGTTGTACTGTATGGCTCTTAAGGAATAACACTGTGAAAAGCAAAATTTTAAATCTATGCACAATCTTTAGCCAATAGTAGGTACCATACTGGGGATTTACGTTGTTGCATACTGTGCCTAATCTTTATGGTCTTTTCTATAATCTCTGATCTGGCAATAGCTATCTTTCATACATTAAGACCTTTTTGATGCCCCAAAATGCTGTGCCCTGCGTAATAATTTGTCATGCATAGGTGAGAAGGATGGA
This sequence comes from Chenopodium album, assembly GCF_948465745.1. Lineage (NCBI taxonomy): Eukaryota > Viridiplantae > Streptophyta > Magnoliopsida > Caryophyllales > Amaranthaceae > Chenopodium > Chenopodium album. The sequence continues at coordinate 1,942,805 of NC_137852.1, forward strand.
GGAGGAACAGAAAGAGTGCTCTTTGAAGGTTGACAGGTTAGTGGAAAAGCATTCCTGGATAGCATCTGAGAAGCAGCTTTTTGGTCGAAGCGGAAGTGACTATGATTTTGCATCTCGTGATCCTCGCAGAGCGAGGGAGGAATTAGAGAGACTGCAGGGTGAACAATCAAGGTAGAACATAATCTTCACATGTAATTCTTTTAGTTTGCATTTTTTATATGCATTTTAAAATTGGATATTTTTATTAGCTTTTTTGATGATGGATTTATGAGGGCAACATATTTGTAACTTCTTTTTCTTTCTCAGTCTAGAGAAAAGGGTAAACAAAAAGGTTATGGCAATGTTTGAGAAAGCAGAAGATGAATATAATGATTTGATATCCAAGAAGAACATTATTGAGGTTAGCTTTCATTATCACTTTACTGTGATGTCTCTTGCCAAATATTTTACTCACTTTATATGTCTTCTTGGACAGAATGACAAGGCCAAGATCAAGAAGGTCATTGAAGAGCTTGATGAGAAGAAAAAGGAGACTTTGAAAGTTACTTGGGTGAAAGTTAATAAGTGAGTCTCTATCTTCCATGCAATCTTATTTACTTCAGTTTTCCAGTGAAGTAGTTGCTATCTTTTGGGATTCTTGATGTGCTTAGTAGCCATCTTGTTTCATTTTCAGCGACTTTGGGTCCATCTTTTCTACATTATTGCCTGGGACTACAGCAAAGTTGGATCCTCCTGAAGGTTGCAGTTTTTTAGATGGCCTTGAGGTTCGTGTTGCATTTGGAGGAGTTTGGAAACAATCACTGTCTGAACTAAGTGGGGGTCAACGATCTCTGCTTGCATTATCTTTGATATTGGCTTTGCTTCTATTTAAACCTGCTCCGCTTTACATTCTTGATGAGGTAATTAAGTTATATTAAATCTTAGAGTTGATGTAAATAGACCTGATACTTTGTAAAAATGGCATCGTCATGTCATTTATAAATTTGTCAAATGGATCTTTTCAACTGTGTTTCTTATTTTTCTTATAAGTGTGCCATGGTTTGTGGATCTTGCTTTAGATAGTAGGTTAGGATGGCAAGGAGTTATATTGCATTGTTTGTTATATTAATTTGTATTAGTAGAGAGGGCCTAACACTGATTTCTGAATGTCCTCATGCTAGCTAGTTGTGTCAGTTGGTTCATGTTTCTGAGAATTCTGTCTCTGTTTAGTTGTTCTCCATTTTGATTTTTGCTTAGTAGATTGTCTTTAGTTTGATGCTAACTGGTTGATTTTGCCTGTAAACTTTCTTTTGAATTTTTGTTTTTGCATATTTGTTAGGTTGACGCAGCTCTTGATCTGAGCCATACACAAAATATTGGAAGGATGATTAAAACTCACTTCCCTCAGTCTCAGGTTGAACACTCTTCATCTTTTGCCTCGGTCTAAATTTACAGTACCTGAGAAAGATGTTACATTCTACTTTGTTTCTGTATACAGTTTGTGTGGTCTCCCTGATAGTTTATGCTCTAAAGTTTCCGATTGAGTTCTCCATAGGCCATGCTGTTTGATTGTGAATTTTGAATTTGGGTTTGATGTAAATTGATTTAGTATCTTCCTGACTTCTCTCAACAACTATGTGGTCTCTTATATCTCATTTATTTGAGTAGTGGTATTGGTACATAGCATTTGTAGTTCTGAAGCTGAAAATGGGTCCTTGCAATTACTTCATATAAAAGGAAAAAAAAATCCTGGTCAACTGTCTATATCAATCAAAAATAATTGGTTTGTTGTAGTTTGAATACACTTATTTCTGCGATTTTGTGCCATAAATTATGGTTGATATATATATCCGGGTTTTAAATTTATCTTATAGTCACAATTTACTTACTTGCTAAGGCTCCTATTTAAGATTGGTTTCTGATTCTGTTAGTGTGATGGGGGAAGGAAAAGCTGTCTATGTGACTGACATAGGTAGATTGTCCAGACTGCTAACCAGTGATCACCAATAACTCAATAAGTTTGAAGCGCAAATGTAGTACTTAGGATTACAGACCTGAAGATGGGTTCAATGTTAGCTAAAATTAGTTACATTCTAATATGCTAGTAGAGAGAGCCTCTCATAATGTATAGTGCTGTTTCGTAGGAGTGAGAATAAGTAACTGAATTTTAATTTTATACTAGTATTAGCAGCATGTAGATGATACTTCTTTTTCACAATGTCATTTAACTGATGCAATTCATAATATCATAGTGGACCTAAGTTTAAATTAGCAGTAAACAAAATGCCATTAATTACTGTCTTCTGCTTTCTTTACTGGTAAACAATTGAAGGTCCTATTCAGAATTTATCTTTTTTCCTGATATATTTCTTTTGGATTTTCTAGTTCATTGTGGTTTCTCTTAAAGAAGGGATGTTCAACAATGCAAATGTCATATTTCGCACCAAGTTTGTTGACGGAGTTTCCACTGTTCAGAGAACTGCCACAGCTAAGCAGAAGTGATTTTTCAATGTCCATAAATAGAGGTAACTCCTATGCTGTCATGCACCACTTGTCTCGTATGCTTCTTCATTTTCATGTTCTCATAAGTCTCACAACTATACTTGTGTATTGGTCTGTGTATGAGGACTGAAGTAAATTACCAGGACTGGGATGGGGTTATTTACTTTCTTTGGTAATTTTGTAGTGGGGTTCATTTCTATATTATGTCTTAGATCTAATTAGGTCCACCAAGAAACGCTTGGTCACATCCTCACAGGAGATGTGGCAATAATCTACTACCTTCATTTGCCAAAATGGTTACACTTGTTTTCATTCTCCCTAATGCACACATTTGAGTGATTTGACCATCAAATTCACTGGCGATGGTAACAATAATCTACAACCTCACAGGTGGATGTGACAATAACATTATTAAACATGAATGACAATATTTGGTGAGATTTCAAACTTTGACCTCATGTAACCATTTTTCATGAAATGGAGGCAGTATGAGGGAAAAGAGCCCATACCTTAAATCTACTCCTGGTCATGTTGTTGCTGTATCATCCAGGAGTATGTGTGGTATACAGTCTGGCTTAGAAAGAAGTTGGTATAGACAAATTTTGTCAAGGAGAACTAGTAGATCAATTTGGCTCTGAGATATTACCATGAATTCTTTTTTGCTTTGGTTGCTTGAGATTTGGCTCCCTCTGTCCATCATACAGACATGTTCTACAGATCATACATTCCTCTTGACCTGACATCACATTTTCTGTTTTCCAGGACTTGACAAAAATGGCTGCTTACCATTTAGATCAATCTGCCAGCATTACAGCATCCTGCACCTCCTATGGATTTGGTTTACATTTTCTGTATGTATTATGTATATATAAGTAGCCATTGGTAGCTTTTTTTGGCAGCCTTCATATTGTTGTCTTTGTACTTGTAGTTTAATTTAAGTACCACCTTCTTTCTATGTAATGTGTGATCAATTTCAATCATCTGTTGATTATTGATCACTGAGCTTGCACAGTACTGTTTTATGTTGCAAATGCAATTATCATTATAAGTACTCCAATTTTTAAGTTACATCAACTCTCATTATAAGCAATCCCTTGTGCTTTGTACTCTGTATTTATTTTTAGTTTACTGTAATTTTGTTTTTTCCGTTGAAATCCCTTTTTTTTTTTTTTTTTTTTTTTTTTTTTTTGTAAAAACTTCTTAGGAAGAGTGTTAGACCATTAATAAACTATCAAGTAATAAGATGCTTTGGCAAAAGGAGGTGCTCACCAATCTCACTAATCATTAGGGGTGATTTTTAACATATAAAAAAAATGTAAAAGAATGTACACAATTTTTGCTTTTCACCAACTTATCAATTCTTTGTTATTTTTAATACAATCTAGTAAATAGAGCAAGATAAGGAGTTTTTTTTTTTAGTATTTTTTTTATTTTTTTACCACAAAGGTAAGGAGATTGAAACATACAAAGAAATTATGATTTAAAACCAAAATGAAGCATAATATCAAAAATAATGTGAGAATAAATCTTATTTTAATTTTGGGTGAAAAGTTTATGAATAACATTCCTTTAAATAAAAATAACAAGTTTAGAAAAAACAACTAATCACTCGAGTGCATAATAGATTAATAGATCAACTTTTTATAAACTCTACCAATTCCCACCCAAAATTTTCACCCAGTTTACAAACCCCAATTTTTTCTTTTCTTTTTTTTTTTTTTTTTAAAAAAAAAAAAAAAAAAAAGGTGGGCTGTTACCAATCTTTCACTCACCAACCAAGGTGGGTTAGTGGGTTTGTTGACACATCAAAGTTGCCACTCTACAGTCTACAACAGTATTGTATTGTATTTCAATTCAAGTTTGGAGTTTTGTTAAAGTTTGCACCTCTTTCTCTTCATTTTTCCAATAGATTCGCCAAATATACTTTGTTGGATTACACTCAAAGCAGGGTAACCATGGCTTTACGATTGTTCGCTTCTAAGGCCGCCTCACGACTTGGGATCTCTGTTCTTCCCAGATCATTTGCTACTGGTATAAATCCTTCATCATTTTTTTCTCTTAATATTTTTATTGATTTACGTGTTTTTTTTATTTGAATTACTCCTTTGTTACATAAGATCTTATCTGGGTTTTTGATGAAATGCTGTATTCTTGATGTGTTTGGATTGAAGGGTTTTTGTTCTGAATCTTATTTTTGTATTAAGATTTGAATTTGTTTTGTTTGGGTTGTTGTTTTTATTTATTTATTTTTATTAATCATCATATGTGATTAGTTGGGTAGGATTATGATACCATTGGATTTGATTAAGATAAAATGTTGAATGTAAAAAAATAAAAATGAAAATTTGGAGTATATGATTTTGCAAATATGAGATGTAACTTTTGAGTTCTTAGGTTTATTTTGTTAAAGAATTGTCTCAGGTGAAATTGTCTAAAGTTTGTATTTTTGCTCAAAAAATGGCAGAATAATTAATGGGTTTCGTCGGGTCCTTAGATTTGGAGTTTGAAAGGGACGTTTACATTCACTTGTGCTTCTGTTGTGTAGTGTAATTGTGTAAAATACATTGTCTTATATTCCATTATTCATTATCATGTCATTTTCAATCCAAATTTTTGAAGCATATAACCTGTATATTGTTTTTGAATTTTCTTGGTTTATTTTATTGAAGAATATTTTTTAGTTGATAATTATGGTTAAATGCTAAACTATATCCAGTTTAATACTCCGTAATTGATAGTGTCGTTTTGTAAGGTGTAGTTATTGAGGCTGATATGATTTTCACATTACGTTGAAGGGAGCAGGAGTGTGCTTCTTTGTGACAGATTGCTTGGTTTGTCACTATTTGTTCTTGATGTCTGCCCTTTTTATCTTGCCGTGACAAATAGTTGTTCTATCTTGTTGCCTTGCACGGGGTGTAGAATATTTGTGCCATACTTAATTGAAAGAGAGAATATTTAAAAGGCATTCAGGGGTAGAGTGTTTGTTTGAAAGCCTCCTCTAACTTTTAGAATTTAACTCCACCTTATTGGCATCACTTAAAGTAATACTTTTGGGAGAAAAGAAAATCCTTTACTTCTATGTGGGTGATATGGTTAGAGCTTTTGCCTATGTGTTAAAGTTATTGTGCTGAATGTTTTCTTTTTACGAGATGGTACTTCTTACTATAAATGAGATCGTCCGTTTTGGTTGTTTTCTAGTTTATTTAAGTGAAAAACATATGAAGTTAAGGAGGGTGCAGGGGATCAGTAATAATTTGAAATCTTTCTTTTATGTAAGTACACTGTAAAGTCGATGATAAATTGTAATGCTGAAAACTGAAAACATGCTTTGGGGAATGTTCAGCAATTTTGATGATGCCTTACCAGAGCCTGTTTGGGCGATTGGATGGATCAATTTGTATACTTTTTCTCCTGCTTTGTAGCTTACTGTATAATTAACCAAGTTGTAGAGTGAATCTTATCATGAATTATCAACTCATAATTTTTTTTTTCGTATATAAGCTCTATGGTCCATAATTCTGTTGTTGTCAAGTTATGCACTTCCTATCAGTTGTTATGTTTGTGTATGCAAATTGTGTCATTTTTATTTTTAATGTTTTTTTTTTATTTCTTTCTTGCTTTAAGTTGCTTAATTAATCATCTCGTCTGTAGATATTTTGAAATACTTCCTATGCTTTGATGACAAACGCATCCTCAAACCTTCTGCGCCATATTTTTTTTAAACGGCTGTGGTGAAGAATGATGTTATTGGCCCATCGTATATAATTACATTTTTATTTCACCTGCAGTTGTTGGGGACTTGAAGTATACCGACTCTCACGAGTGGGTGAAAGTTGAGGGTAATTTAGCCACAGTAGGCGTAACAGATCACGCACAAGAACATTTGGGTGATGTCGTATATGTTGAGTTGCCAGAAGAGGGAGCTGCTGTCTCTAAGGGCGAGGCTTTTGGTGCAGTCGAGAGTGTGAAGGCATCTAGTGATGTTAATTCTCCTATATCCGGAAAAGTGACTGAAGTCAACAACGAGGTTGGCGACTCCCCTGGATTGGTCAACTCTAGCCCCTATGAGAAGGGATGGATCATTAAGGTTGAATTGAGCAATTCGGATGAGCTTAACTCCTTGATGGATGCAGACAAATACAGCAAGTTCTGCGAGGAAGAAGATGCCAAGCATTAAACTAGACCGCATCCAAGAATTGTTTTAAATGCTTGCTTTGCTTCGGAAACAACTATTATTGTTCTTGCTGTGATGAAGCTGCTAGGAAAAGAAGCTACACACCCCACCCCTGCCAGAAAAGTGAAAATAAGAAAAAGTTTGAACCTTTGCTCTTTATGTAGCTGAGATCTTTATTCTTTTCGCTAGTATTGGTGATCTCAAATGAATGGAATTTTTTGCAAGAACAATTGACCTTTGTGTTTTTAAAAGTATCAATTCACGAGTATTGAAAGTGGGGTTAAAATCATATTTTTGGGGCAGCATTTTAGCAATGTCATTTGAAATTGTGGTTGAATTGAACTTCGTGTGTGTGTGTGACCCAACTAAAGAGGTGGAATTTGAAATTTTTTGATTGAACACCATAATTTACCGACCAATATGTTGCTCTATTTGTCATTTTTTTTGTCTTCTCAATAAATTACTTGTTGATAATAGTGTCTTTATCTTCACTATACCAACCTATACTTTTTGCATATGCAAAAATGTAGACATTAATACAGATTCATATTGTAACTCTGGCGTTTGTTCCAGTTTTCTTCGTGAATAAGATTGGATGGTATTTGAATACCAGGTTTAAGAGTACTGGTTAAGCAAATTTGTTCACCTTCTTATGAAAACAGCACAACGCAAAAAAATAAGATCATGATTTATTATTTAACACAACGAACTAATTCAATGAAACTTGAGACAAAAAAAGTAAAATATTAATAATGGTAAAACTATTGTATAATAAAATTATCTAATTATTCTCCTAAAATACATATATAGTTGAGCAGGTGCAACTTTCTACTGTGTTTGCTGTTCAAATCTAGCTCACAAACCAAGTTCAGTCCGGCAAAAATAATACAGAGAGAAGAAAGATTGACGAGCCTGGAAAAAACATGGGCCTATAACTTTCCTGTATTGCTTCAGTTACCCCCCTTTAGTAATGGCAAAGCTCAAAGGTATAATTCACAATACTGTACAACTTGGAGCGACATTGTGCTCAAACATTCATTTGGTACACCACAATAGCACATATCCTGATCGAAAGCAGATCTCCCCAAAAAAGCAAAATGAGGAACTATTGAAACAAAATTGAGGCTTGCTGGTTGATTCTCAAAGTGATTGATGGTCATATGCACTGTCTCCAAATGCTTTCTCGTTCCTTCCAGAGATAATGAGCTCCACCGCTCAAGTATATTTTAAGATTTATGAAGCAAATAAGTGCAAGGAATTGGACTCTTGGCGTCAAAACTATTGATCTAGATTTACACGCCGCATTTTGCAGATGAGGTTGGCTGTTGGAAGGTCAAGCTGGGTGCTGGAATCTGACTTGATCAGATCTTTTAGTTGATCTTTAGGGACGGAAAGACATGTCTGAAATGTTGCAAGTGTTAGGGGAATTGGCACTGACAAAGCTGAAAGAACGTTTGCCAAATACTCTATATCAACTGAGAGCTGCTGAGCTCCACGAACAGTAATATATTGAATCCCTCTCAACTGTTCTATGTATATTGCAGCAGCACCCTCCGCAACCTTCAAAGTTTTAGGCATAACAAAGTATAAGCAGGCATCATATACAAATAAAGTAGGGAAAAAGTGAAGGTAGATGAATCAAGAATCAAAAACTTCAACAGATAACTGGAAAAGAAAAAGGTAAATTGATGTCACCTTAAACATCCATTCAGTAGCAAAAAACTGGGCATCATCTGCATTGGCATCATCACTGGAGATACCTTCTACAAGGGGCTCCAATTGCTGGGGCAACGTAAGGAGATACTCACCAATACTAGTGATATAGGATTGAGGGTATGAGCTAAAGCTTGGAAGAGGAAAAGCGCTAGTCTCCTCTGCAGATGCCCAGATTGGCATGCGTGACACATCACTGAGACGCTGTCGTACCTTTGATATCAGGACATCATATACAAGCTCATTAACAGTTTCTGCAAATGTGGCAACTCTCTGAGATGCAAGTGGAAGTGCATGGAACCGAGGGTCTTTAGACTGCACAACCATAAGAAGTAGTTTTCTAAAGTTAGTAAGTTTATTATACACCTTCAATAAGACAACATATATACAAAGATTCCCAAGGAAACAAAACAAATAATTTTATTAATACTAACACCTCAATATAGCCCCCTAAACAGAGGCAGAACATATAAACAGCCATGGATGAATTCATAGAATTTGTTAGTGATTCAACATTGGTTAAACACCCATTATCACAACAGCAGTTAAGATTCTCAAAAAGCTTTTCATATGTGATGACCTGATGCCCAAAGACCTCTCTTCATTTGCTACAATCTTTCTCCGTATTTGCCAAAGCAGCTTGACCTAAAAATCTACCTACTCCCTTGCCCCTTTGTAATATATTTCACATCATTTCATACAAAATTAATATTTAAGACACCATTCAAACAGAGATTCGTCAGACGACTAATAAGTTTAATTACAATCTTAAACAACCCCCCTTCAGCTGCTCTATTCCTGGACCAATTTTACAGTAAACTCATAAACAACCCCTCTATTAGCACTTTCCTTAGACTACAAAATACAAGAGCATATATTGAGTTGAAAAAAAGAGATGAAACCAAATGATTTGTACTTGCCTGTTCTAAAAGACCAACTAGCTTTCGAGCCTTTTCAGGAGCATCAACTAAACGTACAGAAGCCATATCTAGAGCAGCTCTTTCATCTAAATTCACATTTGCATAATCATTGTCAATGGATAATTGTCTCTGATTTGGGTCCACAGAGAATGCTGTTGCAGGAAGACTTGTACTTAATCTAGAAAGAGTAGCTCTCAGTGAAGCTTCAAAGACCGAGGATCTGCTCGTTAAACAATCAGCAACAGTAAGAATCTGCAAGGCCCCTTGTACCATGGACCATTCTTCCTCGTTTGAAATTAGGTCGGCTTTACGAGCATTATGTGTTCCTTCCTTCTTGTCCAATCCAGAATCTTTCTTTGCAATGTCAAATGTATTATCAACTCCACATACTGCTCTTAATGATTTTAGTGTCTCGTTAAGCATAGTAATGTACTGCAACATAATGTCATCCAAGGCCACAATTAGCTCATCTGCCTCAGAACCACCAGTAAAATTTATACACCTCTCAACTGCAGCTTCAAGAAGCAAAATGACTTGAGGAATAGACTCCTCCATCCTCCTAACAGTTTCACTCAGTTCTATTCCTTGAGCACCTACTCCACGAGCAACAGCTCCTCTAAGATCTAACTTCCCAATCTCAGAAGAAAGGATGGCACGCTCCATTTGCCCATATCTATCACACAAAGATTTAAAAATCAATTAAGATTATGAAGCATCAAAGTAACAATTTGCAAATTAATCAAAGGAAATTGGCATGCACTACTGAGCTACAGCTCAATCAATGGGCAAAAACAGTTGAAAGCAAGATCATAATGAGTTTATTTTAAGTTCAAAGCCTTCAACTTACTTCTTTTTAAATGTCTCAAAAGGAGAGTAAATTGCTTTCATTGTATCAAGTAATACTTGCATTGCAGATTCTGAAAAGAGATGTTGGATATTTCTTGCAAAAGTGCTTGTCATGTTATGCAGTTCGATCATTGCATCAAGATGCTTGCTGTGAATCTTTCCTTTAGGCATATCACCAGATAACAAATCCAATGTTCCTGTAGATGTGAATTAGAGAACAAACTTTGTTATTTTAGCTGATCTATAAATCTGAAGCACCAACATCGGGCTAGCTGTAAAATCTACAGTTTAAAAAGTCACCTTAATCAGAATGATTCACATGACAGTTAGAATGCTAGTAAAGCAAAGAGCAATTATAGCTATCTCACAGAAAACTACCCCAATGCTAATTGTAAGCATGAGAGGGAAATTCTTTCTAATCGATGCTCCATAAAGACTCCCTAAGTTTGGACATAGTCCTCAGCCCTCTTTTCATAATCCAATACAACTTTATTGGCTAACAATGGCAGTTTCTAAACAACACAGGACCTATTTATGAAAGACATGTATCTGATACATGGGGCACACTAAAATGCAATTTATCTCTCCTCACTAATTGAAAAGGGTAACTAATTGCATCACACGAATAACACACCAGAGCAAAAATCTATCAACTTGGCACAATAAGATGCAATTTATCTCACCTTACAAAATAATACTGGGCAGCTGACTGTTTTGAATAAACAGCACATCAAAATTAAAATCTATCACAAATAAAGTCATGATTTTCTGTCCTGCCATTATACCCAAAGGTCAAAACTTAAAACTGTCAGTATTTTTAGAGTAGGAACTCCACTTACCAGATAAGTCATAACCTACACATAGACATGACAAAAAAAAAAAGAGGAATTTGGAGGTGTTATGATCCTGCACCTTTTCTATTATTACTTCCATCCAAAAAGAAAACAAATTTTCTACAGCTAGTACGCCACACTGTCAAATTTCATTGTTTTCAAGAACGCAAATAGAAATATCTTATGAATAATTATAGTTTTATAAAGTAGATATAATATCAAAAGACCTGTTATAATACTTTCTAAATTCATAATTTCATTATATTTGATGTTAGAAGGGGAAAGGGAAAAAATTGCCAAAGTATGCCCTTAAAAATAGATGAATGTAAAAATGCCAAAAGACCTTATTTTATGCAACAATGAACATATAAAATAAAGATTTTGGGATGTTTAACATTCAACCTTTAGCTAATGCTTTTGTTTCAAGAACAGCATCTCCAGTTGCAAGATTGATGCGGGAAATGAAGCTTGAATTAACAGCCAACATTGTCTCAATTAACAGCTTTGGTACCAGTGTTGTATAATCATCGGGAAAGGCAATTGCGCACCTGCAAAATAACATGTGAATAACTTCTATGAAGCAAAATAATTGACAAGCCAAAATAATAAAAACAAAATTCACAAAGGGTGCCTGCTAAAAATCAGCTTTAGCATTGGACAGAATTAAGAGATGAAGTGTTGAAGTTTAGGAAGAAGATGAAGAATGACTGCTAATATTTGGAAAACAGCAATAATAGAAGACAGTTACAAACATCCTAGAGGCTTGTTCTCTCCAAGAAGGTAAAAGAAACTACAACAAAATCTTAATAATATACAGCATGCTTTTCCTCCCTATAATCTGCTCTATTAATAGAGCTTCTACCTTAAGTAACTAGTAACTTCCTATCTTATTAGTAAAGTCACTAATAACTCAATTATTATGCTACTACATAAAGTACCCTCCCCGTAGATCGATGCTTAGCATTGCTTGATCTTCATCAATCTTATTCTCAGAAACTTAAAGATGTAGCCATAAGCAGCTGGAGAAAAATAATATTGGAGAGTAAATTTTTTTAAATAATAATAACTCTAAGATTCATATGAATGCATGGAAAACTTCACAAAAGAAGGCAAAAGTAGCAAAAAATTTGGCCTTGCATGTTTTTTAGGGGAAAAGCAACTGAGAAAGAGACGCAACAAGAAAATTGTGATTTTTACCATTTCCATTCTTGCTCAAGATAAAGTTGCAGCTCATCGTAAAAGCTTGGCAACCATTTGGAGAAAGAAAGGCCTGAATGAATTGATTGGAAGTCATTACTAGCTAGCCTTTGCCCATCATTTTTTTCAGTTGCCAACTTATTGTTTCGCTGCCTGGATTCGAATTCATCCCAAAGTTTTTTTATGGATTTGAGGTAAACCTTTGTATAGTACACTTCTAGGGACTGGAATCTACCAATTCGCACAAGAATTCCTCGCATCTCCTGAGCAACCTCAATCTGTATAGCAAGAACAAATGAGTTTATGAGACACAAGGAGCATAATAGGAGCAGACAATGCAAAACACATAAATACATTACTTTGCGATTTGACAGGGCATCTGTCAATCGAGGCTGCACCATCGCGTCTAGTCTATCCTCTAAGACCTCAAGTTGCTTCCTCACATTAGCAAATTCAGCAACCTAAAAGCATAGCACCAAAAAAAAAAAAAAAAAAAAAAAAAAAAAATCAAAATTCTTAAGGCCAGCATGACTAAAACATATCTACGACTAGTAGGAAGCAGCTAAACATCATACCTCCCCTACTGCAGACAGGCAATGCCTCATGCTGGCTAATGTTTCAGCAGCCCGTGAAAGATCACCACTCGCGAAAACATCCTCCACAGTTGAGCTCAATTGGGTCAACCCAGCAGCATCCTATATAGCACACCAAACTTGCCTTGTTAGGACTTGTCCTCTTCTCAGACACATCAACTAGATCATAAAGTACAAAGATTAGAAAAAAAAAAAAAAAAAAAAAAAAAATTATATATAACCTGCAATGTCTTGTATGCAGCTTCCATCCTATGTTTGACAGTGTCAACTTTTGCAAGAGCTGCAATAGAGTCAGCAGCAGAGCCTTCAGCCTGAAGAGAGTTAAGGCCAAAAAAAAAGAGCTCTCATTGAGCAACAATTCTATGAAAGAAAGAGAGACACACGTAGTCAAAGCCTTTAAGTAAATAGCAAGATCAATACGATCAAACCCAAAAAAAATAAACTCATCAACTCAAACATTATTTGACATTTCATAGTAGAGATGATCAGCTTACTTTCAATAGTGCATATAATTCTCAAGATTATACGTTGAAGTGAGCAAGACTTGGCAATAAAACCCTCTACAGGGACAAACAAAAGTTACTTTGCAGCTAATAACTAAGCTGGACTGTATTACACTATTAGGGAATGAACAGCTTCCCAAAATTATTACAGAAACTACTTTTTGGTTGGTTAACTTATAAAGTATAAATCAAGGCAATCTAACAAGGCTTTATATACCCTCTAATTTGGTAAAGAGAATTGTTAAAGAAACAGAGGTAGTTTCTAATATAAAAGTCCCAAACTATTCCTTTCAATTCAATGGTAATAGATAAACTTATTACCCTCAAATTCGGGCAACTACAACAACAAAAGGGCCACTATAAACAAAATTATTATGCGATAGAATAGAGCCGTCAATTCGGGTATTCAAGTCGGGTTTCGGTCGGGTCAAATTAGGTCTCGGGTTAAATCAGGATGAGGTTATGTCGGGTCAATCTAGCTTCAGATCACGTTCAGGTTCAGGTTGGGTCAATTTCAGTTCAAGTTATAACGAGTCGTTCACCTTTTCGAATATAGGTCGGGTTCAATTCGAGTTAAAATCAAATCGGGTTCAATTTCAGGTTCGGGTTGTGTTGAGTCGGGTTTGGATGGGTTAACAAGATGGTACATTCGGGTTCGGGTTAGTATTGAGTCAGGTTCTGGTTCAAGTTCAATTCTAATAAATATCGATGTGGCCAAGTTGAACTATATAATTACGCCTTCCATAATTTGATCAAGCATCATCAAGATTAATTAAACCTATATACGAGTAATAGAGAACAAAAGTTATATAAGTCGAACAAAAGATTTTATTAAATCGGATTGAGTGTTTACAGAAATATACCAGTAGCTGAATAAAAGGTAAATAAAATTTTATTAAGCCTTCCATGACTCGGGTTCATGTTTTAATTGGATGAGGTACTAGTTCAGGATCGGATTGTTTTCGAGTCGGATTTAATCGGTTGACGGTTACTATCAAGTCAGGGGGAGGTTCGAGTACAGGTCATAAAGTAATGGATCAAATGGGTTTTCAATTAAGATCAAGTCAGGTTCAAGTCAGGTTACAGATCACTAGTTTCACCCCATTGTTCAGGTTCAGATCTTTGTCGTTTAAGGTCGGGTTCTCGGGTCGGGTTAGTTTTTGACAGCTCTAGCTATACTCCACACTTTTTGAGGAAATTTTGAGTTTTGGGGCTCGGTGGCAAAAAGTGTTGAGACCCTAGGGGATATAAATCAGGATCATATAATGCCGTTTGAAACCATATATGATCATTATATGTTGTCATAAACGTACGTGGTAGGCTTGATTTTACGAAATCAATGCAAGTTGTGAACGGGTAAAATGACTGTTTAAGGGCATATTGGATGGTTTCATCGAGCCAGGAGGGTATTAAGGACCATGGTAAACATCTTGGCAATTTTTATTTCCGGGCGAAAAAAGGTCAAAAAATTACAAAATTGAAGACTACAATCCAAGCTTTTTGAGGAAATTTTGAGGTTTAGGGACTCGGTAGCGAAAAGCCTTGAGACCCTAAGGGATACTTCTCGAGGTCATATAATGCCGTTTGAAACCATATATGATCATTATATGTTGTCGTAAACATCCGTGTTAGGCATGAGTTTACGAAATCGGTACAAGTTGCGAGCATGTAAAATGACCGTTTCAAGACATATTGGATGGTTCATCGACCCAATTGGATTCCCGGAGGGTATTAGGAATCATACTAAACATCTCGGCAATTTTTATTTCCGGGCGAAAAAAGTCAAAAAATTACAAAATCGAAGGCTATAATCCACGCTTTTTGAGGAAATTTTGAGGTTTCAGGGCCCAATGGCGATAAGTGTTGAAACCCTAGGGGATATATCTCGAGGTCATATAATGCTGTTTAAAACCATATATGATCATTATATGTTGTCATAAACTCGTCCGTGGTAGACTTGAGTTTACGAAATCACTACAAGTTGTGATTGGGTAAAATGACCGTTTAAGGGCATATTGGATGGTTCCACTGACCCAATTGGAATCCCGGAGGGAATTAGGGATCATGGTAAACATCTCGGCAATATTTATTTCCGAGCGAAAAAAGGTCAAAAAATTACAAAATTGAAGGCTATAATCCACGCTCTTTGATGAAATTTAAAGATTTCGGGGCTCGGTGGCGAAAAGCCTTGAGACCCTTATGGGTACATCTCAGGGTCATATAATGTCGTTTGAAAACATATATGATCATCATATGTCGTCATAAATGTCCGTGGTAGACTTAAATTTACGAAATCACACTACAAGTTGTGAACGGGTAAAATGACCGTTTAAGGGCATATTGGACAGTTCCACCGACCCAATTGAACTCCTGGAGGGTATTAGGGACCATGGTAAACATCTCGGCAATTTTTATTTCTTGGCGAAAAATGGTTAAAAAATTGAAGAATATAATAATCCACGCTTTTTTAGGAAATTTTGAGGTTTCGAGCCCGGTGGTGAAAAGTGTCGAGACCCTAGGGTATATATCTCGGGGTCAAATAATGCCGTTTGAAACCATAAATGATCATTATATCTTGTCATAAACGTACGTGATAGGCTTGAGTTTACGAAATCAGTGCAAGTTGTGAACGAGTAAAATGATCGTTTAAGGGCATATTGGATGGTTCCACCGATCCAATTTGACTCGCAAAGGATATAAGGACCATGGTAAACATCTCGGCAATTTTTATTTCTGGGATAAAAAAAAAGTCAAAAAATCACAAAATTAAAGGTTATAATCCACGCTTGTTTAGGAAATTTTGAGGTTTCAGCTGGTGGCGAACAGTCTTGAGACCCTAAGGGATACATTTCAGGGTCATATAATGTCGTTTGAAACCACATATGATCATTATATGTTGTTATAAACGTCCGTGGTAGGCTTGAGTTTACGAAATCATTGCAAGTTGTGAACAGGTAAAATGACCGCTTAAGGGCATATTGGATGGTTCCACCGAACCAATTGTACTCCCGAAGGATAATAGGGACCATGGTAAACATCTTGGTAATTTTTAGTTCCGGGCAAAACAAGGTCAAAAAATTACAAAATTGAAGGCTATAATCCACGCTTTTTGAGGAAATTTTGAGGTTTCAAGGCACGGTGACGAAAAGCCTTGAAACCCTAATGGATACATCTCGGGATCATATAATGCCGTTTGAAACCATAAATGATCATTATATGTTGTCATAAACATCCGTGGTAGGCTTGATTTTACGAAATCACTTCGAGTTGTGAACGGGTAAAATGACCGTTTAAGGGCATATTGGATGGTTCCATCGACCCAATTCAACTCTTGGAGGGTATAAAGGACCATGGTAAACATCTCGTCAATTTTTATTTACGGGCGAAAAAAAGGTCAAAAAATTATAAAATTGAAGGCTATAATCCACGCTTTTTGAGGAAATTTTGAGGTTTCGGGGCACGGTGGCGAAAAGCCTTGAAACCCTAAGGAATATATCTCGGGGTCATATAATGCCGTTTGAACCATATATGATCATTATATGTTGTCATAAACGTCTGTGGTAGGCTTGAGTTTACGAATTCACTACAAGTTGTGGTCGCGTGAAATGACCGTATAAGGGCATATTGGATTGTTCCATTGACCCAATTGTACTCCTGGAGGGTATTAGGGACCATGGTAAGCATCTTGGCAATTTTTAGTTCCGAGCGAAAGGTAAAAAAATTACAAAATTGAAGGCTATAATCCATGCTTTTGTGAGGAAATTTTGAGGTTTCGGGGCCCTATGGCGAATAGCCTTGAGACCTTAAGGGATACATCTCGAGGTCATATAAATTCGTTTGAAATCACATATGATCATTATATGTTGTCATAAACGTCCGTGGTAGGCTTGATTTTACGAAATCATTCAAGATGTGAACAGGTAAAATGACCGTTTAAGGGCATATTGGATGGTTCTACCGACCCAATTGGACTCTTGGAGGGTATTAGGGACCATGGTAAAGATCTCGGCAATTTTTATTTTCCGGGCGAACAAGGGTCAAAAAAAATTACAAAATTGAAGGCTATAATCCACGCTTCTTAAGGAAATTTTGAGGTTTTAGGCCCGGTGGTGAAAAGTGGCGAAATTGAAGGCTATAATCCACCCCATTGTTCGAGTACAGGCTGGGTTAAGATCATTGTCGGTTAAGGTCGGGTGGGTCAATTTTTTACAGCTTTAGGGTCATAGTACTTTTCTCCACCGGGCCCCGAAACCTCAAAAATTCCTCAAAAACTGTGGATTACATAGCCTTCAATTTTGTAGTTTTTTGACTTTTTTTTCGTCCGGAAATAAAAATTGCCGAGATGTTTACCATGGTCCCTAATACCCTCCGAGATTTTAACTGGGTAAGTGGAAACATCCAATTTGCCTTTAAATGGTCATTTTACCCGTTTTCGTACATGCCTTTTGTATTGGCTATAAGCTTTCATATATGGGTCCACACAATATTATATGATCCTAGGATTCATCCCGTAGTGTTCTATGAAATTCCAACACCAGCTCCCGACACCTCCTAAATCGCTCCGATTTCGTGTGTATTATACTGATAGAGTCAGTTCCATAATTCCTAGATTTAGTCAAAGGTACTAACTTCAAAACCTTCCGACCTAAACCCAGCTTAGCAAGCTGTTGTTTAAGGATCTAAAAAAAAGAATTCTAACATCTAGTACATGCTATAACAAACTGAAATCCTCAGTTACCAAAATTTGTTTGCCAAAGTATAGTTTCACTTTCACAATTATAAGATAAAATTGCTGGTTAAATTGGACCAAAAGACAATACCAGCCTATCAGGAAATAAACTAAACCTCTTGATTCTTTCAAAGAAGGGGCACTTGCATTAAATTGTGGACAGTAGCCCTTATTTCTTCATTTATTAACAGTCTATACTATGTTTTTTTGATAGATTACTGCACTTCCATTAAGTTTTTAGTCACCGCAATTGTGTGCCTTATGGAAGCTGTCAAGCATTAGTTTATCAGTGTAGATTCTGTAATACAATGGCGAACCTTAGTTTGGGCTGGGAGTGTCCCAACCTCCCTTGATTTCCTTGGGTCACTAGATATACAATATATAGATTGGTCAAAGTCTAAATTATGCATCAAAATATTGCTCTTGCATAGTAATTATATGTTCAATTTTTGTACTAGAGGTTTAGAAAGTGTAGCTGTTGTTTATCTATGAACTATGATGGCAACTTCACTTACATGAATTCATACCTTACATTTCAACTGTATGGCTTTGTAAGTGGAAATACAAGGCACATATCTCATAACTACAACACTATATAGATTTCTAATTTCACCTTCATTCAAATGGTTTCACAAGAGCAACAACTATTCGACACGATCCGTAAAAGCCCTAGGCCTAGCTAATTGCACTATTGCAAACTATGTCTAGCACAAATTCATCTCAATTTTCACCATTACTAGTTGGATCAAGTAATGCTTCACTCTCATATTATCAAAAATACAACAAAATACTAAGTATACTAAATTTGACAGCATTGATTCCAATTTCACAATTCCGTAATAAATTGTCACTAATTAATATATGCAGTAACATAAAATTTCAATCATATAGCCTCAAATTTCTTGATTAACAAACAATATCAAACCAAATAAATCAAATAAAATCAAACCTGCTTGATCTTGGTTAGGATGGTGGAGATAGAAGAGCGGAGAGAAACGGCGTCGTCGCGAATACGGATGACGTCACGAGTGGCGCGTGGGACGCGGAGAATGGAGGCAGAACTTTGTTCTTCAAGAGAAGCGGAGATCTCTTCAGACATCAACTGAAGCTTCATTTCCAGATCTGCTAAGTGATTCTCCAACACATCTTGCGGATGACGCGCTTTCACGGCGTTGTTTATCCATTTTTTGGCGTCGAATTTCTCGTCGGAAAATGCTCCCAAATCTACCATCATTTTTCCAGAATTTTGATGAATTGATCGATTGATTGATGAATTGAGAGAATGATCAAGAAATGAGGAAATGTAGGTTGGTGAAGGAGTGTGAGTTCATCTGAATCAGAGGTTTTTGAGCTGGTTAAAAATGGAGGTTTTGAAGATGAAATTCACCGGAGTAACAGGAGAATGATGGAGGAGATCTAACCATTTTAGTTTTTGGTAAGAAACGAAAAGGAAAAGAACTTTAGTTTGAGAAAACTAGAAACGGCCCAAGTCGCACGGAACGGGGAGTCGGGGGACTAGTCCATGTGGTTGTCGAATGGTTACGTAGTTTAGAGTGTTGAGTACGGCTAAATGGCTAACATAGTACTAACATCTAAGCGATCTAGTTATGAACTTAAGGTGTAATGAAGTAAGGATTTGGGTATGTTCTATTTACCTTATTTTCACATATTTTAGGTGTAATTTGTTCAGTTTAGGATTAATAAGTTCTAATAAGAGTTATCCTAGTATAAATTACAACTAAAATAAATTATAATAAACCAATTGGTAGCCATTGAAAGCTCACAAAAATTTGTAGGAATTTAAGTATGCGTTTGAATTTTTGTCATGTGGTTGTGTCACTTCTGCTATAGCTTTAGTTCGGTCAAATGTATACAACTCAGTGTTCAATTGTGCTATAATTCCTAGTGCAATCTATGTCATGGCATCTATTTATAGATCAATTCTCTTCTTTAGGAAGCTTGATTACTCGGATTGTCTATGTATGTATATCTTGATTTGTTTTCATTAAGGCATTGATTTGTTTCTAAGAAGGTAGACTTGTAAAGGATTGTTTTCATTAAGGCTTTGATCTGTTTCTAAGAAGGTTAGACTTGTAAAGGATAATGATGACTATATCAACATTATCATTATTAGTTATTGTTTATAGTCTGTATTAATTGTGTAATCCCTCAATTTACTTCTTTAGGTTGATAATTATAAAAGATATCCTTAACTCTTAGCTAATGTACTTGATCAAATATTCAAATGTTTCTAGTCGTATTCTATTGCTTACTCATGTATAAGTACTAGAATCACATCAATATAATTTAAGATCATCAAAATTTTCTTTCTCATAACTTTATCTGACCAAGTAATTATTACTCGATTGCTTTCGAGGCAAAGAGACAACAATTATCTACGCAACTAAGACAAATATATTATACAAGAGTGAAAATGCTTATGGTAGCCAAAATTTGGAAAATAAAGTCCAAACATGTGTACCTTATTAATCCTCTACATTATCCCAAAAATAACTTACTTTGTGGCTCTGCTTCTACATCGCTTCCAAGTACAAAACTTACAACAAAACCCCA
Source organism: Chenopodium album (assembly GCF_948465745.1). NCBI lineage: Eukaryota > Viridiplantae > Streptophyta > Magnoliopsida > Caryophyllales > Amaranthaceae > Chenopodium > Chenopodium album. The sequence goes on from NC_137852.1 coordinate 1,963,368, forward strand.
TAATCCGAAGAATAACAATCAACCCAACTAACCCAAAATATTGAAGTATTCTCCAACACACAATAAAGAGTGAAGATTGAAAAAAACCATGAGCAATGATTCCTTAGACAAGCTAGTCATCTTCTTAGCCAAAAGAGATGGCATAGACAAATTAGTCAAGACATACCAATATGTCTCCAAGTTAGCCCATTGGCACCTCGAGGCAACGCAGCCCGAGTTGGCCCAACGGTTCAAACTATGGGAGGTGGCTGCGGGCATGAGTCGGAAGGCCTTTCGGAGTGGCCGGTCTTTGACAGGGCTCAACGCCATCCGGAGGAACCCAGGTCCAACCCGTGGGCTGCAGACCTTGGCCGTGCTAGGGAATGCAGGGGAGATGGTTTACTTCTTTTTCGACCACTTTACTTGGTTGTCAAGGCTTGGAGTGTTGGATGCAAAGTTGGCTAAGAAAATGAGCTTCATTTCAGCCTTTGGTGAGTCAGTTGGTTATGTTTTTTTCATAATATCAGACTTCATTCTCATGCATGAAGGGTTGAAGAAGGAAAAGCTGCTACTTAAGGGTTTGGATGAGGGTGAAAAGAAGGAAGAGGAGGTGAAGGAAGGGGTGGGGAAAATAAGGGGGGATCGAGTGATGAGGTTGATGGCGGTGGCTGCGAATGTGGCGGACTTGATCATTGCAGTGGCGGAGATTGAGCCAAACCCGTTTTGCTGTCATGCTGTGACGTTGGGGATTAGTGGTCTTGTTTCTGCATGGGCTGGTTGGTATAGAAATTGGCCTTCTTAAAGAATGTAGAGGTTTTACTTTTTTTGGGTTTACATGTAATTATTGAGACAGTTTTTAATGTTTTAAAGACTCTAATGCTACAAAAATTGCAAATACTCCATTAAATGTTATGTGCAACTTTGGGGTATTATTTATAAGATATAAAATATTCCAAAGTTGCACAAAACATTTAACAGAAGTAGTAAAATACTGCAATGAGTGCATGAGTTTTTCATATTGGTGTCTAGCGCTTTACAACTGTTCTGGACATGGTTGTGAACTTGTTTTTGGTTAAGTGATTGAACATTTCAAAAGGTTAATTTCTCAATGTAACGAATGCAAGAAAGATTGAGTGAAAACAGTAATATACCCAATATGTTTTCAGGATTCAGGACCTCAGAACCTTTGTTCTGTTTCTATCGCTCACAAAGAGACTGCTACCAAATCATTAAAGATAGGCACTAGGCAGTAACCATTTTTTAGGAAAGGAAGCAGTGGTTCGAGACCACAGAATAATACGAAGTATTTCTATAGCTGGGGAAAGTTGTATGATATTATTGATACGAATATACAGACTACAGAGTTGTAGGAAGCACTAGAAAACAATTGCTCCAAATGTATAGTCTTCATCATAAATGTAACCCAGGACACTAACTAGGAAAACATGACAAGAAATCCAATGTGAACCTAACCTACTATGAACGACGAGAGAGGACTCACTTGCTGTGCCTCATTTTGAAGTCGCGTTATCTTTGAATACAAGCTCAGACGCGTTAACAGGAGGTGATAAAGATGGCATTGTAGCTATTGTGTTCAGATTATTTCCACCTGGTACCTTGGCAGGGTAAACTTCAGTTATTTCTTCACTCCTCTCATTTAAATAGACGACATCCTGCATGGTGAGCTGATGATATTCAACAACCTCACGTAAGAAGCGATTCTCACGAGCATAAAAAGAATTCTCTTGAGCCAACCGAGCCTTTTCTGCCAAAAGAGATTCCAATTGGAGTCGTATCTGAAATGTAAATCCAAGAGTCAGATAATCTGACTGATAATCATGTAGAAAATACCTTAATTGAATGGTTCTAAGTTCAGAAGTGTACCAATTCATCATCTTCTGGGTTGTCTCCATTCTCCAAACTCTCTCGAAGAATCCTGTTTTCTTCCTCTAGCTGAGCACACCGCTCCTTGGCAAATGCAAGGTCAGCTTTGAAAGTTTTTAGCTCTCTAAGGAGCAGCTTTGTTTTGGCAGCCATGGCCATAGCAACCTGAAATGCACCAAGAAAAGTATCCATCAGAACTAGTCCATAAACGTGAGAAATCCATCAAGAACCAAAGGATAGAAGATATGACACATGATTTGACTTCAAGTTTTAGTACTAAATATAAGATTTGAGACCAAACTTATAGAGCATATATATATAGTAAGTAGAGTCTATAAAAGCCTTCTGCCCTTCTTTTTTAAAACCCAAGGGTAAATGATATCCAATAAGAAATGAGAAGTAAAGTGCAACAGTTAAGAGAGCTCTAGAGAGACAGACCATAGAAAATCCCTTAGTATTAATTATAATATGACCAGTGATCAAAAAGTGGCCACCTTACGTCGCGAGATGCCTGCAATTGGATGTTCAATTCAGTTTGAGCTACCGAGGGCATTTGGTTCTGCGTTCCAGATGGCTCCTTTACAAGTCCAGAATCTGTGGGCTGTTGGTTGAAGTCAGGGGCTGATTTTTTTCTGGCGTACCTCCGATTTCGAGTGTCCTGGATAATGTCTGCAGTGCGGTTCTCCACAATATTAAGTCCTTCCTGGACATTAAAGCAGTACATACATCAGTATTATTACTGCTCAACATATACAATTGCAAGCAACATGCAATAATGAGTCTATGATGATACCTTCCTTAACTCTTACACAGCTCCTCAAATTAATTTTTTCAGCTATGTTTGCTAAGTGAACCTTCCAGAAGAGCAAAGCATAGATTGGGGGGGGTGGGGGGGGGCTTGTGATTTTCTACTTATGTAAATTGGTTTATTAAACAGGAAACCAATTTTAGGCTATACAAGAGGATCATATTCTTATACACCAATAAGAACGAACTACTCTAGGGAAAGTATATACTAACAAGTTAATCAGCTATCATTTGGACTTTTGGTGCCTCAAAAAAGACAGAGTAGAAAGGGTAAAAAGTGTGTTCTTAAATCCATAAAGGTTGTTGGGGGGCAAGCAAACAATATCAGTCTTTTTAATTGCCTCCCTAGTTCTATCTTCAATATAATCCTAATAGATTCAGGGAGTACTTGTAACACAAAGAGATGTTCTGATTATGTGATAAGTACATTCTGCAGTTCAGCTTCAAGATTTTTGTTAACAGCATACAGCTCAAGTTGTAAGCAGAATCAGGTTCCTCACATAAACATCTAGAGTTTGATGGTGCAGAGGGTTTCTTCAAGTGACACACCCACTACAACCATTCAGTAATGGACTTAACAGTAACCAGTTACTGGTTTACTACCAATCCACCATCAGGACCTGGCATCAGTTAATTTCCATTAAACCTGTGTTCTTTGAGTGTTTTTAAATATCTACAATTATGTGCAGTGAAGCTTCTCTCATGGTAGCTGACTAGCTTCAGTTAATAGCAAATCTTTTCACTTTTATAACTCCTTAAATTACTTCATCCAAAAAGACACACATATTAGATAGCTATGGGCCATAAATGGACCTTTCATAACACTCTACGGCAAAAATTACTCATAAAAAGATTTTTTCAGAGAATCCAATTATGTAAACTTAATGAATTTCCACAGCATACTGGGATTTGCATTATGGCACAAGAAGCTCTCCTCAAGGATTTGATCTATTAGGATAATATCCGACATAAAAACAATAGGTGTCTGAGCCACACGAGAATTGGTAAAAAGCCTAAACATAGCACCAAATGGAGCAAATTCACAGCTCAGTGTTTTATAATTTTACCATTATGAATTAATTACACAAGCTTACCTCTAAGGCATTGCCAAGATAATTAAACGAAGAAGCAATAGCACCAATTCCCTTCCGTAATACAGCTTTGTCTGGTTTTTTGCGGCCCTGCTCAGGTTGAAATTGGCGGCCATCCTGCAATCAGATAACTCATATAATGAAAGTACTATCAGAATGGTATATCAATACAGCAGTGAACATCAAACAAAAACAGAATTTAAAACGTCTTGCACCTGACCATTTAAAATAAGATTCGAGACTAAGCAACAAATTACTCTTTTATAGGTATTTATATTACATATACTCCATACAAATCTTTTCTATCTTGCTTCTTTCTCTCACAGGTTAAACTATCATTCTAGGATAACTGTCCTCCTCTAGTCATCTCGTGTGCATTTACACAGGATTATTGCTTCGTGGAGAGAAAGTGGTTAGAAGGGTTGTGGGAGAAGACTAGAAGAAACTTTAAGAACAAGATGTTTACCGTGGTCCAGTCCACTATTTTAACAAGACTTTCTCACCTGCTGTCCAAAAGCAGCATTATCTTCATACCGACGAGCTGTCCTAGGGGCTTCAGCTTGTTCAGGTGGAACATCATCATCAAGGACCGCTTTAGCCTTCCGAGCCACTGAGCCCCAGAAACCTTGAAACTCGTTCAAGTTTCTCATTGACACAATACTCAAACAAGTGCTTCTGCATCAACCAACAGTCAAATGCCATGATGTGCGTAATACAACAAAATCAGAGGTACAATGAAATATCTCTAAACCACAATACCCAATTCTGAATGCCAGTATCCCATTGTAATACGCGATCTCAGTACATGTAGGTTTGTTCAGTCAGGCTATCATACTCTGCACCAGTATGAGTTGATCATACATAGTACATAGTACATAGTACCACACTTGAGCCGATAGCGGGTTTTGCAAGATTTAAGCTTTGTATACTCCTAATTATATTTCTTTAATCCCACTATACTAACATAGTAAAACACCATTCATTAAATAATCTATCATTCATTAAATTTTGATTCAATAGCAATCATTTTCGGTTATACTAACTCCATAATTTTAAACTCCGCATCATAGAAACATCAAATAAGACAAATCCTGTGAAATGATGCAGTAGTCTAAATTAGGGTTCCCATCTGATAAAACCCAGATAATTAAATTAAAATAAAATTTAAAAAATCAGCATCAAATCAACATGTTCACTTACTTCTCTCAAAATACTATCGAAAGTTCAAATTAGGTTCAATCATGTTTAAATATGATAAAATTCGCCCAAAAATGTACAAATTAAAAAGTTTAAATTGAAAAAATCGCTAAAAATTAAATTGGGGACACTGAAAATGAAAATTACCTGAAATCAGAAAATTGAATTGAAGTCAATGATATATGAATAGGGGTTTATGTTCTTCAGAGATGAGATCTCGAGCTTCGTCAAAGTCTGGATTAATTTGTGAAGAGCGACGAATTCGTGAAGTTCGCCGATAAGACAAAGGGAGGAAGATGAGTCTTACGGGTTGTCGGTGTCAATGAATCAGCGAAGTGTTAGCAACATTTTACATTTTTATTAGTCTTCCTTAACCCGGATTTAGTTATCGTTAAACTCGATTAGTTTACACATGTTAATGCTTCTAAAATGACTTAATTTTAGGAAGTGTATCATTTACATGATTAGGTTTTGGTTAAATTTTTTTGGTTATGCATTAACTCAATTACTTTAACCTAATTTCAATCATATACTTCGCAATAAGCTAAATGAATTAGGGTGACAATTGACAAGTTATGCAATAGTAATGTTGGGCACAAAGTAGTAATAACAATTTAAACATCTTTGTAGCAATGAAGCTGAATGAATTGTTGTGCGTGTATCAAATTTTCTAATTGCTAGCTAAAGTTTGTAAAACAAAAAAAAAATACCTAAATGTAGCAGACCTATAGCACAGGGCCCTTGTCTTACAAAATCAAAACTTTAAACATTGTTTCAAATAACTCATTTGTTTTGTACAAATAATGTGAAATTTATTATTTCTTTCACACTATTATGCATCTTAGATTATATACCTATGGGCTTTCGAATTAAAAAAATAAAAAAGTTAGTGATACAATTGAAAATGTTAATAAGGTAAGTAAAGATGTTATAACTTATAAGCATATAAGAACGATTACTTTTTGACAAGCAACACTTTCTAGCAATAAAGTACCTTAGCTTTGGTCTATGTATGTATCATATATCTTTTTGGTAGCTAAAGTTTGTCAACAAAAAAAAAAAATTGCTTAATTGAAGTGCGCAATTGCACAGGGCCCTTATCTTAAACAATCTAAAATTAAAACATTTTTTAGAAATCCCATTTGTCTTGGGCAAATAACAACACTATAATACTTTTTCTCACACTATTTTGAATCTTAGATTTCATACCTATAAGTTTTTGTCTAAGAAAAAAGTTATTGCTACAAATCCTACAATACTAATTGAAGTTGATATGTTAAGCTAAGTAAAGATGTAATAAGCAAATTACAAGGATTACTTCTTTGAGCATTTTGTTCCATGAGATAGAAAATTATCTTCGAGTTAAATAGTTTTCATACTAATTATGTAATTAAAATTTGACAATCAATCAAATTACTTAGGGATTTTTGTTAGGACTATGTTGTAAATTGCTAAGTAATACACTAGTTTAAACCTAATTAACATGTTATGAACGAAAATCAAACTAGACCCAAACGAAACTCAACCCCAACTCCAAATAATTAATGTATCACAACGTAATCCGAACCGATTATGATCCTACTCGAGCCCTAAAAGCATGTTATCGCGTCACTAACCAACTTTTTAAACATGCCACATGTATGTCACCTATGGGTTGTCATCGTTCACGGTAGCACACGTCGTCAAATCTTCATTCTTTCCCACACTATAAAACTCGAAAAAGGAGAGAGAAATTCCAGAATTCTTCCCAAAATCAGAGAAATGAAAGTGAAAGTGAATGTAAAAGTAAAATCGAAGATGAAAGAAAAAAATTCCGCCATTGTTGTGCAACATGCAATTCTCTCTCTTCTCATTCTACTACTGGTACCTTCTTCCTATGCTCGATCAACCATTGATGAACCTTACGATGTTCGTCAGCATCTTTCTACTGTAACTAGGTTTGATCTCTATTTTTATTTTATTTTATATTGCATAGGTGTTTTCAATTTCTAATTTGGGGATTAATAAACCCTAATTTTGACTTTTGGGTGGTTTTGATTGAAAATGTGGTTTTAATTTGGGATGCAGATATGGAGCTGTGAAAGATATTGTGGATAATGAAATTGTACCTTCTAATAAAACTGATGATTGTACACCTGTTCATATAAATCTTGTGGTAATCTCTTCTTCTAGTTTTCAATTCATTATACATGTATAGAAATGGAGACATTTTGTATGAATATATTGTTTATGAAATTTGATTGAAGTAAAGATTACATATTTACATTGTTGTATGCCAGAACTTATAATTTTGTTGTGTAGAGAGTCATGTAGTGAATTGATGTAGACGGTATTTGACCTCATGTCTTAGTACCACTTAAGACTTTACCAAATATCCATAAGACCATAAGTTATAATTTATCCAAAATTATAAACTTGCTTCTTAAATGTTGAATGAATTATGTGTGTTAGTAATAGTAAGAGCTCAATTTTTTGTGGTGTGGCATAGTTGATATGTGTGCAAATTTTTGGTATAGTTAGTTGTGATTGTGGGGGTTTCCAACTTTCCATGTTTTTTTTTGGGTGTCAAAGTTTTGACATGTATGACTTTTTGTGCTGGGTTTTATTCTCATTCAGCTAAGTTATTGCCATTTGAAGTTTTTGCAGCTTTGGGATTTTTGCTGTGGTTTTTTTTCCCCCCTTCTTTTTCTGTTAATAATGTTTCTATCTATCTAAGCCTATAAATAATTAAGGGTAATTAAGTTTGAATTTACCAAAAGATTGTATACCTGATTCCTGTAAATGCTGACTGATGTGTTTATTAATTATTACATATATTTTATGGCCAAGGTCATAGTGTTGATGGAATATTGGAATGTGACGGACTGCACGTCATCGGATTGTAAAAGTTTTGGTTGGTTTAAAATTGATGTTTACTTTCTACCTATTTGACTCTTGTGCTACTGTCTTGGCCTGAATAATGCTTAGTGTACCAATCAGGTTCCAAAGTAATGCATGTGTTTGATATGCAAGGTACTTGGGTATGGCATGTCATTTTGAGATGTGAAACTTTGCTTGGTTCATAATTTCTGTTGGGCTGGGCTTCAATCCAAGTGTATGCAATTTGGATGAACTTGGAATGTCCCTTGTTTTGACGGGTTTTTTCAATCGAATTCTTGTACTCATTAGCTTTTTCTTACTCATGTTTGTTAGCTGCAAAGATATTTACAGTGTATTTGTCATTTGTTCAAAACTAATCTACATCAAATTCATAGGCGAGGCATGGAACAAGAGCCCCTACTAAGAAACGAATTAGGGAAATGGATAGGCTAGCCTCCTCACTGCAAGCACTTATAGCAAATGCAAAAGAACGCAAATTATCTTTGGATAATGTTCCTGCTTGGCTATTTGAATGGACATCTCCATGGAAGGGAAAGGTAACAGGTGGCGAATTGATTGTCAAGGGAGAAGAAGAACTCTATGATCTTGGAATCAGGATTCGAGAAAAATATCCAAATCTATTAAATGATGATTACCATCCTGACGTGTATACAATAAAAGCAACTCAGGTAGTGACTTGGTCCTTTTCAACTTTAGATCACCTTTTTTTAAATCCTTTTGATGTTGGATGACAGATACTGTTATTACTACATTTCAGTGCTTATCTGTCTTCTTTCTGATATGCCATCCCATCTCTTAACAAGGGCTTATTATGCTAGTTCTGTTATTTTCTACTAAACGGTTTAGGTTCCTCGGGCATCTGCTAGTGCTGTGGCTTTTTCAATGGGGCTTTTCAGTGAGAGAGGAAGCCTTGGGCCAGGAAAACAACGAGCTTTTGCTGTTAGTACTGAAAGTCGTGCTAGTGATTTATTGCTGAGGTTTTTTGATACCTGCCAAAGCTATAAGGTGGGTATTTAAAGCATAATTGATTGGTCGTTATTACTTTGGAAGATGTTATTTTGTGTTGAACATACATGGACGTTTTTTTAGTTACCTCAAAAAAGGTTTTTCTCAGTTTGTTTCTCAAATTGGCTTGATTTACTTGTCTTAGCATGTCACTTACATATTTGTCCTCATCACCTAATGATTCAGCATGGCAACTATCTTGAGTATACTAAATATGCAATCCTTGTAAATAGAAGCCATATTTTAATTTTTTTATACTCTACATAAGTTTTTTTGTTTCTTGAAGTAGGGTTTTTCTTACCATGTTCTTTATTGAATGCATGTGTGTTTTTCCATGCTGGTATATCTTTTACCATGTATATTTTCAATTCTCATATGTTGTTCTTACAAAGTTCCCATAGCATTCATATTGATGGTACTTGGCCTGTGGACGTCTTGAAATCTTGTAATATGATCACTTCTGGTTTGTGTGCTTAAAATTGTTGTTTGTTTTCACCTTACTCCACTTTCTTCCTCTCCACATGGCTGTAGAACTACAGGAAAAATGAGGAGCCTGCTGTTGAGAAGATAAAGGAGCCTATTTTTAATGATATCACTCATGCCTTAATCAGACGCTATGGATTAAATTTCACCAGACAAGATATATCTTCTCTCTGGTTTTTATGCAAGCAGGTGTGTGTTCATGCAAAATCACGATTTATCAGATGTACAGTAGATATCTGTTTTTCTAATTATGTGACATATTGCTTTTGTTATGGCAGGAAGCATCATTGCTAGACATAACTAATCAAGCTTGTGGTCTTTTTAATCCAACTGAGGTACATGGACTTGTAGTTCTCCCTTTGTTGCTATTGCTTCATTTTCTATGGTTTTTTTCTTATGAATGATCCATTGAGTATTAGAACTATAAGTGGCACCAAAAAGGATTAGACCCACATACATCTACATATACATTTTGCTGACATTGTGAGAAGGTATATGCTAATGTTGTTGTGCTTTCCTTTTTTAGCAACTTAACCTGTGCTGTATGAATGCAGATTTACCATCTGCATGTAAACTTTAGTAGAGCTCTTCTATACTCCCTCTTTCTTTCTTTCTTTCTTTTTTTTTTTTTTTTTTTTTTTTTTTTTTTAAAAAAAAAATATCTTGATATCTAGTCCTTTGTGCATGAATTAAGGATAGCTGCATTTAGTTTATTTCATTCTCTAATTAATACTTTTCCTAATCAAATAAAATGATTAATTCTAGACCTTCCTTTTCTTACTTGCTTCTCTTGGGAATTGAATAAGCTCTCTTTCCTTTTCTGTTCAAGGTGCGAAAGGTTGGAGTAAAGTAGTTATGGCTTTCATTATAACTAATTAAAGGAGAGCTTTTTTTTTTCCCCCCTGAATTAGTACCCTTAAATATATACACTATCTAGCAGGGCAGCAAATAAAATATCCTAATGCATTATATAATGATTTGGACGGAATTATTTAATTATTTTTATAATGTTTTGTTATTTGCAGCTTGCTCTGCTGGAGTGGACAGATGATCTGGAGGCCTTTGTGTTGAAAGGATATGGAAAATCTGTGAACTACCACATGGGATTGCCTTTGCTTAAAGATGTAGTTGAGTCCATGGAGCTTGCTATCAAGGCTAATGAAGGTACATAATTTTATTTTGGTTTGTATTTTTTTTTTTTTTTTTTGGTTGCATCCTCTTCTGGAGTAATATAGGTATTGAGTAATAAATTAATTGTCACAAAGCTTGAAGAAGAAGTCAGTCAGTTTGTTAGAAGGGAAATCCTATGAATAGAGCTAATAAGAAAAAAAAATTATGTTGAATATTGATTAAGTATCTTGATTTTAGCTTAGTTAAGCTAATTTGGGAGAGAATCCACTTCTCGAAAGTGGGAATATCATTTGTAAGTGGTGTAATTCAGTTTACTAATCAATTAAACTCCTCCTCTTAAATTTATTCTTGCATTTAGTTGTTAAATGCAGTCCAAACCTATGGTAATTCGTAGCAATTTTCACTGCTTAATATGTTCAACGAAAATTAGTGAAGTTTCTTTCCCCAATGATGGATTATGCTTTTTTTTTTTTTTTCTTTTTTTTTTTTGTGTGTGTGTGTGTGTGTGTGTGGGCGGTTACTTCTGAGTTCTGAGTGGTGCAATATTGTCTAATTCTTAGAGTCAACAACGTTGAACTTTTAGCCTTAATTAATGTTGATTTTATCTCAATTGTACATTTTCTTTGTGATTTTCAGACGTAATGTTCAAATTCACTTTGTTATGCCTGTTTGTGTCGTGTCACTGCTTCAAACATTCTCTCTCCAATGCCTGTAACCTAAAATGTTGCTACTTACCCGAAAATTGTCTTGAGGCTTTAGTTTAGCCATTTTTGGAGAGGTTGAGAAATCAGGAACTTTTGATGGGTCTAATGTACAAAGTTAAAACTTCTACGACAACCTGTTTGTTAATCTGAGTGGTGGGAATGGTTCCCTTGGACCTTAAGGGGATAATGAACTTGTAGAGCTGACATTTCCATGTCCTTATTAGATGGAATCTTGCTTGTGTGATAGTGTATGTTCATATTTTCTACGTATGGTATTGTTGATATTTTAGATTCTTACTCTAGCCTCACTTATATGCTCAAACTTGTCATGCAGAAGCTCTGCCCAGTGGGAGTTATGAGAAGGCAAGGCTTCGATTTGCTCACGCCGAGACTGTGGTTCCATTCTCATGTCTTCTTGGTCTCTTTCTTCAAGGATCTGGTGAGGATAGAATCTTAAGATCTTGTTGCCCTGCTCCCTACCTTTTACCTCTAGAAATATATTTCTGTGATTATATTGGTGGTGGACTGGTGGTCTTACTTGGTGTTATTCTTTGAATAATTCACAGAATATAATCTCATTCTTAAGGAAAAACCGTTGGAGCTCCCTCCTATGCCTCCCAAAAGGCGAACTTGGAGGGGTAGTGTCGTGGCTCCATTTGCTGGGAACAACATGCTTGTACTTTACAGTTGTCCTGCCAGAAAGAGCAAGTATTTTGTTCATGTACTGCATAATGAGCATCCAGTACCTTTACCGGTAAGCTTCAGTTAGCTGTGGCTAAAGTATACATTGGGTTGCACATTGTAGGATATTAGCCAAATAAGGATTTGTTCAGCATTTGCAAAATAGGGGGAATGAAATGACTTTGTTCTCTTTCTGTCTTTAAAGCTATGCATGCACTATTGCCACTTTTTGTCTATATAATACTAAAAACTAATTTATGTGCAGCCAAGCCTATAGAAAACACAATTGCTGCTCAATAGAGGGTGTATTTTTATTTTTTATTTTTTCCTACTCAAAACTTTCTGGTGTTGCACCTCCAAACATTTTGGCTCCAGAACAATGCAGCTCCTCTTGTATCCCCGTCTTTATGTTGCCTTTTTTTATTGGGTCCCTTTTCATTTGCTACATCGTCAATTCGTCATATGGTATGTTGGTCCTCTCATCTTTTTCTGCAGTTTATCCACACACCCACCCACTTTTCTCTCTACTATTTTAATTAATTTATTTATTTATTTTAATTATTTTCTCCTTAAGAGCCTTGTACAACCTTTAGACTGTAGTAAATAGGAATGGAGGGGGAGTGCATAATTGCTTCATGGTTCTATTAAACTGTAGACTGTAATTCTGGGCTTCCGTCTTGCTTATCTTCTGATTTCTCTGTATTTTAGTTATTTTTGTTAACATTTGATACTGTTGACTTGTTTGAACAGGGCTGCGACAACTCTGACTTTTGTCCATTTGAAGTTTTCAAGGTAACTACTGCATCAATGTGTATGCTATCGTTTGTTAGGAACCTCACCTCTCAGTCATCGAATTGCTTTTGTGTCTTTTAGGAAAGGATACTTGAGCCTCACATGAAGGATGATTATCAGGCCATCTGCACGGTGAAGGATGTTGTGCCAGAGCCTGCATACAGCAAGTTTTCATCGCTGTTTGGTTGGCTGTTCTCCTGGCAGGGTAATGCAAAGGATTCTGACAAAGCCGACTTATAATGGGCCTCATTCCTATAAAGGGGTTCTGCCTACTCTTGGATTTGATGCTCTATCTGAACAAGTCATCATTTGATTTTCAGCTGCTGGATCCATATAGCAGAGTTCTTTTTTGGTTGATCTTTCTGCTCTTCTGCATTGATTTTGCGGAACACAAATATGGAAGCATCAGCAACTTCACTATGCAGGACTGCTGTTGGCCTCAATGTTAGATCTGGAAGTTCAGTTCTTAACAAATGAAGAGTGATTTACCTGGTGACAGTGATGGGAGTGAACTTGACCGATGCTTGCTGCCTCTACGCCTCTACCTAGCTGTGTTTTATACTGAAGAATGTTAACTTGATTTTAGTTATTCCAATCAAAATCCTTTTTTTTTTTTCTTTTTTTTTTTTTTGCGACTTCGAGTACAATGGATCATAGTGGAAAGACAACACCTGTTATAATCCTGAAATTTTTTAGAAATTGCTAGAAGCTGTGTATGTTGCATCAGAAGTTTGAAAGCCATTAATTTGGACATCGGTCTCTTCAGTCTAGTTTCATGCTTCATCTTCGATTTTATAGAGAGGTGCACTAGACCTAGGATTAAGAATTATCATGTTGCAAATGCAAAGGATGATTGTGTTCTTTTGAGGATGGTATAAACAAAATCAATTCATTTGCAAGTAGAATTGATTTTGGCTATGTAAGAAAAACATAGAAAACTGTGTCTCATAGAGGGTATGTCGTGTTCTCAACTAGGATATGCAAAATTATTTCCTTTGCAAGGCTTTAAAAACATCTAGTCATTTTAAATGTTTGTTATTCAATAATCAGTTTTTTTTTTTTTTTTTTTTCGAATAGTTATTCAACAATCAGTTAATTTATCATAAAATATTACTTTACTAATCAATCTATACTTATATATTAAATAGCGTTCCTAAAACACAATAAGGTTTTTATTCTACGTTAATCATTATGTTATTAAGAGTTTATTAGTATCTAAATCATTAAGGATTATTTCTTTATCATTCAACCAACAACAAGTCGACAATATATAAGTTATTGGGTATTCAGAAATCGGAATTATTCGTATATAATTTAGCACGATAGACATTCAGAAGTGGTCATTTACATAGAAATGTACCTCTAATGCAAAGTCAAAGCACATTATTTATTCAGAAGTGGTGATTATTTCTTTTCTTTGTACGGGTTTTTCCCTCTTTTGCACCAAAAAAAAAAAAAAAAAAAAAAAATATTCTTCACGTTACCCGTCTTAGCAAGTTAATTCCCACTTAGTTTCATGATTATTATATCATTACACTTGTTAAACCCCCCATCCCAAAAAACGCTATCCAAGAATAGTAAGTTTTTTTAAAGCCTTTTATGCATTTTAAATGGGTATTTTGTACTCGTCCTCGAAAAAAAAATAGGCATTTTGTATATAAAAGGTGTATTATCTTCGCTTTACAAAATATAATTTTAAATCTGATAAATAAATTCATATAAATTTTAATATGGTCTAATGATTAGTTCTAATAAGGTTTACTTTGGCATGAAATCAGGTCTAAGAATTTGCAATCAAATTCAATAAATTAAATTGAATTGCAATCAGGTCTAATCAGATCAAATAAGTTCGATTAGGTAAAGGAATGCACTCATATTATTAATCTCAAATCATATAAAAGTCAGAATAAGTTTTTAAACCGACACAAATAGGGAATTAATTTACATTAAAGCAATTTTTAAAAAAATCATCTTTAAAAATTTGTGTCTTTCAAGTGATCTTCTATAGATTAACTTTGATCATTAGTAAGAAACTACTCCGTAGTAGATTTTAATGGAAGAGTTAAAAGCATCAATCACAATTAATCTACTTAACCCATTCATCTTCTTCCTCATAAAAACCTCCCTTTTGAAACCAAAACCCAAAAATCTTCATATCCAAAATTCAATCGTTGACTTTTGCCTTTTGATTTCCAAAACAAAATTAAATTTACTCAATAATTATCACTCCTAAACGGCTAATTTGCCTAATTATCTTCACTTCACTTAATTTTTTCTCTATATTTAGGCAAAATTGAAGAGCAATTTATACTCTTATCAAGATCAATGACGATTCAATTGATATTAACGACCAATTTTTATTTATTTATAACAATTTCAAGATCAAGCAATACCCACACATATTACAATATTCAGTTTTCTTTCAATTTTAACTCAATTCAAAAGGTGAAAAAAACGTTAATGGAAGCACTCAAAATTCTGGCGAACTGTTCTTGTTCGGTGAATATGGAGTAATCGAATGGGTAAATATGCATAATTTTTATGATAATATGATTCTGGTTGTGAAAAACCAAAAAAAATATATT
Source organism: Chenopodium album (assembly GCF_948465745.1). Lineage (NCBI taxonomy): Eukaryota > Viridiplantae > Streptophyta > Magnoliopsida > Caryophyllales > Amaranthaceae > Chenopodium > Chenopodium album. The sequence goes on from NC_137852.1 coordinate 1,978,587, forward strand.
TTATAATAATAATATTTTTAACCTTTTATAAATAGTTCTTTAAAATTTAAGAGCCCAATTTTTATAATTAGAACCAGGCCACCAAATTGCCGGAGACGGCCCTGACCCAGGGCATCGCCTGGGCCACACACTAGTATATATATTATATTTGAAGTTAAAGCATATCCCTATCTATATATCACAAGACTTGGCTGTATTTATTTAATTAGTGTGAAAGATCAGACTTCCTACAAAATTGGTATTCTTTGTAAAGTACATTATTTGCATTGATGATTAGAAGTAGAATAATATTTGATACAAAGTTGACCTAGATTTAATTAAGGATTAGAGCTATTTTTTAATTTTTTTGGAAAGTAGATGAGGATAAACAACATGTCTTACGTATACTACACAATTTTATAATGATGTGGAAACTTCATGTTCTGATGTGCAACAGCCTTGCCAACAAGTATATACATCTCTTGTTCTTAGGTCAACAATGGAAAGTCTTAGGGCCTGTTCACATTTACTTAATTTCATTTTAGTTTAGTTCAGCTCAGCTCCAATCAGTTCAACTCCTAATTTCCTTCTCTCATAAAATACTCATTTCATTTCAGTTTAGTTCAGCTCCAATTAGTTCAGTTGAGTTCAACTCCAATCAGTTCAGTTCAGTTCAGTTCAGTTCAGCTCAATTCAATAAATGTGAACAGGCCCTAAGTACTCCCTCCGTTTTTAAATACTTGCTCCATTTCTCCACGCGCGGAGTTTTAGGAGAAATTAAAGAAAGTAATAAAATAGGAAGGTAGCGGGGTAGTTGAGAGAATAAAAATTGTACAAATCAAAAGTAGTGGAAAAATAGGAGGAGAGAGAGTATTATGTTGGGTCCACTAGGTGTGAGAAATGAATTAAATACTGTAAAAGCTTTTCAAAAGAGGAAATGGAGCAAGTATTTAAAAACGGCCGAAAATGAAAAGTGAAGCATGTATTTAAAAACGGATGGAGTAATAATAATGCATGGACATACTTATACTTGGTATTATATATAGGGGGACATATGAGTGCATTTTGCAACCAAGCAATTCAATTTGTTAAGCATCCTTCCAAATTTTCAGATATAATATTAATTGAAAAACTAATTGCTTGAGAGAATAATAAGGGTTTCTCTCAAACATATGAAGCCAATAATCTTAGGATTGGTTCTAATCCTCTTGGCATCAGGTTAATTACACACAAGTTATTCGATCTCACTTAGTTATATATTATGTACTGCATTATTCTTAATTATACTTTGTTTATCTAATGATTCATTCTTTTACAATTTGTAGATTTGACATCAGTGCAGTGTTGCACCAGCAAAGGTTATGAGTGCGAAAGTTCTAGTGATTGTTGTGATGGATTATGCGGATTCGTCGTGTTTCCAGCTCTCCCTATTACGCAAAGAGCTTGTTGTTCCGGACCGTGGTACTGGCTCGATTGCACCCGCTAGATAACTAAGGCACAAGGGATCAAGCTAAGGATGCCAATCGATTAACCATCTTGTTGCTCAATGATATTATTATCTTTTGTACTGTACTTCTTTCAAGTGATTAAAAATAAAAAAACAAATTAAACTATTTATATGCATTACTTTTGTAAGGAGTACTAGTTAATTTTTAAATGTTAGCTCCCATTTATGTGTTTTAGTAACTACTATGTTACAAACTTTAAATTGTTTAATACGGAGTACTAATTTAATTAAGGTCTGATTGATACAACTATTCTAAATTACTTTTTTACATTACTCTTTGCAAGATTTTACTGCGTAAACTCAAACATCAATGTCAATATATAAAATTAATAAGGTGGACAAGAAGAACTAAGGACAGGAAGAGGTAAATAGTAGAAATTGGGATTTGGGAGAACAAGAAAACTGATTAAAAGCATAAAAGAGCTCAACATGAATTACCATACTTAAAGGGTCATCAATTAAAACGAAATTATGCCATATACTTCTTATCAAATAATTATTACATTGAGTTTATTTTAGAACAGACTATTTTTTGGTACTCAATAAAAAAGACTATAAATTGCTTAAAAAAAAAAAAAAAAAAAAAAACTCTATAAATCAAGCTACGTACTAAAGTTTAATCGAACTAGTCCCAAGTTAAAACTTAGGCATAAACCATAAAGAAGGGCAAAAACTTGAATGAATATCATCACCTCCATAAATAGTTTCAAACTCCTTATTTGTCATGTTGTAAAGTCCCATATCATGCCCTCCGAAAAGAGTGAGTGAATCCCAAAATTGGAACTCATCATCGGTAAAGTAAATACAATTGCGTTTGCAATTATTAATGTGTGATGCACGAATAGGAATAGAAGTATTATTTCCTACAAATAATGTAACGTCACCCAAGTCATTGACTTGTACCCAAGTATTTGTGTCAAACTTGAACCTATAGACCTTAAAATGTATTGTAAGGTAATTCAAACTATCATCCTCAACTCCTTCAAAATCTATTTTGTGTCTGCTTACCATGAGAAGATCACCAAATGCATCCAAGAAGTATTGTTGTTTGGTGCAGGGCCATGGGTCGTATGCTTTAGGAATAGGCGAATACTCCATTATTGTCGCGGTCTTTGAGTTTTGAAGTTCACTCATGTCACAATATCCAATTGCTCCATCCTGATACAAGAATAGTAATTTTTGACCCCAATGCACAACATCCGTCACCCAATCCAACATCCATGATCGTTTTAGTTTGCGTGTACTTAAAATTGTTGTCCATGCTTTGTCACTAGGCCTTGCATAGTAAGCGATACAACCTGGAAACGCACCAGGTAATGCTATAACAATATAGTCATTATCGGCTTCAATGACAATCATCTTGTTCACAAAACACTGTCGTGCCCAAACATAGTCGTTTATTTCATCCTCATAGTCGTTGAACATGGTTGTTTGAGGGGGTAGAGGAACTCGAGCTTTGGTTAGCGGGTTAAACATGTATATCTCTAGGTTAAGATCAAGTGTGACAACCCAACCACACGACGAACCCCAACATCTAGCGCCATAAGTTTGAGGGAGGTTCAATTGGTAACACCTTTGATTATTAGGACAATATATTTTCCTAAGGTAATTATTCGAGTTATCTTGTGTGTTTTCGGGTAGCATCAACCATGGCATCGTCATAGTCCAAGTTTTTTTAGCCATAGAATACGCGGACTGCCATGATTGACATACAGAGGAGAAACTACATAAGTCTTGGACAGAATCTAGTTTCAACACTATTTCTCGAAGGATATTAACGGGTAAATCACTCCAATGAGCCATGTATGATTTGATAATATTTAGAAAATATAGAAGAATTAGAATTGTATTTCTTGATCCTAATATTCCACCCAACATCCATATTTATACAAGATCTCTCCTTGAGCAACAAGGAAACAAAACTTATCTAACTTAGGAAACTAATTATCTTTTCCTAAGATAAACTATAAGAAAATATATCTTGTAATCAAATAATATATCATATCTTTCCTAATATGATTTGATAATGTTGTTGCCAAATAAAAACATGAAAGCAGTTAAAGAGATGAGATTTTATGATAACATAAGTATATTTATAGATTTATACAAGCTCACAAATTTGTGTAGCAAGGGAAACCTATGAAAAGTAGGATACTACCTAGTTTCCTAATTCTAAACAAATTCAAAAGCAATTATTATTAAATCTACAACTTAAAAAATAATCTCTTTTGTGTTCCATTCACTTTACCCTTTGGGCTAATTTGAATTCGGGCTCCGTTATTTTGGGATAATGTGAATATTATTTTGACAGGTTTTCTAACATAGTTAGATTGTCGTACATTGTAACCCTTATCAATACTAGTACATAAAGAATTGCTTCAGATTTAGTTGCATTACTAGATGAAGCCCATGCGATGCACGGTTTTTTATTTTTGAATTTTTTAAAATAATTTTTTTTTTTTAAAAAAAATTATGTGCTAAAATTTGTTATATATTTAGATAAAATTCATACCCGTGCAATGCACAATTTGTTTGATTTTTTTTTTTTTTTTTTTTTGTATTTATGAGCTAAAATTTGTTATATATTTAGATAAAATTCCTAATATTAAAAGATAATATTTAATATTTAATTAGTTTAAACTTAAAAATCTCATTCGCCAATTTTGCTTACATGGCATTTGAATTATTTAATAAAGAAATTAATAATCTCTTATTTAATCGGCTACAAAAAAAATTAATAATCCTACATGGCGCGCTGAGAAAATTAGATCCTACGTGGCTCTCTAAAAACTCGAGAAAAAACTCCCCTTTAAATATTTAATTTAATTGCCCACAACAAAAATTAATAATCCTACATGTCGCGCTGAGAAAATTAGATACTACATGGCTCTCTAAAAACTCGGGAAAGAACTCCCCTTTAAATATATATATTAGATTTTGCAAAGGGAATTGAACTTGACACACCTCCATGGCTCCATGTGACAGGAGCATAGCAAACCGTACTCTCACAAAGCATATGCCAATTGCCAAAATTTTTTAGTTATTACTATGTTACAAAACTTTGAATTGTTTAATAATTCAATTAAGATCTGATTGATACAACTATTCTAGAGTAATGTAAAGAATTACTCAGAATTCTTTTCATTACTCTTTGCAAGAATTTGTTTTACTGCGTAAACTCATACATCAATGTCAATTATAAAGAGAATCTCAATTTTTTAACTCAGAATTCCAGCAAAAATAACCGAGAAAAATCTCTGCTGCCCTCTCTTCGATGACTTGGTTAAGATGTTAATATTTTGCGCAGAAATTATGAGCATAATCCAGCATTAAGGCTCTTATGCATCTTCCATGATGCAGAACTACCAGTCTAACAGACACATTTTCCATATCAAGTATATCGGTTTTATATTTACTCCCATCTGATTACCAGAAAGAATCATCCGGGCAATCAGTTCTTCAACATCAATTATCAGCTAAACAAAATTCAATTGGTGACCAGCAGGGTCACCTATATGATTACAGTAAATAACATTATAGCACATTCATTCATGAAAATTGGTGTTAGCAAGACAATCTCAACTCATATTCAGCTTCTGTAAGCGCTGCCGCCTCTGGTAAAATGTGTAATTTACAGGTTGGGGCATTGCTGGTTCAGAGGAGTGATACTCGATGCTCTCCAGATACTCATTCTAGGAGTTTGAATAGCTTGGGCATGTGCCTCTCTAGTAATGAGAACTTTCCTCTTTGAATAAACGTAATGGCGATTTCCAGTGTTCCAGTCATGAATAGTTCATTAGCAGGCTAACATCCCAGTCAGGGACATTTCTGTAGGCATGTGAATAATGAGTGAATAGTCTATTTGGCAGATCATATAGTAAGATTGATGAACTATAACGTCTATAGAATTTCATTACGGTGCTCCATTGAATGAATGGAGCCAAACTCAAATTCGCAGAAAAGCCTACAAAAAAAAATCCCTTGGTCTATTTAATACATATCAAAGACAACTGTTAAGAAGGGTTTTCTCTCACCCCTATATGAGCTTTCTGTATTAACTCAACAAATAAAGAGTGGAATAGTTATGAATAAGAATGAAATGTATAGGATACTTTTAAGGGAAAATACACAAGAAAACAAAAGCAGGTGAGAATTCTTCAAGATTGATTTCATCATTAATTAAATTCTTTACAAGGAAGATCCAAGAAAAAAAATATATACTAGGAGGACAAAATTGGAGATAGCGTTTGACAGCTGACTAACACTGAACTCATGTAGCATATAGAGGAAACAATTAGAGATAAGACATCAAGACTAACTGACTCCGAAACCTTGTAGCATGTAGAAGACTAGGTTTATAAAAGTAAAACTATAAAAATATTTCAAGCTCATACCAGGATTTTTGGAGATCTAAACCTTCACCACCCCATCAGCCACAGAAGACATCAGATCCTCTCTGGATGCTGACCGTCTACTTTGGAGACGCATCTGATTTCTATGAGGACTCCACATGGCACCCATGCCATTGTTGTCAAATTGCATTTGTCCTAAGCTACCTGATGAGGGACTATGTGAAACTCCACTGACTGCTGAATATAGAGAAGAATCAGTGAGCTGAATGTTGCTTCCGCCAATCCAATGTCCATTACCAAGTGACCTATCTTGATCACCAACAGTAGTTGGACTCAGTGGCATTTTTACTCTTGCATCCCCTGGAAAATTACAGATATTCTTATCTCATCAATTGGTAAGGCAAAACTTAACAAAACGAGCACATCATTGAAAACTACAAGTACTGACCAAAAGATGCATACAAACAAGCAAAACCAATGCTTTGTCTTTGTATCGTATATTTATTTAGCACATAATAGTATTTTTGGTGAAAAATCAATTTAGTGCAACAGCAACTATCTGTGACTCCTACACCCTAAGGTAATATAACTAGCCTACAGGCAGAAAAGAGGCAAACTTGACAGCTATACTAAAGTGTGTCAACATCTGAGATACAAAGTATTGCTCTTAATTGGAGAGGTATGAGGATACAAAAGTTAAAGGACTGCATTATCTCTCAGCAGACTGACAATTTCAGAAAATTCAAAATGATACTCTAAACAATCAAAGCAGATCATCAATATGCCAAACTGTAACATTGGTTGCAACAGAACCTGGTGGTTGTTCTGTTCATTTACAATATGAAATTTAGATAATGATAGAATAAATAAATAAGACCTTACCTGAACGCTGGAACCGGAAAGGTGAAGCAATATTGAGAACTGATGCTGGCGCACTATTATGCCTAAAAATAGGAAGTTGTGTTCTGCGGAAAAATCTAGGCAGGCAATTACCAGCACATGACAATGCGCAAACCAACAAGAATGATGATATCAACAGAACAGCAAAAATCACAACAGGATCTATCTTCATCTCAAATAGCTGAAGTGTATGAAGCTCTGTTCTTGTTGCAAATGCCTTGCCAGCTTCAACAAGAGCAACTCCTTGTGTCCAAGTGGTACCACCAGAGCCAATCATGACCTGACCATCAGTTATGTGCAAGCCTTCCCTCAATAATGAAACTATGTAGGGTGCCCTAAAGCAGTACTGTTCGATAAAGGGCTGTGGAGGAACACTTTTATATGCAACATCCCAAGTTTTACCACAAAACTGATGCCCCTTCTCCAATACATCATCAAGTGTTGCTTCTGAACTCAAGTTAAAAAACCGATAAACAACAAAGAAACCAGACATTGCATAAAAATGACCGCTAGGATGGGGAAGTTCTTCAGAAAGAGCGCATGGTTGCACTTCACAATCAATTCCAGGGCTAAGATCTGACCATTCTGACAAATTGACAGCAACCTTTGCAACTGCACTGCACTCTGCCCAATTTGGAGAGCCAACAAGCCGAACAGGGACTCCAGGTTTGCCCCTTTTGCCAAGGTCTTTCTCTCTATAACGAGGACTCCCAGCATCTTGGTTCAGGGAAGCACATAGTGAGCAGAAATATTCACTTTTATATCCAGAGTGTAAGCATGGATGCTTAATCTCAACATTTCCATGAATTAAGTCTTCCATACTCACTTTTGGCATTCCTTTGAGAAGATGAACAACAGATTTGTCAAAGGCATCATTTAATCCATACCCATTAAGAGAATAGGCACTGAGATGATGGTTCACTGGTCCAATGCTCAGGTTTAAATTAGTTTTGTTCAAAACAGGTTCTTTACTTTCAAAGGTTACTTGCAGTGATGAACCACCTAAATCAAGGGCACCATAAGTATCTGTCTTTGGTATGGCCCCTAAAACACCTGTTTCATAATTCAGAGCTATCCAGCCATAATAAGCTTCCTCCATACCACTGATAATCTTTATCCATTCCCTTTGAGACGAAAACGGGGAACTTCTTAGAACAGACCAAGCATGATTAAGAAGCCAATCAGAGTCAGGTTTTGGCAGCCTACGAACACCAGCAGTAGCATAGAGGAAAAGAGAGGTAGTCTTATGTGAATTCTTTGGGATCTGCTTCTCAGCCCACCGGAGAAGTGGCTTTATTGCAGTCTTCAAACCACTCGAGTTACGTACCAATTTATCAAGCCCAGGCTCAGTCTCCATACGGTTATAAGCCCGTCCACTCTGTCCCTTTGGCTTCTTAACTCCCCCAGAATATGATGTCAAAACAACGGGAAGATTACCACTTTTCTTGTGAGCGACAGACGCTTCATATATGTATACCCGAGTCCCAGTACTCCCACAATCAAGCACAACATAAAACTTGGAAGGTCCACCAGACCAAAAAGTATAAAGAAATTGACCAAGTATAAATAAAAGAAAACCAAAGAAAAGTAGGCACAGAAAGATCATCAATATTCTAACCCATTTCTTACGTGTAAATGGATTGTTTTGAGGCACTTTATCCTTCGAGAAACTAGGGCTGGAAATATCTTTACGGGATGAATGAGGAGGCATTGCATTGATGACATCAGTCCCACCATTTTGATCACCGTTTTCAGGATCTAATCGACGATATTGAGAAAAGTCTTGTAATGATGAAGACAGCCTCATGTTGTTCATATGCCCAGGGCTGCTAAAACTAAAACCATGGCCAGAACCTTTTGGAGGTGATAATCCAGCTTGGATGTATGGGATGGATGAGGAATGCCGCATGGATGGACGATTTGTTGCAGATGAGATAATTTCTGAGATTTTGCTAAAGACCATGGTTTTCTAAAAATATGGGAGCACACTCATCTGTCTCCTGGCAACATATATATTACGTGCTGCTGCCAGAAAACAGTATGTTTGGGTATACAATGGGCCACTTATCCAGACCAGACACTAACATTCAGAAATCCTGCAAACATGTTAATATCAAAATCATGTGTCAGAGTATGAGTAAATGACCATAAATTTCCAACAGAAAAATTTTGAACCTCTAAGCTTGAAAAAATTAAAATTAATCCAGTCTAAAACCAGTCATTCTAATAATTCAAGATGTTCTTTATTCCGAACATTTCCCGAAAGTAGACGACAAGTTTTAAACTTTAATGCACTGCCGAGAAATTCCTATTATGTTCAAGCATTTTGCTGAAACACATTGAAAACATGCAGAAACGCCTAGGCTACTAATTCTTAGAAACAATAATGTAAGCTAGGAAAGAGTATAATTTCAGGTTACTCTTTGTTAACATAAAAATGACTCACCAGCTTGGATATGCACAACGGTAAAACACTCGCTCTGATTAAAACGCTACAGCATCATCATTATATTCTTCAAGGAGTTTATAGAGCAAAACAATGTGGGTAATAATATAAAACACATTATAAAACAGATCATTGGCTAATTGGTAGGTTACACTTCAACACATTGCATTGGCTAATTGGTAGGTTAGATTTCAAGACATTACAAAAGCTTTTATGAAAGTCTATTAGAAAGACTTTCATAAAATTCATACTCATACAGATATCTTATTAGAAAGACTCTTTACACAAAATTGAACCAAATTCACACCATAGCAACCATAGGTCCAAATAAACCCCTACTAACCACCTTGCTACATCTGGATATGTGATGTATACCACAATTAGCACTTACAATGCACCAAGCTATAACAGCTAATACACCCAGGTCCAACAATTACAATCCCAATTAATACCATCATTGGCAAATGTCAAGGAGGTGAGGACGTACACGTTCTTATCCCTAAGCAGTAGACATTAGTAGCTAAATTGTTTCAGCACATCATTCACATTATTTCATAGGAAATAAATCTCTAGAAAGCAGTCAGGGCAGTAAGACAACTATACAAAGCTGATTCCCATTTCCCAATTTCTCCAATAACCCAAATAACCCAAAATTTGTCTAACCTTCTCACAAGATTGTTCATTTTTGGGTGACCAGGGAGCCGCAAAAGGGCAATGATGTATACGAAATTCGATTCGATCCCAGGTCTTGGATACCAGCCATTACACAAGATTCAGTCAAATTTTCCATAAAACTCCTATTGACAATGTCTCATTTCCGATACAAATCAAATCTCCCTCTTAGTACTAAACACAACTCTTACACCTTTTTAAGTGGGAATCTCAAACTAATTACTAATCCGTTCAAAAATATTGTCAAAACCCAACAAAATTAATACACAAAACAATCAAATTATCAGCAATTCTGAAATACCCACAACATAAAATCACGAAATTTCACCAGAAAACCAACTCTCACAAAATCAAACTGCAAATACATACATCAAAGTAATGAAATATAATAAACCCAAATCTAAAATCTTTATTGCAATGTAAATCAAAACCAACCTCTAAAAAACCGCGGATTTCCACAAACTATGAGCAGATCAAAGAGTAGTAATCTAACCTCTTCCTTTGAATCAGGAATTTGGGTTTAACAATGCTAAAAGTGTGAAAAAAGGAGAGAGAAAAAAAACAGTTGGGTAGGAAAGAAATAGTGAAGAGTTATGAAATGGGGGCACAACCATTAACAGTGAAACTTCTTCTTTCGTTGTAATCTTTTGCTTGTTTTCTCTCTCCTCTTTTCTGCTGGTGTGATCTGATCTCCGGGTTTCAGGAAGATCCAACGGAAGCAACCCCCAGAATTTTAATTGTGTTTAAAAAAAAAAAATTAAAAAAAAATTGGGTTTTTATTGTGTGAGAATTTTGTGCGAAAAAGGGCAGGAGAAAGAGGAAGAGGTGTGGTAGTATTATACTTGTATGACCTTTTAAGATTAGAAGTCAAATTTATGAAATCAGATAATTTTGCAAGTTTTTATCTATTGTCCCTAATTGTGAGCCAAGTCTATAAAAATTATTTTGGAAATTGGACATTTTGGAATATTGTGTCTCTAAATAGTCAAGAACTCAAGATTTTTTTTTTTTTGATACTCAAGATTATATGGGTTGGAAGTTCTTAAATATTATAGTGTTGGTGTACACGACACTTATGAGCTGAAAATACCGTTGAAAATACCCTGGGGCAATTAATTGACGTTTACTTAAGATAAATTAGTTTTGATTAGTAAAATCACTTTCGATTGGGGGAGACTCGCACTAAAATAAGTAATAGGAATACTTTTTTTTTTTTCTGGAAACAAAGTAAAAGTAATAGGAGTACTTTGTATAAATTTGTATGAGATTACAAAGGTTAATTTGATTTTAATGGTTAATAGAAAAGGAGGACAAAAAAGGAAAGGAGTGGAAAAAGGATATTTTCTTTGTTTACATATTTGATGTGATACGTAATAGTTAATAGGTGGAATAATTTGATTGGTTAATAATTGTTGTAAGGGAATTGAAAGGAAATTTAATTAATTGATTGACTTTATTTTATCATTTTTTCCATTCATTTCTATTGAACTTGAAGTGTCAAAATGTGAAAGTTTAATAATTTTCCTAGAAAAGGTCTTTTTCTTTTGATTATTTCTTTTCATTTTCCAACAATTCAATCAAAATTATTCTAACCAAAAATAACAATTAGCTACTTAAAGCCTGTTCACTTTAGCTCCAATCAATTCAGTTCATTTCTTTCCTTCTCTCATAAAATATTCATTTCAGCTCTATTCAGTTCAGTTCAGCTCCAATCAGTTCAATTCAGTTTAGTTCAGTTCAGTAAATGTGCACAATCCTTATTTATTTTGTTTTTTTTCTTACATTTACTTTATATTTTGCATTTCTACTTCATCCTTACTATACCTCCCGAAAGTAAGAAGCTATTTTAATTGATTTTTGAGATGTTATATATAGGATGAGTTTAAACCTATCATAGTATTGTGTGGTGACCGATAATATCCCAAGGTTATACATACTTTGTATATTAGATTATTAGGCCAATCTAATAGTTTAAGCACAATTGAATAAAGTCCATGACCCATATTTAGCTAGCAAACAGGCCAAACAGGCAAACATTGAGTAGAGTGAGTATATTGTTAGTACATGTGATACAAAAACTCGTAGTAAGACCCTGTTTGATTCACCTTAATTTTGCTGAACTGAAATTATTTTTACTGAACTGAACTTATTTTTAGGCCCTGTTTGATTCACCTTAAAAAAATAATATTAAGTAAAAATAATTTCAGTTCAGTAAAATTAATTTCAGTTCAGTAAAAATAATTTCAGTTCAGTAAAAATAAGTTTAGTTCAGTAAAATTCAGTTTTCTTAAAGAAGAATTATAATAGAAAATCAGTAAAAATAATTTCAGTTCAGTAAAAATAATTTCAGTTCAGTAAAATTAAGTTCAGTTCAGTAAAAATAAGTTCAGTTCAGTAAAAATAATTTCAGTTCAGCAAAATTAAGGTGAATCAAACAGGGCCTTACTGAACTGAAATTATTTTTACTGAACTTAAATTATTTTTACTGATTTTCTATTATAATTCTTCTTTAAGAAAACTGAATTTTACTGAACTGAACTTATTTTTACTGAACAGAAATTATTTTTACTGAACTAAACTTATTTTTACTGAACTGAAATTATTTTACTTAATATTATTTTTTTAAGGTGAAGAGAACAGGGCCTAAGTGATTGTTCATTTGTTATAATGTTAGTTACTCTCATATTTACTTAAAAACATATGGAGTATTTACTATGGGTTTAATTTAGTATGAGTACTTCAAACATTGAAGTTTAATTAATTAATTACTAAAATAAAGGTTAATAAATATATACTCCTACAAAAAAATGTAAGTACTTGGAATGAAATAAATGCGAGTTGACAACATTAATTATGTTCTGAAGTAATGAACAAAATGCATGTATCAAGAAAAACGAGCCCTACATAATTGGTCTCATACTCTCATGCATGCAAATGTATGAAAGAAATATGAGGATATATTTTGAGTTGTAGGATTACTAGTCCTAGCTTTAGTCAAGAAAGACAATTAATTCAAAGAATTGGTGATTAATTTGGATATTACTTATTACACCCAAATGACCCATTTTAAAATCTAAATTATTTGTAGTGTTTACGGAATTCGATGGTCCTAAACAATCAAAAGTAGATTAATTCGAAACCAGCCATTCTTGATTCAACATTATTTATGAGAACACAACGATTCAATTATTCCGTCAAGCTAAGAGGATTGGAAGGATAAAAAAAATAAAAATAAAAAATTCCCTTGTTTTTATGAATAATTAACCAACTCAAATACAATGTTTGACTGATTAATGTTATACTCGGTAGTAATTTAGAGTACCTAAAAAAACAGAAACAGTCAATTACGTACTATGCACATATAACATAATAAGAAATGCATGGACGTAGAGCTGTCAAAAACCGACCCGAACTGGTGAATCCAAACTGTTTCGAACTGTTCCGAAAAGGAACCGAACCGCTATGAACCTGTTATTTTAAAACCGTAAACCGACCCGACCCGATTTTTTAAAACCTGAAACTGAACCGATCCGAATGTTTGAGAACCGTTAATGAACCGTACCCGTTATCAAGCAGAACTGATACAACCCGAAACCGAGAACAACCCGAACCAAGTACTTCCGAACCCGATAGCAACCCGACCCATTGTAAACCGAAACCGATTAAACCCGACAAAAACCTGATAAACCCAAATCGTTTACAACCTGTAACTTAAAGCCGAACACTATATTGTATTAAAAAAAATCTGAATCAAAAGCTTACTCTAGATTTGTTATTATTATTTGATTCTGAAAATCTTTATACAGAAAAGGGACTTAATTAAAGCTAAACAACTAATTAATACTCCGTATGATCTATTGGAATAACTAATTATAGAATGTTGAGATATACTAGGATATATACGTTAACGTAACCCGTTTAAAACTGGCAAAACCAGTTATCAAACCGACTATGTTCAACTCGAGCCAATTATGACCTAAACCGATTACAACCCGACCCGATTAGGACCCGATATGTTTTGACCCAAAACCCGCTTTAAACTGACAAACACCGTTTTTAAACCGACCGACTTTAACCCGAACCGATTATGACCCGAACCAATTATAACCCGACCCGATTAGAATCCGACCCGAAAAGAAACTGTAATAAAAACAAACCTAACCGAACCGACCCGAAATTATTTAAAACCGACCCGAACTGACCCGATAATAATTCCAACCCGTTAAAAACCGATCCGTTGTAAACCGAAAACCGATAAACCGAACCAAAAATCGAACCGCAAAACCGATTGACACCCCTACATGGACGGCAAGGTCAACCCAAGTTATAAAATTAATTAGCCGTGGTTTATATAACTAAGATAATTCTTGAGCCATGCTCATTTTTAAAATCAATAATAATTGAAATTTAAAATTGAAATATAGAAGTTTTTAGAGAAATGTAACTATGTAAGTCAATAGTCAATAATAATATTAAAATAATGAAATTTTTAGCAAAGTTAATAATTCTACAAAAAAAAAAAAAAAAAAAAAAAAGTTAGTATATTATCTTTCAAAATATAAAACAAAAAACTAACAGTTTGTTTGGCATCACTGTGGTTTTCTGTTTTTTGGTTTTTTGTTTTTTAAAAGTATATTATATGTGTCACATAATGAATAAAAAATGGTAAAGTTTTGGGTGAGACGGACTCACGTGAGTCCACTATCATGTTTTTGGTGTTGCGGGCCTCGCGATCGGGTTTAGTTAGCCCGCACCTTTTTATTGGACTTTTGTTATTGAGCCCGGTCTCACGTGAGTCCGGTCTCACACAAAACCTTTTGATAAAAAATTATTTAGACTTATAAAAATCATGATAATTTCGAAAACTGACAACAAAACAGTGGAAACACCTTTTTCTTGTTTCCTGTTTTTGGTTTTTAGTTTTCCAAAAAACAGGAAACTGAAAACAAAAAATGATGCCAAACAAGCTCTATACTAATTTAGTATAGGTATATTGATACCTAGCTTCCTCTTAAAATAATACGGAGAATAATGGCAATATAATGCTCGTTGTAGTATATACAATTACATAAATATCGAGTCCAATACTAAATTAACTAATTGCTATGCAAAGAAAAATTAAAATAAGGTTGATAGTTAATGGTTTCATTAATTTTTTTTTTTTTTTTTTTTTTTTGCATTATGCGTTACATAAATTAATTAGCTAGCAATGGTTTATGATTATATTTACTTATACAAGCCCTTAAAGATAATAGAACAGAAGGGGGTATTTTAACCATATCCTAAATTACAAGAGACTGAGCCAGTGTGACAACTTAAATTATCATGGATCGATTAAAGGTATCAATCTACATAAGGTGATAAGCTCTATTAATTTGAAGAGAGGAAAAAGTAAAGCGTTGATCAAATGGATGTTCCTTCGATGAATAACCAATTGACTAGTTAGGTACGAGTAGAAGGAAGACTCAAAGCTAATAGGGTTGAGTCGTTGTCAATAGGCATAATGAATTGAATCAATTCCATAATGTGTGTTTGAACAAGTAAATAATTAATATCTTTGTCACTAACACCAAATTGGAAGCTAATATGTCTTAATCATCCCATCAATTATAAGTACTATTCGTAATACCAGTAATATTCAAGAAGCATTTGATAAATGCTACGTTTTAATTGGTCCTAATTATAGCTAAATAAGTTTTAAGCAAACTTCTTCTATGGACCCATAATAAGGGTATTTAAGGGGGCAAAAATGGTTCCCACTTGAAAAGGAAAGGTTTGACTTATAATTGAAATTTAAGTGTCCAAGGTGTTCATTGTCATGTTGTGCCTTGTGCCATCTGCTTGTGAATAGAAATAATTTAGGGCTAGCTGGCTGGTGGTGGTTGTCGGCATTTGAAGATCGATTGTGTTATTGT
This sequence comes from Chenopodium album, assembly GCF_948465745.1. Classification (NCBI taxonomy): domain Eukaryota; kingdom Viridiplantae; phylum Streptophyta; class Magnoliopsida; order Caryophyllales; family Amaranthaceae; genus Chenopodium; species Chenopodium album. Next base: position 1,994,358 of record NC_137852.1, read on the forward strand.
GTACTTCGTATTATAAAATGTTGATGTTTAACAACCAAAAAATAATGTCACATGTTAATTAAAAATCTATAATGATTAATTCTAAAAAAAATTCTAAATTTACAAGCCATTTTATAAACTTATTTTACCAACAAAGAGTATATTTTCCCAAGGGAAAAAAAAAACTAATGATAAGATTGGTTAAAAAAATTGTAAAAATGCGTTTGCCGGGAGTCGAACCCGGGTCTATTGCTTGGAAGGCAATTATCCTAACCGTTGGACTACAAACGCTTATTTGATTATGTTAACTACAGTAACGTTCATTTGATAAACTTATTGGCATTCATTTTTTTTTTTTTTTGCTTCAAAAAAAAAAAAAAAAAAACCCTGCCCTATTTTTTAATTTTTTTTTTCCCCAAAAAACTACCAATTTGTTGTTTTTCCCCTTGTTTGTGAAAATTTTGTTAATTTTGTTCAACATGTCAAAATCTGGATTCTCCAAACCTAAAAATCCTACTATTGTACTATCTCTACTCTTTCTTCATTCATTATACATGGGATTTTACATTTGATTTTCACTCCTAATTTGTGAACTGTTTTTCACTCACATTCATATTCATAGTAGTAGCAGGTAAATCAAATTGCTCAATTGCCAATTTTTATTATTTTTTTTTACTATAAATTCTTATTATATGTCACCTTGTTGCTCTAATTTCACTATTTTTATCTGTTAAATGCTGTTATATGTTTAATGTTTGAATTTTTTTTAGTGTATAATTTGATTTTTTAGCTCATAACCTAGCTCTTAATCGTGATTAATTTGATGTTTTCTTGATATTAAGATTATGCTTATCTAATCATATTTTGATCAGTTGATGTAATGGTGCTATATTGATATTTGATAGTTGGGTGAAATTGATAGATACTCAATTCATTTGTTTTAATTGTTGAGCAAAATGGTTAGAAATTTGCCAAAATCTGTAATATTTCGAATGTTAATAAAGTGATTGTTAATTTGTGATGATTTGGGAAGTTGATATAGCATGAAAGATGAAGGATAAGAGTTAGATATTGGTTTTTTGGACTATAGTATTGGAATTTGATTTATGTGATTAATTTATTTGATCTAAATTTCTTATATAAAACCATCAATAAGGTACACCCTTTCTCATAAACAAATCTTGTTTCTGATTTCGCCATTGCAGACACATACAGTACAGAGTTATTGAGGAAAGGAGAAGGAATGGCGGCTTTTGCTCCAGCAAGAAAGACCCCATCACCAGGCATAGAGATTTCTGAAGAATGGTCAGCTGCTGCAGACACCATAGCAAAAAGTTTTACCAGATCACTGCCTCCTGTTGTATTCATCTGCGGCGCTAAGAACAGTGGCAAAACCACTTTCTCTCGTTACCTCCTTAACACTTTCCTCCCTAGGTTAGATTCCTCTCTATTTTGTATATTGGCAAATAATTTCATTTGAGTTCTCATAAGTTATATGGCATTTTTTGGGCAGTTAAAGATTTGTCCAGAATTTTTGTTTCATTTTGTGGTTGTTCTGCTTAGTTGTTGGTTTTGCTACGGAGTATTATTCGTGTACTGTGTGAACTTGAATACTTTGGTAAAGTTGGAATGTAATTAGGGTCTTACATGAACCCCCTAGCTTTTGTATGTTCGGATTGTGTTAGTTTATGTAATGAACTTGTGTAACTGAAAATCATTTACATAATTTATGTTATAATTTTTAATAGTTCAGTTTTGTTGCTGATTGGATTTTTTCAATCAAATTGGTATCTGGATTTGAGCTTATACTGATATTCTTCCTGCAGAGTTTATTTTCCCTTTTAGGTTCTTCGTAGAATTATTGGAAAAAGAAGTTTACATTTATCTGTGTTACCTTGAACTTGGGCATGCAGACTGATTAAAAAAAAAGCCATTGTTTCTCAAAATAGTAAAACAACGCATTTTTGTTATGTTTGCTGGCAAAATTGTATTGTTCGGTTTTTCCCTGGATTTCTTGGCTGACTTTGGAGCAACTACGTTAAAAGTGTCAGATGTTATAAACCATTATGACATTGTAAAAGTTCGAAATTCACATAGCTATTATTGTATTGAGTAAATATTTGTATACGTATGTCACTCAATGATATTATGATTGCTTCTGGTTGGCAGATACAAAAGTGTAGCTTATCTGGATACGGATGTTGGTCAGCCAGAGTTCACTCCTCCTGGATGCCTATCCCTTACTATCATTGATGAAGCAACTCCTGGTACTTTTATTTTTGAGATATATTTTTACCTTCTCTTATGTGTGTTTCATCAGAAGACACTAATTATTACTTGTATAATGTTTTGTCGTTTGTAATTAATTTCATTTCCTTCATCCAGACTTAACAATCCCTTGTCTGAAGACACCTCAAAGGTATAAACGCCCTATTGTAATATACGCTTTCATGTCCTTTAAGAGAATGTTATTTATATTGTTGGTGAAAGAAAAATTAAAATGCATCTGCAATGTCATATTGTTGGCCATTATGCTTGGGTTTAATCTATGACATTGTCTTTTACTATTTGAAGCTCTGTTTACTTATGCTCTATTCTTGTATGCAGTAAAATGACCATGTTTTGTCTGTATGCTTTAATTTAATGTGTTTGGTTAGTTGTAATACCTGATAACCTTGTCACAAAACATCGAACCTCCTTCTGTTTGTCTTTACTATCCTTAATATATTTATATGTGGGTTTTAAGCATCGCCTGAAAATTTGGGGCATTTTTCAATTTAACTGATAAATATACCTCAGGTGAGAATGCGTCACAAGTAAACAGCAGGTGAAAATAAAAATGAATTTTTTTTTTGTAAAAGTTAGTATAGGGGGAAGATTTTCACTTGTAGTTTGTAGGTACATCAACTAAGCATCACAGGCACATCAAGCAAGCATTGGAGGTGCATTAAGCAAATATCTTTGGTAATTTAAGAAACTTCTATAAAAATTCAAATTTCAGAACTAAACCTGCTAGCTTGGTGATTGAAGTTGAAGATGTTACTCAAAGTGATTGATGTCAGCAGAACTTTGGCTAATGGTAACTTCCTAATGAGAGGCAATCAACCATAATATTGAACATTACACTAAGTAGAAACAAGCTGATTCTTCACACCCAGACATTAAAATGTGATAGAGATGTGGAGCATTGAAGGGATTGCTTTGTAATCCTACACATTATAATTGAGCTTTAACAGATTCTTATCAATTCCCACTCAATTCTACACATTATGCTATTTCTTTGGAGATGTTTCTTCGAAAAGGGACCCTGAAACATACTTGAATTGTATATATGCGTTGTATGATCACTATAGAAAGGACCTAAGGATTTCATGTAAGAATGGAAGCCCTGGTGCAGCTGAGCTGCCCCTTATTATTAACACGCCTGGTTGGGTTAAAGGTAGGCCGTGAAATTCTCTCTCTCTCTCTCTCTTCCCCTTGAATATTGTACTTTTCTTCTTCTTCTTTGGGAATCCTATAAATGTGTTATTCACATTCTTATTGTACAACAGGTCTTGGCTTTGATATACTGGTTGATATATTGAAACACATTTCTGCTACACATGTGGTTAAGATAAATATATCTTCTGAACGTAAGAATCTACCTAGTGGCGCATTCTGGCTTGATGAACTTGATGAATGTTCCGTAAACTTGGTGGAGATCACTTCTGCTCGCAAGGATTCCTACAACCGATCGTAAGCTCTCGATATACATATTTATGTGAACTGGTGGAATGCTAGATTTATTGGCTGCAATCTGCAATTATTCAAATCTGTGTCATCATGAATGTTCTATTACTTCTCTACAAATTCTGTTGTGAGTTTTGGACTGTTTTCCACAAAACCTAGCTGTAGCGCTTATATGTTTGAACCTGATGACCAATAATGTTTGGCTTGAAAGAAAAAATTGATGTTAGACGATTGTTAACTATACCTGATGTAGGCACAACATTAATTGACACCTGGATTGGTTCAGGCTTTGCATGTTCTATTAATGTCCAAACAAAATCCATATCAACCTTATCTTTTTTCTAGAACACGTATATCTGGCCCCTGGTTCATTCTAACCAAATTTGACAAAAGAATGTTTGATTAATTGGGTAGATTTGCCTCAGGGGTAATTGTTTAATTGAATCGATCTGCAGTTGTTGCCAACCGAAATAACAGTGTATGAGCGCAGGAAATTATTCTTTCATCGTCCACCCCCTCTCCTCTGATTCTCTGAACAGTGAACAAGCATTATCTCTTTTATTCCTTGCTGCAGTTTGGACTTAAGGGATCAATGCTCCTTGTTTTATAGTTGATTACTGTTTCTACTCTTGCATAGATTTCTTGTCAATAGAAAAATCACTATTTGAACCCATTTGTATTCTTTTTCTGAAGATTAAGAGAATTTTTTTTTTTCCCCCTCATGTGTTGATTCAACCGTCTCCCAGGGTGTTGGTGCAGAAGGAAGCACGTCTTATTAGAGAGCTACGACTGATGGCTTACTTTAGGCAGTGCTTTCCAAGTGGTATGAATATCACCACAATCATAGAACTTGCTCTTGCATTAGCCTCTCTTACTCCTTATCAAGTCCCTATATCAAGTATCAAAATCAGGCATCTTCATTGCGAGGTATGTTATTTTAATTGCTCCGTACCAAGCTCCTATACTTGTACTGTATATTTTTGAACTATCGCTACTCCTATAATTACATGTTTATCTATTTGATGTCAGTATTTGTAGATCATTGTCATTTATGTTCCAATGATCAGGGTCATTTTTATGTGATATTTTGCTAGGTACCAAATTCTGAAGTGTTCTACAGTTTGAATGCAACAATAGTAGGATTGGCTGTTAGCTGTGAAGATTCTCAATCTTTGCCTGTCTGCATTGGCCTTGGTATGTCCTATGTATAATATATTTATAGGACATAATCAATACAAAGTATTTAAACTTAAATGCTGTATTTTGTTAATAATGCCACTTAGATCACACTTCTAATTTTTGAAGAAATATTGTAGTTATTTTGCTATATGCAAAGCACGCTATTCATTGGCGTATGGACATAGCTATCTGATTGTATTAATGTTATTTTGCGGTCCAGGTATCGTGAGAGGCATTGATTCATTGAAGAATGTGATCTATTTGATCACACCTGTTCCGCAGAATATCCTAGCTGGTGTAGATCTTCTCCTGCAAGGATATATTCAGATACCTATTGGCCTGCTGCAGGTATGATAATAGTTTTCTTTATGATTTTCTTCCCCATAGTTCGTTAGGTCTTGTAGTTTCCTTTTGCCCTTCAAACGTTGTTTGTGCAATAGTGAAAAATCTTATTAAACTATTGATTGGCGGATTATCCGGGGCAGGATTACTGATTACTTACTTTAACTAGCCTTCACTTGATCTCAATCATGTCTTAAGTCTAATCATTCATAACACTCTTTGCTAACAGTAACTGTAATATTGAAAAGCTTAACTTGCTAAATGTTAAAGACGGCTTGTCATTTTGCCATGGCTCAAAATCGGAACGTGGCTTTATTTACAAGGATGAAGGGAGTGTTACTTTTTGAGAAGGGGCAGGCAAATTTTTGAATCAACATATTTATACCTGATGTGATTTCTGGATTTATAAAATTTTTTATCAGCTCCATTGTTTCTTACATTCAATAAACTCTTATAAACCATAACATCTTGACTTTGCTATTGCTTTACGATCTTTCTCTGCAGGTACAAGGTTGCATGTCGCCGTACATGTCTGCAAATGTCATCCCCACAAAGGCGCAAACTAGCTGATAGACTTTGTCCAACTGAGAGGAACGTCAGAGTAGTGGAGTAGAAAACTGTAATGTACTTATGATATAATTGTAGTTTTAAGTTAATTAGTTAGTACTAACTAGTGTTTAGAACATTAGGTGACTGCCGGATGAGGATGCATCTATGGAGATTTGCTATATAACTTAGTTACAAAATACCAACAGAACTGTGCGATTTTAATCCATGAGATTTGAAGGCAGAAAGAGGGAGCATCAATCCATGAATTTAGCTGTAATTTTAATGGGTACATTTTGTTTTTACAGTGGTCGTTTGATAGACAACATTATGGCATAACCGCATAATTGACAGTGTTTCTGATCCTCAGTTTGTTGAAACTGTGCGAAAAAATTAAGCACATCTAAGACATTTTGACAGTCTTACTAACGAAAAGTATGTGCAGGGGACTACTGCTCTCACCTTGTTCCATCTGTGACATTTCATTGGGAAAGATTCAATCCGAGACACATTTATTTTGTCATCAAGTATATAATTCCTATACAATTCATCAATTTGATCTAGAAAATTCTATACAATTCCTATCAACAACTTTTTCAAAAGCTACTAGGTAATGAACTAATGATCTAGAAAATTTTGAAGATGAATGAATACAGAGGATGCCAAGATGGATAAAAGGGGAAGAAATTATACATAAGGACCAAGGTGAAGAATGGATAGACAGTGCCTTTAACAGCTAAAACCATGGAAGATAATAATCTCTCAAGAAATAACAAGTCTCATTAGTTCTACCTATTAATATGCCTTATTGTGCTATCAGTCCACGTTTTTATGCACTTGAGAACTTGTTTCTGGACAAAGGTACATTACTTACAATGGTACTGATGTTGATGTCAATAATCATGTCATGTGACTTGAAGCCTAATTAATGCATGGTGCTGATGTCACTATCTCAAAGCTAATTATCTACGCATAACACATTCATCCATCTAGAGGAGTTTGATCCGTCGAAGTACCAATTAGAAGGCGTACTAGATTACTAATATAGGAGTCGGAGTAACAAATTAATGGAAAGCAAGATCAAAGCGTGTAAATCCAGGCAGTACATATTGAAAAATGCTTGAAGAGAGAGATTACAAAGAGACAACAAAAGTTGTTGAATTTTAAAAAATGCGTTTGCCGGGAGTCGAACCCGGGTCTATTGCTTGGAAGGCAATTATCCTAACCGTTGGACTACAAACGCTTTCATGTTTGTAATTCTACAATTTTTTATCAAATTAGAAATACGGAAATACCACATCTACCTCAACAAAATAGTGGAAATATCTTATGGAGTAATGAAATCTACCCAATTTGCTGTAGAAATGAAATTTAATTTGAAAAAAAAAAAAAAAATTGTGAGAAAGGTATATATTAATAACTACGTGTATAGTGTTAGATATTTAAATAACATTAGTTATTTGTGCGAACTGAAATATATGTTATGATAGGGAATATATACGTGTATATAGGACAACTAGTATACAAGTGTTGATAATTTTTATTTTTTTTTGGTACATAAATGGACTCTCCAAAGTCCAAACAGTGACACGTGCAAAGTGAACAATTTATAACTACGTCTACACGAGGAGACTTTTTTTTTTTTTTTTTTTTGAAGAAGAAAGTATTTGAATATTCTTAAAACACAAAGTTTTATATGTGGCTGGCCACATTGTGTGACAGAGATTACTTTGTAGTGTAATAGGGGTCACTTGACAGTGTTAAAGGCGTTACTTTGTCAGTGGTATAGGGATTACTCAATCAGTATTACAGGGATTACTCAGTCCACAAACTTTTAAATAAAACTGATGTTCAGTAAATTACTGAACATCCGTTATGAAGTGACAATAAAATGTGCAAAAGTTACACTAAAACGCACAAAAGTTACCCTGACATATATAAGAATTATTTATGCTTCATTGATTAATATGACAAAAGTGACACTAAATTTGACAAAAGTGACACTAAACAAAAGTGTAACCGATGTACAGTAAATTACTGAAAACCGGGTGTATACAAAAGTTTTCCTACTCAGTCAGTATTAATAGGGGTTCATTGTAAGGAAGGGGAAAAAAAAAAGAGAGAGTGGTTAAATCTCGAACAAATATCTAATAAACAATTAATTACCAACAAGCCCGTCTAGCTCAGTTGGTAGAGCGCAAGGCTCTTAACCTTGTGGTCGTGGGTTCGAGCCCCACGGTGGGCGCTATAATTTTATTTTGCCTGTATTGTTTTGAAATAAAATATATTATTTATTTTGTATGACACTGATCAACCACCGTCAGTATGTCCGAGTGGTTAAGGAGACAGACTCGAAATCTGTTGGGCTTTGCCTGCGCAGGTTCGAATCCTGCTGCTGACGATTTTTTGTTCCTGTTTTTTTCTAAACCCTGAAATTGTTAACAAAAGAAATCGGTGCTCACCTTGAAAATGTTGCCATTGAAAATTGAGCTACCTGGATCAGATTTAGATACTCCTAGGAAACAATAAACAAGCATTTCACAGAAATAAAAGATCATTAATTTTAGCAAAATCTAATTAATTGTTGCTCTACAACTGTGCCGTTTATGTATTGTTATTTTTCTCATTTGGTAATTTCTTTAACTAGTACATTAAGCCATTAAGGTAATCAAATATTGTAAACAAAAAGGACAATAAATTCATGCTTAAAAACATAATACTCAAACTGAAATATTTAAACAAGGAGTACAAATTAAACAATCTTACCACAATTTAGTTTTTATTCTTAACCAATGGAATCATTACTATACATGTATCATCATCAAGTTGTTATTAAGCTAATCAAGTGATACATCACCCCAAGACTACACTTTTGCCAAAGCTAAAAGATGCTCAATTTGAAAATAAATTAACATGGAGTACAAACAGTCTCACCACAACAATTTAACATTAACATAATAAGAAGTATATACTTTGTACATAGAACTAGTTAAATTCACAAATACCGCAAATAGTAAACCCGAGATAGCTAGTATATCTTTGAATACAAGTAAATCTCAAATCATAGATATTTTTTTTCGCATAAGTGAAAACAAGACACAATTAAACCTGTTACTTTTAGCCTATGACTATTTTATTACAAGCTACAAACTCTATTAGACCATCATTACAACTAGCATAGTTAACATAACAAGGATTACAAACGTTAAAAATACTCTAATGATCATAAAACTTTTTCTTCCTTGGACGATTGGAGCATTCTAGTGAGTAAAGGGCTAAATCTTTTCTCTTATCTCCGAACCAATACCTACCAACAAAGTTAGGGTGAGTATTTCGTATATTATACCTTGTAATAATTAAGATGGAGGACTTGTTCTATTCAACTTGTTAGTATTTATTACTTATTCGGAGTTATTTCTTAATAAATTCAGAACTTTTATTAAGCATTTACTTATTGCTAAATATCGTTAATTACGCATTGAATAAAATTATGTAAATTACATATTTATTTAAAAAGTTCATGTTGAGATGGATCTAACAAGATCTAATTTGACAATATTTTCTTTATTGGTTAGTATTAAAATATGTTCAAAGTTTAGTCAAATTATTAAATCAGATCAGACCAGATAATAAAAATTCAAATTATACCAAATTAGACCTTATTAAATTCAGATCAAATGCCCTCAAAAAAAAAAAATCAGATCAAATCTCCTTATTTCAGGTAAAAAAAAACAAGTTCTAAGAATCTGTTCTCTTCAGCTTAATTTTAAATTATTTTAGTTACTAATTTCCTTCTTTCATAAACAATTCAGTTCAGCTGAGGTCCCTGTGTACGATATACTATCTCATTTAGATAATTTTGTTTGATGAAGAAGAAGCGGTCAACAACTTGATGATAATTGCCAAACAAAGAGTAAATAAAATAAACTAGTTATTGGCCCGGGCGATGCCCCGGGTCATTATAAATTTATTACTTTAATTGAACTATATATATTTTGGCTTGTTTGTCATTGAAAGATTAAGTGGTGGTTTTTTTTTAATTTTTTTATTTAATATGATAGCTTAAGTAGTTTGTTGCTTGTATGAGTTGGTTTGATTATAAGAATAAATTTTTTACATTAAAATAATCATAAAAATATGATAAATCAAATCTTTATAAATTTGATGTCAAAATATATACGACTCCATAATGCACAAAAATCTTTTACTCTATGATAACAATTTTATGAGTTAATGCACAAAATAAAAACGGAGTAATGTTTAATTTCTTACAAACTTTATTATTATGTAATTATTAAGGAGTTATAGTCCAATTCAAGGGAAATTGTCATGCCATGCATATGAAGAGTTTATCAATTAAATTTAATATTAATACATGAATTTTTTTTTTTTTTTTTTTTTTTTTTTTTTTTTTGACAACTAGGAAACAAAAGCCCTAAAGAAGAGCCTCTAACGCCCCCGCCTAGCCCTGATGGCCAGGTTGTGGGCTTTAGAGGTAACACTTCTTGGTACATAACAGCAACACAGATAGGTAAGATCAGAAGAGAGGAAAAGGATATCTGCCACCAAATTGCAAACCTCCTTCGGCGCCTTTCCTGGGGATCTGAAAGCTTCTACACTGACCTTGCTATCTGTTCTGATTTCCAGTTGCGTGAAATGCTGCTTGGCCATAATAAGCCCTTCCCTTATGGCTAGAAGTTCACATTGGATCGCCGAGCTTCCTAAGACTCTCTTGCTTCCTTCCTCAATCGTAACATTCTCCTTGGAGACAATCCAACCTACTGCCGCAGAGTCTAGTCTTCCCTTTTCTTCCTTCCAGGCACCATCTACTGTTACCACTCCCACCTCTCCTAGGGTTCCTGTTCCTCTTTGCCAATAATTCAGGTTATCCAGCACATTGTCTGCTCGATCCATTCTCTCCCCTCCTATCTTCGGTATGCTTAACTCTTTCGATACTAAATCCACCCCCTCTCTTACCAGTTGCAGAACCCGACTAGGGAGACAAACCGTCTTCTTGAACAGGACTTCATTTCTATGCTTCCAGACTCCCCACAGCGTGGCTAGGAAAAACCCAAAAAACGAGGGGTTTTCATCTTTCCTGCATAGTGAAGCATATTTTTGACCCATGTCTCCACTGGCAGCCATTCCTCAGTTGCTTTAATTCCCAAGGGACCACACAGCCATACCCTTCTTGTTAGCTCACAGTCCCTAAAAAGGTGGGCTGGGGTTTCCCTACCACTTCGACAAAGGACACATGTGGTATCCACACTAATTCCCCGTCTAGCAAGCTCTGCACTGCAACTCGTTGCTCCCTGCATTATTCTCCATCCCAACATCAGCCATTTCGGTGGGATTCTCAATTTCCAATAATCCTTCCAAAACGTTGACCCAGCTTTACCACCCCCCTGTCCAGTAAGCCATCTGTAACCTGATTTCACAGTGTACTGTCCATTTCTAGTCCCCCCCCACAAAATTTCATCCTCCTGGTCAACATTTGGGTGAGTAGAAAGAATGTACTTTACATCCTTTGTGTCAAATAGCCTCCATACTACTCCAGATTTCCAATCTCCCTTCTCATCAATCAGGTCAGCAACCTTTTTGTATCTGCTTTTATCCTCATTATTTATTCCCTCTTTCAGCCTCACTTTTCTTCCCACAGTCCACCAGTCCTCCTCAGTTCTCACTCTGCGTCCCCCACCAACTTTGAACCAGAAGCCCTCTTTCATAAGTACTGCTGATTTCGACATTCCTCTAAAAGCCCATGAACATCTGTTAGGACTTCTGCCTTTGATTCCCCATTCAATTGGAGAGTCTCCATATCTACCACAGATAAGCCTGCTCATCAAAGAGCCCCTGTCGTTGTGTACCCTCCAGGCTTGTTTCAGGACCATTGCCACATTCAGGTTATGCACATTTCTCAAACCCAAACCCCCTTCCGATTTGTGCTTCTCCAGGATCTCTCTACTCTTCCAGTAGATGGGTCTTCCTTCTCTCGTCCCTGCCCAGAAAAACTTCAGACATAATGAATTTATCTTTCTCAGGATCCTTTTTGGCAGCAGGAACAAGGCTAAGATGTGTCTACTGTGTAGACAAAGCCATCAAGATTGAATTTATCAGAAGGAGCCTTCCTGCTTGCGATAGAGCGCTGAACTTCCATGATAGAACCTTGCTTGAAATCCTCTCCACCAGGTAGTCAAACTGGGACAAGCTTTTACCATTAACATCCATAGGGCACCCTAAGTAAGTTCCAAACGTGGACTTGCTCATCATGCCCAGAGCTTTCCTGAGAATTCTCACAAAAGTAGATGGAGTATTTGGGCTGAACATTACAAATGATTTTTAGCGCTGACCATCTCGCCCGAAATCCAGCAGAATTCATCCAGGGTCCTTCTCAGTTCCTTGCATCCTTCTAAGCTTGGCTTGAAGAAGAATAAAGCATCATCTGCAAAGAACAAATGTGAAATATAGGGACCTCTCCTTGACAATCTGAGCCCTGTAATTCTACCTTGCTCCTGTAGCCAAATAAGTCTTCGTGAAAGGGCTTCCATGCAAAGGATGAACAAATATGGGGACAACGGGTCACCTTGACGCAATCCAGCCTGCGGGTAGAACCAATCAGACTGGTCCCCATTCACCAAGACTGCATACTTTACTGTCGAGATACACTGGTCAACCCACTGGATCCATCTCTCCGGGAATCGCATTGCTCTTAAGATCCCTTTGATGAAGTCCCAATCTACCCTATCATAAGCCTTGTTAAGATCTACCTTCATCACCCCCGCATAAATTCCATCTTTAGTCTTCTTACCTTTCACAAACTGGATAAGTTCATGGCCCATTAGGGCACTATCGGTCATCAGCCTTCCCGGGACAAAAGCGTTTTGGAATTCTCCAACTACTTCCTGTAAGACCGGCTTTAGCCTGTTCACCATACACTTCGAAACCACTTTGTAAATGGTATTACACAACCCAATTGGCCTGAACAAGTCTACCTTGTTAGCATTCTCTGATTTTGGAATAAGGCAAATGAAGGTTTTATTCCACTCTTTCAGCATATATCCGCTCGAGAAAAAGCTGTTGACTGCTTGAAAGATGTCTTCTCCCATTATCTGCATATATACATGAAAGTTAATGCATAGAGTTTTTAATGCTATGGTATGATTTGGCGACGACACATTATATGCCAAATGGCAAAATTGTTGACACATGGCAAAATATCATGTCTTGCCATGAGTTTTAATATATATATTGATTGATTGATTGATTGATTGATGAAAAGGACCCACGCATCACATACTTTCGCCATTAATCTTAAATCTTTCTTTTTCAGCAATTTTTTCTCGACGATCAAACTTCATCAAAAATTCATAAAATTTAATCCCTCTTTCCATTTTCTCTCCTCTGAGCTTCTTCTGACACACACCTCCACGCACTCCGTAACTAATTTATTTTCCCACCAACAAACTCTCCCTTCTTCCTCTGTTTTCTCTCTGTTCAACAATGGCGATTTCATCTTCATCTTCAACCTTCCTCCATGAAAAGAAATACCCCTTCATCTTCATCCTCTCTCTCCTCTTCCTCTCCTTCACCTTCCTCCTCATCTCCAACTCTCAATCCTCCTCCTTCTCTCTCCCCTCCTTCAACTTCGCTCGCCGCGGCACGCCTCTCGAACCTCTAACAATCTCTCCAGAACCTTCCGCCGTCGTCGCCGCTCCGATCGATTCGCCGGAATCTCCGGCGAAGGTTACCGTTTCCGGCGAGATTGATTTCGACGGAGATCTGTTGAATTTGAAATGGGAGGTGTGTAAGGGTGGATTGTCGGCGGTTGATTATATACCTTGCCTTGATAATTGGAAAGCGATTAAGGGTTTGAAATCGAGGAAGCATATGGAGCATCGAGAGCGGCATTGCCCTACGCCGAATTCTCGGTGTTTGGTGCCGTTGCCGAGAGGTTATAAGATTCCTATCCCCTGGCCTAAAAGTAGGGACATGGTGAGCTTGTTACTTGCTTATTGGTAAGGTTTTAGTTTTTTCTGTTCAATACTCCGATTAATTTCATGTAGGAGTACGAGTCGAGTCGAGTCGAGTCGTGGATGTCATCTAGCTTAGTTGGTAGTTCGTTTCGAGATGGTTTGGTATTGGTATCTAGGATTTAAGTTGGATCCTGCTGCCTATGTCGTGTAAAACTTATCATACGAGTGTATGTCAATTAGCTTAGTTGGTAGCTCGGATGGAATAAAGTTGAAATCTAGGATTAATATCGAATATCGTTTACATTGTTGCACTGTTGCATTAGATCAAAGGTTTTAATACGAGACCTTTTAAAAGAATTATTAAGAAATTCATAAGACTTTATTTATTAGGTCATAGTTTTAAAAAAATATTGGAATGGGTAAATGTAAATTATTGAGAATGTTTAAAGGACCACAGAAGAGGAAAGTTTGGTGTATGACACAGTGAAATTATAATATTGTTTGCACTAGATTTGCTCAGTTCTGAACAAGGAGTTTATATTATTAAAATTATAGTATGAAACTTTTAATAATTGTTGATCAGTAGTATACGTGTGGTTTAAATAAAGTATAATTAATTAATTAATTATAGACTAATGAATAAACCATATAGTAGGTACTAGCTTGTCAAATGAAATGTGGCATGTGGGTATGTATGAGTTGTTATAATGTAATGTAGTGTATTGGAATACAAGAAAAGAAACTTGGAGTTATTTGGACGTATAAGACTTGTTCTGAAGTAGGTTATGATTGCACATGGGCGGATGTTTTGATTTGGTGTTAGCTATTTCATGGAATGATGATCATTGTTAATTGTACGTCTTGTGTGGTTTTCATGTGTAAGTATGACCCTTCATTTTACCTCAAATAGTGTCTATGTCGGATCCTCGACTCTCCAACATAGTTTGGGTATAAACATATCTTGTTGTGACTTACTTCATTATGGACCAAAACACATGGAACTTAGTTGAGTCAGACTTTCGTACATGAATCTGTGTCAAACACTTATACGAGTACTTGATTTGAGTAGCATTGTGTATGAATGTATTACTGGCTACCTTGAATTGTACTTTTTTTCTACCTAAGTGTTACCGGCCATGATTATTAGTAGAAGAATTGTAGTTTTACATGAGTTGTCTCAGTATTTTGGTGCTGGGATGTATTCTTTCATGCACTTGAAAGTCAGTAAGATGATTGTGCTACTAGTTTTTCTCCGCGGCACTGCTTTTACTTAAATTCTAGGAGTGCCACGTATCTGGATATGTTATTCTAATGTTTGCTCAACAACTTTGTTTATGACACAGATTTGGTATGATAATGTCCCTCACCCAAAGCTAGTAGACTACAAGAAGGACCAGCATTGGGTTGTCAAGTCAGGTGATCATTTTATTTTTCCTGGAGGTGGAACTCAATTTAAGGAAGGTGTAGCAAACTATATCCAGTTTATTGAAAAGGTATATTTCTCGATTTTGTTTGTTTAGTATTTAAAAACATCACAGATGTTTATGATTATAGTACTACTTTAGTTGAAAGATAATAACTTTATACTACATAAGTGCATCTGGCCTGTGATATACTTTGGGGTAGAACATATCCGCCTTCCTGGCCGAGAAAATTTATCTTTAATGGAGTACTAAATTATTTTATCATAGGAATAATCACCTTGTTTATTCAAAAACGTTAAAGGTCATCCCTGACTAAAGTTATAACTTAAATGTTGTCTCTAGATTGAAATGTCACCCTGGTCTAATGATAAGTTATTACAAGTATATGAAAATCAATATAAATTACAGATTTCAGAGTTTGATCAGAACCGGTTCCAAATTGTAGCAGAATTTACCAACTTTTCTCATTTTGCTTGTAAATAGTCTTTGTTGCTCTATATGCCTTTATATTGACTCTTCTTTTACTCTTTATTAGGCTACACCCCTTGTCAAATGGGGTCAAAACATCAGAGTTGTTCTGGATGTTGGTTGTGGAGTTGCCAGCTTTGGAGGACATTTGTTGGATAAAGATGTTCTTACCATGTCATTGGCCCCTAAAGATGAACACGAAGCTCAAATACAGTTTGCTCTAGAACGTGGAATTCCTGCATTTCTTTCAGTTATTGGAACTCAACAACTAACATTTCCAGACAATGCCTATGATCTCATTCATTGTGCTAGGTGCAGGGTACATTGGGATGCAGATGGTACTTCCTGAGAGCCACCTCATACTTTTGTTTTATTTCTCATACATCTAATTCTATAGTTTTCTGCAACATGATAATAACAAGGTGATGCTAAACTGGAAAAATAAGGGATTTTATCAGAGCATAATTTGTGCAGCAGTTAATTACTCAGTGTGACTCTTAAGAAAAAAAGTTCATGTTTGTTAAACTGCAGTTTAGCCACTCAATTTCACTCTTTGCCTCGTGTAAATTAGCTCTTGAGTCTTGATGTATATGTCTGCTGATGTATTACACGATACACAAGCAGAGTCTTAAGTTCATTTATCTGGATCTCGAGGATGGAAGCCATTTAATGACAAATATATTTGGAGGGGAAAGAAAGAGGTGGATTAGGCTTTAATACTGGATTACTGGGAGGCAGTTCAAGTTCACTGATTTGAGAACACCAAAAAGCTGTCACAATTTTCAACTTGGTGCTCAAACATAGCTGCTTTACTTTGGTTTTATGAGATCTCCTTTCTAAGTTTCTTGTTCTTCTGTCTGCTGTGGAAGATTATGCATTAGAGTTCTTTAGGATTGTGTTTCTCTCGAGCGTAGGTTGAGTTTGAACTAAATTGATAAACATGGATTGTAGAAGAGTATCTGGTTGTAGCTAGCGAATGTAAACACCACTTGATAAATTCTTCTGCATTGCCTTACAGTAGCTTTTGTTTGTCCAACTTGAGTTTTGTTTATTGGTCAACATGTCTGTTTGACATGCTTGCCAGCTTTTGAGTTATGAAGGGTTTTTTTTTTTTTTTTTTTTTTTTTTGACAGAGTTATGAAGTAATTAACTTTGCTATGTTTAGCTGCCCAATCAGTAAAAAATTTGTATTTGATCTGCCTTATGATCTTGTTCATATTTTGTTTTGTAGGTGGAAAACCTTTATTGGAGCTCAACAGGATTCTCAGGCCTGGGGGGCTCTTCATTTGGTCTGCTACACCAGTCTATCGCAATGATGAAAAGGACGTGACCGTATGGAACTGTATGTCAATTTCCTAACAGGGAGTTTGATGTCAAGAAGTGTTGAATATGTCTGTGATCTCTGTTGTATGCTTTTTTATTGCAGCCATGGTAGCTTTAACAAAATCAATGTGCTGGAAGGTAGTGGCTAAAACCATGGCGTCAACAGGTATTGGGCTAGTGGTGTATCAGAAACCTGTCTCTCCATCCTGTTACAGGGAACGTGAAAAGAATGAACCGCCAATGTGTGAAATGGGGAGAAATATGTCATGGTACTCACCTCTTCAAAAATGTCTTCCCCAGCTTCCACCTGAAGCTTCCAGTTGGCCTCCTCTTTGGCCCAAAAGGCTTACCGCTAAACCATATAGCCTCCCTTCAGCACCACTTGTGGAACAAACATTTCATAATGACACCCGTGACTGGCATGCTCTCGTGGCAGATGTTTACATAGGTGGCCTTAGAATTAACTGGTCAAGTGTGCGTAATGTAATGGACATGACTGCTGGTCACGGAGGGTGAGATTCTGTTACAAAATGACCTTTACTTTGCTAGTTTGTACCCTCTCCTTTTTGGTTGCCCTTGCTTATCAAATCTTATAGCAGAACTGCTTTATTCTGATCATCAATTGCTTATCAGTTTTTGCATACTATTGTGTGTTGAGCACTTGATTCTTATTGCCTTAGAGAGGAATTATTTAAGGTTGTTGAACACTTGATTTACTTATTTAAAGGCTTACACCAAGTTCACCTTTCTGTTACTTTTCTATTCTTGGTATATTTTCAAATTTACTCCTGGCTCATTGCCATCTTTGCAACTTAGACAGGCACAATTTATAATTGTTTTGTGTTTCAAAATTTTAACTTATTAAACATATTGCATTTGTCACAGATTTGCTGCAGCACTTATTGATATGCCACTGTGGGTGATGAATGTTGTTCCAGTCCATGAGCCAGATACACTTCCCATAATTTTTGACCGAGGGTTAATTGGAGTGTATCATGATTGGTGTGAATCTTTCAACACTTATCCAAGGACTTATGATCTCCTGCACTCTACTTTCCTCTTCAGCAATCTCCCAAACGGGTAAAACTGTGAATATTTACCTTTCTAGTGTTCATTTCTCTATTAATGTTAGTTCTTTCAGAGTAAATTTCTTCACAGAAATCAATTGAGTCAGTGCAACCTTATTGTTCTCTTCATCTATTTGATGATCTGAACTTTTGTACCATTCAGGTGCGACATCATAGATTTGGCTGCAGAGATTGATCGCATTGTAAGACCAGGTGGGTGGGTACTGATTCAAGAAACCAAAGAACAGATCAACAGCATAGGAGCAATTTTTCGTTCTCTTCAGTGGTCTGTGAAATCCTACAATGATCGATATCTTGTTGGCCAGAAAAGTTTCTGGCGTCCACATGGTGGTCGGGTGCAAAGATGAACCAAGCAAAGAATTGAACAAGTACGACTTCTATTGTATAATTTTCAATGCAATTTTACCATTCTTTTGATACCACATATGGATAGTGTGTATAGGGATTTCCTGGAATGTTTTGATTACAAGCCTTATAGAGGCCATGCTTGGAATGAGGGAAATTATTTAAGGGATGATATAATTTGATAATGATGTGTTAAATAAGCGAGAATAGTGGTGGACTTAAAGGAAGAGGAGGTGGTCTATTAAACTAACAACCACCCCCACCTCCACCCACTTTGCAACCTCTTATTTAACTCCTATTATCCCCTTAAATAATTTACTTCATCCCAAGCAAGCCACTGAAGATAAAATGAAGGAAATGAAGGAAAAATTATGTTAGGAATGGTCTCTGCATAATGTTTACGCTCTCGTTTCCCTGGTTGATTCTGCTCTTCCTGTGCTGTTATTAGCAGCCCTGGGTGGTGCCAAGTTAGAACAAACACATTTAAACAAACAGAAATACTAGCAATAATTATTATTATTTTTTTTTATTATGAAGACAACTAGTAATAATTTTCAAAGGTAGAGATGACCTGAGGCAAATACTTTGATCCAACATGATGTTAATACAACCTAGTGCCTGCAGAGCACATCCACATTAATCAGGCACTTTTGTTTGCATTACTAGCAATTTACTTTTTCATAAAATAAAATAGGAACCATTAGAGATTGCTACAAATTTGTACTTACAATAAAAAAAGATACCAAGAAAGACTGCTAACACAAGCAGAAATTAAGGTCTACAAGACTTCAACACATTAACTAACCTGTAAGAGACTGTCTATACTCCTCGCGAGTCAAATAGTTTAATTTGTTTTCATTATAGGAGAGTCGAGAAAAGTATGATGAAGTAAAGACAGTAATAAAAAGAGCGCAAAGTTTGATGAAAACAGCCATTGCAACATGGCAGTATAAAACTTCATTCCTTCAATTCCAGAAAAAACTCATTACATGGGAAAAGTACAACACACATTCAAACAAAGAGAAACAAAGATACAAGTAATGTAATTTACAAAGGTAAAGAGGAGACATGATAGCCAGAGTGCATAAATAATGATTATAAGCTAAGCACTGGCCACATGATACATTATTGTTCTAACAGTGAAGCTTCAAAATCTTCCATAATCATGCAAAATCAAGAGTTCTGTAAGTCTACCAAGCGCTCAATAAATCATTGTTGAGATTAAAGCAAGCAACAACTGAATCATCCCTTAGAAGGATCCCATCAGCTGCTTCAGCGTTCCTTGAAAAGCAGCTAGCTCCCTTCAAGCTCAAAGTTTGTCGAGTTACAGCTCTACCAGAGAGAACCGAATGATCCTTTACCATCATTGAACCCTCTGACTCTTGAGTGTTTTGAAGAGTTGTTTTCACATTTCCATCAGAGGACTTCACTTTCAATTCGTTTGATATGGTTGTAGTCATCACCTCTGTATCTATCTCCGGTCCAGGGATCGTTGAAGTTACAATCTGAAGTGGATACTGACGTTTTGAAGTTCTTAAAGAGACCACTGTACCGTCTTCTGCTACCACCCTCACTTCTGTTTTCACCTTTACCTTCTGCTCAACAGTCTTTTGTGTACCAGCTCCTTGAAACTCAATCGAATTCTTGAATTTCAATTTCTGAGTTATACTAGTGGTAAAATTGCCAGTACTACAATTAACCCATCCAGAAGATTGACTCGTTCTCTCAGCTTCAATCTCAAATGATCCATCCAATTGCTTGAACTTATACTCCCGCGACTCTTCATATTCAGATGGCTCACTAACAGCCACCATCCCCTCAACCTGAGTCGAGTTCTTGTCCACCCAAACATGCAAATTCGCATCAACCAACCAAAAACTAAGCGAATTAGCCACCCCAAGCTCAAAAGTATGACTTTCTCCATCCAAAAGGGAACCCAAAAACGGGGTCAACTCAATATCATACGAAGGCAGATCAAACGCCCCAATCGCAACAATTGGATCCCAAGACAACGGATTGATTCCCCCGGTAAAGATAACCGGAAACGGCACCTCAAATGCCACCAACTTCCCATCAATCTTAACAAAAACCTCCCTGTATGCACCATTCCCTCGACGAGTATTCAACTTATTCATCTCAATGTATTGAGTAGGAGGATTCGAGTACCAAAACTCATCATCCCCATGAAATGAAACATACAATTCAAGCACAATCCGCTTAGAATTCATCGGAATTGCAACCCTTTTAAAACCAGGTTCAGATTCATTCTCAATCCTAAACCAATACCCTTGTTCACCTTCTTCACCAATAGGAATCACCAAATCAGCTGGTTCTTCATAAACCCCACTACCCAAAACCCCAGATTCTAACCCTACCCTAACCCCAGAACCAAACCCTAATTTCCGACTCTTAATTTCGGCAACAACATCATCCTTATAAAACAACATAGTAAGACTAATATTATAAATCCCAGTAAATTCATCATTGACCAAATTCTCAAGCATCATAGAAAGAGAAACATTAGATTGTTCAAGAACAGAGGAATACCTAGTAACATCCTTCTCAACATCCCAGAAAGTTCCATTCTCAGAAGGTTCAGGGGTACTAGTCCGGAGAATCTCAACCCCAGAAAGCCAAACTCCGGCAATACGATCATACTGATTACCGGAGACCTCGCCGGAAAGCTGGAGCACGACGTGAGACCACGGCGGAGGACAGTCGGCCGGCGGCGAGTAGAGGACGGAGTAAGGAGGTTGATTGTAGGTGTAAGCGAAGGAGTAGTTGAGGAGAGAGAGAGTGCATTCTGGTGGAGGGAGTGGGAGGGAGGCGGTTGGGAGTGGCGGAGTGAGGGCGATGGATTGGGATGCGGTGGTGTTGGCGGCGGAAGACGGTGGTTTGAGGAGGTGGTGGGGTTGTGAGAAGGTGGTGGAAAGTGAGGTGAGGAAGATGATGAGGAAGATGGTGGAGAAGTGGTGGGAGTGCATTTTGTTTGTTTGTATTTGTGGAGTTTGAATTGAATTAGTGTTTGATCAAAAAATAGAAAGTTTGTTGTTTTTTTGGGTTTTGTTTAAGATGGAGGGAGTTATATGGAGGGGTTTTGTTTGACTTTTTATTCTTTAGATTTCGATTTGTGTTTTGTTTTGTTCACATGGATGGAGTTGTAGGAAAAGATCCAATTTTAGTTGGTAATTATTCCCCTGTTTTTTTACTACTTGTGATGATTTTGACACTAGAGAGTAGAGAGATGTTGTGAATTGATCCGTGGAATCGTTAAATAGGGAGGAAAACTCTAATCAGTTTAGCTATTCCTCACTCTAATTATTCACTTTTATATTTATTAAGAAGTAGCAACATATAGAGTATAAGAATTAATTGTTATTGTGTATGAGTATGTTAATGGATTAGTCTTAGGGCCTGTTCATATTTATTGAATTGAGCTGAGCTGAACTGAACTGATTAGAGCTGAACTGAACTGAACTAAATTGAACTAAACTGATTGGAGCAGAGCTGAACTGAACTGAACTGAGCTGAAATGAATATTTTATGAGAGAGGGAAATTAGGAGCTGAACTGAACTGAACTGATTGGAGCTGAACTGAACTGATTGGAGCTGAACTGAACTGAACTGAAATTAAGTAAATGTGAACAGGCCCTTAATATTAGTATAATTTTACAAATACTATTTTTTTTTCATAATCTTTATTAATATGCAATTGCATAAGTTTAAGGTCAAATTTGTGCAATTGCACATATGCCCATCAAACTATTATGAATACTCATGATAAAAGGGAGTATGAGATGAGATTAAAATGAGCACTATAGAATAGAGCTTATTGTGAGTGAGTTTGATTGGAGCTGTTTATGGTTAGTGTCGAGAGAAGATAAGTAAGGTCAGAGGATGTTAGCGATTATAAACTTTTGGTTAGACTTGCATGGTTGAACTAGATAGAATAGACCATTTACGACATTAAGTAACGGTTAATAATTAAGTAGTTTAGAAAATCTCTAATTGCTTTGTGATAATTGATTTGTTAGGAAAGAAAATTGATGAAGATTATTTTACTTAGCTTGGTCGCGATCTATTACCTGATCATGAGTTGCTCACTCAAACTTGGGTTGATAACGACTTGAATTATGAATCTAAGTCCAAATTGAAAATTCAAACTCGAGATCGACATTAAATTATAATGAGTTAAGTGAAATCATTACAACCTTTAGCATAGTTTGTCTTATGATCACCTTAACAATCATTGCAATTTTAAAAACATGTAAAATTACAATGAATTCCAAGTACGATTTAATGAGTGGAGTTAAGCTAAAAAAACTCGTGATTAGCTTTATGACTTAGGCTCATAAGTCATAATTACTCCTTTTATCTTTACAAATTAAGAATAGTAATTATCAACTAATAATCTCACGAATTTAATCACTTTTAACCTGTTTATGAAAGACATTTGAACTAATTCAGTAATAATATCCTACAAGATGCTTCTCTTATGAACCTTCACATAAAAATGGTGGAAGTTTCGTTAGTTGACAATTAATATATTCATTATATTGTAGACTAGATATACAATTAGATACTATTGTTATTTCTTCGTGATTAAGAGTTGGAATTATGTAAGAAAATTCTATCAAATTGCCGGCAAGCAAAGTTTTATCATATGATAATGAGATCATATATTGACGGGGTGTTTGCACTTCGCAGGCCAGGAGGGGAGATATATTCCAAGGGGGACTATATATGGGAGGATCAATTGAATTTTTCTTTTTTTCCCTTTCAATTCCTTAAAACTTAAAACAATTTTCCTCTCTTTTTTGAAATATATACTTGACCTTTGTCAAAAAAAAAAGAAGAAGAATAAATATAAACTAATATTAATTAGTTAATTACATTGTTGGATGTTCTCGAAATATATTTGCACCAATTATGTCGTTGCACAAATAGCTCCATAGTTGATATCGTCATGCAAAATATAAACTCTTTATATATATTGAATTTTGTAATTTGTGTGCGAAGATAAATGGAAATTCTATCAAAGAATAATTGAGGCCGACTCGGTTGATCAGCCTGATTAACGAAATGTTGTTAATCAGCGGCATTTGTGGGCCCTCCTCAGCAAAAGTAATATTTTTATATTGAGTTCTGCTGATGGTGACATGCTATGTTGATGGTCGAAGTTTTCAACGTTACAAAGTCCGCTACTTACGTCGTTTGATGATAAGCTAACGGTATTCATTGAAACCATAGCATGAGCACAATGTCGCAAATTTACTTACTATTCGACAAAATACCAAATTCAGTACTTCCACTAACCTGTTCTAATTGATTTCGACCGGACGCGGTTGCAACTTTTGGTTGTATTCCGACTACCGCTTAACCCTTAAGAACCTCAATTTCACATACAATTGATCACCGACGATGGAATGTCATAGTTCCGGCCACTGATAAAACAATCGGTGAGAATGTAGACCTTAGGGTTTCAGAAATTGGGAAAGTATCCAGGAACGTTAGAACAATTGGCTTGAGGACGGACGTTAGAACATGACTAGTCAAGCGTTAGTTTGACTATGAAGAACGTCTGCCATGTCATTCAGAATTTCAGACGTTTTCCCCTTTAACAAGCGATGCGACCATATTGCCCCCAACTTTAATTGGAAAAAGACATTTTTGCCCCCTGATTTACTGATTTCGCAAATCAGTCTTATGAACAAGAATTTCCTCAGAATAATTGACTAAAACACAATTTATATTGTTACCCATGAGGCCATGACATATAAAGAGGAAGGATAGATAGATACAATGAAAAAAATAATTATTCATCGATTCTCGAATAATAACACCAAATCATTTACGTAATACTCTCTCAATTCCTTTTTATTTGCACCATAGATCTACTTTTTGTGAGAGCTTTTTGAGTTAAATAATGCAAACTATAAGGGATAGAAGGAGTATATTATTACATCATCAACAAAAAAAACCTTTTCGCCCCAAAAAAAAAAAAAAAAAAAAAAAAAAAAAAAAAAAAAAAAATTAAAAAAAAACATAAGCGATCGATTAAAATATTGTATTTCCTAAATGTTTATTTTTAATAGGTCTTCATTTTCCGGTATATTATATTTGGACATCAAGAGGTGGTAAGAGTGGACATCTAAAACTTCTTGGATTATTATCCATGTTATAAGATGCATGATGCTTATTTGTCAACAGCCAGGCAATTCCAGCTGCTCATTTGTTGATATGTTCATTTAGATTGAATTTATTATAATAATCAAAGATGACTAATTACATTATTAACTTTTGGAGAATGACAAATTATTATACTAGTATATACTTTCTTCGTTCTTTATTACTTGACCCGCTTTGACTTTTACACTATTTACCACCCCTCCTTTGATCGTCTTTTGTGAATAATATGTAAGGAAAAATATATTATGTATGATTTTTTTGGATTCGTCTCAATAAGTACTATCATTATAACTTTTATAATTTTTACTTAAGGAAAATTTAAATTATTGATCGTTAAAGTTTTACATTGGCAAGCGTGATAAAAGAAACACGTCAAGTAAAAAGGAACAGAGAAAGTATTGGTTTCCTAGTTAATTCTTACTACTATGCCAATAAGAAGCATATACAGTATGTATTATGCATCCCCAACAGGCCAACAGGACGTACTCCAAAAGCATGTTTGTGATCCAATGGGCCATTAACCCATTATCCATTGGGCTAAATTAAAGATAACATTCCTTATTATTTTTGGTTCTTTATACTTCAGTTACCAAATTAACAAAGTGGCTACTGGTGCACTTACATAGGTACATGCAATGTTGCAAACTTGCACTAACTAGAATTCCTGGTAGATGGGTAATGTTGTACTAGTACAATATAACAGATAAACAATATCTAATATAACAGATAAACAATATCTAAAAATATACGAAGTAGTACATATATTTGACTAGGAGTACAGCATAAAGCGCAACCAACCAACCACATACGAATTGAAGCTACTCCGTATTTATTTAAGCTATACAATCCACAAACGAAGTTATTCATTTGAGCTATAGATACCAACTTTCATACACGTATAATCATAATAGAAATTAACACTCTTTGTATCACCATACTTCATACAATCGTACTTGTATATTGTATTGAGTTATTAAGTTACACAAGAAAATGAATGAGTAAAAAAGGAAAAAAAAAATGGTTACACAAAAATGAAGCTGCAAAGTACAAATAATATGCACATGCATTTGCTAACAGTAAAAAATAAAAACCACCCCCACTCAAAATTCCACTGTTGGCCTTTTGGCGGGGATTCTGTTACATACCACTCTGACACACACACACACACACTTCTCCTTCTCTCTCTCTAGTTTCTCTCTCTTCTTTCCGCCATTAAAGCTCTATTTAAGCTCCACTGAAGCTGCTTCACCTCCTCCATCTTCATTTTCTTCTCTCTTAAGCTGAAATAAAACTGGAATTTAGCGACAATGTTCTACTCTCATCAACTGCTTGCTCGAAAAGCTCCACTTGGACAGATATGGTAACGATTTTCTCGCACATTCTCTCTGCAACTTCGTTGAGTCTTCAATTTTAGCTTTGATTCATCCATTTATGGTTTTGATTGATTATTTGAAGTTTATTTTTCTAGCTAGGTTTTACTAGTTCATCCTCTGTTTTCGATTTTTTTTTTTTTTTTTTTGAACTTGAACTTTTGTTGGCGTCGATTTCTTAACTTCTACAGATCTTCAAGTTGATCTAAAATGGTGATAATATTTTCTGTTTTTATTTGGATTGTGGAATTATTACAGTATGAGTATGATATTGTTAGTTAATTTGTCCTCTGTTTTCAAAATTCCAAAATTAGCTGGTTTATTTTTTTTTTATTTTTTATTTTTATGATTTTTGTGTTTAAGTTTCTCATTATGAGTACGAATTTGTTAGTTCACTCATCATCTGATATCAATGGGAACTTGAAATTATGTTTAAATTGCTTTTGTAATTGTTTTATACTTAATATAGTTTTATTTTTCAACAAAAATGGCGACATTATATAATATAGATTGGATTTTTTTTAATCTAGCTCTATTATGGAAATTATGTGACGAAATCAATTTTCGTGAGCTAATAATTCATCCAGAAGTTCTTCAAACTCAAGTCAATTTCCATTTTATTTCAACATTTTCTTGATATTTTTGCTCAAATTCTGCAAAATTTGTTGTAATTAAAAATGGAATCACGTCGATGTTATTATTCAATGTTAATCAATTTCAGTGTTACTGCGAAATTTTCTATAAAATTATCAATGGAGCTTTACAGTTCACTAAACTCTTCTCTCTGTGGGTATAAGGATGGCAGCAACAATGCACGCGAAGATGAATCGGAGAAAGCTCGATCAAATCGACATCATCCGAATATGGTTTATTTTCTTTCTCCTCTCTTTTTTTAGGTCAACTTTGATTTCAATTTTCTGACATTATTGTGTAATTGTAAAATTTCAGCGAAGAAATCTTGAATCCTTCTGTACCAATGGCGCTAAGATTGTCTGGAATTTTAATGGGTATAGTATACTTGCCGAATAAGTAACACTTTCAATTTTTTTTTTTTTTTTTTGAAGCAAACTTTCAATTTTATTTTATCTGAATAATTTATTTATTTTTTCAATTTTTGTATTTATTAATTAGGTGGTGTGGTGATTGTTTATGAGCGCAAAGTTAGACTTCTCTATGGTGAGCATCATTTTAGTCAATTTTTCGAATAAAATAATATAATCATGTTTAAATAGCTGCTAATTGTGAATTTCTGTTTTAAACAGATGATGTTAATCGTCTTCTGGTATGTTAATCTTGCTAATCTTAATCCTAGGGTTTTTTCTCTCATAATTCTGCTTATTATTGAGAGATTGTGTTGTGGGTGTGACAGTGTGTTGAATATGTGCAGGTTGAGATCAACTCAGCATGGAAGGTGAAACCTGCTGTGGACCCCACAGTTCTTCCCAAAAGCAAGAATCAAGCAAAGTGGGTCCTATACTATTTTCTCCTCTGTATATTGTTTATTTCTGCTTTTAGATTTCTGGGTTTAAAGGGGGTTTTAGTTGATGTTGGTGTTGTATGTGCAGGTTTGAGGCAGTGACATTGCCTGAGAATCATGATGATGCAGATATTGGTGATATTGATCAGTCTATTGACTACTCTAACAAATTCACCAGTAGTGCAACTTTCCAGCAAACAGCTTATTTTGCCATGGTAAATTGAAGCACCACACTTAATCTAAACTCGTTCATGATTATCCTGGGATGCAATTCATGTACTTGCTATATAACTGCTCTTTCTGATGTAGTTAACTCAAAACTTTTATTCCTCACCAAGTTATTAGCTGTCTAATCCTTGGTCATTTAGATGCGTCATGAAAGATTGAGTAGGCTCATACAAAAAATTCCTAGAAATGGTCAATTACAATCCTTTGGCCACATTGATATCAAGGAAAGCTCTTAATTGGTTAAAATATAGTGCACAAGTCTGATTTACATACTCCATGTACATATGTATCAGCTATATAGCCTACATACTAGCTGGGATCATATCCACATTATGGATGTGTTATGTATTCTTGAATCTTTTCTAGGGGTTGTGATATTCTGACATCTGTTGCAACTTTAATTTGCTGATAATTGAACATTTGAACCTGTCTGTGATCTTCCAGAGACTGGATACTATTGATGAGCTCACTGAGAGCTTCAAGGAAAAAGAACAAGATGATAGACACCATCAAGGTTTTTCTCTAGACACTAGTCCAATAAGTCCCCAATTTTCTGTCCAAAGGCTTGTAATTCTGTCTGTTTACAGTAGATTGTTTGTGTAGGTGTGTGCATAATGGATTTATATCAATCAGTCTCAGTGGTAATGACCATCTAATTATTCTGCATTCTGCTTATTGTTTTCTCAGCTGAACGTGCTAATATCACCTTAGATGACCCCTTTGATTCATTTCAAGTAGGAGGAGGCCTCTATAATCGCTTTGAAAGGTAAAACCCAACTGCAATGCTGAATGAGTCAGAAATTTCCAAATACTTCAAGAAAAAAGCTCTTGAGCCTTTTTGATGATTAAAATGTTCAATCAGCTAACTATATCTTCTCAGTTGACATTTTTAATCTATTCCTTGCAGGTTTGATATTGAAGGAGATGAGGAAACACAAACTAACTTCCCGTCTCACGGGCAAACTGAAATACCACCTGCTACTACACACTCTCCACCTCCAGAAATGGAGCCAAAGAAAGGTTGGTAGCATGAATGCATGAGTAACCAATTGAGCAGATATATTTATTCAGTGGATTATTACATGTCATATACACGACACAATATTAAAAAAGAAAGCACAAAATTATTATTTGAAGAAGCATGCTCAGAAAGTCAGAAATAAACTGATAACTGTACAATTGGTGCTACATAACTATGCTCAAGCTTCATCATGAAAAAGATTTAATAAGGCTAGATATAGTTGTTCTAGAGTATAGACAGAGATTAAAACACCTACTTGATCTGTTGGGATTTTACAAAATGGATCTAACAAACTAGTTGGATGCAGATGATAGAGCTGGCGACGACGTTCCTGACCAACAACCAGTAGACCATGCTAATTTATCTCCTTCCCAAATCAGGGAGGCAATTCAGGTAGCTATTATAAGCTGTGTTGTGTCTGTGTCCTGTTTGGAAATAAAATGTAACTGATTATCATTATAACCCATTTACAGAGACCACAGAAACATGTACAGAAGCGAAAGCCACAAAGAAGAAAAGCAAGGGAAGCTCCTTTAATAATGGATATGGAACAAACCATGCTTCAGAGCAATTTATACCAAACTTGGCTCCAAGATTCTGGTGACATACGGGTCAAAAGGCCCAAAATTGTAGAGGTTTTTCCCTCACATATACTTTATAATACTTCTAATTTATCATAGAAGGCATGCATACAGTGCTACTCTCTAAGAGTTGCTAAGGCAGGAAACTACTGCTATCAAGCTCACCTTGCAAATACTGTTTTGCAGCATAACAAAGCAAAATCAACTGTGAAGATAGCCAAACTAGTAGACCTACCACCAGTTGCGCTATCTTGTGGTTTAGTCGGAAAATATGATGAAGTGTATTATCCACAACCGCTTCTAGATCTGTGGATGACAAGTATACAGCCTAGACAAGATTCACCTTCTGGTCAGTGTTTTACTCTATCTCTCCTATAAGAGAGTTTTAGCTTGGCTGTGAAAAATGTCACAACAATTTAAATATCTTGTACAGGAAGAACTACTTCACCCCTTCCACCAGAACCATCATCATCCTCACCTCTCCCTGGACAAGACTATCGAGATCCACCTGAGATTGTAAGAAAAATTTTCATCTAGCTTTATGTGATAAAACTCCATGTATGGTCAAACTGAATTTTTGCTTTTGAAGCCTATGGGGGAATTTGGCAATGGAGGTGCAACTGAAAGAGTAGCCTCACATGAAAGAATACGAAGCAACGTGGCCACAGGAATGGAGATACCTCTCCATGAATTCAACCTCATGTCTAATGGTGTGGGCACAACAAATCCAAATGCTGCAGTCACTAACTCAGGTATACTGATGCTGCCTTTTGATATTCTTATATGATGTTGCCTTATTTGTAAGAAATTACTGCATTTTAGATGGTAAAGTTGAACTTTATGTGTCATTACAGGAGCATCTGTTAAATCATTATCAGTTCCCAGCCCAGGTCCTGGACTTGACTTTATGTCTAACACTTCAGACAGCTATTCAGAACGGTTAGTACAAAATTTAAAATGCAGTTCCTCTGTATAATTACTTGTTTTTAAAAGGGAATCAGATTTTACCTCTTGATACGAATCTCATTACTTTAGAAAATGAATGAGATTCTGGAAAAAACCAATTCAAATCTGGTATTTTGACACATGATGGATTTATTCATATGCTTTGAGGTTATTGAAATTTCATTATTCCTAGGCTAAGAAAGAAAAGGCCTTCTTCAACAAGAGTTAACAGTGCTGGGCTTGAGTCGCTGGATGAGGAGAACCAATGGATACATGATGCAGCAGAACTCAACCTTCCTTCATTTGTTGAGCGACAACCAGGCTTCAAGGTGCCTAGACACACTCGACATGGTCCAACCCCTGATCATGGTAACATGCACTTGATATATATATGAGCTCTTAGCTCTTGCAGTAGCAATACTTGTGAGGAAGTTTCGGACAATCTTATCACTGCTTGATTTTTGCAGAGCTGCTGGTAGAAACAGGAATTACTCAAACTCAGCGTGCTGCAATTGATGAGGAAGCTGAGGTGATGGCCAACAATATCAAAACGTAAATCCTGAGTCATTTCGGATTCTGTTTTACAAAAGCAAATTATGTTCTTATGTAAAATATTGTGTTGCTGATCCCTGATTTTATCACTATCCTAGGCATTTGAAGACATATTTCGAGACCCCAGGAGCACCTCAGACAGAATCATTGAACCAGCTAGCTTTTGGAATGAACAGGAAGCAAGCTGCACAGCTTTTTTATCAGACTTGTGGTAAACATCAATCCCCTTATAGCCTCATAAGCTACATTTTGATTTATGTTTTTTATCACAAATGATTCTCAAACTACTGACACAAAAATCTAATCTGTTGCAGTTTTGGTTACGCGTGATGTCCTGAAAGTGCAGCAGAATTTGGCATATGGAGACATTAACATCTCTAGGGGAGCTAAGATGTGAAGATGGGTGCATTATTAGAGCTCAAATTCATCACTCAACACCAAGATATTACACTTACTCTGTCTCACTGATCAGCACTACTGCTTCAGACATTTTTTAAAGTAAGCAGCTTGCAGGAAACTCATTCTCAATACACATACAGAAGATAAAGGTCTTAGTCCATACTTCTTAATATATTGGTTACTGCATCCTAGTATATAAGATATAGAAAATTATTGACTTAAATTCATACAAAATATTTAGGAGGGTATATATGTTTATCGAAACACTTGTCGAAAAGGCAGCCAATTAAACTAAGTGATAGTGAATGTCTTATCCAGCTATACGACCTGATTATTATAATTAAGTATCACTAGCAAAGTACATTGTATCTCCTTGTTCACCTGATCAGGATAAGGTCAAGTGTGCCATATATATTATACAACGATAATTTTCGAAAGATTTGATCATGTTTTATTCATGTCACTTTCATAAAGGCCTCGTTTCATGTCTTTTATTTTCTTCCCATGATCTCACCCCTTAAAATGGGATACGCTTATCTGGGCAAACTATGAAGAAGATTTAAATCTAGCTGACACGGTTTGAAACAGCTCACACTCCCTAACTTCTTGCAGTATTATATGGGCACCTCTTTAAGCTGTTTCCACATGCTTCATTTTCTGCTGATATTTATTTTGGTCAGCTGCTATACTTGATAACATTATTTCAGATTCACACCTACGTGCTACGTACACTCTTGGCAATGACCAATATACTTATATGGAGTATGTCATCCGCCCAAAATTAATTGTCACATTTTCCATAAATATCTTTTACAAAGTTCAATAGTGGATCCGTGTTTGGAAATCCACATATAAATCATTCCTCTTTCTAACGATAGATTTTTTTTTTCTAGGCATACTAGAATAGACATGAGTGTTACCTCTGAACCAAAATAGGCAGGTTTGAACATAGAATCCTCATTTAGAAAAATCAAGTAATGCTGTATTGCTGTTAACCCATGAAAAGTAAATCACCTACTAGTTTCCATGATGAAATTTGCCATTTGGCAACTTTAAGAAATAAAAGCTTTTGTCGTGGTCCACATAATTGATGGTTATGCATATGTTATGGCTCATAATTACAGTTTGTAATCATGTAAAACTGTACAGTAAATTATAACTCTAATATACTACACGTACGTATTGCATGTTTGCAATTTTGCATCACATTTCAAAGGATTTATTGAACTACAAAGTACTTGGTATGAATAGTTTCTGCCTGAGAAATATTATGGGGAGAAGTGGGGGTATGAATAGCTTGCCCAATCAAATCGTTTGGGACCTTTGTGTGAGGTCTACCCCGGAAGTCCGGTACTCCTTAACGTGACGTTATATTATCTAAACTTATTTCGTTTAAATTAAGTCTAAATAATTTTTTTTTTCTTTTTTAGGACAAGTCGAGATAAGTTATACGAACTATAAAGATGAAACAGATAGACCTAAGGTTTAATACAAGCAGATATTTTCTTACAAAAATTATTAGCAATCAGATACTTTTGGTAAGGTTGATATATTATGCATTAAATTGATGATTACTTTCCTAAGAGGGAGATGCGGAGAGAATCAAGGGAAAAGCTATGTAATAGTCTAATTATTTTTGCAAGTTTAAAACTTAAGATGATTATGTATTTATGTGCAATTCCTAAAGTAGGCACACCAAGTCACCAACCTCATTTACTTATGTAACTTATCTATAAGCATTAATTTATTTACTGAGTCCTAGTTAATTGATATTTTATCCCTGAAACAAGCTTTCATAAGTCTACAATTCATGATTCATTTGATCCATATGTCATTTTGAAACTAAATCACATATTCACACCTAGCATAATGACTTATGATTACAATATTCTTCCACAAATTCAAATACTATTAATTTTTATATACTCCTAATTTTCCTATATAACAATCGGTCTTGTATGTGGATCGAACCCATAACTAATTTTATTTTTTTAGTTTACGTTTTGAGTATGTGATTGCTTTTGAATAATCAGCTAAAGTTAGCCGTCTATGTACTTCTTATTTAAGTGACCTTTTGAAAAAAATTGATAACATATTTATTAAAATCCCAAATTTACATACCCGTAATGAATTAAAAAGATCATGTACTTATATAATGTACTCCGTATATGCATGTCATATCAATATACAACTATACGGCGGGATGGAGAAACTAAAAATTTATTTACAAAAAAAACTACGAATTTTTAATTCACTCTGAGTTCGACTCAACCCATTTTCAACCGTACCTCGTAACCGAAGACACAAGAGTCAATTACCACATGACTCACTAATGACACAATGTCTCACATTACGCTATCTTAACACATCATCAAACTCCAAAGCACAAACAAGGTAATAAATCAACATATAATCACCATTCTCATTAATTTTTATAATTAAAAAAATCAAACAATTAATGCTCTTGCTCTCTTGCACACTTGCACAAAATTAAACTCACGAGAAAAATGAAACTCACTAGAACCTACTAATAATCCAAACCCATTTTTCTTCTTCTTCCATCCAACTTTTTTTGATGTTTATCCAATTTTTTTTTCTTTCACCCTTTATAAACCTCTCACTCTCTCAATTAATCAACCCATTTCAAAAATTTCAACCCCAATTTTTTTCCATAAATTTTCTCTCTCCTCTCTTTTTCTCTCCTAAAATGTGGGTTCCATGGGTGAAGAAATCCTCTGTTCGCACCCACACAAGATCACCCTCCTTAACCTTGGATGACCACCCTCCTTCTTCACCAATTCACCTACATTCTCCCTCCTTAAAAGACATTGAAACCCTCTTCAATCACCACCCTTCTCCATTGCTAACCCCACTTCACAAGCATTCTCTCTACTCTGCTTCCTTCAGCCCGGCCCACCACTCCGTCTCCTTCAAGGACATCGACTCCCTTCTCTACGACGACCCGACCCGGACAACCCAACCCAGAAAGCCCTCTGTTTTCAACCGGGTCAGAACTTGGGCCCACCGTCAGGCCCACCAGCCCGACCCGCCCCCGGACTCGCACAACAAGGTGGTCGTCTACTACACCAGCCTCCACGTGGTGAGGAGGACGTTCGAGGACTGCAAGACCGTCAGATCAATTTTGAAAGGGTACAAGGTTAAAATGGACGAACGAGATTTAGCGATGGATGCGAGGTTCGTAGATGAGTTGCAGAGGATAATTCCTTGTACTGTTTCAGGGAAGAAGGCGAGTTTACCGGCGGTTTATGTTGGTGGAAAGTATGTTGGTGGGGTGGAGGAGATCCGACGGCTGCAAGAGAGCGGAGAATTGAAGAGGATGATCCGAGGGTTGGCATTGGATGAAGGAGGGATTTGTAAAGTGTGTGGAGGGTATAGGTTTGTAGTGTGTCAATGGTGTGATGGAAGTCATAAGGATAAATCTGGGTTTAAGAGTTGTTCTATGTGTAATGTCAATGGTTTGGTTCAGTGCAATTTTTGTACTTCTGTTTTGTTCTGATGTATGGATTTTCTCTAAATAGGTAAAATTGAAATGGTAATAAAGGGGCTTTTGGAGGTTAGTGGTGAAATATGTAAAAAGGGGAATGAGAAGGTAGAGGTAAGGAGTAGAAGATTTTTTTTTTTTTTTTTTTTTTTTTTTTTTTAAAAAAATATAAGGAGAAGACATCTTATCCGATATGAAGGAATTATTGTTTCATTGGTTACTCCAATCTAGATTGATAGGAATAGATAAATTTGATGGTAGTGAATTTAGGCAGTGTTTTAATTTTATGTTTGTGATACCAAATTTTGTAAGTAAATCAAATGAGTTGGGAAAATGGAACTTAATAGTGGAATACAGATATTTTCAATATATTATGCATTTTTGTTTGATTAAATTTTTCAATAATGTTTTTAATTATTGGTGGAGGGAAAATGTCTATCATACTATTATACTCAATCCGTTCCCTTTTGATAGTCCCTTATGGACATTTTTCACGGGAATTAATAAACACAAATAAGAAGAGTTAAAGTACATTGAAAAAGTAAATTGACATTGGGTATGCAAAAAAGTAGAGTGAGAAAGTAATAAAAGTACATGGGAAAACTAAATTTACATGGGAAATATAACTTTGCACAAGTATTGTTGCAAATTGGAGGGAATTTTGGTAAAAAAATTAATATTAATATTAATGGTTGTTGGAAAAAGCAAATGGGGTGAACATTTTGGGACTAAAATTTGCCCATAAAGGACTATCAAAAGGGAACGGAGGTAGTATATTCATACTCCCTCCGTTTTTTTATATGCATCACTTGATAATGCATATAGTTTTAGGAGATAAATATAATATTGTGAGTGGGTGAATAAATTATTATAATAAAAGTATGATGGGGATCATGAAAGAGATAGTATGTGAGAGAGAGTAGATATTTTATTATTTAAGTGGGGACATAGAAGAGAGAGAAATGATAAAATAATTTGAGTGGGGTTTAAAGTAAGAGAGAGAAATAATAAAATATAGTATAACTTTACCAAATATAGAAGTGATGCATATAAAAAAAACACCCATAAAAGGAAAGTAATGCATATAAAAAAAAACGGAGGGAGTATCTGATATCTCCAAGAACTCAGGAAAACTTTAAGCTATCTGTTTGCTGGAGTCCGGAGTCATTTCTATTCACGGAAGTGAGTGTTGGACTGGTGTTGATGGCCAAAATTATGATCAATTTGTCTTATTTGCAATATAAAATAATTACGAAGTATGAATTCAAAATTTCAACCAAATTTCAAATCGCTGGTTGTAATTTTTTTTAGTATCATCTTGTTTCATTCAAAAATTAATTAAAATTTTAAAAGTTAAAGTAGTATTATTGCTTACTCTGAAAAATTGTTAGCTAAAGATTTTTTTTGTTTTTTTAATTTTAATTTTTATTTTTTATCATTTACGGTATTATTTCACGATATGTTGCTTACAGCTTTAAATATAAGCAATAATCACAACGTAACAAAGTGTGATACATGATGAGGATTTATTTTTTTCCTATATAGTTTGTATGAGAAAATTTCAAACAATGCTACAAATAACTTTGGGTAAATGTCGTAAAGGCGTACCTAAATCAATGCAATATCAGCTCCTATATATATGTTGTACAACAATATCTAATTATTTAGGTAATAAATTTTCAGTAATTGAAATGTTATTATGCATTTTAATCAAATCATATTTTGAAGTACGGACGAGTTTTATTTTTTTGGCTTCGACTTTGGCAATTACACGGGGAGTGTTTAAAAAAATTTCAACTATCAAACGAAAACTTGAAAATTTGGTCAAGTTTTGGCAAAGCTGTTGAGTTTGACTCGTTACACAAGGCCTTGGTTTCAAATGTTCAAATAATTAGTGACATTAACATTATTTTACATGGACCCGTCAAAAAAAATAAATAAATAAATAAAAATAAAAATATTTTACGTGGAAAGGATAGATTGCATTGATTGTACACAAGTTTATGGTTCATTCGGCCCAATATTTGATGAAGTAATACGGAGTATAAGAGTATTATGAAGTTTCACTTGAAAAATTGAAATTATTTGTTCAATAATCCGTACGTGCAGTAGTTGTTACTCTGTATTTCTTAATGGTCAACTCTCATCAAAGGGTAATGGTATAGTGATATACTCCCTCCGTCCCCAAATGATAGTTCGGGCAAATTTTAGTCCCAAAATGTTTACCTCATTTGCTTTTTCCAACTACCATTAATATTACTCCGTAATTTTTTTTACCAAAATTCCCTTCAATTTGCAACAATGTTTGTGCAAATTTGACTTTCCCATATAAATTTTGTTTTCCCATGCACTTTTATTACTTTTTCTCTCTAATTTTTGCATATCCAATGTTAATTTACTTTTTTCAATGTACTTTTACTATTTTTATTTGTGTTTATTAATTCCCGTGAAAAATGCCCATAAGAGACTATCAAAAGGGGACGGAGGTAGTATATAGTCTTTAGGGCTATATATAAGCATTAAATATACTGTACTTCCTAAAATGGAATTAAGTTGGGAATTCATGACAAAATCACGCATACTTACATAGCCTATATTCTCGTATTATTTGATACGCCTAAATTTGTCGTTTTTTTTTTTTTTTTTACAGAAATACAGTATTGCAATAAATACAAAATCAATTTTACATCGGCGCACCTTCGGTCATAAATATGTTCTCGTTCCCATTTTATTCATTTTATGATGATAAAATTCTATAACCCTCAACTTCATCTATTAATACTCATGTTTAGTGATACGAGTATTTGTTTGTACGGGCGTGTTCACTTCAGCTTAATTTCAGTCCAGTTCAGTTCAGTTTAGCTCCAATTAGTTCAGTTCAGTTTAGCTCTAATTAATTCAGTTCAGCTCCAATCAATACTGTTCAGTTCAGCTTCTAATTTTCTTCTCTCATAAAATATTCATTTAAACTCTATTCAATTCAGTTTAGTTCAACTCCAATCAGTTCATTTCAGCTCAGTTCAACTCCAATCAGTTCATTTCAGCTCAGTTCAACTCCAATCAGTTCATTTCAACTCACTTCAGTAAATATGAACAAGTCCTAGATACGGAGTACATTTTTAACAAAAAAAAAAAAAAAAAAAAAAAAAAAAAAAAAAAAAAATTAAATTAAAATTAAAATTATAGAAGAGCGAGATCAGTTAAGAGCTTATAAGACACTAAAGTTTGTTTTTTGTTAAAGAAAAATGGTCCACTAAAGTTGACTCAGATTTTTTTGGATATTTGGGCCTAAAGTTTAATTTAAACTCAAAGGCTCAGTAGTCAAGAACTCAAGACTATTAGATGGCGAGTTAACTGCCTAACTGGTTTGGACAACGCTTTGGTTAATGATTAATGAGTACCAGATTGTGGAATTATATTTGAACTTAAAGTTTTTTTAGTTGGAAGATAGTGACTTATCGTCAGATATTAGAACATCTTGTTACTTAAAAGTTCATATGGATTTTAATTGCTCTTGTACAATAACATCATGAGTCCAGGCCTAATCACGTGATAGTGCCAGCTTAATTATTTCACAAACTCAACTTCATCGTGTAAATGATTGATGTAAGTAATGTAACTAACATAATCCTAGTAATGATTTGTTTTTGGAAACCATCCCAAAAGATCTTAGGGGTTGTTTGGTTCGCACGGGGTAATCGGAAAAGAATGAATATAGGGAAAGAATCAAAATGGAATGAAAATCTCCCAATTTTGCTGTGTTGTTTGTTTTGAATAACAAAAAGGAAACACTGCCACCAATCCAACCACCACCACATTGCTTCACTTCCCACTTTTTCCAGCCACCACCCAGCCACTCCACCACTCATCGCACTTCCTCCACCACTCGCCGCACCTCCCCCCACCGACCAACAATTTTACGGGGAAAGGGAGTTGTTTCTAGGGTTTTGCGGGGCTAGGGCAGGGGAGATATGTGCGGGCGCGAGGAGCGGCGATGAGGGCGAGGGAGGTGCGGCGAAGAGGGGAGGATGAGCATTATATAAAACAAACTCAAATAATCATTGATAAAGCATAGTCACATGACGTAAAATTCTCTATTCATTTTAGGAAAATTATGCTATATACTTTTGTTTCATAATAATG
Organism: Chenopodium album; assembly: GCF_948465745.1. NCBI lineage: Eukaryota > Viridiplantae > Streptophyta > Magnoliopsida > Caryophyllales > Amaranthaceae > Chenopodium > Chenopodium album. The sequence continues at coordinate 2,033,161 of NC_137852.1, forward strand.
GCACACAATTTGACTTTTACATCAATTATGTATGTACGAGTACTATTTATTTCAAAAAAAAAAAAAAAAAAAAAGAGAAAAAGTACTACTTATTTTGAGTATATTTTTATATCTATATATATTTATGTTGTTATATACTCCGTAAAACATTTCTGGATTTATGTTAATGTATATTTTCAATATATCAACGTTTTATTACTAATATGCATTTATAAATATTTATACTTAAAGTTGTGCATTGGGATGTCAATGGGGCGGGGCGGGGTAGATGTTGACCTTCTCATCCCCATCCCCACTTAATATTTTCATCTCCCCCATCCCCATCCCCGCGGCGGGTCTAATTTTCATCTCCATCCCCGCCCAACCCCCCACTTGGATATCCATCCCCGCCCAATCCCCACCAAAGACCCGTCTAATCCCCACCCAAGATCCACCTAATCTCCGTATCTCAAATACACAATCCTACATAATTAATACGAATTATAAAATAAAACATTCTACACACATTTTTGTGTTATAATATAAGTGTCGTACAAAGTATTATAATGAATATTGTATTTTACGTAATTATTTTATAAATAGTATAAAAGTATGTAATTTTGCTTTAAAAGATATATAGATGTGGGTATGAGGTGGGGATGAGGCGGGTACAACTTAAAATCCACCCCCTCCCCACCACCCGCCAAACCGAGACCCATAGCGGGTCTCCTACTTGACCTGCCCCACCGACATCCCTAGTTGTGTATTGGCATGTGTGCTAGTCAAATTGTTGCAATTATCATAAAATGAATAGAGAAGTTTTTTGGAGGTCTTGAAAGATTCATCTCAATACTTTCTATATGGAGTGCAAACGTCCGACCCTTTCCCCATTCTTCAAGGGACCTTGCCCTCCAATTTGAGTCTGTTGACCTATGCGAAGTTTTGGCTGGATAAGGTCGATCTTCTTCTTACCTTCGGTAAAAAAAAATGAACAACATTAGAAGGACCAAAGGCGACGCATTAACTCTAGCCACATCGAAGCGGCATTGCCGGCATAGTATTTGCAATACGGGTACTTCTCTTAAGAAACTGATCAGCAGCTTTGGGTGCACGAGGGCGCTCTGTAATTCTTTTTTCCATGCGTTTGAGTTTACGTAGAGCAATCACGCCAACAACGATGCTGAAAGCTCCTATTACTCCTACGCCAATTCCAATTGACACCAATGCTGCTTGAATATGTTGGGCTGATAAAACTATAGAAACAAGAAAGAAGGAGGCCGTTTTTTTACTAGTACATTTCTTCATTTTGCTTTTAGAAAGCATCTCTAGTTGGCTCATAGAGTGCGTAAAAGACACGGTGTAACGTACCACCACTTTTCTGCTAGAGTACTTTTTTGCATCTGTTCTGTTCATTCCAAGCACACAATAAAGATGGAAGTTATGTCTTGTGTGGCATTACTTCTACGCGAACGTTTAATTTAGACTTGCAGAATTGATTTGTCAAAACTCCCTTGCACTGTTGAGTGTTGACCTTTTACGTTGTGAGCAAACCTGACAAATTTTGATTTAAGTTGACCTAATATTGGGTATTGACTATGGAGCACGATCGCCGCCTAGTAGGCATTGAAGCTAGAAATGGGCCTACTCCAATTTTTAACATATTGTTTTTTTCTATTTATTTAATTTTTTTTTTTATTTATATAATGACCATTATTATAAAATAACAATATTGAAACATTGTGATCCTTTTATTAATGGTTTATAATAAATTAATGTATGTGAATCAGGTTTATTTAAGAGTTTACCTCACTTTTAAATGTTTCAATTAAGACTTGAACCAACAACTTTCCACTTGAGAAATTATAGAGTTAATTTATGCAATTTAATCTTCGTGTTAAGTTTATTACACCAAAGTACCAAACTATATAATTGTTCTACCTCACATTCTTGCTTGTCGTTGGTCTTTTTTTACAAGAAAAAAAGGGATTTTACGCAAATTTGATCAACAAAGTGAAAAAATTTCAATCTTTTCACAATTTTTTTTTAATAGTTTTCTACGTTCTACCTCACATTCTTATTTGTCGGTTGTCGTTGGCCTTTTGTTACAAGAAACAAAGGGATTTTACGCAAATTTGATCAACAAAGTGAAATAATTTCAATCTTTTCACAATATTTTTGAAAAAAAAAATTTAGTTTGTTATACTTTTTTAAACATCAGTAGTCCTAATATCATGGCTTTGCCTAGCTAAATTTGAAGTACTAGCGACTTTTCCGTTGAGGAGTAAAATAAATACTTGAAGCATCGTTCAGTTAGCCACAATCTCCGCCCATCTAACTACTCTAAACCTTGATGGATACGTTCCATCATTAGCCTCACCAGTCACAATTAAATGGCTAGAGAAAAAAATTGCTTCTTCAACCAAGTTTTTGATCCAAGCAGCGAACTTATGGTTCAATGGAACAGATTTATGATCATGGTTTGCGTGATAACTTTCTTCATAGACCCTGTAGTCATGTACATCCCAACGTTTCAAGAGTCGTAAACTTCCGTAGGCTTGGATCTACAATTAGCAATAACCCTGACAATACTAAAAATGATAGGAGATTCCTTCCTAATGTTGGGCATTTTGGTTAAATTTCGCACGGCTTATGAAGCTCCTGGCTCTAGAGTGTTCAAAAGGAGGAGATTGATCGAAGAACCTAGAGATATTGCAATCAAGAACATTAAATCTACTTTCGTTATTGACCTCATCGCAGCATTACCACTATCAGAGGTGAACTAATACATTTTTGTCTTTTTTGGTACAAAGGTGAACTGATACATCTGAATTTAGTTGCATATTTAATCAAAAATTGTGTGGTGCTATTTTCTCTGGTTTTATGTTCATGGTGTGAGATTTACTTATTTAGCCTCTATTCACTTCCTCAATTCAGCAAGTGTCATTTGTTTTTACTAAGGTTGCGATTGTTTTGGCTGAAAACAAGAAAATGATTTTCTTACATTCCTTACAAAAGGAATATTTTTCACTATTGAGAAATTTTAGTCTTCCTGTGCTTGGTCGGTGGGTGTGTTTTACAAACTCCTACCCAATAAAAGGTTTAATTAAGTTTCTGTATGCAAATTTTAAAATTATTAGTTTAGTAGTTCTCTTTGCTTTCAGGTTTACATATGGCTACAACTTCAATCCTCAAAAGCTACAATATCTCCTGTGTCACATGTTACCAGTTTTATGGTACTATATTTAATTTCTTGGATTCAAGTTTATCCAAAGTTATATGATATGTGCTTCTCAAAAATAGAAGCTTCAAAAACGGCTGGTAATTTATTGAAAAGTGGCATGTCAGGGGCCTTCTACAACCTCCTTTGGTTTACGGGTATAAGTAATGTAAGCACAATACTTCCTTTTCATGTTATCTTTAAGATCTTTTCATTATTTGCATTGATTGGTGTTGGATAGCATAATGTACTGTCTTATAAATTGTGTAGTGCAGGTTTTGGGAGCTGTGTATTACTTCCAAAACATATACTGGATTATTTGTTGCACTGATGTGGTAATACAAAAAGGACTCGAACCCAAAACTCTTGACTGGGATCAACTTCTTTCCAACTGTACCCAAGACAAGGATATTGAAATGGGAATTTTTAGTAGTGGTTTAACAAATAAGATAGTGAAGAGGAATTTTATACAAAGATTCATGTTTTGCTTCTCATGGGGACTCAAAAGTTTCAGGTAAAGTTGCTCAATCATGTTTATATCTACGCTTACTCTTATTTTTTTTCTGTTGAATTTTAATGCTCTTCTTCTTCTAGCTAAAGGTCTCCTCTATTATACATATAAAAGGCTGGCATACAGTCCATGGAGGAGAAGGAAGAACAACAAAGAGCTAGACAACGAGAAGTTAAGGAGTGGATGGATTATCATCAACTATCACTCGATCTAAAGGAACGAGTTGATCATGCTATTCAAACTGAATGGACTGAAAATGGTATTGATGATGAGGCCATGTTGGTTTCACTTCCTATGGACTTGAGATCTGAAATTCGGAAATACCTATACATGGATTCTGTCTGCAAGGTACAGTAAGATATTTCCAATCCTCCCAAGTTGCATTTTTGTATATTCGTTTTGTTCATTATTGGCAGCACACTGACATAGTTATTTGCAAATAAAGTGCTAAGAGAATTGCCTTTGTGCATCATATTCAAGTTGATAACCATAGTGTCTTTTTGCTGATCTGATGTATTAGTTGGGTTTTTTTTTTTCAGTTGCCTAAGTTTGCAGATATGAATAGTCTTTTAGTGGAGGCTATTTGCCAACTCCTAAAAACATTCTCTGGTAAAGAAGGCACATACATAGTTTATGAAGGCGATATTGTGAAGCAAATGCTCTTTATCTTCAGTGGTGAATTGGAACTATCTTTCACGGACAAGGGAAACTCCACTTTGACCATCTTAGGACCAGGTGAATGCTGTGGTCAAGACCTTGTAACATGGGCTTCACAACCTACAACTTCAATGGACAGCCTTCCCTTTTCGACTTGGACCATAAAGTGCCTCACAGATGTTGAAGCATTTGTGCTGCAAGCTTATGACATGAAGATTCTTGCAACTCAATTCGCGCACAATCAAGAGTTTCAGCGTGCTTTCAAGCAGCATTACCCTTAACTTAAATATATGACATATTATCCTAAGCTCACAATGCTGCTGATTTTCACTTGGAAGTATGTCATATAATTGGTTCAATTGAGGTCTTACTAAAGGCCTATGAATATTACTAGATGTTGCTAACATACTTTGTGAATGCAATTCAGTTTAAGGAAACAATTATAGCTGGGAGTACATTGCATCTCCATTCTTTTTGTAGATACTGAAATGTAAAGCTTGGACATGAATGCAGGAAATACTAGAAAATGTGATGTTCTTGTATACCAAAAAAGGAAAAGACAAGTCTATTATTTCTCAATTTCAAAAATAAATTTCTCTTGAACTATAAAATTTTTGCATACTAGAAACTAAAATGTATATATGCTGGAGTTTTTATGTAACTACTACAATATGGAATGAGAATGAGTATTGTTACCTAAAGGTGTGGTGCGTCACATATAAGACTTTGTGTTAGAATCCAACTCCTTTTTGAGGTATTAGATTCCATTTAAGTGCTTTCCTAGAGTTTAGGTTATGTTTTCTTAGCTTGAGGTCCCATTATTGTGTTACTGTCAGATCAGTGTTCACTAGGGATTCTCCTTGTATGTCATTTAAAGCTCTTTAGAGGGCGAATGATTAATGAAATCTTAAAGCCTTCTACCAAGTGTTGCCTTGCTTTTATGCTTGTTTGTTGTTAGACCTTTATAGATATTGTGTCTTACTTGCATATTAGCTCCCCTCCAACCCAACTTGATGCGCTAAGGTCTCGTGGTTCGGACCCGCTTATGCCCGCCTTGAAGTATCGGCCGTCACAAGCCCCAACCACCCGCACTCCGTCGCCCAGATAGACGTGAGTGCTCCTGAGATTCTATTGCCCGCTTGTGTTGCTTTGTGCTCACAAGCCCCCTCTTCCGCTCAAGGCTAGCGTTCTTGCCGCCAAAAGGCTAGAGCGCGCCGCACGTTTCGGGGTCCAAACTCCCGGACCGTGACAGTTGGTATCAGAGCCAGGTTCAAATCTCGTCGCAAGCAACCCGTGTAGGCACCAAGGAGGGCTACACGAAGATGGAATTTGTAGAAGAAAGGCTCGCTTGGCTCGAGGAGAAGGCGGACAAATGGGCCGAGCTCCAAGTCATTGTACACGAGCAAGCCGAGCAAATTGTGAAATTGATGGCTGACAGAGATGCCTTCCGCGAACAATTGCAATTTGTTCAAGGAAAAGCCGACGAAGCACTTGAGAAATGTGCTACCTTAACGCGCGCTGTGGGCAGAGACGCACTGGGTGTTGGTGCGGCAAAGATAAAGCCGCCCAAACCTCGCGACTACAGTGGCGCTAGAGATGCGAAAGAAGTTGATAACTTCCTCTTCGACATGGAGCAGTACTTCCGAATATGTCAACTGAGTGACAATCAGAAGGTGGATACTGCCATCATGTATTTGTCCGAAGATGCTAAGCTGTGGTGGCGCACCAAGCACGCAGACATCGAAGCAGGAAGGATCAAGATTGATACATGGGCGGAGTTCAAAGAGGAACTCAAAGAACAATTCTACCCCGTCAACACAGCGTTTGTTGCACGGATGAAGTTGCAAGAGTGCCGCCAGAAGGGTTCTCTTCGCAACTATGTTAAGGAATACTCGGCGATAATGTTGGATATCACAGACATGAATGAGAAAGATCGTGTGTTCAACTTTGTCAACGGGTTAAAGGAATGGGCGCAGCGAGAGATTTTGAGACAGAATATTGATACCCTCGCTGCTGCTATGTGTGCTGCTGAGAGATTGATGGACTACTCAGTCGGGAAGGGTCGTCAATCCGAGAAGGATTCAAGTGGGACGTCAACACGCTCTAACAGTCCGTCTCCAAGCTCTCCAAAGGGTACAGAGAACGGCTCACGAGTATCGTCCAACACCATTAATACATATCATAGAAGAAGTGGAGGAGGTGATACCCAGAGACAAACATCTACCCCCTCCCACAACTCAGGAAACTCGAGGGCCAGCGCATCCTCGGCAAACACAAGGGCGATAAACTGCATACTTTGTCGAGGTCCACACAAATGGTGGGATTGCGAGCATAAAGAAGAACTTGACAAGATTCAAAAGAGATTGTCATCCATGTCCGTTCAGGAGGCCACAAAAGAGACTAGCAGCGATGAGGAGCCCACATATAGGATGGGTTCCATACGACGCCTGAGTGCTATGAGAATGATAGCACCTCAAGAAGAACCAGAAGTCCGATACCTTTCGGCAATGCGAGTGATGGAGCCTGAGAAGAAGGCAACATCTAAGAAACAAGCTCGCACCAGAAACCCAGAGAAGCGGGAGATGAAGCCCATGGAGTTGGCAACATCCCAGATACACACCCGCCAAAACCAGAATCAGTCACAAGGTTCGAAGCAAAGAGCGACGAGCCCAGAGACACCAAAGAGACACCAAAGAAGAACCTCCCAAGAGGGAGGAAAAGCAGTGGTTGAGCAAACAACGCAGGGCGCGTGCAAAGGATTACAAAGAAAATGGTCACCCAAGAGGCACCAGCCACAACTTGAAGCTCTCCACCACAGTCTCAAGGAAGCAGCTCCCCAACAGATGATGGTGGAAGCAGCTGTCCCCCTTAATTCAACAGATTCCGCTCCCAGGAGGAAATTTAGAGATGAAGCTCTCAACAAGATGTTCGAACCGAGCGACTCCAGAGACAAGCTCCTCGTCAACAAAGAAGATCCAGCTCAGGAGTCAGATAAGATTCCAGAAGACAGCCGCACCAACGGCGCATCCGAAACTTGAGATAGTTTAGGGTTTTCTAATTTTGATTGTAACTTTTGTAAGTCGACGAGGTCGTCGACAGCTTAAGTGGGGGAGGATGTTAGAATCCAACTCCTTTTTGAGGTATTAGATTCCATTTAAGTGCTTTCCTAGAGTTTAGGTTATGTTTTCTTAGCTTGAGGTCCCATTATTGTGTTACTGTCAGATCAGTGTTCACTAGGGATTCTCCTTGTATGTCATTTAAAGCTCTTTAGAGGGCGAATGATTAATGAAATCTTAAAGCCTTCTACCAAGTGTTGCCTTGCTTTTATGCTTGTTTGTTGTTAGACCTTTATAGATATTGTGTCTTACTTGCATATTAGCTCCCCTCCAACCCAACTTGATGCGCTAAGGTCTCGTGGTTCGGACCCGCTTATGCCCGCCTTGAAGTATCGGCCGTCACAAGCCCCAACCACCCGCACTCCGTCGCCCAGATAGACGTGAGTGCTCCTGAGATTCTATTGCCCGCTTGTGTTGCTTTGTGCTCACAAGCCCCCTCTTCCGCTCAAGGCTAGCGTTCTTGCCGCCAAAAGGCTAGAGCGCGCCGCACGTTTCGGGGTCCAAACTCCCGGACCGTGACACTTTGCCACTAATTTTTTAGGACAAGGAGGTGAGAGCAGTGTAAAGGAGCATCCGTCTCCTTCAAGCTAAGACTAAGAGAAAGTGTTTTTCCATATAACACTAGATAGAGTTTTAAGGACCAACCTACGAAGGACCTATTCTAACAACTCTTCATTGACATTTGACAATGTTTTCCAAAGAAAACTTGTGATGGGCAAATAAACAAATATCATGTTGATGAGTGGTTAAAGCTAAGTTATTGTTAATGATTGATCAATAATCACCTAGACTTATCAAAGGTTAACGTGACCAGAAATTGGGATTAATCAACCAAATTAATACCACTTGCATTGTTTGGAAATAAGCTAGATTCTTAAAAGACTAGTAAAAAAATATTGACCCGGTGGAACTCTAATGAAGAAGAAAAGTCAGTTGAAAGAAAAGCTGTTTAGGTTTGGAGTAAGTTGAACCGTTGAGGTATTGAACATCCGAATAATTACATGATCACTAATCTATTTTGTTAATGTTGTTTATAGAATTATAACTTACCCATTTTAATTCTTCACATACCATTATTCAATTCGTTTTTGATTATTTTGGTAAAGTGGTGGTAAAGACGTAAAGTTGGGCATGGGGCATCTGTTGTGTCGTGCACAAAGAATCCAAACTAAATTTTGTTATCGGTCACAAATGAGCATTTCAACGCTTTATCTGTTTCAACAAGCTCCAGACAAACTATACTTGTACCAAATATTAAAATAACATCCATTGACATTCATGACCCACCATCGTGTCTCTTATACAATGTCAGGGTTACCAAGCTGCATGCCGGGCCGGCCATGCCCAACTCAAGGTGGTAAAGTCCTCCTAGGCAAGAAAGTACAAAAACCACTAGTCACGCGAGTCCGTCAACATAATAAAATGAAACAAAATAATGATGTCTGGACTAACACTTTTACTCAGTCTTCAGCTCAACGTAACATCCAATATTCTTACACATCACTTTCTCCCCTCCATTGATTCTCATTTTCTCTGAATTTTTTTCCAATCACACAATTACAACTGTACCTTCCTTTCCAACACTATTCCCTGTTTGTTTTTCTTCAAGTCAGCCTTCCTTTTTCAAAAAGTCTTCCCTCCTAAACCCCATTTTCTACCCCCTACTACCCTTCCATAATCACCATACTTTCTCTCTCCAAACACACCTTTATAACTCTGTTTTTCATACCCTTTATTTTAAGGGCACCTTACCTCAATTGGGTATCTTTGTTAGGTAATTAACCAAGTCCAAAGTTTGAATCTTTACTAATACTTGCCAATTGGGTATTTTCTGAAATTTTCAGAATTTGAGATTTTGAGGGTTTCTTGTGGAATTGGAGCTTGTTTTAAAGACTGGGTCAAAAACTCAGGTTTTTTTTTGGGGTAGTTTTTGTTGAATTTTGGTTGTGAATTATGTTTGGTGTTTGATGAAAGAGAGAGAAAATGAATGATTATTGGTGGACCAATGGGTTCTTTACATGGAGCATGCTGCTTTTACTTGCTATTTTCCAGCTCAATTTCTTCTTTTCTTGCTCTCTCAATCATGAAGGTACCCATTCTTATCATTTTTTCTAAAAAAGTTTTGGGGTTACATGTTGTTGTAAATTAATTTTATGTATATGTTATATGAATGATCAAGTGATTAAGTAAATGACAATGTAATTTTCGGGGTATTAATTAAAAACGCAAGTTCTTGTATCAGACGGTCAGACCAAGTATTAGTTACTCGGGAAATGTCAAAAGTTAGCAAAATACGTAAAAAGTTACCATTAGACGTGCTAAAAATAGAATTAAATTGGATGATCAAGTGATAATTGTTGAATTTGGATGATATAAACAGGAATTGCTCTATTAAAGTTTAAAGAAAGAGTGGTAAATGATCCATACAAAGCATTGTCAAGTTGGAAGGAGGAAAATGGAGAAGCAAATCCCTGTTCATGGTTTGGAATTGGGTGTGTTGGTGGCCATGTTGTTTCCTTGTGAGTTCTTCTTTTTCTTCTACTTTTTGAATTTTGATTGTTTCTTTTTGTTTAAAGCATTACATTTATCCTACATGATTTGAACTTTAGCTCTCTTTAATTTTAATGATGATGTTGATATAATTATGCTTTCCTCGTTTTAGGAAAGGTTGGCATATTTGTGAATGTGGAAAAAAAATACATGAAGGTTGTTAACTGTTAAAGAGTTTTTGATTACTTGATCGAACTTGTGAACTTCTTATTGCTTATATGAATTCATTGGCTCTAATCCGAACTTGTAGAAATTCATGAACTAATGACTTTCTTCTCAACAAAACAATGTGGAAAATTTCTAAGCTTTTATAGCTGTTCTCAGCTTATGAAGTTACAATTAACATGAGTGTTTTGAAGAAAGAAAACGGTCTAAAAATTGTGAGTGCAAAATGAAGTTATGAATCTAATCTAACATCCTATAGGTACAAGCTGAGAACAGAAATGTTTAGAAGAGCTTATTACAATGCCAAATAATTAATTACAGCTCTAAAAGTATTGATAATTACCTTCCTGAAACGATCAAGGGAGGTAACTTAACGGCTTAGGCTCAAGCTTGTGATCAAGCTGGCTTGGGCTTGCTCATCTGGCGCGTGCTGTTTGCTTGCTTCTAAGTTCGTATCCCCTGACTTTGCACAATGTTGTAGGAACTTGTGCTGGTTGTTTGGTGTGATATACTTCCACAAGCCTTGTTTGAACCTATTTGCCTTTTTAGTTTTGAACTCGAAACTTCTGAAACAAGTGAAATCAAGGCAAGGTGTGATGAACATAGCCATACTTAGTCATCAAAACTGACAATGCACTTATCCCCTATTGAACTAGTAAACAACCTGACATGTGTGATTTGTTACGTGTAATATATAATAGGTATAGTGGTAAACTTTTGGATAATTATTGTGCTGATGTTTGTTGAGTATTCAATCGGTATGCATTCTTTTATATGTTGTTTATGTCCTAAGCTGTAGTAAATATTACAGGAACTTGATGAATCTGTGCCTTGAGGGAACACTAGCTCCAGAACTTCACCATCTGCTACATGTAAAGTCTATGTAAGAGTATATTAAAACATATGAAGTTTAATACTCTGTGTAATTTTGTTCTCTTTTCTTGCATTTATGTCATTCTGAAGTCTTATGCAGCATATTACGGAACAATTCCTTTTCTGGGTTCATTCCTGAAGAATATAGAAATTTTAAAGAACTGGAGTTGCTAGACTTGCGTTACAATAGATTTTGTGAACCAATTTCACACGAAATTGAGCACAACATCCCGCTCCTGTAAGTTGCTGCAACATTTTTGCGTACATACTACAGAGAATATTCTAAATACAATGTTGTTTGCTCTTTAGTCATTATGTCCCACCCCTGTTTAATCTGCAGTTTATCAAACAACAATGGACTATCCTGCCACATGTCTCCTGATGTAGAAGACACGACGCTTCTTAAAGTTCATAAAGATAAGAGCCAGCTGAGTAATTATGTGGAAGTATCACCACATCCCAGGTAATGTGGGACATTTCACATGATTGTAGGGAGGATTTACAGGCTTATTAGCAATACATGTACAAGAGAATTTTTCTGGCTACATGTTTAAGAATTAAGGCCTTTGCATTAAAATTTCTCTTAAATGAAACTGCTTAGCATAGAAATAACCGAGATTAAACTATGTGCTTCTTGAGGGTAAATTGCTGCTTTCTTTGGTGAAGTGCTGATGACAACTTTCTCTTAACCTTAGGCAAAATGATCATGCACAAGAGGTTGTACATTCGAGGATACTACAGGAGCAACTTCGAGGTAAACCTCAAAGTTCTGAGCAACCATCTCCACCTGATGAGGCACATGCAGGTGGTGCAGCTAATAATGATCATTCTGCTTCATCACCAGATGAAAAGTACCCACCATTTTCCAGGCGAGAACCCCCACCCCCATCAGATCCTTTCCCAAGATTTATTCCAAAACCTAATTTGACAAATGAATTCCCACCACAACCACCGCCTCCACAACCTCCCCCTACTCCATCAGCTAATAATTCAAGTGATAAGTTAATTCCAATAGTGGCTGGAGCAGTGGGTGGATTTATTGCATTGATTCTAGTCAGTTTGTTATTATTCCTATTACGAGGCAACAGGATCAGAAAGGCAACAGGATTGAGTGGTCAGCTTAAAAGAGCATTTGTTGCAGGTTTATATGTTTTTCTTCTTTTTTTATTACTCATTTTTTTTATTTTTAAAGAATTATTATTACTATTGAAGTATAATAGAAACAAAGTTGTGTATAATTTTGTTATTTGAACATTAGGTAACGATAGATCAGATGGACTCAGCAGTAATAAGCCAAGTTTTATCGAAGGTTAGAATCTTCCAAGTTTCATGTCAGCTTTTTGATTATTTGTTATAACTAATCTTCCAAGTTTAGAATCTTTCAAGTTTTATGTCAGCTTTTAGATTATTTGTTATAACTAATCTTCCAGGTTAGAATCTTCCAAGTTTCATGTAGAGAATATTGTTTGCTACTTTTATTTTACTATTTTTGCTCAAACATGTAGAGAATGCATTCTTCCTAATCCCTAAACCCTACTAGTCTAGACTAGCTAATTAGGGATTATGCTACACTGATTCATTCTTATGGAATTCTGGTACAACAACAGCATCCATACTAGGTAATCACTTTGTTGCCTTTGTTTTTAGCAGCATGTTGAACTCCTAATGGGTTATTAATTGTTAAGCAATACCATGATACCATAATTTCAGCTTCTGTGATGATTAATCGAGAACTATGTCTTCTTTTCTCTAATATATGTTCTTTCTTTTTATATTATTTTACATTTTCATGTACAAAAGCGAATTTCCATTGCAGGGATGCCAAATCTGAAGAGGTCTGAACTTATAGCTGCTTGTGAAGATTTCAGCAATGTCATTGGATCATCATCTATTGGTACCATATACAAGGGAACATTTTCGAATGGAGTTGAAATAGCCGTTATATCTCTTGTTGCAACTTCTGCCAAGGATTGGTCAAGAAATCTGGAAACACAGTTCAGGAAGAAGGTTAAATTGATAGCGAAAAACTAAATAATTTATAACATCATCTTGGACTGAAATGCTTTAATAAACTTTATTCCCTTTTTCCTTCTCCAGATTGAGACTTTATCAAAGGTGAACCACAAAAATTTTGTCAATATTATAGGCTATTGTGAGGAAGAGGAGCCGTTCACTAGAATGATGGTTTTTGAATATGCTCCAAATGGCTCACTCTTTGAGCATTTGCATGGTGAGTATCTAATAGCCCTCCTTGCTCAAATCTATCTTCAGAGTTCCTACAGGACTGGAGAATTGTGGTGATAGGTAGATAACTAAATTGTGTGCCTTTTGGTCTATCATCGTCTAAAAAGATTGAAGTGACAGTCTATGCTTGATTAGCAACTAATTTTGGTTTAATATAATGTGAAACAGATAATTCTTGGACTTAAGTACTGATAAGATTATGTATTTATGCTTTAATCCAAATATTGTCTGGCATAAGAATTTGCAAAGCAATACCTTTAGATTCAGAACATAATCCATGTTAAGTTATGTGGAATAAGATTAACCTTTCAAAAAAAAAAGTTTTTAGTTAAGAATTATGGACAGGACTTATATTTCTGTTACCTGAATTATTTTATCATCCTGGTGATTTCTTGCAGTAAAGGAAGCCGAACATTTAGATTGGGCTATGCGACTGAGGGTTGCAATGGGAATGGCATACTGCCTTGAGCATATGCACCAACTAACACCACCAGTGACTCACCCAAACCTCAACTCATCAGCTGTGAACCTCTCTGAAGATTATGCTGCAAAAATTTCCGATTTCTGTTTTTGGAATGAAGTGGCTGCTCCACGAGTGCAGCCTTTGGCTGTTGGTTTGAGCAGTTTAAGTACAACATCAGTTACACCCGAGAGCAATGTCTACAGTTATGGCTTGTTGCTTCTAGAAATGATGACTGGCCGTATACCTCATTCTGTGGAGAACAACTCACTTGATGGTTGGGTGTTGGAGTATATGAGAGGGGAGAAACCTATTAAAGAAATGGTTGACCCCATGTTAAGACATTTCAAACCAGAGCAGCTTGATAAAATCAGTGAGGTGACAAGAAAATGTCTTCATTCTGAACAAAATAGACCGACAATGATAGAAGTTACTGCAAGATTGAAAGAAATAACAGGCATTATACCGGATAAAGCTGTACCCCGATTCTCCTCCCTTTGGTGGACAGAACTTGATGCTCGTTCTGTAAATGGAACCTAGAAGTTATAATAGTACATGGTTTTTGTTTTTGCTAATTTTATTTATCTCGAAATATAAAGCTGTCACATTTTTTTCATTTGCTTGTTACGGTACAAATTTAGCATGTAAAGTTTGTTGTCGTATTTATGAAGTACATTTGATTATTCTATATTGCTATAACTGTATGAAGTGCTAAAAAAAAGAAGGAAAAAAATCCATTTCTGTGCTTGTTGTCTGAAGTTGGGCTCTCCAAACTTCTGATGCATATTTTTTTTTAATATAAAGTCAACCTTTCCTACAGATTGGTTAGCAAAGTTCTAATCCTGTCTCCAAAATTCTTTTTTTAAGGGCACCCTATCAAAAACATCTTGTATTTGGACAGTTTATTGGGTTAAGTTTCAAGAGTAAAGTTACCTTAACTCTGTACAGTCTAATGTAATTATTTGAGCAAAACTTTCACACAAATGTAGTTTCTTTCCTGTAAAAGAAACTTATATGGAACCTTCAGATCAGCTTCATTTTGGTTCAATGGATTTGAGTCATGCCTAGGTGATCAATCATTTGATTTAGTTCGAATCTATTTAATCGGCCTAAATATAATAAAATTTATCATATCAATTTTCAATCATAGTTGACAATTAGGATAAGGTAATTAGGTTCATATCCTTTTTTCTGATCTAGGTCTGCTTGAACCTGGATAACACATAATAATTCAAGGAATCACATATTGGTCCGATTGGCGGTGAAGTGATCTGCACCTGATTACTCATCTAAATGAATACTTCTATTTTTTTAAATTCAAAGTATATTCTATATGATGTTCTTCACGTCAACCACCACTACTTTAGTTTTTGTTGATCTTCTCCTTTCTCTTGAAGCCTGCAGTCTGCAGACTGCCGTAGTTGCCTGCATGTCTGAAGTCCATTTTCTGAATTAAAAACAGTTGTTGACAGTTGACACTAACCTTAGTAGCACCCACGTACGTTGAACTATTAATCAGATTATCAGATTATAAACATATAAATACCCCATATTAATCCCTCTATTCCTAGAACAAAAACACAATCCAATTTTCCTAAACACAAAAACAAGAAAAAAATGGCAAGAACCCATAATTTGTTTCTGTTATCAGTTTTGGTCCTAGCTTTGGCCGTTACTTATGCAAGCGCAGATGGATATGGAGACCATAAAAGTTCGTATCCAAAACCATACGCACCACCTAAAATAGTATCTGATGTTGTGGTGGAAGGGGTAGTCTACTGTCAGAGCTGCAAGCACTCAGGATCATGGTCTTTCCAAGATGCAAAGCCCCTTGGTGGTGCTGTAGTCAGTGTTACTTGCAGGAATTACAGGAACAGAATCACCTACTACAAGGCCTTCACTGCAAACGACGAAGGCTACTTCTACGCTCAGCTTCAGGGCTTTTCAATGAGGCATCCGTATCTGGATCATCCTCTTCAGGCTTGTGTGGTGAAGCTGGTTTCTTCCCCTCTCGAAAGCTGTGATGCCTACACTAACATCAACTATGGTGAGAACGGAGCTAAGCTTCGGTTTGAGAAGAAGAAAATCATGTCAAAGAATTACGACGCTGTGATTTATGCTGCTGGTCCTTTGGCCTTCCTCCCTGAATACTGTTCTCCTGACGAATTATGATTTAATTTTGTGTGTGATTAGTCTATTATCCTCGCCTCAGTTTATTAATTTTGGCGTATTGTATGTGATTTGTGGGGTTCTTGTCTAAATATGAGAGCCATTTTGTATGTTCATGAATACTAAGCATTAACATTTTCTTACTCAGCAGTCAGAAATAACATTTCTCTTTGCCTTAATATATTTCTGATGATCTCAAACAACAAATAGAGGTGCAAAATTGGTGAAAGAGATCTACATAGCTAACTAAGCTTGTGTTTACAATTAAAACAATTAAATAAATATATTACGAATAAAAGAGTAGCACCGAAGGTAGATCCATTGATATCCAACAATTTGAGCATTAGCGGAAGACAATACTAGAGGCAAAAGTTTAGCAATGGCACAAAATACACGATACAACAGCAAATTTAGTTTGCCCCGTAAAAAGAAGCAATACAAGTATCATACCTAAAAATCCAATGGCATCTTAAAGAGGTCATTTATATCATCCATAGCTTCTTTTGTGAAGATGGTTGGCTCATGTAAGTCAAGATTATCTTTGCTTGAAGATTTTCGTGGAGGTCGTGGACCTGAATTATTGAATTCATCATCGGCAAGAATTGAAAACCCACCAAAATCATTATTTTCTGGCACGGCTGCTTTTTCCTGCCTTTTCCTTCTGGTGGTCCTGACAAAATCAATTGGCTTCCCAAACATGCCATTTATATCTTCCATAGCTTCTTTAAGGTTAACTGTTGGATCCACCAAGCCATGGTGGCAGATATTTTCCACCTCTGGTTCATCCAGAATAGCTGAACCAACAAATCTACGAACAACTGTGTCCTCCCTAAATTTGGTTCTAGTCTTTCTGGATGATTTCTCCACTTTCATCTCATTGGAAGACTCTGACTGATGATCTTGAGGCCTAAGAAACACAAACGCATCAACCCTGGAAGAAGATGACGGGGAGTCATCTTGGGTTTCACTTGGTTCAGAATCGTTGCTCATCTCATCATCAACAAAGATCTTGAGTGGTTCTTGGGGAGGCTGATCAATTTTACTTTTTGGCACTAGAAATTTTTCTCTGTCACTTTGACAGGTTGATCCAACCATATTATCAGGATTTTCATCCATAAACACCTCGAGTACATTGCTTGTGCTCTGATCTCCCTTGGGTTGCCCTCTATATGTTCTTCGAACAACATTTGCAGGCTCTATTGGTTCTTTGAACATGCTATTTATGGCATTCATAGCCTCTTTCATGTTTATGGTAGGTTCTACCAGGCCATGGTGACAGGCATCTTCTGCTTCAGACCTTCCAACAATTGCAGAATCTACAAACTTGGCCACAACAGAATCATCTCGGTACAACTTGCTACCAGCATTTTCCTTTCCTTCATTTAGTGGCATCATATTCTGAGGACATTCTGTTAGTATGTTCCCAAAATTGGTATGCTCTTTCTCAATGGAACTTCCAATAACTCTGCATAATCTTTCATTATTCTCCACTACGCTGCAACCTTGGCCAGTGGTATTATGATCAGACAGAGGTCTCTTAGTTCTCCTCTCCTCACGCTGTATATAAATAATGTGTTAACTTCAAACTTCTTGGTATCTTGAAGTATAAAGCGGTTAAAACTTAAAAGTTGAGAATAGAATTGGTGGAACCTGAACTCTCTTGTTCCTGTGCCGCTTCATGCGTTGAATAAACTGCTCATATGATTTCTGCAATTCATCTAAAGGTTCTGCAAGGCTTCACAGAAGTTCACAGGACATGAATAATACCCTGAAGCACAAATTAAATACTCAAACATCCTAATGCATGAAATAAAAAACTAAAGAGGACTGAAAGAAGACAAAGATTGCATACTTAATGCCTAACATAGATGATGTCAGTTCATGCATGGCCCGCTGCCGCTGTTAGTAGCTAGGACACAGATGGACACAAGCACACCATTAAACTGAGTATACATGGAAACTGGAGAATCTTAGTTCTTGATTGATTGCATCAAACTCCTACTTGTTCTTAAAACCAGCTTCTATGAATCACATAAGATTGATACTAGGCTACTAAGTTCAGAGTTCAGGCTTAAATTTACTTCAGGGCTGACAAGATTAGTTTTCGGTTTTAGAGGTAAGAAGCTCAGATAATTTCAACGCAATTAAATATAGATAAGTTGCGAGGTCTTCAGATGCTAAGAACAAACCCGAAGAAGTGCTAATTTTCCCCTCCTTTGCATCCTACCTCTGGCTAAGTACATGAGCCTCCAGCCCTCCACTCAATAATAAAAAGGCTATGTGCTATTTTCATAAATATTCCATCATAAATGTGTTCAGATTTCACCCTAAAATTGTCTACTAGGCTAAGACTACTCCTTGCCAAATTAATTGTTTTGTTTCAATCAGGCACAAACTTTTTTGAAAGAATAACAATCACATACTATGAATAAGCTATGTGCAAACATAAGCAGACATCTCCAATCAAACACAAGACCTTTACTTTAAGACAGAAGGCGGCATTCCATTCTACTTAGTTCTTTGGTTGGGAATAAAAGTGGTATATTGTTCTCCTCCACATCATGATTAGCACTTAGCTCTTGAGGAATAGCTAAATGTTTCCTCATTCATATCCAAACTCCAACAACCATAGCAACATGGACCTCCACTCTTTCAAAAAGGCTTATGTGCTAAACTTCTAAGTTCATCTTTCATTACTCTAAACAAGAAATATATTCAGAATACAGTCATTACACCCTAAAACCCTATGTGAAATAGTTATTAAGAAAACAAACATGCTCGAAATCGAAACATATGATACATTTACAATATTCTTCCTAGAAAAACTCCCTACCTAATTCAATTAAGTTCATATATTTTCTTTCCAAGAGTAAAAAAAGGCAACAATAAGGTCTCTCATCTTCAACCCCATTTACCACAAATTATCAACAACAACAAAAAAAAGCCTTTAGGGTTTTACCCAAAACCCCATTTTCGACAGATATACAACCCACATTAATGAAATTATACCACATGCTCACACTATACAGCTACAATATACATAGAATATACATTTTCCCCTTAAATAATTTCATTTGCATTCTTCAAATTCGACCCAAAAAAAAAAAAAAACATCAAATAAATTGTACAGTTACTTACTTTTGAACCCCCAAATGATACAATTTATCAGCATCATCAAATTTCTTAGTCTTCTCATAATAAAGCGCATAAGCTTGGTAAAACAAAGCCCGCTTAATCCCAATTTTTTTCATCTCCATAGTCCTTAACAACGCCTTCGGATCATCAACAAAATCCATCTACAGTCCACAATTGAAACCCTAATCAATCAAACTTTTTTCACAGATTCTTGAATCGAAAATTCAATCAATTAAGAAAAAATAGAGGAAATCATTACCAATTGCAACCAAATGCGGAGATATCGGAGGTCATTGCGATAACGGCGATTCGAATCGAAAGTCTGAGCGCACTTTTGAAGAAATCGAGGGAGTTTTTCTTTGAGGAGATGGGGTGGTAAGGTGTTCTTCATTTTGCGAACTCCGCTACCATTGATATCGAGCAAGTTAGTGAGAAAGCTAGTGAAATTGATGAAGAGGAAAGAGGGAAGAGAGAGAAAGTGGGTTACCTGAGCCATGGAAGAAGAGGGTCGTTGCCGGAGTAAGATTTGATGTCGGAGATTAGAGATGAGAAGAGATCGTTGTGATTTGTGCTCGCCATTTTTGCTCTGTTACAGAGCTTTGAGATGAGGGGGTGGAAGAGGAAAGTGAGAATTTGAATTCTGATGAAGGCGATTAGCCGTTAGAGACCTAGAGAGTTACAGTAGTATGTGAGTACTTTGAGGCCCATTTGGAAAAAAAAAAAAAAAAAAAAAAAAAAAAAAAAATCCAATTTTCCATTCTTCCCCACTAAAAAAAAAAAAAAAAAAAAAAAGTACATGCTCTATTCAACTTATTTCATATACTTTTAATAGATTAGAGCAAAATAGATTTATAATTATCATTTACTTATTGCTATTTATTGTTAATTTTGTGATACAAAAAATTATGGAAATTACATATTTGAAAAGTCAGAAATACTTGCGTGGACCTGGTTCACAATAATATTATTGTGGACCCGAGGTTTATACACACGCAACTGACATTATATTGAATATAGTGACCTTTATTTTTAACATAGTAACCTTATTTTTAACATAGTAACCTTTATTAAAAGTTGTATAACATTTAATACTATTGTGAACTTGAAGTACGACGTTATGACCCTAATTTTAATATAGTGACCTTTATTATTAATATTGACCTTATAAAATATTTCATTAAAAATATTAACCTCTTATAGCCTATATATTACCAAAATGACTTTTATTTTCAACATAGTAACCTTCATTTTATTATAGTGACTTTTTTTTTTTTTATTAATAAAACAACCATAGTTTCACTAATGTTAGTGGTCCACAATAAATTAGTGTGAACCAGGTTCATTTAAGAATTTGTATTGAACAGTTCATAATGAGACAAATATAATAAGATCCATTTTGATAATGTTTTTCTTTTTAGAATAGTACTGTATTAAAATGCGGTCAAAGTTTAGTCAAATTATTAAATCAGATCAGACCACATCAGATAATAAAAATTCAAATCAAACCAGATCATACCTTATGAAAATCAGACCAAATCTCCTTGTTTCAGGTGAAGACAATAAGTCCTAAATAGGTAGGATTTTTTTTTTTTTTAAGGGACGAATTCAGACTTTAACTATAAGTACTCCGTATGTTTTTAGGCTTACCTAAATCCGCACTAGACCAGAGTAATGTATAGAGCATTTTATAAAATTATTATACATCAGTACCTAAATTATCAACAACAAAGATTTTTGAAATTTTTACACGACTTAGGGCTTGTTCACATTTACTTAATTTCAGTTCAGTCCAGCTCTAATCAGTTCAGTTCAGTTCAGCTCCAATCATTTTAGTTCAGTTCAGCTCCTAATTTCCCTCTCTCAGAAAATATTCATTTCAGCTCAGTTCAGTTCAGTTCTGTTTAGCTCCAATCAGTTTAGTTCAGTTCAGTTCAGCTTCAATCAGTTCAGTTCAGTTCAGTTCAGTTTTGCTCAGTTTAGTATACGTGAACAGGCCCTTACGCAAGCCAAATGATAGTATAAAGTCAAGTAGCAACATTATTTATCAATAATTTTTTTCGCTCGTAGGTGCAAAAGTTCAACTCAAACAAATGTGTCTTGAATCTTGATTATCTTTTAACAAACATTTTATTCATTTTTTCTTTAAAAAAAAAAAAAAAAATTGAACATTTTGTTATACAGTAATTATTTCAATAGAAGTGAGAAATATTATGAAAAAATGACTTTGTTCCTTTAATTATGATAAGCAAATTTAATACGGAGTATAAGTTAGTTTGCTCATAGTTGATATGTTTTAAGTATGTGAATCGCGTATTAGTTGATATACTTCTATATGGATATACATACTTCAATATGTTTAAATATCATTGGTTGTATGATATATTAGTGGACATGTCTTAATATTTGCATATTAAATCCGAATACCTAGCTTTATTTTTGTAATAACAAA
Source organism: Chenopodium album (assembly GCF_948465745.1). Lineage (NCBI taxonomy): Eukaryota > Viridiplantae > Streptophyta > Magnoliopsida > Caryophyllales > Amaranthaceae > Chenopodium > Chenopodium album. Next base: position 2,054,686 of record NC_137852.1, read on the forward strand.
CTTAATTAAAAAGTGTACACATTGATATTAAACCATGAAATTGTATAATCTCGGATGCAAGGTGCACCCAAGTATATTTTGTTCATTTATTTAATTTTATTTTTATTTTTATTTTTTTGCTTATTTTAAAATCTAAAATGAGCAAAATTATATCAAATGAGCAATAAAAAAATTCACCTTTGGGTGTACCTATCTCTACGTGCGCCCGGGTGTATATAAAATGTTCTCTTAAATTAAACTCACCGTACTCACGGCGTGTCACTTGAAAATAATTGTATTTTAAATTAAGATGTAGTGTAAATATAAGGCTAATATTAATTAAATCAAGAATTAGATCTCAACCAAATCAAATTAGGTGAGTGACTAATGATTGAAGACAATCTCAATCAAATCAGTCCTCACTTTGTATTGTTGGTTGTCACCCCTATCCTCAGCAATTCAGCTCATAAATCACGTTAATGCATTCTTTATTGTTCATATTTGTTTCTAATGCTGGAATACAGTAGTAGTTTTATTAATTGTTATTATTATCCTTTTTTTGTCGACAATATCAAACTTTGTAAGATCTGTAACGTTTTTTTTTTTTTTTTTTTTTTTTTTGACAAAAGATCTGTGACGTTACTGGATGGGTTTTGCTAAAATAATTGATTTGTACCGACTGTACGTGAATCTCGTGTCCGTCTGGTGATAAAATTTTTAATAACAAAAAAATAAGTTTAATGTAATAATTCATGAATCGTTAGGGCTTGCCCTATAAATTTAATAAAAATAACCTATTTTTAGCAACCAATGTAAACTAATCTATTTTAGCAAAAATACCAAGCTAGCATCAATTTATGTGTAGCATAAATGCAGCCAATAATGTAAATCTGATCTATATAGTGATTAATTGATTATGGAACATCAAACATAAACTAATTATTACTACTATCTTATTAATTATAATAAAAAAAATCTTATTAATTATAATAATAAAAAAAAGTACGTCAAATACTATATAAAGTAAGTACTTCCTCCGTTACGAATTACTCGCAACAAAGGGGTATTATTTGTGAGATATAAAATATTCCTTTGTTGCGAGTAATATGTAACGGAGGAAGTATAAAAGACTTGTTTTTAATTTTTTTTTTTTTTTTTTTTTTTTTTTTTTTGACAAGAGACTTGTTTTTAATTTATAAATACCAAATTAATATACAATGTTTGTATAAAACAATCCAAAATTACTTGATTAAAATATTTAATTACAATTGTTAAAAAAAAATTACTACAAAATAAAGACAACATTTCGTAATGTGAAGTATCAAGATTTAAATTATTTCAGAATCATGCTTTTTATATTTACGAGAAGACAAGAGTTGGATCGAGATCATTTAAATACTAGTCGTAAGATAAAGTAAGATTAAAATTGTCTCACAAGCTAAGGAAAAAACGATATTTAAAAAAATGAGTAAAATAGTTGACCAAAGAAAGGAATAAAGTAAAAATAATGTGAGATACATTAGTACAACTTTATACTCCATCTATCAATACATCTATTATAGTCTATTATTTAAAACATATGAGTAAAATCGATATTTAAAACAAATGAGTAAAGTAGATGAAATTTCCATTTCTTTTCAACACATCTATCATCAAACCTTGATAGAAAATACGAATATAATCGATTATGGAATTCAATGATCAACAATTTAACAATGTTATGGATAGTTAGGTATTTTGTTATGGAATCAAGAGTTAATGTAATCAGAAGGTCATAAAGTTTAATTCTAATTCATCCCTTCCTTTTTAACTTTAAAGTGAAATATTTAGTATCAGGTAACACGCCAAACAAATCCACAGAGATAGCAGTAGTGTTATAACTACACAGAAAAGTTTCAATATATAGCGTGAGGTAACACGTCATGCAAATCCACAAAGACAGCAATAGTATTATAAATAACACAGACCCAAACGTTCATACCTCTCCAAAAACAACAAATTCTTAACCTATAATCTTGTCCTCCCTATCAATTGTAGTCCTCGTCCAGCAACTCCATCAATGACACCACAACCAAGCATGACCCTCCAAGAACACCAACAACAATCCAACGATCACATTTTGAAGGCTCGAGTTCGGCTCGCAACCGAATCAGACGTTCCCTTCATTAACAAACTCATCCATAAAATGGCCGAGTACTACAATCTCGCCCACGAATGTGAAGCTACCGAAACTTCTCTCTTCGCCGCCCTCTTCAACTCGAAACACCAGCCTCTTTCAAACCCCTTCAGTAGTACCGTCAGTGTATTCCTCATTGAAGTCTCCCCTAATCCTCTCCCAATTCCTCCCCACCAGAATTGCCGTGCTATTGATCTTTCAGGTCACGAGTTCGAGCCCGACACTATTCACAAAACCGTACACGTTAATCACCTCATCAATGACCCCGAGGAGTCTCTTTTTCGTACCGAACAAGGGACAGTAATTGCGGGTTTTGTGATCTTCTTCCCGAGCTACTCGACGTTTCTTACGAAACCCGGGATTCATATGGAAGATTTGTTTGTAAGGAAGGGTTATCGTGGTATGGGTTTTGGGAAGCTATTGATGAAGGCGGTTGCGAATTTAACTGTGAGATTGGGGTATGCGAGAATGGAGTGGACTGTCATTACTTGGAATGTGGATTCTCATAGGTTTTATGAGAAGTTGGGAGCTCATATTTTGAAAGATTGGCGTATTTTTCGACTTGATGGTGATTCCCTCCTATCTTATGGTCAGCTTGATAATTGAAAACTAGTAAACTACGGATTATAAAGTTGAGACAATAAATTAAAGGAAGTGTCACTTAAATTGAGATAGAGATCGAGAGTACTCTTTCCGTCCCTAAATTACATTCCTGCTTCTTTCTATTATGTGAGGAATAAATGCTAGAAATATGAATGTAATTTAGAGACATATGGAGTAGTATTTAACAAGTTGATGATAAACATATACTACCTCCGTTACAGGTTATGTGCAACGATTTGACATAAAGTAGAGAGGGAAAATGTCTAATCGTTGCACATAACCTGTAGCGGAGGTAGTACTACTTAACCTACATACAGATATGATAAATATGGTTGTGTCTTATGTGAGGTTGATGAGTTTTTTTTTTTTTTTAATTTTTATTTTAATTGTTGTATTGTAATACAAGTATGAAATAAAGGGTTCGTTTGGTTGAATGTAAGTCCTTGAGATTTTAATTTTCCATGTAATTGGATTTTTCAGGAAGTTTTAAAAAGTATTTGGTTAACCATAGGAAGTGAAAATTCTTAAGAGAAGTTCTATTTATCCAGGTCTACCTAGGTAATTAAATTCCTCCATTTTTGTAGGAAGTGAAATTTTTTAAGAATATTTCCCATAAATTTGTCAACCAAACACTACCAAAAATAAATAAATAAATAATGACACCAAAATCTTTATTATTAGAGGTTTATGAGTGTTTTCTTTTAGTACATCATTGTATTGCTTGTTGTAGTATGAAAAAGTCTATATTTGAGGCCGGCCGTTGGTGAGTGTTCTTTTAATATTGCTATAGTATGAAAAAGTCTATAGTATGAAATAAAGTGCAAGTTTTGTATTTTACTTCAATTTTCATATTCACGTAATTCATTTAGATCAGAGCAATGTTAGTGAGTACTTAATGAAGTCGTCTCAATGTATGATTACTAAAATATCAACATTAATTTATAAATTGAATATTATTTGGATTGGCGTGTCCTGTTCAATTGGGACACTTTAAAAATAGAGGGAGTAAGCCTTTAAGTCTTAACTATTATGCACGTGTAATTGCACCCAAAAAATAACTATTGAGCATTTCTAAAAGCAACTAGGCATTAATAATTGAGTAATGAATGAAAATGGTCGACAGCTCAAAGATGCAGCATTTTTCCCATGACGCGAACGTGCTAATTGGGAACTACAACTACTCTGTATAATACGAGTACTATAAATAATAACAAGTAATGAAAGATGAATTAAAACTAAACAAATCACTAATACAAGATTCAAATCAAATCAACGACTAACAACTCTCCCTTCCAAAAAACAATTCTAGCCAAATCGAAATGAAAAACATCTCTAAACACATTGTCAAACCAGCCAATCCAACAAAAAATGGCCTTTTCCCCTTAACTGAACTTGATCATGTTTCGGTCATTACACACTTTTACTTCGTATACTTCTATGATCGACCGATCCAACAAGATTGGCACGGTATGTCCACCAACAAAATCATCGATACTCTTAAAGACTCCTTGAGTCGCGTCTTGGTACCATTTTATCCTCTAGCTGGCCGATTGCGTTGGGTTGGAGGAGGTCGAGTTAAGCTCGAGTGTAATGCAATGGGTTCCGAGCTTATTGAGGTAGAGTCTACTATGAAAATCGAAGATTTTGGTGATTTTTACTCATCGAGTGAAAAGTTCTACGATCTATTGCCTGAAATTGATTATTGTGGGAAACCAATCGATGAATTACCTTTGTTGTCCGTGCAAGTCACTAGGTTTGCGTGTGGTGGCATTAGTCTTGGGTTCGGTGTATCTCATGTAGTGGTAGACGGGCGGAGTGTGTTCCATTTTGTTCAGGAATGGGCTAGGCTTGCTCGAGGCGAGCCCTTAGAGGTTGTACCTCTTCTAGATCGTCGTGTTTTGCTAGCTGAAGATGCGGATGGACCGTCCACAACAAAGGAAGTTGATGGTGGTGGTAGCATGGATTATTTTAGTAAGGTTGGTTTAGGGAAAGTGGGTGATAATGTGACTCCAACGTTCGAATTGTTAACCAAAGAAAAAATTGAAAGCCTCAAACAAGAAGCTAATAGCAACAAGGGAACATCGAATAATGATGATATTGGGCATCCATATAGTCGATTTGAGGCTATTACAGCTTATGTGTGGAGACTCGTGTGTAACGCACGAGAGCTCAAGGGTGGCGATATTGCCACATTAGTAGTCGTGGTTGATTCACGCCGTCGTATGGATCCACCATTACCATTAAGGTATAATTTTTATCTCATTATACCCTTTTACTTTACAACATTTACATTTCTTCTCCGTATTATCTTATTATACTTTTTTTTTTTTTTCTAACCACATATATTTTCGTCGTATTGATGATCTCTGTTCCTACCAAACATAGTAAAATTAGTAATGCAAATATGCAATAGTGTTCTAGAATAATCAAATTTAGTGGCGTATTATTAGAGCATGAGATTAATTAAATTATTTTAAAATGCTGGTAATGATTTTTTAGTACATATGGAGATCATGGAGATACGTGATACGTGGGATTATGCTCATTTTGTTGACTTTTCTTGCTATAGTATATCTTCCGCATGTATTACGTGAGAAATAAAATAATTAGCAAGTTATTTACTTTTAGTTTCTCTCACCTTTTTTAGCATTAAAGTTTCTCGTCTCTTTGACCTCTATATATGAAACTTCTTCCATATCAAAAATTGCTTACTTAATCCATTAATTTTCACTTTTATATTATGGCATTATTATTGATTACACACCTTACAGATCTATTAAGAATGGCGTAAACGAATATAAATAATAGCAGAGACGACTTACATCTAGTAACGTATTATTGATCTTTTGTAAGAGAATAGTGTTTTAAACTTGCCATAATATGTAGATTTAATTTCTTGCAGTAGTGTGAGCAAGGCTTGTAGTGGGCTGATATTGTACCTAATAGTCTAATACCTTTAGGCTATATCCTATATTATGTTCACTTTAGCTTATAAACGTACTTGTTATTACAATCGAGTTTAAAAGTAAAGTGTACCAAAATAAGGTTACGAAAGCATGACAATGTTGTGTACTTGATATAAACCAAACGCTGACCTGGCCTCATTACAATTAAAAAAGTGAAAAATAATATCATTCGATCGATCTATTTGATATAATGTTTGACCCTTAGAATATAGCATTGCATTCTGAATAACAAGCATGTTCTTTTGTTTCATATAATGTGCAGCTACTTTGGCAATGGTGCCGTTGACATTCAAATATCAAGTTGCGCGGAGGAGCTCATGTCGAAACCATTAAGCTATGCATGTAGTAAGGTAAGGGAAGCAATAACCAAGGTGGATAGTAAGTTCATTTTGGAAACAATCAAGCAATTAAAAAGCCAACAAAGCCTAATCAATTATCAATTCTTTGAAGATCGAGGGAAACAATATAGCCCTCCAAATGTTGACCATAGTGATGTATTGGCTATAAGTTGGTTGAACCTCGGATGTTCAGGAGTTGATTTTGGATGGGGCATGGAAACCTATATGGGGCCTCCTATGGTTCATGGCACTGAAGGTATCTGTATGATTACTCCTCATAAGAGCGATGGATCACTCTGTATGATTACTCCTCATAAGAGCGATGGATCTGTGGTGATTGGAATATTCTTGCAACCTAAATCACTAATACAAAATGAGTATAATGCAACTAGAGTCGATGCTAAGAAAATCCCAACCTTGACTCCTCAGGCCGGTCCAATTCAATTTGAGCATGAAAAACCCTATCCAAAAATTCCCAAACTACTTGGAAAAACACAAATTTTATCGTCTCAAAACGGCCTGAAAGTCCGACCCTACCTTTCGACTCATATGGCTCACAAGTTTTGCCCGATCTCAACTCGTCCTACTTTATGCCCAACTTTATATGCAACCTTTTAAAAGTATCACCCTTGAGTAGTCCTTGACTATATAAAAATATGTCGCATCCTGCCAAGCTACTGTATCATCTATCTATATGCTTAATGTAGCGTTGCTAAGCAAAATTCATTCCCATGTATAAGTTTACCCGTAATGTGGATAAAAAATATTCCTAATTCTAGGTGTATCATGGATTCATGGTTGACATGTTAAAGTGGATTAAAGGATGACGATGCTGATCAAGACTCTTTTTTATTACTTCGTACTATACAAGTGAGCTCATTTAATGTTGTTATTATTAGTAGTAGTAGTTGTGTAGGGCCTTAATTAGCTTTAATTAGGTCCAATGTGTAAGGGACTAATTTTAATTATTGTATGATTGAGCTTACGGAAAAAAAGAGATTTTGATAAATAACCAATAATATGAGACGTTTTTAAAGGTGAGAAGTTGATAACAATCGAAGTAATAGTTTATCACACTAAGGGCCTGTTCTCATTGACTGAACTCAGCTGAACTGAACTGAACTGAAATGAATATTTTATAAGAGAAGGAAATTAGGAGCTGAACTGAACTGAACTGAATTGAGCTGAACTGAACTGAACTGAACTGAACTGAACTGAACTGAATTTCAACGTAAGAGAACAGGCCCTAAGTTAAGTTTTCTATTCATATGTTAGATATAATCTTGAAATTTTGGAAAGTCGTTTTTTTAAAAATCACGCAATCACTCATGGCACATTTGATATGTGGTCATTTAGTGCATAAATGATTATAGATTTGTACTCCTATGTTCATTTGTCAATGGAATAAAGTGCAGGATGATTGTTATAGATGTAAGTGTACACTGTGGCCTCATAACGTTGGTGTTTTGTTCATAAAATTTTCATTGTTACCAGACAATAATGCCTCTACAAGACTGTAAAATGGTAATAGATACTTCACAAAAAATTTGTGAAGCTAAGGGAGAAGCATTACCAATTTATCATGGGTATTAACAAGAAAATTAACAATTTACAAACTTAATAATTTTAAACAATTACCATTGTCCATTGCTACAATTTATTATCAACAATCAAACACGTTTTAAGGTATATTGAACTAATTCTATAAGAGCAAGTCCAAATTTATCACGGAGATAAACCAAAAAATTCAATTTAAGTGACAATTGTGTAAATAAATTAATTAATTTATTTATTTATTGTTGATTTATGTACTAAACTACCATATTTCCTAAACTTGCAATCTTGTATAAATGTATAAACGTAAATTATCGTTATATTTACAAAATTACCCTTTAACCTACTATTTTATAGTATTTTAACGGACAATTTTTTTTGTTTATCTTCTGCTAATAAAATTGGATTTTCTTAATACAATTGACGAGATAAATCCTAATATAAGGCCCTGTTTGATTCACCTTAATTTTGCTGAACTGAAATTATTTTTACTGAACTGAATTTATTTTTACTGAATTGAACTTATTTTTACTGATTTTCTATTATAATTCTTTTTTAAGAAAACTGAATTTTACTGAACTAAACTTATTTTTACTGAACTGAAATTATTTTTACTTAATATTATTTTTTTAAGGTGAAGAGAATAGGGCCTAAGACGTGACAATTTTTTATTTTTTGACTGTGTTGAACAATTAACCGATTATTTCTTCCCCAAGAAAAAATATTTTAAAAAATGTTTCAGAAAATGGACCAAAAGAACAGAAAATTAGGCGAAAACATATCGTAATGTGCGGTAGCTTAAAAACCATTTTCAGAGAGCCCGTAAACCCCAGAATCTCGCCGTCACTTCCATTCTTCAACTTCACGCCGCCGTCTTCGCCGTCGCAACCGCCATTATCACCACCCCGAGTTCCTTCCTTCCTCTTTCTCTCTCCTCAACAATGGCAGTCCAAACCGACGAACCTAACCACCGACTAACATCCGAACACAACCCTATCTCCAACAATGGCGACGCCGACGACGAGCCAAAACCAGAGGAAGACGACAACAACAATGGAGAAGAAGATGAAGAAGACGACGAAGAAGATGAAGTCGCAGATGAAGACGACGATTACGACGATGAATCTGGTGCGACGGCGAAATCAAATGTAGGGTTGAATAAGGAAAAAATGACGAAATTCGCGAATCGATTGAGTTCTGAACCTATAACCCTAAGAGTTCATGATGTGATTATCAAAGGGAATCTTAAAACTAAGGATTCTGTGATTGAAGCTGAGATTATGGATGACCTAAAACGAGCTTCTACGCTTCAGGAGATCTTTCAAGCTGCTGCAATGGCTAATTTGAAGCTTCGGCAGCTTGATATTTTTGATACGGTTAATTTTACGATTGATTCTGGACCGACGGAGTTGCCTGGTACTGCCAATGTTGTGATCGAGGTTTTGGAGACGAAGAATCCTCTCACCGGTGAAATTGGGCTGTTCACTAAGCCTGGGGTAATGTTCTGTTTATCACATTTTGATCATATTCTTTGAATTTATTGTTTTATCTGAAGTTTGTTGTGCTCAAGTGAATTATCAGATTGTTGATTGTAATGTTGTAGTTGTTTGACTTTTGATGAATGTTTGTATGATAATGTGGTATGTCTATAACAAATTTGGGGGCAAGGATAGGGTATTGGAGTGGGGTCGAGGTACGAGAACTTTTACGAGTATTAGCATGATTAGAACCTCGGGGGAATGATATAGGTTTGCAATGTTGATCCTTTGGTAGAGATTTTTTTGGATGAATAAATTTCAACGGTGATAAACTTATGAACACTATGGGAAAGCGTTGCTGCTGCAAGTCCTGCAACCCGAGATTGTTAGAATGAATTAACTGTCTATGTAGTAGTCTAGTAGATATAAGGGGCTAGTGATTTCGGCCTTTCTTTTTAGGATGCCCACCTAGTTCACTGGAGCTTTAGCTCCGACTACATTCGGATCCAACCTGGGTTGCACACTTGGCTTATGGTGGGTGAGTCTCCCAACAAGAGTTTCTGCATATGGTAAGGTTCGAACTCGAGACCTCCCTACCACTTGAGCCAACTCTTGTGGCCTTGTTTAGCAGAAGTAGTTGTTAGGTGTTGTGGTCTCATGGTGAATGTTATCTCTTATATCTCCTCAGAATTATTTGAGGTTAGTTTCAAATTACCTGCTTAAACTTTTTATCTCTGAAAACTAGCTATTGTAGTATTTGTTTTGGTAAAAGGGAAAATGAACTACTGTATTATTTCTAAAGCTAACTCCACCTCTAGATACTATGATTGTTAGCTTTATTAAAACACTACTTCTATCATTTAAGCTACCTTGGAGCATTTCTTTAAATAAAATCTACTTCGTATATTTCACTGTTTTTTTGAACTTAAAAGTCTGATATGTCACAGAGAAGTCATTGGTCTTCAAGAGGCTAGGGTTTTGGCTTTTTAGGTACTTGGCCCAAATTGGTAATTAGATGTAGGGTTTAAGCTTTTGTTTAAAATATGTGTGTTGTTTAGCGTAGAGTTTTATCCACTAAAATGATTGGATTGTGTTGATGCTCAAAAACTGTTGAAGTTCTTTGTGGGAATGTAGTTTTAGCGAGTTTGGTTTTAAAAATGATTTTCTGTGTTTTGTTAAGACAGTATTTGTGTAAATGGACTTTTGTAAACCCTTATACAATGGAAAGAGAGCCATAGTAGGTCCACTTTTGTATGCATGATGACGGCATTGGGACTGAAGCTGTACCACTAGCAATTAATTAAAAGAAGAGAGCATGAAACTTGCAATTCTGTCCAAAGAAGTCAGGATGTAAGAAGCCTTACTTCTGGCAAGCAAAGAGACTGATTCTGGCAGTGTACCAAAAGTCTAGAGTATAAAATTACAGGACTTTTATAGCTTGCATAGATTCAAATAATAGATCTATAAGCCTAACAGTTGATAGCAGGATTAAGCCAAATATTGCACGGTTTGTACATAAGAACTAGTCTCTTTGCAGACTATGTGGAGTGGTTAGTAACTCTGCTCAAAGATTTGGAAACTGGACAGACCAGCCTGGGAATGCTTCTACTTGGATTTACTGATCTATAAGAAATGGATGACAAGACCACTAAAATTTGGCATTTGAAACCAAGGGCACTTAGGTTTGTCTATCTAGTTGCAGTTTTTTGGGACAAGATAATAGCTCCTATCTATTTTTTGACCAATGAAGTATATTACTCATACAAGATTGTGGAAAGGAGGATAACACTTGAAGTTTGTATTAATGATAAAGACTTATTCTGCTTGGATTTGTTGTGTGCTCTCCAGCCTCTGCTTAGCTGATACTCTGCAATTGATTATATACAATCTTAGCTATTGATCCCTGATTGAGAATCTTCAAGTGTTTTTCATGTTAGAGAACTTGCTATTTAAACAAGGAGAAAAAAGTTTCATACCTAGGGTATCTATCCATAGTAGGGGTGTCACTGACTCATTTCTATTCCTTCTAAGAATAGTGCTGCCAGCCTCACAATTTCTGAAATCTCATAAGTTTATTGAGTAGTGACCATAGCATCCTCAAAGCCTTAAGATAACAAGTTAATAAGTCAACGTTAAAAGCCATCATCAGTGGAAACTCATTTTTACCCCTGAAAAAGGGAGTCTTCATCAATTCTGTAAAATGCTAAAAGAACTTGGAGACGGTAAAATTCAAGTAATTTGCAAAACTTGGAGAAAATGGACTCCAAATTCAGAGTCTCCATTCAAACAAAAGAGTTTAGGCATCACTAGGCATTAGCTATTGAAAATTGGAGGGGAGGGGTGAAAAACGTGCACTTGGATCATTAATCATGAAAGGAAAGAAGTAGCTGTCCAATTTTATTAAAAATAAACGAGGTTGAGTCTTGTTGGCCTACAGGAATACAGGATTAGTCGTAGAGTCACTGTCAAGCCTGTCAGAGTGCAGGATGGAGGTCAGCAAGGGTAGGCCAGATGATGGGGGAACCTTATCAACTGAGAGTCTCAGCAAGAGCTTACAACGATGTGAGTAGGGTACAGTTTTTAGGCAAACTTATAATCCCCTTTATAGGCAAAATAGTTCGACTCTTTCCCAATTATCATTAATAATACCCATATGCAACCTAACATTTAAGACGATCTAACTATCAATCAATAATTCTTTTTTCAGTGTACACCCTGTATGCCTTTTAATTACCATTGTGCTGGCAGCGAATAGACATTTGAACTTAATGCTGTGTGGTTTGAGAAGGATCATAGCATTCACCATGTGCTTATGGGCTTATGGCTTTGACACTTATTTATTTCTTTTCATAGATGCTCTGTTTCTTCCATCTTTAATTTCTGCTGCTATTATACTTATGGGATATGTTGCTAATTCTGACAATTGCCTTTATAGGCTAGATCTTGGTCCCTTGAAGGAGGTTTGAAGCTGAAGAATCTGTTTGGTTATGCTGATGTTTGGGATGGATCTGTGTCTTATGGATGGGATCAGACAACAGAGGTGAGTACTGGTGTTACACTTCCCAGATTGAGACATTGGCCCTCTCCGGTGTTTGCTCGAGCATCTCTACTCTCTCAAGACTGGCTAAAGTTTTCCTCATACAAAGAACGAGCTTTAGGCCTCGGTCTTGGTCTAATATCAACAAGGAATCATGAAATGGTATACAATTTGACATGGCGCACCTTGACAGATCCATCTCAAATGGCAGGTGAATCAGTTAGGAGACAGCTGGGGCATAGTTTGTTGTCATCATTAAAGTATATATATAAAGTTGATCAGAGGAATTCACCTTTGAGGCCTACTCGGGGATATGCTTATAGTTTTACTACTTTATTAGCTGGCCTTAATCCTGATTATCGGAGTGCACGCTTTCTGCGGCAGGTATGACATTTTTCTTTCACAGTTATCTGGAATTGTTGGATGTATCTGTTCAAGTTGATTCAAAATACAAATCAAAGGTTGTATGTACCTTTGAGCAGTTTGTTACCCTGATCTCCTATCATATGACCTGGTTTTAGACTATGATCTGCTACCAATTTTTATCCCTCCAGCCTCATCACATCTTTTCACTTTATTATTTTCACTGTTGCAGATGAAATTTTATGTGAGTGACAATTTTACATTGTACGACCAGTTGTGTGAAAGTTGAATGTATGCTGTTCTGTTACAGTTTTTTGGAAAGTAGATAAATTAAGAAGATAAAGGCTACTTCTTGGCAAGGGGGAGCTCCTTGTACCTTTTTTTCTGGCATTGTGCTCAAAAGTTATCAATATTTTCTCTGCATTAACTGTAAAGTGATGTGCTTTTGAAATTTCTGGGTCAGCGATACCTTGCTTGCTATCCTCTTTCGATATATGTCCTTCAGATGCAGTATCTAACTAGTGTTAGATTTGTATGTGTACTTGAAATCGACATGATGAATTGGTTATTATTCTTCAATTATAGTTACAAGACTTCCCAAAAAAAAACCCCTACCCTCTTCGTGTACGAAAACTAGATATATTTCCTATGAATCCTGAACTTTGAAAAGTCTTTTTATCAGAATAAACATTGATTCCACGGTTGTTGGGTTGCTGTTTCTTGTTTGATCCTTCCTTAGACTATATCCATTCTTTTTAGGTGTTAGGCCGGTTTTGAGAAATATACCAATTTGAAGTCTATTATATGTAACCTATAAAAACTTAACAGTTCTTTATTTCTGCACCTGTGGCCTATTTGGCCTTGATTTATACTCACTGAAGTGATTAAAGGCTTAAGTAACCTTTTTTGGAATTTTTGAGAGGGAATGAATCATTAGCAGACCTATGAAACTCTATGAAGTGCAGTGATGCTCATTTTGAAACACTATGCTGGTTATTCTAGGACTTGGTTTGTGGATAGCCATGGTATCTCTAAATGAGTTTGTGTCTTATGTAGTGTGCACTCACTATCATCTTGAAACTTTATACTCTTAGCATATAAATGAGGCAGTAGATTTCCGAGCATTATCCTGCAATTCATAGAAAGACTTGCTCTTGCAATTGCCTCTTTTTGCTCAGTGCTCATTTGATTTAGTGTTGTGTGTTTTTAGTTTTTGTTTTCAAGACTTTCATATAATATGAGTTGCTTAATGAACCAATGACTAACTTTTAGCTTTTTATTATACTAATCTGTAGTTGTGAAAAATGACAACAGAAAACTGGAAATAATATGTATATATATTTCCTTTTTGCTTCCCATATTTCAGTTTTCAGAATAACTGAAAACAAACAGTATTAAACTATTAGCAACTAAACTCTTTAATATAGTTATTCCCTGGAGTTCAGCTTTGATACTGGAACCTGTGATCTAACTGCTTTATTTGAATGATGATAGTTTTTCATAACAGGGATGAAGACTATTATGTTGAAGTGTCATAATCAATCAATCAAAGCCTTAATCCCAAAAGTGGGGTCGGCTAACATGAACCAAATTTGATTATTCCGTGTAGTCATCAACATAAATCTTTCTCCTCCATCCCTTACGATCCAAAACTTCATCCTCACGTAAATCCATGCACTTCATATCCTTCCTCACTCCTTCCAACCAAGTCATCTTTGGTCTCCCTCTTCCTCGTTTAATCCCTCCATGGTCCCACTCTTCCACTCTTCGCACCGGTGCACCCTCGGGTCTCCGTCTTACATGTCCAAACCAACGCAGACGATTTTCCCAAAAGTGTCATAATCTTTGCTTTATTTACCATGTTTTGAGATTTGCCAAATATATTTATTGTCCACCCTACCAGCTGCTTTGATGGACGTGATTAGTCTCTGTGAATTATGAGCTGTGGCCCCTTTTAGTTGATTTTATTTAGGCCTGTTTTTCAAGATAACTAAGTCAACTATTTTGCTCTAATATCCTCAACAGGAATGTGATTTCCGCTATGCAGTGCCTTTGGGATTTTGTCGTGCAGCACTTAATCTTGGAGTCTCTGCTGGCCTTATTTTCCCATGGGGGAAGGGGTTTTTGGATAGACCGTCATCTTTGCCTGATAGATTTTTCTTGGGTGGCAATACTTCACCAGTTTGTTCATTAGGAGGGCCAAGTTCAGTATTGGGATTTAAGTGCCGAGGACTTGGACCTACTGAACCACGAAGACAAACTAGAGATAAACCTGATGATGATTCCAGTGTCGCTGCTTTTGAGAGGGATGCTGTTGGTGGAGATCTTGCTGTCTCTGCATTCGCTGACCTTTCATTTGATCTTCCATTGACAATCCTCAAGGAAGCTGGGGTCCATGCTCATATATTTGCTTCTACTGGCAACCTTGTCAAACTAACAGAGAATGAGTGGCGCAAGTTCTCTACAAAGGGCTTCATGCAGTCATTTCGAAGTACTGTTGGATGTGGTGTCATTGTTCCGACAAAATTGTTACGTCTTGAGGTTAGTATATTTACTCCAATTTAATTCTATATGAGACATTGTATACATATAACAGCACTGTTACCTTCATCTTCAGCTATTCAAATGTTATAGAGTTATAGTGTTCATGATCTTAAAATTAAGTTTCTTTCTGATTGAACAGGTTAACTATTGTCACATTGTGAAGCAATTCGAGCATGATCATGGAAAAACTGGTGTGCAGTTCTGCTTTTCATCTCCATTTTGAACTTTGGAAAGAAGTTGGGATTCTTTTGCAATTTCAGTATTGTACACATCTCCCAAATTTTTACAACACCGTGATTTTGACACAATATAAGTTGCCCTTTTGACTGGAAATGCAGTAAAGTGCTTTCTCCAGACAGGGAAATGTGAAAAAAAAAAAAGAAAAATGTTGCATTTTGTCTGAAAATTAATTCAATAAATTGCTCTGGAATTTAGAATTGCTCAGGGATTTTGTGTAGTTTTTGTTGCAGCTTCCTAGTTCAATTATCTTATCTATATTTTGTAACTTTTGATGGTAGTAAAATAAAATTTTAGATAGGTAGCAAAAGTCAAAAACATGGTGATTTGGTGGTAGCAAAACTCAAAATTTCACATTGCTTTACAATAACCCTAAATTGGATAATACACTTTAATTGGCCAAATCCCCCAGTTTTGTAAAGTCCTAATTTTAATATTTTGACCGTGAACTCTTTTTTAATATTTAATTGAAAAATTAAATCAACTACAATGCGAAATTAAAGAAATTTATTCAATGGAAGATCTAGGATTTTCAAGATGGTGAGGCACCATCAATTTATGTTTACCCTGCCCTACCTACACTACCATCCACACATCACACCAATTGCACCCACCCTTAACATATTGCACCAAGAAGCAACAAAAAAGTCCAAAAGAAGACAGAAAATTTGAAATAAAAATATAATTCCTCTGTTTTTTTAGTTGACACGTTTTGACTTTAGCACTATTCACAAGCTCTCAATTGACCGTGTTTTGTGCTTTATAAGTAACGAAAAATAAGTCATATGGGGTCTTATTAGAAACACCACGTTGTATAATGTCAAAATATCAACTTTTTATAATTTTTGTTTATCGATAACTAAAGATATTAATGGTTGAAATTGGGCATTGGCAAACGTGTCAACTAAAAATAAGCGGAGGAAGTAAAACTTAAGAACAAACCTCACAAATTACACCAATATATAGGTTTTTAGGGTCATAATGGGGGAGGATTAAACTAATTATTTTTGTGATTATAACACATATTTTTCAAAAAATACTCTTAAGTCTTTCATTTCCAATTCTCCAAAGTTCAAATTGTAAAACACAATGCTAAAAATAGAGTTGTCAAAAACTGACCCGACCCGAGAATTCGGCCTGAACCAGCAATGATCTGAATCCAACCTGCACCCGGACAATGGGGTGAAACTAAAGACCTGTAACCCGACCGGAATCTGACCATATGTTAACCGACAACCAATTGGATCCAATACTTTTTGACCTGAACCAAACCTGCTCCCGACCTGAGAATAACCGTCAACCAATTTAATCCGACCCAACAACAATCTGTACCCAAACTAGTACCCTACCCAATTAGAACCCGTACCCGAGTCGTGGAAGGTTTAATAATATTTGTATGCCTTTTGTTCAACTTATACACTGTTACAAATCTGTAAACCCACAATCTGATTCAAATTGTATACCTTTTGTTCTCTATTACTCATATATAGGCTTAATAAAATCTTGATAAAACTGATCAAATTATGGAAGGCGTAATTATATAGGTTCAACTTGAGCACGTCAATATTTATTGGAATTAAACTTGAACCAAAACCCAACTCAACACTAACTCGAACACGAATGTACCATATATTAACCTACTCAAACCTGACTCACACACAGCACGAACCTGAAATTGAATCCGATCTAAATTTGGCTCAAATTGAACCCGACATATATCCGAAAAGGTGAACGACCCAGAATATACTCAAGAAATTGACCCGACCCGAACTTGAACCTAATATGAGGCTAGATTGACCCGGCATAACTAGATCCTAATTTAACCGAGACATGATTTGACCCAACCTAAATCCGAATTGAATACCCGAATCGACAACTCTACTATAAACCACGAAACCGGGGCGATTTAGGAGGTGTCGGACTGTCGGGAGTTAGTGTTGGAATTTCACGGAACACTATGGGATGAATCCCGGGATCATATAATATTTTGTGGACCCATATATGACCATTATCCGGCAACGTAAAGGCCCCGTGAGAGCTTATAGCCAATACAAGAGGCATGTATGAAAATGGGTTAAATGACCATTTAAAGGCAAATTGGATGGTTCCACCCCCCCAATTAAACTCTCGGAGGGTATTAGGGACCATAGTAAACATCTCGACAATTTTTATTTTCGGGCTTAAAAAAGGTTAAAAAATTACAAAATTGAAGGCTATATAATCCACAGTTTTGAGGAATTTTTTAGGTTTCGAGGCCCGGTGGCTAAAAGTATTGAGACCCTAAAGCTGTCAAAAACTGACCCAACCCGAGGACCCGACATTTATCGACAATTATCTGAACTCAGGCTGTACTCGAACAATGGGGTGGATTATAGCCTTCAATTTTGCCACTTTTCACCACCGGGCCCCAAAACCTCAAATTTCCTTAAAAAGCGTGGATTATAGCCTTCAATTTTGTAGATTTTTGACCTTTTTTCGCTCGAAAATAAAAATTGCCGAGACGTTTACCATGGTCTCTGATACCCTCCAAGAGTCCAATTGGGTCGGTGGAACCATCCAATATGCCCTTAAACGTTCATTTTACCCCTTCACAACTTGTAGTGATTTCCTAAACTCGTGCTTACCACGTACGTTTATGACAACATATAATGATCATATATGGTTTCAAACGGCATTATATGACACCGAGATATATTCCCTAGGGTCTCAACATTTTTCGCCATCGGACCCTAAAACCCCAAAGCCTTCAATATTGAATTTTTTTGAACTTTTTTCGCCTGAAAATAAAAATTGTTGAGAAGCTTACCATGGTCCCTAATACTTTCCAAGAGTCCAATTGGGTCGGTGGAACCATCCAATATGCCCTTAAACGGTCATTTCACCCATTCACAACTTGCACCGATTTTGTAAACGCAAGCCTACCGCGGACGTTTATGACAACATATAATGATCATATATGGTTTCAAACGGCATTATATGACTCTGAGATGTATCCCTTATGGTTTCAAGGCTTTTCACCACCGGGCCCGGAAACATCAAATTTTCCTCAAAAAGCGTGGATTATAGCCTTCAATTTTGTAAATTTTTGACCTTTTTTCGCTCAGAAATAAAAATTACCGAGATGTTTACCATGGTCCCTAATACCTTCCGGGTGTCCAATTGGGTCGGTGGAACTATCCAATATTCCCTTAAACGGTCATTTTATTTGTTCACAACTTGCATTGATTTCGTAAACTCAAGTCTACCATGTACGTTTATGACAACATATAATGATCACATATGGTTTCAAACGGCATTATATGACCCCGAGATATATCCCCTAGAGTCTCAACACTTTTCGCCACCGGGTCCTGAAACCTCAAAATTTCCTCAAAAAGCGTGGATTATAGGCTTTGATTTTGTAATTTTCTGACCTTTTTTTGCCCAGAAATAAAAATTGCCGACATGTTTATCATGGTCCTTAATACCTTCGAGGATTCCATTTGGGTCGGTGGCACCATCCAATATGTCCTGAAACGTTCATTTTACCCGTTCACAACTTGCATCGATTTCGTAAACTCAAGCCTACCACGGACGTTTATGACAACATATAATGATCATATATGGTTTCAAACAGCATTATATGACCCCGAGATGTATCCCTTAGGGTCTCAAGGCTTTTCGCTACCGGGCCCCTAAACCTCAAAATTTTCTCAAAAAGCTTGGATTGTAGCCTTCAATTTTGTAATTTTTTGACGTTTTTTCGCCCAAAAATAAAAATTACCGAGATGTTTACCATGGTCCCTAATACCTTCTGGTTGTCCAATTGGGTCGATGGAACTATCCAATATGCCCTTAAACGGTCATTTTACCTGTTCACAACTTGCATTGATTTCGTAAACTCAAGCCTACCATGTACGTTTATGACAACATAAAATAATCACATATGGTTTCAAACGGCATTATATAACCCCGAAATATATCCCCTAGGGTCTCAACAATTTTTTCCACCGAGCCTCAAAACCTCAAAATTTCCTCAAAAAGTGTGGACTATAGCTAGAGCTGTCAAAACTGACCCGACCCGAGAACCCGACCTTAACGGACAAAGATCTGAACCCAGCCTGTACTCCAACAATGGGGTGAAACTAGTGATCGGTAACCTGACTTGAACCTGACCTTATCTTAACCGAAAACCCATCTGATCCAATACTTTATGACCTGAACTCGAACCTGCCCCCGACCTGATACTCTGATAGTAACCGTCGACCAATTTAATTTGACCCGAATACAATCGAACCTGAACTAGTACCCGACCCAATTAAAACATGTACTCGAGTCATGGAAGGTTTAATAAAATTTTATATACCTTTTATTTAGCTTATGTACTGCAATAATTCTGTAAACCCTCAATCCGATTTAATAAAATCTTTTGTTCAGCTTATACAACTTTTGTTCTCTATTACTCGTATATAGGTTTAATAAAATCTTAATGATGCTTGATCAAATTATGGAAGGCGTAATTATATAGTTCAACTTGGCCACATTGATATTTATTAGAATTGAACTTGAACCAGAACCTGACTCAACACTAACTCGAACCCGAATGTACCATCTTGTTAACCCATCCAAACCCAACTCAATAGAATCCGAACCTGAAATTGGACCCGATCTGATTTTAACTCGAATTGAACCCGATTTATATCTGAAAAGGTTAATGACGCGTTATAACTTGAACAGAAATTGACCCAACCTGAACCTGAACATGAACCTGATCTGAAACTAGAGTGACCCGACATAATCTGATCTTGATTTAACTCAAGGCCAAATTTGACCCGACCCAAGGCCGACTTGAATACTCAAATTGACAACTCTAGCTAAAATACAACATTAAATACTTAGACTTCAATTTTACCACAATTGGACAAAACAACTTCAACAATTCAACCAACAATAATTTCAAAACAATTTATTTATCAAAATAAGAAAATAAAAGCTAAAAGAAATAAAAAGTAAATAAATTCTAAATAAAGGAATTGAATGAATATAAAAAATAAAGGGAAAAAAACAATCAGAACCACAATCACCATCATCCAATCAGTTAATCAAGGTAGTTTTTCAGGGTTAATTCAATCATAAAGCCACAAAACTTTGAGGAGTAATAAATTAATCAACTTATTTGACTATATACCTTTGAAGAGTGAGTTAAAACTGGTGGACAATTCCACGTCACATTATCGCTAGAGGTCAATCGTCACTCTCGTTAGTCCGTCGTCTGATATGAGAGATTGAAAGAAGGAGTTAATTAGGGATTTAGGGTTTGTTGGCTTTGTTCTACTGTTTTTAGTGGGTTTGTGATTTGCAAGGGATAGAGATCGAAAGGAAATAGAGTTTATCTATATATCCGCCACTGAATTTACCTGGCCTATAATTGTGTTCGGCTATCGAATTATCTAGTTTCTCCATCATAAGTTGAAAATTTATAAAGTAAGCTCTGAACTGGTTTTTGGCAGAAAATTAAATGTAGTTGTGCTACTCAAAGTTTTGTAATTTTTTGGTAATTTTTTCTTTAAAAAAATAAATATAGTTGTTCATAAAATTGGTCATTTAAATGGTAGCTTTTGACAAAACTTCCTTATTATTAAATAAAAATTAACAAAGGTTTAGTAGATGCGTATCTAATTTCATTAACCCACTCATTTTTAATAAAAAAATATTATTTAAAAAATTATAATATGAAAAACAATAACTTATTTAACATTGAAATATTTAATATGACACATATAAATTTTGAATAATTTATCAAAACATAATTATATGTGTCAGTTATTATGTGCAAAATAATATTTATGTAATTATTCGTATTTTATTAATTTATAAAGAATTTCACGTAATTTGTTAATATATAAATAATTTTATATTACTTGTTTATTTAATTTCAAATCTTACTAACTAAATTTATTTTAATTATAATTCATTCTAATGCATTACATATACATTACAAAATAAAAATTCGCCATTGAAATTTCTACAGAATTCAATATCGTATAAAAAGTTAATTATATGATGTATTATCGATCTTTGTTTGTAATGTTTAAATTTTTGACATTATTCACACAACATAAAATGAGTACAATCAAGTAATTGTATTTGTCAATAAAAACAATGTATTCTTTCTACACAAAATATTCTTATTGAAGTATTGTTGTTGCTATAGTACTGTTGTTGTTATATATAATTGTTATATTATAGCATGGATTGCTGTTTTAACTACTGCTAAACTAATTTATAAATGCAGATAGTTGCATTTTGCAAGGTGAGAAATAACATTGAAGTTGTGACCTCAATCTTCAAAAAGAGGTGCTAAAGAAAACTTATCCCCACATGGCTACATTGTTGTAGGACCCCTGGTATAATTCGGAATTTGTCACAGACTAATTACTTGTACTTGAAATATGTGAAGGATTTTATAGTGGATGAGTGTGATAAGTTGTTACTCTCCAAAGGACTCAAGGATAGTGTGGATAAGTTGTTTGAGCTAACCCCAAGGAATAAACAAACTGTAAATTAGGACCGTTGATTTAAGTTGACCATTAAAGTATCTAAAAATTTTCTTTAATTGTTTTCCTTAATCGTCTACATAGTAAACTACTTCATTGATTTTCTCCAAAGTATGAATAACCAAATGATCCACTTAATTAACATGAAATCCATCAATTAGCTAGTGTACGTATAAAAGGAAGATTTATGGAGAGCAATAATTATAAATTGTATATGCAGTTCGTATAAAACTATCCAGTGGGTAAAATTGTATTCCTTTTTTCAAGGTTAGTTACCAATTTCTCATTGATTGTAATTCGTTATACTTTAATCTAATCCAATCCATGATAATTGCTCCTCCATATACCTATTTAAAAGAGATTTAGGCAGAAGGTTGAATGCGTTGGAACTGCATCAATGACTGC
The DNA here is from genome assembly GCF_948465745.1 of Chenopodium album. Lineage (NCBI taxonomy): Eukaryota > Viridiplantae > Streptophyta > Magnoliopsida > Caryophyllales > Amaranthaceae > Chenopodium > Chenopodium album. Next base: position 2,076,902 of record NC_137852.1, read on the forward strand.
GACAAGCAGTTATGTTTTCAATCTTTTTTTTTACTCCCTCCGTCTCTTTATTTATGTCCACTTTCTATCATTTATTACTCACATAATAGAGAGAAAGGGGACATTAATAAAGAGACGGAGAGAGTAATAAATAAATTTAAAATTATTTACTATAATTTAGAAGTCAAATATATGGATGCACAAGATTAATCATTAATATTTTAACGGTCAAGATTGAAAGTAGTTACAATGGCTACATTTTTTATGTAGCCATTGAATAGTCTTCCTGAATTTTCATTATACAACCGATTATGCATGCGACTTGTACCATGCATGCACATACGCCCTTAGCTTACTGTTTTTACTCATTCAGTAGTCTAGTACTCCGTAATGATTAAAATTTTAGTGTTTTGCATTGGCGTTGCAAAACATACACCACATGCTTATACGAGTATATGTTATTACATACAATAATACAAGTACATATATACTTAGAGCTTTTTCTCCTTGTAAGAAGGGCATTCGAATACTTTTTAAGTTTTTTTTTTTTTTAAATCTTACCTTTATAAAAATGTATATATTTATGAACATATGAAGTACTGTTAAAGTATATAATTAGAGCTTAGAAGTGTATAAACTATAAACTATAAACAATAGAGGAAAAGACAGACATACCTATAGTAAGCAGATACGAAGATCCGCATAAATAGGGTCACGAATTTTTAAACTAAAAAGGTCTTAATTTAGAGTTGGTGGGCTAAAAAAATATCAGGAGAAATAACAATATGACAACAGAACTGTTGGAAGTTGACTTTACAGCTTGTATGTTTGCTCAATATTCAATCTCACTTACCAACATTTCCATCATTTTTCTAGAATTTGCATCTATTTTCCAGCTTCTACAACTTTGTCATCAACTTAATTGTATGTCCCTTTTTTAAATTCCGACTTATATATACTTGGTACAAGTAGTGTATGATTATATGAATATGTGCATATATACATATATAAATAAGAATCATACTTTATACTTCGTAGTAATTTAATTAGAAATGTATTACTCCTATATAAAAAGGGATATATATGTGAAGAGAGCATGTGAGTTAAGAAAACAACTATTGTAATATATAAGCAAGTAAAATTTATATTAGCAAAATCATTTTATATCATTCCTTCATTGTGTCTTTATGAGAGTTTGAGACAATGTGATTATTAATTCTTGATAAAGTGCAAATCATTCTATATTCTTATTATGCACTCAATTACTTTGTATAATGCATATTATGTCATCAAAGAAACATATAGCTAGTTTAAATTAAAGTACAATTATTACCAAAATAGATAATATATATGTAATGTCAATAATGTTTTTAATTTGAACTAGTAAAGTAATGATATTGACAATGCTATCTAGATAAATGGAGTACTATTAATTATCGTTCCACGTTGCCTTAATAAAACAGTGATAACCTTAAATCTCACATTAGTGTTCATTATATTCTATGATATTTGCGTACAGACTAGTATAACTCGAATTCCTAGTCTTGTTGCTTGTGGTGGGAAAAGAGGAAGAAAAAAAAAAACAATAAGTATTATAATAATTGTATTATTATGTTGAGGCTAAGAAAATTTTCATAGATGAGAGGTGTAGATTGAATTAGTTAAAAATGATTTATTGACAAATTAAACAAATCACAAGAAAGAATATCTATACAACCTTGATTTACTTGGACGGCTCACTTTTGTACCCTCAGGATTTCCGTGATTAATTTAGACAAATATGAAAATAAATTAATCAATAAAGTTAGCATGCAATAAACTATAAAGTATAAGCCCTTTAATTGTGTAAATAAATTATTATTAAATGATAAATTCGTGCACAAAAAGTAGAAGAGTTTTTTTTTATTTTTTTTTTTTTTTTTTTTTTTTTTTTTGGTGTTCAATAATAACTTGGGCACGCAAAATAATTAAATAAAGAAGCAATATAAAGGAAATACATACACGAGTGCAGAATATTTATAAAGTTTAATTCATTTCATTTTATTTCATGCGAATTACTTTATGAAAAGTCTTTCGGTCAGAAGTCAACTAGTTCACTGCATTCTTGCCAAAGAGAGACTTAGCCGCACGAATGAATTCGGAATTTTTACAAAACATATGTGCTGTCTAACGTTATCATATCTACAATTTCAAAGACAACCGTCAACAATCTCTCTTTTGGTTTCCTATATTTTAGGTGTATTAAAAAATATACAACAAAAATTATTATTGTCTAGAACATATTAATTTCACCAAAATATAAAGTAAGTTTAGGTTAGGTCATGTTTAAATCACCTTATATTCACTTATTTCAGGTCTCATAAATTAAATTCAGATAAGTTAATATGAGTTCATAAAAAATAAGTTCTGATAAGAGCTACTCGAGTTCAAATTACGAGTAACATAAGTCTTAATAAGTCTAAAAGTGAAAATCAGGTGATTTGAATAGAACACACCCTTAAGTCCAATAAGTTTTGAACAAAATATGTTAGCATGCAACGTCTGTTTTGTTATCATAAAAATATTTATTTCATCTGTCCTAATGCATGTTTGGAATTCGTTAAATTTTTTTTTTTTTTAAATAAAATCGAATATTTGAAAATCGAGTAAATGTTATTTATATGGAGTATATATTTGAAAATTGAAAATTTGAAATACTCTGTAACTTATATATTTTCATCATTTTATATAAAATCGAGTAAATGTTATTTTATATGGAGTATATATTTCATGTAGATAATTAGATATGATTATTGTAGTTTAGAAAGTGAACATTTGTTTTACACTTTAATGTTGGCTGAGAAAAACAGATGAATAGAGCAGTATTGAAATTTTAATAAAGAGCTGAGTGAGATGCGAAGAAACTGGGATTGGGTGTCAGAGCGTCAGTTGTCAGTGACGATACCATAATTGTTGTTACTGTTATTTTAGCAAATGGGAGAATTAGGGCATCTACTAGTCACTTTTCTTCCCATGTCACCCCTTTGTTAAATTAATTAAGCACCCACCCTGCTCCTTTGGAATTATTTCGGGACAAATTATCAAATTGATTACTCAGAATTTTAACTTGATTATAATATTCATTTTGAATAATTGACCAATTTATCATAATTATTGGTAAAGCTATACTATTACATCACTAGTTAGTTAATTATATTATATGGAGTATATATGTACACAATAATATAATAATGCTATATAATAAATTAATTACTCCTTATAGTAACACAGTTTTTTTTGAAGTTTATACATAGATTAATTAAGAGATATGGAGTCTAATACAAACATCGCTTTTTGTATATTTTTAACTTTCCATGTATGATTGATTTTAAATTTAACATTTGCTTTTAAATAGTGTAGTCGAAAGCTAGCTAGCACACATGTTTTTAATCATTATTATTGCGTAATACACATATACTTATATTAAATTGATAAGGCTTCTAAATATGCATTCAAGTAAATGATACGGTTATATGTAGAAATAAAGAGAGTACGTTATTTGTAACTTAGATTAAAGAAAATCAGACGAACAATCTAAGTCATAATTTCACATTCACAATGTTGATTAAGTGGCCCTTGCTACACAGCCGATACCGTTGACTAGGAAGGTAGGCAGAAGAGAAAGTATAGTTAAGACTTACGAGTATTAGTTTTGCACGCACACACACAAACACCGAGGGAGAGAGATCCGTGAATATAGACGTAAAGGACAAAGATACACCCAACAAAAGTATTCTTTTTAATCCCACTCTTCTGTTTCATCCACATGCACATGATTTTTAGTTGTTAATTTTGTCTTCCTTTTTTTTTTTTAATAAAAAAAATATACTTGTAAATTAAATGAAAATTGTTATGTATTTCTTCTTCTCAATATACATGCCATGCAATGCCACCTAGTTATACTTTTCACGGGATTATGATAAGTGATCGACTTCCCCTATTGTTCCTTCAGCCTTGGAATTGCTTCATTCTTCGAAGTTAGTATCAATAATATATATACTTCCTCCGTTTTTATATAGTTGCAACACACACTTTATCACGGTATTTAAGAAAAGTGGACCTCACATGATATAATACACTTAAAATGAGGTTAATAGGTTGTTAAGAGTATAATTAAGTGACCATGTGCTTTAAATAAAAATAATAATACAATTTTCACCATAAAAACCTTCTTTTTATGGTGTGTTGCAACTATTGTGACATTTCCATTTTAGGAAAGTGTTGCAACTATAAAAAAAATGAAAGAAGTTCTTTGTAATGGAATCAAATTATAAAAGTATATGCGAAGTATTCAATTTTCAAATGCTCATTATCATTTTATACAAATTAGTCTTGTATATAATAATAAATTTTGAAAAAGAATTGTAAAATCAATTAGAGCTTAGCTAGCATTAATGAAAGCATAAGTTATTGACCATTTAGAATTAACCAATTAAGCTAATTAACTAGATTACTAGAACATATATCCCAAGCAGTGTCACAACTTTGCAATGTAGTGGTAAACCTAATGTTAAACCCTAAATGACTATAATTATTCTTGGCTAATAACTTTCATTTCAACCTTTAATTCCCCCCCTTTCATACAAGCTACAACCAACAACACACCCAATAAATGAAGTCCAAATTAAAATACATGACGTACATGTAAAGCAGTATTGATATATCCTTCTCCTTGCCCTAGCTAGTTAATTAAAGCATCATGCAATGCAGGCCATACAGCTCACATAAAGAAAGACTTAATTTTTAGAGAGAGAAAGTAGTTAGAGAGAGAAATAACATTATATATTTAACTAAATAGTATATATAACAAGAGTATAATGGTAGGAATTTCTCCAAATTCTCTAAGACCTCACCTGCTTAATTTCATTCTCAAAAAAGAATATCTTCCTAATCCTCTCTTTAATTATTTATATTATACTCCATTTTTTTTTTCTTCAATAATTCCCTCCTACAAAGACCTAGCTAACCATACATATAGTCTTATATTCTATAATTAACCCGGCTTTCGAGTTTATTAAAAGGCAAGATTAGTGAGAAAGTAAAGAGAGTAATCATGATTAGGGCAGCAAGTGCTAGCACAGAAGGATCCAAAACAAGCCTTTCCAATGATAGAATTGATGAGTGTGAGGAGGATGATGACAAGGTATTACTAGAGGAAGAAGAGGTGGATGATAATAATAGTAATGATAGCAATACCAAGGTGATCAAGATCAATGGCTCGAGCTCGAGTACGAGCACCGTTGAGGAGAATGAAAAGAAAGGGCCTACCTCATCGGGATCCGTTAGGCCGTATAACCGGTCCAAGATGCCAAGGCTCCGGTGGACCCCGGATCTCCATCTTTGCTTTGTTCATGCTGTTGAGAGGCTAGGAGGACAAGAAAGTAAGTAGCAATGATACTATTCTTTGTAATTAATTAGCAAATTAAGGGTTTAATTTGGATAACTTTTTACTAATTAAGGTTTTTGTGATGAAAATGTTTAGGAGCAACACCTAAGTTGGTTCTTCAGTTGATGAATATCAAAGGCCTAAGTATTGCTCATGTCAAGAGTCATCTTCAGGTAAATAAATTTAGTCAATTAAATCAACTAGATAATCTTTAATATATATGAGCAATCTAATTAGTAAGTTACCAATTAAGTCCTTTCTAATTTAATTTGTATTTATTTAGATATATACGTCTTAAATTTTTGGTTTAAGCTATGTATTTGACTCCTTGAAATGGTTTTATTTTTAGATGTACAGAAGCAAAAAGATCGATGAATCAAATCAAGGTAATTAATTTAATTAACTTGCTTTTTATAAAACATTTAAATCAGATTAACTAGGGTTTTGCAGTCTTTGATTATTCTCTCTGTGTCTAGATTAGATTCATATCTAATTTCATTTATTCGATGTTCTTGATTGATTATTTTGAAAGCAGCTATGAGCAATCAAGGGCTATTCGCTGATGGAAGAGATAATATCTACAATCTTAGCCAGCTACCTATGTTACAAGGCTACAATCATCAAAGATCTCCTTTTAGTCTAAGGTACTAAAACCAATAGCCCTAAAAATAAGCAAAATATATGAATCGAAACAATTGAATCATTTATATACTTATCAAGATATTGATTGATAATTTATCATAAGCTAAATTATATATTTGTTCCAATTGTGATTACCTAGGTATGGTGATCCTTCTTGGAGAGGTCATTCGACGAGCCAAATGTATGCTCCTTACAACATTGGGACTTCATCCGATAGGTCTAGAAACGGATTGAATTTTGGTTCTCTTCCGGAAAGGATGGTGTTCTCTAGTACTAATAGCAATTCTCAAGCCGGTATCAATAATCTCTTCCAAGGGCAAATATCAAATTGGAGAACCAACCAAACACTCAAAAAAGCCCCAATCTCTCAAAGCAATGTGTCATCATCATATCAATCCACAAGTAGGCCAAGGTCTAACATGGAGTTAAATCTAGCAATTAGTCCAACTCAAGAAGTAGCTGTCGAAAGAAAAGAGAGATCAAACCCTTTGAACTTCCTTAAACCATCAAACATCAATATCAAGCAAGGGACAAGTACTAACAATAACCATTTGAAAAGGAAAGCTATGAATTTGGATCTCTCTCTTGCCCTAGCTCCAAAAGATATCGACGATCCATTAACCAAGAAAAACACAAAGGATAAAGAGGTAATTGGTAGTGATGAATTACTATCACTTTCTTTGCAATATCCACCACCATTATCGTCTACCTCGGAACATGACCAGTTCATTAACAAGTTGAAGGAAGGAGATGCAAGTAGTAGGATGATTAATAATAATAATAATAAGCAAGAAACAAAGACAAGTTTGGATCTGACTTTGTGAATGAAGACAATTGCTGAGTGAGATATTGATGTACTTTATTGCAAAAAGTAGATAATTATATCTATTGCATATAATATACCAAAGGTAATGACAAATTAACTTGTCCTTAGCACTAATATTTTGTTGTTATATATGATCACTATTTTGGTTGCATGCTTGTACACTAAATATTCTAAGTGTCTAGGAAATCGAATATCAGCTAAGAGTTGCATAAAAGAAGGACCAGTTACATTAGTTAATTAACAATAATATATTTTGATTTTTGTAAATTTCTCGATATACTTCATTACTGAGAATCCTTGCTTGCATGATTAATTATCCTTTTAGCTGTCTCAAACAAGACAAATTTGCCATCAGAATTTTGCTTGCATGAAAAAGTTATGTGTGTGTGAGTTTTTATTTTTATTTTTCTAAGTATATATTATAATGATTTAATCTGAGCCAGATCACAAGTTTTTGGTTCGATTTCTTATATCAAGAAATGATTATTTGTGGATTATAATTAGATGCTTGTGAAAAATTAAAAAAATTATCTCTTTTAAATTAATAATAAATACTGTATTATTGCTGTTATGAAAGGAAAATGAAAATTCTTTACATTCTTTCTTTTAGTTGTTAATTATTTGGGTTATGTTAATATATGATAGTTACAGGAAGGAAGCTAAAACCTCAGATTATATATATTCAGTGGATATATCTATGATATATTATGTGTGGTTGTTATATGTTGTCTTTGCTTACCTTAGTTCTGCTCATTTATCATAACACACTCAACTAGCTTCTTCTTGCTTTATGAATTAAGCTAGGTGATTATTCTTGTTGCAAGAAGCATCTATGACATAGCTACTGCACACTTACTATTGTCCTTAATGTATAAAAACCGACCTATACTTAAAACGTAAATTTCACAATTAAGTAGTACTCCATCTCACATCTTGATAATAGTAGCCGAAATTCTTAAATCCATGTCTTAGCTTAAAATTAGGCGCATGATAATGATTAATCAATGTATCTACACGTAAAAATTAGATTTTTCATGCGTATTGGGGATATATGTCACTGAATAATTTAACTTTATAATTAAATGGATAATTATAAAGAAAAATGACTGGAAAACCGGCCAATAAATGTCTAATGAACTTATATTATGAACATCAACTATAATTTGTCATGCATATAACCAACCTATATATTTTCTGATTATGCATGCATACCAATATGACTATCTATAGTATAAGCCTAATATTCCTAACAAGCTATGATCAAATTTTAGCATTTGTATGTTTAACGTACTACGACTCGTATTGTATGTCAATCCCCGTGTTAATTATTTAATTAATTAATTAGTGTGGGAAGCACATTAGTAGTCAATGCATTGGCAAGAACATAGTGTGCAGCTTGTGTAGGGTGAATTGAATCCCAGAAAACATAAGTTGAAGGATTAGAGCAAGTCAAAACCGGTGTATTGCACAGACTGCCTGATTCCAGTATTCCTGTGCCACAACATCCTTCAAGTGTCGTTTGAAAACCTGCATTCATATATAACACAATTTCGATTTCATTATATTTTTTAATTAACCTACAATGTTACAATATATACAACCTTGGTTAGTATATTACTATAATACTGTATACGTTAACTAAACGTCCCTAAGCTAGTACAATATTACTTTTAGCTAGGTATGGTATATAAGAATGTGGTTACCTCATCACAAACAACAACAACAACAAGGTTTATTCATGTGTGAATGTGTAATGTACATGTACATGTAATAGAATTGCATTATATATATATATATATATATATGGTAACATAAATGAATTATATAGATGAAAAATTAGTTACCGTATGGTTGAGGTTGATTAATCATATCGAGCAAAGGATTGTAAACATCAGCATAGGCGAATCTAGCATCGGGATGTTGAGATTGCAACCCAATAAGTAGGGATTGGAGCTTCCCATTGTAGATTAAAGCATCTGAATTTTGTTGATCAACACAAACTCGTTGCAGCCAATGCATGCTAGGAATGATGCTGCCAACACTTACTTGGATTGGCAAGCACCCTAGTGGTGGAAGACCCGCCACTGCGAACCTTCTTGCTCCTAGGTTGTAAAGCGACTGTAACAATCAAGTTAATGTTAGTGCTAATTATAAAAATTATGAACAAGTATTAACCTTACAAAGCCAAATGGTGGGAGTTTATAAAAGGATGATTTTTGGTACACGAGTCACTTATTCAATTCATGGTCCGGGCTAATAATAGATGGCACTCTAATATATATCAAATCAAAATACTGAATGTTATTATAATCGAAAATGCTAAATATGTGACTTAGATAATTTTATGATTTTAATTGTTCAATTGCTAAAAATGTCACTCTAATGGAGTGTTTATTTTGTTCATTTATTGTCTCAATTGTGATCTACGGAGTAGTAAATATTATTTACGAATGAAGTTTGTATTTATTTTAAATGGCAAAGCACTTATTTTAATTCTCCTATTTATTTTGGAAATCATGAATGTGTGAAATTAAATTATCTTTAAATTCCATAGAGATAATCTCAAACCATCCAACGACACTCATCCTAAAATCTAAGGTCTATAATAAAAACTCTCTCAAAACCCTAATCGAATCCTAGTTGCCGCTGGTAGCCCAACCCAATTACCTCTTCTCCATCCCAGATATTCTCAACATATTCAATTCACCAATTACTCTTTATTTTTTTTTAAAAGTTAGTTGGCATCCACAAGAGTGACTAATCTATAGTAGATATCTATGTCAAAGACTCGCGACATTAGTCACACAACTATCATTAACATTTAACTAATAACATTATAAAAGTACTGAACATGCAACAACAATAAAATGGGAATTAAAAATAATATAATTAACATAGTAAAATCAAGTTAACATACCAAACAATTGTTAATAATGCGTAACAATAACATACCTGAATAATAAACTGAAGCCTAGAAATAAGAAGATCCGAGTAACTCGAAGGTGTATATAACAAAGCTTGAGTCGGCAAATCAAAATAATTAATCAACATATCATTTGATCCAACCGATATTAAAAACATGGCATTTTCTACGGTCCAACTCGTTTTCTCTTGACCCACATTTCTCTCCATTCTTCCTAAAGCCTCCTCAAAGTAACTCACCTGAGCCGTCAGATCAAGTGCATGAGTGATCCCAATCGTCAGATCATCTAAACCGGACCCAGCTGAGGCGAAACTAACCCCCGTTAATAATTCCTGGTCTGATACGGTCCGGTTCAAGTAAGCCGGGATAAAGTCTTTTAAACCGAGTGAGGCTGCTATATAATCTGGTGCAATTCGACCATCAGAGAACCGGCCGGTTGGGATTCTTCCAGGGAAGTCTTCTCCATATGGCTGGTGGTCTGCTCGGAAGAGTGCCGTCGGAATGTAGTTGTTGTTGCCGGGGTCTACTGTTGAGTCCCCGAACACGTAGACGGCTGTTATTGGTTGTGTGGCGGCTAAGGTAGTGGTTAAGGTAGTGGTAGTAAGGAGTATGATGAATGTAAGGGTGATCATCATGGTTGTGGGTTTTGTTGCCATATACTATTGTTTTTTGTGGAAATTATGATTATGGAGGATAATAGTGATTAGTGAATTTGTTTTGTAGAATTTATAGGATTAGTGTTATAGCACAATTTTTTAATTTGTGAATAAATAAAATTATAGGTTTATATCAGTATTATCCCTGTGTTTGGATTATTATTGTAACTTAAACCTTGAGTTTATCTTATATTCTTATTTACTTATTTAACCTTTTTATTTATGAATACTTATGAATAATACTCGTATTAGACAATTATTAGAGAAAACTATCCCAAGGATTGAGTTTTAACTTTTAACCCAAAGTTGAGAATTTGATGAGATTGGCTAGAATCTCACTAATGCTAGATTTTGATAAGTGAATATACTTAATTTTGGTGCTAAATTATTTATTTAAAAAAATGGTGCTAAATTACAATATATGACTCAAATTTAGTGAATGATACAGTAATTAAAAAAAGGAGTAATAGAAAAAATGCATGAGCCGGAATTAACATGCAAAGATAATGTTTCTTTGTTATCAAGCATTCAAGCTTGTTTGGTTTACTTGTTCTTGATTGCTTAATTTATTGGGTTGGGCTATACCTATATTTAGTGCACTTTTAGTAGGGAAAGCCTTTCTAAAGCCCGATTTGTTAGCCCATAAAAGTTTCCTTAAAGTCCTGGACCCTCACTTAAGATCCATAACTTCCTAACTTCTTTTTCTCGTGTTGGAGAATTCTTAAAGGGGCATTTTGATTTCATGAGTTCAGTAAGCTTGCAACATTTAAAACTACTCAGCCCTTTCTTATAAATTTAATAAGAGACTATGAGCATGTTCTCTTCAGCTTAATTTCAGTTTAGTTTAGTTTAGCTTCATTCAGTTTAGTTTAATAAATCAGAACATACCCTATACTCTGTAGAAGTTTCCTATTGGAGTGTGTTAAGGGGATTCCCACCTCCAAGTACCCTTAGTAGGATTCAAACCCTAAATCTCTAAAATTTAATATGTGGCTAAGTTAGTTTCGTGTATATATGTTTATCTAACTTCCGATCTCTAACCAATTATATTTATATGTCACATATCTACAATCATTTAGTTAAAATACGACATCTTGAATTAAACCGAAAACCTCAAACATGAATAATTCTCCGTATTATCTACTCAAATGTTGCCCTCATTAAATTGTAACCAATTATTTCTGCTATTTAAAGTATTAATGCTCAATTAATCTAAATGTAAGAGATTAATATCGTTTTATAGAGTACAATTCAATGAAAGCCCAAAATCAAATCTCAATCCACCTCCATGGCGGAAAGGACTCGTGACAAATGACGATGTCGACTTAAAGATACCCGAATATCCCAACCATTTAAAACCAGAAAAAACAAACCAAGAAAACAATTTTCATTTTAAACAACAGAATTAAAAAAAAACTAAGAATTACGGAGTAATAAAATTAACAAAGTCTAATTTTCGTAATGCTCTGCAAGATTGTAATGCTCTGCAAGATTGTGATCTCCATGACTTGGGTTATGTGGGACAGTGGTTTACATGGGAAAAAGGATTGTCTGTCCAAACTCTTATTCGAGAAAGGCTTGATCGTTTCGTGGCTAATGGTAAATGGCTAGATGCTTTCCCAAATCCGGTTGTGGAGCACCTTACACGAGTTAAATCAGACCACTCACCAATCTTTCTCAAGTTTGGTGCCCATAGGAGAAAAAAGAAGAAAAATAAGAAAAAGAGGTTCCGCTTTGAGACTTGTTGGCTCCTTGATGGTGAATGTGAAAAGGTGGTCAGGGGGGCGTGGAGTGGCAGCATGGGAAGGGTGGAAGACAGGGTGAGGTGTGTGGCAAGCGACCTTCAGGTATGGAGCAGAAAAAAGTTCCAAAATTTGGAGTCGCAAATCAGCACTCTTGAAGACGAGTTGAGTCAGGTGCGAGGGGAAAGAGTGTCTAATGAGTCTCTTGCAAAATGTGCTTATATTGAGAAGAAACTTGATGAGCTCCAAGATAAACAAGAAGCTTATTGGTATCTGCGGTCTAGAGCTTCGGAAATCAAAGATGGTAATCGAAACACTTCGTACTTCCATCACAAAGCTTCTCAGAGAAGGAATAAAAATGAGATCAAGGGTCTTTTTGATGACAGCGGTAACTGGCAAGATGACGAGGAGGACATAGAAAAGATTGTTCAAGGTTTCTACCAAAATTTATTCACAGCCGGTGCTCCATCAGAAGAAGCTTGTGAGGCAGTCTTGGATTCCATAAAGAAGCTCATTACTCCGGAGATGAACGCTGACCTTATGCGCCCAATCTTGAAGGATGAGATTTTTGCTGCTCTCTCCCAAATGCACCCCTGTAAGGCCCCAGGACCCGACGGTATGCATGCTATATTTTTTCAGAAATTTTGGCATATTGTTGGTGATGATATTACCAGGCTTGTTAGTAGTATTTTATAGGGTAATGAGTCTATTGGCCCTGTTAATAATACTAATATTGTTCTCATCCCGAAAGTGAAATCTCCCACTATGGTATCGGAATTTAGACCTATTGCTCTCTGTAATGTGTTGTATAAAATTGCATCTAAGGTCATTGTCATGCGACTCAAATCTATTCTTCCCGGAATTGTGTCAGAAAATCAAAGTGCTTTTGTCCCGGGGAGACTTATTACTGACAATGCCCTCATTGCTCTAGAACTATTTCATACGATGAAGAAAAGATGCAATGGCAGGAAGGGTTTGATTTCCATGAAACTTGATATGAGCAAAGCCTATGACAGAGTAGAATGGAATTTTTTAGAAAAATTGCTCCTGAAAATGGGTTTTGCCGGAAGATGGGTGCAGATTATTATGGATTGCGTAACTTCGGTTAGGTACTCCTTTATTGTCAATGGCAATGTGTGTGGTTCGGTTACTCCATCCAGGGGACTCCGGCAAGGCGACCCTTTATCCCCGTATCTTTTCATTCTTGTTGCAGATGCTTTTTCGGGCTTAATGCGGAAAGCTTTGGTTGATGGTTCTATCCATGGGGCCAGGGCTAGTCGTAAAGGGCCGGAAATTTCTCATCTTCTTTTTGCAGATGACAGCCTTCTCTTTGCAAGAGCCAACCGAAGGGAGTGTTTAAAAATCGTTGAAATTCTCAACGTATATGAGCAAGCTTCCGGGCAGAAAATTAACTACGACAAATCGGAGGTCTCTTTTAGCAAAGGCGTCAATATCACAATGCAAGAGGAATTATTGAGTATTTTAGCAATGCGGCAGGTTGACAAGCATGATAAGTACCTTGGGATCCCAACTATCATCGGAAAATCAAAAAAGATGGTGTTTTCGGCCCTCAAGGACAGGATATGGAAAAAGCTATCGGGTTGGAAAGAAATTTTTTTATCAAGAGCAGGGAAGGAGATTCTACTCAAATCTGTGATTCAAGCCATTCCGACTTACATCATGGGAGTATATAAAATTCCGGCAGGAGTTATTGATGATATTCACTCGATGATGGCTCGCTTTTGGTGGGGTCAGGAGGGGGACAAAAAGAGAGTACATTGGAAGAGTTGGAAAGATCTTTGTTCCCCCAAATGCCTCGGGGGAATGGGATTCAGAGACTTAAGGGTCTTTAATGATGCTCTCCTTGGTCGGCAAGCTTGGAGACTCACAAATAACCCAGACTCCCTTTTGAATAAAGTTCTATGTGCAAAGTATTATGCGGGGAAGAGTTTTCTTGACGTCCATTTGGGTGTTGGAGGCAGTTACTCTTGGCACAGTGTGTGGTCCTCGAAGGCTTTATTTAAGGAGGGGGTTCTTTGGAGAATAGGGAATGGGTCATCGGTAAATATTTGGAGTGAGCCATGGGTAGATAATGGTGACAGCCGGTTTATTACTACTCCGAATACAGATGAGGTTCAAGTGGTTAGTGATCTGATTAATCACGATGCTTGTGAGTGGGATGTGCAGCGAGTCGAGAGAATTTTTAATGAAAGGGACGTTCGTAGTATTCTTGCTATCCCTCTAAGTTCGAATGCTACCCCGGATGTAATCTCATGGGCATTCTCCTTTGATGGTTGTTACTCTGTCAAATCTGCTTACATGCTCGGTAAATCTTGCAATCTTGATCTGTTTCATAAGTCTTGGTTGAATGTTTGGAATTTAGATGTCACCCCAAAGGTTCGTCACTTCCTTTGGCGTGTATGTACAGGGACTCTCCCTGTGAGAGCTTACCTTAAGTTTAGGCATATGACAGAAAATGCTGACTACCCGTGGTGTCCTGAGACTCCAGAAACTGTCCAACATGCCCTCTTCGACTGCCCCACAATACGCCAACTTTGGGTGGAATGTGAATGCACCGAGATGTCTCTTTGGCCTAGTGGTATGACCTTCCTTGATTTGCTTGAGTCTTGGGAAAAACTTGATGCAAAAAAGGTGTGTAGAGGTGCTATCTTGATGTGGAATCTGTGGAATAGAAGAAATGAAATGATTTTTAATGGCAAGGAGGTTTATCATCCCATTATTGTGGAGCGGGTTTCTCGTCTTGCTGCTGATTGTAATGCATATTCAAAGAAGATTTATGGGGGTATAAAGAGGAGCTCAAGCCGCAGTGCCAAGGTCTGGTCAGCCCCTCCTGAAGGCATCATCAAACTCAACTGTGATGCATCCCTTAATGTTGATGGATGGGTGGGATTAGGAGTAGTTGCCAGGGACTGGAAGGGAGATGTGCTCTTCGCTGCTACACGTCGAAATCGAGCTCACTGGCCTCCTATCATCGCTGAGGGGAAAGCAGTAGCCATGGCAATCAGACTCGCAAGAAGCTTTGGTTACGCGGACATCATTGTTGAATCTGACAGTCAGATTTTGATCAACAAGTTAGCCAAAGCCTCGACTTTCTTTATGACCTTGATGGAGTGCTTGATGATATTTTATCCTCTTGTCTTTCTTTTAATTCCGTTTCTTGGTGTCATATTAAACGAGATGGGAATGTTGTGGCCCATAATTTAGCTCGTTTAATTCCTTATGGTTGTGAACAAATTTGGGAGAATCTTTGCCCTTGTGAGGTTTCTCCGTATGTTTTGATGGACAAAATATCAATATAAGGCACCTTAAATGGGTTTTTCAAAAAAAAAAAAAAATAAAAAAAAAAAAATAAAATTAACAAAGTGGTACAACCGTACAAATCATACAATGTTACAAGCATACAACCGTACAAGTGTAGAAAGCACACAACAGAATGACCCCCCAAAACGAAACCAAAATCACTCCACCAATCAGAAAGTAGAAAGAAAGATATGGTTTTGGCAACACCTATTCTCTCTCTCCTCCCTTCCAATTTCCTTCGGTATATGCTTTTCTTCTTCCAGCATCTCCTCCCAAAATCCAATTATCCCTCCCTCTTTATATATGTTCCGCCATTGTTAAACCTTCCATTTTCTCTCTCCTCTCTCCAACAATGGCGTCTTCACTTTCACCACACACTAGCCATGTCGCCACCACCTCTTCTCACAATCACAAGAGTAGAAATTCTCTCTCCTACTTTACTGATTATCATCACACTTCTTCTACTTTCCTCCATTTGAGGAAACCTCTCTCCTCTTCTCATTCTCTCTCTTCTTCTTCTTCTTCTTCTCCTTCGCAGCTGGTAACTCGCGTTTCGACGGCGCCGGTGGGGTACGCGACGCCGGCGCCGGAGTTTGATTTCGAGAAGGAGATTGCTCGGCTAAGAAGCTTGAAGTCGAAGCTATCAAAGGCAGGGAGTTTGGAGAGGAAGCACCGAGTTATTGATAATGACTCGCGAGTTAGTCGATTCTTCAATTCTAGTCGGAGTGATTTTTCTAGGGTTTTGGAATCGATTGAATTGGAGTCGTTTGAGATGTATTTGATCAAATGTGTTGTTGCGGCGGGGCAGGAGCATGTGATTAGCTATGGAGTGGAGGAAGAAGATGAGGAGAGAGAATTTGAGAGTAGTCGAAGTTCGTTGAAGAGTGCGTTGTTTTCGTTGGCGGAGATGATTGAGAGCTGGGATATGGCGGGAGGTGGTGCAGGGAATGGTAAGATGGGGATAAGTAAGTTAATGGAGGAAGAAATTGCTGCTTTGAAGAAGCTGTTGAAGACTTTGGCTGAAATGGAAAGGTTTTATGATTGCATTGGTGGAATTATTGGGTAAGCTTTCCTAATTTGGAAGTTTTTCGATTTCGTAACTTCGTTTTATTGTGTTTTTATTGTGGCATTTATGCATTAGTATTATGATTTTAGTTAGTTGGATGATGACAAATGAGTGATGAAGATAGCTGGAATGTGTGTATGCAGATAATTGAATTAAGGTAGAGGATTTTTGTAATTTTTAGATATGATGTTTATTTGCAGTCTTATAGTCTTCTGAAGTAATGTATTGCAGTGAAAATCGAACTTTTGATTTAACACAGAAGGCATGTTAATTGGTCATAAGAGAGCATGCCCTCAAAGAAATCTAGTAAACTGAGATTGTAGATATGAATTATTGGAAAATTGCAAGAATATGTGAATATCATGTTTCAAGACGTAAAATCCTGATTTTACTTGTGCGAATTGTGTAACATGATAACACAATTACAATGTTGTGGAGTGAGCTTATTTTGTTACAAAGTTGTTGTATAATTAATGAGGAGGGGTGCAAAATGGATAAGTGATCAAGAAGCAAAGAGTGTGGTTTGCTTATGTATTTAGGGGCATCAAAGCTGTAGTTGATTGTGGAGATTAATACAAGAAATTTATCCTCAATTACCTTTTGGATCTTAATCTGGAGCAAATTTGTCTTGTAGGGTAGAATAGTATAGGTAATAAGCTAATAGCTCAATATGGGGATTCCATTGAATATGGTATAGAGTTTCCTAAAAATAAGAATTGTTATGCTGTTGACCAATTTGTGCATTGGCACGAGTATGCATAGCAAAGAAATAAATGGTGGACAGGGAGTTTCGTTTGCCAACTAGCAACACTTAGACTGTATGACAGGTTTGGAGTAGAGACAAATCTAAGCATTGGCTAGTATGTGAAAATAACCATAGATGTTGAGATCTCTAATAAGCTCCTGTCGTTTTTATACTCAAACCATGGGCAGACAGGAGACAACTTTGCAAATTGAAACATCTTAGCCCTAGAGGCAAAGTTGATTTTTGGTATTAGTGATTGTAATCAATGTAATAGTGTAATCTGAGCAAGCCAAAATATGAGAACAAGTGATAGGCTACAAATTCCCAATAGGGACAAGTTAGAAAAGCTTGGAGTCAAGGAATAGAAAACAGTGTATGTGAAGGTTGGTTCTTATGGGTGCTTCTACCAGGATAACCCAATCGATCCTCTCTACATCCACTTGTTACACCAAACTTTACCATGAGCCCTCAATTGCATCTGTACCTAGCTCCAAGATTCTAAACGAGGAAGAGGGAGACCAAAAATGACTTGGTTGGAAGGAGTGAGGAAGGATATGAAGTGCATGGATTTACGTGAGGATGAAGTTTTGGATCGTAAGGGATGGAGGAGAAAGATTTATGTTGATGACTACACGGAATAATCATATTTGGTTCATGTTAGCCGACCCCACTTTTGGGATTAAGGCTTTGATTGATTGATTGATTGATTGATTGATAGCCTTACCCTCATGTATGCCACACAACATTGATCCAAAAAACGCAATCAATTCTTAGCCCAGGTTTGATATTCGATGTTAGGCCTTGGTCAAGGATCATAGCATGAGGAGAGGTGACCTGAACACAAGTCAAGTGAGGTTCCATTCTAAAATCATATCGAAATAAGCGGATTTGTGATAGTCAAATCACCTTCCACTCTGTATTTGGTGGTTGGTTTTTTGAAATGACAGCCTTCTAATTCTAGCTGATTGGGAATTTGGTGAAAGTTCCAGCATATAATTTGAAAGCCAATTAGAATTCTTGGGAAGAAAAGGGGGTGGGGGGTGATGGTGGTTATTGTAGAGTTAAGAAGCTTGGATCAGAGTCCTGTTCTCTAGATGAATATTTGGCCATTTCACCTTCATGGGGTATTGTCTGATGCAAGCTGTAGAGGTTATTCATATGACGTCTCATATTCAAAACAGTATAGTCACTTTTAATGCTGGTGAATATCTGCTGATAGTTCTTAATTTCTGGATAATTCAGCCTCATGCATTTTTTGGGTACATGCCATTCTCTTTTGTAAAATTCTGAGTAATGTGGCGCACAATTTGGTTGGCAGATACCAGCTAACTGTCTTAGAGCTTCTTGCTGAGTCAGTTACTGGGAAAACCATGAATAGTTCCCAGCACATGAAAGAGTCGATGAAATGCCAATTTGTGGAAATTCATTCTCCCAATGGGGTTGACCTTTCAAGAAATACAGAGTATGCATCACAAGCAGCTATATGGGGAATCGAGGTTGGGATTTTACTGATGATATCTAATTTATATGGAATTATGAATGTGTTAATTGTATCAAGGTGTTTATCACTTGATTTATTTCAGGGCTTGCCATATCTTGGTGAAATCTATCCTCTGGGTGGCTCTGCGGATCGGCTTGGTTTCGTTGATTCTGAAACGGGTGAATGTCTTCCTGCAGCTATGCTGCCTTATTGTGGACGGACTTTGCTGGAAGGACTTATTAGGGATCTCCAGGTAAGATTGATGTCTTACATCAGTAATCAATCTCAAATTATTTGCATAAATTTCATTAAATCTGTAATTTCTCCTACGCTTCAGCGTAACTTCTTACATTTCCTTTCATAATAAATATGTGTCTTTATATGCTTTTAGGCTAGAGAATTTTTGTATTTCAAGCTATATGGACAACAGTGCATAACCCCCGTTGCCATCATGACAAGTGCTGCAAAGAATAACCATGAACGCATCTGTTCACTTTGTGAGAAACTTAAATGGTTTGGAAGAGGTCGATCAACATTTCAACTGTTTGAGCAGGTGCAATTTGTATTTTCCTTAAGTTATTTCTTTGGATGTTCACCTTGTTTTGTTTTAAGCAATCTGATGATACGTATTGCCAGCCTCTTGTTCCAGCCATCAGTGCCAAAGATGGGGAATGGTTGGTCTCTGAACCATACACTCCAGTTTGCAAGCCTGGAGGTCATGGGGTAATATGGAAGCTTGCTTATGATAAAGGTGTCTTCCAATGGTTTCACAATCATGGACGTAGAGGTGCAACTGTTCGGCAAGTCAGGTCTGCTAGGAATCTTGTCTTCATGATCTAAGTTCTGACATTTTGTTTTCTTTCTCTTTTTATCTTTGTTCCCTTCTTCTCCGCACATAACCAATTTCAATCATACTGCAGTAATGTTGTTGCTGCAACAGATTCTACCCTACTGGCTTTGGCTGGAGTTGGTTTGCACCACAAAAAGGTTTGTTTTGCCTTTTGCTGATATGATTGTGTGATGGGGACTCTTCTCTTTATTTCCGTTTTTATTAACCACTAAGGAAGATGCGAGCGCCATAGCTAGCCAATCCGAAGCTCTTTTGGTTTTTCCTTAGCTCTTTCGGGTTTGCCTTACATCACAAATTTAATTGTTGGCAGCATTAATGAAAAAAAAGTAGGTAACAAATATGTTTAGGGGTATAAATGTCCACACACTATTCTTAAGAGTTAAAAAAAAAAAGTAATTATCATTAATGAGGGTAAATAAGTTATAAACATTTTAGTTTTTAGAGGGTTGTCCAAACACTATTCGTTAAAATAAACTTGTACATGTTAATGAGGGTATATATGTAAGTACACATTTTGAAGGGTATAATTGGCAACACACTATTTATAAGAGTAATCTTGTACTTTTTATAAGGTAAAAAAATTGTACGCGTTAATGAGGGTGTATTTGTAGATACACATTTTGAAGGATATAATTGGCAATTTGGCAACACACTATTCATAAGAGTAATCTTGTACAATTGGCTGACCAACGTTATGTTTATATGACAAAGTTTGTGCCTTTTCTTTTGTATGTGTATTGCTTCCAACTAGGGTAATCTGGAAGTAATTTGGGGCTGAACTTTAGAAGCCTGAATGATGTAACTTTGAAGGCATGCTTGGATTGGAATAAATGTATTACTAGGGTAATATAAGTCTAACTAAGCAAAATGAATGTGAAAATAGGGAAGAAGGAGATAGTGATGGTGTGATTGTAAGGAAATTATGTAGTGATGGTGTAGTATGAGGTGAAGAAAGAGGAATCAATACCCTCATATTGGGGTAATAGTTACACTAGGGGGAGGGTGGGTAACTATTACCCTCATTATGAGAGTAATAATTCCTCCACCTCTCTCTTTTCCTCAAGGCACAACTACCTTATTCATTAGTAAATACCAATGTCTCATACAACAAACACCACTTATTACTTTTGTTTTTTCAAGCTTGACTTTTATTACCCCCAATCCAAGCATGCCCTGATAGTGACATATGTTGTGGTTAACTGATAACTTCTGTTTCTCTACGAAAATGTAGTCCAACTTCAATGCCTCAACCATATTCGTTTAACTAGATGAAATAAATTCCAAATTCTTTCACTAAATAGATGTTAATGCATTCTTAAGAACTACTCAGTGAGTTTTGTGGTTGAGAATCATGGTATGATATTTCAAAATAGGTCCATACGCTGTGAATCTTTGGTTGCTCTATGGAATTTTCTTAGGGTTATCTCTTGGTAATGTTATACTTCCTCCGTTTGCCAATGCATAGTTTTAACCCTCCGTATCTCTAATTGTATATCAGTAAAAATTATTAAAATCCGATATTGTGAAAGTATAAATTGAAACAAATTTAACAAGATCCCACATGACTATATTTTGCTCAACATATCAATCATTAATAAAGGTCAATTTGAAGAATGTGAAAAGTGTAAATTTTCAAGTGTTGCAACTAAAAACGGAGGAAGTACGTTATTGGGAGACTTTATCTGTTGCTTTGGTTTACTGCTGAGATGGCAGCTGTTGAACAAACCACCAAAAAAAAAAAAAAAGTTGAAAAGGTTAGGATTTGGACAAACTCTATGTTTCTGAAGCATTGGTGGCCCTATCTTATCTTCCCACCCCCCCCCCCCCCCCCTTTCCCGTGCCTCGTGTCTTTATATGTGCAATTTGTGCAGAAACTAGGCTTTGCATCTTGTCAGAGGACTGCTGGGGCTACTGAAGGAATTAATGTTCTCGTCGAGAAAAAGGAAATAAGTGGAAAGTGGGCTTATGGATTTTCATGCATTGAATACACTGAGTTTGACAAATTTGGGATCCCAGCAGCTTCTTCATCAAAGAGGTAAAAATGCTGTATATAAATGTATTAAATCTTCTTTCTGATGAGTGATGAATTTATTTTGTAATACAGTAATCCCTCTGTATATATATCTGTGATTGTTTGGTACCCTATCTCTAACCTTTGAAAAATGTTTTATCCTGATTTCTACCTTACCTAGCACGCTAGCAGAGTTCCCAGCCAATACAAACATTTTGTATGTTGATTTGCATGCTGCGGAGCAAGTCGGATCCCGCAATGATGAGAGCAGTTTACCAGGATTGGTTCTAAATATCAAAAAACAAATTGAATATGTCGACCATTATGGCATTAAGCACAGGTATGAACCAATAATTCTTGTACAAAAACACATGTTTGTCATTACAAACAGATTAGAAAATAAAGTTGAAACGGTGGCTCTATGCACACACTTACATGCAGCAGGATGGCTTAAGCCCTTTTAGTTTAAGTCAATTCAAGGTAGGGCAGGGAGGGTTAACTTTAGTTATGGTTCTCATTACTTGTGTGCATGTTGCAGTGTTTCTGGTGGCAGGCTGGAATGCACAATGCAAAATATCGCAGACAACTTCTGCAATACATATCAATCTCGGTGTTATGGAGTAAAAGAAGGTCCGCTATTTCCTTCTTACTATTGAGTTTAGTCTCACCTTCATTAATTTCTGTTTTCCATATCTATGTTTCTAATATCAATTGATGATAGCAGATGTCCTAGATACATTTATGGTTTATAATGAACGAAGAAGGGTCACCTCATCTGCCAAGAAAAAAAGAAGGCAGGGTGGCAAGTCACTACACCAGGTAAACTAACCCCTCTCCCAAAAATCAAGGCTTTTTTCAATTTAAATGCTGAAGTTCTGATTTGTTACCATTGATCTGTTAAAAGATACGAAGTATATAGATTTGTATGTGCAAGTGATTATGTGAA
This sequence comes from Chenopodium album, assembly GCF_948465745.1. Classification (NCBI taxonomy): domain Eukaryota; kingdom Viridiplantae; phylum Streptophyta; class Magnoliopsida; order Caryophyllales; family Amaranthaceae; genus Chenopodium; species Chenopodium album. The sequence goes on from NC_137852.1 coordinate 2,099,514, forward strand.
ATTATTAATGGAATAAAATTACACAATTCTGTCTCAGTAGGGCATGAATTTTTTACTAAGGCTATGGTTTTGTCATGTGTGCCATATAATAAAATAACAATGGAAAATTGACCTAGAAGAACACAAATAAACTCAATGAGCCTACTATTATATTGGGGTACAACCTCTGCAGTGATGCAACCCTTTATTGTTTGGCTTAGATATGGTGCCTTGAATGCTTAAGCATGGCTTAATATTGAAGGAGCTAATTATCTTTTCTGCCTCTTGCAGACTCCAGATGGAGCGTTGTTGGATATTACGAGGAATGCCTATGATCTCCTTTCCTACTGTAATATAAAAATTCCTGAAGTATGTCAATTTGGTGACTTGGGCTTATAACTTCTCATGATAAACAATATAATTATTAATTTATGATGCTTTTGTTAGACTTGACTTTCCCAAGGAAATTTAATTCCTAGGAAACTAGGAAAGTTGCTAGCTGCGGGTCAATTAGCCGCTTTCCCATTGTAATGTTTCTTACCAAACATGCCAAAATTCTTTGTGCCTCATGTTGGACCTGATATTTCTCTTGGTCATGTAGATTTACATTTACTAATTGGGGTTAGTGAAATTGCTTGTGTGAAATCAGTAGGATTTTTCTTTTCTTCGGGAAATTTGCTCAAACTTGTGTCCTTTGTTGCTAGTCTCAAATGTATTTGTTACTAACCAAGTAACAATTTCTCTATTTCCTTGAAATTCGTTTCACTTTTTGGTAGGGCCCCTACTAGTATTTCTTTGCCATGGGATAATACTTTAATCAGAAAGGAATAGTGAATACTTCCCTTGAATTAGAAATCAGAAGAAACTACCAAAGGCATCATAATTGAAATACATGATGTATCTCGATCAATGTTAGTGATTGGAACTAATTTTATGTATCTTGCAGGTGGGAGGTAATGAAAATTACATTAATTCTGGTCCACCATATCTCATCTTTTTGCATCCTGCTTTGGGCCCTCTTTGGGAGGTTTCTAGGCAAAAGGTTAGCTCAGCTACATTCTGCTTGAATCTATTGATTGCACAAGACTTTAAGGTCAACATTACTTCTTTTTTGAGGAGCTGTCGTAAATATTTTATAAAAATGTACACACACAAGCATCCATACAAACACACATAACCCCCGTACCCCTTCACATAAAACTCATCACATCCACACCCAAACCCACATGCAGAAGTGCGTGTGTGTGTGTGTGTGTGTGTGTGTGTGTGTGTGTGTGTGTGTGTGTGTGTGTGAGTGTATTTGTGTTAGGGCATAATACAAGAAGCTTTATAGCTCTTACCAAAATCAATAGTCAAATAATATATCTTTGTCATATGCAATATCTGATAGGCTTTCATGGCCATATCTGATTATGCCTTCTGTCTTTATTCCCAGTTTCATGGAGGTTCCATCTCCAAGGGCTCAGAGTTGCAAATTGAGCTTGCTGAGTTCTTCTGGAGAGATGTTCAGGTGTTACTTGACAGAAGCTAGTATAATGAGTCTTAAGAATCTTTATTGTTGAAGCTGACTTTGCTACGTTTTCAGCTTGATGGCAGCATGATCATTGTTGCTGAAAATGTGATGGGGACTATGAAGACTGATGAGAGTGGGGAAACTCTGTTAGAGTATGGTCACAGGTGATTTATGCAACCATTTTTATTTCCCTACGAAGAGAAAAAGGATGCAAAAGCTTACCTATGTTATGGATTTCTTTAGATGTGCAAGGTGTAAGTTGCAAAATGTCAAGGTACTGAACAAAGGAATTGACTGGGAATCTGGAGGGAATATATACTGGAGGCACGAGGTGCATCGGAATGAGTGTTTGAAGGTTATGCTGCATGGAAATGCTGAATTTGAGGCTACTGATGTTACTCTCGAGGTAAATAACTAACTCAGAAATTATCATGTGAACTTATGATATTATTGTCGTAACTGATGACACATTGTATGAGAAAGAGTGACTTGGTTGTCATTAGTGTATCTATCATGACTGCTGATGTAGAAGTGGAAGAGGCAACACTGTCTGGACTGTTGCATGTGCAAAGAATTTGCTTTTTAATGCAAAAATTAGTGCAAAGAATAATTTTTGATACATTTTTCGGCATGGAGAATGTTAACCATGGCTTTGATGTAGTATGTGTTATGTTCAATGTTTTGCTGACTGAATGAGTATAACATCAAATGATATAAATGTCATTGGTTGATTTAGATCTCGTCACTTCCTTTTGTTACTTACTGTAAAGCTTTTATCTAAAGCAGATTATGCAGTTCCACTTGTTCACATATAATTAATCATGTAATGCTTTTTGCTCATGTGGTTCATGATGCAGGGAAATCATTTATTTGAGGTTCCTGATGGTTATAGGTTGAAGGTTACATCCGCAGATCCAGGTAAGTAGTGACAATTTTTTGTAATGGCTAGTTGAACGTAATTTATGCCCTATGTTCCAAAATAAAGCTTGACTTTTCCAAAAGTCTTATCTGTTAGTGAATGGAGAGAGTTAAATAAGTAAGACACTTAGTGCTAGGATATAGAGAGAAGAGCTGATGAGACAGAATGAGAAAAGAAGAGCTGTCTTTTCCTAAAAATTTATCTGTTAGCCTGCCTGTCTAGAATTTTCTTTCATGCTGGAGACACGATTTAAATGAATTGTCAAAGACAGAAAGATGGGCTCACCTGAGAAACTCCATTTATATTTTCGTTGACATTTTTAATCAAGTATTTATGATTTTCTTGTCACTGTAATTCTTGGCTGTGGGGTAAAAAATTGTTTTATGGAAAGTCAAAGGTTTTCCTTGACCCAACACCCAACTTTGATAAAGGAAGCTGTCCAAGTCAAAGTTTAAGATCTGACATTGGAGTATACCATAATTTTTGCCGATTTTGCTCACTGATCTGTTTCCTGGAGATTTATATAACGGGGTTATCGCTAATTGCAGGTATTTCCATGCAATTAGACCCCATCGAAGACTCTAAGAAAGATACTGGAAGCTGGTTTTGGAATTACAAGATGGATGGAGCACATGTAAAGTTGGAAATGGTAGAATTGTGATGCACTAACTGCATTCTTCACTTCCACGGATGTGAATAATTGTTCACGGAAGAACTTGGGTGATGAATGTTCTGCTATATCCTCTGATTGGTTGAACAGAAGTTGAACCTTCACACGGCATTCTTTGCTAATGTGCTATAAAAGAGATTAAAAGGCTTGTATCTCCTTTAAATTTGGCCTCTCTATCTCTCAACGCACATATTCTATGATTTAACCTCTGCTTGTACATGATATGTAAAATATCACAATTTTTGTAAATTTTATTTATTAATAAAGTAATGTTATATAGTTTATGTGAAATTAAAATTCCATCCTACCTATATCAATGCATTTTTATTTATGTTCTTTGATGTTAATTGGCATGTTGCTCAGTGCTGTGTAGCTTTTCCTTTGATGACGACATGACGTCATATGACGGACGTATGTTATTCCTGTTGAACTCATTGAATTCATCAGCCTCCAAGAGTTTGAAGGCTTTGTTCTTTCTGAAGTTCTGGCATACCCTTACATTCTGTCATAAATAGGGACCAACTCTCACTGTACATAGAGACAAAGCCTTCAGAATCAGCATATCTTTATCAATGCTCTGTAAGGTGACATGACTTCCTTAAATGTTATTATTCAATCTTCCCCTTATTCTTGGTGCAGTTTCTTCTCTTACTGTTATCTTTCTGAAAATCTCATGACATTAATCATCATAGAGGAGCTATCAATTAAATACAAGTACTATGATTATCTTATATATTTTTTTCTTTCAAGTGGTACTTGTTTGTACTGCTTTGAATCATTCACACACAGTGGAGCAAATTGGCATTAATACCCACCTCATTCATCTTCTTGCCTTCATGAAAGCAAAATAAAGAAAAGAATTTGTATTTATTAACGGTGTGAATATAAGAACTCACACCACCTGAACCGGAATTGCTACATTTGAGCAGTTTGAATCTTTTTATTATCCTATTTTAATTGATGCAGAAAATAAATTTTGAATCCTAATTACAAGTATGAAAAATTCATTGTTGTTCTTGATTTTCCTTCATCTTCTTTCTATGCTAAAGATTCGCAGGATTGGAGCAGCATTTGATGAGTAATCTGAGCAACAGACTAGCCCTTTCTTGAGCTTCAGATGACCCTTTAGCTACCAACCTCCGGATTAATGAAAAGCTTTGGGGATCCAAATGCCTCACAACTTCAGCTCCATCTTTGGTTAAAGCCAAAAGAAGAATGACTGAATTCTCTTTACCTTTTGGAGATCCAAGTTTCAGGACATCAATCAGAAGGGTTATGAGATCTTTACTTCTGGTTCTGGTGATCTCCCCCATTCCCTCAGAAGATCCTGAGAGCAATGCAAGCAGTGCCAAGGCATCATCAGTGATTCCTGCCTTTTCATCCATCAATATATTAATAAGCAAAGGTACTGCCCCTTCATGTACTACTGTCCTCTGATTTGGATTGTAAAGTGAAAGATTAGTTAGCGCTGTTGCAGCATCTCTTTTCCCTGTTGTGGTGCCTTCTCGCAAGAGATGTATCAGGGATATAACAACTCTTGGTTGTACTCCAATACTTGCCTTGTAATCATCAATGATTGACAAACTTGAAATTGTTGCAGCTGCATTTTCCTTTGCCTCCATAGTTTTTCCATATTCTAGAATAAATATTAACTTATGGAGTGCTGCAGCTTCCATGATCAAAATTTTGTTGTCATTGTGGATGGACAGGTTCAACAATGCAGTCACAGCATTTTCCTGCATTGCTGGCTCATGGGAACTTAGTAAGTTAACCAGAAATGGAATTGCTCCAGCCTCAGCAATTATTTTTCTGTTATCCATGCTGCTTTTTGCTAGCAATCGAATCTCATAGGCCGCTCTACATTGCATTTCTGGAGATGCAGTTGCAAGTTTCCCTAGTAAAAATTCTGATGTCAATCTGATAGCATTGAGACCCAAATCTTCCCTTTTGTTATGCTCTGAGGAAGAGGTTGTAAGTTCATTTAAAGGGATATTGTTGTCCTGGTGCCATTGATGGATCAGACTCTTCAGGTTGTAGTTGGGTATTAGAGCCATGTGTGTTAGCTTCCACCCACACTTCGGGCATGTTCTACGCCCTGAATTGATCCACTTAGAAATTGAGTATCGGTCATAAGTGTATCCAGTTGCTACTATGACTGGCTCTCTCATTATCTTGAGTGAAATTGGGCAACAAAATTCATTGGGAACATCTGTCAGTATTGCTCGAGTAGATGAAGATGTTGATGCAGCAAGATTTTCTGCAGCAGTTTTCTGCTTCAAGAGTAGAGTGGTTTCATTATCTTCAAAACTAAAAATCATAGACCTGAGATATGAAAGTAATGAGATTAGACTATTTATTCTCGAAACAACTATAGGTCCACCTGTACCACCCTGACTTGTTGCTTCTGCCTTTAATTTGGAGATTTCTTCAGCAAAGTCAACTGAACTTCTCAAGCCAATGCTGCTCAAAAGCTCTCTTGCTCTTTTCACGTCCAGGAAACCATAGCTCTTATCATTCTTTTCCTTCGAAGTAGCTATTATTTGAAGTACTTCTTTCCTTCTTTCCAACTCTTTGGGATCAACTACCAAATCTATCCTTTTTGCCAGCTTGCACACGAGCTCCACTTGTTCTTTAATATCTATGCTTATATTCATCAATTGTAGAGGTAATAATATATCAAGAGCTTTGCTGATATCTTTCACTATTGCATCAAATTCCTTTGACAGGACTTCTGTTTGAATGAGGCTCCACAGGTAGCTACTTTCAGTGCATCCTTGGATCAGAAGCTTTGCTCTTGTCATCAGAGACAAGAGCTCAGTAAAGCACAGGATTGCAGATGGAAGAAGCGGGATATCTAACTCTTGCATCTCTGTAAACAAAGGAGAAAGCAGTCTGATTCTCCGAGTAATGGCTAAGATGTTTTTTACTTGTATCGGAGGGAGATTACTTATTGAGGAGATCTCCTCAGATATCATGATCAGCGATGCTATCAAGGACCCTGTTGGAGGAAAGCCTGCAAACATTGGAAAAGGTTGAAAAGATTTATCCATGGTGTTTTTCAATTTTTATGCTGCAGATTATCAACTTCTTTGGCTGCTTGAATGTTGACCTTATCAAATTGCTAAGATAAATTATAATATAGATCATGGTTTTGACTAGCTATTATAAATATTTATAAGAGACGTGAGTTTTGTTTGGCTGGTTCAGACATGCTGTCAAAAAGACACAACCTACAATTTTTCAGCCTGTGGTCAAAAGGTTTGATTCAGGTGACTAATAAGTTTTCAAGGCATGATTCGTGGTGGTTGGAAAGTTGCTTAATGAAAACGTTGTACAATGTTGGTCGTGTTTGGAACAGACTTTGTAATTGGCATTATCAAGGCCTTTAAAAACACAAGGCTATTTGTATTTTTGTACAGAAAATGAAGAATCTCATACATTGATACATAAGGTGTTTATTATTGTTACTATTATAATTATTACGGTGGAATTGCTCTAAAAACTATTTCGTACAATTCACAAAGCTACATTTACATTTAGACATTAGACGATACCTACTGAATTTAAGCTGTAGAATCATGCCGGTCAGACCATATTGTGAGTTTGTTGGAAACTCTCACAACTAAATGTCTAAATGAAAACGACTTATGTGGATGACCATGAATGAGGCGAAACCAAAGATTAAAGCAATAACCTCAGGCAATATGTCATATTTGAAACTTCAACTTGAGAAGCTTCCTGTTATATGAGATAAGAATGTTAGCCAAATTTGCAATAGTCAGACCTTGGAATAAGACAAACAACAGTAAAAGAAGTTTGGAGGTTGGGGGTATGAACAAGGTGAAGGAAATGATTAAAATGACATTACATTACAAACAACAATAGGAGAATCAAGCTTATTCCCTTTTCTAATTACCTATAGCAAACGCCAGTTTTAGCACTACCTACCCGGAATGCATCAGACAACAGCAACACCCCTAATAATTTGCCAGTTCACCAAATCCTTGTCACCGAGGGTAGAAATATTAGTGTGCTTTCCCATAAAACCGCTATTCCAAGTAGCGGTTATGTTAGAAAAAAGTTTTTAAAAAAAAAATTATTTAATTAAATTGCTGACGTGCACAGTAAATTGGGAATTTTTAAAAGAGTAGTTGTATTTATGGAATGATAAATCTTCCCAACAATATTAAGGGAACGCACTCGAAATATTTATTCATTTTGGCTAGATTGCTAGTCAAGATTCAATCCATCATACATTCTTTGCTGCTAACCACCAGCACAACACCATGCGACATTGCCACCACCCCAGTACCTTTATAAGAAACACTCAAGACATCTACCGCCAACACTGAGGGATTATGAAAACGGCAAAAACATAACACCCTTATCATGTTCCTTGCATCACTAATTAACTTCTGTACTGAACAGGGGAAGAGAACCTTGCACTTCTTGAGTTTTAGGTACTCTTAAATGCATCTGTGTTTCCAGACCTTTAACTGATTGCAAGTATAGTTTTTTGAAATCCACTCTTTGGTGGATCAACCCAAATAATTCCAACTTATAATGAATATGAGCAGCAAAGAGTTCTCAATACTCAACAGAACATATATATATTTCCTCGAATCAAAGTTTCTACTTAGAGCTACAGAAATTAAAGATATCTGTGGCACACAATCAAGATCTGTACTATTTGAATTGTTTAAAGCTCCAACATTAATTTATTGTATCATTGATTCAACTATACAATATCCGCCAAGTCAAAAAATTGAGATCATAGCACCTAATCCTTGTATATATCTAGCAAATGAATACAAAATCAGCAATACAAAAGAGTAACACAGAGTAACAGCTCCTCTTCCTTTCAACTGCTATGAGCACAATTAAATGCTAACACGACCTCCATACCTTTTACTACTGCAAAACATACAATTGCAATGCCCAAATCATTTGTTAACTTTGTCCGGCTGTTTCTTTCCTCTGCGCTTGTAATGTTTCTTTCAGTTTCTTGCTTTGTTCGAAGTTTGCCTTTCGCTTTACAGCTTTCTGAGGAAAAATATGAACATATGATCATTCACCCACCCCAAAAAAAATTAAAAAAATAAAAGCACATAAGATTTAAAAAAGAAGAATTACCTCCTGCCTGAAACAGCGATCAAGTTTAACTTTAAGTTCAGTGCACTCGCCAAAAAATTTGCCTACGGGATGTTCTGTATGACATTTCTGGAATGCCTCAATGATCTGCAAGATACAATGCAATCATCAAATCCTCTAATCTTTGAAAACTGGAGCAGCTGCAGATAACAAGCACGACATAAATATAACCAAGGTGCTAAAATACTAACATGACATAATATCAGAAAGTGACGTGATAGAAGAAAACTTCAACTTACTTCAACACACATTGGGTGCCGGTGTAATGTCAAAGGAGGATGCATTTTGTGCAGCACACTGAGATTAACTGGCAAAGAAAGCATTGAATATCAATTGCTAAGCTAGAACATAACCAGTCAGCATAAACATACTTAAGGAAACACAAAATATTTTTCAAAGTTTTTTCTTTTTTTTTTTTTTTTTGACAGGTTTTTAAAGTTTAATCTTAAACAAACATAAGCAGCTAAAAAGAAGAAAGTTGAGCATCACTAAAATCCCCCCCCCCCCCCAAAACCCCAAGCATAGCAACGCAGCTCCCCAACCAAACAGGGACTACAGGGTACTTCTCACAGGCACTGATTTACAGACGCCTGAACTTTTAAGCATATCGAACAATATTTTCAATTAGTTAAACTCATTTTATAATTCTTGTTCTCAAATTGTAAAACTTCGAAAGAAAATAAAACCTCTAGCTTGTTATCCTTACTCCATTTTTCCCTACTCTCCTTGCACTCATTTTCTGTCATCCAACAAAAACTTTGTGCATCCTAATTTTCAAATTTAATTCAGCAACAATCTATGAACAAATCCAACTAACAGCTCACTACCCCCAACAGCTGTCCATCATCTGGGAGACTATGTTTCGCACAAATTCCCATCGATCATATATTGTCTACATCAAACATTCACTTACTACATAATTCTTACCGAAAAAGGTATAATGAATTGATATGGTGTTACACTACAAATCTATACCATAAAATAGGATGATGGTCTCCTATCACATTAGATAGTGTAAAGATATATATTTAAAACAGTAAAATGGCATAACAAGTAGAGATACCTTATACTCACACCAAACTTTAAAAGGAGATTAAAAAACACGAAAATAAACAGAAAGCAAGAAAAAGGAGCAATATAGGAGATGAGTAAAACTACACCCTGGGGGTATAATCAAGGTTGTAACTTGTTAAATTCAACAGTGAGGGTGCAGAATCGGATCACAAGAATCTAATCGTAGTATCGAAAGATCCTACAAATTTGAGAAAAAGAGCAATTGAAATGATACTAAATGACTATGTATATCATGTAAAAAGAAACACGAAAGTTCCCCACAACTGGGAAATTAAACGAGAAATCATGGCATTGAATCAAATTAACTGAAGTTAATATCCTTAGCAAGCTCAACATTACTATAACTATAATTCAAAATATCACCATCAATAAAATTGCATTGAATAAACCCTAATTAAAAGCATAATCCAATCAAAACCTTATAATTTCTTCCAAGGAACTAAATTTTGCAATTTATCTCCCTCAAATTGACAAAGACGAAGTAATCTCCTTTAAAAGCTCAAATAACATAAATAATTCATCATTTTTATATAATCATCACTCTAAAATTGCAGAAAATTAATTAACCAGAGGAAGAAGATCGGATTTCACATTATAACAGGCGGAAAAATTCAATTAACAAAGAATAATAAGTAATTGTAAAAACCCCTGAAAAACGAGGGTAAAAAATGAACTTACATCAATTAAATTGAAAGGAATGTAACGGGACGAAGACAGACGATGCTGAAGAAGTTCACGGGTTCAGTGGTTTGAGAGGAGAGAGAAAATGGTCACAAAATCGCAAATGTGTAGAAGAAACATTAAGGGCTTGCAGAGATCGCAAATTCGACTCTCCTTAAATTTGGGGTGGGCCAGTGGGGTGGACCGATTGTCGTGATTGGTAGTGATTAAACCACGAAATTGTTGTCGTGCCGAGGCACTTAGAAGTAGGTGAACTCAAACCGGGGCGTTTGGCAAGTGGGAATGAGAATTTGAGGATTAGAGGTTTGGTAACGAGATTGGGTTTATAGTTGGGAATTCAATAAAATATTGACACTCCCTCGTTTGTGTTGTGAAGGGAATTAATTGAGAATAAATAAAAAAAAATTTACAATAACACCCTTACTAATATTGATCCTTATGCTTTCACTAATGGCAAAATGGTCTTTTCCTATATATTCCCAATCCCCATCTCTATTACTTGCTCCTCCCGAGGCGTTTGGCATGTGGGAATGGGAGTTTGGGGATTAGAGGGTGGGATGGGGATTGGGAATAGCTGATAAGAATTCATAAAAATAAGCCCAAGTCTTTGTTTGGTTGTTGAGTGAGAATATGTAGGGATTAAATAACAATATTACAAAAATGTTCTTGCCAAAACCTTTCTTTCTTTCTTTTCATTAATGGCAAAATAGTCATTTTACCACCCTTTTCAATTCCCATATCATAATACCAGCCCCCCCCCCCCCCCCCGAGATTATTTTGATGGGAATAGAGGGCATGTATTCCCAATCCCCTTCCCCCATTTTAATCCCCTTCCCACCTAACAAACAAGGGATTTTATTACAAGTGGGATTAATAGTCCCATTCCCAACCCCAATTCCCACATAGCAAACGCCCCCTAATAAAATCATGGGAATAGAGCAATTTTATTCCCACTTACAATTCCCCTTCCCACAAAACAAACAAGACAATATATACTCCCACCTCCTCAATTCCCATTCCCAAGCCCCAATTCCCACTTACCAAACACCCCCGAAGGGTTTTTATTTTTCTCGTATTGTTTTTTTTTGGTGCAATATTTTTCTCGTATTGTTAATGGGTAGAAAATATCTTGAGCGTACTTTGTATCCGTGTCACCGTGTGCATATAATTAACTTTTAAATTGGATTGGATCGGAAATCGAAGGATTTTTTTTTAAAAAAAAAATATCGATAGGTTTGTATTACTATTGTCTATTGTAGTAAAATGTATGAAAATTGAATGTTATGAATATACAAATTGCATCTTTTGACAATATTCGATTAAAGTTTTATAAATTTGGTCCCATAAATAATAAATGTAAAGATAAAAATAAAATAATAAAAATAAAAAACAGAGAAAGTACATTTTAAGACGTGTGTTGAATACCATAAAAAGTTAAATAGGACAAACATTTAGAGACGGATAGAATAGTTACAATTTTACGGTAGCTTGAAAAATATTTGTACTCGTATATGATGAATAATTGATTAATCTTTGTATAAATCATGCACGATATGTACATGTACACACTTTTTTTTATTGCTAAGGTAATAAGGAAAAAGAGTTCTATTGGACTAAAACCTCTCCTTGGTTGTTCCAGCTAAGTTTAATGGGCAAGATCCATTTAGAGTTCGTTGGAGGGGGAGAGAAGGGTATACTGCATATATAACGATGAATATATAACAAAAAAATGAATATAACGATGAATATATAATCTTTAGTTATATTGAAAACAATCAACTTTTTCTGTTTATTTAGGAACCAAAAAAATAAAAAATAAAAAAAAATGGTTGATTTCCTATGATTAGCAAATTTCTACAATTATACAATATTATGTAGAAGCATCTATAAGCAAGCTATGGAGAGCAGAGTTCTTTTGGGAAAGCAAGGGGGTAAGCGCAAGAGAGAATTGATTTATATCCGATGGCAAACTCCCAATGTGGGATGGGTAAAACTCAATACAGACGGGGCTTCGAAAGGGAACCCAGGAGCAGCAGGAGCTGGAGGTATAATCAGAGGCTGTGGTGGTGAAGTTTTTGAGTGCTTTACCTTGAATTGTGGCATTTGTTCATGTACAAAGGCTGAGCTTATGGCGGTGATGAAGGGTCTGCAAGTTGCTTGGGAAGGTGGTCATCGCAAGATTGAACTCTCCTTGGATTCGGAAGTAGTAGCTCGTATGTTGGTTGAGGATGTTCCTGCCAATTCCCCTTTTATTCATATCTTGCGCAAGTGCAAAACCCTGATCTCTAATAGAGATTGGGAGGTTGACATATCACATTGTTTTCGGGAGGCTAATCGTGCAGCGGATTGGCTAGCGAATTACGGTGTGAATGCAATACCCTCTTTCTTTCTTCTTGAGGCGGTCCCGAGGGATCTTCAGACCGTTTTATTGGAGGACTTGGGAGGAGTAGCGTTGGGTCGGATGGTGCCGCAACAAAATAATGTGTAACTGTGCCCTTATGGCATCTTGTTAGTTTAGCTTTGGCTAGGCGGCTTTTGTTTTGTTTTTGTTCTGTTCTGTTTTTGTTTTGTTTGTCCCGTTTTAGGGGCTTTGCCCCTCTCTTTCACCAAAAAAAAAAAAATAAAATAAAATAAAATATCTACTCCGTATTTGATTTTTTTTTTTTTTACATAGTTGTAGTCAATATTTATAATCTAACTTTCAAATTTCAAAGCAATTTAAGGAAGTAGCTTAGCTTTAAAATAGAAAATAAAAAAATAGCGATGATGTCATCAATGCATTTAGGCGGGAAAAAATTTCATAAAAAAGTGACACGTATACAGCTTTGGAGAAGGATGATGTCAGTGGTTTCTATTTTAGTTATAGTTATAGATAGATAGATAGATAGATAAATAAGTGCGGAGTATTTTATACGGGATATGAATATATACAGGCAAAATTTACCCCATAGTTAAAACCCTAGCCATACAAAACTTCCTCTTTAATTATCTGCTGGGATCGGATCTCCCCTCACTTGCTTTAATTTTGCTATCAATTATCTCTTCCTCACGGAACTGTCGTTCTTTGTCTAGGCGTCTTGCCCTTGCTTCACCGCCGCCCCACCGGTCTACTTTAGGTATCTTAATTAATTTGTTTTTCTGATCTCTCTTTTTCTTTTTCTTTTAATTTTAGTATTTTACTCCATAATTTTAGGGTTGAATTCTTGCATGACATCTTCTTCCTATAGTAACTACTCTGATCTCAATTTTATTGTTCACCAAATTTTATGCCTTGTAAGATGTTATTATATGCGTTACAAATCATATTTCCAAAGTACGAGTATATATTAACCTCTTATAACAATAATAGCGAGTTTTTCGTAGGTATATAAAAAACATGATAGTGGAAAGAAAACAATTTTCTATATACAAGCGGTTAAATTTTTTCATGTGTTTGTACCTTTGTACGTTATTAAAGAATTTCGTTGGAGATGTGTTCGTTGAAGATACACAAGAGTAGTCAAATTTGTACATATCATTTAAAATAATTACGTAGTACATGTGTAACATAATTTTTTTCTTCTTTCTTGTTGGTTTTCAGGTCAAGTAACATACATTAATCATCAGTGATTTTATAGTTTATACCAATAATAAACTTTTACAAATTTGTAAAATATGGAATTGAAAAAAGATGACATTGTGGCGTTGATAGTATCTGCCTGCATTCTTTTTGGCGTACTCTTGTTGTTATGCCTATGCTGCTGCTGTATGGGAAGAAAGAAACAACAGAAAACGTCGAAATCGAGCAATGTTGGTCTTGGTAGTCCAAGAGCAAAGCCAACAAGTAAAGGTGTAAGAGACGGCAATATGGCTATTTTGGGTGCAGCTACTGGTGTTCTAGCTGCTAGTGCTATTATATCCGCTTCTCAAGCTGGATGTGGTGGTGGCGGTTGTGGTGGCGGCAATTGTGGAGGCGGCGGATGTGGAGGTGGCGGTTGTGGTGGTGGCTGCTAAAGTAGGGTGGCATGGTAGTGTTTAGTTCAACAGTAGTTTTATGTGTTTGAATAATAGCTAGTGGTGGCATAGTGCCAAGACTGCCACAACTAATTTTGTAGTAAATTGTAGTTTATTTGATTAAGTTTTTAGAGATACCTAAGGTTTAGGGCTCGATATGATATACAACTATACATCAGTAACATCGATCACTACTTACTACCAACTCGCTACAAAAATAAATGATTTCCTTATAATATACTCCGTAATTCCTACCTTATAAAAAGTAGAAAATTACTCTTATGAATAGTGTAATGCCAATTATACCCTTTAAAATGTGTATTTACATATATAGCCTCATTAATATGTATAAGTTTTTTTTAATGAATAGTGTTTTGACAATTATACCCTCTAAAATATTTAATTATGTACTTATTTGCTCTCATGCATTAATGTTAGTTGTATTGGACATCTATACCCATAAACATAGTTGTTTACATATTTTAATTCTGCCAACAACTAAATTTGTGATATTAAAACAAGCCGGAAGAGTTTCTAGATATGACTAGCTATGTGCGCGCATCGCGCGCGATAGCTGCCCTAGTATATATAAACTTATTTTTTATAGTTATTAGGCTTATTGGAATAGATTTTATACTATCACGTTCCCTCAAATTTGAGCTTGTTAGGCTTGAAATGTACTTGTATTCTGTTAAGTAATGCAAGAGTGTCAATCTGTCACTCAAATTCCTGCAATACAATGTTTGTAATCTAATCAAAGGCTTTGGCAAAACTATTGATTGTTTCTAATGTTACTTTTCTCCAATTGAACAAGTACATCTATTTAGCTGTTGATTTAACTCTTGAAATCTCAAAATTTAAATACAATAAAATTACTAATTCAGAAATAGACTTCTCTCATATAGCATATATGAAGTATTCAAGCAATAATCTTTATATGTAGAAAGATAAAATAAGGATTTTTTGACATTTGCTACCACTAAAAACGCCTCTCTTCAGATTCGGTACCAATTTTTTTTAAAATTTTACTTTGCTACCATCAAAATCAGATTTTGTTAAAAACAACTACCACTTAACGGAATCCGTTAGGATTTCCGTTAAATTTATTAAAAAAAAAAAAATTAAAAAAAATATTAAAAAAAAAACAAGAAAAACCCAGCCACCCCATTGCCACCCCCTCCCCTAAACTGCCACCCACCCCTCCCCCTCCCACCTGCCGGCGGCTGGCTCCAAAAGAGTCGGCCGGCGCCGACGACCTCACCCACGACCCACCACGACACCACCCTAACCCCCAAACCCAGACCACCACCACCGACAACCCTATACCCAAAACCCACGAACCCAGATCTCACCACCACCATGACACCACCCACGAACCCAGCCCCACCACCACCGACAACCCAATACCCACGAACCCAATACCCACGAACCCAGACCACCGAAACCACTAAACCCAAATCGTGGAATCGGGTATCGAGGGGAAGAGGCTTGGATCGGGTTTTCAAGGGGAGGGGGGCAGGGAACGAGGTTGGGATTGGGGTTGGAAAGGCGTTTTTAGGGGAGGGTTGCGACGCCGGCGCCGACACGGGGGCTAGATGGCCGGATTCGCGGGGTAGCTGGTGGGTCCGTGGGTGAGGAAGGGCTGGTGGTTGGGTGGTGGTTGCGGTGGGTTTGATGTTGAATAGTGGCGGTGGATTAGGCAGTGGGTGGGAAGGAGTGGTGGCTGGACGGTGATTGGGTGGTGGTAACGGAAATACTAACGGTTGAAGACAAGTGGTACTGATTTTTAACAAACTCTTATTTTGGTGGTAGCAAAGTAAAATTTTAAAAAAAATTGGTACCGAATCTGAAGAGAGGTGTTTTTAGTGGTAGCAAATGTCAAAAAATCCATAAAATAACATTTAATATGACTTGACTTGGTTTTCTATAGTCCTGCCCTTAAAGTATAAGAAAGAGTATTATTTTTTTTTCCAACACAAATTATCCTACTCCGTATGCTATAGTAGTGCTCATAATATTAGGAAGCTTACTTCCTCTATTCCTATATTTGCTTCTAATAATAATATTATGTGTGAAGACAAGGAAACGAAAAATCTCCGCTTCGCAGAGAAATATTGCTGCTGCAAATGGTGATGTCGAAATTGGGAGAGATACAAATAGTAGAGGTGTAAAAGATGGTGATATGGTCATTTTAGCAGGAGATGGTGGCCGTTCTATGGCTCATGCTGATGGTAATATTGGAACCGAGGACGACGATTGTTGCTGTTGTGGCTGTGGCGGTGGCGGTGATGGTGATGGTGGTGGCGGATGCGGTGGCTGTGGCGGTTGTGGTGGCTGAAGTTGCAGCGAATACAAGTGTACAAAATGTTTTAATTGTGTTCAAATCGTGTAAGTGGATATCCAAGTTTGACAACCATGTATATATTTTTGGTGAAATTTTCTTTTTATATACTTCCTCGATTTTTTAGTTGACACCGTTTGACTTTTACACCATTCACACAATACCCTTTAACTCGCTTTTGTGATTTATAGATACGGTAAAACATATTCATGTGGGATCTTGTTTGAATCGTTTCAATGTATATTTTATTAATATTTACTTTTTATAATTTTACAATGTTGATAATTAGAGATATTAATCATGAAAAATATGCATTGGCAAGCGTGATAATAGAAAGATGTCAATTAAAAAAACAAATGAAGGGCCTGTTCTCATATGCTTATCTCATTTCAGTTCAGTTCAACTACTAATTTTCTTCTCTTATAAAATATTTAGTCAATGAGAACAAGCCCTAAGTATATGGTAGAGTTGTAAAATTGTGGTGATTTCTTCCTATATTCGTTTGTTTATAATAATAATAACTAATAATAACAATAATAAAAAATTTACTAATGTAAAACCAAGTAACTCAGAAGAAATATAATACAGAATCACTAAAATTAATTTCAATTTGACAAATATAAGGTTAAGTGAAAAGTGCCTTAATATCCTAATTCCACTAAGGAAAAATCATGTGTTCCCTTGCAAATAACTCATACCTCGTAATAAGCATCTTTATGTACTAATGTTTAACTGGGCCTTTATTAATATCTAGAAGACTCTATCTAACCGGGCCTTAATGCTATCTGATCTCCATGCATTTATACTTACACTAATATTGTATTTGCCTCTACTACAACTTAGCACTCCTACACGCAATTGAGATGTTCATAGTCGCTCTCACTTGTAAGCTGGAGTACATTTTTGCTAGCCCTACTCACATACACTCTCACGGTTATATGTCTTCTCATATCTATTAAAGGATCAACTTAACCAAAAGCTTAAATTGATAGTTGAGACACAGAATCATATATTATACTCTATCAAGATAAATCACCTCTTCACAAATGCAAATACCTCCTTTTTACTGACAGCATGCCGACAATCCATTAATGTGGAGTTCCTTTCAACATTAAGGCCGCTTAATTGTGCCATATATCTAGATGCTTAAATTCTAGCTAGTACCCCAAAGTCAACACCGAATAGATCAAAGTTGTCCATTCTAACTAGACAAAACCTAATTAAACATTGACCAAGTCTTCTTCACTTAAAGACTTCTTCTAACTCGTACCTTAAATTACTTTAAGTCCACAACCTTAAATTAAACCTTCACTAGTTGCTTTCCTTTATCTTTTCCTCGTTACAATTACAAATATTAACATTTTAATGATCATATTGATACAATTGCATCCAATTAAAAGATGAAAGCATATTTTATAGTGCTCATAGTGTTAGGCTGCCTTGTTGCTCTAATCCTGTACATGTTTCTGAGAATAAGATGTGAAAAAAGGGAACAAAAAATCTCCAATACTTCGCAGGAAAGTACTGCTTCAGGCTCAGCAAATGGTGATGTCGAAATTGGCAAAGGAAAAGGAACAAATAGTGTAAAAGATGGTGATATGGTCATTTTAGCAGGAGACGGTGCTGTTGAGGCTATAGCCAACATAGGTACTAATATTGGTACTCAAAACAATGATTTTGGATGTTGTGGCTGTGGCGGTGATGGTGGAGGATGTGGTGGAGGGTGCGGGGGCGGTTGTGGCGGCTGAAGTGGCAGCGAATACAAGTGTACAAAATGCTTTAATAGTGTTCAAATCTTGTAACTGGTTTTTTTTTTTTTTTTTTTTTTGGTGTTTTAGAGAACCATAAATTAAAGGTGGGGCTGAGAATCGATTCCAGGATCTTTTAGAACCGAAAGAGAAGCTCTTATCACTTGAGCTATCCATCTCTTTATCCCTCACGATATGTAGGATATATTAGGTGGGGAAAAAAATTAAATACTCCGTATATGGAGGCAATTGCTTCATGTAATCTGATATTAAAATATTAAAATAAATTTAATTTTATGGTAAAATTGTCGTAATTTCTTCCTATATTCGTTTATTCTTGTAAAGGTTCGTTGTTCACTAGTGAGCAATTAATCAGACGACGTTGAATAATGAATTCCAACATTGTAATGTAACTTTTCTCCAATTCAACTATATACGCAGGTGCATCTTTTTAGTTGTTGATCTAGCTCTTAGGAAACCTCAAAAAAAAATTAAATTTTAACTAATTCAGAACTGAGAGTTGCATATTCTCAATTTCTCATATACAAAAAGCTAAGCTAAGTTAGGAGTATTATATGGGATGTACTGATGTAGTTATGGTCTTGTTCATATAGAATTAGTCAAGTAAATATTTTATTACATCAACAAAATGTTAACTCTATAGTTTATTTATACCATAAATCCAAAGTCATAGCCCAATTGCATGAATAATTCATTAATCTATACTATATTGAATGATACAAGAACATTCCGATCAATTGATCATTTCGTGCATGTTAAGCTATGACTTGACTTTTTTTTTTGGACGCGAAAGTATATCATTAATAACAAATTAACAAGTCATACAACATATAATTTGATTATTTGAAAAGGATGAAAGCATATGTTATAGTGCTGATAGTAATAGGCTGCCTTATTGCTCTAATTTTGCTTTTGATTTTGATAAAAAGATGTGTAAAGAAAAAGGAGGTAAAGAACTTGTCGTCGCGAAGATCTGTTGCTGCTGCAAATGGTGATGTTGAGATTGGCGGAGGAAAAGGAATAAGTAGAGGTGTAAAAGATGGTGATATGGTCATTTTAGCAGGAGATGGTGGCCGTGTTTTGGCTCCTGCTGCTGTTGTAGCCAGTACATCAGGTAATGGCAACGTTGGTAGCAGTGGTGGTGGTGGTGGTGGTGGTGGTGGGGATGGTGGGGGTGGGGGTTGTGGTGGTGGTTGCGGCGGATGTGGTGGTTGTGGTGGCTGAAGTAGCACACCGTCAAATAAATACAACTAAATCAACTACACCATGTGTAATGTGTAATACTGCGTAGCGTTCTGATCATGTAAGTGTGTATGCATATCCAAGATTCCAAGTTTAATTCCTTTTTAAGAAAAGTAAAATTAACAATCGAGACAATTGCTTCTACTAGTATGTAAATTTGAAATAACTTTATTACGGTGTATTATATCAAAGTTGTAAGAATGTGGCAATTTCTTTCAATATTCATTCTAATCATTCATTTGTCATAATTCTAATTTTTAAAATAATATATTTATCCTTAGGATTTAGGAATTTAAGATGTGTGTTAGTATGTTAGGGGTCGCTTGTGATGTAAGGGGTTTTCTATCATCTATTTCAAGTTTGCAACTCATAACATTATAACATTGGTTTTCTATTTACTATGTCTTTTTTTTTTTTTTTTTTTTTTTTTACCAACTACAACTTTACAAGGTTATAGTTTAATCCCGTGCGTTGCACGACTTAAATAGATTTTATTTGTTTAAAATAGTTGTCAATATTTTATATTTGAAAAAGGCGTGATAATAATCTCATTAATTAATTTTACCAACTACAACTTTACAAGGTGATATGATGAGAATTTTTTTTTATATCTCACAAATAATTTTCATTTGTTGTGAATAAAAAAAAAAAATAGGGGTAAAAATAAATAAGTATTTCTTCAAAAAAAATAAATAAATAAAATAAATAACCTAATGTTAACTAGCTTAGCAGGATTGGACTGGGCAACCGATATATTGGGCCAGATCAAACCCCTGGATTTTTTAAGTAATATGGGTCAGGCTGCAAAATTATTTGAAAAATGGGCTCTATCATCAAAGGATCTTCTCACATTAGCAAAATGCAAAGATAGTACGAGTATTACTTTTTATTCATTATTTCTAAATAAACCTAAGTCATATTATTGACATAAACATACCATTAATATCTTAGACAAACTATTATCTCAATATACTAATTACAAACTATTGTGGATGTTTTTTTTGGCTAAAGTACTAGCAATTAATCAAAACTTAGGATCATTCCGTCTCCCTATTATTTTTGTATTCGACTTCTAAAAATAAACCTTTCAAAAAAAAAAAAAAAAAAAAAAGGACTTCTTAAAAATGAACCGAGTACTCCCACAATTATAAAGGGTTTTGGGGGTGTAAAAAGTGAGCAAGAAATCTCCTTTGGAACTTTTCTAAGAAAAAACAAGCACAATTCACCGCAAAAGAAGTTGCCATCACTACTTGCCTCTAATTTCCACCACATAATGTGGTTTCCAATCCATCCATCATTTGGGAGCTCTTAAGCTCACCAATAAATTTGTAGAAAATCTTTCACGCTTATAATGTTGATCGAGTGTTCAAATATCATGATATTAGAGGCAACCATAAGTAATTTGGGAAGGGAAAGGAAGGTGCAAGAAGAACAAAAATTGTGAGATACAACACCATGAAATGTATAATATAAGGATACAATTAATGTTAGACAGTTTTAAAAAGATAAAGCAATTTAACTAATTGAAAATGTTTTATCTTTTTTCTTGTTTAAACTATACCAACAATCTTTATTTAATTTGGTGATTGTACATATTGCTCGATCTAGTAATGTTATAATATAATCCCCAATTTCTTGTGGTACTATTTGTAATATAAGAAAGAGCTAATAATAAAAGCAATTAGATTTCAAGACCAATTTCTTGTGGCAAATATTGCTACTTTTATTTTTCAAGACCAATTAGATTTCACGTTGAATTTGCAACCTTTTCTCTTATAATAGTAAGTATGCTTTTTTATCAATTGTGAACCTAATAATAATAAAAGCTCTTCAACCTTATTTCTTTTTGTTAGGTCCGACAATTATAATCAACATTGGATTACATTAAATCTAATTAAGCTAAAGTAGAGGCTCGTAAGTACCTAAAACCCTAGGTAACTAAAGACCTTTGCTTTTTATTTTTACATTCATAATGAAAGGTTTTCAAATCAAGCAAATAGACCAAAGAAATGATGCCCTTTTCAGGTAATGTCACTTCCTTTCTTCAAATCAAATGAGTGTGTATGTGTTTTATTATCTTCCTTTCTTGGTGAACTATCTTGTCATTTTTTTTTTTTTACATTGAAAATAAATAAGAGGGGTTTTTTTTTTTCAGGAAAAAAAAATGTACATACTCATGTCCTGATATATGTCCTACATTGGCTTTCCTTCCACTTGAATAATAGCTGGTCCATATTTAGCAAAATTTTCTATTTATGTTTTACTAGCTACTAGCTAGTCCTAAAAGTAAAAATTATCTTAAAAATCTTTTTTTTTTTAAAAAAATAGAAAGTTAAAAATATATTGGCCCATGCAGGGGTCGAACCTGCGACCTTGGCGTTATTAGCACCACGCTCTAACCAACTGAGCTAATGGGCCAATTTGTTAGTTATTTGTAAACTTTTTAAATATAGTATAGTGTTGTTTTGATGGGTTAATTTCCTGTTTCGTGACATATAGCCTGACAGGTTTATGTATACTCAGGTAAACTCAGCTTTATCCAATCCCAACGTACCAAACTCAAACAAAATCATCTGAAGATAGATTTATAAAAAGTGAATTCTTATCAATTTCAAGTATAATGATGTATTTGGCTTACTAAATCACTTAAGTAAGTGTGTCTTATTTTTATTTTTTGTAAAAAATATATTTATGATATCACAAGGAATATATTTATTTATTTATTTATTTTTCATCAAAAAAAATGCTCATCAAATTTCTAGATTAAAAATTTAGTAAGCAAAAAGTGTAATTTTCTAGTGCAATATTGTACTTGTATGGTTCAACTGATTATGAGATCTTGTTCTCTTCACTTAATTTTTACTAAATTCAAGTGATTACTTTTACTCATTATACGGAGTAGCTTAATTATACTCATGTCGTGTCAAGTGTGCTCTATGAAGAAATTGGATTTATTTCCGCCTTTTTTTTTTTGGGTACATTTTGAAATATCCTCATTAAAGATTTAAAGATCCCTTCGTCTTTTTTTTTTCGGTAGTTGTTCAAATTTAATTTTTACATTATTCGCATACTACGTCATCATGTTTTTTCTACTACTACGTCATACATCACAATTTGTCTAAGTGAAACTTTTTAAAATATATTGTGCATTAACAAATATAAAAACGAAATGAAACAAAATAACCATTGTTCTATCAATAGAAACTCCAAGACAGTATGATTTGTATCAAATAATAGTAGTATTGGGAGGCCCACAAAATGGTTTTTGGCTCTCTAAGTTTAGGAAGAGAGTATATGCATCAAAGAGAGACCCCCCAATGTTTCAACCACATATTGACATATAAATAGCCCACTACTATATCAAGGATAAGCCTATTCCTATACCACAACACAACACACACACGAAGTGTATGTCATGTTGTGTACTTTTACTTAATTAAATTACTTTATCTCTTTTCTTCTGAATGAAGAACCAAAACCAACCATGAAGAAGGGCTACACCGAGCCCAGGTCAAGCTCATCTTGCGCAGCCTGCAAGCTACTCAAGCGACGTTGCAGCCCTAGCTGCATATTCGCCCCACACTTTCGAGCCGATGAGCCTAAGAAGTTTGCCAAAGTCCATAAAGTGTTTGGAGCCAGTAATGTGAGTAAGATTCTTAATGAAGTCCCTGAGGAGCACCGTGAGGATACTGTCAATTCTTTATCATACGAGGCTGAGGCTCGCCTTCGTGATCCAGTATATGGGTGTATTGGTGCTATTGCGCTCTTGCAAAGACGGATGATCCAGCTCCAGCATGATCTTGCCCTTGCTCGTGCAAGATTAGCTCAGTACAAGGCTAGCAGCCTACATAGTAATGTTACTGCTAGTAGTAATACTGATGACAATGGTTTGTTTGGTTTGGGTGATCATAATGTTAGTATAATTCATATGAATTTATGTAGCGAAGGGTTAATAAGTTCAGATCAGTTTAGCCAAAGTGACAGTGGAGCTTATAATTCTACTGACTTTGGTCAAGTTCCTGATCTTCTTCCTTTGTGATGATCATTCATGTAATTAAATGTAAATCTATTTATCAATCTTTCAAAGGTCTATCTTAGATTTAACTTAAATATGGCCTATTCAAGGGGAGGATCATGAAAATTTATGTCTGAGGTGAGCACTTAGCTTTACTGTAATTTGTTCCATCAGCTCACTTCAAGATGGTAATTTTAGGCCTTATAGTATAATTGTACATAAATATATATGAACGGGTATCTGTATTTTATTTAGTGCTTCGTACTATGTTAATTAGTCTTGAGTCCTCAAACTTTTATCTCAAAAAGAGTCCAATTAGCTAATTGGCTTCTTTTCCTCCCTAAATACCACTCTATTGGTGGAGACCGTACAGAAAATGTCCTATCATGTCCTTAAAGGCTTAAACTGCGTAATTAATTCATTAAGACTAAACGGAGATATGTGTACTTGCGTAACCCTGATTAAGGTTTTAGATCACCTGGAGAATATGACACTAGAGAAGGCTCAGCAAAAAAATATCCCAAGAAGAGAAGAAGTGGAATAATAAAGGGTGAGTAGTGGACAAGGCATTAAATTATGATGTATCCCTGAAAACGCAGCTTAACCATTGCATTTGGTACACCACAAAAATTGTACTGGTTGCGCATTTCTAATTTGATGCGACATTTGTGTGTTTGGCACACTCTTTACCGCAAAAAAAGTTAACCAAAATTTCTTCTTTTTTCTTGAGAAAATAAAAATCCTAGCACAAATCATGAGTTTGATCAAAAGAACACTAGTTGTAGTAGCAATGTTCACTGTTAAACTTATTGATCTGCTTTTAGCATGTGCAAATGCAAATCAAAGGAAGATGACTGATTAGAAAATCAGTTCAATTGACAATTGACGTTATCCTGTTGCCTTGATCTTGAAAGGCAGAGGCCACAAGAGAGAGCAAAGAGAGAGTCGGGGGGGGGGGGGTGGGGGGGGGAGTTGGGGTTAATAATCGCGCAGACACGTCATCATGTTGATAGGTCA
This sequence comes from Chenopodium album, assembly GCF_948465745.1. Lineage (NCBI taxonomy): Eukaryota > Viridiplantae > Streptophyta > Magnoliopsida > Caryophyllales > Amaranthaceae > Chenopodium > Chenopodium album. The sequence goes on from NC_137852.1 coordinate 2,123,878, forward strand.
AAACTATGAACTAATTTGACAACTGAAAATAGATGGCTTGTTTGTGAAAATTCGAATTGATCCACCTAAAAATGTTGTGAAATAGTGGCTAGTAGAAGGATTTTATTACCAATTGATTTTAGAGTGGAAACTTAGTTAAATTTAAACATTTGTTTTTGCACATAAACGAAATTTACAAAATACGGAGTAAGAAAATTGTTGAATATGATTTGACATTAAATTGTTGTATATAAGATGTAAATGTCTAGTGGAGCCATAGTCACAACTTTATCAAAGAGTTTATTTTGGTATCCAAGGACGATTCTAAGGGTAGTAGTAGGGTCATAAGGATGTTTATCCTATTAGTCTTTTCTCAAATTTCATCTAAACCATTTTGTTGACCCTTATATTGATCTGACAAATATGAGTTACATTTTGTTGGGGTGAGAGAACATAGACGATAAAAAGCCAGATGTTAAATGTTAATCAAATTGAATAAAGCTCAGGTCTAACATTAAAATATCTAGTGTCGTTAAAATATGGCTGTATAATTTAATTAAAACGTGAAAAAAAAAATTAAAAATAAATAAATAAATAACTGTTTCAATCTAGTGCGAGTATTAACGCTCAACTTTTAATCACAAGTTTATTTTGTATAGCGCTAAAAGAGTTGAAAATATACCAAGCATGTTACGAACTTCTCAAGTCGAGCTTAGCTGAGGTCATGAAAATGTATCAATCAGCCAATCACCTCTATCTCCCCACCTTCTTCCACCACCCTACCCCATTCAATCTATAACCTTCCCATTATTGTCCTTGGTCGGTGAGCTTTGTGACCCTCCTAGGCCCTATCAACTTCAAAGCATTTCATTCAACAAGTTGTTGCAATAATTCTGTTACTGCTATGAAAAAAGGATTTGCGTACTCTTTCCACGAGCTGGGAAGTTTCTAGCCTATAGATTATAACGCAGCGAAGAGTCGTCATGAGACTGAAATTGATTTCTGCACAAGATGTGTCATGTCTAAAGTTCCTGTGCGATTGAATTGCTGCATTATCAAAATCACTTTAGACCCAACAGGCAGAAAGAGTCGAGGGCACACAGCAACTTGCGGCCTTCTTGACAAGACACGAAGAGAAGAGGGATAAGACCATGAGAGTGACTGAGTGAGGGTGGGGGAATGGCATACAGCAACTTACACCCTTCTCGACAAGACAGGAAGAGAAGTGAAGAGAAGAGAAGAGGGAGAGGGTGGGGGAACCCCTTCAGCCCTTTTCTAGCTATAGCTTGATAGAAGATGCATCCCCCTTTAGATAGGCTCCACCACTTGTTAAAGCAATACATATGCACACAGGACAGTAGTGAGCAGACTGACTCCCAAGAAAGCAAGTTATAACTTTCAGACATTCATTAACTCTAGCTTTCTGATTTTTGCCATGTACGGAGTAACTCCTACAGAGTATTAAAATTTAGTGATCCAATATTAAGCTGAAACAGTTTACAGACTTCACAGAAGTCATGGAAACCAAGAAAACGGGGAACACCTTCCAAGGAAACAAAGTACAACATAAGGCTGCCCCATCCCCTGGTGTGAATCGAACCTGTGTTTTGTAGGTTAGACGTGGAACTGTGGAAGCCAAGAAAAACATCTTTTGTCTCCCTAATTCTCTTGTTAAGTACAATATAACTCACTGTAGTACAGTCTCTTACATTCTCATGCTGCCCCATAACATGCTAATTGATATGTTTAATTCCTTCCCTTCGAACCAAGCACATAAATGGGTTCAAACCCACATCCAAAGGTACTACAAGGTAATTAAATTTGTATACAATCTTTACATAGCAATACAGGTTTAGAAACGGACAATCACATATATGCAGAATATAATACCAATTACTACTTCTAAAGCTCTTTCTGATCATCATAATTCAATAGAATCTCTTAAGCTCCAATTTAACTGATTAGTACACAATGAATACAACGAACAATAAATAGCACAACAAATAATTTATATTACATACTCTAATTAAAAGATGGTGTCACTCAAAACACTTACAATCAAATAATACCTGGGATCAGAGCGCAATCTTCTGAACCAATTTCCACAGAACTTCCACCCTTCCAATATCATGTACAAAACATCACACAGAAGTAACAAGGTGATGCTTGCGCAAGGAATGAGTCCATCATCTTCAGTCCAGAAAATGAAGTATGACCTCTGCTATAATTTCTTGCCTGTTTCAAAACTCACGTTGTATCAGACAAGGCTAAGTTTACTAAGAAATTAAGTGACCAAGTACATTACTACCCGGTCAGCTTTCCAGTTATACATTACAATAGCCCCTAAATAGAAAGGCAAAGGTTCATGTGAGCTGGTTCTGATTGCAAGCATCTAGAAAGAAAAATATTCCACATTACTGAATTAATTGCAGAAGTGCTTATAAAACCCATTTATCAGTTGCCGAATGTCACCACGAACATGCAGCAGCCACAGGACATATCAGCCCCAAAAATGTCAATGGACAAGAAATCACTCATGACTAACCTTAGTTAACTATGATTGGCTTAAATGAAGACTAAAGCTTCAGACCTCTCAAAAAACTGATATGGCAAAACAAAAAAAAAAAAAAAAAAAAAAAAAAACTCCTTGAAACTAAGCAACTAAGCAAGCATGCTTCCCATATCACAAAATTGGTGTGGTCTTTGTCACATAAGTATCTAAGCAAGTATGGTAGCCTATTGGTCTATCAAAATCCTTACCTAAGATTTGCTCATCCCATCAGCATTCAACTATAAATGTAGTAAAGTAAGAACAGTGATTCTTACAGGTGTCAGCCAAAACAAATACATATATATTAAAAAGCACGTACAAACACTGATGGGCCGTGATGGCTCCTCTAACTGGTTCATTCCTCTGTTGATACAGAAAAAGAATGAGTTCGGTTGAAAGAAAAGCGAATCTACTTGAAAACACATAGAAGAATGCAAAGCCATATCCGATTGGATTAGTTTTCACATCACTATGCCAGAGGTCTTTAAAAAGACAGTAAATTTAGCATAGAGCCATAGACTACTAGACTCTCAGTGAACTAGCTAGTCACAAGCTAATTGCATCTACAAGAATCAATCATCTAGCACAGTATATAGAAATCACATAATCTGATGTAAACAGCCTAACCCCTGCTAGTATATTAGGAGATCCTTGATCTGACAATCTGACATGTAATCACCACATTCTACTTCAAAAATAGATAAGCAAATGACAATGCAAAAGGCCTTTTATGAGTTAACACACTATAATCCAAACCTTAAGAATAAGGATTTCACTTTCACTAGCTATGCAGATTCAAGTAGACAAAGAACTAGTCTACAATTGTATGAAAACACAACAGATTTCCCAACTCAAGTCAAAATTTAACGTAGGCAAAAACCATTATATAAGACAAATTCAAAGAAAGATATGCGAGAGATAACATTCTATGCTAGAGGCAGTAGCATACAAGAGAGCATTGATGTACTGCATGTTCATTCAGCATCATATACCACTTCTATTTGATCTACTTTACTAATCCTGTAAACACCATCTAACATAAATATGCATCTGAGTCCTGTTTCAAATACCAAATGGTGCCAACAATAACAGTTTGGGAGTGAATAACAGACTTCATCCAATTGTAATCTCAATCTTATAAACCAAGAAAGGTAGGGTTAACTAACGAAGATGGGTGAAACTCATGATTTATCATTCAACTTTTCCTTTCCCATACCCAGTAGGTCTAATAACGTATCAAACTCTCTCCTAATTTGTCAAAAGCCACCTTATCAGCTTAAAAACAATTAACTTAAAATTGGGATATGATTTATTTGGAAACATAATTAATGATGAAATGCCAATATGGCAAGATGCATACCTCAGGGATGTTTTGAAAAAACACAATACTTGTAGGGGAGATTTTTTTTAAGTATTCAATAATTACATATATGAGGCATTTTGTGATTTTTGGAGTAAAATAAGCACCATTACATTGTTCTCTTGTCATATTTCCTGACCATACCAATGTGAGCATAATTCCCGGGATCAACATAGTTTTGTTGATTCACAGTTAATCTAATTTACCACTACATACCTGCAATCAGCCTCTAAAATACAACCACGAGCTTATAAAGAACTAGCACACATATAAAACGTGCCACAAATAATTACACAATTGAAACATTCTTTATATATCCAAGATCAGCTAAACCCACGCTCTCTTCTCATTCCTATCCATGCATTAAATTAACAATCAAATCCAAAAACCAAATCTCTTCATTCCATTCTAAATAAAGTTTTGTCACTTTAAACAAACTAATGCACACTTGATCCTACTATAATTGAGGTTTTGCTCTCCTTTCGCCTCACTTCCACGTATTTCAGGAACAATAAGTTACAATTAAGTTAAATTTGCACTAATAAGTTCAAACAAGTAAAGTTCGGGTCATAAAAGGGCTACACTAAAGTTCAATTCATAACTACAGAGCTCCAATTAGTGAAATTCAAGTAAAGAGAGCACATTTTTTTTTTTTTTTTTTTTTTGAGGGAAAGTAAAGAGAGCACATTTAGAAAGCCAAGCACCACATCAATCAACAAAATCTAAAGCTTTAACTAAAATTCAAGCACATTATATTATAGAATTAATTATAAAACACAAAATTCAAACCAACAAAAAAAAATAAAAGTAACAGAAATTGTCACCTGTTGAGGCAGATCTCTTGTTAGAACGCTTTAATCTTTCAAGCTGAATTTGAGCATCAACAAACATATTCATCCTCTGAAGCTCCAATTCTTTAGCCAATTCCAATTTCTGCTTCTCCAATTCCATAAACTTCTCCTGTTTCCAATTCTCAATTCTCTCGTAAACCTCCCCAAATTTCACCACCGCTCTCGCCAACTCCTTCATCGCCGTCTCCCTTTCTCTCTCCTCCACCATTTCCACCGCCTCTCCATCTTCATCCGATTGAGTCGACTCGCTTGAATTCAAACTCGACTTCAAATTAGGGCTAAAATTATGGTTAAAGTTAGGGTTAGGGTTAGGGTTAGGGCTAGAATTTTCGGCAGCAGAAACCTTAACAGCGGATGAGGTAACATTACCGATCAAAAAATCAAGGCGTTCGAAAAACCGCCAAGTAGATGGCGGAGATTTGACCTTCTCAACCTTATACTTCTTCTTGATCGTATCGATTCGATTCTTACACTGAATGTCGGTTTTCCGGCGAGTAATTCCGGTGGAATTGACGGCGTCGGCGACTTCATTCCAATCGTTTTGCCGGAGATTTCCGCGGTTGCTGCGAAGGTAGCGTTCTCCCCAAGCTTCGATCAACACCGCCGTGGAATCTTCGCTCCAGCAGTCGTCTCTGCCGCTTGATTGCTTGGGAGTTGCCATGAGAGAGAATTTCTGAGGAATTTTGAGGAGAGAGAAAGTGAAGATGAAGAAGAAGAAGGTGAAGGTGAGGGATGAAGATGACCCTGCATTTTGATTGGTTCTGCCAAGGTTTGACCGCCGGTAACGTCAACCATTGCCCTTCACGGAAATTTGGCCGTTGTTTTTGTTTTTTCTTTTTTTTTTTTTTTTTGGTTTGGGTATTTTTGGTGGGGAGGTAAGAATGTGAGGGAAATTGTTTGGAGGTTGAATTGGGTTGGATCAGCCCAATTTTAATCAGCCTTTTAAATAACTGGGCCTTTGGACTAGATATTTGATAATTTGTGCACACCAGTTAATTTTTAGAAATCACCTCGACAAAACGTTGAATGTTTATATACATCCGGGTGTAAGTTGTAGTTAAGGTTATGTTTTTTTGCTTATTTGATGATTAAATAAACAATAGATATTGAAAAGAGTTTTGAAAATTCCTTGCATCGTGAAGTCGGGTGTATATCTCTAATAATATCTCATTTTTCTTACCTTTTCAAAAGAAAAAAAAATCAGAAAAACTTGTACACTTTATTTAAAACTAATTATTGATGCAAATGATGCTCCGGTGTTATATTGTCCTTGTTGCGTGTTCTAGTTTAGGAACATTCATTTTAATCGAGTTACATAATTCAATCGTTATAACTTAAAAATGGTCCCATAAAAAGAACACTTAACTATTTAATTCCATTAAAGATCAATAAAGTAAGTAAACTCAAATATGGATTCACTTGTTTATATATCTTCAGTTAAAATGAAAGAGGTTCAAAATTGTTTCTTTTTTATGTAAGGAATTCATAAGCTCACATAGTGGAAATCATTACTAGGATATAATTGGGTCACACATGACTGATGATCTCTTATTGAATTTTTAGTGCAACTTGTGTAAAAACTAACAATGGATAATTGAAATCTATCTTTTATACGAAGTATATCTAATACTTCGTAAGACCTAATTTGATAATATGCTCTACTTGATCTTATGATACAAAATTGGAAATTTAAAACCACTTGGTTTTTTGGTGTTTAGAGAGCCACAAGGGAGGAGGTGAGAATCGATCCCAAGATCTCTTGAAATCGGGAGGGAAGCTCTAACCACTTGAGTTATCCCTCACTCTCATTTAAAACCACTTGGTAATTCGTAGAATAAATACCTCCTCTCTAGTTACTCTAATAGGAAGTGACTTCACTGTTAATAGAGAGCATCTTGTGGCATATCCGAGAAAGTGGCTGGTTCGTTCTTTTGCTTCCAAAACTACAGACATACACTTGTTGTCTCCAATGATCAAGATACTCTCCTATCTGTATATCTATATCTGGTCCTTTTTTTCACGTACCAATTGACAGTAACTGTTCTTAACTTTATTACCATCTTCATTTGAAACGAATCATATATAAATTCATGTTGTGAAAGGAAAATTACTAATAGTGCTCGAATCATACTTGTATAATGCCTCCTTCGTCTTATAAAGATAATAGTCCTATAGACCTATTGTCCCAACACTTCGTTATCAAACATATATATACGAGTTATATAATTGTATTTCTGACTTTACCATTTATGTACTCTCTCTGTCACACTATTAGTAGTAAGATCGGGATGTATGGAGCCAGATTTTGGTCCAAAACCACTTAAAGTTCGGTCTTAAGCTGAGTCAATTGCTAATCCTTATGTACAATCCTTGTATAAATTTCAATTATGAAACGGATAAAGTACTTCATTTTTAAAATGAGAAAGGTACAACGCATCACAACTAATAATATTCCTAATGATCAACTCACCTAATCAAATCCAATCTAACACAAACAGAAAAATCTTAAAATAAAAACAAAGTAGAACTAGTCAGTCTTTTTTCTGCCTCTACTTTTGTGAAAAGGTGTGAAAGATAGTTAAAAGAATGGTTTATCAAAAGAACCCAAGTGGTGAAAAAGGAGATACTAGCTAGTAGATAGAAATTGACATATTATTATATCATTACTATTATAATTATTAAGGTTTAGTAAGATATGTTAGCATTAGCATGCAAGATCCATGCATATCCATCTTAAAAGCAGAAATTATCCTACATACAATTATCTCGTGAACCATGCAATTTTGGTAAAAAAAAAAAAAAAAGATAACATAATGTTGAAAGGACATGCAATGTAATCAAACAAATGAATCAAATGTATCATATCAAGACAAGAGGACCCGACCTTAGCTTTTGTTTAAGATGCATGTGCATAAATTGATTCCCTTTTGCTTGTAACTTTGTGCTTAAATGAGTGTTAGATGTGGGTTCATATCTTCGACAAATCTATAAACTTTGTTTGAATGTTCTAGATGTTGATTTACTTGGTGTTTATTTTCAACAAAGTTGAAAGAGACTATAGGTTAACAATTTTATTCGCATTGCATCCAATCTTATTTATACTATTATGACAAAAAAAAGCTCGTATAAAAGCCTTGATTAGGCAATGAGCTGTTAATTGTTTGTTTGATCCTAACGTGCGTATCAATTGGAATTAATGATTTGAAATTTGAGTATTGTCTTCTGTTTACAAATTTGTCGCGAAAAAACAATTATTGGCGTTAATATAGAAATCAATTAAAATTTCCAAAAATAACATACAAAAGCCAGAGTGCAAAATGTATTGGTCCGTTCAATTTATTGATTTTGGCGGACAACATACTGAAGTTATTTGTTGTAGTATGTGCTTAACCTAACTCATATTGTAGCAATTAAGAAGATGAATCAACTAAAATTCTATAAGGCTTGACAACTTCATGTGATGACATAGAGTACATTATATCATAAGAAGATACCATCTATCATACGAAGTATAATGGAGTAATGGTATATACATATATACTCCGATTCGTATACTCAATTGGCTCCATATAAGTAGATAAGTATTGCTTTCAAACAATAGTTCACAAACAAAAACATCATTAAATCATAAAAGCTACATCAAAATTAAATTGAATGCAGACCACATTGTTTTTGTCTTGTCGATATAATAACGTACTCATAGACAGCACATAAAAGGGAATTGAAGTCGGTTCTACAATTAATTGGTACAGCCATGCATGCATAATACCATCCACATAAAAACAGTTAAATAAATTTTCCAAAATATATTGACAGAATATTCTGACATAATCTTCATTGAAAAATTCGTCAAATTCTTGCTACAAATTAGAGAAACATTTGAAAAAGTGCAAGCTACGCCAAAAATCTTTAATTAATTTTAAGAGAGTACATACTAGTGTACTGTACTAGCTACTGTATGTTTATGTTTGTGTTTGTGTTTGTGTGTGTTTGTGGTAGAACCAACCGTAGAAGGTACTCTTCTAGTGTGTTGCTTAGTGAAATGGCATCACTCATTGGAGTCAAACTTCTATATTCACCTGATGTCACATTGTTATCCACGTCAACTAGTTGGCCTTCCTTTTCTTACATTTAGATTTAATGAATTTATTGGGAGGTTACCTTACCTCTAGGGCAAAACCCTAAATTTCGCCATCAGTCCGCCACCCTTTTTCTGTGAAAGGAATATGATGATGATGATCGGAATTAGATCGAGGATGCAATTTCTTGCACAACATTTTAAAATGAGATATTTTGATCGAGTAACTTTATATTTTATCGTTTGTGTATACGCTGCTTTTACCTGTGAGGTTGTGACATAATGACATTACACTTATGCTATTTTTTTTTTTTTTTTATTACTTGGAAGGAGAATAATTAATATAATACTACTAATTAGCATGAAGATATAATCAGGTGGTTGTATGCTTGTATTAAACGGGTTGATAATGAGCTTCAAGAAAGGGAATTGTCGATTGTAGCCTTGTAGGGATGTAGGGATATAAATAATAAGAAGGGGGTGATTATATAACAACACACATTATAATAATGACATGATGAGACCAACTAAATTCATATTAAAGGAAATTGTAACACATAATATCTATTTATATCCTTAAATACTAGGAAGTATATAAAAATAAAAAGTAATTTGAGCCTTACAAAAGAGGCATTGTATGCTCATATATTTATGTAGAGGGGGTCGGAATTTATTTGCAAAATATGGTTAGGAATATATGACCTAGAGTAACCTTTAGGACTTGATTATAAGTTCAATAAAGTTGAACTTTTTTACAAGTATAATCCTAGTAGTTTATGTACAAGAGCTTTAATTTCATAGGTATGCTCCATTGCTTCAAAAGAGTAGAAAGTTTTTTTCTTGCTACTTTACTGATTCTCTTTCTTTAGATATAGGGCGGCCAAAGCCAAAGGAAATCTAAGCAACATGAATATATGATAATTTTGAATTAAACTTTGTGCCAAAATCGGAACATATTCACAACTCTTGCTAGATTTCCTCTTTAGAGGGAATAATTTTTGTGGGATCAACACGAATCTTCATTGCTACATAAAAAGTTAAATATATAGTAAAAGTTACACATATAATAGTCCTTACAGTATCTTTGAGTAAAAATAAGGTTGGAAACTGACAAAACTGTCAAGATTATATAATTTGTAATTATTTATACTTTGTTCTCTTTATTAGATTTTATTTTACTAATAGAATATCACAATTAAGTCAATGTCTAATTGTCTATTATATTGATAAATGATAACCTTTTTTATTTAATGAACTTACCTTAACTTTTCAAATTTGACTTCTTTGACTAAAACATTTTTTACCATCCAAATGATGTTTGGTAATATTAATTCACACTCTAATCCATTGATCCGGTTAATGATGTTATACGGTACTTATATCTATGCATTTGTTGATTATTGTTACTATTTGAGTACTATTCTAAAGGTAGAGCGAGGTTATAAATCTTAAGAAAAAACACTCTTTATAAATTAAAGAGAACATAATCGTTGAACACAAACATAATATCCCATGGTGTTGAATCCCATTGTAACTCACTTACGAGTGTCCTACATTGGAGAATGAAGAGAGAAGGTTTCACTTTATAAGGTAGAGGAATACCTCCTACTATTGCCAATTAGTTTTAGTATGGAAGCTCCAAAGCCTTGTTTTTGGACCTAACTCTCCTCCTCCTTGTTCGGGTTGTCCAGGCCCATTTCATATTTTTTCGAAATTTAACATGGTATCAGAGCCCGGGTTGCGGGTCTCTTCTAAACTGAGTATTTAATCGCTACTGGAGAAAGATTTACCTCGACAGGATATTCAACCCCTAAGAGGTTTATTGATCTGGCCTTCTCCAGTTAGCTCTGAAGTTCTAAGGACATTCATAAGTGAGGGGGAGTGTTGAATCCCATTGTAACCCACTTATAAGTGTCCCACATTGAAGAATGAAGAGAGAAGGTTTCACTTTATAAGGTAGAGGAGTACCTCAAACTATTGCCAATTGGTTTTAGTATGGAAGCTCCAAAGCCTTGTTTGTGAACCTAACTCTCCTCCTCCTTGTTCGAGTTGCCCAGGCCCATTTCATATTGTTTCGAAATTTAACACATATAGACTATATGCACAGCATAACTGTTATTACAATCATACATTAGTCGCAAGTCCACATGGCTTGCGATAGCTCTCAAGAAATTAAAACCATCAATCAACCACATGCTGCAACAACAGGCATACCAACAACAAAATCTCTATCTTATCGAAGCAAATATACAAAACGTTCATTATAGAGTAATTATTATACCATGTACTCTAATTATTGGTACAATTTGCAAGAAAATAGTCTGGCATCCCATCATTTGTTTAATGTACTATTACGTACGGGTTGTGATAAATAAACACTCATTACTCCATATGAGTAGAAGTAGAAATACACACCATCACCGACAAGTTAATCTTTATTGAACTATGACATATTAGTGTTAAGGATTTTGAAGGACACTATATCTTACTCCCTCCGTCCCAAAATTACAGGCAAATATCTCTTAAAAGCACGGTTTTTAAGAAAATGGGAAGATTCCTTGTACATTAATCATTGGAAGTACAATACCCATGTGGGGCTGTTTTAATGCATTGATTAAAAAACTTGAAAATATCAGAAATTGTGATGTCATCTCTTTACCCAATGGACCACAATCCTTGCATTTATTGTTAACCAATAGGATTCTAAAATGACATAGTGTGGTCCAATAGCATTTCAATATTGCTGTTCACATGGATTGAGAAACAAATATCAAAAGTTTTCAGCCAAAAAAAATCGCCAAAAATTTCAGCCAAAAGTATGGCGCCATATTTTTCACCTTTTCAAAGGTGTTTTAAATTTCTTACACCATCAGCTTACATCAACATATAAATACCACTGCATTACTTAGAAAAAAACAGAATGAATGTTTCAGTATCCATGTTAGGAGTAATTACTCCATAAAACTAATTGCATTTTTCTGATTAAGATTTTCTGCATCATTGCCTGCTGTTGAAGGCCTCAGAAATGGACTTGAATGAAGATTGGTTGCCAAGTGATCATGAAATACATGGAGGTGAAAACGATGTCGATATTAGGGGACATTTTTTTGATTTAAATCAGCTGCCAGTTGAAGAAACAGGGGCAAATATACAGAATAACTCAGAAAATCAGCATATCGATGATTCAGCGACCAATCAAGAAGAACCAAGAACAAATGCTCAGGCAACAAATCAAGTGCAAACTCATCATAGGCATCAACAAGTCAGGCTCAACAGTGAAGAAAAATTTAATGTCCTCATTTTCCTGTTAAAATATCAAGAAGGAGATGATATTAAAAGAGGGGCAATGAAAGCAGCCATGGAACATTTCAACCTCAAAAGAAAATGTGTCAGCTCAGTTTGGAATCAAGCAAAGAAACAGAAACAAGAACTGGGAAAATACAAACCATGCACAAACTATCACCTGGCTGGAAGGAAAAGAATCACAGTTCCAGAAGGGGACATTACAAAACTAGGGATTGGTGAAAGGTCATGCATTAGAGATGTTGCAACAAATCTCAATATCTCAAAATCAACAGTTGGAAGAATGATTAAGAGGGGAGATATAAAAGCACATACAAATGCAATTAAGCCCCCACTGACTGAGGCTAACAAGTTGGCTAGACTGGAGTGGATACTTGGTCTCATAATGGGTTCATCGCCATGGAAAATGTCAAGATACTTCCCAATGTACGACTTTGTGCATATTGATGAAAAGTGGTTCAAACTAACCAAAAAAAGTCACAGGTACTACATAGCCAAGAATGAAAAGGGTGTGCACAGAACAGGGTCAGCAAACAGTCATGGGCCAAAATTCATGTTCACAGCAGCATGTGCAAAACCAAGGTACAATGCTCAGGGGGAATGTTATTTTGATGGGAGGATTGGAATCTTCCCATTCACAACACAAGAGGCAGCCAAAAGAAAGTCAAAAAATAGGGAAAAGGGGACATTGATAAGCAAGCCCATTGCAAAAGTCACTAAAGCTGTCACAAGAAGAATGCTCATAGATCAAATAGTCCCAGCAATTAAGGCAAAATGGCCAAATGATGGCACCTCAAGGACAATATACATTCAACAAGATAATGCAAGGGCACACATAACTCAAGATGATCCCGAGTGGCAAGAAGTGTATATGCAAGATGGATTCACATTCATTTTGGTTCAACAACCTCCAAATAGTCCTGATTTAAACATACTTGATTTGGGTTTTTTTAAGAGCATTCAATCTCTTCAAGAAAAAAAAATGGCCTCAAATGTTGATGAGTTACTTAAGCATGTCAATGACGCTTTTTATGAGTTAGATCCACAAGCTTTGTATTTTGTGTGGATCACCCTACAAGGAGTAATGAATGCAATGCTAAAAGTTGGTGGCTCAAATGCTTATGATGTGCCACATATGTACAAGGAAAAATTGTGGAGAGAAGGAACACTCCCGGATACACTAGAGGCACCTAAGTGGGCTATATTGGATGCATGGGAAGCTGTTTATGGGTCCTTACCACCAATTGAAGAGGAAACAGAAGGGGGGTCACCAGAATATGTCAATGAATTTGACCCACAAATGCAGCAGCAAGCCACAGCACAGAGGGCAACTTATGGTAGTACAGCAGAGCATGAACAAATGTGTGAGTTCACATCAACAACCACCACCAAATATGGCACAAAGGTCTGTGCAAATGATCATGAAGCATCAAGTTCACAAACACCAGCAAAGTAAGTATGGATTTGAAGTTACTCCAGTTTGGAATCATTACTTTTTGTATGCAAATGGCACATAATATATCAATGACTTAATGGATCACAAACTTGTGGGACAGAAATCATGTTTATCTTTTGTTTGTTGTTATCTTGTTTTTTTTTTCTTTGTCTCAGATGTCCCCATTCATCATTGAACATCATCCCAAGGTCAACAATAACTGCCTAGAAGTCTCAAACAACCTATGTCAAACAAACATAGGTGGAATCTAATGGCAAAGTGTTGTGGACTTTTGGGATAACACTCTCATATTGTGGACTTTCATCATTGACATAAACAAAATAAAGGGACAAAAAATTAAGCAAATGGAAGATAATAAAAACTTAAAATTAGCCTCAGTTTGCCCCATCAATCATTGACCCAAAATCCCAAGTGATAAACAGTTCTGCCTGATTGAGCATGCAAAGAGTCAACACCAAAACTTACTCTGTAGTTTTAGTGGACAAGAACAATGGCAAACACTCTTTCACATATGGGGTTTTGGGGTCTCATATTATAGGTTATCATCATTGACTCATAGCATAATCACGTAATCTGATAACATAAAAGAAATCATACCATAGGCACCTCATCATCATAATCTGATTAATCACTCAAATCATACTATAGGCACCTTATAACCATATTCAAATCATACCATGCATCATTATAACCAAATTAAAATCGTAGCATCAGCAACATCATTACAACTCACTCATAGCATAATCACATAATCTGATAACATCAAATAAATCATACCATAGGCACCTCATCATCATAATCAAATTACAGTCCTAACATGCTCCTAACAACAATTCTCCTCAATCAAGCACACATAATTCCCCTGGCCAGCAAGAGATCACACTTGCTGGCATACACCATCAACAACTAACCTACGTACTCGTAATTAAAAATGCGTTAAGAAAGAGATTTATAGGGAGGAAGAATACTTAGCTATGTGATTCACATGAATCACTTACGTAGCCGCCAACATTACCGTCATCCAAAGGTGAATTAGTGTTGCTAGAGTTACTCACATAGCCCAATGTATGATCAGGAACTGGAGATGGAGGTGAAACAGGGGACTTTTTTCCAGTGTCAGGGGATTTTTTTTCAGCAACAGGGGAGGAATTAACTTCATCATCACATTTTTTTTCAGCCACTTTAGATGTCACCTCCTCACCACTTAGGGTTTTACCATCACCTTCACCAACAGACCATCCATAAAATTGTCGTTCTTCCCTAGTGTAGATGTAACGACCAAATCGACTCCTCCACACATCTAAGCTGTAAGAATGGTCGCCATTGCAATCATTTGGGCAGTGACAGTCACGATCTGAGCATTCGTAAGGCACGGTTTCCCCATCATCCTCATCACAAATCTCACGAAACAATATATCAGGATCCGGCCCAAATTTTTCATCCCAAACTGGAGGATTTAGTTGTTTAGGAAGATTGGAACTTGAATTCTTAGACATTTTTCCGAAAAAAAATTGAAGAAGGAAACTCAATTTTTGCAAAGAAATTGCTTAAGATTGTCGAAAATTACCCCAAAATAATCGAGGGAATGAGTCGTAAATAACAAGTGAGCAAGTTAACTCTAGATCTGATGGTATTTTAGGAGAGAGAAAAAGAAGAGCAACTCCAACAATTTCAGATCGACGAAAAAGCAAAGCAATTTACGCAAAATTAACAAGGGGCTTTTGTAAAAGGGACTATTTAAGAGGGAATCATGTAAATTTCGTGAGATTTGAAGCAAACCTTGAGGTCGAATTAAGGAGAGAGAGTGAGGGAGGATGAAGAAGAGAGGAGAGATAATCTGGTAGAAGAACCCAGAAACTTGATGAGAGAGAAAATACTCAACATCAAAGGAGCAGAAAATGAGAGAAAGAGGGAGGGTAGTAATTAAAGCTTATTAAAAGTACTCTGACAAAGAGACTACAGTACACCCAAAATGAGGATAAATTCGTCATTTAAAAAATAAGATGAGGGTATTATTGTCCGAAAATATAGTCTAAAAATAGAAAGATTCTCCTTATAGATCAAACATTTTGGGACACCCAAAATGGTATATTAGCCTGTAATTATGGGACGGAGGGAGTATTTTATAAGAATAAAGGTATATATGAAATATGGAATTGGTAAACTTTCTTCATTATTCTCAATATAGATTTGTTATTTGTCAAAAGAAATAATTGAGTGAAATATTGGTTAATCATAAAGTCAAAAGAAAATGTACCATCACTTGACTCTTTAATTGAAAATTGAAAGGTGGATGATGTGAAGTCAATTGATCTACAAAAAAAAATGAGATGAATAAGTGTGCTTAATTTAATAGGATTATAATGTGCATTTCATCGCAAATTTATTTAGACCAAATAATCAAACAATTATCTTCTTTTAATAGCTAATAGTTAGATTGATTCAAATCTAATTAATTGTCGCGATATCTGCCAAAGGATAATTGATCCATAGGGAAAAGGGGGACTCAAAGTCCCAAACCCTAAATCACTAGATTTTAAACAGGGAATTTTGTTATCATCGAGTATTCGAGTTAATAGCTCTTGAAAGTTAATTTCTTACTCCCTCCACATATATAGATTTATAACACAAAATAATAATGATGTAGATTCCCAAGTGATTTTGGCCTGGACTCAAATTCAAATGGAAATTTTATAAAAAAAAAAAAAAAACGGCCTTATCTATTAAATTATTTAAGATAATTACATATTATATTATTCGAGATTACACAAACGAGAAACAACATCATTATGTCTTTTAAGCATATATTAAGACAGAAAGACTTGCGTGGACCTGGTCCACAATAATATTATTGTGGACCCGAGATTTATATATACGTAACTGACATTATATTGAACATAGTGACCCTTATTTTTAACATAGTATCCTTTATTAAAACTTGTATAACATTTAATATTATTGTGAACTTGAATACGACGTTCTGACCTTAATTTTAACATAGTGACCTTTATTATTCATATTGACCAATATATAAATATTTCATTAAAAAAATTAACCTGTTATAGCTATATATTACCAAAATGACTTTTATTTCAACATAGTGACCTTATTTTTTATTACAGTGACCTTTTTTTTTATTCATAAAACAATTATAGTTTCTCTAATATAAGTGGTCCACAATAAATTAGTGTGAACCAGGTTCATTTAAGAATTTTAGATATTAAGATATGATAATATCAACATAAATTATGATATATACATACACGAAAAAAGTTAGCATAGAAAGTAAGCAGGGTAATTACTGATTAGGAATCTCTCGTACAGATTAATTCATTGTACGAAGTATATATAAACTAGACATTGTTAGACCCCAGCCCCAATCATATAATATTCATCCTTAGAAAAATTTAGGCGAAACCATGCTTAAGCTAATAACACCTAAGTACTTCCTCCAATTTCTTAAAATATAATTGTTACACTTTGACCGACATAGTTACCTATGCGATTATTAATGTATTTATTTTCACAAGTAAAATATAAAATTCGATACATTAAAAATATATTTGAGACGAATTCAACAACATTTTATAGATGATAATAATAATTAATTTGTTTTTTATATTTTGTATATATATTAATATACTATGTGGTGAAAAAAGTTTCTCTTTACATATATATTCTATGAACTATTACTAAAACAGAGTATGCTAACATCACCACTGCTCACTTGTCGATCTCTTTATAAAAATTTTCCCACCTAAATTCAATGATGTCATCTTTTCTTATCCTTTTTTATAATTTTTTATTTCTTTTTGGAGCTATCTTATTAAACATTTTTTAAATTTAAATATTAGAAGGTTCTACATTACAACTAAAACCTATCAATTTATCGTAGGAAATTGAAGCAACTTTAAATAGCACACTAATAAATGACATCCTATATTGAACTATGTATTAGATGACGTTGAACATGTACAATGGTACAATACTATATCATAATTTTGATGAAAATCTAAAATTTTAAAATTACAAATATTTTTTGTACGTAATACTTATTTATATTTATGTATAATTTTTAAATGTACAAATTACAAATATGAATTATATAAACCGTGCATCTCATGGGTTCTAACCTAGTTTCCAAATAAGTGTATAACTATGACTTTATGCATTATTCGTGTACTATCATTGACTTAATTTTTCTAGTATTTTATAAATTAGATGTAATATTGATATGTACCCATAATTTATTTATTGTTTTTTTAAAGAAAAGGTAAGTTGTTAATTAGTTGTTACTATTAGTTAATGTTGTTTGGAATGTCGTCTAAACTCCAAAGTAATCAAATCCGAGAGCCAATTAGGTTCCTCGCCCAGCAAAACTCATCACTAAAGGATGTCACCAGCTCTCCGCTCATTTAGCTAAACGGTGAGCAACCTCATTACCTTATCAAAATCGCTAATAAATTGTTAGATTAATTAATCACAATTTTAAATACATTACTAGACAAGCTTACACTCCGTATGTGTTAGTTAGTAAACGTATATTCATATTAATGCACTTATTTAGAACAGTTAGATGAAGTACAAAAGTCAAATTATTGCAATTATAAATAACGAAATACTACTATAATACACTATGTGTACATTCTATAAGTAGCTAGCTAGCTATCATAAACCGCTAACATAGACAGACATAAAAGCAAGAGACAAGCTGTTAATGTCTCTGATTTTTTGGTTTAAAATTCCCACAATTATTATTAGTTTAATTAATTAAAGTGACACCCTAAGCTAAGAGAATCTCTACTAAATCTTACACAGTTCCAAACAATTCTCTCCTTAAAAATAAAGTATTAGAGTTACCAATTATAAATTGACATTGTAGCATATAGGTATGGCAGATATAGTAAACAATTGTAGTTAGTTTATGAGTTTTAAATTTGGTGCAAATTTGTCAATATACTTTTTTGCATGAATAGATTTACTGTACTTGTAGTAAAAAGTAAGATCAATATTAGATTGAACTTGAAAATGTGATCCGAATATTTACCTTTAGTTACTTTCTTTGTAAACTGACATTGTTGATTTGTTTTCATTTGTGGCACGTAGCCAGTGTAGGTCTTGCTGGTAAAGTAAGCAAAAATACAACAGTGCTACCGACTACCGAATAAGGATTTTTTTTTATATACTACCTCCGGTCCAATTTACTCGCAACAAAAGGCTATTATTTGTGAAGACATAAAATATTCATTTGTTGCGAGTAAATTAGACCGGAGGTAGTAAATGATTTTAGATTTTTGAAATAGAGAAGATAAATTGAATAGAGATGTGATAATAAAGGCCTGTTCATATTTACTGAACTGATTGGAGCTGAACTGGACTGAACTGAACTGATTGGAACTGAACTGAATTGAGCTGAAATGAATATTTTATGTAAGAGGGAAATTAAGAGCTGAACTGAACTGATTGGAACTGAACTGAACTGAACTGAATTGAGCTGAAATGAATATTTTATGTGAGAGGGAAATTAAGAGCTGAACTGAACTGATTGGAACTGAACTGAACTGAAATTAAGTAAATATGAACAGGCCCTAAATAGTGTAACATGTGTAGTGAAACTAATGATATAATTTACCAGATTATTTTTTTCGCCTGCCTTAAAGATTAAAAGTAATAAAATCTCGTTAAGCTGAATTGAACTGAATTAAGCTGAAATGAATAATTTATGAGAGAAGGAAATAAGGAGCTGAACTGAATTGACTGGAGCTGAACTGAATTGAAATTAAGATGAAACAAATAGGCCCATAGTGTATCCTCCTTCAGTTTTCTTTAAGTACCCTATAAATTACTTCGACTAATGTTTATAATTTATACATAAGATTATACATAGTCCTATGAATATTGTTAGAATCAAATCAAAATCAACTTTTTATAAAGTAATAATTATTAACAATTACAGATATTACTCTGTAACAGTGAAATGTTTCGCGTCAATAAATACATAATATGAGTACTCGTATATGACATTCAAATAGGGTACTACGAGTATTAAACAGAGGGAGTAATATACATGTATTATGTATATGTCGTTTTCCTCAATTTACCTAAAAAGTCCCATGAAACATATCTTAACAAAACAAAAGATAGAAATAAAAATAGAAAATAGAGATGAACCTAGCTAGTCCTAGAAAGAGGGATTATCATGGTGATTCTAATTTATAACTCCGTACAATACTACTCACTACTATTACTCCATTGTCCATACCATTTTCCACCTAAACAATATCCACACAACTCACACTCTCTCTCTCTCTTCCCCACCTCTTTCTCTCTCCTCCCTAATCCCTTCTTATATATTTCCACTGTTTTCCCTTTTATTTCCCAAATAATGTGCACAAATTTCTCTCACTAAAATACCATCTTCAAAAAAATAATGGGAAGCAACAATTTTGTTCAAGTTAAAGAAGCCATTGTTATCACCCCTTCAGAACCAACCCCTAATTGTACACTTTCTCTCTCTACCCTTGATTCTCAGCTTTTTCTAAGGTTCACGATTGAGTATCTACTGGTCTACAATCCTTCTAATGGACTCGATCGCAGGCAATTCTGTTCTCGGATTAAGTCCGCTTTGGGCCGGGCCTTGGTCCAGTATTACCCTCTTGCGGGCCGGGTTCAAGAGAGGAAAGACGGGCCTCTTCAGGTGGTGTGTCGGGCCCAAGGGGTTGTGTTTGTTGAGGCTGTTTCTGGGTACAAGAGGGTTGATTTTGAGAGGGCACCACGCCACGTGGAGGAGTGGCGGGAGCTCTTGTGGTTACACGTGGATGATGTCTTGAAGGGGGCCCCACCTCTTGTTGTTCAGCTGACGTGGCTTGCTGACGGGGCGGTGGCGATCGGGTTCGGGTTTAATCATTGTTTGTGTGATGGGATTGGGAGCGCTGAGTTCATGAACTTGTTTGCTGAGTTGACCCGTGGGGTATCGGGCCGTGGGCCGAGGCCCGTTTGGGATCGGCACTTGCTTGACCCGTTTACGAAAGGGTGTGTCCGTTTTGACTCAGTGAGTCATCATCCCGAGTTTAACCGAGTTCAGGACTGTTGTGGGTTCATGGATAGATTCGCTACTGCGAAATTGGTCCCAACTTCAAGTGTATTTGTCAAGTTTCACATCAACCAACTCAAAAGACAAGCTAATCGACTCAACGAGTCAGCTAATTACACGTCGTTCGAGGTTGTCTCGGCCCATATTTGGAGGTGTTGGGCCAAATCATTACAAATGCCCTCAACCCAAGTACTTAGGCTTGTTTTCAGTGTCAATTTTCGTAACCGATTAAAACCGGGTCTACCCGTTGGGTTTTACGGAAACGGGTTTGCGCTCGCGTGTGCGCAAACCACGGTTAAGGACCTAACCGAGAAGGGGTTAGGGTACGCCACGGACTTAATCAAAAGGGCTAAGGAAAGGGTGGATGGTACATATGTAAGGGAAGTGATGGAGTTAGTGAGTGGGAATCGGACTAGCCCAGACTCAGTTGGGGTGTTAATATTGTCACAATGGTCAAGACTTGGGCTAGAAAAGGTTGACTTTGGGCTTGGAAAGCCAGCTCATGTAGGGCCCATTTGCAGTGATAAGTACTGTTTGTTATTGCCAGTTCATAATCAGAGGGAGGCAGTCAGGGTGATGGTAGCTGTCCCTACAAGTGCCGTTGACATGTACCAACATTTATTAACAAAACCTTTCTCTTCTAATTAAGAAATTTGAGAGCATAATCTTTGTTTAATTAGAGTTAGAGTTTGATTAATTAGATTGCTAATATTGATTTCATAACTCGAATCACGTAGGCACAACCGCACAAGTTTTGATCAATTATTAGACTTTTGGTGTGAGTTTTGTTTAAGATTTTTGTGGTAGGATGACCTAACTTGTTGAGTTTACAATCTAATCCTAATGATTAATTATTTGATTAACCAAGTGTGAGATTATGGTGTAGTACGTAATGGCCAATTGAGCATATTGTCTTGTAAATTTTGTCATTATCTAGGCAACGATGAAATTAAACTATGATTTATTTGATATTTTGATATAAATTACAATGAAAAGTTTTCTATTGTGGGCAATTATAGAAATGCTTACCTTGAAATCCATACAACCTGATTAAATCAGAAAGAAAAAGATGCAACTAGTCAAAATCATGTACTATATAAAAACAATGGGAAAAAGTCACGATACTTTTAGCATATTTGGTTAATCAATCGGTAGTGCTAACTGCCGGTGCATTAAAAACATGCTAGTGATATGTGCATGGACGGCTCAGCTGCTAAAGCACTTGTCCCATATTGTACAAAAAGTAATGGTTGTCCTTATACATGGATACGGGTCGGGTCGTGCAAGGTCATGTGTTGTGTCAGTTGGCATGTCATGGTCTAGGGAGTCATATAATAAATGAGTCAAGAAAAAAATCATAACGTGTCGATCTCACTAAGCCATGGATTGATCACGGTCCAAATCACTACTTGTGGCATGCTGCTAGATCATATCATTTTGATAGTTTTTTTGACAATTTGTTTACCAATTGAAATAAGTGGATTGACAAGAGCATTAACTCACCATGTTCGTACTAGGGTTGTGACAAGTTTAAAAATATGTCCATGCACAACCCATAGTTCACTAATATGTCTCTCATGTCGGGTCATATTAACATTATTTATCCTCGTGCTTTGGCTGCTTGCTTGAAATAGCTAAGCAAATTAAGTTCCCCTTTCAAATTTTAATCTTAGTCAATGAGGTGCTCATAGTTCATAAATGCGACACACGCTATAAAAAAAACGTACAAGTTTGTGAAACACGATTTTAATGTCAAAAAGTCACAGCAAAGCAATGAACACATCAACACCCAACATTTGACACATTTAAAAAAAAATAATAATAATAATAAAATAAAAAATTAAAAAAAATTTAAGAAACGGATAAAAATGGCCGTAAATCCAGCATTCCAGGCTTCCAGCCCAGCCATCACAAGTCCAAGACCAAGGTAAAGCCCAATAAATGCTACATCCAGATCCAATGTGCTAGAAAAACGATCAAATATGGAATTATGTCGTAAATGTAAACAATTAGTGATTTTCATTTTGTTTAAGTGGGTGTTTGTTGTTAATCTCACGTGAAAAAGGAAGGAAAAATCATCACCTAACTAAGTTTGTGCCATTTGGGCTGGATCAATATAAATTTAGTGAGTGAATGTTTTTTTCTCAAAAAAAAAAAAAAAAAAAAAAAAAAAAAAAAAAAATACAAAATACAAAATAAAAAAATACTGATTTTTCCTGTTGATTCATGTATATATAGCTCCTTACGATTGATCACATATCATATTGATATAATTAACTTTTCTTCAAGTACCCTCCAAAACAAAATAATATACGAGTAATTCAAAGTCAAATAGTAAAATACCACTAAAATATTAAGGCAATCATATTTTAATTGGACCATTTAAATATGGTTAATTAGTTTAGTTAGGGCCTATTCATGTTTACTGAACTGAACTGATTGGAGCTAAACTGAACTGAACTGATTGGAGCTGAACTGAACTGAACTGAACTGAATTGAGCTGAAATGAATATTTTATGTGAGAGGGAAATTAAGAGCTGAACTGAACTGAACTGAAATTAAGTAATTGTGAACAGGCCCTTAGTTGATAAAATTATTATATGGAATTTGATCAAATGCCAGAATCCATTGTTTTCATTAGAATATGATTGCACAAGCTAAGATATTTTAAATTTTGATCATTGAATCATTTTGCTTCCAGAGTCTTCGTTTGGACTAGTATATTTGGGTGCATAAAGACAACTAGAGAAGAATAAAATCTCAGCTGAATCTTTATAATTAGATTTTATAGATTAAGTGATAAGTTTATGTCCAATCGTGGAATTATGATTGTGGGTCAACCACTATGCTTTTCCATTCAACAAACCCACACAATATTTGGTACGGAAAAGGAAAAAAAAAAAGTATTAGTGCAAAGAAAATCAAATGAGGATTTGAGATAAATAAATGCTTATATAGTAATTCACTGATTCGTTCATTAGATGGTACCGCATGTTGATATTATTAATGAATTCATATATAATTTTGTAAATGAAAATCTCGTGTACGTTTATGATCGTGCTTGTATAACTCTTACTCAAAAGGACAAAACATATGCTAGTTTTCATAAAATTCATTTCACACTTTAAAGTGATATTGAGTGTTAATGAAAAGGAAAATTTGTTAGAAACAACCTTTTAAAGTGTTCACTTTATTTAAAACAACCTTTTAAATATTTTTTTACAAATTCAGACCACATTATAATTTTTTTTTATCAAAGACAACCTAATGCTAATTTTCGGCGTTGACTCTATTTTTCCGATGTTGACAACGAGTGTATGAGACATGTGACCTCATATATTGCTAATTACACCCCTTTCCCTCCAATTCACTCGTACTAAATCCCCTCCTCTCTCAAAGTAATTTGTCACTTTGAAGGGTTTTAATAGGAGTTAATTGGAGGGGAAAGGGGTATAATTAGCAATATATGAAGTCACGTGCCTCACACACTCGTGGTCAACATCGGAAAAATAGAGTCAACGCCGAAAACTAGCATTAGGTTGTCTTTGGTAAAAAAAATTTATAATGTGGTCTGAAGTTGCAAAAAAAAATTTAAAAGGTTGTTTTTAATAAAATAGACACTTTAAAAGGTTGTTTTTGACAAATTTTCCTAATGAAAATGTATAAAGAAAAAGTGTTATATATGGGAGGACAAGCATTTAACCTTGGTGGTGCAAGGGCTGTCTTAGCACTTTATTACTTATTCTGCTCACAACTTCATGTTAATTTTACTCCAACTCGATCAGGTTAATTGGTCATCTTAATGTGTTCATTAGCTTTTGCCTTATAAATAATTTCAAATTAGTTGAACTCTCTCTCTTTTTTTATTTTTCAACTAAAAAACATTCTTCAACTCATTTGTGGGTGAGGAAACTAATCAATTGTACAGAAATTAGCTTCAGAAGGCGCTATTAGCCCATATCAATTAGATGGGCCGAATCCAGCTTGCATGGACGGTAAAATAAGTAACAAGCAGACTGCATGCACTTTACTTGGCCCAATTAACTCAATTACTAAGGAACCCATTGACACAGTCCATCTTCAATTTTATTTAATTTGAAGCTATGTCCTCGTGGTTGTTGAGTTTCTAAATTGTGTCCATACTTTTTCAAAATTATAAAATATGCCTTCTATATAAGGTGTTTATTCAATCCGCCAATCGTGTTCTCTGATGTTAACCCAACGTTAATAGTTGTCTTAACTGTTAATTACCCCACTTTCTCGCTTAAATTAGGCTAGAGTTATATAAGTGGATATACATTAAGCATTTTTTCCACATTTTCTCATCTACTTTTTCGTCTTTCTTTTAAAAGCAACCGTTGTTATGTCAAGCTCTCAGTGTACTTCTTTTTTCTCATCCACTTCTTATTATTACTTTTTTTTTATTTTTTTTATTTTTTTACAATTACTGACATCCAGTTAACGTCAAAGGATATGATTGATTAAACACCTTACATTAGAGAGCACATTTTGAAAAAACATGAGCATACCTTAATTAGATACTCAACAACCTCAAGGACATCACTTAAAAAAAAACCCTAAAAAACTTTAGGATAAAGGTAAGGATACCAAATGTATTTATTATACTAATAAATAGTTTTACAAAATCATAAGGATACCAAATGAAATATCGCATTTACTCATATGTAAAGGTAAGGTAGACCATTGACCCCTTAAAAATATCTCCAAATCAAACAAAGCTTCTAATTTGAGCAAGTCTATTTCGATATGATTGAATTGTGAAGTTAAGGAAGCATAAAGACATAAAAGCTACCTAATTACCTTTACACATGAGTATAAAATAAGGTAGTTTGACGAAAATATATATGAAATAACACCCATATTATTACAAGTTTATGGAATCTAAAGATTTTGTTGATCGTGAATAATAATTCCTTCAACAATAGGAAATGCATTGCTCCATTCAATTCCCATAATAATTGTTGGTTATCCCATGTGAAATTGTGATTATTTCACCTAATAATAAAACCTTTGTATTCTTTTCCAATCGTTTGATCGTCAAAATCCTGTGTTTAGTTAGCATGTATTCTAAGCTATGTATGATTGTTTGTTAATGGGCTACTTGTTTCCAACATTATACTCCGTAAAATAATCCACCCAGAACCTATACAAATAGAGCCACACGTGACGCCTACTAAGTACTACAGTATTATAATTCGTCGCAACTCGCATAGAACCAAGTTAAGGAATTCAGAGACCAGCATTTCTGATTCTAATAATGCTTGTTGGTATAAAATTATATTTCAATTTAGATAGTATTGTTTAATATCAACAAAGGGGACTAATGATATGAACTAAACATTTTTCTTTTGCTGATATTAATGAAGAAGTAGTTTGGTATCATGGTAATACCATCTAAGAACAAAATTAATACCAACACAGCATTATTTGAGTCATGAATGACTCTAATTATTAGAGGCTGATAATTTCTCTTCAAAGACTCAGAGTATTGTATAAGTGGAAGTTTAACTAGTATAAATGTTGATTATGTTAAAATGGTAATTGGACATTGATTTTACCTCGGATTCATTTGATAACGTGAATGATAGATTATTATATGAAGGGTTATAAATAAGAGATGATGATATCGTGATAGATGTGATAGAGTATAAAACATATTCATGGGCCTCAACTATAAGCTTAAGTTTTTGGTTGAGTTGGTTAACTAACATGGTATCAAGAGCCAGCGTGACACAAAGGTCACGGGTTCGAATCTCATCCACTAGGTATGGGTCTATCAGCTTAAGCTTTTTGTTGATTTGGTCCACTAACAAGATGCTATTAATCCTAAAACTTTAATGATTAAATTAGTTTGTTATTTATTAATACTCCAAAGTAATAGATCATTAGAGTCGATATCTCTGCAGAAGAGTGGAAAAGGATCGGAATTTTTGAAATATATCATGTAATGTGCTGAGTGAATGAAAGAAGTGGTCTGACTACCAACAAATGATTGTCACAAATTGATCACATGCAGTATACATGATTTATGTTGATGTTGTAGGATTAGTTTCATTTGGTGCATGTTGTGTATGTACATATATACATAGTGGTATATAATTGATTTAACGTGTGTAAAAAAGAACAGCGTGTGTTAAGTTTGTTCTATAAATCATCAGGCCGTTGGTGGACTTGAACAGAAATAATAATGCACATATTCAATCCAGAGAAATTTATTGTCCTCTTTAATGTTTAAATTAGTTGACTAACAACTTGAAGATCATACAACAATCACTACTCCGTACATGTGAATGCATGAATATTGAAACAAATTGTCATTTATAAAATTGAGCATTCAACCTTCTACTCGTAGTATGATGGAAGATGAAAAATGAAAAATGAAAAAAGGTGGGCTACTCATGGTTTCAGATATTTAATTTGTCAAATGCGACTGCGCACTTAAATTATGATTTTAAGAAGCAATAAAATAAAAGATGCCTTATCCTTAGAAACAAATAAAGCTTATAATTTGTGTGGTGTAAACAATATGGTATTCATCTTCTTCTCTTTCTCTTTCTCTTGTCTCCTTTCCGAGTTACGAGGCTCTGCCTGGCTACCACATGCTTTTTTTTGGACCACCTTCATTTATCCATTCTACATTATTACAGTATCTCAAACTATCTCTCTAATTATCTTGTTACGGAGTAATATTTTTGGGTTTATTTTGAGTTCGACTAATATTATTCTTGTGATGATAATTCAACTTGGAACTTGTAAGCTAAGCGGTGTTAATTATATTTATGTAATTAACCATTATTTCAGTTTGAGCTTCTAATTTAATTAATTAAGCTAGCTATTCGTTGTTTTGTCAATCATCATTTTCTCTAATGGAGATTGGGACATGTGAAGATTCTCTGCGTATTTGTTAGTTAATCTAGCTACTACGAAGTACAGAGTACATACTATGTAGTTTTTGGTATGCTGAGAGCATTAATAATGATATAATTTGAATTTGGACTAACATAGTTAATCGGCCTCCACCTTAATTATTATTTTGGATATAATACTTTAAGTTAAAGTACATTTGAAAAAAAAAAAAAAAAAAAAATTGGGGATGAGGAGGTCCATGTTGAATTCACATTTCAAGTCTAATAGAATCTCATGTGAGAAGGCGTGATAGAGTATATAAACCGATCATGGGCTTCAACTATTAGTTTAGGCTTTTGATTGAGTTGGTCTTTTATTAATTTTTAATGGTTAAATTATGTATTCATAAGTGTATCTTGTCAAACTGTGTCGGATAATAAAGCATGTCGTGGTGAAAGTACAAAAATAAATAAAAAGACTTTAGTTCGTCCTCGTACCAAATCCGTGAAATTCTGACTTTGCCGCCTGATAACATAGCATTTTACACACAATAAGGTATGACAAGTGATGAAATATATATGAGATGATATGATATTGCTGGTAATATTATCCGTTCACTGTCTTCTTGACAAATTTATCACGTACGATGTAAACTATATATGCCAC
Source organism: Chenopodium album (assembly GCF_948465745.1). Classification (NCBI taxonomy): domain Eukaryota; kingdom Viridiplantae; phylum Streptophyta; class Magnoliopsida; order Caryophyllales; family Amaranthaceae; genus Chenopodium; species Chenopodium album. Next base: position 2,152,082 of record NC_137852.1, read on the forward strand.
TTGATACATTTGCTTTCCATCAGCCCACTTGTAAACTGTTATTAATGTTCAGAGTACTAATGTTGTGGAAAGTACTATTATTAAGATAAGATTATATTAAGTTAACCTTAAATTAGTACAGTGATGAGATCTTGATTCCTAGGTAGTTTTTAAGTCCACATAATACACAAGATTTATTCAATAGTACCATGTTGTAGCCTTGTAGGTGGTAGTGTGGTACAGTTAACGTACTACCAGAATGTGGTGGCCGGTGACTGTGATGGTAGAGGCCGTGCTACAAAGAATCATATCGAGCCTAATGGCTATACATGAATAAAAGAAGATGTAATTCTGGTCGTAGTCTCGTAGTTGTAATAGAATTGGATGTGGGAGTACTTTTTACATTGGATTGATAGTTAAAGCACTACTACACACTTAAGTCTACTCGCTAATTAATCAATAATTAAAATTGGATGTGGGAGTATACTGTGTTTCTCTAATTTCAGTATATGCATGGAAAAATGATAAGAGAGATATTCACGAAAACAATAGGATAAAACATTATACAAGAATGAATTATTATTTGTATGTTTATGTGCCGAATACCGCAGATTTAGAAAGCCTTAAACAATATCCATTATTATAGCGCAGTTCCATGCATGGAATCCCTTTGATCTCTGAAGCTCCATTAATTGGAGCCCACCATTGCAATTGGTGGTCCCTGGACTGAGGACTCAGATGGCTAGATATTGCAGCCATTATAACCAATAATCATCACGCTTGCATTAGCATTAAACTAAATAAAATCATGGGATCGGAAGCTGCCATTGTAAATCGATGTTGCATTGGTGCGCTATTTTAGGCCTCTTCTTCTTTGCACTGCTCTCTCTATAGTATTCAACTTTGCTATTGTTTGCAGTACTGCTGCATTTCCAGTGGTTCTAATTCAGCCCTTTCTTTAGTTTCTCCATTAAACTATATCCGCCTACTCTTCAATTCCTGCACACTTGCTTTAGCGCTCTAAATTAGAGGACTTGTATTGAGCTGGAAGATTTTCTATACAACGTTTACGCCACATAATATTATTAGCATTGCATATATATCACAAACATATATGATGTTTTAAAATTTTTATTATAGGATAAGTAATTGGTTATATGATTTAATTTGCAAGGGTAAACATCCTGATATGTATATGCCATCATAAGGTAAAGTCCTTTTTAGTTGTAAGTTACTACTCCCTCCGCTTCTAAATTACATTCCTACATTTCTCTATATATTATGTGAGGAATAAATGCTAGATTTAGAAATGTAATTTAGAGACGGAGGGAGTACAAAGTGTATACACCAAAGTTTCTTTACATTAAATCTAAGGGTTGGATAAGTTGGGTCTAGAGTTAGGGTTTCAACGTACTTTTATTAAGCTTCTCTCCTAATGAAACATAAATTAGATGCTGAGTACTTCTATTACTCATCAACTCCCTTGTTCGCTGCATCAAAATCTACATATATACACAAGTACTTGTATATGTAATTAAATAATTATCAGTCTTCCATTGTACTCCATATAATAGTTTTAAATATCAATTGTAGATTAATCTTATATTTAATCATTGAGAAAATTAGGGTAATTAAAGAGCAATAACACATTTTCCAGGATCTCTAATTTTACAATAATCGTAGTTTGTAAAGTCATCCACTCTTTGTTACCACTAAAAGCTGGATTTCACAATATGTGTAACAATTTAATTAATTTCTTGAGGTTATACTTTGATTTACTAGGGTATAATATTGGAGGATTGGCATTTGAAACTCTATGACCTCTAATCTTTAAATCTTTATCTTTGACTCAGTATTATGGTTTTGATTTTAGACTTCAATTTTCCACTCGTTAACAATTCTGATCTAATTAACTTTTTTCTTCTTCCAATTGTACTCGTATTATAATTGGAGAATGTTGAAACTATATTACAATCAAACCAACACACACTAAATATTCAAAACCAAATAATTTCAAGATATAAGCTATGGAGTACTCCGTTGTTGTTTCTAATAGCAATGCAAAACTATAGAGTGTAATAAATAGTATATTGAACTTAACTTGTACGCGTAATCTTACAAACCATAGTTACCCTAAACTTGATGGTTCGTGTTAAATATCAAGACATAATGCACCATTTTTTTAAGAGACTTTGTACAATACACCAATATTTGTAGGGAGAGCGAAGCTTCTTTCCAAATTAGCTAGGATCGGACTTTAATTTTCTGTCTTTTCCAATTCCGGTTTAAATTAACTCAAATTCAGATTAACCAAACCCTATAAACAACAGTTTCAACAGTTTGAATACCAAATAAAATCTCTGATTTTAACCAGAAACCAATCAAAATAGTTACTACTCGTAGTATGATAAACGAAGTATTTAATTGTTTTACCAAAACAAGTAACCATTTTTTTCTTTTTTATTTAAAAAGAAATAACATTGGAAACAGAAGTCTAAATTGAAAGAAAAGTAGCCCTGAAAGCCAGTGACTAATGAGGTCCAACTGAGGCCTGTTTCCATTACTTCCTTCACACTGCAATAACTTTCTCTCTCCTCTCTCTTCTTTCATGCACCCTTTACAATATGTCAATACTCAATACAAACACATACATAAAACAGATAATTCAATTCAATATACTTGGTCTATTGGTAGGGACGACCTCTTATAACCTTGAGGTTAGGAGTTCAATACCCACTAGAGGCACTTTGAGGGTGAGGGATCCCTTACCCTTCTCCCCTCACTCTCAAAGTAGACTTGTACAAAACTATTTGAGAATCCGATCTGCAACCGATCTGTATTATTAACTTATTATAATATTCTTAATATATTTAATGATAATATTTATTGCAAAAGGACTACTACTATTTTGTTAAATCATGTTGTACAACTTATCGATATAAAAACAACAAAATTAGTGAAATTTAGAAAAGAATCATTACAATTTTATTTAATATTAGATAATAGATATCCGAAGCATCCGATCCGATAATTTTAGATATCTAAATATCGAATATCCGAAATTTTCAAATCGGATTTGGATATCAATTTTTGATATCTGAGTATTCGGATATCCGATCCGTGAATAGGCCTATCTCAAAGTGTCTGATCCGTAAATACCGGACAAAAAAACCGTAAGGGTTGAAGTTCGGTCAGAATCCTTCACCTTACCATTAAAAAAAATAAAATAAAATACAATATATAAATAAAATACAATCTCTCTAAAATTTAAAAACAAAAAAAAAAAACCCCCAAAAATCAAAAAAGCATCAAGATACAGTATCTCACCGCCTATTCCCACCATTTACACCCCATCCACGCTTCTCATTTTCACCCTCCTCACCACCTCCCTTCTTCACCACTTTGCATCCAACCCACCTCTCCTCTGCACTCCACCCTCCGAGGCACTCTCAACTACTTTACCATGCAACAACAACATCAACAGATGATCATCAATCCTCAAAACCTCATTCTTCAACAACAACAACAACCCTCTTCTCTCGACTCTCCTACTAGCAACAACTCCTCTTCCTCCTCCTCCACCACTTTCAACAACAACAAAAACAACATTTCCATCTCTCCATCTACTGCTTCTCCTCCTCCTCCCGCTACCTCCAACAAGCGGGGCCGCGGCAAAGGCGGCCCCGACAACAACAAGTTCCGCTACCGAGGCGTTCGGCAGCGGAGCTGGGGAAAATGGGTCGCCGAGATCCGTGAGCCTCGTAAACGTACTCGCAAATGGTTAGGTACTTTCGCTACTGCGGAAGATGCTGCCCGTGCCTACGACCGCGCTGCTATTATTCTCTACGGTTCTAGGGCTCAACTCAACTTACAACCTTCTCCTCCTCCTTCTAATGGGGGACCCACTGCCAATTCTTCATCTTCTCGTGGATCTTCTTCGTCTTCTTCTGGAACGACTCATACTCTGCGACCCATTCTCCCTAAGCCTGCTAACGGGTTCGGGTTTACGTTCTCGACTTTCCCTTATAGCGGGTTTGGGGCCGGGTCCGGGTTGACCTCTTCGTCGGCTTCGGTGCTACAGTACCCGTATTGTCCGAATATCGTTCATGGGCCTGTCCAATGGGCCGCTGCTACTTCCACCACTGCTACTACCACCTCATCACCCTTCTTACAACCCCTTGTCGAAAACAATCATAACAATAATCATAATAATAATAATGATACTATCCAAAACAATAGTAGTATTAATTTGATTAATACTAATAATACTAGTAGTAGTACAACAACTACTACTAATAGTAATGAGGTGGATCACGATCCGACCCATCAACAGATTCGGGTGCAGGAAGATGAACCGGATCAAATTCTACAACAACAGCAGCAATATCATCAGCAACAAAATAATAATGGGTATTGTACTCAAGATTATCATCATAAGAGTTTTTGTGACGAGATAAGCTCGTTGGTTGGGTCGGTTGATTCAAGTTTATCATTAGGGTCACAAGTAATCGGGCATTCGGATCCGGGTCTCATTAACTTATTACCCGGGTCACCGTTAACTTGGCCGACGGCGTTAGCTGGTGAGTTAGAGGAGTATCAAATGCATCATACAACCAGTCTTTGGGATTATGGTACTGATCCTTTCTTGTTCTTTTCTGATAATGAACATCATCAAATTTAATTAATTAAATTTGGGTGTTTCATTTTGCATGCATCTGATCTCTCTACAAGGTAAGCATAATTAATTAATTAATTACTTGGGAATTTGGAGGGATTTTTTCAAGAATTATGGTCAAAAATGAAGGAAAAAAATCAACATGCAAAATGAATTGCACCATGTCCCAAAACTTAAAATTTGAAGTCCCAAAGGAAGTTGGTTAATTATATTGAGAATTGCAATTAATGACCCTTTAATTGCAATTATCTCATCATATTATATTTATTGATCTTTCAATTATAAGGGTTTTTTTTTTTTTTTTTCAATATTTTGTATTTGCCTAAGGTATAGTATTAGACTAGTAATTATATTAGAAGTTATTTTTTGTTGGTTTTGTTTATACATATTATTATTATTAGGAGTATTATTACTACTACTCCGTATTATTAATATATATTTTTATTATTTTTCTATTCTAGTTCTTGGTATTCATTGATGAAATTACCAAGAAAAGGATACTTAGGGTTAGGGTTTTGAGTTGGGAATCGTTGGTCTCAAAGAGGGAAGCAGGATTTTGTTGAATAAGATATTTAATGAATATTTTTTGTTTTTTGGATATTTATATTTATCAATATATTGGTGAATCATCCTTTTCACTACACCGAATTTTTGTTTTCTTGCCTTTATTTTGTAAATGGGAAATTGGGAATCCAATATTATTCCATTTATTTTATTTTATTTCTCTGCAATCTACTGTAATAATGTTAATTTGGACTAGTTTTTGAATATGATTGTGGTACATAAATTATTCTGAATGGAATCTAATCGATGAATAAAACTTAGTCGACACATAAAGCTAGTTTTTGATTGAATTCTGTATCAACACTGGATATTTACATTTAAAATGAGTTTATCAACAAATTGATGATAATTTAAACATGGAACGACATCGTATATGTGTATCCAAGTTGATTACTTAAGTTATTTATACATAATTTCGCTCTTTCCTATAATTTTCATCCTACACTCGGGTGTAATTTTAATTTCTCCTCGTTATCCTTCGAATTCTTACACAAGAAGAAGATCGATAGTGTATTAGGTTGTCAAGTTGTGTAACATTCCTTAATGTATGCCCATCATTCTTACACGAGGATGGAGAAGATAGTGTACTAGGTTGCCAAATTATATACCTTGATAAGTGGATATAAGATCGACACCGTACCCTATCTATTTTGCTATTTCTTTTCGACGATAATTAAATTGTCTTTAATTTATAGCTATTAGAGGTGTGGTTTAATTTATTTGGTTCATTTGCTTTGAACTTATTACTAATTAGTGTAAATTGCTTTTAACATCCTATATATATGAAGATCTTGCTTTTTAGGTTAATCGAGTAACAATTCCACTAGGGCAAGTAAATAATACTACCTTAGTCGAATAGTCGTCCTCATATAATTGTGGTATATACAATTTTGGTTAGTCTTCAAATTTTGTCATGTTATCTTAAATGGAAAAATTTTGTCACCCAAATCATGCAACCCATGCGGCCATGAACACTCTTTATGTAGAACCTATTACTAGTTTACTACCTTTATTTTTTTTCACACAGTTCACAGTCCACACTCTTTCAACTTATATTATGTGATATAAGGTCCTCCACTAAAACTTTCTCAATCAATCTATTTCTAATTCAACATTTCACAATTATTGATAATTAAAAATATTATTGGTTTAAATTTTGCTATATACTATAACTTGTACTCCTTATATTAGTTCTCCGTATGAGTATATGACCGTATCTATTGACTAATGTTCTTGTCCAGGTTTCTTCAATTCCTCCCTCCCAAACCCCACATTTTTTACCTCCTGAACTCACACAGAGTTCTTTTAATTTAACTAGAACACGAAAAAAAAATAAAAAAAAAATGAGCTGAGGTAGTTTTAAAATACGGAGTATTTAGGAGCAAGATTAGCTCTAGGTCTTAAGATTCTAGATGATATCATCATTTTCTAATTTTGAGGTTTTAAGATAAGACTTTATTATTTTTAAGCATATATGAAGTTTGGTCTTAATAAAATCTGAAAACTTCATACTCAATTTAATACTCATTTATTTATTTTATTTTTAAAAACTTTAATAATTTAATTTATATGTAAAAAAAGCGAGTCTGAGCGATTGAAGAGATAAATTTTATCGAGTCTTAAGGAGTCTTAACATAATTATAAATAAGAAAAATAATTAAATTTAATCGATGTAGCAATGGATTAAAGTCTTAAGATTTTTTTTTTTTTTTTTTTATGTTCTACCCGGTTCACCCTTTGGGAAAATCCGGATTCAAGATCGGTTCTGGGTGGTGGTTAGGTTTCAGTCTCCTCCCAATTGTTGTTGCAGGGGATCAAACACGGGTCCTTCCTACCAAGTGTAGTCCCAAACACCACTACACCAACAGCCAATTGGTATTAATGTCTTAAGATGAGGTTGCGCTAATCTCGCTCTAATATATGTGACTATGGGCATGTTCTAATTTACTAAATTGAACTAAACTGAATATTTTATGAGATGAGGAAATTAGAAACTGAACTGAACTTAAGCTAAAGAGAACAGACCCTATATGTCAATGTGTGATGGAGTACTCGTATTACTTTGATTCTCTCTCTTAAACTAACCTTTTTTCTTCTTGCACAGGTTTTATTCCCTCCCTAATTGTAAACCTTAATGAGTTTGTAGCTAATGCTCCTCAATTCAAGAAACCTAATCTGCCACATAAAAAAAAATGTCTTTCATTATTTTTATGTAATTGCCTTTGATTATCTCCAATGGCTAGCTAGCTTGCCTGTTGCCAAATTGCCTTGCCCCGCGTAGTAGTAATATTTGAAGCTAATTTACTACTCCGTACTATTCCCTAATTTGCTATTTTTTTTTTTTTTTTTTTTTGGAAAGACGGTAATTTGCTAATCAATTGTATTCCACATATCATTAATTAGTTGATCATTCTAATTTTCATTTTTAATTCGAAGAGTTAAGTTAATAGTTTGACATTTTTAAAATTTGCAAGCTTAGCTACATACAAGTTGCTCCGAAGATATTTGTCAAACTAATAACCTAGGTTGAATCACATTTTCCGACACTAATCTCTGCTATAAAGAGTCAAATTAGAATAATGAAGTTTAGGTATTAGTATATTCACTACATTATCTATTGAATTACCCATGACTTCATTTTACTCTATTTTAATATTCTTAATGGGCCGAAACTTAATGGGCCAAAATTTGCAAACGGTAGGACTATAGGAGTTTGATACAGTAGTGATTTTATGGTTAATGTCGGGTCGTTTTATGGCCTGAATAACCGGTCAGGTCACTAGAATAGCTGAATAGGCATCATCAAGATGTTGTTATTGGACCAATGCATGAATGAGATGATAAATGGCACCGTGTAGGCATTTTGGGACTTTAGAATTAGTTCAACCTCTCTCTCTCTTCTTTAAATTCCTAGCATTCATTGGTGAATTTTGGAGTGTTTTAATCTATTTTTTAACCGATAGAAAGCCCCAATTGTTTTTTTTTTGTTTGTTTTTTCTATCTTTGTTTTTAGGTTTATGATACGGAGTAACACATTATCAATAAAAAAAATTAAAAATAAATAAATAAAACTTTGAAAGAATGGTTTTCATTCTCTTTTTGAAAGAGCATAAAATTACTTAGGGAGGTGGATTGAGTTTAGTTCCAAACAAGGTTAGAGGAGTTTCCATACTAAAAACGCATTGATAATGAAGGGAGTAACTCCTCTCTGTCTTATAAAGTAGAACCATCTTACTTTTTTCTTTGATATGGGATGATTAGTAGCGGGTTTATACTGGTTTTTTTAGTCTTTGAACATACATGTACAATCATGATGCAATCTTTGTTGTGTTTATAATTTCTTGCAATTCTTCGTGGAATCTATAAACTTCCTGGGCCAAGGGTGTTGGCCTGTTTATATGGCCCCATTATATTTTATGGCAATGCTCATATGGCCCATTATTCTATAAATAGGTATCTGACACGTGTTCGCTTGGGAAGAAACTTCATTTATTCATTTTTATTTTTGACAAATCAACAATTATAACTTTAGGACAAACTGTGAAGAAAGATTACCCGACGGAAAAGAACAAATTTTTACAAACCTTTTTATTATTGTACTTATGAGCAAATTGTAAACTCACAGTAGCTTTTTTTTTTTTCTTTTTTTTTTTTGACAGCATAGTAACCTTTAATTAGAATAATACGTCACATTTTTCTACTCCGTATTTTACTTTATTTGTATCTTTCAATTTTAAGGATTGAACAAGATATTACAATTTTTAGCATTTAAGATTAGAGTTTAAGCCGGTCTTTTGATCTAAGAACTAGGTACATTGAGAGAGACAGTACAGACCACCCCCCACCCAAAAAAAAAAAATAAAATAAAAAAATAACTAGGAAATATTACTTTTTGACATGGTAATTAATTGTCTAATTCATAATGATGTGTAAAACCCAATTACAATTCTTTATTTTTTTTAAAAGCATATAAAAAGGATAATTATAACATTTTGATTTGTATAAATATCGTTTAGAGATGGCAAGACCGCAAGAGTATAAAGAAAATATAAATAACTAAATAAATAAACTTATAAAGAAAAGAACAAAAAAAAAAAATTTTGAAAAGTTTTGTACGACTAGCATGCTTGTAAATTTACTTATTTTATATGCATTTATCCTTTGCTTTTCCTAAACCAGTAATTAACCCTTTTATAGGTACCTAAATCTTCACGGCTTCAAATCATCACATGGAATTAACGAACATAATTGAAACTTCGCCTGGTATGGATAAAGATCAAGCTGGTTTCATTTGGTCTATCCGTCTATGCTAAAGTTATAAAGCACATTTTCCTAGTATGTTTCACTTTCTTCAACTTTTTTTTTTTTCTCTTTCAAAAGTTTGAATGTTTGTATTTTTCATGTTTTAGTAAGCTAAGCATGATATATTTTATTTTCAAACTTATCTGTCTTATGATTAAAATAAAGGAAGGGCTAAAATTTGACAATTTTAAACACTTTAAACTTGGAACGGTGGTTGTTCATTTTTATACGGAATATAAAAGGTTGATTAGGATTTGGGTAGTTTATGCCAAATTGATACAATGTACTTTAATTTTGTTAGTTGGGCCTGTTCTCTTCAACTTATTTTCAATTCATTCAGTTTTTATCTTAATTGTCTTTTCTCATAAAATATTCAGTTCAGTTCAATTTCAATAAGTTTAGTTCAATCAATCAGAATATGCCTTAAGAAATACATATAATAACTTTGAAAACATGCTTTTCAATTCTACACATAATATGAAATTTTTTATTTACATTGCTTTAATAATTGTCGTATTAGTCTTAATATATACTTTGTATTATTAATCTCATTGTATTGATACTATATACTCGTACGATTTACAAAGTAATGATGTACTAGGTAGCGTGAAAGTCAAGATAAATAGCTAAATTGAGTTAAGATATTGCAAATATTGAATACTTTGTATGTTACTTATTTGATTCAAAATATGAAAAGTTGAAATATATTTATCAAACCATCAATGATTGGTGGTACACTAGCTCAATTATTTATCAAGAAATTAAATTCAAAGGTAGTACATTTAATGTCCAAATCACTTTAAAAAACATACAATATGAAGAACAAATTAATAAAGTTTATAAGCTATAATCTAATAAAGGTTTAATTGTCTAAGTAGTCCCTAATAACTAACCTCAATTATTGGTATAATAGCCTGAATTAGAGCGTGAACTAGGTTGGTTAGTTAGATATAATGCTAATATAGCACAATTGTCTTCCTTAACGCAAGCAAAATCATGTGACAAAAGCAATCTTAGGTCGAAGCCATAAGCTGCCTTTGCATATAATACACTGACTCGTGTCTTTCCTAAATTGACTAATTTTTAAATAAAGCATTATAAAACCACGTAGATTTTCAACCTTTCCAGATCATCTCACTAACAAGAAGACAATATAAATCATTTATATTTTTTCTACTTTTTTTGCTTTTTGTCTTTATCAATAAAATAATATCAAAATCAACTACCCTGAGATCTAAGTATAAGCATTACATATGATTTATACGAAGTATGATTTTAATAATATCACTGTACTAATGTGATTAATGACGATTTCATGCTCAACTCAATATTTGTATTTAGTTAATTATAATGTTTCTTCGATTAGAATATGTGTCAAATTGATTCGTCCCATACAAACAACCTATCATGTTATTGTCTCCAATTGTTTTATACTTTGTATATTGATAATAATTGTCTTTATACATATATTATATATTGTATGTGGTATGTTGGGTTATTCGGTATATTATTACTATTTTTATTTTTTGAACAATCTTAATTAGACCTTAATCTTCATAGTTTTTTTTTTTTCCTTTTGTCTAGTACTTATAGGTCAGACACTTTGAAAGTGAGGGGGGAGGGCAAGGAGATCTCCATCTTGATAGTGTAGTGTATGTCACTAGTGGAAAGAGTGAGGGATAGCTCAAGTGGTTAGAGCTTCCATCTCGATTCTAGAAATCCTTGGGATCGATACTCATTTCGGACTTTGTGGCTCTCTAAACACCAAAAAAAAAAATGTCACTAGTGGATTTTGAACCACCAACCTAAAAATTAAAAGGTGCAATCTTTCCCACTATGTCAAGCATAGCTTCGTTGTACAACATCTGATTAGGCCTATTGTTGATATGTTGGGACCTATGTCTTTTTTTGTTTTGGTTTGACTTAAGTTATTTGAAATTGTGTGTTATGCGGAGTTATTGCTCGTAAAATTTAATTTTTTAAGTTTATTTTTTATAAAATAATACAAAATATAAAATAAGTTTAAATAAGATAAAACAAACAAACTCTTATTATATCTTTTGTCAAAATTTATAAAACTTTCTCTCGCATGCCTTTGGATTGTGAACCAGAAGATTATGTGTGGTGTGCTCTATATAATTGTTTCTTCATTGATCCTTGTTGCACCACTTACAACATCTTATTATAACATTTCATACTTGGCCTATATCAATTACAATAAATTAATACATATAATTACAATAAATAAATACATACACGACCCTCGCTCCTTAACCTATAAGTTAACCATTTTAATTTTCCCTTCCTTTATAAATGTTGTCATATAGAAAGCACCATCAACGAACTAATTTTTTTAAGCCCCACATTCGACGTGTTCTCCAACCCAATAATACATATTTTCCCATTCAGTTTGGTTTATGTCTTTTTAGTCAAAAAAGAAGGCAACAAATAAATGTCTAGTTAATTCCACTACTCTTATGCTGTCTTCAAAACTTTATGTAGTTATCACTTTTTTGTTTTAGTTTTTTTTGTATTGTCGACCTATTGCTACATTGCTTGTAGTAGTAGCACAAAAGATGAATCAATTGTCACTATGGATTCTCAAATTAAAGCATTATATAAAGGGTTACGAATATTTCTTAAGGCTCGTCTTGTCAATATTAAAAAGATGTATTTTTCTTCCAAAATCTACAAACTTCTCCCAAAGTTTATAACTATATACATGTATATATGGATATGTTCAAAAAAGTCGACGAGAGTCAAGGGTGGCTCTTTTAACTATAAAGTGAAGGATCGGACCCACCGTACTGTGGGGGACGGGAGTATTTTCACGAATTCAGCCAACTGATGAGATTTGAACTCAGATCTTAAGTTTGAATTTGGTGTATGCAAGCGAGTGACCAATAGCTCCCACTCTCTTTTGTTACAAGAGGTCTTCATCAACTACCATGACTAAATAGTCTTTTCAAGAACCCTTTGCACATGAAGAATAGAAGAGTTGATAGTAGCCTAGCTAGTAGGATGCATGTTGGGATTTTATCAAGAATGCTTCCATCATCCATTATCAATTTAAATAGCCTTAGAAAAGTTTCATCACATGCATGGATGAACTATATATCTTGTTCAAGATGGGTCCATTTGGGTAACTTTTTTTTTTTTTTTTTTTTTTTTTTTGGGTTTTGCATGTGTGATAGTGAATATATACAAGTATATATATAAATATCTAAAAAATTAAAGTTTAAGGCTTAATAAAATAATCTATTCAAGACTTCAAGAACCGTGGGTATCATTTAAGGGAAATCAACCTTGGAAATTGTTGGTTGATATGCAAATGTTGTGCACATGTAGTTTGTTTTACATTGGAATGATTGGAGAATTATTTTTTTGAATTACTGGAGTACTGTAAAGGATAATGACTTTGTTGATTAATTAAGAGTTTTAAGACTATGGCAACATTGATCATGTAGTTAATCGAGTCATGTGTGGAAAGTCACATCCACCTTATTTCAAGTTAGCACATAGTAATTGGTTTTATTTTAATGATAATGTACTTATGTACTGGACAACAACAGGTGACATAAGTATCATTGGAATAAGGGGTAAGCTAAGGTACATACATGACTTTGATCGAGGTTATAACATATTCTCTGAGATTGACCGAATCAATATAATGCGTTAATTTGAAAAACAATAGAAGTCGAAAAAAACACATATATACATGGTGGTTATTAGATTTTTTTAGTTAATTGAAACAAGTGAAATACTGCACATAAAAGTAAAGCTCCTATCAATTCACTTATTTTGATTATGTTATTAAACCTACATTATGTTATCTAAAATACCACTTCAAACCTTATATTGTACTCGTTAACTCGTTGATTTGTAGGTAAGTAGGTTTCATAAACACTTAGCTTTCACTAAGAGTGAAGTGCTCATATAAAAGTAAGTAGCCCTTTATCCAAGTTAAAACAAGAATTATTCTATAATAGTAATGTTTATTACAAATGAAAAAAAGGCTAATTATAGTCATTAAAAAATACAAATAGCAAAGTGTCAACAAAACTAAATTAAAGCAAATAACAAAAATAAAAAAGATCATCATTGAAGCGTCCAAGAGGACCAAGACACATATATATATTGCTCATTGACCTATCATTATTTGACTCATGGACCAGTGCCTATAGTCTTATTCGACCAATCTATTCTCTTTATTGAAGTTATGGACTTTGAGTATCTCTCTCTCTCTCTCTCTCTCTCTCTCTCTCTTTTTTTTCCTTCTTGTTTGTATCAGTCTATTCTTTTTTCAAAAAAAAAAAAAAAAAAAAATAATAATTTCATTATCCATTAACGTAAATGTTACTACCGGTATTAGAAAATAGAAATTCACTCAATTTTGGCTCGATCGTTTACTCAATAGTTATATACACGAAATAGTATTGAACATATTGTTCAACTAATTGTACATTATATTGAAACTTGTTTATTACTCTAGCTCTTATTATCTAATTCTCTTTGTTACTACAACATTTATTTTTCAAGGTCTCACCATATATAAACCTTTTTTATTTTTTTGGCATCACCATATATAAACCTTTGGCCTTAGAAAAAAAAACATTAAAGTGATTTGAATTTAACTTATTATAATATATCTATCTAAAAAAAAGTATAGTAATATTCAAATTAGACTAGCAAACAAACAAAACATACATTATTAAAAGAAAAAAAAGGTGATTTGTTTTTTAGATGAAAAAAAAAGTGAGGACATTAATCTTATAAAATACTTCATACAAAGTTTTTATTTTTATTTATTTTTATTTAATAAAAACTTACATTATTAAAGGGATTTTTTTTTGTGAGATATAAAATATTCCTTTGTTTCACATAATAAGAAATAGAGGTAGTATTAATTAATTATGTACAATTTGTATTTCAAATGGGCCTAGTATACGATATTTTAAACAAAGCTGCAAAAAGGGTCCCAATAGAGCTTTGTCTTTGGCCACCATTCTAGCCTAAGAAGCTAGACAAGAAGTGAGACACTTGAAAGAGAAAATGCTGACATGGGATGCCAAATTGCAAACAAGAGTACAAGTCTACAAGACGCATGTTGTTACTCCCTCCGTTTTTAAATACTTGCTCCACTTTTCTTTTTCGGCCGTTTTTTAATACTTGTTCAATTTCTTTTTTTGGAAAGCTTTTACAAAATTTAAATCATTTCTCAATCTTTGTGGACCCAACATAATACTCTCTCTCCTCCTATTTTTCCAATATCTTTGTTTTTTATAATTTTTTATTTTCTCAACTACCTCACTACCTCCATATTTTATTACTTTCTTCAAATTCTCCTAAAACTCCGCGCATGGAGAAATGGAGCAAGTATTTAAAAACGGAGGGTGTAGTTAACAAAGGATTTTTAAGGGCTTTGATTCCAAGTTGGACCAAACAAGTTTAAGAAGTGATGAAATTGACCCGTTGATTCCAAACCCGCAAATGAAACATTTCCTCTACTTCTGTTATATCATTTCAAAGTATTGCACTTATTTTCAATATATCATAATTTATTAATTTAAGCTTATTTTATATGTACATAGGACCTGTTCTCTTCAGCTTAATTTTAGTTCAGTTCAGCTCCAATAAATTCGGTTCAGTTCAACTCCAATCAGTTCAGTTCCTAATTTCCTTCTCTCATAAACAATTCAGTTCAATTCTATTCAATTTAGTTCAGCTCCAATCATTACATTTCAGTTCAGTTCAGTATATTAGAACAGGCTTGTTGTCTCATTCCATATATACCTTTTACCAATGGATCTAAATAGCTTATTGTCATTGATCGATTAATTAAAAATACAATGCTTCTTTACAATCATCTAAACCAAAGTATTACCTAACTAACAACGCACCCCCTTGCTTCTTCCTTTCCCTTCCTTATTACCAACTCATATCACTTTGTCTCTAAGCCTTAACCCACAAGCTAAAACAACAACCAAAACCAAAACCCCCCATTATAATTTCCTTTTTCCCAAATCAAATCAAATCAAATCAAATCAAATCAATCACTATTCACATAAATCACAATCACCTAAAAAAACACCCCATTCCCATAATTCCCATTTTATTTTTCTCATCTTTTCAAAAAAACAAGAAAAAAAAACATCATTTTTATTTTTTCTTACCCCACCATCGACGTGGCCATAATCCCCATTTTACCCCCACCACATCACCCCCTTCTCTTTTCTCACTACACTATAAACTCCCCTCCAACTAACACTCTCTTAGTCAAATTCGTCAATTCAAATTCCAAACACACACAAAAAAAAACTCTCACTCTCTTTCTCTCTCTCTCTCCTACTCCCTCCACCGCACCCGCCGCCGCCATGTCGAGTCGCCGCCTCCTCAACCACCTCTCCCAACTAACCACCGACGAAAACTCCCGCTTACTCCACTGGCATTACTCCGAATTCGACGACCACAATTTCCAAATCCACGGTCAAACCCTCTTTTACCTCTTCATCCTCTTCTCCATCATCCTCCTCGTCACCCTCTTATTACTTTACGCGCGGTGGTACTTCCGCTTTCGCCACGCCCACCACGCCTCGCACTACCATTCATCACAAGCGCACGCATCACACGCGTCGGCAAACCCGGCCGTATGTCACGGCCTAGATCCCCTAGTCATCAAGGCCATGCCCATACTCCTCCACCAACGGTCTTCTGTTGGAAGGGAAGATGAAATGGAGTGTTGTATTTGTTTAGGTGTTTTCGAAGATGGTGATAAAGTCAAAGTGTTGCCAAAGTGTGATCATCGATTTCACTCAGATTGTGTAGATCGTTGGCTTTTTACTCAGTCGAGTTGCCCACTTTGTCGACTCTCTCTTCGGGTCGACCCGCCTTCTGACCCGTCGGTAATATCAGCTGTATAATTTTTTTATTTTTTTTGATTTGTTAAATAGCAGATCGAAATTTACCCACTTCTATTTTTTTTGTGGGTTAGTTGGTTAATTAATTAGAGAGGAAGATTTTGATGCAACAACCCAAAAATCACATAATCGTGATTCAGCGGATTTGTTGAATTTTTCTCTTTTTTAATTATTATTAATATTTTATTTTTTTCAATATTTTGTAAAATTGAAATAAGTGTGACAGTCCGACCATCAATTGAGTGTGTGACGCGTCACTTAGACGACAGAACTGTAGTAAATTATTTGGTTGTATATTATGGAGAACCAGAAAATTTTTCCAGTTCTTTTAAGTTGTAAAAATCAACCCTTTGTAATCCTAATTTTGGGATTTCAATATAAATATTGAATGTTTTATATTCCTATTATTTTAATGTTTTTTTTTTATTTTTTTTTATTTTGCTTAATTATAATTGAGAACAAGAAAGTTCTGGATAATTTTCAATATATTAAAAAAAAAAAAGTTATGGGCAATTTGGAATTATTAGATGGGAAAATGGTGTACAACTAATATTTTGTTGTTTAAATTCCCATCTAAGATAGATAGATAAGCTGAATTGCAGATCAAAGACCGTATCTTGACGATCCACTTGTATATAAGTGGAAAGGGGTCACATTTATGAATTGATTCTTGAAAAATTGACTTAATTTTATGACTCAGGAACACTTAATTCCCAACTCAAAAGTTGTTGTATCATACTAACTTCAGACGGCTGGATAAGGTTTATGATATGACATTTCACATTTGGATAAATTACATTGATAGTTTGATACGAAACTTGAATCAAGTTGTTTAATCTGAATCTGAAAACGAAGTACGGAGTAACTTAAATCCAATTCTAGTTACAATCGGGTGCATTTTTGAAAGTATATACACGATCCTAGGTGTTGACGTGGATAGATGTGTTCCCGGGTGCTGATGTGAATGCAGAAGGTTAAGATTTTGTAGCAGGGAGATTACGACAGAGATATTAGATGTGAATGCAGAAGGGGTTATGATTCTGTAGGGAGATTACGACAGAGATATTAGTAAAAAGATCCTATTGATATTAGCTTATGAAGAAGTATTAGTTGATAGAGTTGCAAATTGCATTATTGTGGATAAGTGATACTGATAGATCAATTGTTGCATACAAAACCAAATAAGGGTAAATTTATGTTCAATTTAATCCATCACATTTGTAGATGTGGAGAGGTGTCAGAAAATTGCAAATTCAGTGATATTTTAGACTACACACTCCAGTTTATTGTAAATTGGCAAGGATATTACATACCCATAAACCATCTCATTCTTTCCCCAAATATGATACATATACTACTTGACTACTTTTACTAGATTGTCAAGATAGTACTTGATATGAGCACCTTTTACCTTAGGATGGCAATGGCTGAGCAGGTAGGCCATAGAAGATGAGCCTAGCAGCTGTTCGTTGGGCTGGGACGCGCTGACTAGTCTACAAAATGCAGCTCATGGCACGACAGCATGACATGGCTGCATAGGGCAAAGATTGGGTCGTTTACATTATAGCCATGTTTGGTAAATGACTTTTTAGTGGCTTTTTGGTTAGCTTTTGGCTTTTTAGTGTGGTCAAACAACAAAAAAATGTGTTTGGTAATTGGCTTTTTAGTCAGCAAAAAAGCTGGCATTTAAGCCAAAATGAAAAAACTGCTTTGAGTAGCTTTTTTGTTGGCCCACAAATTATCTAATAAACAGCCAACAACCAACAATTAATTTACCAAACACCTTTATAAAAAGCCAGCTTAAACAACCAATTTCAAAAGCCATTATAAACAGCCAAACATTCCAGCTGGTCAAACAAGCTAAGTGAACCAGCCAACAACCATTTGCCAAACAAGACCTATGTCCTGACATGCCAATCTTTTGTAAACGTGGTCCATGTCCTCTTAGCTTGGTCATACCACTCATGTAAGTCACGTTGTGTTGAGGTTCTACATGTTATAGTGACCATCTGAATTCTCAATTGACAATGAGCATGGCAAGAGAAATGCTTAATGTCTCTCTATAGTGTGTTTTAGCAAAAAATGCCAACTAAATTTATTTTTTTATTTTTTTATTTTTTTTAAACCACTAAAGTTTCATTTTGTAATCAGTAAGAATTTGATAAATTGTGTCATAACATAGGTAAAAGCCAATCATAAGTAGAAAAAGTCATCTTTCTTTCATTTGTAGTCTTGTACACATCTATATCACATCTTTTTTTTTTCCTTAAAAAAAAAATGAACAAGAGACATAATTAAGCAAATATTATTGAGTCTTGAGTTCTTGACTATTAGGTGGACCTATACTCGTTTCTTTCAAAAAAAAATAAAAGGCGGACCTATACTTGGAGTTTTGGATGCACCACAAGTCCACAACTCCACAAATGGATACATGAATGACGTATACATAAAAAGTTGATTCAGAATAGTAAATTTGCAATTCAGCCCAAACTTTCTGAATAAGGCCCAAACCCAATCAATCTCATACAAAAGCCCATAAATCCAGAATCTTCGATAGGGTTTCACTATATATTATCCCAAAACCCTCGTCCTTTCCTTTCCTTACTGTATCTCCCTTATCTCTCTCATCGGCTGCTACCTCCGTCGATTAGGGTTTTGAGGTTGCCGACTTTCTTCATCCTTTCATCATGAGGGCCAAGGTACTTTGAATTTCTTCCTTAATTAATCGATTAAATTTAATTTCTACCTTATTTTCATTGATTCAATCGAAGTGTTTCTGCGATTGTTAATGTTGATTTGATTGATTATTGCAGTGGAAGAAGAAGCGTATGAGGAGATTGAAGAGGAAGCGCCGAAAGATGAGACAGAGATCTAAGTAGAAGAAGATCTACCGCTTCCATGGTTACTCCTTTAGTTTTTGATTTTGTTTCGTTTTGTTAAATCTTAGTTCGTCGATCGATTTGCTGTTTCTATGGCTATCGAAGTGATTTAGGTACTAAGTTTTTCGTGTCATGTAATTGATACATTTTGATAAACATGAATTTTGGAGTAATGTAACTCTTGAGTTTTTCTACCTATTTTCCTTGAATCTCTTAAATTTTCTTATATATCTGCTTGACTGATTTCAATTTTTATTTTTGCAATAGTTGATTTCAATAATATAGTTGTTGGATCCATGTTGTCGAGTATAAATGCGGAAGCAATTTTGGTTGCTTTTTATATGAAGATTAATTCATAGATGTTTCTAGGAATTTCTGGAATGATTTACAATGTATTAACATTGAAAATTGTGTGAAATATATTGTTGCGATAATCTGAAACTGTTTACTAGAATGTTTGGTAAGACTGGCCATTCGATTACCAATGTAAATTGAATGAAAATTTTGGAGTATAGGCCATCTGTGATTAGGCTTAAGGGAATCGTTTGTAATCGTGTCGGTGATAAATGGTTTGGTATAGTATGAATGGTGAATTGCTTTCCCTAGTGTGTAATTTGTAGCAGTTTAGTAAGAATGATGATGAATTGGGAAGGTAATCTGGTGCTGGTGTTTTCTAGACATTGCTTTCCCTTGTGTGTAATTTGTAGGCCATCAAAGAGTTGACAAACGGTTTTTTTTTTTTTTTTTTTTTTTTTTTCTCGGTGTTGGCAAAGAATTGAACAATGAAAATGGATTGGATGGCGAGTGCCTGATCGAATTGATCGGGGTATTACGAGTGAGCTGAGTTAAGCAGGTAAACTGATGCCTTGGGTTTTCTAAACATTGCTTTCCCTTGTGTGTATTTTGTAGCTGTAATTCTGGTAGTGGTACAGGGAACTCTTTTTATGCTATCGTAATTTATTACCAGTGATGATGATCGTTTAGTACATTATGATCATGTCAATCTTTGTTGAGATTTTCTATCATCTTTTAGTTGGGGATTTCTTGTGTACTTGTAGGGCAACATTGTACATTACTGGTTAAAATTTTCACTTTTGTTCGATAGACTTTGCTACTGGTGTAGGTTATTTCAAATTCAGAAGGATCATTGTTCTACAATAACTAGTCTTTCTTCTTTTTTCCCCTTTTAAGTGTCATTACTGTTATACTACTGTATGAATTAACAATCAACTTTTCACCATCAAACTATAATAATTTCTACTACTTAGTACAATCACTTTAAAACTTCATATCCTGTATTATTTTGCATGATTGTTTGTTGTCCAGCATTTGTGCTTATGACGTTGTCATAAGAGAGTTGGTGCACAAGCAAAATAAGCAAATGCAACAACGTTATTTGCATTTGAGTAAAAAAAACAAAAGTTCGTAACGTTGTGCAAGAAAGATTAATAGCTTGTGTAATGAGTAAACGTAGGCGCTAGCAGGGTGATAACCGGTTAATTGGTGCGGTGGTGCCACAAAAATAAAAAAAATATGGACATAAGTTGAAGGAAAGTAAAAAATATGTAAATTACTTTTGCGTAAACAGATGATTAGACAAAGTTAGGACTAGTACTCTATTAATTACACAAATTTACATCGAATTTATTCTCTACTCGTACTTTTCATTTTTTGACCAATACGGAGGATTAACAACCAACTATTATTTATAATTACTTGACTTGTCCCTGAAACAGAAAATTCTTTACGTTCTCTTCCCTAAATAAAACTGCAAAACCCCCCATTTAAAAGAAAAATAAAAACAAATACTATAATTATTTACTATGATGGGCTGAAAGAATCCGATTTAGGGGCATTCTCATCACCATTTCTGGGTTGAAGAACAAGACGATCAATATAACTCTTAACCTCCGCAGCAATCAAATTCTGCATCACATTAATCAAACACGTGTCCTCTCTCCCCACCGTACATCTCATCATCCTCCTAATCTCATCAACACCCTTCACCTGATCCTCCCCTTCTCTCTCTCCTCCACGTGGCACATCCATAACCTTTCCTGGTGGCAAAAGCGTTAAAACCGTCTCAACCCCACCATCCTCCTCCTGCTCTGACACCACACCAGAACTCACCTCCCTCTTAACAACCCCCGAGTCAGACTCACTCGAAACCGCCACCTCAACACGCTGCCGTTTTGACTCGTTCGACTCGGTGGTCCCCACTTGTGGACCCCGCTTCCTCCTAAGCGTACTATTCCAATGATTCTTAATCGCGTTATCCGTACGGCCAGGAAGAAGCTTAGCAATTGTGGCCCATCTATTACCATGGGCCTTATGGGCCTGGACTATAATCTCATCCTCTGATGGGCTGAAAGCCCGGTGTTGAACGTCCGGGCTTAGCTGATTACACCACCTTAATCTACAAGATTTCCCTGATCTTCCTGGAATTCCTTCGCTTATCAAAGTCCAATTCCTCGGCCCATGTTGTTCCACTAGCTTTTTCAACGTTGCATCCTCTTGTGGGGTCCATGATCCCTTAACCCTTTCCCTTACGACGCCGTTTTGGTCGTCGTTCTGTGTTCCCATTGGTTGAAGATTTTTCTGTAACTCCAAAACTCTCAAATTTATTAGAGGTTTTTGTTGGTTTTTTTTTAATGGAAGAAGAAAAAATGGATGAGAAGAGGTTTATATTGAGGAGAGAAAGAGGAAGTTATAACTGCCTTGCTGCTGGTGTGGGAGGTTTCAAATTTTTTGGTGTAACTGATTTTTATTTTTTGCATTAACGGCAAATTTTATGGGTTAGTTAAGCAATTTTATCTTTTTAATTTGATTTACTAATTTACGTTATTCAACGACTGTTTTCACCAAACTCCGAAACTATGGCAGTTAGGAAATATTTCTCTCTCTTTCTTCTAATTAAGAATGTCGCAACGTTTACGACATTTTAGTCAACTTCGTGACTTTTTATGTGATTTGAGATGTTTAAGCGTCTATATACCAGATATGAAGTACATGACACGTTTATGAGACGTATTATGAAGTTGCATTGGTGTTGTGTGATGACTATATAAGGGTAGATTATAGCTGTCCTTTTAATTTAAGTCTAAAAAGTTTGGTATAACAAAATTGTAGATTAGAATCAGTTATGAGGAAAATTGTAGATTTGTAAGTCTACATTTTGTTTCGGATGTGATTAATACTCTTAAACTTACATCGTTTGATTAGTAGTTACGTTGTTATATTCTGTTACAAATTCCTAAGTACCTAACTCAAGTCAAGTGTTGGACCAAATCAAAATTTTGAAGTCCAATATCAGTCATACATATCAATCATACATTGATACGTATCAATCATACCTATCATAAATTCAATTGCTTTGTTTATTTAGTGGTCTTGTTTGTTTGGTAGAAGCAATTTACTTTGGAGATATATACTCTTTCTTCCAGATTATTTACTTCAAATATATTTATTGTAAAATCTTGGCATAAAATTTTACAATTTGTTGAGTAAACTTTTGGTAAATCACAATTGCCCTTTTATGTACATACTAGTGACATCTACATATTATGACATGTGTAGTAGAAGATGTCAAACTACAACCGGTGTTGTAGGAGAGCTTAATTGTATAAACTGTTTCTTTCGTACTTTTTAATCTAAAAATGTAACTATTCTATGATTAGATTAGCCATGTTTTTTATATTGCATAGTATAAATTATTTTCTTAACATACTTAAATACAAGGTTTTAGATAAGAAATGTGATGTCCGTATCTCTTATTTAAATTTTGGGATCATAATAAAAGAATTCCAAAAAAATAAAAATAAAGGCATAGTTTATTTTAAATGTTAATAAAAGGTAGGTAATATAATGAAAGCAACACAATTATAATGGTAGATTAATGTAAGTTATAACCAAGGTTAATGAGAACAATTAAGGTAGGTAAAGAGTAAACTAGTCATTGTAAACTTGTGGATTGGAATTGTGGTTGCGTTATAAGGGAACATGTAGGAGGCATTGCTTCATCTTTCACCCGTAAACACTTATCAACTCCTAATATTGCTATTTGCTACAACTGTTTTTACACGCTAAAACTTATTACATTCCAACATTACATTCATATCATTTTGTTTGTATGTTTTTATGCTTCTTTCCTACTCATACATACTTTGTCATATATTGACATATACATTATATTGTCTATTGCACCAAGTCATGGTACAATATTCCACGTGAATTAAGTATAAGGTACATTTGAGTTCAATGTAAATCACGCCTTGGCAATGACCCACGGTGAAATGGTGTATAACGGTTTATTAAATGTGTTGCAATCAATATAATCAAATCATGTTTAATATCTTCGAAAAAGCATGCATTATATTATCATTCCAACGAGAGTTGGACTTCACAAGACATGATTATTTCATACTTCCACTATATATAATGTAAAGTCAATAATGCAATTACTATCTATCAACTAATTAAGAGGAAAAAAAGAAGCGTTGCCTCTTACTCGTGACACGAAAATTTGAAGTACTAGCACTAG
Source organism: Chenopodium album (assembly GCF_948465745.1). Lineage (NCBI taxonomy): Eukaryota > Viridiplantae > Streptophyta > Magnoliopsida > Caryophyllales > Amaranthaceae > Chenopodium > Chenopodium album. The sequence goes on from NC_137852.1 coordinate 2,175,938, forward strand.
ACCATGATATAATTCTAGTCAAAACACCCATTAAAGTCTGCTTAATTGCACTAACATTACAAACACCATCATTATTATCTAATTTATAGTAAAGTAATAGAATGCTTTTCATTCTCCCCCCTAAACAACCAATTTCAGCTCCAATTATGGTCAAGTTGAGGTCTTTAAGTGCCCGGATTAGCTCAGGGATTAAGTCGGGCCGATCTTCGCAGCATAATGTAGCCTTCATAAACATTATGTTGTTGTTGTTGTTGTTGTTGTTGGGATGATTTTCTTTCTGATCACGAGCAATCGTCGGGAAGTCTACTTGCATATTATTTGTGTGACATTCAATTGTAATGTCATCAATTTCTGTTGGGATTGTAAAGAGTTTGCTGATTTCTGATGCTTTTCTCTTTAGGTCCTTAACTTGCTCTACTACCCTTTCTAGGAGAGCTGCCTTGTCCATCTGTTTTACAAAGTTAGAAAACTGTCATGAGATTAAATTTGCAAAACTAATTCTAAATGCACGTGATATGTACTTTAGTAATTTAAAAGATTACTAAAAATAATAAGGGCATTTTAGTAATTTAAGATGGACATCAAACTGTTAAAGAGTTGGCTTGTAAGATAGACGATTCTATCTAACTAGATTGTATCCGTGCTAACGCACGGTATATAAGATGTCGAATTATTAGAAAAAAAAATAAAGTGGAAGTTATTTAATTGGAGGTTATAACAACCACCACCAAAAAAAAAAAAAAAAAAAAAAAGACTCGAATGCATGAGATTTGAGAATTGGCCTTTTGAAGGGTTGTGATTAAATCACTGTGCAATTATATAAAAGATATCATTCGAATTTTAAAAAATATAACATCCCCTTATATATTTCACTTATTCTATGTGGTAGAAACTGTGTTTAAAGCAATTTGATGAAGAAGCAAAATCATTGCTCATTGTGAAATGCAATTATTTTCAGTTTATTTATATCTGAAATTTAATCATGTGAATTATATGTCTATAAAAGTAGCACCTTTAAAGATACATTGAGAATCTTTCAAATGAAACATAATGTAAGCAATGATATTGCTCTAAATTAGCTTAGCTCCCTAGACATCTTAATAAGTTTTTGGACCTACTTTGACTTCATTGATATATACCCTAATGCTCGAGTTTATGATGAAGCCAAGCATAAATGACTCAACTAATTAGACTAATCAATGGGATTAAGAATTTAAGAATCCACTAATAGCCTGATAAAATGAGTACTTAGGCTATAGGGAGTACCGCAAGTCCGCAACACTGTCTTCCATAACTAACAAAGTGATACTTTTTTTGTTTGTTTAGTACGGGCTAACATGTAAGAGGGCCCGATTCGATGACAAAAAGATAATGATAAATTAGTTGAATGGTTGGAAGTTAGGACTATGTAACAATTCTTTCATTATATTGGGACCTTGACATTTTCCAACATATGAAATGTCACGATCTTGCACCAAGATGAAATTATCTTTTTAAGTAATATAGCTATCCCCTATTAATTTATTTATGAATTAGGCCAAACCACAACTATTGATGTTTAATATTACTAACATATGCTGATAATAATGATCATTGCTTTATCATCATATTATATACTTGCATAGTTGTATACATAATTACATACAATGTGTTCAAACAAACTTAAGCATAATAAACAGTACATTATTATATAAATGAAAACCAGATTAAGGAACCTTAATTACATACCTTTTCTGACTTGGGTACAAGCCTTCTAAGCCTAGCAAGCTGCCCATTAATCCGATCGCGACGGCGCTTCTCAGCTTGCCTGTGGCTATGAGAGGAATTAGAAGCAGTTTTATCTTCTAATTCTGCATTTCCTTCCCATTCGAAGCCATAGTTTGTAGGTGATTCTTGCAACAACTGCATGCTTCTTGTTGCAGTTGTAGCATGAAATTGATGACTGATAGTTTCCTCTTCTGGTAATCTAGGATAGCTAAAGCTATTTTGGGCCATTACTATAAAACCTTTTTGTGAGAATATATATACTAGTATATGAAGATAACATATGACTTATATATAAAAAGATTTTCTTTTTGATTGGTCTAAAGTCTATATATATATATAGTCATCTACGCTATTGAAATCTTTATTTTTTAAGTGATTCGAAATTTTCATGTCATATATGGTTCTGAACAAATTAAAAATTATCCATAAAGTAACGAAAATAATATTTTGTCGAAATCCATATTTTCCACTCAAACTCCGTAGTGTATTAGATGTATCAATTTATTATTGAATGAAATGATGAATAATTGATGATTTTGGACCACGTAATAATAGGTCGATAAATATTGTTGAATTACTTTTATTTAATTGGTGTACTATTCTAATATTTTGCCAATTTGTGATCATGGTTATTTGTTAGTGATTGGGGGCCATATTTGTCTATGCCTAAGCTAATTTGCTTTTTGGAGTATTCATACTAAACTAGTCCAATGAAAATCTTTCTAGGACTAGGGTTGCTCTACGCACGCGTTGCGCTCGAAGCAGTTTTGTAGAATCATTTATGAAAAATGCGTTGGTGTAATTACGTTTAGTGTTAGTATATGATCGTTCGGGGTTAGTGTATGATCGTGTGCAAATAATGTCGAGTCAACAAGGTTTACCTCTTCAACCAGTTCCTTCCAAGTCATTTGGCACTTGGGAGTGATAAAAATTAAAAGGGTATTAAGTTGGGATTTAAAAAAAAAAAAAAAAAAAAAAAAAAAAAAAAAAAAAAAAAACCTAAAAGTTGGGATTAATTTTGACCGATATTATAAAGATGGGATTAATAATGACAATTTTTCCCATTCTTAATATTTCATATATTTTTTGGTTTTTCCATTATATTTGAAGGGAAAAGTGTAGAGCGATTTTGATTTAAAAAGTTAAGAAGTAGTAATTTGTAAATGTAGGGTGTTCTAAGTCATTTGTTATGAAAAAGTTGTTTGGAAATTGAAGAATTTTGCTCATAGTAATTGTGATTAATCGAACTTATCATATTGACCATGGCATGGGGTGCAGACGTTCGCATGCAAATTTGGTGCGGAGGCTTCGCTGGTACATTTTGATTTAATTTTGATTTGAAAAAAGGGACAGAGGAGAGAGAAAGAGAAGGGAAGAGTCAAAGAGGTGCCACATAAACTGTTGGGTGCGAAAGTCCGAACCCAATAGTTTGTGCCAATAATTTATACGCAATAAAAAAAATAAAGTTATTTTTAAAATTCCTTTCAATTTTATTTTTTTAGATACCAACAATGGCAGAATTCATTTTGGTTTTTGCACAAGGTAAAAAGTAGCTATTTTTAATTTGACATGAGTGGTAAAGTTGATAAATAAGCCATGAAATTCTTGAGAATTGCCGTATGGGACTATGGGCCTTGATTAAGACAGAAATCACTTTGTGACATTATTGTTGTACCAGGACATAAATTATATCATTAATATTAGAAAAGCAGAGAATAAATAATAAATTACTATTAACATCAACAAAATTAATTTAGTATATAACACTATGTCTATATCTATAATCCAATACAATTCTAAAGTATCAGCCAACTAAAAAGAGAGAGTACATATCTTGTATCGATCATAAATCACTATGATTAGATAGAATCTCTATGACCTCCCACCGTTCACAACATCCCTTGCATCTCAATGCAGTGGAAGAGTAGAGGCGCTGGTTTCCTTCGGTCAAGTTTTTATAATTATGACACCTTAACTCAAATTCATTGCACAAGAAAAACAGCACAAAATCTCAATCATTAGGATGCATTACAAGAGTATACAACAGTATGAATGAGTATGAAGCTTAGTCTTGTCTTCTTCTTCTCTTCCATGATGGTAAATTGGTGATTAGTTGTGGCTGAAAACTAAGTGCATATGAGACGATGAGAAAAATATAGAAATGCTTTCTAAACAGCCAAAGTTTTTATGATTTACTGTATATATAAAAAGCAACAGGAATGAATAAACCAAAAACCAACACATATAACTAAACTATCACCCAATCACATAAATTGAACAATTTTAAGATTTTCTAGACTACAAAGCAAGAACTATATCTAAGTTAGTGGGTTTAACTGTATTTTTGAAAGTGAAAATCAACTCTCACAATCCCTAAACATCATATCAGATTTGTTGAGCGAGGTATACAAGTATATATTTTGTGCATATGACATAATTTTCCAAATAAAGACTGAAGCACACAAATTTTGATATTTTAATAAAATACATGTAGCAGGATAAGTAATAAGCTTTCCTCAATTTAATAATGCCACTTCCAACATGATAGAAGGTGATAGTTCAGAGGAAAAAAATCGATTAAAAAAAAAAAAAAAAAAACTCACACTGATCGAACAATATTCACTACTCCCCTGGTATTAAAAGCTCTCTCTCTCTATCTATCTATTATTATTCTACATCACAATAATTGTTTATTTTTCATCTCTCATCACCAAATTAAACTTTTCACTGCAAGTAAACCAAAACAGCTTGAACCAAGCAAATATATAGACTAATTCAAAATTCAAAGTTCTAGTTTTCCGGCACCCCAGTTAAGTTCCTTCAAGATTGGTGTTTTTCGGTACCCAGGTTGTCCCTGATTGTGCAGCAAAGAGATGCTGTAAAATTTGCTCTTGACTTCTCAGGAACTTCTTAAGCTCTACAGTATACAGGCTTTCTTGTTTTTTCATTTTTTTATTACGGGCTAAAAGATTAAACCTTATCTCATTCTTCGAGTACTTCTCAATGCGTTCTTGGATGACGAACTTAACCTTTTGCAGCCAGTCAGAGATGTCCCCCCAAACGCAAGGGTCAATGCTATGAGTCCCTCTTTTAGCCCATCTAGCTAGTACAAGACTCCTTCGTAGGTAAATAGTGCATAAAATGGTAGACATCATCATTCTTGATTGAAGCTTTCAGCTCTTCGGGGACAAAGGGTTCAATTCTAGCAAAACTATTACGTGTTGTAAAAAATGATAATAAAATTGAATTCAAGGCAGTCGAGTAGTTATGAAAAACAAAGGCTAGAATAAGAAACGGCCTAAACACGCTCAAGTGGCTAAGATTGTCAACCCCAGCAAGTCTCTCTCTTCTAAAGGTGGCCAAGGGTGAAGGAAAATAATCTATAAAAATCGAAACCAATTTGTTTTATCAAATTGGCTAAATCAAAGAACAAATGAACAACACTCAATCATAAATCCTATGTAAAGAAGAACACAATGTTGGGAGATGTTTTTACTATATATTAAATACATCAATGAATTATATAGTAGTCTTGAAACCCAAATCATCTCCCATTTAAATACCTCAATGGGTCAAGGAAGGAGCTAGAGAAGATAGAATTTTGAGAACAATAAGCTGCTCTCCTTTTTTTTCTGCCTAAACATTCTGTTATCTCTTCAAATTTCCCCAGATATGTAAAACCTTAAATCAAATTTGGGCGAATTAATTGATAAAATAAAAAAATAATGTCCCAATTTTATTTTTTCGGTCAATTTCTCCAATTTCAGCCTCCATTTTGAAATCTCCTAAATTCTTAACCCCCCAAACCCTTTTTAGGATCTAAATTCGCTGGACAATTTAGAGCATCCCACAAATTTAAGAGCAAATTAGAAATGAATGAACATAAAATGAAATAAAATATTCAAACCTTTTTGCCTTACCTTCAATCTAATTTATTAGAGAAGAAGGAAAGCAGCACAAGATTGTAAAATGGTCTACACGGTTTGAAGAATGATATACCAATCATGGTGGCGTTTGTTGACGACAAGGTGCTCCGACGCAAGTAAACAAAAGCAGCTCTGCTTTTTGTGGGATGATGGGGCAGAAGCAGAGTGTCTTCTTGATATAGCTGACAAGCTCCTTCAGACACGAGAAGCTTCACTTTTGCAATTTCCACAGCCAAGTAGGGGCACCAGTACAAACACGTTGAGCATGCCTTCCTTTCTTTAAACTGGTTTATGTTATTCTTTGTTCTTCCTTGCATGCTCGGGGATCAATCAGACAACTATTTCTGGCTTTCTGCTGGCACTCCTTTCAGCTCTGTACAGAGTCAACAGAGATGTGAAAAAGGAAAAAAAGTCAACTCAAATCTTAGAAGAAGAAGTGGCACAACAGCTTAGTCTTTCCTTTGATCAATTCTTACCATGAGGCTTGAAATTCTAGCTAATTACCAAGGATGAAAAATTGCAACAATAGAAGGTAGTTCTGATTGAATACAGGCTGAATGCAGAGTATGTATTCAACTTCAGAAAATATACAGAGTCAAGAAGTTCTGAGCAAGTTATACAAAATAAACTAAAATAACTCACTTTAAAGTATTTAAGAGGTCATATAATTGTCCATAATCTAAAATTCTAGCTATTCGCAAGAAAGTAGGTGTGGCGGGCATTGTAGATAAATTAAGGGAAAATCGTCTGCGTTGGTTTGGACATGTAAGACGGAGACCCGAGGGTGCACCGGTGCGAAGAGTGGAAGAGTGGGACCATGGAGGGATTAAACGAGGAAGAGGGAGACCAAAGATGACTTGGTTGGAAGGAGTGAGGAAGGATATGAAGTGCATGGATTTACGTGAGGATGAAGTTTTGGATCGTAAGGGATGGAGGAGAAAGATTTATGTTGATGACTACACGGAATAATCAAATTTGGTTCATGTTAGCCGACCCCACTTTTGGGATTAAGGCTTTGATTGATTGATTGATTGATTGATTTAAAATTCTAGCTATAGAGGAACTCCAATTTCCTTATTTTCCTATTTCATCAACTCTTTTACAAGGAACCGAAGTTAAATACATAATCCAAATTGGCTAACATTTCGGAATGAAAGAACTGGATGCTGACTCTTGACAAACAGCTTCATTTACCTAAAAAGGCGGTCTCCTCCAAGAATAAGCAGGGTATGCAGGAGTAAAAACTGCAGAAGACTACCTTTTGTAGCAGAAGCAAAGCAATTTGTCCTGTCATTTTAACTTAATGAGCGGGATCTGGGTTGAACTTCACTGATTCCTTCCTGTAGGGAATATTTCAAGCATTACGATAACCCCAAACTTGAACCCCACTGTGATCATACACTAAAGTACGGTGGCGTTCCAAAGGGAAAGACAAAGAGCAAAAAGAGTCGCCAACAATTTTTAGGAACTTGTAAACCCAAAAGACAATCCAAAGGACCGTCAACTACTCCATAAGGTCTTGAACCAAATAGGGTCCGGGGATGAGGGTACGAATCCAATCTACAAAAGAAAGGACCCGCCCTATAAAATAGGCCTCTACTTTGTTCTGCTCGTATTCATGTGCGCTTTTCGAATAACATACAAACATTATATTGAACCTACCCTGTTTATCTATGTTGGTTGAATATTAATGCACAAATAATACTATTATTGGCGATCACTTGAGTTAAAATCACATTAGCCTAAACCAAATTAATAATTATCTTATTAAGCGTGATTTCAAGTACAAATTCCCTTTAAACTTGCATAAAAGGCGTGATCAAGCAATAACAATAAAACATATCAAGCAACATAATAATAAATCAATAACAATAATGATAATAGCATGATAAGGCATAATAAAGCTTAAATAATAATAGCAAGATCCTAGGCATGATACTAACAAGATTAATAACAAATCCTAGCATGTCACTAAACAATAAAGATCGAAGGTTCAAACCTAACATGGTACTAACATGCTAACATGATACTAGAAAGCATTAAAAGCATCCTAACATGATACTAGGAATATTAAACAATAATAAACAAATCTAAACATGCTTTCTACATTGAAAGAGAGTAATAAGATTACATACTTTGAAGCCTCGTACCTCTTTCTAATAACAAAATACACAAGTTAGTAAACTTCAATGAATATAATAAAGAATAATTAAAAAATCAAATTAAAACCAAATTAAACAAAGTTTTGACTAGTTTTTGATCAAACCCTCAGAAATTATCAACCTTTCACGTCTAGGGCGAAGGCAACTTCGAACTTGGCTAAGAGACTCTAAGTCTTGTGAATGCGGAATATTGTGTGTAAAAAGGCTAGTTTAGAAAGAGAGAGGGAGAAAGAATTAAGCTATATTGCTCAAGAGAGAAAAGAGAGAATTGAGAAAATTAAAGAATAATTGAATGTGAATTGATGATTCTGAATTGATTCAAGAGAACAGGGATTCGGACGCTATTTATAATGAAAATAGTCCGGAAAAATCATAGAATTTGATAAGGAATAAAACTCCACGCTGTCGCCAGGAATTAGCTCTGTCGCGACGCGACAGACTTGTCGTTTGGCGACAACCTGTATTAGCGCGTTTTTCTTCACGCGGAATCCGATCTTTAATCAACTTGATCTACGGAATCCGTACAGAAGATAAAATATATATTTTTAAGATAACAAAACGATATTTTATTCCAAATAAAAATCTATTAAAAATAATTAATTATTAAATCTAATAATATTAGAATTAAAAGGAACCTTCTAGAAACTTCTAGAAAACTATAATTAATCCTAATAATTTTAGGAATAATAATTAACATTGGGCCCTCCTCTAGATCATTGGGCCGTATTTAAAATAATTAACCAGGCCCAGTTTAGTATTTTGGCCATAACTTCCTCAATATTCATCGGAATTGATCTTATAGTATGTCGTTGGAAAGGTCTCTTCGAGCCCCACCCATCTACACTATTATTGGACCTTAATTATAGACCAAACTAAACTGGTTCGGCTATTTTCAAATAAAGTCATTTTCAAAAACAGAGAGAAAAGAATTTAATAAAAACTAAACCGCAACACTCGACTTCCAAACCACTTTCACCTAATTCGATAATAACACAACGTGAAAGGCATTCATCACTGGGTTTGGTTTTGGGGAGACACAATTTGGTGTCTACAGAAGCCCTTACTTTGACTGAGTTTGAAGAAACTTAAGTTTCGAAAAACGAAAGTCAAAGTATCGATAGGGACGGAGAATGATTCAAAACGTTCTGCGATTCCAAATCATTCTTATAACGCCGATACCTGCAAACTAATCATTAGTTAAACAGATAAAAGAGTTAAGAAACGCATATCTTGCACCGTCGAGCACACATCTCTGAGCGTAACCATTTGTTGTTGCTTCATTTGTTGTTTGTGACAACACCCACAGTGCCTCGTGAACGCCATCGTTGAAGATAACCATATGTCGTCGTCTTCAATATTCTTGGTGACAATCCTCCACAGTATTTCGGGAACATCGTCGAAAATAACTGTATGTCGTCATCTTCTAGGTTGTGGCCGTATGTCGCCACGGCAGTGTATCGCCGCTGTAGACAATCTCTTCTTTACCTTGAGGGACCATCGAAGTTGACCTTACTTCGCCATCTCCAAAATTTGTGACACTACCTCGCCACGGCCGTGCTTCGCCACTAGACAACTCCTCTCTATGTTGAGACATTGCCAAAGAATCATTCTGCTTATTGACCCTTAATATATTGTTATTATCGTTATTTTTTATGTTTGTGCCAGTACTTTGGTGCTTTTGCCTTTGTAAACCATTATTTCGGTGCCTCTATTGAACCAATATTTCGGTGCCTTATTTGTTGAACCAATATTTCGGTGCCTTATTATGAGCCAATACTTAGGCGCTTTAAGCTAAGTGAGACGATCTTTCATCAAGTCGATCACTTAGTGCATTTCGATCAAGCTGACTAAATCATGTCAATTTGCTTAAAGGGGCTAACTGGCGTACCAAGGAACCCAAATTACTAAACTAGACCCACAAAACCATAAGGAGGGGCCCATCACTCTTTCCGTCGGATTTCAGGGTGAGGTTAGGTGGCCTGGCCCTGAGTTGCAGTTCGCGCCGCCTAGTGGTTCAGGGGGCGATGATGGACATACTCCACGGAGTAGGACATTTTTCGATACATTCGGCATCCCTCGCGACTTGCGACCTCCGGCGCCATAGTTGTACCTGTGTTTATTTATTTTTGACTTTTGTAGGACTTTGTCTATCTTATTCATATGACTTATGTACTAGGCACTTGTATATATATGCACTTTATTATTTATCAACATTTTATTTGCCTGATTTATTATTATTTTATAACAAATGTGTTGTGCATATGAGTGTGTGAGAAAGTGTAATTTTTGCGCGAAATTTCTGTCATTTTTAATATTAGTGGAGGGTACCGACTCTCTCCCCCAAAAAAAGAAATGAAAAAAGAAAAATGAAGGAAGAAAATATGATAAGCCTAAAATTAATTAAGCTTAATATGATATAATAATAATAATAATAGTGATAATAATAATAATAATAATAATAGTGATAATAATAATAATAGTGATAATAATAATAATAATGATAATAAGGGTGTATGAATAGGAATAGAACAGTAAGTCAAGTCAAAGTCGAAATCAAGTACGTAAAAACACGGTTTCCTACGCGTAATAGGTGTCGCTGCAAAGAAATAGACTGGTGCCGCGTAATTCATCCTGTCGCCACGCGACAATTTTGTCGCCTGGCGACAGACGCGCTTTCCTGTTTCCTACAGGATTTGAAGTCTGCCATGAAAAAAAAGTTATAAATAGCCCCCGAATCATCCGTTTACTGCATAATTTAACCAGTTTATTAATTAGCTAATTAACTAGAAATCATGCCTTTAGCTAAAAGAACTTTTTGTGGATACATGAATGAATGGTGTCGTCATTTAACTGCTAAAGATAAAAAAGTATTAGATATTTGTCATATGGGGGGTATGTTTGGAATCAAGGGGATGAGTCTTGACATTGATTTTATTTATTCTGCCATAGACTATTGGGATATTGATACTCACTGCTTTAGATTTTTCCATGATGAAATATGTCCTTTACCGGAAGAATTTGGAGCCATTATAGGCTATTATTCCACAGGTCTTGCGGTAATGCCTAGAATCAATGAATATTATAATAAAGATTTTGAATGCTTTTTTGATTTGAGGGGTACGACTTTAAAACATATAGTGCATGGGAATATAGTTGATTTGACAGAATTTGCACATTATTTTTATGATAATCCTAATCCTGATTTTCGTGTCTATAAGAGAAGGGCTTTTCTTTATTGCTTGTTTAACCAATTACTCTTAGTTAGTGGTAATGATAATGAAGGCCAATCAATGATTAAATCTGTTATAGAACAAGTTGAATCTGGGAGAAATCCAATGCCGCTAATTGTTGGAGAGACTATGCTATGGTTGGATGCATTAAGAAAGAATCCAAGAGCACCTTTTCGAGGTTCTCCAGTTTTATTACAGGTATAAAATAATTCTATTTTTAATTTACCAAGAATTAAAGAATATTATTCTACACTGTAATACTAATTAAATACATATTTTACAGATATGGCTCATGGAGAGGTTAAATCTTATTAATCCTCCTGACGATATACACACATATGTTCCAAATTGCATAGTCCGGCGAAAGAAACGATTTTTGAAAATAGGTCGCCGTGAGTGGAGCAAGGTGTTTGCTGCCGGTGACTTTACCATAAGCTGGATTGTTCCTTGGTGGAAGATTGAGGCAATGGTTGGTTGCAGTAACCAAGCATATTGTCGTCTCCCGAGCTTGTCAAGATTAACCTTTTATTTCCCTTGTAGAGTTATGAGACAATATGGTCTTGCACAAACCATCCCTATAGGAGATCTCCGCCGTCCTTATGAATTTCCTGTGTCACAAGAGATTGAGCGTTTTGACGGATACTGGAGTGGTAGGCCCTTATGGGAAGTGATTACCCACAAGGAACCACCTTGTTTGTCAAATAAAGTGAAACAATGGCTTGATGGAAGATTCCAAAAATTTCAAGTCAAAATTGAGAAGACCAATGTGAAGGATCGTCTAGGTGACAAAAAGGTCCCTGCTAAAGAACGTCTAGGGGAAAGGATTGAATTCAAAACTCCTATTATGCCAGGAAAGAAAAGTTCTAAGAAAAATCAAGGAAAAAGAAAAGTTGACTCTACAAAGAAGGAAGCTTGGGTAGAGAAGAAACATGGAGTTCTAGTGGAGGGAGAAACCATCTATACTAAGATAGAGTGTAGGTCTTCTAATGGTTGTCTCCTAGCGAAGGTTATGGATCAAGAGGAAGAGAATGAAGACACAAATTGGAAAAGAATCAAGAAAGAGAAAAAAGACTAGAGCATTGCTCTTCCTTTGATTTATTAGACAAAGTTAATTTGTTTTAGTTAATTTTTCAGCTTTTATTTTATCAATAATGTACTTTCTTTATTAATTAATAAAATTTCAGCTTTTATTTTAATTAACTTTCAATTAAAGCAATGAAAACAATTACAACATTTATTTTTCGGAGAATTAATTCGAGTACGGAAGTCGAATAAATTTCCAGAATATGTGAAACTGGTCTAGACACTCGCAGAAAGCTGGCGCTGCTATCTGATTCACTGTCGCTGACCATTTGGCTCTGTCGCCTGGCGACAAAATTGTCGTCTGGCGACAGAGTTTATTTTCTGGCGCCAGTCTTGAAATTTTGCAGACATGCGTTTTTTACTTTGGGGATACAGAATTTGAAGAGATTAAAGTGGCCGCACCCTGTATGGGTTGCCTACGTATCCTTTGCTTAAGGAATCAGGCCAAACGTAGCTCTCTTGAGTATTTCACTCAAGTACTTATGGGTAGTATTTCTTAAGTTGGTCAAGGTTTGTCATGTTTGAAAATTCATTGCCATCCATATCAGTTAATTTAGCCGCGCCCCCTGACAGGATTGTTTTGACAATATATGGTCCGGACCAATTAGGCCTGAATTTGCCTCTTGGATCTAAAACATTTTTTCTTAATGCTTTTAATACCAAGTCCCCAACCTTGATATTTCTAGTCTTGACCTTTTTATTGAAATGTCTAGCCATGCGGGTTTGATAACATTGAGTATGATGTAGAGCTTCTAGTCGCTTTTCATCGAGTAGGATTAGCTCTTCATACCGTGCTCTAGTCCATTCGACTTCATCGAGTTTACTTTCTAACGCGATGCGTAGCGAAGGTATTTCTAACTCTACAGGTTGTACGGCATCCATTCCATACACTAAGTTGAATGGCGTATTTCCTGTTGATGTTCGGATTGACGTGTGATAACCCCACAGTGCGAAGTGAAGTTTGTCAGGCCAATCCTTATAATTTTCAGTCATTTTTTCAATGATCGTTTTCAAATTTTTATTAGCGGCCTCAACTGCTCCATTTGCTTGAGGTCTATAAGGTGAAGAATGGTGATGTTGAATACCATATTTTTGTAGCAATTCTTCACATTCGGCTTGAAAGTGAGTTCCATTGTCACTTATCATTTCATGTGGGACTCCGTATCGACAAATTATGTTTCTTTCGATAAAGAGTGCTACATGTTTGGCGGTGAGTTTGGCATATGATTGTGTTTCCACCCATTTTGTGAAGTAATCTATTGCAACCAAGATGTATTCATGACCTCCTGTTCCGGGAGGTGTAATCTTTCCAATTATGTCTATTCCCCATGTAGAGAAAGGCCATGGTGAAGTGTAGGTGTAGAGAAGAGAAGGTGGGATATGTTGCAAATTTGCGTAAATTTGACATTTAGGGCATCTCTTTACATATTGATGACAATCTCTATTCATGGTAGTCCAGTAATATCCTTCTCGCATTATCTTTTGGACTAGCATTTTGCCATTAACATGTGTTCCACATATACCTTCATGGATTACTCTCATAGCTCTTTGGGCATCCTTTTTGTCTACACATAATAGAGCTCGACCTTTAGGTACCCTTTTGTGTAGTTCATTTCCTATGAATACAAACTGGGAAGCTAAAAGTCTTAATGCTCTTTTCGCTCTTTTGTCCGCATGAGGAGGATATTCTCCTTTGGTGACATAATTTAATATATCTGTGAACCATGGTTCTTCTTCAGGTTCCTCTTCTTGAATCACTTCATCATCTTCTATAGCTTGAATATATGCTGGTTTATGCCTTTTTTCTATGGTTAAAGGCATTTGCTCAATTTCCTTAGGTATTCTGACCATCGAGTCTAGTCTTGCCAAGGCATCGGCGAATTGGTTTTCCTCTCTAGGTAGGTAAGTGTATTCCACTTTTTCCAATTGATCGGTGAGAGTTTCCAAATACGTTTGGTAAGGAGCTAAGCTTTCACTCCTAACCTTCCATCTTTTGGAAATTTGATTAATAATTAGGGAGGAATCTCCAAATATCCGGAGTTTTCTTACGCCTAAGGCTAAAGCGGTTTCGAGGCCTACCACACATGCTTCATATTCGGCTGCGTTGTTGGTGACGTCGAAATCCAATTTAATGGATATAGGGACATGTTCTTCTTTAGGTGATACTAACAAGACTCCTACGCCGCATCCCTTTTGGTTTGAGGCTCCATCAAAATATAGAGTCCATGTATCATCCTCTGTCATCATTAAACTTTCATCTGGGAATTCATTCTCTTCTAAGGGTGCCGAATCTTCTATTGGGAAATCTGCTAGAAAATCCGAGACCACTGATCCTTTAGTCGCCTTTTGAGGCATGAACCTTATATCGAATTGGGTCAAATTTACTATCCATCTTGAGATTCGCCCGTTAAGTGTAGCTCTTTCGAATAGGTATTTAAGGGGGTCCATTCGTGAGACTACGTAAACGGTATGCACGAGCATGTAATGTCTTAATTTAGTTGTGGCCCACACCAGTGCGAGGCACAGCTTTTCCAATGGTGTGTAGCGTGTTTCATACTCGAGCATCTTCTTACTTAGGTAATAAATAGCATTTTCTTTGCTTTCTACCTCTTGTGCAAGCATAGCTCCCATTGTTTCCTTTGTGACGGTTAAGTATAGTCTTAAGGGTATTCCGGGGAGTGCTGGAGCTAATACATGAGGATTCGAGAGATAGGCTTTGATCTTTTCAAAGGCTTTTTGACACTCATCGTCCCATATGATTGGTACATTTTTCGTAAGCTTCTTGAATATTGGTTCGCATATCGTGGTTAACTTGGATATGAACCTACTTATGTATTGCAACCGGCCAATAAATCCCCGAATTTGCTTTTCGGTTTTGGGCGGTGGCATGGACATGATTGCTTTAATTTTGGTGGGATCTATCTCTATTCCTCTAGAGCTTATGACATATCCCAAGAGTTTCCCTGAGGTAACTCCAAAAGCACATTTGGAGGGGTTTAATCTCATGTTGTATTTTCTTAGTCTTTCAAAGAACTTTTTTAAGGCTATTGGGTGTCCTTGGCGGTCTTTTGATTTTACAATCATGTCATCCACATAGACCTCCACTTCTTTATGCATCATATCATGGAGTAGGGCAGTTGCTGCTCGTTGGTAAGTAGCACCCGCGTTTTTAACCCGAATGGCATTACCGTGTAGCAATAAGTACCCCAAGGTGTTATGAATGTTGTCTTTTCCATATCTTCTTCGGCCATGAGGATTTGATTGTATCCTGCGTACCCATCCATAAATGAGAGAAGTGCATGATTTGCTGTGTTATCTACCAAAATATCGATGTGTGGTAAAGGGAAGTCGTCCTTTGGACTTGCCTTATTTAAATCTCGATAGTCGACACACATTCGAACTCTACCATCTTTTTTCGGAACCGGGACAACATTGGCGACCCATTCGGGGTATTTGGATACCCTGATAAAACCTGCAGTTATTTGTTTTTGTACTTCTTTTTTTATTTTAAGAGCCACGTCGGGTTTCATTCGACGTAACTTTTGTTTTACAGGTTTCATTCCTGGAATTAATGGCATTGTGTGTTGAGCTATTTCTCTATTAATGCCCGGCATATCTTCGTATGACCAAGCGAATACATCGATAAATTCTTTAAGTAGATTAATTAAATCGGTTCTTTCTTCTTTGTTTAGTGTTAGTCCGATTTTAACTTCTCTTTTAATGGTTGGATCTTTTGAGATATCAACCGTTTCTGTATCCTCAATTATTGGTGTCTTATTTTCAAGTGTTTCCATTGCTTTAATTATTTCTTTATCATTTTCATCATTAGTTAAGCAATGCTCGTCATCTTTAGATAAAGAAGAACAAGAAGAATACGGGGAAGAAGACGTATTATTAAATTCAGAAATCATTACATCAAATAAAGAAATGTCCGTCGGGACTTGATTGCTAACTATCCTAGGAGTAGAAATAGAAGATGAGGGTGCTACAACTAAAGACTTAGAAGACTCGATAGGGGAAGACTCTAACTCAGACTCTGACTCAGACGATTCTTCGAACATTGGTCCTTGTCCTGAAACATCCTCATCGTCACTGTCCCATACTCCATTAATCATGGCATCTTGTGTAAGTTGAACTAATTTCTTCTCATCAATCAAACGTTGAACCAAGTCCTTAAACTTGAAGCATTGCTCTATTGTATGTCCCCCTGATTGATGATATGAACAATAATATTTGTCTATTCTTTTCAGTGATTCAAATGGTCTTGGTTCGAGAGGTTGAACTTTTCCATTCTCGAAGAGCATTTTGAACATGTTTGTGTATGACGTCCCAATTGGAGTATATTTTCTATTATTCTTTTTGGGAGTGTCAATTACTTGGAGAGAAAAATGTTTCTTTTGTTTAGATGGGGGTCTACTTCTAAGTAACTCATTTTTCTCTTTTATAGCCTCAAAGGTTTGTGAGATCAACTTTTTCAATTCTGTCAATATTAATGTCAATGCCACTACTTCTTGCTTGGTTGCAGGTTCCTGGCCATGGAATTCGAGAGCATCTTCGAAGATTTCTTCTTCAATGGTCTCGATAGGCTCTATGAGGCTAGATGGATCCTCTTGGTTTTCTTCGTCGGAAATAGCTAAGGAATCCGACAGCGGTGCGGTATTGATACTTTGTTTCTTGCTTGCAGGAGGCAATGGAAGCTTGTTACTATCGATCAAGTCTTGAATGGCTTCCTTTAGTCTCCAACAATTTTCTGTAGGATGACCCCTACCTTGGTGATATTTGCAATGTGCATTTGGGTTCCAGCTAGCCGTTCTCCTTTCGACAGGTGGGTCCCCAAATGGTCCAATAGGAGTTATAAGACCTTTTGCATGTAAGCGATCAAATGCGGTGTCATAACTCATACCAATAGGAGTATAATTCTTCCTAAATGGTTTCTTTTGTCCTTGATTATTATTCATTGCCAAAACTTCGTTTAGAGGAAAAGTGCTAACATTATTTGAGTGGGTAGATTTGGATGAAGAAGGATTGTCGTTCTTCTTATTTTTCCAGCCACTACTTAAGTTGTTATTAGCAACTTTTTGTTTAGCAAGGTCATCTTCAATACTAATTCCAATATCATATACAGCTTTGAAAGTGTTTAAGTTGCTTTGGTACTTAAGGTGCTTAGAGTATTTTTCTTGGAGGTTCTTAATGAACATTCTAACGGATTCTTTTTCACTAGGCACTTCAACCATTTTTGCAGTAGTTTCCCTCCATTTATTAAAGAAGGAGGTGAAACCTTCATTTTCTTTTTGTTTTAACATTTCTAATTCTCTATGATCGGTTTCAACTTGTATATTGCATTTATACCTTTCAATGAAAGCGCTCACAATGGATTTCCAACTAGAGGTTTTTTCTTTATCAAGTGAAAAGTACCACTGTTGACATACAGCTTCTAAGGATAATGAAAATACAGAATGAAATGCTTTTCTATCTGTCCCCTTAATACTCATTACAGTTTCAAAAGCTCTTAAATGAAAATAAGGATTGTCCATAGCCTTGAATTTAGGGATGTCATTGGGATTGAACTTTTGTGGGAGAAGGTCCTTATCCACCGAGACCCCTTGGGAGCTAATCTCTTGAAATCTAAAGTCGTTGGACAATTTGCCCAAGCTTTCCTGGATTAGGTCCATTTGTTTTTGTTTTTCAGGATTACTTATTTGCAGCGATAGGTTTTGCAACATTTCAGCCAAGTTGGCTACCTGTCCCTTGACTTCATTAAGTTCTTCTTGACTAGCCATTGCCTTCTTAGCTTTCCTTTTCCTACCGATTGGTTTGTCAAAAAGTAAGACTTGAACAAAAGTGTTGTCCTTGATTAAACGCCCTTCCTTTCTTGACCACGCGCTGTAATTTAAACCATATTTGTTTTAATACTTGACTCTAATTGACTTGACTTTATGTTCAAAAGATTAAAAGAAAAAGAAAAAAACGGGGTATATATTTTAAGGGAATTTAAAAAAATTGGAGGATTAATATCCGACTTACCCCCCTAAAAAAATGACGGAAAACACGCATTCAAGACTCTCTAGACATGGTCATAATGTGACAAACATGTTATGTGTGTGTTTTATGTGTATGTGTGTGACATGCTTTGACTACTAGTGTATGACCATGGGACTTTAAGTGTCTAAACTCAATTTAAGACTTAAACATGGTTTGAACCATTAATAAATCGATTGATCTGATTAGTAGACTGTTAATTAGACTCGTCATGATGACTCGAGCAAGAAAACTGGACTGTCGCTAAAACGACAGAACTGTCGCCACTGTTTAGAGCCTGTCGCCAGACGACAAAATTGTCGCCAGGCGACAGACACTAAACTGCAGCGCCACAGTCCAAATTCCTGCGCCATTGCTGGAACATTAATCTGGACTGTTTCCAGTAATTTTACTCTAAATGGACATACCTAAAGTCGTACTAAGTCGAATTGATTAATTTATTAACCTTTAATTAATTCAAAATTAATTAATTAATTAGACAAAGTCCTTTTAGTCATTAGTCAATTTATTTAGTCTTTAACACAAGTCAAACAAACGGTTAACACATATATAATAAATACAAGCAAGGGTGCACAAGTAGTTCACATAGTCACAAGATGAGTTTGCAACCTAACCATGGCTCTAGTTCTCTAAAGTTCGAGGATATGAGTTAAGTCAAAAAGGTCCATGGTTAAGAATCCATATGCATTGCACACAAGCCTACCGGGAGGGTTGGAGCAAATGGACAGGATTCCGCGAGTTCGTGATGAAATCAAACTCGACTCCATGGTTTGGTGGATTCACAAACATTACACGTACCCAAATCTGAACTTTGCACATGATAGTGGAATATTCCATTGGGCAGGTGAAGCAGGAACCCCCAGAGGGTTATTTCCATATGTAGAACACATATGGGTTCAGAAAAGTGAGAAAATGACTCAATCAATAAGCAAAATCGAGCCAACAACACTAGAAATGGTCAAAGCAAGAAGGCAGACCCCTGGCTCGGTATTGGAAGAACTTGGCGCCAGACTACAGGGACTGTCGCCGCAAAAAAGCTTCTGTCGCCAAGCGACAGAAACTTTTTACGGGCGACAAGCCCTGTTTTCTAGACGCTAGTTCCTACATGCCTTGGCAAGTTTCTGTGTTCTTCGAATTTTCCAGATTTCGCATCATCTTTTCGATTCTAGTCATGAAAGATATTTCTCAAATTTCCTACGTGTAAAATTCCTATGGATTGACTCATGGGGTGCTCCCATGAGGACCTTTTAATGCATATGACAATAATGTTAATCAAATCACGCACATGAAATACATAGAATTTTTCGAGTCTCATCCGCTCATTCTAAATAATTGCCAAAATTAAATAAATTTCAGGAATATAAATAGAAATCCTCCCCAGCGGAGTCGCCAAAAACTGTAGGGAATATTTCAAGCATTATGATAACCCCAAACTTGAACCCCACTGTGATCATACACTAAAGTACGGTGGCGTTCCAAAGGGAAAGACAAAGAGCAAAAAGAGTCGCCAACAAGTTTTAGGAACTTGTAAACCCAAAAGACAATCCAAAGGACTGTCAACTACTCTATAAGGTCTTGAACCAAATAGGGTCCGGGGATGAGGGTACGAATCCAATCTACAAAAGAAAGGACCCGCCCTATAAAATAGGCCTCTACTTTGTTCTGCTCGTATTCATGTGCGCTTTTCGAATAACATACAAACATTATATTGAACCTACCCTGTTTATCTATGTTGGTTGAATATTAATGCACAAATAATACTATTATTGGCGATCACTTGAGTTAAAATTACATTAGCCTAAACCAAATTAATAATTATCTTATTAAGCGTGATTTCAAGTACAAATTCCCTTTAAACCTGCATAAAAGGCGTGATCAAGCAATAACAATAAAACATATCAAGCAACATAATAATAAATCAATAACAATAATGATAATAGCATGATAAGGCATAATAAAGCTTAAATAATAATAGCAAGATCCTAGGCATGATACTAACAAGATTAATAACAAATCCTAGCATGTCACTAAACAATAAAGATCGAAGGTTCAAACCTAACATGGTACTAACATGCTAACATGATACTAGAAAGCATTAAAAGCATCCTAACATGATACTAGGAATATTAAACAATAATAAACAAATCTAAACATGCTTTCTACATTGAAAGAGAGTAATAAGATTACATACTTTGAAGCCTCGTACCTCTTTCTAATAACAAAATACAC
Source organism: Chenopodium album (assembly GCF_948465745.1). Classification (NCBI taxonomy): domain Eukaryota; kingdom Viridiplantae; phylum Streptophyta; class Magnoliopsida; order Caryophyllales; family Amaranthaceae; genus Chenopodium; species Chenopodium album. The sequence goes on from NC_137852.1 coordinate 2,196,374, forward strand.
AAGTTAGTAAACTTCAATGAAAATAATAAAGAATAATTAAAGAATCAAATTAAAACCAAATTAAACAAAGTTTTGACTAGTTTTGGACCAAACCCTCAGAAATTATCAACCTTTCACGTTTAGGGCAAAGGCAACTTCGAACTTGGCTAAGAGACTCTAAGTCTTGTGAATGCGGAATATTGTGTGTAAAAAGGCTAGTTTAGAAAGAGAGAGGGAGAAAGAATTAAGCTATATTGCTCACAAGAGAAAAGAGAGAATTGAGAAAATTAAAGAATAATTGAATGTGAATTGATGATTCTGAATTGATTCAAGAGAACAGGGATTCGGACGCTATTTATAATGAAAATAGTCCGGAAAAATCATAGAATTTGATAAGGAATAAAACTCCACGCTGTCGCCAGGAATTAGCTCTGTCGCGACGCGACAATGTCTGTCGCGAGGCGACAGGGTCTGTCGCGTGGCGACAGACTTGTCGTTTGGCGACAACCTGTATTAGCGCGTTTTTCTTCACGCGGAATCCGATCTTTAATCAACTTGATCTACGGAATCCGTACAGAAGATAAAATATATATTTTTAAGATAACAAAACGATATTTTATTCCAAATAAAAATCTATTAAAAATAATTAATTATTAAATCTAATAATATTAGAATTAAAAGGAACCTTCTAGAAACTTCTAGAAAACTATAATTAATCCTAATAATTTTAGGAATAATAATTAACATTGGGCCCTCCTCTAGATCATTGGGTCGTATTTAAAATAATTAACCAGGCCCAGTTTAGTATTTTGGCCATAACTTCCTCAATATTCATCGGACCTTAATTATGGACCAAACTAAACTGGTTCGGCTATTTTCAAATAAAGTCATTTTCAAAAACAGAGAGAAAAGAATTTAATAAAAACTAAACCGCAACACTCGACTTCCAAACCACTTTCACCTAATTCGATAATAACACAACGTGAAAGGCATTCATCACTGGGTTTGGTTTTGGGGAGACACAATTTGGTGTCTACACTTCCAGATGAGCTCTTTCACATTCTCTTCTGTCAAGGATGATTGCTCGAAATCAAAGCGGAAAGGTGCTGAGCAGATGGGCTCATCATTGATGTCATGGAGGGAGGCTAAGTATGGGTGACACAGTGCCTTGTCCACTGCAAACAGATTAGCACACAAGGAAACTTAATCAAAGAGGAACCAAGAGAGTTGCATAACGGGGGAAGAAAGCATCCATTTGGCAAGCAGATGTTTGGGTCTCTAAGCTCATCAAAAAAGGGATGAGTCAAAGCTCGTAACAAAACCCATCTCACCCCAGTCACAGCCCTCCCCAATTCAACATAACTAATTGATCATGTCATTAAACTTCTATATAACACCATGATTCCAAGCAGAATAGTCCCATCAATAGTTAAAGCCTTAAACCCTCTCAACCAAATGCCTTCCTTTCTTTAAACTTGATTCCATTATTGTTTGTTATTCAGATTCATAATTGGCTTAAGTTTGTAAATTTTAATAGTTGATTTATACAAACATAAGAAACCATTTGATTCCCAATTCCAATGTACACTGGAGCAAATCAAATTGTATTCTATGTACACCGGAACAAAACACCTTAAAAACACCATCATCAACGTCTAAGCTAGGGAAAACAAGAGAATGAGGGGAAGTCTTGGCCAATATTGTACCTCAATTTTCAGTATCTAACCTATAATTGCCAATCATAATCGAAAGTGGGGAAGTTGTATTCAATAACCCAGAAAATAAAAATTGAATTAATATAAGAAACAAAATATGCAGAATAGGCAACAACAATTATCATACCTTTTGCAATTTTGGATAAAAGACAATACGACGAAGACCCATTTGAATTAGACCCAGTTGACTCGGTGGTTGAGTTTGCTACTCAGATTCAACTGCTGCGGCCCATAGGCAACCAGTTTGCCTCCCTTTCCGTCTTTCATCTACTCCCACTGTACTCCGCCATCTCCTCCTCCCTTTCCGGTGACTTGATGTTCTAGATTGCGGTGGTCACGCCTGCATCTTTTAATTTTCCCATCTAAACTAAATTAAATAAATTCATGAAGTGAATTAGAAAAATTAATTGAAACAAAATATTATACAGTAATTAACATTAACAAAAATACCCACCATGAAATCTATCTCATATTCATTTTCTCTGTGATTATCTTGTTCAATTGTTGGCAACCATGCTAGTTGATCGATAGAGAGAGAAAGTGAGATGAGAAATCTGAGAAAGAAGAGGAGAGAGGAAAGAAAAGAGGAAAAAAATTAAGCAAATTTACATGAATCATAGAGAGCAAATGTAGAAGACAGACAGGTGGTATCCATCAAACAAAAATAAAAGCAACAAAATAGCAGATTTTTGAAATCCCTCTATGTATTTTGTGAAAGTAACTAAATTGGACTTTGTCACTCTCCACTATATTGGCCCATGGTTAGCTTGGTAGTAAGCAATTTACTTTCAAAGTGTGAAAGATTTGTTTCAGAAGTTAAATGAGGGCAACATTATATGGTTCTAGTTAAAGGGATAAGATTTTATCAAATCAAGAGATTATTTATATAGTTATAGAATCTTTTCTTGCACATGAAACAAACTTTTCTAATGCTTCAATTCATTTTATATTTGTTGTAAATTGAAATTGGATCATTAATTCTATCAAATTGTATTTTCCCAAGTTATTTTTAGGGGATTTTTTTACAATGCTTGATCAAGGATGACATTATTTGTAAGTGAGATTCATGAGAAGAATTTGTGCAATTAATTGCTAGATCAAGGTGTTGTCCTTGATAACAATATATATGTAAATTTTACATAATTATTTTTTTGTGGTAGTGGTCCTTATATATCGTATATTAATCTTATCACGTATTGCCTGTTAAAAGAAATTAAGATCTTATCATTATGTACCATAAAAGATTAGTAAAATTTCCTCTTGCACTCAATAAAAATTGATGCTTCTCAAAAAAAAAAAAAAAAAAAAAAAAAATAAAATAAATAAATAAAAATTGATACATCTAATACACGACGGATGTACGTAGCTTAAGCATGGTTTGTGAAATGTTACCATTTTAAAATTTAATTAGTCTTTTCATATCTGTTATAATATCTCTAATTATTTGATTAGACTGTCTTATAATTAACCAAACCATTTTAATTAAGATGTAACATAAACAAAGATGTTGGATTTGAAAGCACCAGAATCACAAATCAACATAGGAGATGTCTTTGGTGATATTACAAATATGAATAGATAGGAAGTGAGGACAAACAATCGGATCGTCACCCCACAAAATAAAAGGAAAACAAAGCAAAAATGAGCCCACAAAATTTATGCATACTTATCTACTCAGATTTTAGATGTTCATCAAAGATACAGTGTTACTCTGATTGGCAACGCATCCTATGTGATGTTTTGTCTTTTTATGCGTCAACTTGCTAATAAGCTTATTGCTTATACAATTGTGGGCGGGAATAAAGGTTAATGAATTCGGTGTCATGCAAAAATTTCATACAAACATTTGATTGAATTCTTATGTTGGTCGGTCCATCCATTACTCCAATATATGGATTACATGATTATGATATTAAATTTTTAAGAGTTCGGAGATAGTTTCAAATTCGATAATTTGTTATTGCTTTGTACAAAGAAAATAATTTTAAATAAGCTCAGATAAAATAAGTCGATTAGAATGGAGTTGAGACTTATTGATCTTACCATGCACTAATTTTGGCTGACCAATTCCATCAGATGAAGAGTAAAACAAACAAGTGAATACCTACTATTGGTGACAAATTATATCACTTACTAAATTTCATGAAGCATGTAATTCAGCAAGGCTATGGAGAACGTTTCATGACATTGTTAAATTCAAGGTTTTGCACGCAAAACATAGACTACAAATTTCTTATGTACGTATCGGATTATAATTGGTTAGCATCTCGAATAATAGTGGAGCAGTAAATTATACCCCATTTCAATTATTGCGAAGGAGAAATCGGGTTGAAAAAAGATTAATAAGGTGCTTCCAATGTTCATGTGAAGACATATTCTAAGTTTCTTAAGGGACCTAAACCGTGTAATATAGAAGTACACATTGTTGACAAGTAAGATCGATCGAGATGGATGAATGCAAAAATTAAAACAGATACACAATGAGGTTATCTAATAAGACACATGCAAGGCACAGAAAATGCAAATACCTCACTTTAGTTGTCCTTTAAAGAGTCCTTGATCTCAATGATTGGCGTACATGAAAATGATAATTCTTAATCTAATATATACACTATGTCCAAATTTATACTGTTTAATATAAATGAAATTGAAATAGAAGGACAATATGGTTGTGAGTCTTGTGACTTGTGAATGAATGCATCACACATGCACATGGCAATTTAGCACATGTAGAGTATATATCTAGTCTATAAAACACAAATTCGAAAGACATGTATGGATGCTATTAATTTCTCTCGATTTTTTAATGTCTTTATCCCTTAATATAACTGGTCTTGCACGGATTAAAATGCTAGTTCTTCAAATATCTAACCTATAAAACACAAGTTTAAAAGACATGTACCGTTGCTATTAATTACTCTCGAATTTTTTTAACATGTCTTATCCTCTAACAAAATTGGCCTTGCATGGATTAAAAAACTAGTTCATCTACTATCTGATATTAAGATCAAACAAATTTTCCAAATAAAAAGTTGGATTTAAAAGTGTGCTTGACCTTCTTGTATATATCATTTGACTTGTATCGTGTTTATGAATATTTTTTAAAAAAAACTTTATTCTAATTAGATTGGAGTTTAAATTTAAACTTGTAAATTTTTTGGATTGCAGCAAACACAAATAACATTTTTTTTTTTTTTGGGTTTTGAGCCAAAGTATGAATAAATTTTAGCACATTTAAATGGTCTTATTTATGGTCATTTTTGAAAAATGATGGGTTATAGAGGAATATAGAGGTGAAATAGACAAGTTGTAAAACCCTCTTGCTCTTTAGTGCTCAATCTTTCTTAGACTAGCTAGCTTACTAAGCTTAGGCCAAATAATTATGTATTTGGTCTGACATTTTCTTTTATCATAATTGAAAGGACACTTATAGAAAATTTAAAGTCCATATTGTCGGCAGAGAGCAAGTCCTTGATTGCTCATTTTACACAGTTTATATGGTGCTAAATTAGTTGGTCTCAGGGAGTAAAAAGGAGCTAGTGAATAATAGAGGAAATAGGGATATCATTGTATCATATGATTATTGCAACAATGCGTTCCTATACCATTCAACTAACACTCGATTGACTCGTCCACTCAAATTTTTTTGTGAGTTGATACAAATAAAATGGCACCACAAAATTTAATTTTAGAATACGTGCGTGGTACAGTCTTTCAAAACTATATTTATGACATAAACAATTAAGTTAATTGGTATTCATACTTGATCATCACCTTTTGATGAGAACCTATTAGTGATTGAAATTTGGTCTTGCGAATGTAAGGTTATAAGATTATTTCTTTCTATTAGGACTCTTTGGATCAAAGGGTGAAATTCTCCTTTTTTTTGTTTTTTGTTTTTCCCTCTCTTCCCAATAAGCCTAGTATGTGAAGCTATATTGAGTTAACCTGAAAAAGATATCGATGAAGTATCCTTCAAAAAAAAAAAGATATTGTTGAAGTAAAACTCATCTCCTTAAGCTACAGTATCGAGTTTTTCTCTTTTATGCTCCGTATACAAAAAATAAATATCCAATAGCATGTAGCCCATCTGATTGATATGTGCAAATGAACCTAGCAAGCGAGAAATACTAGTTGATTTCGATCTATACTTAAAGCATTCATATACATCTGTATACATTCAGTACCTAAATACAGTAGTAAAGAACCTCATATGACTATGATTTCTGCATTCTCAGTATACAATAAAAGATTAGCAATACTCCTTGATGTCGAAAATAGTGTATCAGAATTCATTGTAATGTATAGCGCCAACTTTCCAAACAATGTATGTGGTTGCAAACATAACTGAGCTGATAAAAACAAAAGAGAAAGCAATCAGAAACAAATCGAGACCTCCAGGGAAGTCGAATGTCAGGCCTGCCTTTGGCATTCCCCGCTTACTGTCATCAAACAGATTAGTAGGGGCTTGTGGAAGGCCCTTCTTTCCTTTCTCACTCTCTCTCAAAGCATCCAATACACTGCGCCCAATTTCTGATTTAGCAGGCTTGGCATCTGAATAACGGCTCAGAACCCTTGCTGCCCTCAGTCTTTCTCTTGCAGTTAGTGGTGCTTTTTTCTGTATTGATTGCACATCAGCAGATGAGGGTATCTTGTTTTCCTGTTTTGAGTCATCAGCAACACTTGTTTCGGATTGAGCAGGATCAGGAGAGGAATCTTCAGGATTTGAACTCTCACCGCGATCTGTAATTATACGGTCACTCTCTGCAACTGATAGATGTAGGTGTCTTCTGTTTAAACTTATGGTTTGCCTTGATTTGATAAGAGAAAAGGGAGCTGAAACATGGCCAATTTTTGGAACAGGATATCTAATGGAGGTTCCAGAGACCTGCACAGTTGATTAGGAAAAGAACATCAGAAATTATCATAATTAAAACTACATCCAAAAGTTTCGCAGGCCATCAGATAAGGTGGTGAACTTTTTAAAGTCTACTCCCACAATTGTATAGGCATGATTACCAGAACATGCATTTGACGAATTCATCCGATAACATCCCATAACAGGATGAAATACTGAATTGCACTAAGGACATGAAGTGTTGATCTCTCTTCCTGTTAAGCTAAAGTTAACAATACTAATTGCAACTAAGGACATGAAGTCTTCTGTGTTTCTGAGATTTTATCTCTTATGGAATGTGACCAACATTAATATAGAACATGAATTTGCAGAACAATGCATAAAATAGATGCATGGAAATTTTTGCTTAGAAGATCAGACCGTGTAGATTTCATTTCACATCACCAAGTTATAAATCAAATCAAGGAAGCTTAATCTCATTGAAAATTAAAGTCGAGGCTCAGAAGGTCATAAACCAATTTGATGAAGAAGCAGAATATATAATATATTTGGAATTTGCCACTAGCAAAATTTTTTAGGACAATCGGTACAAGGAGCTATGGATTTAACTCACTTTGACAGTGGAGTAAACATATATCCTGAAGACAAACGTCCTGAAACAGACAGTGAGACCACACAGTCACACTAAGTATAGGGAGTCTTTGAGCAGTTGAATCCAGTGCATCCAACAGAGAGGGAAATTAAATACAATAGAAATTAAAATATGATGAAACTGAACTAATACCAGTAGAGTGATTGTTGTGATTGTGACTACAAAAAAGTGCGATTAGACTATCACATAATGTTGATGTCTAAAGTAGAATCTTAAGGGACCATAAGAGTGACAGTGTCTGTCATCATACTTTAATAGAAGGCTTTAAAATGGCAAGCAGAAGGTAGAGGATACAATCTCATAGAATGAGGTTAGTTCACTAAGTAAATCCACACACAAATCTTAAGCAATCTAGGAAAGAACACATCATAATAGTCAACTAACATTTGGAACTCTCGAAATGATGACCTTCTGAGCCAGCCAGCAGTAAGTTCCATAAATATTAACTAATAATCCAGGCTCAGATGATCACTCCATGGCCAGTTGAAAAGGCGCAATAAACTGACATGCTTCATGATTGAAGTCTATGAAAATAATTCCAGATGTTATCTGTATTCCAATTCTATAATTCTATTATCTGCATTTAAAGCTTTAAGTCTTCAAGCAGTATATCTTCATCACAAAAGGGCAAGGGATGGCAAAACATAAAACCAAGATGCCCTGGATAATCAATGAATCAAACCAACGACCAGCAAGAACGGATGGATCAAGCTCCAAGCCTAAAAGAAATCACTTATTACAACCACAAGTAATGGCTCCTATTAGGTACATGACATCCAAGAGCATACACTCCCTACTAATGTGACAACAATTCATTAACAATGTTCCGTTCTTCGTATACACAAGTTGAGGACGCTCCTAGGTGCACATAACATTTTTCACTATCATGCTTGGAAAGTAAATCAAATTTGCAATAGCTAGATTAGATTATAAATCATCATTAGCCTTTAACAGTATTTCTCAAAGTCTATCAATCCAACTAGAACTCATAGAAATATACCTTATCCAATAGCATACCAAAATTAAGGCGAAGAAATGTAAGAATTCTCATCACATAGCTTTTCGGCAATTTCTATTATACAATCGGGTGTATCACCTAAGAAGACTATTTTTTTTGTGTATTTACAAATCTCTCGAAATCCCAACTAACCATACTTTGAAAAAAAGCTACATTTAGGTACCCAGACTACCAAACATAAGCCAAAATTGTACAGCATTCTACCAAACTACCAAAAGAATGAAATATATACATCAAAAAGAAACCTTTCTTAAAGATTGTCAATCAAGCAAAGATAGAAGAACAAATTACCCAAAAAAATTAAAATTAAATAAATAAAAACAGAGAAAACTTACAGAATTAAAGGAGACGACGGAGTTGAGTGAAACCGCCATGTTTAGGAGGTGGTCGGAGGTTGAAGCTGAACCATATGAGCTCTCAAAGTTGGTGATGGTGTTTGTGGCACCAAACTACTCTCAAGCTTATTCATAGATTTTCTTTCTTTCTTCTTCACTGACTAGCCACTACTCGACTTCTGTTGCGCGTGGATTTCACATTGGTTTTTTTTTTTTTTTTTAATTATTTATTTTTTTTATTTAAATTGGAGGGAGTATAATTTTAGAAGAGAAAACTCAGGTTAATCTGTGTGATAAACCATTTTCGTAAATAAATCAATAATTTTTTTTTGACGGAATAAATCAATAACTTTATTCATTGCTTATCTAGTTATTATCATTATAAAGCCTCTTTTTTTTGAGAAACTTTTTAAAAAATCGGGTGTACAATAATTATTGTACATCCATTATAAAAATAGACTAAAGTGATCAAAACTTACCCCTGAAATGAATAAAAGTTACCCTAATATGCATAAAAGTTAATCCAATATAAATAAAAATTATTAGTAAAAAATCACATTTTAAATGACAAAAAATAAATTATTAGTGATTGAATGTAATTAAATTACCACTATAAAATTTTTCTTCTTGTCTATTTATATAAAAATTGTATTACGTTTAAAGTTACCCAAAAAAGACAAAAAGTTACCCTAAAATTAGATAAAAGTTACCCTTATACTGCTCGATGTACAGTAATATTAGTGTAAACCGGGTGTATACAAAAGTTTTTGCTTTTCTTTTTTAGGATAAAGTTATTTATTTATTTATGAAAATATCATCTGACAAACAAATCTCAGATAAACTTGTAATTTCTTATTTTAGGAGCAAGAAAATAAAACATGTAGTCAATTTTTTTCTCACCATAAAATTCTATGAAGTACAAGTTAAAGTTAATTATGAAGAGGATTAAGCATGTGCCTCTCCCAATGATCTATTAAAACGAGATGAGTATGCTGATTGCTGAAGACCTGAAGTGATCCAAACTCAAATTTCTGAATTCAGTTTCTTTCTTTCACTTTTCATTTTTTCCTTGTGAAAATGATGAAGCCACATATGCAATAACTCAGTAATCGTGATCAATATTCAATACTCTTGGTTCATTGCTGTGCCAATTCATGTAAAACTAGACATGTAACCAGATCAAAACCTGCTAACAACACTTGGTAATGGGATTAAAAACAATATTCAGTAAGACAAATCTGCTGTCCCCTATATAACTCAAGATTAGACTAATTTAACCAACTATGAAGTGCTTATTCCTCTATCTGAATCAGTGTAAGGTAGAAGAAACAAAAACTCAAATGTGTGGTTCATTAATTTTGTTTATTCAGGAAGTTTGGCATAAAATTGGTCGAACTGAGGCTTTGAAATCCTCGTAAAACCTCTGCTCTGAAAACCTGCCCGCTCGCTTCCTTGCAGCGGCAGCCATCTCAAGTCTTTTTGTCTCTGGCATTGACAAAACTTCCAAAATAGCTTCTGCATACTCATCCTCAGATTGTGCAAGAAATCCTGTTTTATGTCCATCTTCTTCCAAGACAATGTCCATCTTTGGACCAGCTGAATTGTGGGCTGGGTAGATGAAGTAATTCAACAGCAATTATGCATTAGATTTTTCTCACACTAGCAGAATAAAATAAAGCTATTGTTCCTTATATTGCTTACCTATTGGAACTGCACCCGCAGCCATAAATTCCACGACGCTTATGCCAAAATGCTCATCAGTCATGGTATGGATCCCTGCAATGGCAGCTCCCAAAAGCTTGACCAAATCCCTGCACATTCAGTCAGACGTAAGCCAACTAACAATCATTCATCACTTGTGATGCCACAGCATGTATAGCATGAACTAGCTAAAACGATCTAGCACAATAAGCGCTCAAATGGAACATATAACAGGAATAATTTAGAAGCCAAGGGGAAAGATATGGGGGGTGCTTTTGAGAGTTTGAGGAAAAGTTAATCAGTATCCACATCTTTTTTTTCTATAACTGTCATAAACAAGTAGTTACTCTCCTCAAGAGATGGACTCAATTATTTTCCAAAATACTCTGTATTAGCAATTTATTGGCCTAAGTTGAAGTGCCAAAGTATCCATAATGACATACACAACTTTGTAATGACAGCCCAACACGACTTTAAGGGTACTTGAGCGAAATGCAGACTCCATGTAGGGTGGCTTATGAGTTATGACCCATATCCTGCCTACATAGGTGACATAGCACAAAAGCTTAAGAATCATGACAAAAATAAAGAATGCTGACTTTTTAACTTAGTTAAACTGCATACTTGTATAGGATATTTTTGTGGAATTCCACATCATTCTCCACCTTCAGCTTAACAGCCATTTCTTTCAGCTTTTGTAGTCTATCTTCATCTGCCTCATTGCGACAACTACCCACGAGCTGGAGCTTAGGTTTAGGCAAGCCTGCATCCAACTTACTAATGGCTTTTGCAAATGCCTGGAGTTGAAGAGGATGTGCCTGAGACAAGCACAGGATAAATCTTAATAAAGAGCTATAATGGGCATCAAAGGCCTGAAGATGTCAACCACAGCTACAATACCTTGCGTCAGAATTATACATAGAAATGCTCACCTTCTCAGGACGAAATTGAGCCACTGATATTATAGCTGGCACATCTGTGGGTCTTTCCAGAGGCAAAGCCTGATTGAGGTAAAGATTGGTGTAAGAATAAGATGAAATCAAGAATACTAAAAAAACATGAAAGATAATTGGTAATCAGCTAGCCAGCAAAAAATATTTCATGTAGTAGCAGGAACCTTTGAAAAGTAATGTATAATGGTTTTCAGTAAATATGATGCCAGATAGTCAAATCTAAAAGTTAAAGAACCTACAAAAGAGTAGACAGGTAATAGTAGTATATTTTTCATTATCTCTTTTTCTTTTTTTTTTTTTTTTTTTTTTTTTTTTTAAAATATCATTATCTCTTTAATTAGACCAGATAATACTGTTTGCCTTCTGCTTTTCTCCTTCTCAAGCTACTTAAAAATGGTTAACTTGTATTAAGACACGTCATCAAAAAATAACTGGGGCTGACTAGAGAATTTCATTACAGTTACCTGCAGGCCCGAAGTATCACAAGGTGGATAGACCCTCTTAGTACGCTCAGGAATTCTCCAAAGTTTCACAATATGTGATTGAGTCCAGGATGAATTCACCATGACTGTCTGAGCATATGAGCCAACAAGACCATACAACCAGCTGAAGATTGAATAGTAAATTATCTTGCACCGTGATAGCCAAACACTGCCACAGAACGAGCAATTGAGGATATCAACATAAGTAAAAAAAAAAATAAGAGTTTTAGAGTTCATATGGAACCTCCAATTTTCCTCCAATTTTACTAGTGACTAACTAGATTTCAAAATTATGCAGTCTTTATGAAGTGCTGCAAACAAGCATCCTACAATGGAGATTTTAGTAAAAATGATCAACTGCAAACATAAAGGGTCTCCGAAAGAGAACTCTTCCATGCACTGTTTCCTTTGGCAAATCTTTATTGAGACTGAAATTACAAATCAAATACAAAAAATCCAACCTTTTGGCAATTAAGTCCTCATTGTTATACAAAGCACTCCTTGCACGAACCCGAGAGATCATATCTGAACTGATGGTTGGATAATGAGTATAGCTGATAACTTTACAGCCAAAAAGCCTAGCCAGTGGGTATGTAAAAGCATAACCACTGGTATCAAAATAATACATAGGTGTGAACTTGCACAGAGCTTCCCAAGAGAGGTAGACTGAACCAAGACTCTGACCAATCATAGTGAAGCGAGGATATGTTGTCTCCTCAATCCACTTCCTTTTGTTTAGATGTACCACCTAATACACCAAGCCACAATTAATTCAGGAAAGACGAACACTACCAATGACTTCTACGTTTTAAGACTTCTAACTACTATGAGGCCACAAAGAGAGCAAGATATCAAAAGAATAAGCCAATAAAAGATATATTAGTCAGGTCGATCTTTACGATTAAATACCCTTAGTTTGGTACACCATCAATCAATCAATAAAAGCCTTAATCCCATAAGTGGGGTCAGCTCAGTTTGGTACACCATGATGCTAAAAAATGCAAAGACAGTGACAAACTAATTAATGGCAGTAAGTAGTATAATCAAAGCGACAAACCCGGATAATGCAGATGGATTGCAACTGTTACAGCTTGAACTAATAATTTCAGTTCAATGCAGTCATTGCATGGCATAGCTGCGGATGCTCGCTCCATAGATGCCTAGATGGACTACTAGAGCTCAGTCAACCTCATGAAACCTATCAAATTTCATAACTTTATAACTCCAGTCATCTTCCATTGTGATTGCATTTCAGTCAATGCAATACAAACAGGTGAAGTTATAACCAAGAAACGAACTCCATTAATAACTTTTACTTCCCATAAGATAGCATAATCTAGTTGCTAGTTTAGTTCATGAGTCTAGTTCTGTCTCGTAAAACAAATTTCATAATAAACTCTCAAAATCAGAAATCACGCAAAGCCTTAAAAAGAATCACAGAACAACACAATTGCAAATTGGGCAAATACACAGCTTACACTTGCAATGCACTAGCACTACCAAAAACTTCAAAATCCCACTACAATTCGGTCAAATAAAAGTGTAATTGATACACGGATCGTATTTCGTCTACATCACTACCCTTGAAAAAGAACAAAAAACATCAATATCAACATAGCATTGAAGATTGTCAATATAATTCTGGCAAATCAAAGCAAACTAGCTAAATTGGTAAAATATTGCAGATTGTACCCACAACCCGTGATCAAATCTCATCTACATCAGTTAATCACTACCATAATTGCTTAAAGAGCACCACATCCAAATCCCCAAAAAATCACAGATAATCAACCAAACAACACAAACCCAATTCAAAACAAAAACAATCAATAAATAAAAATGTAACAAAAGCTAAAAATACCCGATTAAGAAAAGGAAAATTCCAGATTATAGATTGAACAAACCTTAGGTGGGTTAGCCAAATGAACCCCAAAACGATCAGTGGCTCGAGCCATAAGACTCTGAGGTGAAGCATCATGATCACCCGTGTAAATAAAGCAATCAAGGTCTGATCTTTCGTCTTGAATGGCTTTAACTGCGCACCATAACACTCTCTCTCCTCCACCCCCATCGTTGGTGTATGGATGGAAAAACCCAACTGCATTTTTCCTGTTTTTTCTTCCATTTATCACACCTATTGGAAATTTCAGGAAAATTGATACTAAAGTTGAGATTAATAGGTAGATTATCTTCATTATTATGATATTAATTAAATCGTTGCCCAATTATTTCATAAGAGAAATTTGGGGAGCTGATTTTTGAGAGGGAAGAGTAAGACAACGGTTTTATTGTTGATCATTTTTTTTGGAAATATACTTGTTTTTTTTTTTTTTTTTTGAAAAAGGAAATATACTTGTTAATTCTGCAAATTTCATCAATTTAGCTCTACAAAATTTGATAGAATGTGATGGTTTTAGTTTTGATAGTACGGATTTTCTATATTACAGTTTTATCCATGAATTATCAAATTAAACGACACAAATTATACGTACCCAAAACAAATTGTCACATAAAATTTCAAGTTAATTTCCTTCTTACCTATAATTCACTCAAATAGTTAGCAACTTGCTATTTGCTATTTAAAAGTTTCACCAATTGTCAATAAACATTTTGTCTCATTTTGCAAAGTTTCTCGTTTTAAAATTGGTCAAGTCTCTTGCTACAACAACCGTTAGAGATGTTGTGATCTACAACAATTCTCACTTAAGCAATTTATATTTAATTGGAAGAGCCAAACTGGAAAAAGTAAAGAGGTGGTACTTTATTAAAGAGAATTCACAAATTAAAATGAGGTCGAAACGGATCCCAACTTTTTTTTAGGCTTCAACGGAACCAAATTGAAACCCCAAAACAAATTTAACCTTCAATTTTGTAACAATTAGATCTACTTTGCTAGTTCAACACGGATTTTGATCAGCCCTAGACATATGCACTCTCTTTGTCTTTCTTTCATGTGTGTTGGGCAAGTTTGACAATTAATATAGAACCCATTAAATAAATACCTCGTATGATCATACAAAACTATTAAAGCAAAAGGGCAAACACCTTGGAGAAAAATATTGCTCGAGATGGAATCAATTAATCAATTGAACTGAGAAATTAGTGGAAAATTTAATACGGCCGTTCAAAATCAATTTGCAACTCAAAACGGACATCAGCTGGCTTACAAGCAGCAGCAGCCAAAAAGAATAAGCTTGTGTCAAAAGAATGAAGATACAAAAATGTACATCAACCATATATCGCCTAAAAAGAATGCAAAAATTCAACATTATTCTCAGATTGACCTTTCATTGTCCAGATCGAGTATAGCACATAAGAAAGTGTTGAAGCTTCCGTCAGGATAATTAGCACAGCAAAATTTCAAACTGCAGCTCAACAGCATGATGAGAAGCAAGTGCAGGATAGAACGAATTTCCCGAACTATGCAAACTAATAGCTTCCCATAGGTGGCATTCCATAAGCTGGCATAGGAGGCATTCCCATACCGCCCATTCCTCCCATAGGGGGAGGAGGTCCATAACCTCCCATTCCTCCCATAGGTACAGAACCTGGCATTGGAGGAGCAGGCAAAGCCAGAGGCAGCAACTGAGCATACATATTCTGCATCGAAGGTAGTATAGATTAGTTTCTATGCAGGAATGGAAAAGTGTAGAAGGATAATGTGTGTGCACAAGACAGAGAGATGCAAAGATGATGATATCAGAGGACTTCTTTGAAGATTAGTTTAGACGTGTGAAAAGGGAGTTCAGCAGCCAATTATATGTGGACATTAGGAAATACGAAATACGGAAGTTGGAAAATATGATAGAAACATAAAGAACATAGGTAGCTACCTGTTGAGCAATTACGTCCTTCTCGTCCTGCTCTTTAGCCTTTACTTCCTTCTGGGCTTCAATTTTGTCCTTGATAAGTTCATCAACCTTGCCTGTGTACTCACGGATAAACTGCAAGAGAGACCAGAGATGAGAAATTTACATAAAATGCAGCAGTACAAACTGTTCTCTAAAATATTCTGAGCTCGTTAATCAGTCTCACAATCCTAGTAACTAAGTATCCAATAAACCAGGAACTGGCAAACTTGTACTAGGAAAGACAAGTAACCCCCCACTTCCAATCCTTTCCTACCATGAGAACCACAATTGTTACCTGCAATAAGTATGGGAAGGCGAAATCGATCATATTGTTCATCCAGGCAAGCTCAAGGGCAACATCTGGCCGTATCACATCATAACAAACAAAGAGACATGCAGCAAAGCACTCATTCTTCCCCTGCAAAAGTAGATTCAACGAAAGTTAGCCCCAAAAAAGATGGTACTTGCCAGATAACTAAAGATGACAATCCCCATATCACAGATTAAATAGGCCTCATCTGACATAACAGCAGCAACCTAGTTTGGATCTTTACAGTTAGCAGGCTGCAAATAGGTTCAGATATATACAGAGCATTACCTCTAACCACTTGAGACTAAAATCAACCTATCAGGTTGCTCATGTAGTCATGAGCACATGGGTTTTTAAAAAAACATTAATACTCCAAGAGAAACCAGGGTATTTCATAAGTATCTTGAAAACAGAACAATTGTGACAAAATAATAAACACTGCTTTTTCAACATATTCCGTGTTCACCACCCACCCACCCCCCCCCCCCCCCCCCCCCAAACCAAAAAAAAAAAAACGTGAGCACTAACAAGGCCCTGTGAAAATCAATTACTTCAAAGATAAGCTTTAATCAGCAAAATTATTATAAGTTAAACAAAATTATTTTAAACAGTAAAAAAAAATTTATGTCTGTGTATACTAAGTGAAGAGAACAAGCCCTATAATGCCAAAACAGAGGCACGAGGAGAATATCTTCTGCTAACCCATGCCAAAAATGCGGGCCTTTATTGAAAGACAAGGAAAAAAAATGTACCTCCTGTATGAAATAAACCAACAACTCCTCTGCCAATTCACGGTCACCAGATTGTGAACATGTTTCCATCGCATCTCTATAATGTTTATCTTTCTTAGACAGTGCAATAGATTGCTTCCATCGACCTGCCTTCTTATAGATATAAGCAGCAACACGTCTCATCTCAAGAAGCTCATGTTTCTCAATCTGTCATCAATATTACTGTGTAAGTATGAGAGAAATTGTATGCCCCTCTTTATCAACATATGTCAAATGAAGAAAACATCAAAACTGCCACCATAATAAAAGCAAAAACAGGAGATAATGCAGTAACCTTTTGTGCAAGTCCTATCTGATCAAAGTTATCATGTAAATCAATTGACTCTCGCAATCTATCATAGTCTTCCTCCTCAACATATATTTCATTCAGGGCCTCATTTACAGCAGAGACATTATTGCTCTGGACAGCAATCATGTATGGCTTCACAAGATACAGGTGACCCGCCTACAAAAAAGAGATATTAAGTGAAAAGATTGCCCAAACTAATTCAGATAACAATCATTTTAAGGCATCGAAGGCAATTTATTTATAAGAAAAGGAGAAATAACCAACCTTTCTCATTATATCAACCACACGTGTATGGTCCAAACGAAGTGCCAGCACATTAAGCATATCATTTATTAGATCAGGATGCTCCTGTAGGTAGAAGTGCACAGCTTTGTAGTACAGCTCTACACTGGCAACTTTAGCCACGACATCTTTGAACTGCATGTGATCCCAGGCCTCAGGAGAATGATTCATTACAGTCACAGCAGCATTATCAAATTCATCATATTGGATGTACAAATATGTGAGTTCTTTCCAGTGCTGCTGTTCATCGCATGCTCTGATAACCTTAGGAATGTTTAGACGAGTAGCGAACAGCTTAATGTGCTCCATAAGCTTCTCAGAGCGATATCTAGCATAAAGTATCCCCAGTTCAGTAAAGATGCCCATATGTGCACGTTCCAATCCCAGACCACTTTCCATCAAGGAGATTATCTCGTTGAAACAGCCCCTGTTCTGGTAATACTGACTGACCTCTTCCATGTCATCCACCTAAAATTTTGACACACGCATAAGAGATTATCAAATTAACAGTCTTCCACAAACAGATAATATACATATCGCTAGCCTAAACACAGCATATCAAGGTTAAAGCATAAGGAAGTAGCTTATAGAAACCTGTGACAGGCTTAGACGAAAAAGAAAAGAATATAACCCTTCTCAGCATATCAGACCAATTTTCAGGCATGTAGACAGCCATTATCAAGCAGGTAAATCAATGTACAATTTAACAAAACAGCCCCTCACCCCCGCATAAAAACTATAAACAAACAGATAAATCATACTTCCATAATTATTAATTTCCAAGTACCTGTATAATGATGTTGAGACCACAAATCTGAGCTAATCTGAACTCTTCAGCGTCAACACAAGCAAAACAAACTTCCTTCCATGTCTTTGCGCTATTAGCTTTCCGTGCCGCATCAACAGCACTTTGGAATTGCTTAAGCCTCACTAGGGTAACAGCTAGCTTCGCCCAGTTAGATATAAAAGCATATATTATCTTTGCAGCTTCATATAAAGCTTCATCAAATAAGCGATCACCAACATTTTGGAGGTTGGCAACATTTGGCATGAGAATGAATTCCTCAATGTCACTCAACCTATCGATCTTGGCATAAGCATATATGAGTTCACTATCCACCCTAGGCTCCTTTGTTTGCTGCCTAACCATAAGAAGATACTTAACCAGGTCATGATAGACATCTGCATCTTCAGAAGCACGGATCACATCCAAAAATTGAGTGGAATTCTCTGCACGTATAAATGACTCTATTGCATCACTGACCAAACCTGCTCTCAACTGAGCCTTTGCAACTTGGCTCCAAACAGCATCTTCTTCAACCCGGAATGCAAACTCCACAGCCCGGTCAATGCTTTCAATATTATCCAACAGTACATTAACCGCCTGCACATTCAGATTGAATTTCTTGAAAATTGCAAATGCTTCTTCATAAAGTTGGGCCTCAACAGCCACTTCTCCAACTGCAGGTCCATCAAAATTATCCAGCCTGTTGACATAATCCATGACTCTAGATGAATCTGCTTTAATGGCTGTCAAAATGAGGAGATTTTGCAGATTCGAATTCCCACTGAAAGCAGAGTTCTGTAGAACAATCTTTTCGAGAAGTTCAATCAATTCATGAGGGAGATCAGCTGTCATAAAAGCTTTGACTGCAGCAGAAACTTGTTCTGGACTCTTGCTTTCAGGCAAAGCAGTGGACACAACTTGATCAATGATCTGCCTCCTATACTCATTCTCAGGATTGAGGACTTTCTCCCAAAGATCACCATCCATTCTTTCAACAACATACCTGGAATAGAAGGACAAATCAATAAGCACTTTTCAATAATTACATCACAACGATAAAAATGCTTAGTTATTCACCAACCTCGCTTGTAGCTTGAACAAAGAATTCTTATTTGTGACATTGATAAGCTCATCGTCACATTGTCCTCTCCTATAAGCAACTACTGCAAGGGTGGGGTCACGCTTCTCACAATATTTACCCACAACACGTGAATCATAGTATGGGTTAGTAGTGAGAAAGTGCTCTGGATTATTGTTACTCTCAATGATAATTTTTCCCAGAGCATTGTGCACATGCACATCTTGGCTTCCTTCACTAACAAGATGCTCAAGAAATTGAGTGAGCAAGCGAAGTCGATTCCTGAAATATAAAAAGAAAAAAATGACAAAGCAGATCATGAAAATAGAGAACAAGTAAAAATCATGCATCGCAATGTCAGCACCTCTTCTCACATTCCTCCACTAGTGGCTCAACTGGAAGAAGAGAGCGAACAGAGAGTATCAGACCCTTGATAAAATCTTCAGGGCATTCATCATCAAGCAGCTGCCCAACAACTAGTGGAGCATTTCCCGGATTAACCTAACACATCCAGATGAGCCCTTGTGAGCAATATTATAATACAGTATCAACATTCAAGAATCTAAACTATACAGGCTCCAACAGAAAGCAACACATATATATGGAAGTCATACCTTCTGAACATAGCCTTCTATATAACGAAGCATATTGTTTACATATAGGTAGTGTGTGAGATCTGGAACATAGCCAAAACGATCACAGACATTAATCAGAGGACGTGCATCGGGAAGTTTAGCTTCCATCAGGAAGTTTTTCGTCTTCTCAGCATCATAAAAGTTGGATTCTCTAGTCACTCTTTCTACTTCTTTCAACTGTCCAGTTTTGGCAGCTGCTTCGATATATTTAAAGTGAATTTCAGGATCCTCACTACATAGAAAAATAAAATGAGGTGACAATTGGAACAAGAAAATAACAATGAAAATTTTATAAACTGAGAAACAGAGTTAAACAGGCCTTCATCTAGTAGAATATTACCTGGAGCTCAAATATGATCCAAGGAAAAAGTATAGCCCTTCATATGACTTAAATTGCTCAAACAGCTTAATGCATGAATCTACTCCTAACTGCTCACTATACTCCTTAGCAGCCTGCAAATATCAAACAGCATAAACATCCAATTAAGCGGCAGTATACCTAATTGTTAGCTTACTAATAGCACTGGTGAAAGCAATAACTAGATTTTGACATGACATGCACAAGTTGAAGATGATACGTTCAATTTAAGACATTTACCTCTATAAATGTATACAGATACATTAAATTACTAGTCAAAATATGATAACATAATACAAAACATATCTGGAGCTGTATTTACGTTATACTTTCATAAACTATGAATGTTGATTATGTAAAAATGTACCTTAATTCATCATATGAAATTGATATTACATATTAATTTAAAAGAAAATTAACAAAAATACTACTATTATATTCTTTTGAAAATCTAGCAATAATTATGAATGAAGGTAATCTTTTGTCAAAGGTAAACCTCAAAAAATTAAATATAATTTTTTTTTTTCTTGAAAAAGGTAGTAAATTCCTTATTTTAATATAAGTTGGACACATGGTAACAATAATTATCCAGTGTAACATCCATAATTTGCTAAGACTAAGTTATTGCAAGGACTCGGCCTAAGTCTGATATTCGCTTCACTTATGCTAGAAGGATCAAGAAATAATCAGATGCTCCAGAGGTTGCTGAGCTGTCAGGTGGTTACATTCAGTTTTGTGGTGAAGGGTAGAGTGGTAATCTCAGGGAAGTTTGTTAGGAGTTTGTTATTGTAGGCTGGCTTGTTTAGTTGTTTTTTTTGGCTTATTTTTGGGTATTAATAAGGGATGAGGGTGAGGGGGAATGTATCTAGGAAATGAATTGAGTTTGTTGCTTTGGAGAGCTCCTTCCTCTCGAATGAAGGTGTATTGCTGAATATTCTGTTCTTCAATACTACTATCTTCCCCTAATTCCTCTGTTTCTCTTTCTTTTCTGCATTTGGTTTCTCTTGAAATTGTTGATCTCTAGCAAATTAGTATCAGAGCGGTGCCGATCAACTCTGGAAATGGCACGGCTCACCGATGCGCAGCGTATGGATTTGATGGAGCAGGAGCTTGCTGGGATTCCAGCGAGGGTGTCTAGGGAAATCACGACGGCGTTGGAGGCATTTAAGACTGACCTCACTGCTCAGTTTGCTGCTGAGCAGGAGCGACTTCGCCCTGAACCTCGTACCACGGTGGCGACTGGGACACCCTATCAGTGGGATAACCCTTTTGCGGGTGCGCCACCGCGTCTGGGGAACAGTGATGGTGGCGATCAGACTGGGTCTGCGAATTGGAGATTGAGGAAGCTTGACTTACCCATGTTTGATGGCACGAACCCAGATGGGTGGATCCACAGGGCGGAGAGGTTTTTTCACTTCTACCGATTGGCGGCTGAAGACCAGCTGGAGGCGGCGGTCGTCGCTCTAGACGGCGACGCCTTACTATGGTATCAATGGGAACATAGACGACACCCTGTTTTGTCGTGGCAGGCTTTCAAAAAACTGATCCTCCGTCGATTCCGCACCACCGCTACAGGAACCCTCCATGAGCAGTGGCTGGCGCATCAACAGACGGGGTCGGTGGTTGATTATCAACGCCGATTCATCGAGCTACTCGCTCCGATTGAGGGTGTTCCGGAGGAAGTGGCGAAGGGACAATATATAAACGGGTTAAAGGATGAAATAAAAATGGAGATCCGGATCCTTGACCCGGTAACTCTGGATCACGCCATGATCTTTCTATGCGGGTCGAGGAGAAACTCAAACTTAGCCCAAGGCCCAAACACACACCCAGCCCACCCACGTGGCGAAACTCTTTCCCACACCTTCGCACTAACCCGATCTCCCAGATCCAACCACCTCCTAGCCTAAACACGAACCCAAACACATACCCCCACACCAAAAACACCACCACCAACCCAAGACACTCCGGCGAGATAAGGCGGCTGTCGGGAAAAGAGTTACAGCAGAAACGGGAGCTCGGTTTGTGTTTCAGATGTGACGAAAAGTGGAATATCAATCATAGGTGTCGCCGCCGTGAACTGAGCGTTTTGCTCACCGTGAATGACGAGGATGAGGATTGGGAGGACTCCGGTGAGCTGGCAGCCGTGGAAACCACCAACCCAAACACTAACCCAAACACTAACCCACCCGAAATAGAACCCACAATTGACCCGAAAGTGGCCCTTTGCTCTGTGATGGGGATTACAAGCCCTAAAACTATGCGCATGCTCGGATCAATCAAAGACAACGAAGTGGTGGTCATGGTGGACCCGGGGGCGACGCATAACTTCATTTCTTCCGTGGCTGCCCATCACCTCCAGCTTCCGGTAACCGAGGCGGCAAACTTTGGTGTGACGTTGGGAACAGGGGAGATGGTGCAAGGCAGTGGCGTGTGTAGGGGAGTGATTTTGGATGTTCAGGGGGTTACGATTGTAGAGGATTTTCTCGTTTTACCGTTGGGTAATTCGGATTTGATACTTGGTATTCAATGGTTGGAGAAGCTTGGCACAATCACAACCAATTGGAAGACTCAGACCCTTAAATTTCAATTAGATGGGAATTGGATTACTTTGATAGGTGATCCGCAATTGGGGCGTACTGGAATCTCGTTGAAAGCAATGATCAGGAGCTTGCAGAGAGAAGGACATGGTTTCTTACTTGAATGTAATCAGTTGGAGATGGCAGAGGATGAAGGGCCTGTAATTCCTCCTGGCCCTTGGTGCAGCAGTTTCAGGAGGTATTCTATATGCCTGAGGGGTTACCTCCACATAGGCAAATTGAACATGCCATCTTGCTGAAGAATGGGACAGACCCAGTGAGTGTACGCCCGTATAGATACCCTCAATCACAGAAAGATGAGATTGAGAAGTTAGTCACGGACATGCTAAATGCAGGGATAATTCAGACTTCGACTAGTGCGTACTCTAGTCCGGTTTTGTTGGTTAGAAAGAAGGACGGTTCTTGGCGATTCTGTGTCGATTACAGGGCATTAAACAAAGAAACAGTCCCTGATAAGTTCCCAATTCCCGTTATTGACGAATTACTTGATGAATTGGGAGGGGCAGCAATTTTCACAAAGTTGGATCTGAAATCAGGTTACCATCAGATTCGGGTTAAGCCCGAGGACATCCATAAGACAGCGTTTAGAACCCACGAGGGACATTACGAATTTCTCGTAATGCCCTTTGGGCTTACTAACGCCCCTGCGACTTTCCAGTCACTTATGAACGAGGTTTTTAAGCCATTTTTGCGCAAATTCGTGTTGGTTTTCTTCGACGACATTCTTGTGTACAGTTCTTGTGTGGAGACTCACAAAGCTCACTTGCAGCAAGTGTTGCAAACTCTGGCAGGCCATCAGCTTTTTGCTAATTTTAAGAAGTGTGAAGTGGGGAAGGAGAAGGTGGCTTATCTTGGGCATGTAATATCGGCTGCCGGGGTTGAGGTGGACTCTTCTAAGGTTCAAGCAATGTTAGATTGGCCTCCTCCCACAACTTTGACTCAACTCCGGGGGTTCCTTGGTCTTACGGGCTATTACCGCAAATTCATAAAAGGGTATGCTCAGCTGGCTCTCCCTTTGACAGACTAGCTATGGAAAGGGAATTTTGGGTGGACAGAAGCTGCCACTACTGCTTTTCAGGCTCTTAAGGCTGCTATGGTAAACGCCCCAATCTTATTTTTCTCTGCCTTTTATTATTGAGTCTGATGCTTCCGGGCATGGTTTGGGGGCTGTACTGTTACAAGAAGGGCACCCTATAGCATATTTCAGCAAGGTTTTGGGCATCCGCAATCGTGGGAAACCCATATATGAGAAGGAACTAATGGCTATTGTCCTTGCGGTGGAGAAATGGAGACACTACCTTTTAGGTCGGCATTTTATTGTTCGCACTGATCAAAGGAGCCTAAAGTATCTCTTGGAGCAAAGGGAGGTGGGACAAGCCTACCAAAAGTGGATTAGCAAGTTGATGGGCTACACTTTCGATATTCATTATAAGCCGGGTTCTGCCAACACAGTGGCAGACGCTCTTTCTAGACAATATAGCCCGGAGTTGGAGTGTAGTACCTTAATTACTTCTTGCTCTCTGAGATGGGAGTATGTGCAGGCCTTTATAGAGAAGGATGAAGGGCTGCAAAGGTTGATTTCGCAGCTCAGAAAACAGGAAGCCACACCCAAGTGGTTTACCTTGGAGAATGGGGTCTTGAAGTACAAAGGGCGAGTTGTCATTCCTAAGCATAGTGAACTGACCACCAAACTGCTCAAAGAGTATCATGACTCCTTAGTTGGTGGGCATGCGGGGGAACTCAAGACATATCAAAGGTTGGCCGGGGAATGGTTTTGGTTTGGGATGCGGAAGGACGTAGCAAAGTATGTTCAGCATTGCCATGTGTGTCAGCAGAATAAGACCTCTACCTTGTCTCCCTTGGGGTTGCTCCAACCACTTCCGATTCCGGAGAGGGTTTGGGAGGACATTTCGATGGACTTTGTCGAAGGGTTACCTAAGTCTCTAGGTTGGGACACCATACTTGTGGTTGTGGATAGACTAACCAAGTATGGACATTTTATACCCCTCAAACATCCTTTTACGGCTCAGAGTGTGGCACATTGTTTCATGACTGAGATAGTGAGGCTGCATGGTATCCTAGGCTCAATTGTTTCAGATCGTGACAAGGTGTTCCCTAGCATCTTTTGGACTGAATTGTTCAAGCTTCAAGGCACACAACTCATGCGTAGTACAGCCTATCACCCACAAACTGAAGTTGTCAACAAAGGGGTGGAGTCGTATTTGAGGTGCTTTGTGAGTGGCAAACCTCACACTTGGGCTCGTTGGCTACCTTGGGCTGAATATTGGTACAACACCTCATTTCACACTGCCACCAACTATACCCCGTTCAAGGCACTGTATGGCAGAGACCCCCCACATCTGATTAGATTCTTTGCTGGCAGCACTATGGTGTCATCTGAGGAGCAATTACAGGAGCGGGATGCCATTCTTGATGATCTAAAGTTTCATCTGGTGCAAGCTCAGGTGTATATGCAACAATATGAAGACAAGGGCAGGAGAGAGGGTGAGTTTCAGGAGGGTGACATGGTGTACCTAAAGCTACAGCCTTACAGGCAAAGGTCCTTGGTGAGAAGGTCTAATGACAAGCTATCTCCCCGTTTCTATGGTCCTTACCAGGTAGTGCAAAGGATTGGTAAGGTAGCCTACAAGCTGCAGCTGCCACCAGGGACTAAAATTCACCCAGTTTTTCACATTTCTCGGCTCAAGAGGGCCATTGGCTCAGTGCACAAGCCAACTGACTTACCAGTACAGCTTGCTGCTGACTTGGTTTTGGAAGTGGAGCCTTGGGCTGTGTTGGGAGTCAGGAATTCACAAGCTGCCATGGAGGTGCTCATTCACTGGAAAGGCTTGCAGGACTTTGAAGCTACTTGGGAATTTTTTTGAGGAGGTTAATCTCAGGTTTCCTAGTTTCCACCTTGAGGACAAGGTGAAACTTTGGGTGGGGGGTATTGCAAGGACTCGGCCTAAGTCTGATATTCGCTTCACTTATGCTAGAAGGATCAAGAAATAATCAGATGCTCCAGAGGTTGCTGAGCTGTCAGGTGGTTACATTCAGTTTTGTGGTGAAGGGTAGAGTGGTAATCTCAGGGAAGTTTGTTAGGAGTTTGTTATTGTAGGCTGGCTTGTTTAGTTGTTTTTTTGGCTTATTTTTGGGTATTAATAAGGGATGAGGGTGAGGGGGAATGTATCTAGGAAATGAATTGAGTTTGTTGCTTTGGAGAGCTCCTTCCTCTCGAATGAAGGTGTATTGCTGAATATTCTGTTCTTCAATACTACTATCTTCCCCTAATTCCTCTGTTTCTCTTTCTTTTCTGCATTTGGTTTCTCTTGAAATTGTTGATCTCTAGCAGTTATATACTTAAATTATACCCTCTCCATCCAAATTCATCTCAACACTTTCCATTTTGTGGTGTCCTAAGTTACACTCATGAATAAAGGTATTAGTTTCCTTTATTTTAATTTTTAATATAATTTTGATACAGGATAATAATAATAATTATTATCTAGTGTAACATTCATAATTTTCTCATAGTAAGTTACATTCATAAATCATATCCCCTCCATCCATCCATCTCAACACTTTCCATTTTGTGGTGTCCTAAAAATCTTCATCATACTTTCTTTTTCTATTTCTCTCTCCATCCTATCAAACTTTCAAGCTCTCTTTTACAATACAACTTTATCTCTATCTAACCACTTTCAATGGTGTATTCCACACAAGCTACCATTCTTAAAAATTGTGCCAATCTTAAGAGTGATGATGAATTAGGAAGGAGCAATTATATCTAATTCAATTTCCATAAATCAACGAAAAATACTAGATTATTAAAGCAACAGCAGTAATCAATCCACCCTATTATAATAGACCAATATTGACATATGTGGTCCAATCTCATTAGCCTTGACTCTTGAGTCATGCCTATATCCATAATATGTGCTCGAATGACATGATCCTACATTTGGACTTAAGTCAAGAGGCATAACATCTACATTTGTATAAATTAAAATTACTTCTTATTTGCTTAGAAGTCAATAGAGAGCAATTATGAGAATACCTGAACAATAATCTGAAGGTTTCCCCTGAGATTGACAAGTAAAAGGTCCTTCATGCACTCCAATGCCCACTCACGTGAAAGAGTCCCAAAGAACTCAACAAGTGCCTGCACATGTCCAAATTGTTAGCAACAAGCCAATCACCTCAAGTAAAAAAAATAAAACCAACCGGATAAAATTTAACCTGTGGTTCTATTGCATGAGTGTTCACGATAACACGTTTTATATCTGGTAAATCAGTATAATGCTGCAAAAATGATTGAAATATATATGTCAATAAGGGACCTCAATTCAAAACAAGGTTGAAAAGGATCAATAAGAAAAGAATTTGAAGACCATTTACCCGAAGAGCTTGGATGTATAAACCAGCTTTCTCACAAAGCTGAGCAACTCTAGAACGATCATAGTGACTAAACATTCCATTAGCCAATATGGCATCAGCCACATTAGGGAAGGTAACAAGATTGATTTCCAAAACCTGCATACATCCACAAGTCAAAATGCTCAAGTATTGCTGATGATAATAAAGATACCTCTACCATTCATTAATCAGTTGATGCCATACCTTAGTTTGCAAGAAACCATGTTCAGGCAAATTTGGCTTTAAAACATCTAGCAGAAATGCGGTTGCTTCCCGTATCAAGTTCCTCTGAGATACACAAAGCGAGAGAAAAAGGTTCATACGTTGATATTTGACAAACAAACACAACCACAGAATATCACTTTCTTAAATGAAATAGCAAAAAGGTAATAGGTATACAATTCTTCAAACTTTTTACAGGTTCCACGCAAAAAATTAACAAAAAATTAGCAACAGCGAAAAGAAGGAAAACATCCACACCTGAAGAAAAAGATCAGTTACTGTGTTATAATCAACAGGACACCCTCCCTCCATTTGGGACATCATCAACGCAAAATTGACAGCACCCTGTAATGAGCATTTGACAAATAAGCACATATTACAACCTATTCTTCAATGGCCTGTCACACAGTTAATGGAAATAAAGTATACCACAGCTTTTTTCCTGTCTTTTTATACGGCAAAAAGAACAAGTAGTCAGAAAACATACCTGAGGATCTGTTCGTAGAATGGTTTGAAGGAGAAACAAGTAATCTGGTGTGTAACCGACCTACATCAAAAGAAAAATGTAAAACAAATACAGCACATGTAATGATGATAGTAAAGAAACGAATGCAAATAAAGCTATCTTATAACATAACAACATATAAAAATAGAATTAAATAAAATGAAGATTTATCTTTACCTGCTTAGAATAAATGAGAATTTTATCAAACTCCCTACGCTCAGCAAAGGCAGCAACAACCTTCGGAGTAGCTCTAGCTTTAATATATATTTTCAAGGCAAGGTCTGTGTCAACAGTCTGCAAAATCAAAAGATGTACGAAACATCAAATAACATTCAACAGTCACAAGCAAATGAATTAAAAAATAACCATATAATAACTGTCAATATACCTTCACTAGATCTCCAAGTTCCTCAGTGCACTCCAATTTGTCCTCTGCTAGCCAATTCTCTAACAGATTTTTCTTGTTCTGATTCACAACAAGGCGAGATAGTTCCAAAGATTCAAATGCATTGAGCTTTCCTCTAGTTAAAAGTGTCCCAAAGTATTGCAACAGAGGCGGTGTCTGCCCTGATTGAACAGGAACACTCTGCAATAACAAACCACCAGAAAATGAAATTCTGCTTTACAGCAAACCAATACACAAAATGGCTTGATGCCTTCATGGCCTTCGTCTATAACAATCAATTATATGTTTTTCACATTTTGTGGAATACAGCTCATCTGAAAAGAAATTGAGCATAATGATTTAATGAAGCCCTCTGATTTGGACAATATGAGATGTAGCTGTGTCCAGATATCCAATGCATCTATACCTTGCCCCCTAGATCCATAGGTTTCTGATTTTTACTATTATGAAGCATGAACGATAAAATGTACCAAGATAACATTAAGATATAATTGACATGACTTTCAAGAAATAAGGGAACTCGTAACTAATAACTGGATAGCATTAAGATACATGCAACAATGGCTACTTGTGTTTAACTCTAAGCTCATTATAACAGATGTGTCCCATAAAAAAGTATGAATATAAATAATAACTGGATCAAAACAAATGAAAGAGGAGAGGAGACGAAAGGTGGAAGCTGAAGCAATACCAACTAAAAATAACTGCAATTGTCCATTCATATGCTAATTAACAAATGCTAAAAGGCACGAATACGAACCAGACGAAGCCAAATAGCACATATGATAAAAAGCATCAATTTGACATGAAAATAATGCACATGGGGAAAACCTGAAATTTTGCAACAGTGTCAGGAGTACGCAGGATCCCTTGTGGGGATTCAGCAGCAAGCTCTGCAGCTTCCTTATACTTAGTTTGGGAGAACAACTCTTGGAAACGCTGGACAACCTGAAATAAGTAGAAGATGGCAGTATAGCAAATTAACAATCATCAAAATAGCAACAGGAAAAGTGCATGATATAAATATGATTTTTTAAATCCTTTAGGCAGATTATTTATCAGTTATTCCAAGTCAGCCAACACCAGAAAGTAACCATGATAAAGCATGACCTCAAATCAAAGAAACCACCGGGAAAATAAAAATCAACATACCAGATTTTCTGCACCAGGGAGATTACCCCTTTTGGCAAGGTTAACAGCAAGCTCCAAATTGTTCAACTGCAACAACCAGATCCATAAATATTATACCACGTATATCAATAACAGCTCATTAAAATTTTCCAAATCTAGAAAAGAATTTTATTACAAACACACCTGCCCGCTGACAAAAGGGACAATAGTAGCCTCATTGACAGTGGCAAGAAGAACCTGGCCCCTTCGATTGATGGCATAGAAACCTCCAGCTGATGTAGCTTCTGATGTCAAAAAAATTGGATCTGGACTGATTCGATTCCGATAAACAGCACTGGCAGTCTCAAGGTCATACACAAATAGCAGTCCAAGCTTGGTAACAACATAAATTAAACCATACTTTTGGGACATCTGCAGAAGCAATAAATGAATTTAATCAACAAGGAGTGGTGGGAAATAGTAACTAAAGACGCAGCATGTACTTTAATGTGCCTGCACAAAATGAGGATATAATCTAGGAACTACCTGCATAGCAACTGGAAAATCATCAGCAAAATCAGGAGGGAAGAATAGATCAGCTTGTTTCTTTGTAAAGCCTGGCTTTCCTGTCAATTTAGCACTACGTCAAAACAGATGAAACACACTACACACCTTACTCATACCAAAGGCAAGGAAGTACAACTTATTACATGCACTGACGCGCTAATGACTTAGGTCCGAATTATTTCAGGAAATAATGATGACTTTAACAGTATATATGATATAATTTCTAGTAAATTATTATATGAAATGTAATAGTAATGAGCTGGATTTGGCATAAAGATACTAGCAAGAACTTATGACAACACATACAAGCTCACTAAGAAAGGAATTGGGGGATAAGAACCAAAAAAAAAAGTACAAACCTGGCTGGGCACCAAGTTCTATGATATGCAACTTTGAAGTAACCTGGCCAGCATTCATGGACTTCGTAGCAAACACAATAAGAGTAGAAGGGTTCTCATTGCCTGGGACCTATGAACAATAAGGCTTATTAGAAAATTTCGAAAGCAAAATAGATATCCAAGAAAGTCAAAAAGGGGAAATATCACACTTTATATGAGGCAAATGATGCAGCATGAGCTTCAAGAGCTTGACTGCGCTGCTGATCCATAGAATAGAGCTGCATACTTCCTTTCACAAGTTGAGGCCTCTATAATAGGAATAGATTACATCAGAAAACTATGATGTCAGAGATAAAACAGAGAAGCATTCAGAAATTAAAGCGTCTCCATAATTAAATAAATTAATGCAGGGAAGAAATTCAAACACACCACTACCAATCCTTAACTCAGCATAACTATACCAAAAGAAGAGAACAAACAAAATCAGTGCACAACAGCTACTTGTCATGAAAACCTATTGACACAGATTAGCAAACCTAATTTAGTTTGTACAGAACTCAAAGCATAGGAAAGAACAGTAGACTGTAAATCCATGACCTGAAAAACCAACTTCCAGAAGCTCAGTCCAAATCAAGTATTCAACATAGTTTAAGTGATAAACGCAAATTTTAGCGTACATTAAATTATCATCATCTAGAAAGATGAGGGGGGAATACTTGTCTATAAGCTCGACAGAGCTTCATGTTTTCTCTCAATGATTTACATATATGGAAAAAGTAGAATCTGATCCCTAAGATAAAAGAGTCTGCTATTCACTTCAACATGGATTTTAACACTTTAAACAGCCCATTCTCACAGGGTACAACAATTTTGTAATTACACTATTACATGCGCAGTTACAATACAAGATATTAGAGTTTAAGGTTACAAACTAAGAACAAGGGATGATGATGTGGGGCTTAAGGATACTTATGACCTATTGCAATTTTACGAGGGAGGATGAGTATAATGCTGAAACCAAATCATGCTGGGTGAGCCCACATGATAGCCAACGGCCCAACAAAAGGCACAGCACAGAAAGGCCATACAGTCAGACCATATTTGGCACAGCATGTGGACCATGACTAAAAGGATCAGAATCAAACCATCTATTAGATTGAGGATTTTCAGAAATAGTATACTACATACTACTAAGATATAGGGGCGACTGCCAATCCACCAAGAAAATCCAGAATCATGTAACCTATTTAAACATGGCCAAGACACAACACAAAACTAGATTGCATCAGCAGGGCCGTGCCCTCACCGTGCCTGAGCTGGGCCATCTTTGCTGGCACTGCCCAATACCAGCTTTGATTGATACTCACAAGCATTCAAAATTCAGCAATCAGCAGAAATGCAATATTTGTGCAACAGATATGACCAGATGAGTTTCTTACCTCAGGGGATCCAGGTGCAATACCAATCAAGACCAACCACTTTTCAGATGGGTCACATTTATAGTTGATTATTTGATTGTTTGCTAAGTTAGCAGTCCTTTCAAACATTTTTACAGGTTGAGAATCCCCTGCATTTCAAAAGTCAAAGTAAGGTTGTTAAAAGAGCATATACCACAACAGCAGTGCACATGTTTGCTAGGAAAGCAAGGGTAAGAAGATCAAACATGCAAACTACATCCCACCTTCAATTGACCAATGATAAACTGACGTCTGTGTCACGAGTCCAAGCATTTTTGCAGAAATCCACTTCCAAAAGACAACCTACACAAAAGCAAAGATTATGGGTCCAATGAAATAATGGATAGAAAAAAAAAAAAAAAGGGAAATGCAGTGTAGCCCAGTATAACCAAGCATTACTCCTTAATTATGGATTTAGGAATTTACCTGCTCAGGCATTTGGTGTGATTTGACCTTCGTTTTTGTTTCAATGTTAAATATCTGCAAGTGGTCTTGGGTGGTCCCAGGAAGTAGAGCTACACAAAAACCATGAAAAATCATAAATTTCACCATCCATCAAAGGTGATCAAACAGCTATTAGCCCAGCTCATTTGGCTACAGTAAAAATTTTAAGTAGGCCATTTTAAATTTCTTGTTTCACAATATTAGTCAACTGTACTTGCCATAATAAGACTAAAACATGTGCTAATTATTGTATTAGCTGCTGTAATTGACAGATAAGACCAAATTAAGACCCAGACATGTTTTGAAGTCTTCGCAACAGTTCCGAAACCTTGCCACAGAATCATTGCTGAAAAGATAACTCAAACCAAAATCATTAGATCTTTGTTCAAATATCAAAAGCACCACATCATACTCATGAAGAACCTACATCCCCATGCCTTCATATTAAGACATATTTGCAAAAACGAAATAACTAATTCCTCAGTCACCTCATAACAGCAATTTCCAGCACTCAAATTCTCCTTTCATAGATTCACAAAGACTATCCAAGAAACTCATTTGTATGACAATGAGAGTGCACATTGAAGCACGGAGGTAACAACATAACTTCTCTTGAGAACAATATACACTTCAGCATTGACTGTACATTTGAGTCCTCGTATGGGAATATCACAAACCTATATCCTTGAATCAACTCTTTAATTCATCAGAAACTTAGCTCAGTTTTTACACTCAATAATAAATTCTTTAAAGAAAATTCCTCAAAAAAATAAATAAAAAAAAAAAGAACATTGAAGATTTTAGTAAGCCCAATTAAGCACATAAACACATGTAGAATCCCTTTTTCACAGCCAATCCTTCTTATACTCCATTCATCAATAATGTTAAGCCAAAGTCTTTCAGTTTGCAGGTATGACAGTATGAGATGTTGGTCTTACTAAGCTTCCAAAAACAATGAAGCAGTCTTATTATCACAATATAGCTAAAACCTGTTTGATATAACTAAATGAGAAATAGGGAATCAAATATGGGATGACTAGATTTTTTATTTAAAATAATAATTATAAAAAATAAAAAAACTATGCTTATAGGGAATGGTTAAAAGCTTGAAGTATCTGGCAAAGGTCCATCTCCATGAACCGCATTTGCCAAATATACAAAAAACAAAAACATATTATTTAGTCATGGTTAAAGTGTCAACACCATAGAGCATGGTTTTGAAACTGTTTAGTACATAAAATCAAATAAGCAAGTAATAAGCCTCTAAAGGGTCTCGCCTATCTCAATCCTCTAAACAAGCTCACATTTGGAGTTAATGCACCATTTGTCAATACTACTACCTTGATCCCTCCAATTATCTTCCACTCAACCATTTTGGCTCATCTGAATTAATTATTATTATTATTTATCAATAGATGGATAAAACTCCTCCCCAGTCCCCAACACATAATACTATTTCTTTCTCTGTATAATTCCAAAAATTTTCATTCACGTCTAAGTAGTGTCTAACATGAAAATGGCCCACCCTCTACTGGTTTTCATAAAATATGTGTCAAATCTTAAGTGAACGATATGAAATGGAAGGAGTACTTTCCCCACCCATGTCTCATGAGTTGGCCAGTAGGTCTTTTCTAGAATATGAATATAATAAATTAGATGAAACTTTAATGACAAATCAAAACTCTCATGATAATCATCCTCATAGCAACAAGAAAAACCATTAATACGAATCATGAGGTACACATACACATGCGTCTTGGACTAATATTTTATATTCTTTAACGTGACATTCTTGGTTAAGGTTAACATCAAGGATAAGATAGTTCAAACTAAGTACATTTTGAAAGTGGGGCAATGACCTACAATTTCAAACCATATTAGAAAAAGGAAAAATGTATAGTTTAAAGGAGTAAGCATCACCATGGATCTATCTCTTTTTTACATTTCAGTCACCATGAAAAAATCAACAATATTTTGGAACAGTCGCTAGGTGACCACCAAACATATATACTATAGCTATAAACTTATAAATTCACTAAAATGCAAATTTTACTCATTGCATATATAATTTAACATCTCTCCTACCTTTCAAAGCAAGGATTCGAGTATTCGGATTCATGAGAGCAGAATCCGCGGTAATAGGCCTTCTTAAAGGTTGCATCGGCATGCTCATATCAACAATGACAACACTATTCTGCGGAGATGTTTCCCGCACACATATATACTTCTCTGATTCCATGGTCACATTGTTAAATGTGATGAATTGTTGATTAATTCCAATGCTAGGCAACTGCATCGACGAAACAACATAATTACTACTTCGATCAATCCTCTCATTTCAAATTACAACAAAATAAATCTCACTGATCCATAATTTGCAGTCTAAAACTCGCATTTCATCAAATCATCAAACCACAGATTCACAAAATGACATTCAATTCAGATCCAGCTAATTTTTCAAAATGCAAGCATTACTCAATCCAAACTTCACAAAATCATCAAATCACCAAAAATACAGCATAAAATCAGAATCAAAGCATGGATCCGAATATAATTTGAGAGAAAACTAACCGTGAGAACTTCCTTCATCACGATCGGCGCATTCGCCGCCGCCGCCATTGTTGCGAGATCGAAATATCGAAAAAATTCAAAAGATTCTGCAAAAAAAAAAGAAAAATGTTGATTTGAATGTGGAAAATTGAATTGAATTAGAGAGATAAAGCGTTGAAAGTCAAGTAGAAGAGTTGATCGCAGGCCTTACTTGCCAAAAAGAGGAGAGAGAAAGCTTAACGAAGATCAACAATGGCGATTCAAATTCGAGTTGGCAAATCTGAAGAATTTTACGAAGGGAGAGAAGTGAAGAGGAGAATGGAAAAAATAAATTGATAGATCGTGTTAAATTGTGCTTCGTTAGTGCAAGTGCGCTATATTTCGTTAAAAAAAATTCCTTTTTTCTTTTTATTTTTAAAATACTAGAGTATACCCGTGCTCATGCACGGGATATATGTAGTATATATATTTAAGAGAAAAAAAAATGGTAAAAGTGATAGTTATTAAATGGTGGTTATTGGGGTTTTTTTTTTCAGTGATATGGGTAGTTATGAGTTAAAGTGGTAGTTATTGGTTATTTTTTCCAAAAAAAAAAAAAATTAAAAATAGAAGGGCTAGAATTGCAAGGATGGGAATTTGGAGTGCTGTGAGCCTGTGAATGAAAGTTGGAAAAAAAAACT
The DNA here is from genome assembly GCF_948465745.1 of Chenopodium album. NCBI lineage: Eukaryota > Viridiplantae > Streptophyta > Magnoliopsida > Caryophyllales > Amaranthaceae > Chenopodium > Chenopodium album. The sequence goes on from NC_137852.1 coordinate 2,231,743, forward strand.
CTACAATTATATATTAGATTTTTGCTTTCCCTGTTTTCTATTTTTATTTAATTTATTTATTCTGTTTTTGGGTTGAGATCTAAGCACTGGAGGTGAAGGTACTCATAGCCCAACGGGCCTATTTATAGACTTGATTCCATTTTTGCATATCTTTTCATTTGTTTCTCGAAAAGAAAAACAACATTATGTTTGGATAAGGAGAAATAGAGGGAAAGGTAGAAAAAAAAAAAAAAGCGAAACATTTTTTGTTTAGATATCTATTGCAAAGAGGAAGGTATATAATTGGAATGATCCATTTTTCTGTTCCTTTTAGTAAACCAAATCCTTCCGTTGTTGGAGAGAATTGGAAGAAAAATGAAAATTCGCCTCCTCCCTCCATGTCCCTTTTCTCTTTGCCCTTCCCTTTATAATTCTTACCCAAACATAGTACATATATTTGTACACAAATTCTTATACAAAGCATGTGATACTCGCGTGGTAATTTGGTGAAAAAATAAATTTAATGATCATAGCAAATGAGTGAAAGAAATTTAATGCTTCAAGTTAATTAAGATGGTTCATATGCCAAATTAGATTTATTTGTTGTGTGACAAGCTAACAGCCATGCCAACCTCTTAAACATTGGCATGACATGTTGATTGCAACATACTAACATGTATAGTTGAGTTAATTAATGTCAAGAGTGTAGTAAATATCATGGTATTCCTCCACTTGCTTGATGTATGAAACTTCATATATGGAATATTATTCAATGCGATCTTCTTGTGGTGTTCAATTTTTTTAATGCAAAATTTCATAAGTTTTTATTATAAGATTAAATAAAATCTATGCAATTAACAGTCAATTGTAATTAGACTAACCACGCTTGTGAGGTCCATAGCAAGTGGTACCTTAAGGTCAAGTAGCTCAAGTGTGTCATTTGAAGGATAGCAATGCAACCTAAATTGGCCTGGGCTCCTAGGAGACTGAAATTATGTACAATCCGCAATATTTTGTGCTCATAACTTAATTGTCAAAATTATGCTACGTTTTAGAAATAATTATAAGGTTCACTTAGATGGTAATGAAACTTTTGATCTTAAGTTGCTGCTACGTATTTTATGATGAATGAGAGGGCGGCAAATAATTTGGAATAAGCTTTGGAAATTAAAGTAATTATATATCTTTATAGGTATCGATTCGAGTTAAACATGTAATGTACTACAAAGTACAAGCATTCCTCACTCATGACATCATCCATCTAACAAAGAGCTCCAATGTTCGGAGCTAGGCGTTTTAGACTATTAGTGATCATTTTATAGGATTTTGCAACTATGTACTAAGGCTTGAAAATTTGTGAACATGAAAAGTTAATTATCATCTTTTTAATAACAACCCTCCAAACCCTACCTTAGTATTCATTAGAATCCCTCTTTCTTTAAAATAATAATGATAATTAGTTTCATCATTATTTTGCTTTGTAAGTTAGATATATCCCGTGCATTAACATGTACATTCTAGTAGGATATAAATGAATATAATAGAAAAGTATATAACTGAATGAATAGAATTAGGTTTTTACAACTAAAATTTCATTTTACAAACAACTCGAATATATAAGGAAACAAAATTGAAGTTTGCTACTATATACGGAGTATATTTTTTCATGGCTAGCTATCTAGCTATGTGGCCCTATGCACTACATGCACTAAACTAGCTTAGTGATAATTATTGATACAAATTAAATTATATACCTTATATATACATCTGAAGCCTAAAAGGTTATAATAATCTTGTAAAATCAGCTAGATTAAAGAGCAAATCTGTCTAGTTGAATCACCATTACAGTTGTATCATCGTTAGATCCCCTACTTGTTGACAACTCCACAAGCTTTCTACAAGCATGCTTTAACTCTGGCTTATTACTCCCTGCTGTAAAAAAGGGCAGAACCACATTTACTGCTTCCTGATTGCTAACCTTGTTCCATAGGCCGTCTGAAGCCAAGATTAGGAACTCGAATTCGGGTTTAATGGTTAGAGTTTTTGTTTCAGGCTCTGCTGTGACCCATTGCTTGAGATGTTGGTCTCCTATTGCTCTTGACACTGCAAGAGAACCTTGTATTCTCCATGTTCCGTTACAAAAATCGACGTATCCACCCTGTGTAAAACAACATTACAGCTTATAAGTCCGTGTCATATGAGTTACACGCGTACAAATGCGTGTTTTGAATATAAAAAAGAAAAACGATTGTGTAAGCCATGATCATGCATATAATTATTTGTCATACCTTGGATTCAATCCTAGATTTCTCGTCTTCTCTTGAAGGGTTATGATCAGTAGTCAATGCCTCTGCAAGACCACCCCTGCTAATAACAGCGCGACAATCACCAACATTAGAGACCATAAGGTTACCCTCTTGGATCAATGCAGTTACACAACAAGCACCACCACTAGATTTCTTGTTAAGAAACTCCTGGTCAGCAGCTAGAAAACCATCTCTTATACTCTCTTCAATCAATTTGCTAGATTTGGCCCCGCTAACTCGTCCTACATGGTCTAATATGTTGTCAACTAGCCTTGCTGCCGCAAACTCGGCAGCTTTTGGACCGCCATGTCCATCAAATACTCCAAAGAATGCCTGCAATTGATCAAAAATATCAGAAGAAGTTTCTGGCCACCGTAATTTTAATTATTTTTTTAAACAACTAATAATTCCATAAATAAAAAATGTATACTTCTAATATAACGTACTTATGTATGTCACTCATTTGATTTTAATGTTTTCTAATTGCAACATTTAGCAACCAGCATAATTTATTCTAAAACTATCAACCATTACATTAGGTAAACTTTAATTTTGAAATGTTATAGACCTAACATGTCCATAATAATTAATTATCAATTAAAAAGTATGTCTCACATCTCTTAAAATATGCGGAGTTGTTAGCATACTATGTATATCATCACATCAGCAAAGTTACTAAAATCTTTAACACAACAATTACCTGCTTAGGGCAACCATGTACATCATTAACACGAGATGAATAACGGTCCTCCAAATGAGCCCTTGATTTCCCTCTCTTACTATAAACTCCATACCCCTCCTCTTCAACTTCAATCTCCTCGACACGATCTCTAGGTGTACAAACAACATTATTTTCCATCAATGTAACAATTGGAACGTTAATCCTTGCCGGTCTTTTCCTCTTCATCAACGGCAATTCATTATGATGATGATGATGATTTCTTACTTGCCCTTCCAACTGTTGAAACCTTACCATCAAATTAGGTGATATGGGGTTGGCGTGATGGTTGTAAATATTACTCGTATTACCACTATGAGTAACAGTTGGTACTACAACGGCACAGTTCATTTTTCCTTTATTATATCTTGTGTATAGAATTTGCTTATTTCTTGATCTGAATGATCTCCTTAATATTAGCTCTAGTCTAGCTATTTATGTGAATAAAACTTTGGGTTAAGATTTATGAATAGCTCATACGAAGTTTCTATATATAGTGTTGATATCTTGTTGAGGAAGTCTATTAGGGAATAGGGATTGAAGGGTTATGATGAGTCAACCGTTCAACGGTCAAAAATTGCTTTATATTTGGTGTGGTGCATAAGTTGAGGAGACTTGGTCTATTTCTTAATCCAACTTTCTCCGACTTTGTCCTTAATTTTAGCGGCTGATAGTGATTAGATCTGGAACTTTTGATTGGTTCATCAAAAGGTTGCGTCAAGCAACCAAGATAAACCATTTGTTTTTTCTCCGTTTCTAACTTTCTTTCATACTCCGTACAAGATTACAATTAGTACTTCCGTTAAGTATTATGTGTAACTTATTTTTTTACACTCATATTATACATTTACACGACAATCAATACCCAAATTTAACATTGTTAAACATGTACGAGTAACCGTTATCAGAACGATTAATCACTTTTCTTATTATGCAAAATTCGAACACAAATATGTCGTAGTATTAAAGATCTAACGGTAACATTGTTATTAAGTGAATCAATTCATATTTTGTTATAAAAAAAATTAATGAAATAATCGACTAGTAGTTAATTTTAAGTCCTATAAATTAAAGGCGTACGTCTAGAAAACAAGAACCTTAAACATCAACTACAGCTTGCTATTTCAAATACACCGGCCGTATAATTGTCTAGTCTTTTTAGTCAACTTAATTTCTTACGTATGAGATGTCATTAGCTGTTAAATTAATAATTGTGAATAGAATTATTGTCTTCCTGTTTGTCACGGAAATTTAATAATGGTTGCCGGTTCTTACTTGATGAATGTTTCTTTCAAAATAAGTTAACCCATTCTTATTTTTACGTAGTCACTGCACATTTGGTTGAAAGAGTGGATTTCTTACACAAGTTGTTTAGGTTATCATTTTAAGTACTCCCGTAGTATTTTCGAAATGGGAAAATTATTTACTTATAAAATAACACGCTTTGTATGAAGTTATTAATCGGGTTCTTATTAATTATGAGTGTTCACTTTAAAAGTCTAACAATGTCTTACTTTAACTAAAACCATATAACAATCTAAAGAGTAATCCCTTAACCTTATAAAATGAACACAATTTTCGTTTTTCTTCAATGTAAAATACACATCTCATCACTCGTTTAATGAGAAATAATTCTTATACTCATATGTGGGTTTATTCATGAACTCAACATGTACGAAATGCTAGTAGCATACTACGCGCATAAGCCACTGATGCTAGTCAAGTAGTCAAGTAGTCATCACCTGAAGCTACCACGCAAATGACACGAGTCGCGCACCGTACCAGCTGTCATTCTCTCACTCCAGCTTAACTTGATTCACATTTATTCGACCGCTCACACGCTAATATAAACACAACAATAACCAACTTAAACGTCATCAACTACTCAGCCTACTCACAGTAATATCTACGTATACTACACAACCAATATAGCACGCACTTTTAATTTGTTAGTTATCGAGTGGAGATGTCAACTGAACAAGAGAGGAAGGCGCTGGAGGATAGGCTACTAGGGGGTGGAGATACCGTAATAGCTCCTGGTGACACTAGGGATCGTCAAGATAGCCTTGCTGAAGGCGCCCGCAGTCGGGGAGGCCAAGACAATACTCGTAAGGAGCATATATATGCCGGCGGTAACGTCGATAATAAGTCCGGTGGCGATAGAGATGAGAAGGAAGGATTCCCCATTGACGAGATCACTTTCCGTAGATTGCCTTAAAAATGGAGTATTAGAGTGCTATACGTTTGTATCACTATTCAATAGCTAGGAGTATTAATGGTAGTATGAAGCCTAGTAATATTGTGTAATTAGCTAGCAAACGTTTTTATTTTATTTGATTTTGAATATTACCGACTTACGGAGTGCTACGGAGTACTCATTAAATATTCAGATCAGTTTCTGCTTTGAATTATTGAGCTTTAAATTTTTGTACTGTGCTAGGATTTTCAAACTGGACCGACCTAATATCAATGGACCATTATTTAGTAACCAGCCTATTTAGATTTAATCAATCGAATTTTCTTTTTAACACCTACAAAAACGAAAAAATATTTTATTTTGCCGCCTCTTAATCCCTTGTTAAATTCTTTTTCTTTTTTAAGATTTCATGCCAATCTTGCTCTACTAAAGTTTTTGGGTAATTTTGGCTATTTAAAGTCCAAGTTGAAGCCAAAATTGACATAAATTTTTTAAAATGTATATCTATCTATACTACTGTATATATTAAAAGACATTATGGTTAGTCCCTCCATCTCCCTTCATGTGATGGTGGTTCGACTCGTCACAGCCCCAATTCCTGTGATAGGGTGGGGCCCCTTCCCATAGTTTACCGTTAAAAAAAAAAAAGGAAAAAAAAAAGATGTTCCTAAACAAATTTAGGTGCCACATGGTGCTCTCCTCACTTAATCATGTTCATAAAAGATATAAACCTACAACTTTAAGCTTAAATTCTAATATGTTATTCACTAAGCTATTATCATATTACTTGTTATTCTATCAAAATTAATTTTTTATAAACATTGGCGGATCTATGAAGGGGCACCGGCCCCCCCAAATTTTTATTTTTTAATTTTTTTATTTAAGTAAATGTGTAAAGTTAGAGGTTAAATATAATTTTAATGCAATAAATAACATCAAATTAGCTTTGTCATAGTGGTAAAATTGGTAATGCATAGAGTTTGGACTAAAAATCTTAGGTTCAACCCCCTTGTAATAAAGGTAAAAAATGTTATCGACCTATGTCATTCTCCTCTCAACATAACTTGATGCCACACGACTGACACGAGCAATAATGACATGAGTACATGAAAAATAAAAAAACTTTATAATAATTCCCGCTCATTTAAAAATGTATTAAGCTAAAGCCATCATCAGGTTTAGAGAGACAAACGATTCATGAGTAATACAAAGAAACCGCATATAGACAGTGATTATCCCATACTTTTTCTATTTTGAAAGGCACTAACTTAGTAAGGTGGTGACCTACATAATTACCCTCACGTTTTACATGAGACTAATTACTAAAATCAAAATATATACGAACTATTAAATAAAACACTATCTAAGATTTTATCTAAATCAAAGAAGTAGAAGGCATCGACTCAAGTCTTTTAACAATGGTTCGTTTAGCTTATTTTAACCAATTACACATATACGCTGATCAAAGATATTCTCATGATAATTTCTTATTAGTTGTTTTTAACACTATTAGGCAAATTAAGGGCCCGTTCACATTACTGAACTAAGCTGAACTGAACTGATTGGAGCTGAATTGATTGGAGCTGAACTGAGCTGAAATGAATATTTTATGACAGAGGGAAATTAAGAGCTAAACTGAACTGAACTGATTGGAGCTGAACTGGAGCTGAAATGAATATTTTATGAAAGAGGGAAATTAAGAACTGAATTGGACTGATTGGAGCTGAACTGAACTGAACTGAACTGAGTTGAAATGAATATTTTATGAGAGAGGGAAATTAAGAGCTGAACTGATTGGAGTTGAACTAAACTGAACTGAAATTAAGTAAATGTGAAAAGGCCCTAAGTATTTTCAAATAAATTAGCCAACAAAATAGTGTAGATATTTCTTATTAGTTGCTTTTAACACTATTAGGCAAATTAAGTATTTCCAAAAAAATTAGCCAACAAAATAGTGTAGATAATTAACTAGAAATAAATTCAATTTAGACAAGATAGGTTGAAAACTTGAAATGAATCAAATAATCAAACCCAATGCAACCTTGATAAAGAATGGTTCTATACTTTTATTTCTTCCCCAACCCCCAAAAAATAAAAATATAAAGAAAAATCATAAACCCAACATTAGGGTTTTACGCTAAAAAATCAAAACTGAAAAAAAGAGCGGGAGCTTATACACCAAAAAGATTTATGCTGAAGCAAGAAGAAGGAGGCAGAAAGAGAAAGAGAGAGATGGAGGAGAGCTCACCAACAATGGCGGAAGGAGTTCGAGAACTCAGTGTGCTCGGAGAATTCAAACCATTTGGCTTAATCGCCGAATCTCTCGACGGCAAGCCAATTGATAATGTATCTGATAAGTATGATTACTTCCTCTTCGATCCAGAAATTGCAAGGGAGAGAGATGAATTCGACGGTATCGATTCCTCGGCTTCGTCTTCGATATCGGTTGATGGTTGTGATCATGAGATTTTCATCCGCGGAAATAGGTATTTTCAATCAGATTATTGCAATTAATTTTGGTTTTAGCTAGGTTTTTTTTTGTTTGATTTATTGCAATGTATATAAAATTCAGATGTTTTTGTGTAATTTTGTTTCAAATTGTTTGCCAATGACAGCGCCGGTCCTGACATTTTCGGGGCCTTAGGCGAAAAAATTATTTAGGGGCCCTTTTATATAAAAAAAACGTAAACACTATTTTTTTTTTTTTTTAAACAAACCAAAAACTTGTATTAATTCAAGGGCAAAGAGTACATCAAAACATAATTTTATTGTTATTAATTTTGGCATTTTGTATTTTTAAAATAATAAACATCAACTCAAGATCAAAGAAGAAAAGTAATCAAAGGTGCATGTAAGAAACATCATTATACAAAGCTCAAATAACCGGATGGGAAGAACTTGTTGAATTCAAAAGGAATATCTACTAATCTACATTACATATAACAGATTATATAACAGCAGATGGAAAAAAAAAATCAGAAAACTAAAATTCCACTTCAATAATCAATAAACAATGTTTTGCACTCTAATTATAAAAGTAAAATAAAATAAAATAAAAAACTTGAACTCACATTAACATATAATGCCAAAATTTAAATAACTAATCAGTGGGCTATGGTGAGTGTTGGGACGAAAAACTCTATAGGGCATCAGGGCATGATAACTTTAGTAGATAGTAGATATCATAAGAAGAATTGGAGTTAAATGATGAGAATAGATCTAAACAATCGAATTACCATTCTTATAAATTATTGTGTTATCAAAAAACAAAAACAAAAAAATTAAAATTTATTGGGAATGATCATATTTTCAATGCAATGAAACTTTCAATTTTCTTATTTAATGCCTTGTATATTGAAATTATTGCAATATTTTCAACGAGTTGGAGAAGCTCTTTGAAAACAGAGCTATGCCTATGACTAATAATCTACTCTGTATCTATTACCCTAATAAGTATAGGGTTAATAGTGATAAAAAAAAATTTAACTAACAGATTAATATTTTGGGCCCCTTTGACTCACTTTGAGCCTTGGGCCCTAGGCGGCAGCACTCGGCGCCTACCCTCAGGGCCGGGCCTGCCAATTGATAAATGGTAGAGAGTATAGGATGACTGGATAAGCATGAGGAAGTGGAATGGCTGAAATTTGTTGTCTTTAGAACTAGCGTGAACCCGAGGTGTATTCAATTTGCATATAAAACAATCTTGATGATAAATGTGGAAGTAACAGGAAGTTTTTTTTTTTTTTTTTTTCCAAATTATGTTAGACTGGAGTGCACATTATTGCTCCATTGGTAATTTGGAGAGCTGTCAACAAAAGTGACTTCTCTATTCATTATTAGGGAATGTAAGGTTTTGGTGAAAATGTTGTTAAGTTTACTTAGGATCTTCGATTGATGTCGTTCAGGGAGCTCATGGAGTACTTATGGGAGGAAGGGGTTGTAATGTTGAGGATTTTTGAAACAATTGTTAGTTGGAAGCTGGTAATTGGATACATTGGCATTTTTTTTTTTGATGTAATCAAAATGACTTAAAGGTGGAGGGTTAAGAAGGGGGAATGAGCGAGGAAGAATGACACATTTAGCTATGATTTGGGAAGTAATAGTGGACAACAATCTCCTTTGCTGAATAAGAAGTTGTATTCCTTTGTTTGTTTGTACGTTCATTTGAGCATATGATTCAACGGATCCATCGTTGGAAAAATGCGTATTGCAGTAACTGAATGAATTATCTAATTGAATACAGGATAATGTGGATTACGGGTTCACGAGTGTACAAGAGATTCACCCTAAGTTCTTCCGTAATTATGGTATTTTTTCTATTCTCCGTTCCTAAACAAAAGCAAACACTCATACACTCTTTCTTAGTTTGAGTGGAATGCAAAATTTGTTAGCTTCCCAAAGCCATCTGTATTTAAGCACATGATAATATAACTGCAAGAGCTAAGAAGTTTTCTGATGTTCAAATTGGTCCGGTATATAGTCTTATCTTGTTTGTTGCAAGACGCTGTATTGCTGGCTGAGTATATTTCTGGAAGTATTCCTTTGAAATCCTTTGTTTTCTACACATTGTATATCGTGGACACATGGACATTGACTCTAGTATTGATAATTGGGATGCATTGATCTTTTTATCAGTCAATGCTGTATCACATCTTAGTTTTCATTAGTCTTGTACTTCACATCTCCTGCTCCTCTCTCTCTCTCCCTTTTTTTGTTTTTGTTTTACCATGTGTGTGTGTGTGGAGGACTGACATCTGTTTGAATTGATGTCCAAACTGAATGCTCAGGCTTGCTGGTGTCATATGGCTCATTCATCTGAGGCTGTACTGTGTATTTTGCAAATTGATGTCTTGACAATCTTCAATACAGCTGGTAAGAGTTGTTAAACCAAGCTAGCTGTTCAAAGTTATATCTATATTATACGGGCTTCTTCTGGAAATTAGTCATGTGATTGTTATGGATAGCATTAAGCTGGTTCATATGATATCCTTACTATTTCAAAAAAAACAAATTGATATTGCATTTCTGGTTGCTGAGTAAAGAATTATGTCTTGAATTAAATGAGAAATTCCAAAAAAGTGAGAAAATTAAGAGTTAAGACTGTTGTTATCTAACTGAACATGAAAAGGAAAATTGAATTAACTGTACATCTCTATCTGCAGGGGAGCTGACATCAGTCCCACTTCCGGGCATAGTTACTTCAATATGGCCGCTTCCATTTGGGCTGCTTGTGCAGCAAGCGGCAGAAGGGAACCGTCCAACTTATGCGCCTCTCTCATCTTCTGCTCCTTTATTAAGTTCCAGGGATACACTTTTAAAAAGAGAAGTCAGACAAAGTCCCCAACAGGTCTTTGGCTTTTCTACCTCTGATGACCAAGGGAATTCAGCTTCAGTGTCTTCTCATCTAATATTGAATGATCCACTTGAAGAACCCCAGGTGTATATTATGGGCAACACCCCTAGTAATTTACTGTTTAAATTATTTGTATTTATTTCTTTATTTGGTTATTTTATTGTGTCTGCCTTTTTTTTTTTCCTGCTTCTTCTTCTTCTTCTTTTTTTCCCCCCCCCCCCCCCCCCCCCCCCTATTGTTGGTTAAGTGATGCGATTCATAAGCTGAAATATTCTGCCTCATGTATGCGTTTGTAGTATATTTTGTTAATAACTTCTCTTTGTACTTCCCAGCCGGTGTATGTTGATGAAAGAGGTGGATTGAAGATAATGAAGGATTTTGATGAGAGAACAATCTGGACTAGTGATCGTGTTCCTCTTATTGCTTCATATAATAGAGGTTTCTATTCTTGTACCTCTTCATTTATTCCCAAATTTATAAAAAACAAAAGCCTTCACCTCGCTGGTTTTCTGACTTTTCTCTTTTATGCTTGCAGAGAAGACGCAACATTCACTTTGGGTAGCAGAAAGTGTCAGTACTTATGTTGGAGAGCATGTAATTTCTAGTTCTCACGAAGCCCACACTGAAGTGTTCCCATGTCAATTCTCTTTCCGAAGAATTTGGCAAGCAAAAGGCTACCAGGCAGCTGCAACCAAGGTGTCTATTTGCTTATTTGTTGATTCTCCATCCTGAATGCTCTTGTGAACTGATTGCAGCTAATTAATTATGAAAAGCGAAGAAAGAATTCAAAAATGGTCACCACAGAGATTCTTTTCCTTCTTTGTGTAATATATACATCTACCATGCTGCTAATTGCCTTGATAGTTTTTTTTACTTTTCCAGCATTAAAGCAAAGAATGATATAAACCAACAAAAGTCGAGAATGAAGAAGTTAAGATTTTCTTATCTTATGTTTCCCTACAAACTAAACCTTTGTCATCTTTAGGTCTTTGTAGCCACCGATGATGACGCAGCACCTATTATTTGTTTTTTGCTCCAAGAACAGAAAAGGTTATTATCCATAAGGCTTCACACTGTTCAAATTAATGATGATATACTCTTTGACGTCAAAGCAGACATGAGTTGGAGCATACAAGCAGTTGCAGCGGAACCTGTTGCTGTCACCCGCCCAAGGTAGTTTATATCCTAACATTAATAAGGTCATTTTAATTATGGTATTGTATTTTGATTGCAAGTCTTTTTTAGGGCAAAAGTCGGGCTGCTTCCTTTAATGGACATTCTTGTTCTGGATTCAGACAACAGTATTTTTCTCTATGTAAGTTGCTTGTATTTTGGTGTGCCTTCAAGTACCATTATTCACTTTTATCTGTAGTATATGCTGGTTGACATCATTACACCTCTGGGTTTCCAGTAATTCTTGGCTTTCAATGATTCTGGTTTTGTGATCTGTTTTATGAAAATATTACTTTGTGTTTCAATTGCATATGTTCATTTTGATTAGTTGTGGAAGTGTGAACTTTGACTCTAGCTGGTTGCGTCCTCATGAAGGACATTAGTACTAGAAATTTGGTGTGTTATTAAAGAGGTTGAAATGTTGAATGATGAGATTGTTGTCAGTTTAAAGCATAGAGAAGGTGCCCTTAGACAGACTGATAGCTGAGTTTCTGATGAGCAATTAAATTGAATACCCATTTTAACTGATTATCATGTGTGGATTATTGCAGAAGGCATTCTAGAAACAGATGTTAGACTACTTAGATGCATTGAAATCAAACAGTACAATGGCTGTACTTGTTTCAAACTTTCAACTTTCAATTCACTGTCAAGGAGCTTGAAATGAATGTGCTAAGGAAAGGTATGAGAAGAGAAGAAATGACACATTTATTATGAATATGTACTCCATGGGATTAGGAGTCTGATCTATGAGGTGATTGCAAATGATCATTGTCTCATTTCATTCAAAACTGTAGTGCAATGGACTCATAGAAGAACGAAATAGATGGGGTAGTGTGGGAGCAAATTCACTCAGTATAACCATCATTTAGAGTCCATTGTCTTTACTTAGTGAAGATTTCTTGTGTTGTGGCTTGACATGCACTCAATGCATTGCATTGATGCTACAAGTTGGCACAAAGCATCCCTGTAATGGGAACATTCAAGCTTTTAGTGTTCCATTTTTAAGTTGAAGTTCCTCAGATAATACAATATTCCTATACAGACAAAGAATGACACTAAAGAGGGGAATTGTGGGGAGTATACCAATGAAATTAGAAAGAAAAGAAGATGTATTAAATGGCAAGCTTGCTACTCCCCTGTTTCTTATTATGTGAAACAAAGGAATATTTTATGTCTCACAAATAATTCCCCTATGTTGCACATAATAAGATACGGAGGTAGTATACTAGTATATCATATCATATTGACAGGAGAAGATTAAGGGAGGTGAAAATTAGAAGAGTTTGATATTGTGAAATTCTTTTGATGTTCTAGATGGAGGTTTTCTCCATATTACCTCTACAGGAGAATTTGTAAGACCTTTAGAAAACTATGTGATATACACAAGTAACACAGCTACTTAATCTGAGGGTGGAGGACTTTTCTTGTTCAGGACTTCTACAGGGTCAGAACATTCCTCTGATCCTCTCTGCTTTAGCTGACAAATTGCTTATCCGAGTCTTTCTGTGCGTAACGTTTGCTGTTCTGGTCTAGTTTTGTTTCTTCTAAATGCTCTTTGAACAGCAAATTATTTTGAAATGGATCTGTTCCTGAATGTCTGTAGTATAAATGCCTCTCTATATATTTTTGGAAACAAAATTTTCTTTTTAGGGTCCTTTAGTCCTTGACTGATAGTTAAATTAAATCAGGACTAATTGTTGTGGTTACTTTTCTTTTATAAGGGCCATTTTTCGATCTTGTATGCTTTACATTCTTTCTCATTATTGCTTTGCGCCCTATGATGTATTACTGTTTTTGCAATGGCAGTCAGGGAAGCAGTGCCTTTGTAAATATACGCTTCCTCTTTTTCTAGGCAATCATCAGCTAAAAGAAACTATTAATCCTCCAAAGAGAAGATTTATTCACAATGTGAAGATTATAGGATTGGCTGATGGAGTTGGGGCAAGAGTAAATGTGATCTTAAGCAATGGACAGGTATGCAGAAGTTCATTATGTAAAGTATTTTTATATTCTAATATCTTTCCATAGATGGAATCTCTGAATAGTGAGTATGCATAGAACATTCTACTTTTTTTGAATGCATGGTCAAGGATACTATCTATTTTGGAGTTGTGCACATGCTTGTCTGCTAAAGCTGAAGTTAATCCACTAGTAACACCGCATATTGTGTGGTGCTAGAAGGGCATTGAAGTCTTATATTGTCATTGGCGGAGTCTATGAATATGTGGAAAATGATCAGCAAAAGCTCACGTGTCTTTTCTCCGGACTCTAGAATTCACTTTGTGGCAGATGGTTTTTATTTTTATTTTTTATTTTTCAAAAGTTTTTATTGTTTATCATGGAATGTCAATGATTAATGGGATTTTTACTTATAATTTGTTGTGCTTCTCTGATTACATTTTTTCTTAGGTTACTTCAGTTATTGTTTTTTTTTTTTTTTTTTTTTTTTTTTTTTTTTTTTTCATCAAATTTTTTTTTTTTTTGATGAAGTCTTGAAGCTGATATCAACCTTTTTGTAATATTAATGTATGGGGCAGCTCTAATCTTCGAGAACAGTAAAAGGGTCTTTGCAAAGAGCTCACCTGTGCCAGCTATTTTTCTCACCTATTTGAGAAGGCAGTCAATCCTGCGTGAAAGCTATATACAGCATTTAGGGGAAGGCCAGAAGGGTCTTTTAATGCAAAGTTAGTTAGAGGATGCATAGGGTAGCAACTCTAGCAATTATGATGTGCTAATGATGTAATAAATAGAGTGAATGCTTAAAAGAGAAATTCATTGTAATAATAATAGAGATTAGAGAGAAAAAAGCAGATGGAGAATTTCACATTTTCACCTATCGAAGAATGAGTGGATTTTACTTGAGCTAAGATCACATCAATCATCTATACAGTCTAATTTACTTAATTCGATTGATAATTTTTATTTCTTAATTTGTGTTCTTTGCAGTCTCGCTTGTTTATAACCTCATGGAATGATGTAAATTTATATTTTGCTTTGAAATCTTTAAGGCAAGACTTTTGCAAGTATAATTTCTTTCCTACTAAGAGACTTAGAATTTCATGAATTAAATCTAGACTACATGGTGGCAGTGAGAACTGTTAACTTACTGGTGTCTGTTATGTCCATTTCTGCAGTATCAGAATTGCCTGTTTCTTCTGTTCTATTCTTTTTCTCATTCACATTGGCTATCTTAAAGTTTCTAAGTGATACTTTACCGTGTACCAATTTCTTCAGATGCTTAGATGTGCGCTCCGAAGAAGCCCTTCATGCTCCTTGTCAAATGATTGCATCACAGCAATGGCCGAAGGCCTTTCTTCTTCCTTCTACAATCAATTCCTGCAGTATTTTTGGGGTAATTGTGAGACTGCTGATTTGTCAAAGGCTAATTCTGGTGCTGATGAGTGGAAATCATTTAAGAGCGTCATAATGCAAATTTACATGAAGTCTCAGTCAACTTCACAACCGAAATCTGTTCTTGTGTCCGGGTCATCATGGGAGTTTCTTGTCAAAAGTGAATTTCATAAGAATTATTGCAATCGTAATTTCTTCCCTGGAATCTCAATTGAGGGGTTGGATGACAGATTGGAAGATCATGTTTCTTCTTCAAAGAGGGAAGACGTGCACAGCCCAGATGGACTTTTCTCTTCCAAGTTTCAAATTGAATGCCTGGATTCTTTGCATGCAGTATATGAAAATCTTAAACTTATCAATCTTCGAAAGCGGTAAACTCCAAATTCTTAACTTTGTCAACCATTTTGTGTTATGTGACTTGAGGTCTTTTGTGAACTACACCGTCTGTCCGTAATTGTTTGCTCAATTTCGTTTTTTGTAGTCATTATTCATGTCCAGGAAAAAGCAAATAGAGCAAACAATTAGGGACAGAGAGATACTCTATGCATTATGGAGGTACTTGTGCATACTTGCGGCTTATTTAATGTAAAAATAATGTCCGTTGCCATGCTAATTATATATTATCATAATAAATTAATAAGCTAATTGACAATAAAGCTAAATATGTGCTGATCTGAAGTCGAATGAATACCTCATCACCCAAATTGATTCGACCCGGATCTGTTGCAAAGTACCAATTGCAATATCTACTTATCTGAGCTTAGTTCCCTGAAAGTATTTTTGAAGGTGAAAAGAATAAGGCCGTAGTCTATTTTAATAAGAAAAGTGATCTCGAAGAATTAATTCGTATATTTTAGTCTCAAAGCTGGATTGTGTCTTAAGTATCAGATGGGTTCAAGTTGCACTCTAATGTATATATATACCCACTTTAATTGAGGTACATAACGTTTAAACTAAGTTAAATGGTCACTTTCTGTATACACTTCTATTTTGTTATGAGGTAGGTAATGGTCATTGCGTACTTCGCGCTGTGAGAGTGTAAGGTTGTTTTTAGCTTGCCTATTGATGTTTGACTCCTAATGGCCAGTTACTAGTCACTGTCCAATAAAAGGCCTATAGAGGCTTTATAAAATTTTGCTGTGACCTGTATGAGTGACCGTAACAATATACATTTGATGCTTTACTGCTACCGCTTTCATGACTGCAACTGTGATAAGTATCATGTTCAGCAAATGAGCAGTGACTTTGTTAAAAGCAGCCATTGCTGTTGAGAAATTTGCTAAGTGTATACATTCTCGAGAAGTTCTTGGCGTTTGTGGATTTAGTGGCTATCATGTACCTTAATTGTGGGAAATTTTTTTTATACTTGATTCTAAATGGTCTGTGAGACTGAGTGATAAATGTTGAATTGTGGGATTTCTTCACATATTGGCTTCTAGTTAATGGATGTGTGATGGTTACCTTCTTTGTTGTCACTATGAGTGTGTCTCTCTTTATTGATCTTTAGCCATTTCTTGCAGGGATTTGGAGCATCTTGCTGTTCTTCTATGTGAAATCGCTAATATTTTGGGAGAGGAGAGTTTTATTGATCACTATGTACGCGATTTTCCTTTTCTTTCCAAGATAAAAAGGAGAAATCGGACTTCTTCACCAAGATCCCCCCCATCTTTGTACAGATGGCTTGAAAGTTGTTTGCTTCATGGACTTAACTTTGCTAATGTTGATGACATTCCACCTCTGGCTTGTAAGGATGGAAGCTCTGCTGTCAGCTGGTCTCGTAAAGTGGTCTCATTTTATAGCTTATTATCTGGTGCAGAAAGCATGGAAGGGAAGCTCTCTTCTGGTGTATCTTGTAAGATTGCTTCAGGTTCATCATCTACTTCCGAGGAGAAGATGGTCCTTGCAATGGTTGCTGAAGGATTTGGTTTGCAACAGCTCGATTTATTGCCTATTGGAGTTTCATTACCATTAAGACATGTATGTCTGATATTGTTAAGAAATAATGCTGAAATCTTAGCATATTCACGTAACATTTTTTTTTAGTGAATGCTATCTTCTTCATTCTATTATCTAGTTTACATTGACACCACTGTTACTCGGTTGTGCACTTCTAATATCATCTTAAGTTTTCTCATCCTCTCCAATTTACTTATGTCATACCTGTAGGCTGTTGATAAGTGCCGGGAGTCTCCTCCTACTGGGTGGCCAGCAACTGCATATGTTCTTCTTGGTCGAGAAGATTTAGCTTTGTCTTGCGTTGCTCACTTGAAGAAATCTGAACAGCTTGAGACTCAAACTAATAGGCATTTGATTTCAATGTCTGCACCTTATATGCTTCATCTACAGCCTGTGACAATTCCCTCAACAGTATTAGATACAATTGCGATGGATACTTCAAAATTTGACAATGTAGATTCTTCTGATGATTGTCCAATAGATGGCATGGAGCATTTATTTAACTCTAGCACTCAACTGCGGTATGGTAGGGACCTACGCTTAAATGAGGTCAGTTATCTAAATTTCTGCTTTGTGGTTGGACATGGCTTTTGACCGTTGTGTTGGGGTTATGAGAACTGGCTCTAATACTATAGCACAAAATAGATGGCTTTAGTTACGTGCGTAACCGGAAAGTAATTAGATATGACTCCTTTTGACCATGCCATGAGCTCTATCTTGTCTTGCTATATTACTGAGTTTATAGTCTTCATGAAGATAGTTTACCTTAGAATCGCCACAGTATTACTCGAGCCTTCAGTACTTGATCTACAAGGTTGCTGTCCATCATGGTCTTTTATTTTCTTATTTTATTATTATTCCCATAGTAGACGACTGTTTAATGTATATTGCCTACTAGTAATTCTCCTCTCTTTTTGAAGTAGTTCATTTTTTTCCTTTGGTGATAGTCATAGGGACTGGGTTAGTACATAAGAACATGGGAGATGCCTAAGATGATTCGGAGTTTTCACGCTTCTGCATACTCTTTCAGGAGATCTGAAGTTTTAGGGATGTGCATTATAGTGAATATTTTCAATGGAGGTTAAGGGCTGATTACTTTCATTTTTTAGCTTAAAGAAGGTGAAAAATGTGAACTAATTTTGCATGTTGGGAATTACCCTCTTTATCCCTATCACCTTGTGGTAATTTTTTAATTTACTATAGAAAAACTGATATGTTTTTCTGTATACTCTCTTGGCTTCACTATGATTCTAATAGCTGACATATTTTGGAAGTGAACAAGGAACATAAGGAGTAAGTTTCAATGGAGTAGTGCATTAAAAGCATAGAGTTGATAGAGAAAATAGTAACTACATCAATCACATTACAAGTCGGAACAACCAAATAGGAATGTATGAGATGCATAGTGAAACAATGGAAGTAGTATATGCTTATGCAGTCCTCCTTTTACGGTTTTCCCCTCAGATGCGGAAATATGTTTTTATTATGAATTATCTTCTTATTTGAAGTTAGAATACTATACTCGTATAGCATGACTTGAAGTAGCCGTAAAATTTTTCTGTCATCTCTTCCAGGTCAGACGTCTTCTGTGCTCTGCAAGACCTGTTGCAATTCAAACATCTATTAATCCCACTGCATCAGACCAAGAGCTTCAACAGGTAAGGTTATACTAGCATATAATACATATTCTCTCTGTCCCAAACTAAAGTCTGTCCTCACTTTTCACTTATTAAGGTTGGCAATGTGACTATACAAGTATACATTATTCCCTTTCATCACTCATTTGCCTCTATTAAACACATATGCTGTTTCAAGTACTCAATAATTGAAGGAGTATATTTAAGAATACCAATAAATTGGTTATCTTGAAAAGGATAGAGGAACTCTTTGGGATATCCTTTAATGTAGTCTTTCTGTTCCAACTTCCAGTTCTTTTTTTACGTAGAGTAGTTTTTGAATCAAAAGGGTTCTGGTAATATATAAGTGGGATGGTATTTTTTCTTTTATGGGCACACCATTTACTGATTGCTTTGAATTATATTTTTAGATTGCTGAGGCTAAGCTTATTGGGTATCAATCTAAGTTTCCTTTCTTGATGCATTATTTAGGGAGCAAGGTGCTGTATCTAAGGTGACATGAACATAGTTTTTTTGTTAGACCCATTTGATCATGTCAAAAGTTTCTAACTGACCGTATTAAGTAATTTTATACAAGGAAAAAACTCATGTAGAATCTTGTTAGTGTCGAATGTATATTAAAAAAAGTGCTTTTGTAAGATTATAACAACACTGGTCAAATTTGTGCAATGCATTATGCATATACTCTCTCTCTCTCTTATAAAATCAATGGCTTCTACACAATTCATAATCTTTCTTTCTAAAATGATAATAGTGTTAAGGTATAGTCAAAAAGACTAATTTATTCATTATCCTTGTAAAGGCTCAGCTATGGCAGTTTTCCCAAAGGACGACTGCACTTCCACTTGGACGTGGAGCATTTACTTTGGCAACTTCATGCACCCTTTTGACCGAGGTACTTGTGTATATATGTTGAAGAGCAATAAAAGCTGAATTTATAGTTTTCAAGTCTTCATTTTTTTTTTCTATTTTTGAATTAGTATATATTTTTAATACTTGATTATTGTAGTTATTGGTTACTCCCTCCTTTTGTGGTAGATGTTTCATGTTTATGACTTTCCATATTCTTTTGCAGGCACTCACAGTACCAAAGCTTGTTTTGGCTGGACTGTTGCCAGCTCAGCAGAATGCCACTGTATGCTGTGATGAAACACGTTAAATTTGATAATTTTTTCCAAACTCTTGTTGGCAAGCTGATTCATTTATTTTTCTTTTGAAGAGGATGTAGATAATTTTCAAATATACCTCTTTCCAGATGTGTTCTCTGTGGTGACTTCCATGGAAATGTGATTAGCTATTTTTAATCCGTTGGCAGCCACGTCTTTGCCTCATTTGGCGATATTACTTTTCATGTTTCTTGCTAGGCTTTGCTTATCAATTACATGATTGCTCTTCTAATTGCCACGTTACTGTTTAATAAGCTTTGGAATTTCAGTTGAAGCACATCATCATCCATCATTTGTTCCAAAATAACAATGACTGATCTGGGCCATATGGCCCGGATTTTTTGTTCTAATTAATTTTTTTCGCATAATTGTGATACTTGTATCCTTAAGGATCTTTGATATTGATTCATTTAATGATTGGCATATTTAATCTAAAATTAAATACAGCTTTTAGCATTGGGTGGTCGTCATAGGTTCATATTCATATCTCTGCCACCCTTCTTTTTTAATTCTTCATGTTTTGCAAATCTTTGCTAAAAGCATGGAATATTGGAATTGTTGTCTCTACATGCTGTCCCCTTAATGTTTTGGCTCTTATTTTCCCTTACATTTGTGCAAATCTTGGCTTTCTTAGTTACCCTGATTTTTTTAAAATCCTTTTTTTGTCAGGTCAATTTAGATCCAAACATACGGAATTTGCAAGAGCTTCGAGCTTGGCCTGAGTTTCACAATGCAGTTGCTGCTGGTTTAAGGCTTGCACCATTTCAGGTATGTTGAGATTTTCCCTTCCCTAAGATGTCTTTTCCTTATTACTTATATCTGAAGTATGGATCTTATATAATTTAGTACAAAAATAGATATAATAAAGTTCTCATTGCAGGGCAGAGTGTCTAGAACTTGGATTATATATAACAGGCCCGAGGAGCCAAATGCTATCCATGCTGGTCTTCTTTTTGCACTGGGGTTGCATGGACACTTAACTGTTTTAACAATAAATGACATATTTCAATACTATAATAAGGTATGTTATGTAGGTGGATTTTTTTTTTTTTTTTTTCTCATGTACCAACAGGCAGCATAGGGCAAGTATCCAATAAGTATGACTTATGGGCCTAAGCTCTTTAAAATTTGCCTGCTGTAGAATATAAACCAGGTTGAATGTTGAACCCTACAGTATTTTTGCTAACCACAATTTTGCTTCATGTTAGGGACATGAAAGCACAACTGTGGGGCTAATGCTTGGCCTTGCAGCATCATACAGGGGCACTATGGAGCCTACAATGTCGAAGGTGATACATTTTAACTGATAAATTAATTTAATGGACTCTTTATTCATATGCATTTTATGCTTTCGATGATCTTCTGAATACACTGATTCATAACTCACCTCCCCTGTAAAGAAAGTTATAGTAAAACGAATCATATACTACCCTGCATGCAATAAAATATTTATTGAGATGCCTTAAAAGCACTAGGTCTGATGCTCACTAGTCACAAATTCTATTGCAGAGCCCTTGCCCCTTAGTCTGTTTCTAGAAAGATCCCAGTGGAGTGGTTGAATAACTAGAATTTAGAGAAGTGAACCTCTTTTAAGTGACATGGATGACTTGTTCAGGATGTTCAAATTACCTTATGTAGCTCTTAAAAAGGAAAAAATGAGCATTGCATCTGTTTACAAGTATCTTTAGAGAAAAGTTAGAAGGAAAGACACCAGATAGATCCCTAATGCAAAAGCCACCTTCTGTAGCATCCATGAAGGTGTAAAATTTCTGAAATATTCAAGTGTTTCCATCCAGATGTTTCACATACGTTCCTTTGACATCTTCGGATCTTCCTAATCAATTACATTTTGCAATGAGTTTTTTATTCTTTAATCCATGCTAATTTATTCGTGATGCTTGTAATTAGTTACTGATGTTAAATACTCATTTATGTTGTTCTCATTTGAAACATTAATCATCCCTTATAGAATTTGCAGAATCGAAGGTACAACTGCATGTACATTTATTGACATACTTTAGATTAGTATGGACTCTACTTCAATAAGTTTATTGTTCTGTAACTCTTAAGTTGTCATTTTAAATCTCTTAAACCATCTCTTTTTCAGTTTCCCCATCTTGAAATGTGCTGTTGTATCTGCATTTGAATGTATAGACGTTGAACAATCTTGTTATGTTATGGTGCTTCTTTTATGTTTTTCGCAGTCCTTCTACGTTCACTTACCTGCCCGTCATCCGTCATCCTTTCCAGAGCTAGAAGTTCCTACAGTTTTGCAGGTATTTTTCTTGTCATTATATTATGCTTTGCAGGATATATCTCATTCTTCTACAGTTTGTAGCTGTGGACCTATATCTCTGGAAATTTGATGTGGGATCATGACCCTGTGAAGCATTTGATTTAAATAATAAAAAAGTATATAGTAAGATCATAGATGAAATAAATCTGTTTACATTAGTTGGTGCACCATTGATTGTGTCCTTAAAGTATGTTATGAGGCTGCTTGATTTCTTGATATTCTTGAAGAAAAATGGGATGAGTTATTTTGTTTTGTTCTTTGGATGAAAAAGAAAAAAAAAAAATCTTGATAGTTATATTTGACATTGTGCAACTAGCTTATAGAGTTATATTTTGGTTGCTGAAAATAGGAATTCTTTATGGACTGCTCAACAGACATGTGTCTGATATCTGTTGCTTGCGTATTATATTCTTTCCATAAATAGTACTATAGCTGGCATATACCAAGCTTAGGTGGTTCCTGAATGATGTAGTTGCAAATATCTTTGGTGGGTCCTGAGTTTTTTGCTTCCTTATTTCTTTTCTTTATATGGTTTCAGTCAGCTGCATTGATGTCTCTCGGCCTCCTTTTTGAAGGATCTGCTCATCCTCAGACTATGCAATTTCTTCTGGTATTACATTTATTTATCTCTTTTACTATTCAGTTTGAGGCATGATTACTTAAAGATCTTTATTTCATCCATTAGCATATTAAATAAAGATCTTATTTCGGCCTTTTGACGTAGCATGCATTTCCAATCTTTACTAATCCTGCCGCGGCTGCCGGAGTAGGTTACAATATCTTCCTCAAGTTTGTTACTCTTCTTGTTAAAAGAACATTAACTGAGTGTATTTTTTTTTCTCGCTTCCCTTTGGATTTAATTCTGTCTGAACTGACCAAAGGCTTCTTTTGACTTAAGTGTTGTGTTTATTGGTTCCACAAGTTTTGTTGCAACTGCTATTTTTTAAAGTGCTTATTGTTTGTTTTCTGTACGTGCTCGTGTTTGTTGATGACTAGTCCTTTGCATCTCTAACTGTAATCAACCAGTGAGGGTAAGCTTGCTTAAATTTGGAGGTCCCTAGATCTGTCTCAGGGGAGTCCTCAGTGTGTTTTTCTTTGGGGTGTGAAGAGTGAGATAATTCGTTTGATTCAAATATGAAGTGTAACTTAAGGTATATTTAAATCATAACAAAAGAACTATGTTTTGAGCCTTTGCTGCGTCCTATAGCCAGTCCTCTTAATTGTAAAGAGCCACTAAAAGCATGCATCTCCAACACAAAACGACCATGTTGTTGTCCATAACTAATTGATTCTTTTGCAGGCTGAAATAGGCCGTAGAAGTGGCGGTGATAATGTGCTTGAGAGGGAGGGCTATGCTGTTTCTGCTGGATTTGCACTTGGACTTGTTGCTTTGGGTATGAATAATTAGACTAAGCTCTCTTTTATCACCTATTCTTGCTCACTGTGTGCTGTCCAATTCTAGGTCGTGGAGAGGATAAATTTGCTTGCATGGATACGTTGGTTGATCGATTGTTCCACTATGCTGGAGAAAAATTTGATGTATCTCGTCAGGTACTCATCTTACGCCACATTGATTTTCTATCTTTATTTGCTAAACCTGATGCTACCAGTCTATTTTTTTAGGAAAAGTCTCTTTTGACATCAGTGACAGATGAGCAAGGCAGGGGTATGGGACAGGTAATTCAAAAAAAGGCGTTGGATGTGATGGCATAATTGTGGGACTTTTCATTGTTTAACTGTACATGCCTTGACAAGTGAGGTATACTCTTATATTTCCTCTGTTTGGATTATCTAAGCAGATGTTGGATGGCGTTCCTGTCAATGTAGATGTTACTGCACCTGGAGCTATAATTGCTTTAGCTTTGTTGTTTTTGAAGGTATGAATTTCGCAAATTCAATCTAGTGAGCCAGATAAAGTAATGTCTTGAATCCTCTTGATAAATTGTCTTATTATGATCATGCATGAAATGCATCCGACTTTCTACAAGTTGATTGAGACTACGATATCTTGCAACTCTGTTCATTTGCAGATAATACTTTGATCTGATTTGAGCAGCATTTGTTGATAGATATAATGTAAATTAGTTACTTGCAAGGACAACATATACTTCTGTTCCATAATATTGCAACATGCAGGGGTTGGGGGGGGGGGGGGTGCGCAGGGGCATGGATTTTAAGGATTCCATGTGAGAGAGACCAATATACTAGAGGAAGGCTTAGGAGAGTAAGGACAAAAATTATATGCAGTTATGCTTTCAACCTAACCAATTTAACTGCTAAATATAAAAAAAAATATCAAGTATCTCTCAGAACCTTGTCCAGAAAGCTCCTTAGGTTTCCGTCTTTCCGATTGCACCACCAAAATACCAATAGATTCATTTACACTTGACCGAACCAATCAATAATTAAAATTTTTTTTTTCTTTGCTGTAGCTCAAAATTATCGCCAT
Organism: Chenopodium album; assembly: GCF_948465745.1. Taxonomy (NCBI): domain Eukaryota; kingdom Viridiplantae; phylum Streptophyta; class Magnoliopsida; order Caryophyllales; family Amaranthaceae; genus Chenopodium; species Chenopodium album. The sequence continues at coordinate 2,256,327 of NC_137852.1, forward strand.
TCAGGATGATGCTTTAGTAGCAACCCTGATTGTGTGTGTATACATTTTTTACTTCCTGTGGTGGAGATATGTATGGAGCTATTACACCGACTTTTTTACATATTTGACATGATGTGTCTAAAAATCTAAAATTGCTCATATGATTTGCGAACATGCTACACCATATGACTTGGCTTGATTTATGCTTCTTTCAGACTGAATCAGAAGTGATAGTTTCCAGACTTTCCATTCCCCGTACAAATTTTGAGCTGCAGTATCTGAGGCCTGACTTCATTATGCTTCGCGTTATTGCTCGCAATTTGATAATGTGGAGCAGGTTTGATGCCATAAAAGAATCTTTTGAATGGGAGGATTGATCATGCATTTAAAACTTAACAAGCTGCCTTTCTGAACACATGCAGGGTTAAGCCAACCAAAGAATGGGTTGAGTCTCAGATTCCTCTGATTGTGAAAGAGGGTATAGGCGCTCTTGGTGATGAACGGAATGATATGGATGAGGTGGATGAAGAAGCAATAGTCCAAGCATACGTGAATATTGTAGCTGGAGCATGTATATCTCTTGGTAAGTTAGGTTAATGATCCTTTCTGCCCTTTCTAATAAGGAACTAAATATCATGCTATAATCACTTCGTATTTAGTTGTGGCATACTGGCATATTCTTGCACTTAACCTTGTGGGGGTGTAAATGCTAAACACGGCTACTTGGAGCCACTGCAATTTTTTTTTTTTTTTTTATTGTATCAGTTTATCTTATAGGATGCATATGATCTATTACTGTATCGTAATATGGTTTCAACTTTTTCTGTCTCACCCCTCCAGTTACCTCAGCTGTGCTCCGTCTTTATATTAAATATCTGCAGTATCTCTCAATAGTGGTATACTCTTTTTTTTTATTATTAAATGCAATACTTTGATTCACGTGGAGTTTTACGTGGTTTGGTTGAATATATTAAAATATTTTGTAAGTGGGGTTTGTTGGGGAATTTTAAAATGATAAATAAGAGATACTGGGTGAATAATTTATTTAAATGTAAGGGGTGCGAGAGCAGAAATGTCAATAAAGTATGAGCGGGGACTGTGAGAGGAGACAGATAATAAAAGTGTACAATATACATCTGTTTAAGGGAAGTGGTGCATAACAAAAATAAATAAAAAAGAACGCAGGGAGTACTTCTGTATGTGGAGCAGCATATTATTCCCAGTGCCTTCTTTGGCACCTCTTGAAATATCAATGAAATTTTACACTAGATCTAAGGGAACAATTATTTGCTAAATCCTCCATGAAAATTGCTTGATGTGAACTTGTGTTGCAGCAATAACTCATTTAAAAGTACGGTAAACTATCTGCACTTCTGCAGTTTCCGTATGGCATGAATAAGTGAATTAGGGTTATGAAGACACGTTGAGATGCTAGAATTCTATATCCTGATACTTGCTTGGACACACAAACATATTTCTTACTCTATCCAATATGTCATATATTGTCAATCGGTCATATCTATGTTCCTGTTTTCTATTTTCCGGGTGGATGTTTGCTTGCTTTCTTTTTCTTTTTCTTTTTTCCTCTGTAAAATCAATTCCATATTTTTATGGCAGGTTTGAAGTACGCTGGATCAAGAAATGCCAATGCTCAGGAGTTGCTCTACAGCTACTCTATATACTTCCTGAATGAGGTCTTTATCCTATTTATTGTATTTTGTCGTGCCTTTCAGCTCTTTCTAAGTCACATGTTTAAATTTTGCAGATTAAGTCTGTTTCTGGTACAGCTGGAAGTATGTTTCCCAGAGGGTTGTTAAAGTTTGTTGACCGGAGCACATTGGAAATATGCCTCCACCTTGCTGTTCTTTCCTTGGCTTTGGTAAAAAAAAAAAAATAATTACTTTTTATATATTAAGATTGCAGTATTGCCTACTTTTACATGCTATGTGATACTGTTTTTTTGAAGCAGGTTATGGCTGGTTCTGGGAACCTGCAGACATTTAGATTGCTCAGGTTTCTGCGCAGTCGAAATTCTTCTGATGGCCAAGCTAATTTTGGCACACAAATGGCTGTAAGTGTTATTTGTTTGTTGACAGTTGATGTTCTGATATTTGTAGATTCTACATATAACTTTTGTTTCTCTTAGCCTCTTGCTGTTGTATTTGCTGAGTTTGCATTCTCAGTGCCACACTCCTGTTGGAGATTCTGCGTCTATGTTCTTCTCGTTACTTCAAACTTCTTAGTGTGGAATGAAATTGAAAGTTAACTCAACATGCTAGAGCTCTGTTCTCTGAGGGTGGGGTGAAAGGCAGGGTGGGCGTTTGTATTGCAACTGTCTTTTATGCCCAAGGACTAATGATTATATGTTACACTCTTGCCTGTATGATCACTAAAATTGGCAAATTGTATTCCTAGACAATTAGCATTTAAAGTAATTCTGGCTTCATATCTGTCTGACATATCTTAAAATATTGTGGCAGCTATATGACTTTGTAAAAAATGATCTATACCTTTAACATATGCCAACTGCATACTGTTTGTTTTGAAAAGGTATATATATATGGCTATTAGAAACTTGCCAGTATTTTCATAATGGGGTTTTTATATCTTATGCTTTTCTACATAATCTAAATGCTTATAGTTTTTAAAAAATTTCATGGTACAGCAAGAGACTTAAAACACTTTCAGTAAACTATTTTGCCATCATGAGGGGTTTGCGTCTTTGCAATAGTGCCACTTAAATCCCTGAGTTTGTACTGCTCCATGAACTTGGTCAACACTGTAAAGGGCACTCTGTATATAGTCCTCTAAATGTTTCTTTCTTTAATATCCTGTTCTTGAAAGTATTGGTCTCCAATTCTATATATTTATTGTTGTATTACTTGTATATTCCTGCTAATCATCCAAAAAATAATTCAAGGATAGATATTTTTGATGTGGTTGTAGCCTTCGAGATATTAAACCTAATTATTGTAATTCCACTGCCTTGATATAGGTGAGCTTGGCAATTGGCTTTTTGTTTCTTGGAGGAGGAATGCGCTCGTTTTCTTCTAGTAAGAGTGCTATTGCAGCTTTATTGATTACTCTCTATCCTCGATTTCCTATTGGAACAAATGACAATCGCTGCCACCTCCAGGTAAATTTGTTGGTTTAGTTAGGATGAAAATTTTGCCAAGGCAATGGTTGATGCTGTCCAGGCTAACACAAAGGAGCAGTATATTCCTACCATGAACTATTGCCTTGGAAAAATCTTCACTCTTTATTAGTTTAATAGTTATATCTTCTGAAAGGGAAAAGACCATGCTGTCTGTCATCTTTGATTTGCAGCCATATTTGGACTGTTAAAAATTCTGAAACATACATTTAGTGACAGTCAATGGGTTCTAAAGTAACTCTCTTGTGTAGCTCAATCCTCAAATACTCAGCTGTAGCAACTCTTTTTTGTCCTCTTCACTATATTTCTGCCAGAGAAAATGATTGTATAAGCTTCTGTGTGATTAACTGCCTCCTCATCTGATTTGTTTGTTAAGAATTTATCTTTAAGCAGTTCAGCCGTAAGTTAAAAATAAATCTGGGCTTCAAGATCCTTAGCTTCATGCCTTCATTCATTGGATTTCCATTGATTTCTCCAAATCAGATGTGTGTGACTCAACTGAAACCATATCTTGATTCATTGGCACAATTTGTCTACCTTACAGATCAGCATGCAATAACTTTTGATTTTATTTTAGTTTCCTTTTTTTTTTAAAAAAAAATATATATTATTCTGTCTTGCTTGATGATCTTTGGCATTTGTTCAAAAAGATTATTGCTCATCTGAGATATTGCACTTGCTTTCTCCCAGGCATACAGGCATTTCTACGTACTTGCAACTGAAGCTCGCTGGATTCAAACAGTTGATGTTGACACTGGCTTACCAGTCTATGCCCCTCTTGAAATTACTGTTAAAGAAACTGAACATAATGCAGAGACAAGTTTTTGTGAAGTCACGCCTTGCCTTCTTCCAGAACGTGGCGTTGTAAGTTTACATACCAATTCTTAGTTAGTATCATTCTTAGCTATTAACAACTTAGTAAATAATAACACAGTTGAACAAGACAAGGAAGGAATACTTCCAAAAAGCAAGTTCATTGTAGAGTCAATAATTTTTTCTTAGTTAACTAATTCTAATTCATTATTACAATAATCCTAGAAAGCCCCCAAGTTTGACCTCAGGGTTCTGTTGCTTTCAGCTTAAAAGTGTTCGTGTTTGTGGTCCACGATACTGGCCCCTTGTCATAGAGCTTACTCCTGAAGGTAGTATGTATGCTTTGTTGCTTAGTTTTTTCAAAAAATGAATTTAATAAAATATTTTTAATAATAATAATAATTTAATTTGTAGCTGGTGTTTTTTCACACAGATAAACCTTGGTGGCTTTCTAGTGACAAAAATCACCCATTTAATTCCGGTGTTCTTTATATCAAAAGAAAGGTTGGAGCATGTTCCTATGTGGATGATCCTGTTGGATGTCAGTCATTAATATCACGAGCCATGAACAAGGTATGTTTTTTATGGGGAGAGACAACTTCTCCTTGTCGGTCCATCTAAACTCGTTTTTTGATGTAGTTATGCCGACATTTGCCTCTTTATCCTTGTGCAGGCATTTAGTTTGACAAGCATGAGAGGTTACACTCCCAAAATCAATAGCGAGCCAAGTTCGAGTAATGTTGATCACCTGGTCAGCACATTTTCATCTGATCCAAGCTTAATTGCTTTTGCTCAGCTTTGCTGTGACTCTTCCTGGAACAGCAGGTACATGTGTACATGCGATGATCTAACAATGTGTGTGTGTGTGTGTGTGTGAGAAAATCACATCTTTATATGGAGTATTTTTCTGGGATTGTTATCAAAATGTTACTCCACCGTTTATTTAATCTGTCAAAATCATCCAGTTTTTATTTTATTTTATTTCTTTTGGGTTAAATATGCTTAACCTTGCTCTTATGATGGCTGAAAGACTGCCTCTCTCAGGTCCCTATTTCACTGTCGTATTTGGGAACATGTGTTATTGGTATTTAACTGCTTGTTTGTCTGCGCAACAGGTCAGATGTTGATTTCCAGGAATTTTGTTTGCAAGTTTTATTTGAGTGTGTTAGCAAGGACAGACCAGCTCTTTTGCAGGTATAGTTTCTCTGCTATTTTTTCCATACTAAATCACAGTTGTAGTAGGATAAATTTTGTTTGTACTTGCAGCTAATAGTTCCATTACCTCTACCACAATAGCTGGCAGGGTACCAGGAATAGTTGGGTTTTTTTTGTGTGTGTGTGTGTGTGTGTGTGTGCGCGCGTATTGTATTTTAATATCAACTAAGCTGAACACTATGCAGGTCTACATGTCTTTGTATACAATGATTAGAGCAATGACTGACCAGGTTTCTGGCAACACCGTCACCTTTTTTGATTCCCTCTTCATATCTAGCTTAAAGGTAATCTCTTCACCAGACACTGCAGTTTATCGCTCAGTGTTTACACTATTTATACATTATGGGATTGTTCATAGCCACTTCCTACACATTCTATTGATTTACTTTACTAAGAGATAATCAGTTTTGGTTTTCACAGTATATTTTCACTTTTTCTACTCTGTCTGTTTTCTCATTAGAAGGAGATACATTTTGAATTTGCAAAATAGCATCGATAATGGCTGCAACCTTGCTTTTTGAATATAAATAATCTGCATCTCTTTTTGTATCAGATTAAAATAATAGCTCAGCCTGCTGTAGGGAATTTGATGTCTAGACACTGCTAAATAGTTGGTACAAATTGTCTGTTATAATTAGGTGGTTATGACTGTTTTTACACTACATATCAAGCATCCATCCTGGGAGCAAAATCCCTATCCTGCACAGCTTCTCCCTAGTTTGGAGTCCCCTCATGTACAGCAATTTGGATAATGAGTCTGTCACACACTTAAACAGCCCATATGCCCAATAGCTGCTCATTCTTGCACATTATCCTGGCCTTAGTTCCACTTATTAACCTTTCTTACATATTATCTTCTATTTATTTTTAATCTTCCATCTCATCTACCTAAGCCATCAGTGGATGAGGGAACATGTTATATCTCTTGTAAACCTGGAGGCACACTAACTTGTCAGGAGTACTCGTATAATGGCTTACTAGGCTATGGTATGGAATATGGAACTTTATACTTCATCATGTAATGTGTATATGAATTTCTTTTCAATGCAGCTTGTAGTAGCTTACAATGAGGCCTTGCTAAGAGGAAGATTATCCTCTTCAAGAGATGGCATTGTACAATCAAGTTTTCTAGGGTCTCTGAGGAAGCGCGTAGAGGAGCTTTTCAGCTGCTCCCATGAAATGCAAACTGATTTACATAATTATTTGACTTCTGGAAAATGGCCAGATGACAAGCTCCGGGGTAAAAAATGTTCTATACTATTGTCTTGGTACCTTCAGTGGTTTTGTGTACCGTCCCCATCTGTAATCCAAACAACTATAGAGAGGTTGAAGCCTAAGCTCAAGAGATCCTCTGCAGCTCCTCTGTTGCGGTTAGTATTTCCTCGGATTCATGTCATGGTGATTTCTGAGATAGATAAATTATTGATTTCTGGTTAGTTCATGGTTTTTTAAGTATTCCCATGTTGTACTAAGGTATTCACTGTAAATGGTGAGCCTAAGATGGGCTCTTCCAAAGTTCCAAAGCATTATTTGGGGCTGAGCTGTCCTCTGTACAGGCAATACATATGCTTGTAAAATATGTATAGTTTGTTAGGTGTAAGGTAAATTCTGTTTGAAACAACAACAAATTTGTTGTTGATTCAAACTGCATGCCTTCTATTTCCGGGTGACCGGGATCATGAGCCTGACAATGTACATAACCCTGATGTATCTTCGAGTGTAGTTTAGTTTGTGCATTGTACTCAATGGCCAATGCTGCCGATGTATTCTAGGAAGTAGGAGCTGATGATTTTAGGACTCCTGTCTCCAGAAGTGGAGACTAATGTAATTCAACTCTTCAAAAAGAAGCTAGGAAGTTAGAAAAAATAATGTTATACAATACAAGTATTACATTTTTGGTTGAAATATTTGTCTATTATCAATTAATTGTGAAGAGTACCATTTATTTTGACTACTCAGTATTTTAAATTGCCATAAAAAAATATCAAATCAATCAAATGGAATTGAGCACTGTGATTTTCTAAGTTATAATCCTAACAGCTTTAATTATCAGTAAACTTTTGAAAAGACTATAGTATTAAACTTTTATTGTAAGATTTGGAATTTCATGTATGTCATTATAAAATCTGTAATTTAATCAACATCTTAATATTTTTTATTGTATAAATTATACAAAAAGAACTCAAATTGTCGTAATTGACTAAAACAGAGGAAGACTTCAATATCTCTACTAGACTGTTTATTTATAATGTTTGCTTAAGATAGCTAAGCTCTTAAATTCCATCTACAAAAAAGGCTCAAGCTCTTGTTTAAAATGTGGACAAACTTTTATTGCATTATAAATAATGTCACAAAAAGTTTTGCATGCGATAAGTATAGGCTGAAAAAAGCTGTTATTAGTGTACAACTTCAGCTGATCCTAGCAAGCACACCAACAAGGCCAGCAGAGTTAGCAGTGGCTGCTTCAGCCTCCTGAAAATCACTTCTATCATCACCATAGTTATCATTTTTATCCGGACCACCTACAATCACCCCGACTAAAACATTCGGGTTAGGCTGATCCTTGTGAAACCAATCGAACCCCTCTTTACACCCAACTGGTGTTGGATCCTTCTTGATAGACACAATTGAGGCACCTCTATGATGCACCTTTTGGGAAGTTTGACCCATAACCCACCATGTAGCTTGTGCTCTTTGGGTTGGCTCCTAATATGTAGTCAACCTAGTAACCATGAAACAAAGGGTTAAAACTAACAAGTAAGTTGGTTAAAGTCTTAGAGGCGATACCCAAGATCTGGAATTGAAGCTCGTCTAAACTAAATTCGTTGATGAGGTGAATCATACCTGTGATCTAGCAAAAGCAATGAGTTCAGGAGGATTGACCAAGGAAGATGCGCATGTTAGTGCTTTCCCCGTGGCAGAGAGATAATCAGCATAAACAGTGATGGCTAAAGAAGCAGAAATTGTATATTGGAGATTATCCCATTCATTAAACCATAATAATCCACCACTTGTCTTGTAAATGTTGCTGCTTCCTTTCTGTATACAATTACATAGGAATTGCTCTGCTTCATCTTTGTTTGCCCCCAAATTTCCACTGCTTGGAAATTTCCCTTCCAAAATTTGCTGCATACAATTGAAATCAAGTCACATTATATTTCTAAGTCAATTGTGTCACGTCCCTAAGCTAGGACGTGTGGAACCATATACGTAGTGTAACATACAACGATTGTACTGCATATATTCTTAATAACTATATCGCGTAAAATTTAAGTACCTTGGCTACAAGTATTTGTGCACCGACGAATTTGTCATCCCACGAGAACATGGATCTAGTACCACCATTACCCTGAAAGTTGGCTAGGAAGTCCTGGTAGATTTTATCTCCAGTGGCTCTTTGTAGCCATGCAGCTGCCCATAATAATTCATCCTGCATAACATTTTCATTAAATTTGTTTCAGCTAATTTCAACATCAATCCTCAAATTATTTTTCTTTTGCAAATATGTAAGTATTTTTAATTACCTGAAAACCACTGCTTGAGTAGAATTGTCCTACTGATGGAATACTGTCCGAATATTTTCCTTGGTGACTATTTGCAAAGTCAAATAACTGTTCACATCCAAACCATCATAATGAAAAATAATTCTTGTAATTTTTTAACCCCCTCCAAAATATATTCATATAATAATAATAATAACAACACGATGTGATCCATTTTAAGGGTCACAAATGAATTTGCTAAAATTTTTAAGGCACAAAAAATTTGGATGATACATAATTTGTGACACTTAAATTGGGACGAAAGGAGTATAGTACCAAAATACATAACCCTAGTGTTGTAACAAACTTATGCTACATATAAAATTGATCAAGCCACATATAATCAATTAATCTAGGCACATATGTCCATGCTATATAGTACTTGGTGTCTTGGTATTATAGTACCTGTTTTGCATGAGTAACAAGCAAGGATGAATATTTAGGATCAGCATGCTGGAAGGCAATGGAAGCAGCGGGGAGAGCAGCCGAGGTTTCACCAGCCAAGTCAGAGCCAGGGCTAGACTCGTCGATCTTGTAGACCGTCCTTGGTGTGGTCATGTCCTCAGGCCTCTGCCAACATTGGTGATCAGAGGCCCCGTCCCCCACACCGGTGTAGAGGAGGTTTGGCTGTGGGTGAGCCTTGATGAAGTAGTCAGTGCCCCATTTGATAGCAGCCTATGCATTTTGGAGCTCATTTTGGGCCTCAAGTTGTGAGCCAAACTCAACTACACTCCATGCTAGTAGGGATACTGTAAAAGCCATTGGGAGTCCAAATTTTACGTTGTCTCCTGCATCATAGTATCCTCCTACTAGATCAACCTGTTCGTTCGATCATAAAAAAATTAATTTCAAGCCAAATTTAACAACATAAGACGTAAAAAAAAAAAAATATTAAAATACTTTTAAAAGGTACGACATACAATTATCTTTTACTTTATGAACGTTTTAAAATGTGTTTTACTATATGTTACATACGTAATTAAACAAAATTCTTAGATCCTAATAAAACAATTATATATTTTTAAACAACAAAATTTAGTCAACATGTAGTATATGCATGCGATGAAATAAAAATTGAAATAAAGATGGCACATAGATGTATCAATACTACATACACCAGCATCCTGGCCATCCTTCAAACCCGAATCACCGCGCCATGTAACACGTTGTTGAGCAGGCAGTTGGCCTGATCTTTGTGCTTCATAGTATAGCAAAGAATTAGTTAGAGCTTGTTTATAATCTAAAGATAAAACACCATTAGCTAGAAGAGACATTAGCACAACTAGTAGTAATAAGCTAAAGTTATTCCTAGTTGATGCCATTTTTTTTTTTTATTATTATTATTACTAAGGACAAAATTAGTGTTAGAAATACAAATGAATAACAGAATTCATTCTCAATCAATCAATCAATCAATCAAAGCCTTAATCCCAAAAGTGGGGTCGGCTAACATGAACCAAATTTGATTATTCCGTGTAGTCATCAACATAAATCTTTCTCCTCCATCCCTTACGATCCAAAACTTCATCCTCACGTAAATCCATGCACTTCATATCCTTCCTCACTCCTTCCAACCAAGTCATCTTTGGTCTCCCTCTTCCTCGTTTAATCCCTCCATGGTCCCACTCTTCCACTCTTCGCACCGGTGCACCCTCGGGTCTCCGTCTTACATGTCCAAACCAACGCAGACGATTTTCCCTTAATTTATCTACAATGCCCGCCACACCTACTTTCTTGCGAATAACCTCATTTCTGATTCTATCTCTTAAAGTGTTTCCACACATCCACCTTAACATGCGCATTTCCGTAACCTCCATCTTTTTAATATGCTCTTTCTTAGAAGCCCAACATTCTGTACCATAGAGCAACACTGGTCTTATGGCAGTCCTGTAGAATTTTCCCTTCAACTTTAAGGGAATGCTGCGGTCGCATAACACTCCCGTGGCCGCTCTCCATTTAAGCCACCCTGACTTAATCCTGTGGGTCACGTCTTGATCAATGTCACCATTCTTCTGGATGATCGACCCTAGGTACTTAAAACATTCACTCATGGTCAAATCCTTTCCATCCAAACTCACCACTTCATTGCTTGTCCCCCTCTGAGTGCCAAAACGACATACCAAATATTCAGTCTTACTCCGACTTAGCTTAAACCCTCTAGATTCCAACCTTTGCCTCCATTGCTCCAACTTGACATTAACCCCATCCTTAGTCTCATCCACCAAAACGATATCATCTGCGAACAGCATACACCATGGAACCTCATCTTGAATTGGTCTAGTTAATTCATCTAGAACCGTTGCAAAAAGAAAAGGGCTTAATGCAGACCCTTGATGCAATCCGATTGTAATAGGGAAATCTTTTGTCAACCCTCCGCATGTCCTCACATTTGTTGACACATCCCGATACATATCCTTAACTAGGTCTACATACCTTCGTGGGATACCTTTCTTCAACATTGCCCACCAAAGTATCTCTCTTGGCACCTTGTCATATGCCTTCTCTAAATCAATAAAGACCATATGAAGATCTTTCTTCTTTACCCTATAAAACTCCATCATTTGTCTTATCAAATGGATTGCCTCCATAGTAGATCTCCCAGGCATAAAACCAAATTGGTTATCTGAAATGCTTGTGCATGCCCTCAACCTTTGTTCAATCACCCTTTCCCACAACTTCATAGTATGGCTCATAAGCTTAATTCCTCGATAGTTAGAACAATCTTGAGCGTCTCCTTTGTTTTTATAAACCGGGACCAAGGTGCTCTTCCTCCAATCTTGTGGGATCCTTGTAGCCGTCCATATCTTGTTGAAAAGGTTTGTTAACCAATCAATACCAATCTTACCCAAACACCTCCACACCTCTATCGGTACCCCATCAGGGCCAACCGCCTTCTTAGGTTTCATCTTCCTCAGTGCAATCTCCACCTCTACTCTCCTAATCCTTCGCACATACTCCATGTTGATTTCTTCATCACTCATAGAGGTATCTCCTATCACAACTCCATTACTTCCATTAAATAATTCATCGAAGTACCCCTTCCACCTGTCCTTGATGCCCTCCTCTTGCACTAGGACCATTTGGTTCTTATCTTTGACACACTTCACCATGCCAATATCCTTCCTTGCCTCTTGTCTTCTCTTTGCCATCTTATAAATGATCCTTTCTCCCTCCTTGGAATCAAGCTTTTCATAAACCTCCTGATATGCCTTTTCTTTTGCTTGGCGAACAGCTGCCTTTGCCTTACTCTTAGCCTCCTTATACGCTGCAAAGGTTTCATCACTCCTACATTTTCCTAAGGCTTGATAGCATTCCCTTTTTTGCTTAATTACTGCTTTCACCTCTTCATTCCACCACGAAGTATCTCTCTGTACCGAAGTTCTTCCCCTTACTTCCCCTAAGACCTCTTTGGCCACTCTTAGGAAACAGTTCTTCATTCGTAACCAAGTCATGTCCGGATCCACCTCTCCATCCCAATCCGCTTCTTCAATTACCTTTTCTGTAAAAACCTTAGCTTTTGCATCCCTTAGGGTCCACCATCTTATCCTTGGTTCTTCTTGTCTAACTTTTTTCTTCGCCTTCTCTTTCAGACGAATAGTCATTACCAATAGCCGGTGTTGGGTGACCACACTCTCCCCTGGGATAACCTTACAGTTTATGCAACTTTGTCTATCTATGCTCCTTGTGAGCAGGAAGTCTATTTGAGTTGCATTTGCTCCATTCCGAAAAGTTATCAAGTGTGAATCCCTCTTCTTAAACCAAGTATTAGCCAAAATTAAATCATATGATTGGGCAAAATCCATAATAGCTTCACCACCGGCGTCCCTCTGCCCATACCCAAAGCCTCCATGGACACTCTCATAGCCATCTCGGCTCGCCCCAACGTGCCCATTTAGATCCCCTCCAATATATAACTTCTCTGAGTGGTGGACACCCTGCACCACCTCGTCTAGGTCCTCCCAAAATTGTCGTTTCTCTTCTGCATCTAAACCCACTTGGGGAGCATAAGCACTGATAACATTCACAATCTCCTTGCCACATAGCAACTTCAGCCTTATCAACCTATCGTTCTTCCGATAGACCTCGATCACCTCTTTTGCCAACCTCTCATCGAGAACCACACCAACTCCGTTCCTAGCTCCACCATTCCTTGTTCTGTGGCTCGTTTCTTGCCCAACATACCATACCTTATACCCCAAAACCAAGCCTCGAGCTCCTTCTCCTGTCCATCTTGTCTCTTGGAGGCACATGATGTTCACGCGTCGTCTTTTCATTACTTCTACCAATTCTGCTGATTTTCCCGTAAGAGACCCCACATTCCAAGAACCAATCCGCAAACTAAATTCTTTTCTCCCACGCTCCCTCCTGATCCCAACTCCAAGCCCTTGATTATTTGACACCACAATTGGGCAATATGGCGCGTCGCTTCTGGGCGACGACCTAGCAACCCTTACATACTTATCACTGCACCCGGGTCTGGGAAGTGCAGCGCGTCGCTCAGTAGGGAACGCCCCAATGGCACGCCCTTGCTCATTTGACACCACACTCGGGCAATGTGGCGCGTCGCTTCTGGGCGACGACCTAGCAACCCTTGCATACTTATCACTACACCCGGGTCTAGGAAGTGCAGCGCGTCGCTGAGTAGGGAACGCCCCCACGAAAATATCTGTTTGGCTCATGTCATGGGATGTGACGAAGTTTTATACTGGCTGTCACTGGCCTACCGTAACCCTCCTCAAAACTCTTATACAGAATTCATTCTCAAAACTCTTATAAATATATATTGTGATGATCAATTGTACCTTTACTGATTTTGTGTGATATTCTTTCCTTTTTAAAAGATTTCATGCATATGTAACGTTTCTAATTTTGTTATATCATATTATTGGTTCTTATTAATTGATATTCTAATGAAGATCATATAATTTTTCAATTTAATTTTCTGCTTCTTGAAAGAGATATTCATCAAATTATTCCATATATTGATCAATTTTCAATAATTTTATCATGATTATATTTATGATAGCCAATGGTTTTAGTCCCTCCTTAATATCTTTCCTGATTAATCTGATAGATACCATACATATATGGATCATAAAGGGTGATCCAAAAGATTGCAATTATTACAAGTCATTTATGTTAGGAGTATATATATAATCTTGGCTTTGATTATATGCAATAATTGTACAGTAATTTATTCTAGTCAAACTTCTCCATTCTTAATATTGTTTGAATGTAACTTTTTCGTAAGGGTTTAAAACTTTTAAAGGTCAAAGATGCACATACATTATTAGATACTGTGCAAAAGTCAATTGAGTTGAAGTTTTTTTTTTTTTTTGAAGGGCAATTGAGTCGAAGTTTTAGGAACAAGGATATATTTATAATGTATACCTTACATACTTTGCTCTATATATTTAGTTTATAGCGTATCTATGCATGCCCCCCTCCGACCAATTATATGAATGCTATCATAATATACCGGATTTATGGATATGTAATTATACATTAACAGATTGAACCAATAAATCATACATGCCACAATGCAAGAAGTTAAGTACGTCATGGAAATTTCATTGATTTCTTGGAGCAAAGACTCCTCTATACATTTCTCTTTTAGCACTTTTTCTTATTGCTTCTTAATTGAATCATATGTTACATTCTCAAATTTCTTTCTTTGCAAGCGGGCGATTTTCGCCCTAATCTTAAAAATTAAAAAACTAAACATTTTTTTTCCCTTTCTACACAATTGGAATGCAATCTTGCAATCCTAGACATCAATTTTCAATAATCGACGACTCACAAAAATTGGACATTTAAAAAAATTAATAAAAAAAATATAAAGAACGTCATGTCACGTGTAGAAAAAGAGGTCACGTGTGGCTAGATATAATTCTAGTGTAAAGGAACTCATTCCATGTATCAGGAAGACCAGGGAGGCACCAGTGAATGCAATCAGCAAAAGTCTCAGGGTCTGCTTGTTGTTCTGGTGTCAACAATTTCCCCTGCTTAATGGTATGTACCGATGTGTGAGCCTCTTTCCGATATTCCGACAACGACGTTATGTTAAGGAAGCTCACCGGAACCCTCTTCATCGACTGTGTTATGTTATGTGCAATCCTAAACAGTCTCTTATCCGTGCCTACGTTCAATGGCATCGACGTGTTCAAGATTGGCGTTGTCTCTAGAGCACATTTTATACCATCAGGGTTGTCCCAGTCCAAACTCCTGCAAGAAAAAAATGACAAGTACTAATTAAAAATCTACATATAATAAAGTTATCTTATCGATTACTTCATGCTACTATTACACGTAAATAAAAAATATGATTTATGTATGAATTGTGCATATGAATATACTTCGTATAATGTTTATTAGCTAGCTATGTCAATTGAATAATAAACACGAAACCTAATTAATCATACATACGACTAATACGAGTACTAATTAGTTTTGTGTAAAACAGAATAAGATAGAAATTTACTTGATATGAAGAGGAGACATGCTCATGAAGAAAACCGTTGTACGATTAGGATCAATGTTTTTATCCACCCATTTAGACCATGTTTTCAACACCTTTGCATAAGCCACCGGCCTCTCTACCTCATCGTACTCGGTTGCCCCTTCATCGAACGATCCTCGCCTGCTTGATTAGTCACCAAACCACCATCATTACTAATCATTCAAAGCATAACTTAATACAGTAGCGATCAATCAATTTAATCAACCAATACTAAAACAATTACTTACAAAACTTTCATGTTAAAAGTGTTCATCCACCAAATGTAAGTGTTGAAGATTAGATAATCTGCATCCTTCCAATTTACACCATGTTTTTTGATTGATTTAGGCATTATAATTCTGTCTAAAATGCTGTGCATTTTTGGATCATCAGAATTTGATTCTACTAAGAATGGTGCCCAATAAAATTCCACCGTAGCATTGTAGTCCTGCATTACACCCAATAACAAACAAAAAAAAAATATTATATATTCATGGCTTAAACTTCAAGCAAAGTTGTAGTAGGAATATACACATCTTCAACCAAAATGATTTAAGACTATGGTTTATATACATTATTTCATCATATGATAAATTGCATGCCATATGGCCCCACAAAATTGCACTTTTTTTAATTTATTTTTTTATTTTAGTAGTGGGTGACCAAATTCTTACAATATGTTAAAGAAAAGATATGTTTATAAAAAAAAGTGTTGGTTTTGGTTTGAAAAGAAATGTTGATTACAATTGATTGGAATATAAATTTTCAAAAGTAATTTAACCAATTCTTTTTCAATACTTTGTTTAAAAGGTGTTTCAATTATAATCTTTGGATCCCTAATTTTGCTAATTTACATCATTACTCTTAACAGTAATACTTAACACTAATCAAATTAATCAAACAGAAATCTCAATTCTTATATTACCTTAATAATGATACATACTGTTATCTTTCATTATTTAGTAGCCAACTAACCACAAAAACAAAAATTCATGAACATAATTTGATTATTTGTTGACTTGTATTATAAATAAAGCTGAAAAAACTACCCACCAAAATCACATTATTATTATTTTTAGAGACCACCGACTTGAGCTTATTCTACATGATAATGACTCATTTATACTACCTCGGTCCGAAATATCATTTTGCATCACTAGTCATTCAAATTACACTATTGACGTGACAATAAATTGAATAGCGAGAATTAAGAGACAAACCTCGACCCTGAAGATGTTAAAAGAACCAGTCTTGACCAAACTCTTCCTACTAGAAGGAACAACAGATTGAACAAAGCACACCATTGATTCCCATTGATTTCTATTTAATGAGTCACCCACAAACATCAATCTTTTATTTCTTAACTTCTCTAGCAATAATTTTGGCTTGAATCTGTCACAATCCACCAACCATAAAAATTCAATAAATGATCATAAATTTAATTATTTAAATACAAACATGCCATATTCATATCATTATAATAATATGAACATACCAAAAATAACACAATAATCATATAATTAATTGAGTAATTAAAAAAATTAAATCTTACTTTGGCAAATTGCAATCTTTGGGTTGCCATCTCCAATTTTGGTAAGTTGAATCTTTTCTTCCATTTCTCATACAAGTAACTTGTTCAGTGAGAAATTCGCATTCATGTTCCTTATATAACGGGTGTGTAACATTATCAAAAACCCATTGTCCTGTAAATAAATCACATTCTTTTGGAGGTAATTCAATTTCTTCATCATCATCTTCTTCTTCAACAACAATTTCACTTTCTCTCTCTTCCTTACCACTTTCTCTCTCTAAAACTGTCTTCTTTACATCATCATTATCCTCTGAATTCACTTCCCCTGTTTCTTGCTCTGTTCTTGTTTCGATCGAAACATCCTCTGTTTTGGCCTCAATTTTAGCTGAGATTTCTGGGTTTTCCATAATTCGAACTGGGTTTACTTCAATTGGTTTGTTTTCTTGCATTTCTTGAACTTTTTGCTTAGAAAATGGGAATTCTGCAATCGATTTAACATCCTCATTGTACATGAAAAACCCGAAAAGAAGTATCGAAAACACAACGACGAAAACAGAGAGGTTGTTGTTCTTCTTCTGCTTCATTGTATTGTCAGTTGAGAGAAGAAGGAGTGATGATTTTCGACGCATGGGATTGAAATGAGAGGAAATGGTGAGTGGAAAAAAGCAGAGGAAAACAGAGGAAATTTAAAGAAACAGGGGAAAAACAGAGCATCATTTATTATTTTATGATGAAGATTTTGTAGTGAAAATTTGTTCAAGGGTTTTGTTTGGTGAGAAGGGTTTGTCTAACAGAAACAACTATTGGGAGAGTTGTCTTTCTCAAGTGGGTTATGCTTATTTCTACTCCATTGCTTAACTACTTTGCACTAACTCAAAAAAAATATTTTTATAAATATATTAGAAAATTAAAAAATAAAAATAAAAAAGGGGAGCAATTGTGTTTGTTTGAAGCTTCATCTTTGACAGCATTATGGTCATTTTCTATGAAATTCTTTTCACCAAATTGTGAGAATTAAATAAGTTTTGGTTTGTTATGAAGATCATTTTAAAGGGTGATAAAAAAATTAAATAAAAAATTGACATAAAAAAATTAAAATTGAGATTTGTGGTTAAAAGACTATGAGGTAATAAAGAATAAAGATTGTGGGCCTTAATAAATTAGGAACCTAGCTTGGTATGACAAGTGAGGGATGGCACAAGACAAGACTGTGGGCCTTGAATTGTAATTTTGTTTTCTTGGATGGCCTTATGTTTTAGGTAACATTAGATGGGAATTGTTTAAATTTTATTCAAGGCAATAAAAAATGTGAGTATGAGCATTTTTTATGATCAATAATAAATTTTCAAATTTCTAAAAATATTTGTAAGCCACCAAGTGTAGAAAGAAAATCACCCTTCTTCCTTCTTTATATTTAAAAATGAAAATAAAAATAGAAAAAGTACCCTTATTTCCAAGTTAGATTAATGTTAGAAAAGATTTTATTATTTTTTTCCTTTTTTGAAAATGACTCATGTTATGTTGATAGATCATTAATCAAGTTAAAGTTATTTATTAAATGTCTGTATAATTATATATATCAAAGTTAGAGCCAACATAGAAGTGGATGAAATGCTCATATTAAAATCATCTTTCTTACTGATTTTATTGTATGCATGGGGATCAAGAACTAAAACCCTAAATGCATCTCATCTTTCGTGTCTGTAATGAGATCAATGAGTTGTCAAAACTTTCGGCAAGTGTCATCTAATTATACTACTCCATAATATAGAAAGAGTTAATTTCTAGTAGGAATTACAAAGCACAAAATACTTGTAATATATTGCAATGTTAATTTTATCCCAATAAGTATTTATTGCTAATCATAAGTGAATTGATATTTAGATCAACATGTTTCTGCTAAGTGATTTGTAGATATTTACTACGAGTAGTAAAATTTTTATTTTTGTCATTTTACCAATGAGAAGAAAATTGTAAGGGAAAGATAATTACAAAATTTTATCATTATAATAAAGTGATAGATTCTAATGGACTAATAACTCTTTAGGTCATGAGAGTTCTTGGTGGTACGAAAATCGTCATCCCAAAAACCATCATTACTAGAGATCGAACCTTGCTTCTTAAAGTTACATACAATATTATATAGAACTCCTACCAAGTACTACTTGGTTACTTGTACATTGTACTTGTCTTCTACCACTACAACACTATGCTTAGAATGTACACAAATAGCTAGCAACTTATACCAGAAGTAGTAAAGAGTACATGCAAATAAAGACTAATTAGATCAAACAACGTTATTAATTGCTAGTTGAGGCATCATTAGTCAAAAGCACTACTTGAAGCTTTGAGAAATGATTAGGTTGAGGAACTAATTAACCAAACTTAAGTTTAATACTAATTAATAATGAGTAGCTTTCTATTTGAGAAAAGTAGAAACTAAGTTAAAACCCCACACCTTTTTTCAAAACTATGCGTAGTCTAGTAGTACACCAACAAATGTCTTCTTCTTGTACTTCGACCATTTGCCTACTTTATTGTTTACTCCCTCATATACTTGGTTCACTCTCAATTTATTAAGGATATGTATTGCATCTCTTTTATTTCAAGGCAAGCAAATTATTTGTACATTGAAAATCCATTATATATAAAGAGAATATAGTTAGTTGTATGTTAAATCAATCACCAGATTAGTGGTTGCTAGATTTAGGTAAATGAAGAAATTAATTCATTAACTATTATTGGATTCCTAGGAATCTAGGATTATAAGTTTGAATTACTTAATGTGATTAGTTTTGATAGGGAAATAGTTCATTAAAATTGATATTTGAAAACATCATTTTCCAACAAAAGGGTAACGCCTTAGGCCTTGTTTAATTCACCTTAATTAAAAACACTTACTTTTTCAATAAATATAAACTCTATTTCAGTTGATAAAGCTCAAGTTAAAAAAAATATGATATAGGTTAACAAAGTTCAATTACAGCTAATACAAGTTCATATAAGTTTAGATTAGTTCAATTAAGTAACGTTCAAAGTTCCGTTAAAATAAACTGAGTTAAGTGAAAATAATTAGGTACATAAAATACACCTTTATCCCTGTAAGTTGAATCTATTTAAGCTTTTAAAAATGGAAATTGACAAAGCTTTTGACACTAAAAGGTGTTTTTACTAAGGTAGATGTTGTAGCTATATTTACTCCATATAGAAGCAATGTAATAAACTTTTAGCATTTCATCCATGAAATTTAATAGGAGCTTTCCGCAAAATTGATATTAGCTGGATCAATGGATCATCATCTTTTTAATTATCATTATGATCGATCAATTTAAGTTAGATGTCAGGAATAAAAGAATTGTTGGTAAAATAACTGTTGAAATCAATAACAAACAAAAGATTAGAACTTTCCTGGATTGAAGATCTCAAACTCACAGTCGCGCCGCGGAACAAAATCCACTGCCTTAGAAGCGAAATACGCCACCACCGGTACAAGTTTCCTAGTGACGCACGCCCCCCCAAGTTTAACGCAACTCTCCTTCGTAATTCGTGCACCCGAACCCGAAGAGTGGAATTGCTCAAGAACTGTTCAGATCTCAAAGGGTAGGTTTGTGTTTGTGTGTTTAGGGTATTTTCAATAATGAAATTAACGTGTATTGATTTTGGGGTATGAGGGTATTTATATGAATATAATGGAGTAAAGAACAAGCCAAGAAATTAAGTCTTTTAGCCCACGCAAGCCCACCGCCCAAAAGCAAACTGATCGACCGAGCTCTCGCTCGCAGTCGAGCGAGCTATCGCTCGGCCTAGCAGTGAGCAACTAAGGCTGAGAGCTAGCGTGCGAGCTATCGCTCGAGCTCTCGCTCGCCCCTGCCGCAAGCAAATGGCCAGCGAGCTATAGCTCTCTCGTATCCGAGCTATAGCTCGGCCTTGCAGCGACCACGAGCAGCAGCGAGCTATAGCTCTCTCTTACCCGAGCTATAGCTCGGCCTTGCCGAAGCTATCTATCCTTGCTAGAGCTATAGCTCCTTCGCTAGATCTTTAGCTTGCATATATCACTCCCTCGTTAACTCCTCACACACTCACTTGGTAAATCTCCGATTTGCATTACTAGAATCGCATTTACTCCAACAACCCCCCACTAATGCAAAACGGACATGAGATCATGAAATCTGAACAGTAAAATGAAAGGTTAGGTACTTAAACACTAGTATCCATAAGGTTTGAACTAATGCCTTAGTAACACAGGTATTCAACACTCTTCTGATGAGTATCCAAAGGTTTGAACTCCCAGGAGCGAGGAAGGAACATGTATCACATACTTCACCTTTTGAAACTTGAGCAACTCCGCCAGCCTTGGCCAACACTTGGGCTCTCATGAGTACTTCAGGAAAACAATACCACAATCTTCCCTTGAAGGAGGCCACCCCTCGTACTTACGTAGGTGTTCAATCTATGTGTTACACACACACATTCCCAACAAATTCAAAGGTCTTTCCCAGCAGGCTTAAAACACATTTAAGCACCTTGCAAACCAGAGAATTACATGCAACGGAATTAGAACATTAAGAACATAGGTTCAACCCTTAACTTTCGGTGTCATTATCAATCCTGTTTCAAGAGCCACTGGGCTGAAGGTCTTAACCCACTTAAGAACCTTCATTAATCCCTACTCAGGAAACAACTGGACAAATGACATTAAGAGACAAACTCATCCTAACAGAATCTAACTGGTAAAATTTACCACTCTTAAAGAGTAATAGACTCAAACAAATGATACTTTAAACATTAAATCCACATGACTCACCACAATGAAACAAATAAACCAAAACAAGTTTCAGATTTATTATAACCAAAGTATCATGTCATATAGCTTATAGCTACAAATCAAGCCATTACAACATAGGTCCTAAACCCATACCAGTTGATGACTCCACCACCATTCTATGACTTAATCCCTTAGTAAAGGGATCTGCCAGGTTCTTTTCCGTTCGAACATAGTCTAACGAAACAACCCCATTCACAATAAACTGCCTCACAGACTCGTGTCTGACCCTTATGTGCCTTTTCTTACCATTGTAGACGCTGTTCTTAGCAACACATATAGCAGCTTGTGAATCACAATGCATCGACACAGGTGGTGTCGGCTTCCCCCACAAGGGAATATCAATTAACAGATTTCTCAGCCAATCTGCCTCTTGAGTAGCAAGATCCAATGCAATGAACTCAGCTTCCATTGTCGATCGAGCTATACACGTCTGCTTTCCAGACTTCCATGAGACTGCACCCCCACTAAGGGAAAAAACATATCCACTTGTAGAACTCGTTTCGTCGTTATCTGTCACCCAATTTGCATCACAATACCCTTCAAGAACCAAAGGATGACCAACAAAATTTAATCCCCAAGACATGGTTCCACGAAGATATCTAAGCACACGCCTCAACGCAACCCAATGTTGCTCACTAGGACAATGAGTATAGCGACTAAGTCGACTTACTGCAAAAGCAATGTCGGGACGAGTACAGTTCATCAAAAACATCAGACTACCAAGCACCTTAGCATATTCAGTTTGAGACACACTATCTCCCACATTCTTCACCAAAGTTCCACAAGGATCATAGGGTGTCTTCAATGGAGGCAAATCAAAACAATTAAAGTTCTTCAGAATTTTCTCCACGTAATGAGACTGAGACAGAAAATAACCTTTCTTGGTCTTAGTAACCTTAACACCAAGAATCACATCTACCTCTCCTAAATCCTTCATCTCGAACTTTGAGTTTAGAAATTTCTTAGTTTCATTTATGACATACATATTCGTGCCAAACAAGAGCATGTCATCAACATACATGCATAAAATGACACATTGAGCACCAAACATCTTTGAATACGCACATGCATCACTACCATTAATGACAAAACCAAAACTAAGAATAGTATTATGAAATTTTTCATACCATTGCTTCGGAGCTTGTTTCAAACCATACAGGGATTTCTTTAGTCTGCAAACCTTATTCTCCATGCCGGAAACTACAAAACCCGGAGGTTGTTCAATGTAGATTTCCTCCTCCAAATCGCCGTTCAGAAAAGCTGTCTTAACATCCATCTGATGCACAATTAAATTGTATGACGAAGCTAAGGTAAACAAAACACGAATAGTTGCAATTTTAGTCACAGGAGAACAAGTATAAAAATAATCAAGACCAAATTTCTGAGTGAACCCCCTTATCACCAATCTAGCCTTAAACCTTTCCACGGTGCCATCAGTTCTCATTTTTCTCTTGAAAACCCACTTGCACCCAATAGCTCTACTCCCTCTCGGCAAGTCTACTAGCTCCCAAGTCCCATTGGACATGATTGAATCAAGCTCACTGTTCACAGCTTCCTTCCAAAAATTCGCATCCACCGAGCTCATAGCTTCTTCGAACGATTTCGGGTCTTCATCCACAACCTGTAGACACAGCATGATCTCATCTAGATCATCCTCAAATTCAGTGAGATTTCCGAACTCTGCTAAGAAAGCTGTTAGAAAATCCGGCCCAAAGCTTGTCTCCACTCTTTGCTTTTTACTCCTCCTAGGTTGAATCTCACTATCAATCCTAGGGGTAGCATCTTCTGGCTCTGTGGATGAAGAAACTAAAGGAACGTCGTTAGTGACTAAAGTTTTCTTCAACGGAAATACCTGTTCGAAGAACTCTGCATCATGGGATTCACTTATAGAGCAATCTTCCAAACTCATAAACCTGTATGCGGCACTATTCTCAGCATAACCAATGAACACTGTATCATAGGTCCTAGAACCTATCGTTGAGCGCTTGAACGAAGGGTAACCCACCTTTGCTAGACACCCCCACACTTTCATGTAATTTAGGTTTGGAGCATAACCCTTCCATATCTCATATGGCGTCTTGTCTAACTTCTTGTGAGTCACTCTATTCTGTACATAGTTTGCAGATAGAACCGCTTCTCCTCACAAATTGTCTGGCAACCCGGAACTCAAGAGCATTGCATTCATCATCTCCTTCAGAGTCCTATTTTTCCTCTCGGCCACACCATTTTGCTGTGGAGTATACGGAGCAGATACTTCGTGAATAATTCCCTCACTTTCACATAGATCTTTGAGGAAATCGGAACCATACTCTCCACCCCTGTCTAAACGAACTCTCTTTATTTTCCGATCTAACTGATTTTCTACTTCTGCCTTATACACAAGAAACTTGGACTCGGCTTCATCCTTTGTTCTCAAGAGATACACTTTACTATAGCTCGAACAATCATCAACAAAAGTGATGTAGTAACGTTTCCCGCCTCTACTTTCCAAGTTCTTAAAGTCTGCTAAATCTGTGTGAATTAGCTCAAGTGGTGTAGTCTCTCTCTTTGTAACAGTTTTGTATGGTTTCTTCACAAATTTAGACTCCGCACACACTTGACATTTTTCAAGTCCATCTAGTGACATGTTTGGGAGCAAATTCAAATTTTTCATTTGTTTCAATTTCGTTGCACCAACATGACCCAATCTACTATGCCATAATTTAAAGGACTCAAAAATATAAGCAGAAGTAGAAATCTTATTCATGGAAGAAATAGTTACAATCTCAAGGACAAATAGGCCCCCACTAAGGTAACCTTTTCCAACATACTCCCCATTACGGGTTAACACAAGTTTATTAGCATCAAAAACTAACTTAACTCCTACTTTGTTCAACAAAGCACCAGAAATCAAATTCCTACGAAGAGAAGGAACATGCAGCACATTGTGAAGAGCCAATGTCTTCCCTGAAGTCAGCTTCAGAACCACTTTGCCCTTCCCAAGTACCTCAGAGCTGCTTGAATTTCCCATGTAGACTTGTTCACCTTCCTTTGCCTCTTCCATACTGACAAACAGTTCCTTGTTAGCACAGAAGTGTTTAGATGCACCAGTGTCCACAATCCATTCAGTGTTGTTCTCAATTAAATTGACTTCAGAGACAACTGCAGCGATGACATCTTCATCCTTGTTCTCAACCAGATGAACCTGACTTTTGTTCCCTCCACTCGACTTCGGATTTTTCTTCTTCTTGTTCTTGCACTGTGAAGCAAAGTGCCCCACTTCACTACATGACCAACACTTGATAGTGTTTTTCTTCTCAATCTTGCCCTTAGCTTGGAGACTTCCCTTCTTATCAAACTTCCCCTTCTTGGCTCGATTATCACCTGATTTCCTGTCAGAGTCAGCATTAGATTCAACAAGGTTAGCTTTTACCGCTAACTCATTATTTGGCTTAGAGGAGAAATCCTTAAGCCTGTTCGCTTCCTCAATCTTCATGTGGCTCACCAATTCTTCTAGGGTTAAATCCCTCTTTTTATGCTTGAGGTGATTACGATAATCAGACCAGGAATCCGGTAATTTCTCAATTAAAACATTAGCCTGTAGGATTTCACACATCTTCATACCTTGAGCAAGAATTTCAACAACATAATTTTCATACACATGGACTTGGTCCATGATTGGCTTCGAATCAACCAATTTGAAGTTCAACCAATTTCCAGTCACATACTTCTTTTTCCCAGCATCATCAGCACCATATTTCTTTTCTAAGGAATCCCACATCTCCTTAGCAGATTTCATATTGACATACAAATCAAAAATATTGTTTTTCATGTGGTTCAAAAGATGACCCCTAACAAACTTATTGTCACGATCAAATTTCTTGATTTCAGATTCATTAATAATAACAGTAGTAGTGCTCTGGCTAGGATCAGATTCTTTATTCCCAGCAACGGGAGTACTAGGAATTTCAATCATAGCATTGGTTTGTTCAATCGGCTTTGGGGCATCCTTAAACAAAACATAATCAACCTCTACTTGTTCAAAAGCAATCAACATTCTTTGTGACCATCTCTTATAATTAATTCCATCAAGAGATTCAACCTTAGACAGATCTAGGTATAAACGTGTTTGAGAATTGCTAGTCATGATATCAACAGTAAAAAATACTATTTTGCTTCTAAATTGTTGGTAAAATAATTGTTGAAATCAATAACAAACAAAAGATTAGAACTTTCCTGGATTGAAGATCTCAAACTCACAGTCGCGCCGCGGAACAAAATCCACTGCCTTAGAAGCGAAATACGCCACCACCGGTACAAGTTTCCTAGTGACGCACGCCCCCCAAGTTTAACGCAACTCTCCTTCGTAATTCGTGCACCCGAACCCGAAGAGTGGAATTGCTCAAGAACTGTTCAGATCTCAAAGGGTAGGTTTGTGTTTGTGTGTTTAGGGTATTTTCAATAATGAAATTAACGTGTATTGATTTTGGGGTATGAGGGTATTTATATGGATATAATGGAGTAAAGAACAAGCCAAGAAATTAAGTCTTTTAGCCCACGCAAGCCCACTGCCCAAAAGCAAACTGATCGACCGAGCTCTCGCTCGCAGTCGAGCGAGCTATCGCTCGGCCTAGCAGTGAGCAACTAAGGCTGCGAGCTAGCGTGCGAGCTCTCGCTCGCCCCTGCCGCAAGCAAACGGCCAGCGAGCTATAGCTCTCTCGTATCCGAGCTATAGCTCGGCCTTGCAGCGACCACGAGCAGCAGCGAGCTATAACTCTCTCTTACCCGAGCTATAGCTCGGCCTTGCCGAAGCTATCTATCCTTGCTAGAGCTATAGCTCCTTCGCTAGATCTTTAGCTTGCATATATCACTCCCTCGTTAACTCCTCACACACTCACTTGGTAAATCTCCGATTTGCATTACTAGAATCGCATTTACTCCAACAAGAATAATAAACAAGCTCAATCAAGCCAAATACAAATACAACCATATACTAGTATAAACACAACAGCTAATATCAATACAATATATCACCAAAAAATATTGCAAAAAAAATCTTCTAAATGCTTAAACTTCAACTTCATCTCATATTGGTACAAGTAGTACCATATGGATGGAATCATCAAACAACCAATTTTCCCAAATAAAAACAGTTCAATACCTTCCTCTAGTACCGTACCTATTTCCATCAAAAGAACAAAACAATCCGAATAGTCTAGTTAAAAAAAATGCAAATAATGCAAGGTAGATCCAACAATAATGTAGGCTGAATCAATCAATAACGCGATATCTATCAAGAGGATCTTTAAAGTGAAGTCGCTCATGGTAAACTCTCCAAGCATAATCCTCGAAAGAAAACGAGTTAAATACCCTCCGATCCTCTTTACCATCATCGACATTACCATCATTGGTACTAATACTAGGCTCAATGCTTTGATGATCATTATCATTGTTGTCACCTTCCTTATTATCTTGATCTTCTAGTCCTAATGTTTCCTTTTCGCGGTTGTTGTGGTCCATGGACTTGTTAAAGATGTTCAAGAGGGGTGAGACAGTGCTCTCAAGAGGAAGGGTGAGCAGCACTGTCATTGTTATGCAGGGCAAGCTTGAGTTTGCATCATCCAAAACCGGAGCCGGTCTTCCTCTCACTTTCTTAAGCTTTCCATTGCTCCAAACCTGTCAATTCTATCAATATTAGGTTGCTTCATTTAATTAACACTTGCATATTATATGTTATATCTAGAAATTATTTTTTGGTAAACTGTAAACCTGACTTATTATTTGACTAATTACATGAGAAATTATTTCCTCTATATGCATCTTAATAGATAGGAGGGAGCTCATATACTTATTTATGCTTCAGTATATATCCAGCTACTATTCAAAAAACAAAAATTTGTTTATGATCTTTGTATCACTTTCATACCAATATTCTTACTCTAATAGTCTAACATAACACCGCCATATTACAATTACGCGAGGCCAATTTAGAGCTCATGCTAATAGTTTAATGGTTAATCAATTGATTAGAATGGCCTAAAGTCTCCATTAATCACCACCAAAAACACTAGTTCTAAACTTCAAATGACTTGTTCTCATGTCAATATCCATGGTAATTGATCTCCAATGCAAGTACAAACTCCAAGTGTGTTTTACTTTATAAATTGTCACTACTAGTCTGAAAGTTATATGAACATACACAATGTACTGAAAGTTACACTAGCCTAGTTCTTACCTAGCTTTCTGCAACCAGTAAAAATCAGAGTATGAACAACATAATATCTGATCACGACTCACAGTACATCAGTAATACTACCTCCGGTCCAATTTACTCGCAACAAAGGGGTATTATTTGTGAGACATAAAATATTCCTTTGTTGCGAGTAAATTGGACCGGAGATAGTATACTGATAACCCCTATTTAGTATATATTTACCTCTCTTGGTTAAAACTAAGGAGTTATTTTCCTTCCCATTAGCTTAAATTATAGAAAAATGATTTGTCCGTATGACATTACGCCTTATGCATATAAGTACAAATCCAACATTAATAATAGCAATTGACACGTGATTTTGTCATACATTCCTACTTCATCAATACGAGTATCATTTTAGTAAGGCAGTAGACATCATAACCGTAACTTAAATCAGATAACACACCCAAGTGACCCAACAACTTTACTAGCTACCTTGTTGTTATTAACAAATATGGAGTAATGTAATTAACAATAATATAGCCTGATATAAACTGTATCCCACTAGTTGGGCTAAAGTGGAATTACATTAAATAAAACGAAAATGACACACTAATTAATAACAATTATAAATAATTAAATAAAATATTGTGATAAACGTACCTGAGCAATGTCACCAAGTGTAACCAACACAGACCCAACCATCGGCTCCACAATGACCGAACCAGAATCCGACACCAAATCCAACTTCTTTGCCTTAATCTGGTACTGCAACCCCACCACATACGGGTACACCTCCCTCCCTTTCTCACCGTCCGATGTTATTGATGATACCCACATCAACGTACTATATTTCTCGGGCTTCGGATCGGGCTTATGGCCCATCTCATCACCACCTCTAAACGGGTTCTCAAGCCCAACTGCACTCGCTACTCTCTCCACCACCTCCAATCCCACCTTCTCTAATTCACTAGTCAACTCTCTCAAATTGGTTAAACTTAACTCAGTATTAGTAGTTGAACACTCACCATCCAAGCAAAACGACCCCGTTTTATGATCATCGCCATCAACTTCTTCGTCGTCGTTGTTGTTGAAGCCGAGAGGCCAGTCAGTAGGGACGGAGCTAAGTTTAACATCGAGTGGTAGCTCGAAGAGTGAGCGGGAGTCCGACTCAGCGGACTCCGCGAGTTGAGGGGTGATGGAGTGGTTGGTGAGTTGGAAGTAGCCGAGTTCAAACGAACTACGACTACTACTAAATGATGTGGAGGAAAGAGGGAGTGTAGGAACATGTTGTTGTTGTGACTCTTGTGATGGTGATGATGATGACTTGGCAGTGCCACGTGGAGAGAGACGAGAGGGGAGAGAGAGGCTAGGTGGAAGGCGGTGGAGAAGGCGGGAGAGGGTGTCAGCTGCGGCGGAGTCTGACGTGGAGGAGAGAGAAGGTGGTTGTTGTGTTGAGGGTGTTGGTGGTGGTGCTGAGGTGGGTGTGGGGCCGCCGCCGTAAAGGTAGTTGAGGAGATTACGTGGGTTTTGTTGAGCAGAAGATGAGCTTGCCATTTTTTGATTGATGATAGAGTATGAAAACTATGAATGTAAGAGGATGTTTTTCTTTGGTATTGAGGTAGAAAGAAGGGTGGTTATGGTGTCATGTATTCAAGGTGTTTATACTGGTTGTAGTTATTACTTACGTGGAATACATTGTATAAATTAAATATCTATCAACTTAAAAATTATTTAAAGGATTATAGATAATGCAATGAATGTATGTCATTTGAGATGATAATTATAATTATATATGCATGCACACCCTATATGATGGTCAATATATTAACACGCATTTTGAAGTTTTTATTTAATAGTAAGCCGAACTTAAACCTCAACACTCACGATTTTTAAAATGCACGGATATAATTTAAGATAAAAAATAAAAACAAAACATAGGAATCTATTATCCCAAACGCCCTAACTTGGCAAGATTTGAATCTTGAACCTTAAAAACCTACCAGGTGAGTCAAGTCTTTACTTAGTTTACACGCCTGTTGAAACTAATGTGATAGAAGACAAAAAACGTACTTAATACTGATATGCTTTTGTATTCTTATTAATTAAAGAAATTTTGATTGGTACCAATTTTTTTTATTGTTAACATATATCATGTACTACATGATTTAATAACAAGGGTCAAATTTAGTGTTGTTAAACTAATGCCCATGTTGAGTTGTTGACTTGTTGAACTTGATTGCGTGACTTGCATGAGATATTAGACAAGAAATGATATGTATTATGTTCATACTTATGGAGTTGATGTATTATAGGCTTAGCGTATAGAATTAGTTTTTTGTGAAATTTCTGCTTAAAGATAAGTAGGTGTCAGTGTCACTTGACATAAGATTATATTATAAAAATGTAATTAATTTGTTCAGATAAACTTAATTAATTAAATTCATACATAAAAACATACATTCTTCACACAAGAAGTGAAGTGATTACAAAAAAAAAAAAAAAAGGTTATTTCAATAAAAAAAAGTGTTTAGGAGTTCAATAAAGCCTGAAGGGAATAGCATGCAACTACTTTAACTGAGATTTTGCGAACAACGAAATCACTTTTGTGGGGTGGTTTTATTATATTTCACAATTCTTTATTTAATAAATAAATAAAAAGCATATGAATAACAGAATAAGCATAATTGATTAGTAGATTAAAATGGCAAACAGAACACAGTGTTTCAGGAAATGGAGGAAAAGAAGGGTCAAATGTGTGATATGTATCACTGTACCAGCACATTTCACACCCACAAATTTGCAAATAGAGTAGGGTTATGCCAACAACTATATCAAATTATTTTCCATAAATACTTGTTTAAGACACAATTAGAGGGCGACTTTTCATTAAAAGTTTTGCTAAATACAATCATTAGAGATATTAACAAGCAATTACTAAATACTAAATACAACCGAGTACAAAGTATATATTTCTCGAAAAGGTTACTCTACAGCTACATACGGAGTATTAGGTTGTAAATAAATAAAATAGAAATCTAATTAAGAAACGGAGGGTGTAAATAAATAAAATTGGTAGGAAGAGTACTATTGAAAAATGAATATGGCGAAAAGCAAGAATTAGGCACCTTAGGTTGCGGGGGAATTTTCTGTGGCTTGGCTGATGCGAACATTGACAAGCATGTGCTGCCAACACCCCCCACCTGCCACTGCATCTGCTGCAACCTTTGTACATACGGAGAGTAATTCATTTGTTTCTCTGCATTTTTTGTTTTTCAGTAACTCATTCATTGTCCTCTCCTATTTCTTATGTTTCAACAAATGATCTTTGAAATGTTTGTTTTATCTCTATGTTCGCCCGGAGGAATGTTTTATCTCTATGTTCGCCCGGAGGAATGTCGTACAAAATCCGGTGGCGGGGAGTGGCAAAAAACTCCAAAGAGGCTATGATAGCTTGTATGCTCTATTGGTCCTAAAGAGTGTTGTCAAATCAGGTGTGTGATCTGTTTTAGTCAAGTTTGGCCTAATCAAATTTGAGACATGCTAGATCACGTACTGCATCTGTGTAGATCGAATTCTAAATTGGGTCTATTAGATCTCTTTACGTTTGGTCAGGTCATTCTTGGATCGGGTTGATGATTGACACTTGACAGTCTTACTACTTACTGTGAAGTGTGAACTATGTAGGTTCAATCCACATTGAATGCTGGGTATGGGTAAAAAGCCTTAGAAGTATGTACAGCCCAATATGGTTCACAGCAGCTACGAAAAAGAAAAAGCCCAAAATCAACCCTACATGCAGTGATGCAGCCACTCTTCCACTCAAAATTCATGAAGTGTGTACAGCAGTCATACACATTACACTTTCAAATGCGAAGAGCCGAAGATAGGAAAAATAATCAACCAAGAAAATATATTGCTCTCTAATTTGAAAATTTAAAAAAACAATGCACTAAACAATTTTGAAGACAATACTTAAGACAACTCTGGAGTAGTAGATTTTTTGGCTACTAACAATATTATAACAGTTTACCCTTTGTCACATAATTCAGAAGAAAATTAAGATTCAAAACTGCAAGTATATAATTAAACCCAAACTCATGATGGGACTTTTAAAAAAATTGGTCTCATGAGCTAAAAAAGTAAATTTGGTAACTCTCTCAAATTATTATCTGCCTTATCTAGCAAACTCACAACTTCAAAGCTGCTTTTGCCATGGCAAGAGCACCCTCATAGGTTGTATGTCCACCAATAAAACCGCTCATATGCACAAAAACACATCCAGGGATGCCGCATCCCTTGGATAAATCATCATCCCTCAAACCTCTCCATGACTCCGGAAGAGCCTTCCTGCTCTCAAATCTATCAGGGGCTACTGCCACTGCCTGGATTCTCCAGTGTTTGCTTCGGTCATCCTACCAAATAGTGAGTCGTGAGAGTATTACTAAAAAATGCGCTTCGGACTTAATTAGGTTTAAAATAACCCTGACTTACACTTGAAAAGCAATTTTTATTAACAAAATTTGATGTTCCAAAGAGGTGATTTCATATAGACCAATTTCTATATAATTATCAGGCAGTGTTCAGCAGGTCAAGTCAAAGGACAGACTATAGGTCTAGAACAATTGTTAAGAACTTTCTTAGGAAGATGGTAGCTCTGCCATACCTGGTAAAGAACATATTTAATGGGAGGATCAATCTTCATTTCCTGCTCAAGCTCAAATAGATGGAGTTTCCACTGCAAGGTAAACACATCACATCAGGCAGAAATTCCTGGTTTTATGTAACTAAACTTTCCTATTTAAGATCAGACTGCTTCATAATAAAAAAAATCTAGTTTATGGCCTTTTATAATGAGCTCATGCAACTCCCAATCAAGATGAACAAATATCTATCAAGACCAACAAATAACTTTTGACACTGATGGTTTCACATATGATTGACTAATTCCCACCGTTCAATTCAAGAGGAACTTGAATTGAACAAAAGCTTAAACAAAGCCAACTCTGTTTTAGTAATATTGATTACAAGTCACCAAATATTTCAGGTGCTCTTAAAAGTCAAAACTCTTACGAACTAAGCTTGATACATGGTAGAAATTATCTAAATCACAATGGTCAGGGTTGAGCCTACTCACTGTTTCCTCTCCAAAGATTCGAACTCCCATACATATTGTGCAACATAGGTGATGGACTACTTCCTCATGAGCATTAAAGAATAAATATTCACAAGCGCAAATCTTAATGAGCAGGTTGAATCTAAATGAATAATCTCAAAGTAAGCACACAATAAATAAACTTTCCAAATATACAGAGATGATAAAATTCAAACATATCCTCCACAGTCTATGAATACACATAAAAAAGAAAAGGGAAAAAGCATAACAAAATGCTGTAAGGAAATCATTAGTTATGACTTGTGAGTATTATTTGCTGATCCAGAACATTGACATTGAGAATAGAGCAACATGTTGACGATATTTCAGATTATTTGCAATTAGATAATGGAAATAAAGATTTGTAGAAGTACTTACCGGACAAAATCTATCCAAGACCATTATCTCTCCGCTAGGGTCAACATCTTTTCTTGCTGACAGACACTCCACAACAATGGATCGAGCTGGCAACCATGATTTTGCAAGAAATCGGAGATTCTGAGAGCCAAAAGATGTTCAATGTCAAAGCAGACTAGAAACATGTGACAGCTCAAATTACGATATTTCGGAATGGGCAAGCAGTAATAACTAAGCATTAAAAGGGTAAATTACAATTCAAGAATCTCACATCCAAAAACTCTCCACCAGCTAGATTCATTGCTCTCTCAAAGGCTTTGTTTTCATTCTCGGATGATTGATCAGGATCTGTCCAATCCAAATTCAGTTTTCCAACCCTCGAAGACAAATGAGTGTTGTTGACATATCTTGGCGGCTGGTCAGTGTCGTACTGATTAATCCCATTATCAATTGCATCAATAGCCTGCATCAATAATCAGAAAATTTTATAAATGAGTCAATACAATCTCAGCTTCTCAAAGGCATCATTTTTCCCATGCTTGCATGTTACTTTAGAGAAGGGGATAAAAAAAATTCCAGTTTCTTTACCTCTTGAATGAGATAAATCCTTCCAAAAGATAGAAGGATTGAAAACTGAAATCTTCTCCTCCCCCCCCCCCCCCCCCCCCGCGCACATTAAAAAATAAATAAAAACTCCGCTTCCCTTCAGTCCAACATACATTAATCATAACACAATCTCAAAGTCTTCAAGCTAGCAAAAACACTACAACATACTAGAGATCAAGAAAGTTAAGCAAACTAAGATAGAACCCCACCTCCCTTGCCCAATCCCCCTCTTTAACACCCACCCCCAACCAAAAAAAAGAAAAAAAACTTTGTTTCTGTCCAACATATTCCAATTCAAATACACACTCAAGCAAATGAAACTTAGAGTTATAGGAGCAAAAGCAAGTTAACGAAACCACAACTGAAAACCTCAGAGTCAACCCTGAATCTTACAAATGCTCATGAAAGAGAAAAAGCTCGGATAAACAAGGATCATCATCCTAGAATTCCTTCGCTGTGTGAATTACTTATTTCAGAGTCCCCACCTCCAAAACATCCAAGCCCTATGGTCACAAAATCATATTGTGTAGATTTGGATCAAAATAGAATGCATTGTGCTATCAACAGTATAGCTAAGCAGAGTTGGCACTAGTTACCAAAAAAAAAAAGTACTATGAAAATACAATACTTGATTACATTGAACTCCAATGAAAGAGAATCTTAAAGAACATTATCATGAATACTTGGTACAAATTGGAGTATTACACAGCAATACTTAAAATTTGATGCAAGTAAGCAACACTTATTTCCAACATCTATCTCATCCAAATGGATGACCAATAACCAACATGAAAACTTCATACATATATGGAAGTTCCAATGCAGGAAAAAAAAAAAACATATTAGTTCCACACTACAAGCAACTCGACCCTTACCGATCAAGAGTCTTCCACAAAAAGGAATGCCATAATCAAAACATCACTAGTTAACAACAATTCAACAATATTTGATCAATAGAGCCTGTAAAAATAATTTAGTTTAATAAAATGCAAAGGTACAAACCTCCATAAAGTTCCTATAGACAGCAATAAACAACCGAAATACATCTTGGTGACCTTCATCAAGCCTCAATTCCTTTGCAATTATCTCCATCCCAAAATGCTGCATTTAAATAATTACAAACATCAAATCAAAACTATATTTCTTCAAAAACCCAATTTAAAAATAGAATCAAATTAAAAATCCCAATTCTTCAAATCAATATTAAAATCAATATTACTCAAAATTCAGATTAAAACACTTAAAATAAAATTAAATTACCTTGTAGACAAGACCAGCACTACTAAGTTAGTATTAAATCCATGACCAAAAACCTCTGCAAAACCCTTTTGATGATGATCATATCTATCATTACTTGGATCATACACTCCTCCAACATCCAAAACTGCATCCAATGTCTCCAAAACCTGCAATAAAATCAATTAATTTCAATAGAATCCCAAAAAAACTTGTAAAAATCAAAATAAAATAAAAATCCAAAAAGGGGTTTTAGAGAAAAATCAATAGAAACCCACCTGGGGATCACGGGTTCGAACAATTTCAGCACCAGAGAATTTGTCAGAGAGACGAATCATGAAGCAACCAAGAGCTTCGTCGCAATGGAAGCTGCCATTGTGGGTGCCAACGCGCTTGAGCTGGGCGTTAATGGGGGAACCAGTTGAGAAGGAAGAAACCCTAGAAGGTGAGAATGCCATGAGAGAGAAAGAGGAGGAAGAAGAAGTAGAAGAGAGGAGAGAGAAAGAGGAGAGGAATGGAAAGAGCTTGCGACTGCTTGTATTAAACCCTCCTCTGCTTACTGAGAGCATTAACATGTCCTTTCCTCTGCCCTTTTTGCTTCTTTGTTGCTCTTTTGTTTAGTTTGGTTGTGTAGGAGCCTAGGAGGGAAGGACCGAATGAGGGATGCCCTTTTGGTTTCCATTGCGGAGTAACTAAAGAGTTGGCACTTCACGAGTTCACGTCTTCACGATACGACACAACACGGTTTTGATCTCAAGTTAACGGATAATTTTTGAACTTGGTACTGTATTATACCAGTACAAGAAATTATTCTGGTTAATTCACACTATTTTATTTATTTTTTTTGGTTTAATCACATTATTTGATCAGTTAAATGGAGAAACCTCTCAAATGAGTTTCATAAGGTTTAATTCCTAGACCTTAGAGATAACGTTGGAGAGCGATATCACTACTCTACCACCTCAATTTCGAATAATGTGAATTGTAAAGCCAATCTTGTTATTAGCTAATTAAAAATCTCGTAATATTTTTCTTTTTTTTTTTTAATAAAGATTGATTCATAAATAAAATATCATATAACATCTACAAAGAAATTATAATCTAATAAATATATAGAAATTAAATAAAAATTAAAACATAATTTCAGCAAAAATATGATATTATTGCAAACCGTAGACTAAAACTTCGTATAAATGAACCTTTGTAACGTATTTCATTTTTGTTTCTTCATTCATGTGTTTTCCACTTTTCCACCGTAATTACGATATGAAATTTGTTATGATGACCCAATCAATTTGATAACATTTTAACGGATTTACCTGCTTCCTTCTCTTCTCCCTCAGAACACTTCAAAGTTCGATCTTTATATTAACCCCCTCACTTCATCACCCTTCTTCCTTTAATTTAATTGGTAATTTACAAAATCACCAACCCAGAAAACTCAAATTCATTGTTTAACATACAATTACAAAAAAAAAAAATAGCCCAGAAATTCTTGACCGTGAATTCGCAATGTTGGGTAAAATTTTCAACAAGCATTCATCTGATAATCAGGTACTCCCCTCTTAAATTTATTTTTCTAATTCTTTAATTTTTGTTCTATTTTATTTCCTTTGATCATTTCTTAGGGTTTGATCTTGTTCACCTTTTATCCCCAAATTAGTTAATTCTGGGATTTTATCCGAATAATGTCAAAAGAAGTTCAATTTTTAGCTTAGATTACAAGATAGTTAGATGGGGTTTTTTTTTTTTTGTGCTGGTTCATTTTTTGTAGATTTATGCTGAAACTTGTATGTGTTAGTTGATATTACTGTATCAAAGAATATAGAAAAAGGGGGAAGATTTTTTATTTCTTTTAAAAAAAAAAAAGTGGATTGAGAAATGGCCATTTTTTCTTACTCACATTCGACGAAATATAGGAATTGGGAAACATCTTATTAATGCTGTAATATCAGATATTGTAGGGTATGAAGGGTTGGCCTTTCTTCAGTAATTAGAGAGGTTTGTTTTGTTTTTGTACCGAATATCGTGTTTTTAATCTTTATACAACCAGATAAGCAGCAATCATGTAACAACAGACAACAGATTTTGTGAAAGAAGAATTTGTTGGGAAAGGACTTGAGTTATCGAAAATCATGTTTTAAACTTGCTGTATCTAGGTTTGTATTAGCAAGAAGTTTGTTTGGTAAGTGGTCATAAGTCTCATAACTCATAAATTGAGGGAAGGAAAGCTTGTATTCATTATCATGGTGACAAATAGCATTTGACTCTCTGAAATTTCTGCATTCTTGTCTAATAATACTGATTCTTTTCATCTATCGGCAACAGAATGAATCAGCGAGAAGTAAGGGTCTGATTGACTTAAACCCACAAATTATTGCTCATTATGGAATCCCTCCTACAGCATCCCGTCTTGCTTATGATCCCATTCAGCAGCTTTTGGCAATTGGGACTCTGTGAGTTATATTTCTCATCTTTCTAGTTTCTTCTGATTAATGTTACAAAGGTGTACCCTTAATCAATATATTAAAGGTTGTGTATTACTTATGATTACATGTAGATAAGATGTGTGTTTCAACTTTTTTGAGATTAAAAAATTACTAGCTTAGTGTCTAGTTAATACTTTAATATCTCTCTGTATTTGAAATGTTTTCACAGCTAGATTTACTATGTGATCTAAGCTTGAGAAAGAATCACTTACCACTATACCAGTAGCTTGATGTAGCTTCTTATCTTAATTGATTCATGTGTATAATTTAATCCTCTTTAGTATTGAACAGGTTATCCTTATTATTTTATCCATGATCAAGACATTGATATACATTTAATGAATAGATACCAATGCTAATAAATATATTTATGTTTCCAACAGAGATGGAAGAATTAAAGTTATCGGCAGCAATGATATAGAAGGCCTTTTGACATCTCCTAAGGAAATACCTTTTAAAAACTTGGAGGTAGCCTAATATGATGTGCATGTTATTTCTCCTTTTTTTACTATGTTTTCTGGCAATTAATGTTTCTAGTCATAGTCCCATTAATCCATTATTGCATGATATATCCTTAATTGCTTGTTTTTAGGTTCTCTTGATGTTGCTTCATACATTTTTTTTCTTTTTATCAACATGCTCAGACTTCTGGTATGATATGTTTACAAGTGATGTATACTGTGCCATTTGTTTTTCTAACCTTGAGGGTGCCACACCCACATGGCCTCTAATCAGTGAAGTATACAAGAATGGAAAAGGAAGAAAAGATGTTCTATTATGCTTATGTTTTATCTTATGATTTGCACTAGCAACCGATTTTTTTTTTTTTTTTTTTTTTTTGGGAACAACATCATTAAGAACTGTGCCATGAGGTAGACCCTGTGACAGAGGCTCCTCTATTGAGTTATCCAAAGACAAATTTGCTGGTTTTAAAAATTTTCCTTGGTAAAAGTATTTGTTGGTTGTCTATGGCACACAATTCACCTTTTGCTGGCCTTTTAGAACCAGAACCCTGTAAAGCTGTATACGAGTCACTCTTCCAGACCTTCCTTACCTGCAGGGGTAATTTGTTCACCTTTGTTGATTAGAACCCTCTTTTATCTTCTAAGGTCTCTCTAATTTGAACCCTCTATTTTTGCAGGGGTAAGGCTGTGACTTATTAGTGTTTTGCAGGGGTAAGGCTGTGACTTGTTAGTGTTGATACACTTCTAGACCCATCTCGTATGAGAGGAATTGTGATGTGCCTACTTTCACTATTTCTGTTTGCATAGATGTTGACTTAATATAGAAAACATATCTAGTATAATATGTTGAATGCTGCTATATTTTTACTTTCTTGTCATATAAATTGCATGTCATGTCTGTTACTGAAGCAGGATAAAATGTTTTACACAGCACCTTTACTTGATAAACTGAAATTCA
The DNA here is from genome assembly GCF_948465745.1 of Chenopodium album. NCBI lineage: Eukaryota > Viridiplantae > Streptophyta > Magnoliopsida > Caryophyllales > Amaranthaceae > Chenopodium > Chenopodium album. Next base: position 2,295,322 of record NC_137852.1, read on the forward strand.
GACTGTTTGGATATTGATACTCATAACCTTTATCATTCTCGTTACCTATTCATTATATAATTTTTCTTGTCAACAGTTCCTTCAAAATCAAGGCTTTCTAATTGGCGTTTCAAATGAAAATGATATTCAGGTAGTACTGATTTTGCATCACAGGAAATCCATCTATTTATGTTTCACTTGATTCTCTGGTGATCTATCTCAATTTTAATACTCGCTCTCTATAAGCATTTAGATATATGCATGATTCAGATATTATTAATTTTGGCAGGTGTGGGATCTTGAACACAGATGTATAGCCTCCGTGTTGCAATGGGAATCAAATATAACTTCGTTTTCTGTTATCGAAGAAACAAATTATATGTATTTACTCGTAAACCTAATAGTCCCTGTATTCTTAACAAGTAAAAGTGTGGACTTCATAGAAGTCTTCTGATCTGAGCATGGTTGCTCAAATACTATAATACAGGTATCTAGGAGATGATTGTGGATTGATCTCAGTTCTACAGTATGATATTGAAGAAAGAAAGATTCTGCGGCAGCAATATAGCATCCCAGTTCACTCAGTTTCCGGTAGTGACATCATTCTATCATCTGTTTGGACCTCTTGTTTGCATTACAAATTCTGTTCTTTTTCCTCCTATGTGATAATCCCTCTCAATTTTTGTCATATATGATCTTGCTGGCTCTTTCTTCCGCATTTGGTATCAACTTAGTGGTGCATCAAGTCTCCTAAGCATGCATATAGATATACAGATAATGGTTGATTCAATGGGCTACCTTCTTTTACTTGCCATTTTTTGGTATTTCATGAGACAAACACTTGGAAAACAGTACTTTCAACAGTTAGGGATTTATCCCGTTTGTGGCATTATGTTCATGTATGGCTCCATAACCTGATAAGTTGTCTAATGAATATTACTGTTTAAACATCCATAGTGAGCAAGTGTCACTCCATGGGGGTAGGGGATTTAACACCAAAATTATTAGGATTGTGAACTGTTTCATTCGTCGCTAATTATTTTGAGAATTAATGCTAAGAGAAACCACTATAAACCTTCAGATCTAGGATACGCTTAGAAGTCATTTTCTAGTTCTCCGAGGGGCTGTTTTAGCAATGCAAATAATAAGATGTAACAGATAATGGTCCAGAATTTTTAATGTGGAGGTCTTATGTGTTATGATATTGATGTTAGGCCATTGGCTTTTGTGTGTGTGGCTGTGTGCACATGCTTCTTTGTTGATGCACTAGGTTAGTGCTTTATCAATCTTTCTACTTGGCTTTATGTAACAGATTCAGTTCCAGTAACCCACCAGGATAACTTGATTTGACTGCTAATTAAGGAGTATGATATTAGATGGACAAACTACTGTCTTGATTGTCTTGCATAGCTGTGACAATTCATATCTTGTTAGTTTTTTTTTCCAAAGGTTCTGATTTACAAAGTTATTGCCCCCTTGCTCTCCACAATCTACTGTACTTCAAAGCTCACCTTCTTACTCTCCCCCCCCACCCCCCCCCCCCCCTCGGACAATGCCTGTGGATGGATTTATATTGTTTGGTTGGCTGTTGTTGTTATTGTTGATGCTATTGTTTATGCTCAGTTATTTACTTGTATCCTGTTATTGTTTTAATATATGCTCTCCTTCTAGGACTGTTGTTCGGTCTCTTTCGAGTAGTACTTGTGTAATAAGTATTTTATTCGAAATATTCTAAGTCATTAGTGTCAATAGGAGCATCCATGTTTTCTCTATCTGAAACATTGCCCTTTTAACAAGTTACCACTACTGTTAATCATGCAGAGGCTGCTGGGATACCACTGCGTAGTGATCAATCTGTTGTCGGAATTCTTCCTCAGCCCTGTTCTGGGGGAAATAGGTATGTTGAGAACCTGGACTTCTGTTTTCTGAACGCAAAATTTTGCAATCCAGAAGCAGTAGGTACTTTTAAATTAATTTTTTTTGGTTCATCTTAACACATAGTTGACTGTTATATCTTCTTTTGTGCATCCTCCCCTGCTTTATTATGAGTTTTTCTTGCAGATTGCTGTTTGCATATGATAGCGGAGTTATCGTTTTGTGGGATATCTCCAAAGATCAACTGGTTTTTGCTAGAGGATGGAACAGTCACCAGGTAAATGACGAGCATGTTTTTAGTTTAGCAGAAATTGGTGACGAACAAGTGGATAAAGAGATCATCTCTCTTTGTTGGGCATCTTCAGACGGATCAATACTGGCTGTTGGCTACGTAGATGGAGACATTTTGCTGTGGAATTTGTCTGATGTTGCAACAAGAAAAGACCACAAAGCTGGAACGCCAGTGAACAATGTGGTCAAGCTTCAATTATCATCAGCCGAGAGAAGATTTCCTGTGATTACTTTACATTGGTCAGCAAGAGGTGTGCCAAATGATGATGGTGGTCAACTCTTCGTATATGGTGGTGATGAAATTGGATCTGCTGAAGTTCTGACGGTATATCTCTAACATAATCCGGCTAGCATTAGTTGTGATGGCATTTGTCATTTATCTTAACATGTTGCCCCTGGATTTTAATTGTAGACTTGAAAAATCTAGTTTTGTCCACTTCTCTGCAATCTACATTACATACTAGTCCGTATGTTTTATTCGCTTCTGTGGAAATTTTTTGAACATTGTTGGGTTGAAAATCTCTTCTGATTCATGCCCTCCTTTCTTCCTTAGATTGTTAAAAACTCGTTTTCTTGTGTATGATCTGGATTATTTGTGCTTATATAAAATTTCAATTCCAGCATCACTGCTTGATTTTGACAATGATAATAATCTACCCTGTAATTTCTCCAGATCCTGAGTCTTGAGTGGTCTCCCAAAAAAGATGCTTTGAAGAATGTCATCCGGGCAAATGTCACCCTTCAAGGTTCTTTTGCAGATATGATATTGATTCAAAATTATAGTGTGGTGGAACATACAGGGAGGAGCACATCATTCTTATTACTGACTAGTCCGGGACAGCTGCAATATTACGACAATCATTGCTTGTTGGAATTACTTTCTGATCAAGATAAAACTTGTACAACTCCATTCAATTACAGAAGTGTTGTGCCAACGTCTGAACCATACTTGACTGTTGGAAGGTTCATTTCAGTGCTTGGAAATACCAAGTGTTCAGTAGCTTTATCAGAGGTGCGAAAAATTCCCACATAAGTGGACTTGGATCTCATCTGTTTTTGCAGATTTTTTTTCTTCCTTTGAATCCCTATTGATGAATAATACCATCTATATCGTTAGATGGCTTCAGATCCGGCGCTGCAAGAAACATATCTACCAACTGATAAGAGTTCAAAGTGGCCATTAAATGGAGGAGTTCCTTGCCATCTGTCACTTCACGGAGAGAGAAAAGTTGAAAGACTCTACATAGCTGGATACCAGGATGGATCTGTTAGAATATGGGATGCAACTTATCCAATACTGTCTCCTATTTTTATTTTTGATCCGGAGGTTTGTCTATTGTCTAAAAGCATTAACATGATATTACTGATAGATGTATCTCACTAAGTTGTCAATGACATCTATAATGATGAAGTGTTGGATTCATGCTAATCATATCATGTGGTGGTTGTAGGTCAGAGGTATTACTAACGCTGGTGCAAAAGGATCAGTTTCTGCTTTGGACTTCTCTTCTGAAACTCTAACTATAGCAACTGGCAATGACTGTGGCACGGTGAAAATTCAACTCTTCTGTTTGTATATATTTTTACAGTTCTATAAGTAACTCTTTTCAATTGCTCGCAAAACAGGTTTATCTTCACAGTCTTATTAGAGATAGCAATGAAACCAGACACATAACCAAAACTGAAGGTGTGGCCTGAAGCAATTACTTACTCCATTATTTTGTTACCCGACTTGCTCTGTCTTTGTTTTTAAAAATGATTTATCTGTTTGCTTCAGATGTTTACAACCCTTTCATTTCCATCATCTTTTGATAGATAAATTTTCAATTGAGAAGAAATTTGGTAGTGAATGGATGGAGAATATGAGCCATATTCATTTTTAAAGATATTAATAGTCAAGTCTTATTACCTAAAAAGAAGTTTACTTAGAGTGATCAAGCAAAAAAGTTGTTAATTACCTAAAGAAATTTATTCTAGATTCTGGAATTTCTGTTGTCATGGTTCAGTATTTCCCTTGAGCCATCTTGCACAATTATGCCAATTAAAGTCTTCCAATTTGGGATTCTTATTTTTTTTCAAATGTTTATCAAAGCTTGTTTCTTACCAAGAAAAATCTATATATATTACTGACTCTGCTGTGTATTGTTTGAACTTCGAAGTCCTTGATTTCGAACAGGATAATGAATCTCATGTCTCAGCTGTGTTTACTTTATGTACTTCTCCTGTATGCACCTTAAGATACACAAACCTTGGATCCGGGCTTGCAGTTGGATACAAGAGTGGGAAGGTGACTGCATTTTCATAATAAACCACATTGAAGAATTCCTTTCATACATTCTTGATATAGTTGATACTAGACAAGTTGCATCTTTTAAGATTTTGCTATTTTTACTTCCTTTCAGGTTGCAATGCTGAATATAAGCTCACCGTCAGTATTGTTTCTCATAGACACTCTTTCCAGCCCAAATTCCCATGTTGTCTCATTTTCACCGGCAATATCTTTAGGAAATCATGACTTGACAGCCAGCTTGGATCATTCCAAAGCTCATGGGATAAGTGAACCTGCTAAAGAGATAATATGTGCCTTGACAAATGATTTTCATATTACTGTTCTAGATAGCTCTGATGGAAATGTGGTTGGATCAGCCTCCAAAAACCTCAATACAGAGTCAACTGCAATTTCTTTGTACATTTTAGGCAAGAATTACTCCAGATTTCGGCACTAAAGTTTTTTCTTTTAATATGATGGCTTATGTAAGTACTTATTGCGATATTTTTTTTGTAGAGGGTACCAAGTGCATCACTGGAGTCTCTGGTGAACATCTACATTTCTTATCTCAAGAGGACCAGGAAAAAACTGATCCTGCACAAGTTAGTGGTCATAGTGATGGGGATCTTGATAAAGTTGACCAATCAACAGACATTGTGCAGACCTCACCGGACTTGCAGATATTAGTTTGTTGCACGGATGCATTACTGTTATACTCTTTAAAGTCTGTGATTCAGGTTCTTCCCTTAGCCTCTATTTATCAATCTTTCAAATCCTCAGTCATCCCTTCCCTTTCTCATGAGTGCAAAATTTTTTTATTTTTTATTTATTTATTTATTTATTTTTTATTTTATTTTTTATTTATTTTTTTTGAACAGGGGCATGTTGACTCAATCCGTGAGGTTCATCTTCAGAAAACTAGCTGCTGGACAACCACTTTCAAGAAAGACAATGAGTACAGGCTGCTTGTATTTTATCAGACCGGCACTATTGAAATAAGGTGGCTTTTGCTTTAAACCCAGTTCTTCTCACTAATTTCCTACAGCAAGAGATTATGGTGTTCTTCTATGGGCATAACTGCTACCTCTATGCCAGAAAAATAGACTTCATAAAATTCCGTCAAGAAACTTGGGCATTGACAATGCTTATTTATACAGGTTCCTGATAACCATGTCAATCATTGAAAAACAAAAACCAATAACTGACGGTAAATGTTGATGTTATCCTGGATATATTTTCTTAGGGTTTGAGAAGACTTTTAGAGACGGATAAAATTTGCTTGATCCTCCAACCTTCATAATTTTGCCAATTGAAAGTACGTTATAGAGATTATTGAGTGACACTTTTACTATAAAAAATGGGAAGGACTCATAAATTTTAGATGTCTGGGTGTATACCCAACCATATGGAGCACCCGACACTACTAAACGAGCACAAATTTGACCTGAGTTCACTCTATGCATTTTAGCTTCTGATTGTAGTATCTGAATTATTTATAACTCTATACAGATTAGAAGATGAAGGTGAAATAATCTAGTGGTTAAAAACTTTAAATTCTTAATGACAGGTCTTTGCAAAATCTTGAAATCTTGGAAGAACTGCCTCTACTGTCCATTCTACGATGGAATTTCAGGACCAACATGGATAAAACTATGAGTTGCACAGAAAGAGGCCAGATTACTATGGTTTGTCTCTTTCTTTCTTTTACTGTTTATTATATTCATATCTATCTATTTTGCTTTAAATTTTTTATATTGTATGTTACCTGCACTTAAAATTATCAACGTGTGGAAGACCAGAGGTAAGATTCAGCCCACAGCTTGATGCATCCTCTTTGTAGAAGGGTTTTTTTTTAGAAGGATTCTCTTTGTAGAAAAGATTAACAAGGATAAATTCTAAGAATGAGACTAATCAGACTATCACTTTCAAGTTATGGAGGCAACTATCCTGAATTTTGAAAGTCTGCCACGACAGTTTTGTTCGGGTGGTAATGGAATGGAACCTATTGGTACTTGGTAGTGATGGTTTAGTTTCCTCCATATGTTCACAAAGTTCTTACCTAGCTACCTGAACCAGGTGTTTACATCATTCAATTCATACCTGAAATAAAAGCAAATCTAATTTTGGCAAGTTGGGAACTAAATTAAGTTTGTGCCTCCAGTCTGCATTTATCTTGAATATCATCTGTTTGTCTCTTCGATTTGTAGATGTGACTATTAACTGTTATCCTTTTTTCTCATCTTGTACAGGTAAACGGATGTGAATTCGTTGTTCTTTCTCTTTTGACTTGCGACAATGATTTCAGGTCTTTACAGTGCACCTTGCCCCCTCATCCATATACCACCCCCTCTCCACAATCTTGAGAATTGGTGTGCAATTGAAATTAGGCAAACTCCTTACAATTTTTTCTTATTTCCTTTTCATCACTTCTAATGATAGGATCCCACAATCTTTACCATGTCTGTATGACGAGGCCTTGACAGCAGCTTTAGATCTGAACTTCTCTCCAAACCAGAAGAAAAATAAGGTAGTTTGCATTATTTTTTATGGAACATGCTTCTCTCAGTTGCTCTTAACTTTGAATCATCGAACAAAAAGAAACTATTAAACTAATTTTTGGCCTCGCTAACCAATGCTCACATGATTTCATGTATTGAACCTTGTAATTGATCTCTCATTGATTTTAATAAATTGTAAAGTTTCCATTGTTTATAAAAACAAAGGAGACGCTCAAGATTGTTCTAACTATCGAGGAATTAAGCTTATGAGCCATACTATGAAGTTGTGGGAAAGGGTGATTGAACAAAGGTTGAGGGCATGCACAAGCATTTCAGATAACCAATTTGGTTTTATGCCTGGGAGATCTACTATGGAGGCAATCCATTTGATAAGACAAATGATGGAGTTTTATAGGGTAAAGAAGAAAGATCTTCATATGGTCTTTATTGATTTAGAGAAGGCATATGACAAGGTGCCAAGAGAGATACTTTGGTGGGCAATGTTGAAGAAAGGTATCCCACGAAGGTATGTAGACCTAGTTAAGGATATGTATCGGGATGTGTCAACAAATGTGAGGACATGCGGAGGGTTGACAAAAGATTTCCCTATTACAATCGGATTGCATCAAGGGTCTGCATTAAGCCCTTTTCTTTTTGCAACGGTTCTAGATGAATTAACTAGACCAATTCAAGATGAGGTTCCATGGTGTATGCTGTTCGCAGATGATATCGTTTTGGTGGATGAGACTAAGGATGGGGTTAATGTCAAGTTGGAGCAATGGAGGCAAAGGTTGGAATCTAGAGGGTTTAAGCTAAGTCGGAGTAAGACTGAATATTTGGTATGTCGTTTTGGCACTCAGAGGGGGACAAGCAATGAAGTGGTGAGTTTGGATGGAAAGGATTTGACCATGAGTGAATGTTTTAAGTACCTAGGGTCGATCATCCAGAAGAATGGTGACATTGATCAAGACGTGACCCACAGGATTAAGTCAGGGTGGCTTAAATGGAGAGCGGCCACGGGAGTGTTATGCGACCGCAGCATTCCCTTAAAGTTGAAGGGAAAATTCTACAGGACTGCCATAAGACCAGTGTTGCTCTATGGTACAGAATGTTGGGCTTCTAAGAAAGAGCATATTGAAAAGATGGAGGTTACGGAAATGCGCATGTTAAGGTGGATGTGTGGAAACACTTTAAGAGATAGAATCAGAAATGAGGTTATTCGCAAGAAAGTAGGTGTGGCGGGCATTGTAGATAAATTAAGGGAAAATCGTCTGCGTTGGTTTGGACATGTAAGACGGAGACCCGAGGGTGCACCGGTGCGAAGAGTGGAAGAGTGGGACCATGGAGGGATTAAACGAGGAAGAGGGAGACCAAAGATGACTTGGTTGGAAGGAGTGAGGAAGGATATGAAGTGCATGGATTTACGTGAGGATGAAGTTTTGGATCGTAAGGGATGGAGGAGAAAGATTTATGTTGATGACTACACGGAATAATCAAATTTGGTTCATGTTAGCCGACCCCACTTTTGGGATTAAGGCTTTGATTGATTGATTGTAAAGTTTCCATTGTGTATTGAAAGTGGTAATTTCTGTTTGCATCTTTGGTTCTTGACTTCTTGCATGTGTTACCATCTACTTGCAGCAGGAAACATCTTCCGGAATTTTTGGTGGATTAATGAAGGGCTTAAGAGCGAGTAAAGAAGCTCAGAATAAAGATCCTGTGGAGGGCTCAAAATCTCTCCTCTCAGTAATAGATAATGTATTTTCAAGTTCTAAAACAGATACTTCTGCAGCAGCAAAAGATGCTAGAAAAGCTGTAGAGCTTAACATTGGTCAGTCTAGCTTTCTCTGTGTCATTGCTCCTCTGATTCTCCCGTTCCTCTCTTTCTGAGTTTCTTATCTTTCTCTTGACCCAGATGATATAGAAATTGATGAACCTCTACATGTCTCACCTATAGCTCACAAAAGCGAAAGTGAAAATAAAGGTGTGCCAAAAATCATACAAGTTTTTAGCTGGTAGATGTCTTCAGATGCTTAGCTTGTGGTGTAAAAACTTGCAGATAAGAGCACGGAAAAGCAGAAGCTATTTGAAGGTGGAACCTCTGAAACAAAACCAAGACAGAGAACAATCGAAGAAATCAAGGCCAAGTACAGAAAGCCTGAGGTAAAAACTGAAGTGGATTTCTGATGATAGCTTATGATAATGCTCCATACAACAAAATTCCTGACATAGTCTTTCTTTACAGGATGCATCCTCGGCTGCAGCTGCTGCATCAGAAGCTAAAAACAAGCTTCTAGAAAGGCAAGAAAAGCTTGAGGTATGGTAATCTAATACTGTGCATTCAAACTGAAAATACATGAGCAAAAACAGTTTAAGTTGATGTTTCTTTACCTATTTCATAACATTTTTGGGCTCTAAAATTCTCAATCAGGGAAAATACTCAATGTAGCCCTAATAGTTATGTTCCTATGTATAAGACAGTGAAAGCAGAAATAACACCAAGCAACCTGTAATTTTTCATAAATAATGTATTCAATAGAATTACTATTTTAAGAAATAGCATAACCAATTTCAAAAGTTACGTCTTTCACCAAACTTTGAATTTGACCTTTAGCCACTCTTTAGGTACATTATCAAATTCGGTTTTTTTTTTTTTTCATACAGTGGCTCGCTCAAGTAGCTTTAGATGCATTCAAATTCATTTTTAACTTTCTTGCTGAAAGCCCCTTTTAATTCATTATGCCTTGGTATCTGTTGTTACGTCTTTGAAATCCAACTTGCCCTAATATGTTCCCTGTGCAATATTTCAGAGGATCGGCCTGAACAGCGAAGAGCTAAGAAATAATGCTGAAAACTTTTCCTCCATGGCCAAAGAGTTGGCAAAGAAGATGGAAAGTCGTAAGTGGTGGCAATTATAAGCTAGAACAACCAATGACTATTTTATTAAATGACTACAACCACATGGTTAATTCATGAGGTTCAACTCTCAAATACATTCATCCGATTGCCTGTTGATCATGTGATTATTCATCTTGATAACTAACCATGTATTGAAGCTGTATGTTGCATCAAGATCCGAGTACATTGCTTAACTAATACTACCATATTTGTATATACATTTCACAAGCAAAGTGGTTTCGTTCTGAAAATAGGGTTGACTGGTCACTGTAATACTACAAACTTTTTGGATTTCTACCTTATCATGTATCTAAATTATGTATCCATATTGAAACGGATCTAACCAGACAGTTGGAACACCCACTTCTAGTTAATCAGTTCATCCCAGTCCAAAGAACACTTAGTAAGGATTCAAACGCGTGACCTCAAAGCCACAAGCTTAAGCTCGGTAAGTTGGTAATTGTACTCCGTATGTTGTAACTAGACAAGTGTACATCATGCAATACCTTACCAGTTTACGAAGAAATCTGGTTAATGAGTGTAATACAAGCACAATTTTCCTGCTTAATTGGTGGACTTTGCATGTTTTATTATAGGCTTCTTCTTGTTTTGGTACTTGGTCATTGACATTACTGTATTCATTGCAAATCTGTAAGCTTTGTAGTTATGAAATGCGCAGTGGTGCACAATATTCTAGCTTGCTGCTATTTTCATAATAAATTGAACCAAACCGTAAATATACGATTTTTTTTTTTTTTTAACAAAACCATAGTAATATAAGTTATGAGAGGATTTATTATTAGTTTTGTTATAGAAGTGCACGAAATTTTTATTTTAAGTAACTGGAAAGCTGTTAACAAAAGTGACTCCTCTGTTTATATAGAAGTGTAAAATATTAAAACAAGTCGCAAATAACATGATTTTTTTAATCAAAAGTTTTGTACCCTTAAATGATCATATATGGGTTCTAATCTTGGGGTGAAATCAAATTGTTGCTCTAGCATCTTCTATATTGGTCTAATGAAGTACTATACCATTTTCTACAGTCTTTAATTCAAAAGCGAACAAAATGTTTAATCCGTTTGACATTTCTTCCATTCCCATATGCACCTTTTTGATGCAAAACGTGCACCAACAAAATAAAAATGAAAAGGACGAAATGATGGACGCAATACATATAACACAACATACATGTAAAGTGACAAATTTTCGAATTGAACTTGTACTCGTATATCTAAAGTGATGCAAACCAGCACGGGCACTACACGCATGCATGAGGGGGACGCGTATACTTACATGCGTCCCCCTTAACATGCATGTGTTATGTAAATGCTAATAGAATGCAGCAAGATGAACAACTCTTACGTACAATTATTTTTAATTATCTTAAGCCTAAATCCTTCCCTTCTTTACCTCTTATGGCTTGAAAGAATGTAATTAACTACAAATATTTCAAGCATCTAAATTCTTGGAAACTACCAACTTCACTTAGCTTGTGAATACCGAGTCTATCTCTCATTAATACTACTCCTACAAGAAGAAAAAACTAAGTAACGTAACAAAATTCATCACATAATTTATTTCGTGTCAACTAAATATCATACCAAAACCTAGGTTTTTGTTATGCCATTAAAATATTTAACTTGCGCGTCATACTATATCTCTGAATCTTATACAAACTTTTTCAAATTCAATACAAATCTATTGACTGCATGCAATTGTATGACTTTCCGTTGACTTTATCAATTAATATTCGCATTTGGATGCTACAACGACTAGATTGAGTTTCGCGTTTTTAATACTCGTATTTTACAACATTTTGCACCAATCTAATTTTTTTGAAAATTTAAATATTTTGACCTGAATATGGACGGTGAATAGCCTTAATCTATCTATAACAATGAGACATATACATGTGAATTGAGTAGCAAGTTCTATTTTAACTATTCTTTATTGTTAATTAAATTAAAGCATTTTACAATAAGTTTATTATAATTTCTTTTTTGAAAAGATTATTATACTGTAATAAATAATATACCATGTAATTAAATTATTGGTTGTCATGGTCAACTTGCATTGCAGTCTTGTTTAAGTCTTTTACTTCAACTACTTCAAGTTACGGAGTATTATCCAATTAGCCATGCAAATATGATCATTCATTCTACTATTCCGTACCATGTAAGGTCAAGCATGCCTAATCTCTTTTCCCATATTTTAAGATTAATTGACTTTAATTAAAAACAAAAAATAAAAAACAAAAAATAAAAAAAATTGGGGGGATTGTCAAAATTCAAACTTTGAGATAGTATTGGAAATTAGTTTTAGTGTTTATGGACATACATATCTTAAATAGTTTCTAAACATATTATTCAATTACTCGTTAACAATCGCTTATTTAAAAGCTCAAATGAATCAAATGAAGTGGGATTTTTTTCAAACACAGGACCATCGAAAAAAATATTTTAAAAAAAATAATATTTATTCTTTCATATTTTACCACACTAAAGGTAGAGAAAATTTATTTAACCTCAATTAAAAAGAAAAGTCTTTTTTAAAAGAGGAATTATATATAATATAATTATATAATTACATACTACTCCATATTATAACTAAATTAATAGAGTAAAGCACAATGATAATAAGAAAAGTTGTACAACTATTAATTCCGAATAGACGAAGATGAGTGGACGATATCTAATATCCGTGGTGATTAAGGTCAACAAGAAACCCATGATTTTTTTAGCAATTAGGCTATTGTTTTTGTATTGTGGTAGGAAAAAAGTGGGGTGAAATGGAAAGAAAACATCCGCCGAAATATGTAAAATGTGTTAATGAACATGCTTTGACCACGTCCACAACTTCCCACCATCACCGTACCATGATGTGATCCGTGTGGATCCGCTTTCAGATCCCCATTTTTTACTAATTTTGTTTTTTTTACAACATCAAAAGATACTCATTGCCTCCTTGGCATATCATATTCATTTTATTTAACTACTACGGAATACTTCGTATTAAATTAATTATTATGGAGTGCTATAGATCTTTTAAAATAAAAGGAAAAGAAATTATTGGTTTCACCTCTAAATAATTGTTTTTTTATTATTTAATTTTTTACGAAATAATTGGTTCATTAGGCACGTTTGTCTTTACGTCATGTAAACTATTGCTTCGTAAATTTTTAATTATTATTATGTCGTAATGTCTTTAATTATTACTGTAAGATGTAAAAAGGTATAATTTTCCTCGCATAAAGTATATATATAAGATGAATCTCACAAAATTATTACATAAATATGTAGTTTTTTAAGTACAAAACAGTACGGAGTATATAAAAATAATCAATGTAGGTTATGTTTATAAACTAAATTTGAAGTATTGAGTCACATATAATTCTTTTTTTTTAAAAAAAAATTATAGGGATGAAAAAATAATTTAGGAATATAAGGCAAAATCATGCATTGGAAAATTGTTTATGGTACATCATATATTCATATAAACTTAGATGCTCCCAAAAAAATTAAAAAAAATAAAAAAAATAACTCGACCAAAGAAAACAAATAAATAAACAACTCAGCGAATTGAAAGTATAACTCTCTCTATATTTTTTAACGTCATTTTCTTTTTCATCATGCTTAGGGCCTACAATCTTCAGCTTAATTTCAGTTCTTAATTTCTTTGACTCATAAACAGCCCATTTCAGTTCAGTTCAACACAGTTCAGTAAATCAGAACAGGCCTTTAATTTTCTTGATTTGTAATTGCTATAGTTCAACTGTGTTTATACTTACTAATTTTGTACAATACGTGGTAGCTTTACATAATTTTTTTTACAAAAAGCAGCTCCACATACTTTAAGCATTAAAAATTACTCCCTCCGTTTTAAATACGTGCTCCGCTTTCTTTTTTCAGCCGTTTTTAAATACTTGCTCCATTTCCTTATTTGGAAAGCTTTTACAATATTTAAGTCATTTCTCTCACCTAGTGGACCCAACAAATATCATATTTTATTAATTTCATATTCTCTCTCCTTCAATTTCTTAATTACTTTTGCTTTTTACAATTTTTTATTCTTCCACCAACCCCACTACCTCCATATTTTAATACTTTCTCCAATTTCTCCTAAAACTCCGCGCATGGAGAAATGGAGCAAGTATTTAAAAACGGAGGGAGTAGTAACTAATGAAATAAAAATAATAAAAAATAATTTAAAAAAAAAAAAGGTTAAAAAAAACTGTAAGGATTGAAGTACGATCAAGATCTTTCTCTTTACCTTAAAAAATAAATAAAAGAAATTAAAATAATAATAATAATAAATATATATATATATATATATATATATACATATACACTACGTATATATATTACCCTTAAAAAAACCAAGGGAATGCGAATATCAACATGGTCTCAGCCTCACGCATAGGGGTGCTAATCGGGCGAGCCGAGCCCGAACTATGGTCAGCTCGGCTCGTGATCGTTTGAATTTGTTCGAACTCGAACCGAGTTCGAACCTTTAAGAGTCGAGCTTTGACCGAGCCGAGCTTTGACTAAGCGTTGACCGAGCCGAACTCGAACTGTTCACGAACAAACTTGATTTATTCTTATCCCTAGTTTACTTGTCTTCTTTATTGTTTATTATTAATTTTTTTTATTTTACAACAAGTTTATTTTTTTAATAATGAAAACACTAACTTATTATTGTGTAATATCTATTGATAAATATATTTATATTTATATACATGATTTCTTTATATGAAAAAAATAATCGAGCTTGTTCACGAACTTTCGAGCCGAACTTGGCATAACTCAGCTTGGCTCGTTAAGGTCTCGAGCCGAGCTCAAACCCGAGTCGAGCCACCACAAATCGAGCTTTGACCGAATCGAGCTCGAATAGTTCACGAATAGCTCAGTCTCATTATCACCCCTACTCACGCACGTTGACGTACCAACAAAGGTCCAGGAGAAAGAGTGAGTCAGCCATTTAAGCTGTCTTTCACACCAATGAAATTCTCTGGATTCTGATACTTCCACATTTCATATCAGTCAATTACCCTAGGCCACATATATAAATTAATCATATTACAAACCTTTTATTTATAATAATATAATCACTCTGTCTGCATAATTTTATTATTTCAATCGTCTCTATTTTTTTGCCTTGTTAATGTAAGATTTTGTTAATCTCTTCCTACTGTATGATTTATTAATACGAGTATCATTTTATTATTATATGTGTATAGAAACGAAGATATATATACTTAAAAATGTATTTTAAAGATCATGAAAAATTTAATGAACAAAAAAATAGGGACTAAAGGAGTAAGTACGAGCCACTGTGTAATGACATAATGCCATTTTGTTTATGGAGTTGTGGGTCTCTCTTTTTTGATGCCCTCTTGTTACTCTCTTGTTAGATTGCCTTCAATATCATTTTATGAATAGATATCTTTTATGAATATCAACTTAATAAATTTATTTGAGGTGGCACATAGTATTTAATATTATAAATCGAATTATGTTTACATTATTTTGACCCTATCATTTTTCGTAAGTCTTAACTAAAAAACTACTCATTTTGTTCTTTTTTAATAAATTGACTTGTTTTAATTATCACGCTTTCATTTGTCATGCTTGCCAATGCAGATTTTAACTATCAAAATTTAAATTCTCCAGAAGTAAAATTATAAAAGTTATGATGTTATAATTAAGACGATAATCAAGATCTCTCATGAATATGTTTTTCCTTGCATATAATTTGCAAAAGACGGTCAAAGGGGGTGATGAATAGAGTAAAAGTCAAAGCAGGTCATATAAGAAAAAACGGATGAAGTATTATACTAGCATTATGAATCAGCTATCAACATAGTGTGACCGCTACCGCTAGCTTGAAGTAAGTTCAAGTTTGAGTAGATTTGGATTTTCCAGGCATAAAAATGTTTTTCTAGGCCCAGATAGTGATTTTTAAGGCTATTTTAGTCTTAAGACATGATGATCCAAGCCAACAAAACTCAACCAGATTTAGCAAGCTTATTTAGGCTGATATGAAGTTTTAGGCATCTCTTAGGGCTGGGCCTGTTCTGATTTATTAAACTGAGCTGAATTGAACTGAATATTTTATGAGATGAGGAAATTAGGAACTAAACTAAACTGAATTTAAGCTGAAGAGAACCGACCTTAAATCGACCAAAACAATCCCCATCGATCATATCTTGTATAAAGTGTGGCCTTCTTGTATCACCTCTAAGTGTAATCGACTTTGATAATTAAAAATACACTAATCATATTCTGTCATATTACATTACAGTGTGTTATCGTGGCCCGGGCTGACACACGCAACAACATGTTAATTTTTTTGTCTTCAACTTCGATGTCTATATGATCTCTAAAAAAAAAAAAAAAAAACCTAACGTATTGTGTCATGCTTTTTCCGTCTTTATACTTATACTAAGAGCCTGTTCTGATTGATTGAACTGAGTTGGACTGAACTGAGCTAAACTTATTGGAGCTGAATTGAACTGAACTTATTGGAACTGAACTAAACTAAACTGAACTGAACTTATTGGAACTGAATTGAAAATAAGCCGAAGAGAACATGCCCTAACTATTCATTAATAGCAGGCAATTGAACTTGAAAAGTGCAACTAACTATAAACACATCATTTTAAAATTCCAGCCACCTTATTTTAATGTTGCTGGACTGATTTCCGGCCACTTTAAACTAGTAAAAACTTTATTACTTACAGGAACTCAACTGGAAATATCCCAAAAATCTAAAAAAACAGAGAACCCAATTTATTTTATTTTCTTCCCCTTTTCTTGAAATCAGTGTATTCATACATACACGTTGATTATAACCTTATGCTATAAATAACACCATTATCTCCATTAAAAGAGCAAAAATACAAGAAACAAGAGGGGAAACAAGTAGAACAAGGTCCTCAAATTTTGCTGTACTTTACCATATTTTTGTTATCTTAAAATCTAAATTCTCAACTTGTAGATTTTGTGGAACACTAAAAACCCAATATTGTGGCAGAAATTAGACCTTATATTATCTCTTCAAACCCTTGAAAAATATTAAAATCTCCTTCAATTTTCTCTCTCCTCAAAAACCCTTAAAAAATCCCTCCCATTTTTGTTGGGAGGGTATTCTGAAAGTACCCTTTAAAAAAAAGCTTCGAACTTTTTCATAACAATGGCGAGTTGGGTACTCTCAGAATGTGGTTTAAGGCCTCTTCCTAAAACCTACCCTAAACCCAGAACAGGGTTTTCCTCAAATTTCAATAACAATCCCTTAAAAATCAAAACTTCCCCTGTTTTTTCCCCTGTTTTTTCAGATCTGAAATCAATTTCTTGTTGTTCTAATTCTAGAGAGAGAAAGTGGGAGGTTAATGTTAGTACCCCATTAAGGGTATCTAACCCACCTCCAATTGAAGAAGATAATGATGAAAATAATAATAAAGTTATTGATGAATTTAATCCCGGTGCACCACCTCCATTCAAATTGGCTGATATTAAGAATGCAATTCCTAAACATTGTTGGGTTAAAAACCCTTGGATTTCAATGAGTTATGTTTTTAGGGATATTGCTATTGTTTTTGGATTAGCTGCTACTGCTGCTTATTTCAACAATTGGATTGTTTGGCCTCTTTATTGGATTGCTCAGGGTACCATGTTCTGGGCTCTCTTTGTTCTTGGTCATGACTGGTAAGTTTTTCTAGTTTTCATTATGTATCATGCTTTTTGATTTTTTTCGGGTTCGTTCTAGGACACGAATAATAGGTCTTGTATACAACGCGCGTATTGTGTAGGACTCTATGTAATGGGATTGACTTAGTCTTCGGGAATCACATAAAAGTTACCCATTTGCAAAATTGAGATTTATGTAATTTGGAGTGACCAATGCCAATTGATTCTTTGCTTGTGATGGGGGTTGTTGTGATGTTCTAATTTTAATTTTAAAATATGTTCTTTCTTGATACTGTGTGTTAATGTAATTATATTTTTTGTTGCATGTAATTACAGTGGACATGGAAGCTTTTCTAATAATCCAAAGCTTAATAGTGTTGTGGGCCACTTGCTTCACTCTTCAATCCTTGTTCCTTATCATGGATGGTATGTTAATTTGCTGATTAATTGTAATTTTAATTTATGTTTTAGACTATTTAATGATTAATTGTGTTTGATAATATGAATTATATGATGATCATTAGTCTAAAACTGAAATTTAGAACTTTTTTATGATTATATAGGAGAATTAGTCATAGGACTCATCATCAGAACCATGGGCATGTTGAGAATGATGAATCATGGCATCCAGTAAGCTTGTTAAACTCTACTTTCATGTTATTGCCATTTTTCTGGGGTAGTTTGTGGTTAATTAATTATATTGTGCTATATTTCAGATGTCTGAAAAACTGTACAATGGTTTGGACTATATGTCCAAGAAGTTAAGGTTTACTTTTCCATTTCCCTTGCTTGCATACCCAATTTACTTGGTAAGCCTTGAATCCAACATGGTTTTAGCTATGTGTCCATTTCACATCGATTGATCGATATTTGCTGCATTCGTTATACCAATTTGGTGATTGATCTTATTGCAGTGGGTACGAAGTCCTGGAAAATCAGGTTCACATTATCATCCGGGTAGTGATTTATTCACTCCAAGTGAGAAGAATGATGTGTTAACCTCCACAGCTTGTTGGACAGCAATGGTTGCATTGCTTGCTGGTTTATCTTTTGCCGTTGGTCCTATGCAGGTGCTCAAGCTCTATGGTGTTCCCTATGTGGTGAGTTTTGAAGATTTATCTCGAATTTGTGCTCTTATTACCTAAACAGTTAATGCATAATTGAATGTATTGAATTAGTCATGTTGTGTTTGACACAATTGCTGCTCAATTCAGATTTTTGTTATGTGGTTGGACTTGGTGACTTACTTGCACCACCATGGACATGAAGACAAACTTCCTTGGTACCGTGGACAGGTATGTTTTCGGCTTAATTAGCCTTCTAATGTTAGTAACTCTAAGATTTTTGTTGAAGACTTGGAAGTTTGTTAAACATCAGTTTTTAGGATGTTTAGATTCAAAGTCTGATTGATCTGCTTGTTTCCTTGAGTAGGAATGGAGTTACCTTCGAGGAGGGCTAACAACAATTGACCGTGATTATGGATGGATCAACAACATCCACCATGACATCGGAACTCATGTCATTCATCATCTTTTCCCACAGATTCCACACTATCATCTAATTGAAGCAGTGAGTATCCATTTCAAACAGCCTAATTAGTTCAACTTTGTTTACGTTTGTTATACTTTCTGACGTTTGGTCTGAATCTGTTTTTGCAGACTGAGGCAGCAAAGCCGGTTCTTGGAAAGTACTATCGCGAACCAAAGAAATCTGGACCTCTTCCATTTTACTTACTTGATGTTCTCTTGAAAAGCTTTAAGAAAGATCATTATGTTAGTGACACTGGGGACATTGTCTACTATGAAACAGACCCAACTCTGTAGTCTGACAGATTCAAGTGACTGCAAAGACAATGAACCCTGTGAATGTATTGGAGGTGCAAGCAGGAGGGATCCAATTAGATTTGTGATTAATCACGACTTGTGTAGTAGCAGCCTCGAACTGTATCCTAGTTTGTCCTCCCTAAGAATGGCGAGGAGGGCATAGGACAGATGCCTCAGATTGATTATTATTGCTGTACTGATCACGGTGCAAAATTTGGATAGAGGGGGTGGGAGATAGGGGGATTAGGCAAATTATATTCATAATATATGAGTATAATTGTGTTTATTGTTTTACCTTCTTTTTTAATCAGTCTGTATCATACATTTTCTGCAACTTTTTGTATAGATTATAAGGGACTCCAATTTTATAGTAGTAGTAATATGCAAGTTTTGCATATTACTTTACTACCCTAATAAACTTGAAAGGCGCTCATATTTTTCCCCGAACACAGCTTCTTGCAACAATCTAAGCAACTTGGTTTAGAATATGACTGATTATCTGGTTTTCTGCCAACAATTATACTCCCTTCATTTCCAAATAAAAATCTCATTACACCCTTAAAAACAATATTCCTTTTTAAAAGTTTTATTTCATCTTTGTGTATTACTTATGTTTCTATTCATTTTTAATCAAACAAATATAACAATCTAATTTTTTTTCATTCGCTTTACTTTTTTTATTCACCTTTCTAAAAATATATGAAAAAAGTAACAAGATTTTTTTTATCAAGGGATGGAGGGAGTATATCACTTTCATTGCTGAAAAATGAACAGCTTATTGGTCCATTAATTTGTAAGACTAAACACTAAAAGGGTTGTTGAGGTCATATTAAAATAACAATATTCATCATTAACTAAGCATTTAGGAAATGTCAATTCTAATAAACATGCACATGGATAATGCACTATCTAACTAACCAATGATGCTTGTTCCTACATCACTATGTGATGCACTTTGGACTGTTTTCTTTTCCTTTTTTTTTTTAACAATTGGCTATTGTTTTTTTCAAAGGGTCATAAGAACAAATTTATTCACTTTGGCCTTGTTTGGCAATTAAGTTTCAAGTTTAGCAATAACTAGTTAACTACCTAGATGTTTGCATTATAAATTAGATGATTTCCTTTTTGTTGAAGCAAATTTTGTTTATATATAAGCTTGTTCAAAAACACTTAGCTGATTGTTAAAAGCTGATAAATACGAATATGTGATAGTGTGACCGTATTATAGGCAAAATTGTCTTTTACAAATCCGCATTAGAAAAGTAGAATACTCCCTCCGTTCCACAATGATGTTCTTGTTTTGACTTTTTGACTTTTTTAAGAAAGAGAGAATCTTCTAAATTTCTCTTAATCTATAAGAATAAATATAGTCATGTGGGATCTAGTTTGATTCGTCTTAGTGAGTAGATTATTAATATCTAACTTTTATAATTTTTGCTAGTGTGAGATTAAAGATATTTGCGGTCAAAGTTGGGTCAAAATTTGCATCGATTTACGAAACAGGAACATCATTATGAAACGGAGGGAGTAACTCTTTGAAAATAATCAAAGGTTTCATCTCAATCCTCTTTATCACTTAGAGGTTTTCCACTGTTCAAAACGACAATGCTACAAACACCACAAAACTCTAATTATCAAACAAGGCCGAATACTCACATTACACATAGTACAAGTTTCACATTTTAGTTCATCATAGGTTACAAATTACTCCGTAAATAGTACAGTAAGAATTACTTACTGTGTTGCCAAGGTTGTGCTGATAATGATAGAGATACAGCCTGACAGAGTCGCAGGTAGGTAAATTGGTCAGAACTGGCCTAAAGAGGCCCTTTAAACTGGACCACACCTTAACTAGTTCGGTCCAAAATGGGCCCTTTTTCTTTATTTTCTTTTTATTTTTATAGTGTAGTGTCCTTTTTTTTTTTATTGACGGTATTGTCCTTATTTAAGATCTCATTTCTCCCCAAGATTTTGTTCTTAAATACTGTATAAGTCTTACTTCACCTATATTTATTCTCTTTATTCATTGATTTATTTATTTTTATTCACTTAATAACCAATCAAACTCATTATCTTGATTTTTATTACAGGCTATTTACTTTTAACCAATCAGGCTCCATATTATGTTTACATATAATCGCTTTCAAAAAAAAAAAAAAAAAAGTGTTTACATTTAATCAACCAAATTCTAATATCTATTTATTTATATTCTTTTTAAATTCATCTTTTAAAAACCTTGTGTAAGGCCCTGTTCTCTTCACCTTAAAAAAATAATATTAAGTAAAAATAATTTCAGTTCAGTAAAAATAAGTTCAGTTCAGTAAAAATAATTTCAGTTCAGTAAAAATAAGTTCAGTTCAGTAAAATTCAGTTTTCTTAAAGAAGAATTATAATAGAAAATCAGTAAAAATAATTTCAGTTCAGTAAAAATAATTTCAATTCAGTAAAATTAAGTTCAGTTCAGTAAAAATAAGTTCAGTTCAGTAAAAATAATTTCAATTCAGCAAAATTAAGGTGAATCAAACAGGGCCTAAAAGTCAAATAAGACTTTTAACGGGAATAGACTATAAGAGTGAGTATTGACGTCATGATATTACCTTTCATGAAAATTACAAATGAGGTTCTTTATTTATTGATTCCCTGATTTATTGTTATGCATTTCTTCACTTCACAAAATTGGAGTACCTTATCAAGTTCCTTCACAAGCATGACATTTCCAATTACGGCAAGTATCCTTATAACTGTTAATAACTTACACGAAAAATAATGATAAATAAATGTATTATAAGTCAAATAATTCAATAATTGTTGAGAAACATGATTGAATTGAACTTTTCACATGTGGTAATTAAAGTCAATGAAGACTTTACTAAGTACAATAATTTGTATAAGGTACAATAATGTATATTATTTTATTCAATTATTTTGGCTATATAAATGGAAGTTCACGTATTGTGAACTTGTAGTTGAAAAGCAAATAAAGAGATTTCCTATCATTCTACTACTTACTTCCTGTCTTCATCCCTTCACTGATAAATATCTTACCATCAGTAAAATATTTTTAACACGTTATCAGCACCAGTTTCCAGTCAGGTATATTTATACCTACTTCTAAAAATTATAACAAATAATACTATCTACTTCTAAATGTTTCGAGGAGTATGCTCTATAGTTGCCCATATTTGGGATCCTCTATACCAGAAACTCAAACATTTACTGTATTATATATACCTAAAAAACAACGGTGAAAGTTCTCTTACTTGTGAATTCATTACTATCATCTTTTGTTTTATTCATGTTGATGTTTCTTTGTTTGATTCATGTTGATATTACATACTCATTTTACGTAAATTTTTTATCTTAGTTATTATAATTGCTAAGTAGTAACTTTGCATGCATATTATTAACTAGATTAACAAAAAGATGCAGCCTTTTATACTTATTATTTTTTTTTACTTTTATATACTTTTTGTGTTTCTTTCCGTTTTCGAACCCATGATCTTTTATAGATATTAGGGCTCTCGGACCACTATGGCTTGCATTCCCAGTGTGATAACCTTTTACAGTTATAAATATATATATATGGACCATAATTTTATGCCAGTACATTAGACTATTATATGATATATTTACAGTTGTACAAAACAGTAACGGATAAACCTACCTCTATAAAAGGCGGATTTTTCCCCCAATTTCACCACAAATCCCTTATCCCTTCCCACTTTTTATCCAAAAAATCACCTAAAAATTTTATCACCCCCTTCTTCTCCGATATGTTCCCCGACGACGGCAACCAGAACACCCAAAACACCCACAACTTCACCTTTGAAGAAGATTTAAGGAAGATAAAACAATATTTCCTTCTAATTACGGCGCTTGTAGTTCTATTAGTAGCAATATTAGTTTTTGTCATTATGTATAAGTAAAACTCACTTATTTTGTCGTTTTAGTATATTAAAAGCTTGTTTTTGTTTTATTATGTTTGTTGTTATTAATCATCATTGTATAATATTACCGTTATCATTATAATTGTTGTTACTACTGTTATTGTTGTCGTTTTGTTTTTTTTTTTTGCAACTAACATGATTAATTTTTGTCTAATCATATAATTACTCACAATAATAAACCAAGGGGGGAGAAAAGATTATATTATTTATGGTTTATTATTATATTAAATTTAATTATCACGTGTCTTATTAACTTAATTATAAATATGGAAGAACTAAACATGTGAGTTGTACGTATAATTTGTTATTATAAACTAATTATAACGTAATTTGTTGTAGCTAAAATGGGAGACCTTATGAAAAGACAGTTCAGCATCTTAGATTTATCTGGAAAGAAATTTCTGGAATGGAAAGTGGATGCAATGATGAATTTGAAAGCTCAAGGCTTGGAGCACACTGTTAAAGAAAATAAAAGTCCCTCTGGTCAAACAACTGATACTACCACTTCTGCAATGACTGTTGCAAAACCTGTTACTGAACAAGATAAGGCAAAAGCCTTAGTGTTGTTAAGGCATCATTTACATGAAGGCCTTAAAACTGAGTACATGATGGTTGAAGATCCCAAAGAATTATGGGATTGCCTTAATGAAAGATTTGGACACCACAAAAGGGTGCTCCTTCCTAAGGCATTATTTGATTGGACAAATTTACGGTTCCAGGATTTCAAATCTGTAATTGATTATAATTCAACCATACATGAGATAGTGTCTATATTGAGATACTGTGATCATCCAGTTTCGGATGAACAGATGATTGAAAAAACACTCACTACCTTTCATGCAAGCAACATACTGTTGCAAGAACAGTACCGTGAAAGAGGTTTTAAAAAGTTCAATGAATTAATGAGTGTATTGCTTGTTGCGGAACAAAATAGTGAACTTTTGTTGAAAAATCATAACCTGAGACCAACTGGGTCTTTGGCCACTCATCATGAGGCAAATGCAACAAATTCCTATCCACCCGAGTCAAATGCTACAAGAAGAGGTGGACGTGGAAATTACAATGGCCGTGGAAGAGGCCGTGGAAATTATCGCGGACGCGGCCGTGGTCGTGGTAGAAACAATTTTCTAAGAAACAGTAATTTCAAAAATTTTGAAAAACAGAAGGGGCAGTCATCTGGAAGCCACAAACAAACTCCTTCGAAAGGAAAAGACACATGTTACAGATGTGGCATGACAGGACATTGGGGACGTACTTGTCGTACAGCCAAACATTTGGTAGATCTTTACCAGGCTTCTGTAAAGGGCAAAGAGAAAAATGCAGAAGCAAATTATGTTCATGAGGAAAATGCTCCTTGTCCCAGCCTTGATGTATCCGATTATTTCATGGATAATGCTGAAATTGGAAATGATTTCATTCTTGGAGAAAACAACAATGCTTAGGTTTCTCATCTACTAATGTAACATATGCTATGTTTTAATGTATTTTCTTTATGTTCTGTATTTTAAATTTCTAGTCATGTACTTTTGGTCACTATCATCAATAAAAGATTGTATAATATTATTCTAAACTAATCTCAAATTTATTTTATGAAGATATGGATCTACCTGAAGTTAGTTCCGAATATCAATGTCTTTTGGACAGTGGAACAACGCACACTATTTTAAAGGATAGAAATTATTTTTCACAACTAAAGTTGTTTCAAGCAAATGTGAACACTATTTCCGGGTCAGCTAAATTAATTGAAGGATCTGGAAAGGCTTGTATAATGCTTCCAAATGGAACAAAATTAATAATCAATAATGCTTTATATTCGAGTAAATCTCGAAGAAATCTCATAAGCTTTAAAGACGTACGCCAAAATGGCTATCATCTAGAAACAATGATGACAAATCAAAAAGAGTATATATGTCTCACGGCAGAAAAACATGGCAAGAAACATATATATGAGAAATTGCCAGCATACTCTTCGGGGTTATATCGTATAAACATACGACCCGTGGAAATCAATATGGTATCTAACCAGAAGTTAGATGACAAACATTTGATTATCTTATGGCATGATCGTTTGGGACATCCAGCAACTGGGATGATGCAAAGAATAATAGCACATTCAGTTGGACATTCAATAAGAAATGTCAAAATTCCCCGATCAGATGAATTAACATGCTCTGCATGTTCACTTGGCAAATTAATAATAAGGCCATCCATGAGCAAAATTGCTACTGAATCTCCAAAATTCTTGGAAAGAATTCAGGGAGATATATGTGGGCCAATTAATCCAGCATGTGGACCATTTCGATATTTCATGGTTTTAATTGATGCTTCTACACGATGGTCACATGTTAGTCTACTTTCAAGTAGAAATGTTGCCTTTGCAAAATTACTTGCCCAAATCATCAAATTAAGAGCACAATTCCCAGATCATACAATAAAGAGAATAAGACTTGACAATGCTGGGGAATTTACATCCCAAACATTTAATGATTATTGTATGTCAATTGGAATTGATGTCAAACACCCAGTAGCTCATGTTCATACACAAAATGGTCTGGCTGAATCACTAATTAAGAGATTACAAATGATTGCAAGACCATTATTAATGAGGTCAAGATTGCCACCATCTGCTTGGGGACATGCTATAATACATGCAGCAGCGCTAATTAGATTGAGACCTACAGCTTATCATAAATTCTCACCACTACAGCTTGTTTGTGGTCGAGAACAAGTATCTCACATCTAAAAATCTTTGGTTGTGCTGTATATGTTCCCATTGCTCCACCCCAACGAACGAAAATGGGTCCACAAAGAAGACTGGGAATTTATGTCGGGTTTGAATCCCCTTCTATAATTAAATATCTTGAACCACTGACTGGTGACTTATTTACGGCTAGATTTGCGGATTGTCACTTTAATGAAACAGTATTCCCAGTCTTAGGGGGAGAGAAAGTGGACCCACGTAAGAAAGAAATTGAACTTATTTGGAATGCAACACAACTGTTGATGTTAGATCCACGAACAAATATGTGTGAACAAGAAGTCAAGAAAATTGTTCATTTACAAAGTGTTGCAAATCAATTGCCTGATGCATTTGTAGACACAAAGAAGGTGACAAAATCACATATACCAGCAGAAAATTCCCCTGCACGTATTGAAATCCCAACTGGTAATAAGGCCATAGAAAATGAATCTCAGGCACGCAGAAAGCGTGGAAGACCACTTGGTTCAAAAGATTCTAAGCCAAGAAAATTGAAAAGATTGGATGGAATAGGAAATGAGACTAATGATGTTCCCCCGTCAGAAGGTCAAGAAAGACCAAATGTGGATGAAAGTAAAGAAAATGATGATAATCCAAAAGGGGACGAACAAGAAGACAACCCTACGGGGAATGAACAAGATGTTCAAAACATCGATAACAATGAAATTTCAATGAATTACGTCTCTACAAAGACTCAGTGGAATAGAAAGGATGTTATCATTAATGAAATATTTGCAAATTCCATCGCAATCGACATTGTGTCTGATGAAAATGATGTTGAACCTAGAACTGTAGAAGAATGTCGACGTAGGAGTGATTGGCCAAAGTGGAAGGAGGCAATGCTGGCTGAGTTAAAGTCACTTGAAAAACGAGAAGTTTTTGGAAAAATAACCCTTACACCAGCAGGTGTAAAACCCGTTGGATACAAATGGGTATTTGTGAGAAAACGTAATGAGAAAAATGAAATAGTTAGATACAAGGCAAGACTTGTAGCCCAAGGATTTTCTCAAATTCCAGGGATTGATTATGAAGAAACATATTCTCCAGTGGTTGATGCAACTACATTAAGATTTCTGGTAAGTTTGACAGTCACAAAAGGACTACAAATGCGATTAATGGATGTAGTGACTGCGTATTTGTATGGATCACTCGATACGGACATTTACATGAAAGTCCCCGAAGGACTAAAACTACCAGAAAATCACAAGCCTAGACAACTGCTTTCCATAAAATTAAAAAGGTCACTTTATGGATTGAAGCAATCTGGAAGGATGTGGTACAACCGTCTGAGTGAATATCTTATGAGAGAAGGATTCAAAAACAACCAAGTTAGTCCCTGTGTTTTCATAAAGCGATCACAATCAGGATTCGCTATCATTGCAGTTTATGTTGATGATTTAAATATCATCGGAACCCCAAATGAACTCGAGAAAACTGCAAAATACTTGATGAAAGAATTTGAGATGAAAGACCTTGGGAAAACTAAATTTTGCCTTGGACTGCAAATTGAGCACTTGAGTCATGGTATTTTTGTCCATCAATCAAACTATACAGAAAGAGTTTTGAAACGATTCTTCATGGACAAAGCAACTCCAACCAACTTCCCAATGGTTGTTCGTTCTTTGAATATGAAAAATGATCCATTCAGACCCCGAGAAGAAAATGAAGAGATTCTGGGTCCAGAAGTACCATACTTAAGTGCAATTGGAGCCTTAATGTACTTAGCTAACAATACTAGACCCGACATAGCTTTCTCTGTGAATTTGTTAGCTAGGCACAGCAATGCACCAACATATAGGCATTGGAAGGGAGTTCGACACTTACTCCGGTACCTACGAGGGACACAAGATCTTGGTTTATATTACCAACCAAAACAAGATGCTGCTCTCATTGGGTATGCAGACGCTGGATACTTATCAGATCCTCAAAATGCCAAGTCACAAAATGGATATGTGTTCACTTATGGCGGCACTGCAATATCATGGAAATCAACAAAGCAGACATTGACCGCGACATCATCAAATCATGCAGAGTTGATAGCCCTCTATGAAGCAGGACGGGAATGTGTGTGGCTGAGGTCGATGATCAGTAATATCCAAAAGGAGTGTGGAATGAACACAATAACAGAAGACCCAACCATCATCTTTGAAGACAATACAGCATGTATCGCTCAAGTAACTGAAGGATATATTAAGGGAGATAAAACGAAACATATTGCCCCAAAACTGTTCTTCACACATGATCTGCAAAAGGACGAGGAAATAAATATCCAGCAAATTCAGTCTTGTGAAAATCTTGCTGACCTGTTCACCAAATCACTTCCTTCGAAGAAATTTGAGCAGTTAGTTCACAAAATCGGAATGCGACATCTTCGTGAACTATGCTGAGATCAGGGGGAGTATTATATGTACTGCACTCTTTTTCCCTTCGATCAGGTTTTTATCCCACTGGGTTTTTCCTGACAAGGTTTTTAACGAGGCAGTACACCAAAACATATAATACAATATAGTTGTACTCTTTTTCCCTAGCTATGGTTTTTATCCCACAGGGTTTTACCTAACTAGGTTTTTAATGAGGCAACTTGTACCCCATTCCATGTGAACGTTCAAAGGGGGAGTGTTGAGAAACATGATTGAATTGAACTTTTCACATGTGGTAATTAAAGTCAATGAAGACTTTACTAAGTACAATAATTTGTATAAGGTACAATAATGTATATTATTTTATTCAATTATTTTGGCTATATAAATGGAAGTTCACGTATTGTGAACTTGTAGTTGAAAAGCAAATAAAGAGATTTCCTATCATTCTACTACTTACTTCCTGTCTTCATCCCTTCACTGATAAATATCTTACCATCAGTAAAATATTTTTAACAATAATTAGTTTTTTTTCCCTTTTTCTTTTTTATAAGAAAGCCAAGCGGCTATTAGATGTTATTATTAAATTATTAAAAGCCGTACAAAAGTCTACAACAACAACGTTAACTATAATATCAGGAGTACTCCGAAGTCCCAAGTCTCAAATTAAACTCTCGTAGAAAAATCATCCATGTTAAGGTTTGCCATTACGGTTGATCTCCGATCCCTAAATTTAGGAGAAAACACAAAGCATTCAAAATTACAAGTTAACGAAAAACTCTCTCGCAAATGACACTAAAAAATAATTTATTCTTTAAAGTTCATTTCAATATTAATTTATAATGTTTTCTTATTATTTTGACTAATTTTAGATTAAACTTTACTCTTAATATTCTTCCCCCCCCCCCCTAAGAATTTATACTTCTTCATCCCTCACTTCAAAAATTTGGAATTTGAAGTATGGCAAGTACCCCTTTTAAATTTTAACATATACCACATATTTTTTTTTATTTATTTTTTTATAGATGTAAACTACATATCTATAATATAATTGTAGAGTGGATCAATGAGGAGCCTCCAAAACCCCAACCAAGCCTCCTCATTCACTCCCGCCTAATTATCCTAATCCCCCCAATTTCCCATTAACCAATCTAATTTAAATTTAAATTTCAAAACAAAACAAAACAAAAAAACAAAACTTTCTAACTAAATGCGTGTAGCATACTATCATATTCTGATTATATAATGCCAATTTTATTATGTATTGTAATTTTTGGTGGATAATTATATTAAAAAGTGAAATTGTAATTTTCTTTTTGGTTGTTTTGTTTAATTGTTATACGTACATACTTTGAGATTTTTTTTTTTTTTTTAATCCTACTATAAGTTATAATCCTCCGATATCCTTGAACAAAATCGAGAATTTGCTGATTGGATAATAAAAGTTGGAGAAGGAGTAATAGCAGGAGTGTCCATTACAGAGGGAGGTGAACCAAATTGGATTGAAATACCACGTGATTTTTTGATAACCAATGATGAACATGGTTTGCAAAATCTCATTAACTTTGTCTTCCCCAACTTGCCTTCAAATTACACGGATTGGGAGTACCTCAAGGATCGCGGAATTCTAGCACCAACAAACAATGATGTAGATGAGCTAAATTCGAAAATTTTATCAATGTTACCAGGAAACGTGCAGAGATACTATAATTCAGACACTTTGGGTCATACAGAAGATGGTGGGATCCTTGATAACATGGAGCCTATGGAATTATTAAACTCATTAAATTTGTCAGGTCTTCCTAATCATTGCTTAGAGTTAAAAGTTGGTGCCCCGGTAATATTGATGCGAAATATGAACCAATCCATAGGGTTGTGCAATGGAACACGCCTTATAATCAAGAAATTGGGCTATAGAGTGATTGAGGCACAGGTGATCACAGGTCCAAGAGCTACAGAATCAGTTCTAATTCCGCGAATTGATTTAACACCCTCCAACAAGAAGATAGATCTCCCTCTTAAAAGAAGGCAATTTCCATTAAAATTAGCCTTTGCCATGACAATAAATAAAAGCCAGGGACAGACGTTGAGCAAAGTTGGCATTTTTCTCCCTAGGCCCGTGTTTAGTCATGGCCTGTTATATGTTGCAATGTCACGAGTTACATCTCCTTTTGGGCTAAAAATCTTAGTATAAAATAAGAAGGATGTTTCTCACAGTTTGACTAAAAATATTGTGTATAAAGAAGTATTAAACAGTGTAAATTAGATATGTATGTAGTTTTGTTATAACATTTACTTAGTAACTATTAGCAATGTTTGTTTTAGTGTTATTTCAGAGTTATGCTTTTTTTTAAAAAAAAATATATATGAGCTATTAGATTTTTTTTAAAAAGCTATTAGATTTTTTTGTCATGTTAATGCTACCATTTTACTTTATTAAAGATTTATTTCATTATCTATACTATTTGTTTTACCTTTATACATGTGCGAGGTTGGATCACTGATTATTATATGAGAGTGAATTATTTTTTATGCCCATGCCACTTCAATAATGTTAAAAAGCAGGAAATGAACACGAGATACACACCATGTCATTGTATTACCCTTACGACATTGAATGTGAATATGAGAGTGCGTTTATTATGGATGGTCACTGAACAAAGTACAGCTAGAGGTACAAATTATGTCCATCGTTCATGGAGTATGGTATTCATCGACTCAGAGGTGATATTTAGCTAGAGGTACAAACAATACCCTAGATTGTGTCCGTGCAAAATGCACGGGATATATTAGAAAGATATTAAATATGAAGTATATAATATAAGAAAAAAACCTCATTCACTTACAATTACGTATATTTAGCTAGAGGTATTAAACATATATTTAGCTAGAGGTACAAACAATACCCTAGATTGTGTCCGTGCTAATGTGAACTTTGATAATAGTGGAAGTTCACATCAGCACGAACACAATGTTAGTAAACATATTTTAAATATATGTTTGCAAACCATGTTTACTAAAATTAAATATATGTCGTAAGGGTAACACATACTAAATTTAATTTAGTATATTTCACTTTAGCTAAATATATGTTTGAACTCCATGCTGAAATATAATTGCAAATTTATTCCTCATTTTTGTTCCAGAAAAATAATCGTTGAGCATACACACTGATTAGTGTAGGGAATATTTCAAGCATTATGATAACCCCAAACTTGAACCCCACTGTGATCATACACTAAAGTACGGTGGCGTTCCAAAAGGAAAGAAAAAGAGCAAAAAGAGTCGCCAATAAGTTTTAGGAACTTGTAAACCCAAAAGACAATCCAAAAGGACCATCAACTACTCCATAAGGTCTTGAACCAAACAGGGTCCGGGGATGAGGGTACGAATCCAATCTACAAAAGAAAGGACCCGCCCTATAAAATAGGCCTCTACTTTGTTCTGCTCGTATTCATGTGCGCTTTTCGAATAACATACAAACATTATATTAAACCTACCCTGTTTATCTATGTTAGTTGAATATTAATGCACAAATAAAACTATTATTGGCGATCACTTGAGTTAAAATCACATTAGCCTAAACCAAATTAATAATTATCTTATTAAGCGTGATTTCAAGTACGAATTCCCTTTAACAATCATAAAAGGTGTGATCAAGCAATAACAATAAAATATAAAATAAATATCAAGCAACATAATAATAAATCAATAATAATAATAACGATGATAATAACATGATAAAGCTTAAATATAATAGCAAGATCCTAGGCATGATACTAACAAGATTAATAACAAACCCTAGCATGTCACTAAACAATAAAGATCAAAGCTTTAAACCTAACATGGTACTAACATGATAACAGAAAGAGTAAAGGCACCCTAAACATGATACTAGAAAGCATTAAATAACATCCTAACATGATACTAGGAATATTAAACATCCTAACATGACACTAGGAATTAAACATAATAAACATGCTTTCTACATTGAAAGAGAGTAATAAGATTACATACTTTGAAGCCTCGTACCTCTTTCTAATAACAAAATACACAAGTTAGTAAACTTCAATGAAAATAATAAAGAACAATTAAAGAATTAAATTAAAATCAATTTAAATAAAGTTTAGACTAGATTTGGACCAAACCCTCAGAAATTATCAACCTTGCATGTCTAGGGCGAAGGCAACTTCGAACTTGGCTAAGAGATTCTAAGTCTTGTGAATGCGGAATATTGTTTATAAAAAGGCTAGTTTAGAAATAGAGAGAGAGAATAAGAAAGAATTAAGCTATATTGCTTAGAGAGAGAATATAGAGAATTGATGATGAGAGGTGATAGTGAGAATTGATCGAAAGTTGATGAATCAAAACAGAGGTTTGAGACCCTATTTATAAGGAAAAAGTCCGGAAAATCATAGAATTTGATAAGGAATAAAACTCCACTCTGTCGCTAACAAACCGACCTTGTCGCCAGAAATTTATCTTGTCGCCAGGCGACAAGCCTGTCGTTTGGCGACAGAAACAGTTTTTGCGAATTTTGTTTTTATCATATCTTTTGATCTAGAATTCCAAATAAGTCATATAATATGTCGTTGGAAAGCTCTTGAAGTCTACTTTTTAATGCAATTGAAATCAGATTAAAATATTTTGTAGATAAAAAGATATGGACGAAATAGTGAAAGGGTGTCAGTTTTGGATAGAGTTTCGTATATCTTTAATATCTTTTTCGTTATAGCTCGGAATTATTATTATAATATATCATTGGAAAGATAATTTCAAGATCTATCCAACCATATAAAATTTGGATAAAAAATATGAGGCACGAAAATAATATCTGACTATCTTTGAACATCTTTAAATCCGAATAGAATTAGGAAAGTTTTAAAAAGGAAAGTTTTATATTCAAATCAAATTCCATAATCTTATCTTTTCAAAAAAGGATAATTAAGATATTTTAGAAACTTATAGAAGATTCTAATCAATCCTAATTAGTTTAGGAATAGGATTAAACCTTTGGACCCTCCTCATGATCATTGGGTCGTAGGTAAAATCCGGTTTGGGCCCAGTTTAGTATTTTGGCCATAACTTCCTCATTATTCATCGGAATTGGGCTTATAATATATCGTTGGAAAGGTCTTTTAAAGCCCCATCCAACTACACCATTATTGGACCCTTATCATGGACCAAAATAAACTTAAATGGACGTTTTTATAAAATAGAGTGGGTTTTCGAAAACAGAAAGAAGGATTTTAATAAAAACTAACCGCAACACTTGACTTTTCACACTTTCACCTCATTCGTTTATGGTTCGACGTGAAAGGTATTCATCACTGGGTTTGGTTTTGGGGAGACACAATTTGGTGTCTACAATTAGTAAGCTGCAATTGAATTAAGACGAGATCCAAATTTTCCGAAAATTAATAATTGCCGTTGGAAGTGAAGCTTGGACCTGATTGCTGGGAGTGAAGCTTGGACTTGATTGCTACTGCAGCTGAAAGAGACGAGTTGGTTGCGAGCTTAGTAAGTTGTAGACAAAATGGAATATGATATTAAATATCTAGCTAAATATACAATATTTTTTTTTCTTATATTATATACTTCAAATTACGACGGATGGACACAATCTTATATTTTTTTGGTTTTTTGTTGTTATTGTTTTTGGTTTTATTAAATACCATTTGCATCTATATATTTTGTATTTTTTTTAATCCTATCCTTAATTATATCCCGTGCATTAGCACGGGCACATTCTAGTTTACTTGTAAATTAAAAGTTTATAAGTTATTTAAAATTTCAAAAATTAGCATATATGGCACCAATTACAATATTTGATACCCTAATTGATATTTGCACTGTTAGATTATGTTGTAATTAAGATAATTCTTCTTTTGGAGATGGATGTGGGCAGGGGGGGTGTTAAGCTAGGCCCGTATATATATTGTATTTAGTCGGGCTATGTTAAGGCCCTTACTTTAGGTTGTATAAATACCGAGTTTACACATAATGCAAATTAAGGATTCACATTCTTGACAAGGGCCAAGAGGAGTAATGGAAGGAGTAGAAGGTTGTTATGGTGACTAAGGGCGTGTTCGGCGCTAGCTTTTGACTAAGGCGCTAGTATGGTGGAATATGATGGAATTAATATGTTGATTTATCATAAGGCTAGATGCCAATACATCCTTTGTTGATTTTGCTTCTCCCAACATTAAGTAAGCAAGTCTACATATAGTTATTTAAATGTTTACTTTATAGTAAAGTAAAGCAGAATACATAAATTTTGCAATCGAAGTTTCGAAAATAATGTTTGTGCTTTGATTTATTCTACATAAATTAGAAACTCATCAAAGTGTATTACTCCGTATATAGTAATGAAATTGCTTTGAAAATGAAAGAATGATATTCAAATTCCAATGACATATATATAAAGATATACCTTCTATTTCACTGTGGAAAGTAAGTGTCTCTATTTCACAAATTAGGGTTCATAGTAACCGTATGAGGCCTTTGCTAAATTTAGACAAGAGGGCATAAAACTTTCACACGTTATTTAATGATGTTTGCAGTTGATTTTATAGGTAGACGCAATTTATGTTCACTATATTTCCATGAACAAACAATTCAACGAATTTTAGGCTAATAGCTTTTTAATGCAATTTTGTTATTGCATATTCAATGCACATTAATCGCAAAAGTTAAACTACTAAGACCAATGTTAAACCAAGCACAAATTCATCAATAATATTTACTGTGTATTTTCTTAATCACCATGGCTTCAATACATGTATATATAATACTAGGATAATAATACCCTATATTCTATCATATCTTTTCAGAAGATATATTTTCCTAAAATATGCACAATAATATCATAACAATAATATCCTAGATATACTAGGATATCCCCAATACCCCCCCTCAAGTTGGAGCATACGGATCATAGATGCCCAACTTGCGGAGTAAGAAATCAAACTTGACTTTTCCTAAAGCCTTCATGAAAATGTCAGCCAACTGAAGCGTCGTAGGCACATACGACGGCTTTATAAGACCTTCTTTAATTGCATCTCTGACAAAATGACAGTCAGCTTCAATATGTTTCGTTCGCTCATGAAACACCGGATTTTTCGCAATATACAATGCCGACTGACTATCACAATATAGGTGCATGCCACTATCATGTCGTACACCTAAATCTCTTAAAAGTCTCCTCAACCACTTCAATTCACGAGAGCAAGCAGACATAGACCTATACTCTGCTTCGGCAGAGCTCATAGCAACCGTAGGTTGTTTCTTGGTCTTCCATGACACAGGAGAGAGACCAAGAAACACGAACCAACCAGTCAACGAACGCCGAGACAACGGACAACTCGCCCAATCCGAATCACACCATCCTTCTAACTGTAGGGCACTATCAGACCTCAGCAGGATCCCCTGACCCGGACTCTTCTTCAAGTATCTCACAACTCGCAGGGCAGCATCCCAGTGCTCTACCCTCGGACGCTGCATAAACTGAGACAAAATATGCACAGAGTAGGCCAAGTCTGGCCTAGTGACAGCTAAATAGATTAAACGTCCTATAAGACGTCTATACTTCTCTACATCACCCAAAAAATCCCCATTTGCCAGAGCTAACCTGTGGTTCTGCTCCATGGGAAAATCTGCTGGTTTTGCGTCAAGCAACCCTGTCTCTGTAATAATGTCTAAGGCATATTTTCTCTGGCACATGAAAATACCCTGCTTGCTACGGGCTATCTCTATCCCCAAAAAATATTTCAAAACACCCAAGTCTTTCATCTTGAAGCAATTCCCTAAATATGTTTTGAATGATAACAAAGCAGATTTATCATTCCCTGCAACAATCAAATCGTCAACATAAATAAGTACGTTAA
The DNA here is from genome assembly GCF_948465745.1 of Chenopodium album. Classification (NCBI taxonomy): domain Eukaryota; kingdom Viridiplantae; phylum Streptophyta; class Magnoliopsida; order Caryophyllales; family Amaranthaceae; genus Chenopodium; species Chenopodium album. Next base: position 2,331,594 of record NC_137852.1, read on the forward strand.
GTTGCATTTCCCCCATTGTCAGAGTAAAAAGGGAATAATCATAATATGACTGTTTAAAGCCATATTTCTTCAAAGCTGTTGTCAGTTTTGCAAACCAACACCGAGGAGCTTGCTTCAAGCCATACAACGACTTCTTCATTCTGAATACTTTCCCGGAATTATTTTTGTCAAAACCAGGTGGAATTCGCATGTACACCTCTTCCTCCAAGTCACCGTGTAAAAAGGCATTATGAACGTCCATTTGATGAACTTCCCAATTCTTCACTGCTGCAACCGCAAGAAATGTTCTAACAGTCACCATTTTTGCCACGGGAGCAAATGTCTCGTTGTAATCTAAACCTTCAACTTGATGATTGCCAAATATCACAAGTCTAGCCTTCAATCTTACAAGATTCCCATGCTCGTCGTACTTCTCTTTGTAGACCCATTTACTCCCAAGTGCCTTTTTACCACGAGGTAAATCTTCCAAAACCCAGGTGCCTTGCTCTTCAAGTGCTCGAATCTCATCGGCCATCGCCTTCCTCCAACCTTCATGCTTCATAGCTTCTTTAAAATTTTTCGGCTCATTGCCACCTGTAATTGCTGCAATGTATGTTCTATGTTTTACAGAAAACCGGTGAGAATCAACAAAATGTGTTATGGGATAAACAGTACCTGAGGAAGGTGTCGCAGGTGAGCGATGAGGTGGAGATGGACTTTTATTCCGAATGGTGTGTGTCACAAAATCACGGTATTTGCTCGACTTGAATTTTTGACGCTTGCCTTTACCCATATTTTCTGTATTTTCAGCATGCTCGAGAGTCTCAAGGTCACTCACACTCGTACCCTCCGGAGCTGCTGCCTGCTCACTGCCATGAGGATCACCCCCAGCTGCCGCTGGAATTCCAGCAGCCTGGGCAGTGCTGCTGTCCTCGCACCCAGCTGCCGCTGGAATTCCAGCAGCCTGTGCAGCCTCGGCAGGCCCTGCCACAGGCTGGCTGCGGTGCTGCTGCTGCTGCCGTAAGCCACCTGTGGCCTCCTCTGCCCGGGGCTGCTCATCAACCTCCTCACACACACTCCTCTCATCGCTCCCCCCTGCACCATCAATTCCCACAAACTCCGAAGCTCGCACATGGGTATAGCTAGGAGTATTGTGTAGAGCAAGGTTAGACCACGGAAATTCACCCTCAACAAATTGCACATCACGTGAGACAAAACTCTCCTTAGTTTCCAAATCATACACCTTCCAACCTTTCTTCCCAAACGGGTATCCCAAGAATACACATCTTCTACTCCTACTAGCGAACTTGTCACCCTTGCTTTGTTGATTGTGAGCATAACACAAACACCCAAATACTTTAATAGAATCATATAAAGGTTGTTTACCAAGCAAGATCTCAAACGGGATTTTGTAATCAAGCAATCTAGAGGGAGTTCTATTTATCAAATAACATGCCGCTTGCACACATTCCCCCCAAAATTTTCGAGGTAAATTAGCTTGAAACCGCAAGGCACGAGCTACATTAAGAATATGTTGATGTTTCCGCTCAACACGCCCATTTTGTTGAGGTGTACCCACACAAGAAGTTTCAAATATGATCCCATTAGACAAAAAATAATTTTTCAAGGAATTAAACTCTGTTCCATTATCACTACGGACCACTTTAATTTCACAATCAAATTGACGCTTTACCAAAGCAACAAAATTGAGAAACATGTATTCAACCTCAGTTTTATTCCGTATTAGATACGTCCACACACCTCTTGAAAAATCATCAACTATAGTTAAAAAATAATGAGAGCCACAAGTCGATTGAGTCTTGTAAGGACCCCATAAATCAATATGAATAAGTTCAAAAACACGACTAGCTTTATTATTGCTAATGGGAAAACTACTCCTATGTTGTTTTGCTCTAGGGCATACATCACAGGATTTATTTTTAGAACTTCTAGTAGAACTACTCACAACCGGAAGATGTTGCAATACTTTTTCCGACGGATGTCCCATTCGTTGATGCCACAACTCTGTCGACTGAACACCATCTATCTTCAAAGCCTTCGCCTCGGGAACACCACGGAAATAATAAAGTCCATCCACGCGCTCACCCGCTCCAATCACCTTCCTCGTCATGAGGTCCTGTATAACACAAATTTTGTTAGTAAATTGCAAAGTGCAATTCAATTCATCACATAATTGAGTTGCAGAAATCAGATTGCAATTCAATTGGGGCACAAATAAAACATTATTAATTTTCAATCCCCCTTGTAAAATAACCGTGCCAATCTTAGATGCATTAGCACTCTTCCCATCCGGAAGCCCAACCGGACAATGGTGCACATTAACCACATTCGTCATCAAAGTCAAGTCACAAGTCACATGGTTGGATGCGCCGGTATCAACGATCCAACCTAATTCATCCTTACCCTGCAATTTTGGTTTCATACTGTTCAAATGGTCAATAAGTTGCTGAATTTGGGTAGAGGAAACACCCGCAATAGCAGCCCCATCGTGAGCCGTAGCATTTCCGCCTTGTGTGGAGTTGGAGGACGACTGCCCAACAGTCTTGTTGGCACGCACCTGCTGGCCAGCAGCAGCTCCTCGACCCCCTGCTCTGCCTCCACCTCTGCCAGAAACCGAGTCACCACGACCCCGACCCCTACCTCCACGAGGACGATCACCCCACCAAGGTGGGTAGCCATTGAGTTGATAGCAGTCCGTCTCATCGTGTCCTGCTCGACTGCAATGATTGCATAATTTATCGGAGCCACTCGTTGAGCGTTGCGGTTTAGTAGTAGTGTCATGTTGAAGTTTGAAAGCCACTGGACTCTCACGGACCTCACCTCCTCGTAAGCGCTCGGCTTGAATAACTTGTTGATACGCCTTATCAACCGACGGTAAAGGATCCTGAGCCAACAATTGACCCCTAATCGAGCCATAAGGATCATCTAACCCAATTAAAAACTGATGAAGGAAATCTTCCTGCCTCAATTTTTCAACTTGAGCCACAATATTACACTTACACGCACCACATGAGCAAGAAGGTACGGTAATATACGTGTGTAACTCATCCCAAAGCTTTGCAATTCTGCCGAAATAAGTAGCCACCGAATCAGTCTTGCCCTGCTTGCATTCACCCAGGGACATCTTCAATTGGCAAATTCGAGTGCCACTCACCACACAAAAACGACTTTTCAAGTTGTTCCACAATAGATGAGCATCATCATACTCCCCAATCGTTGCCCTTACCGAAGGGTCCAACGTATTTGTGATCCACGAGACCAACATCGAGTGAATAGCCTCCCAATCTTCCAGTTTATCACTGTCTTGAGGTTTCTTGATACTTCCATCAACAAAACCATATTTGCGCTTAGCCTTCAATGAGGTTCGAATAGCCCTCGCCCACTCATCATAATTCTCACCCCGGAGTTGAACCGGAGTAATAATGTTCCCGGGTCCATCACTTGAACCTAGGTGATAAGCCATGTCCATCTTAATTTTTCCACCACCATCACCACCAGAGCCGCCAGCACCGGAGTCACCCGACATCACTCACGACTCAATTAAAGTGGGAAGAAAAAAAATTGAACGAGAAGATATTCTCACAAACTCTCAAAAAACAATCGTGCGTTAATTATGAAAATTAAACGTACAGAAGAAAAAATTAGACCTTAACTAGGCTCTTGATACCATGTTAAACCAAGCACAAATTCATCAATAATATTTACTGTGTATTTTCTTAATCACCATGGCTTCAATACATGTATATATAATACTAGGATAATAATACCCTATATTCTATCATATCTTTTCAGAAGATATATTTTCCTAAAATATGCACAATAATATCATAACAATAATATCCTAGATATACTAGGATATCCCCAATAACCAAATCAATCCGTCCCATACACTTATAGACTCATAGCCATGTGGCTCTTATGAAGCTGATTTTTTTTTTTTTTTTTTTTTTTTTTTTTTTTTTTTTTTTTTTTTGTGAGACCTCTTAAAAAGTTGAATTAGTCACAACATTTTTTGTTTGTTTTTGTTTTACTTGTATACAAGTAGCAAATTGCAAAGGGTAGCGTTGTACACGGAATTCGACCTCAAAGGTTGTGATAAAATTCATATTTTGTAAATAAGTTTTTTATGAAAAAAAAAACCCTGTATTTAGTTCATTAAATGGCATATGGAGTTTTTCGTTTTATTTATTGCAAAACTAAATGTATAATCATATATTGAAATCAGTCAATATATACCCTAACTAGAGCTGCGCATGGGACAAGGTAACACAAAATTTTCTCTCATAAGCTCGACACAACATGAAAAGCACCTGTATGAACATCATTTATAAAATTTGACAGTAGCACAACACAATGGTTTAACCCCATTTACAAATAAATTAACACAATCTAACACGGTACGACGTACCTCGATGAGCCGACACATGGGCTTGCATGTCCACATATATACCTAACTCTAAACCTTATTTCTCTGAGTGATACTAGGAGAGGAGAAAACCTGCCATATGTTGCTTGAGCCGCCAGGAGGCCAGGGTTATGGACACTTATACATACTATGGCTCATCTAATAAATTTAATTTTCCCAATGTTATAATAAATCGTTACAATTGTACACTTGTACAATTCATATACTTAAGCTCTCAAATTGAACAGCTATAATTCCTCAAAAGAATAAAAAAAAAAAAATTATTTGAGAGGAAAACAGAAAATGACATTAGGAATCCCTTATCGTGGGGAATTAGTAATGCAAAAATAAAATGATAAATATAAACAACTAAAACTCCATAAATGCCAACAACTGTCAGAAATGTCAGTATAAATTGTCATGAAACCTTAATTCTTAATTCACATAAATTTCATTTTTTGGTTTTATATAAGAGAATCTAAGAAAGGAAATCTCTCTTTTTACATTTACAAAAAAATATATATACTATACTTGTACCTAGTTTTAATTAGTAGCCGAATATTAGCATATGCTAGTTCATACAGAAAAAATGCTGAAAAACAATGAAAAAAATGTTAACCTTAATGGGGTTTTTGAAGAATTTAATCCAGGTGCACCACCTCCATTCAAAATAGCTGATATTAGAAATGCAATTCCTAAGCATTGTTGGGTTAAAGATCCTTGGAAATCTATGAGTTATGTTGTTAGAGATGTTGTTGTAGTTTTTGCATTGGCTGCTGTTGCTGCTTACTTCAATAATTGGTTTTTATGGCCTCTTTATTGGATTGCTCAGGGTACTATGTTTTGGGCTCTCTTTGTTCTTGGTCATGATTGGTGAGTTTTTTACTTTTATTGTACGAGTTCGGGGTACGTGCCCCTCTTTGACCCCAGAAAAAGGGTTCATTGTTGTTTGTTTGTTGCATTTTTTTTTATACCAAAGTAGCAAAAATAGTACGTATATTTTGGAAAAAGGTTGTATTAATTGTCAATTGGTTGTTAATGATTACAATGTAGGTTGTTGTGATATCCTAATTTTGCTTTGCTTTGGTTCTATTTTTGTTGTAGAATATGTTCAATGTTGATATAATGTGAGTAATTTTTTTTTTTTTTTTTTTTTTTTTTTGTATTTGACAGTGGACATGGAAGTTTTTCTGACAATCCAAAGCTTAACAACATTGTGGGCCACTTTCTCCACTCTTCAATCCTTGTTCCATATCATGGATGGTATGTCAATTTTGTTTGTTTAGATGTAAAGTTGTAAACTTATATTTTTATAATTACTATGCTTAATTTTGTTGGTTAATGATATACGTAGTATTATTATATGATGATTATGAGTCTGAAACTGAAAGATTGAACCTTTCTTTGCTAATAATATAGGAGAATTAGTCATAGAACTCATCATCAAAATCATGGGCATGTTGAGAATGATGAATCATGGCATCCAGTAAGCTTATCAACTCTACATTCCTGTTCTTTTTTGTTTTGGTTTAAAAATAAACTTATATGAGGCGGACTTACAAGAACTTAGCAAAAAGTAGATTGCTTTTTTAGTACTCGTAATTTATTCTAAAGGATACTTTTTACTTGTTTTGAAGGGGTATGATTAACTTTTAATGTCTCACAATATAGTAAGTTCGCCTCATCCAAGACTTGTTTTCCTAGTTAACCTAATTTTTGTGTGCATTTCAGTTGACTGAATCGATATACAATAGTTTGGATTATATGACAAGGAAGTTCAGATTCACTTTTCCATTTCCCTTGCTTGCATACCCTGTATACCTGGTGAGCTTACAGTCCAGCTCGATGTTTACAATTGCACGTTGAATTTCGTTGTGATTTACCTATTAACTGATTAATATTACTGCAGTGGACGCGAACTCCTGGTAAATCAGGCTCACATTACCATCCGGAAAGTGATCTGTTCACTCCGAAAGAGAAAAATGATGTTGTAACTTCGACACTATGTTGGTCAGCAATGGTTGGATTGCTTGTGGAAATGTCTTTTGTCATGGGTCCTATTCAGGTGCTCAAGCTCTATGGTGTACCTTATGTGGTGGGTTCTGATATTTCAACTCTGAAATTCATTTGTTCTTTACCAAAAAAATGAAGAAATGATTAGCCTATTGAATTAGTATTCATCATGTTTTTCACACATTTGCTATTCATTTTAGATTTTTGTCATGTGGTTGGACTTGGTGACTTATTTGCATCATCATGGCTATGAGGAAAAACTTCCTTGGTATCGCGGTGAGGTGTGTTATCAGCTTAACTATACTCTTGGACATTATGAATTCATGATTTTATTTAAAATTTTGTTGCAAGAACAGGATGTTTGATTCAGAAGTCTGATATATTTGTGCGCCTGTTTTCCTTACTTAGGAGTGGAGTTACCTTAGAGGAGGGCTTACAACAATTGACCGTGATTATGGATTGTTAAACAACATCCACCATGACATTGGAACTCATGTTATTCATCATCTTTTCCCACAAATTCCACACTACCATCTAATTGAAGCAGTGAGTATATTTATGTATCCAATGAAAGTACTAACTTATTTCTTCCTGTTTTCTGACATTTAGTTTAAATCTGTTCCTGCAGACAAAAGCAGCAAAGCCAGTACTTGGGAAGTACTACCGCGAACCAAAGAAATCTGGACCTCTTCCACTATACATATTCGGTATAATCTTAAACAGTTTAAACAAAGATCATTATGTTAGTGACACCGGAGATGTTGTCTACTATCAAACAGACTCAAAAAATCTCTAGTAACAAACAATTGCAGGCCAAAGATCAATTCCTCGAGATCATCCTTCCTGTGATGTCCGAGATATAAGCATGTTTAATGTTTTACTCTAGCTTATATGGTAATTAGACTGTACGAGAATGTACTCACATAATTAGCATGTACTCGTGTATCACATACTAGTAATTGTTCCTCATTAGCAAATTTGTCTGTTGGTAGTTGCCTAATTTAATCGGCGAACAGACCGTTTCATTCAAGTTTATATAATTAAATTCTGATGCACTTGTATTTGGGTTATGCAGTATCTAATCAGCCAACTATGTGTGTTCCTACATAACTTTGTGCAGCATTTTGAGTTCTGCCGATTCAGTAACTGATTTTTCAGACTGAGACCTTTATGCTATACTTCCTCTATTTTTTTAATACTTGCAACACTTCCCTAAAATGAAAATGTCACAATACTTGCAACACATTATAAATAAAAGTGTTTTGAAAAAGTTGTACGGAGTACTATTTCTCTTATTTAAAGCACAATTATACTCCAAAAAACCTCTCACCCCATATTAAAGAGTATTACATCATGTGAACCCCACTTATCTTAAATAGCGTGAAAAAGTGTATGTTGCAACTTATAAAAAACGGAGGAAGTACATCATAGAATTAGGTTAACTTCCATACATAAAGCATCTTAAATTATTGTATGATATTCATTTTGTCATAACAAAAAAAAACAAAAAAAAAACAAAACCTAACTAACTACTAAGTACAGAATTACTGATATTTACTGACATGCTCACATTACAACGTTGCACACTTGTGCTGAATAAAATGTTGAAGGGCTAATTAATGGACTGATGGTTTAAAGTGGTCCTGGCTAATGGCCCCTTAAACCTGAACCACAACGTTGCTGGGTGAGTGGGTGGTGGTCCAAAGTGGGCCTTTCTATAGCTGTCTTGTATGTCGTTTACTATACTCCACTTTTTTAATGTTCTATTCGTGTGATCAAAATTTGTACTCATATTCGAATATTTGTGATTAAAGATGTGCACTCTCCACCATTCTTTATTTATCAATTTATTATACATTAGTAAAGTTTATATGAACTATCTATACAGCTATACTACCTCCGTTAAGTTTTAGTTGCAACTTTGGAATATTTTATATCTCACAAATAATACCCTAAAGTTACAACTAAAAGTTAACGGAGGTAGTAAAATAATATCTGAGCTCCACCACATACATATGCTTGTGAAGTTATAAGTAGAAGATTCTCTTACCTTTTCCCTCTACTCTCAACCGTTGACCTAAATAGTTGAGGTGATTGACCTATGAGAAGTGTTCTTCGTGATAACTACTTCGTACTTTCATATAGGATGAAGATAAATTATTAGCCAGAGTTTAATAAATTTTACCACAAAAAGATAATTCCCCAATCCCCACTCCCATTGTACTTACATAATTAATAATTCGTATTTCTGAGTGGAGGCCCAAGGGAGTAGATGTAGATCTTCCTCCCTCCTTTTACATGCACACAATTACTTCTTGTAATTTAAGGGCCAATCTAACTACGTAGTACTTTTACTTATGATTATGAATTCAAAATAAATACGGAGTACTACGTAGTACTATTATTTTTTGGTGAAAACATGTTTATTTTGGCTACTTGAGGTTAGACAAAGTTTTTATTTGGCCTCCCTTCAAAAAAAAAAAAAAAATTATTTGGCCCATTTTATTTTTACTTTTACATTTTGGAAATTTGAGATCTATCATCTACAAAGTACTGTATATTACGAGTATAATTTTCCAAAAAAAAAAAAGGGGTATTATAATTTCATTTATCACCAAAGAAAAAAAAAAATAAAATAAAATAAAATTAGAATTTCATTTTGATTATCTCCATCTCATTGAAATTTCTATCTTTAATTTCACCTACTATACAATCCCAAAAATAACAAATATACTAGACCAATTGGCCTACTAATCTACTATACGATCCCAAATATAACAACTATACTAGACCACTAATTTATCAAATGACCTTTTTTTTTTTTCCTTTTACGAAAAGGTTATATGCAAAAATTAAAGAATAGTCAACCTACGCGCTTTACGTGTTTTTTTTTGGTGTTTAGACTTCAGAGAGTCACATACACGAATAATGAAAATTGATCAAGAATCACCTAAAATCATAAATGAAGCTTTAACTACTTGAATTATCCTTCACTCTCAAGAGACGCTCATGTGAAGCAGTGATCACATGTAATGTTTACCAAAAAATCCTACTATTCTTAAGTTAATTTTCGATAAAAAGAAATGACAGTACAAAACATTAGTGGAGTGGGTGCTTTTATATTTTCAACCATCTATATTATTGTTGAAAATTAGTAAGGTCCAATTATTTGCAATGGACCTCTTGTGGAGTTGTAATTGCAAAAAGACTTTTTGAAATCTAGCTAAAGCTAGTGCATTGCCAAATAAAGAGAAGATAGCATAGATTCACACTTTCGCCTGTCATAATTTGCTTAAAATTTGGGGCAGACACAATATGTGTTATGTGATTTATGTCTGTTATTTTGCACATGTTTATTTTATTCTATGAAATAAAGTAGCTAGTGTTCTAGATGAATGAATTATGTGACTTATCTTTGATTATTACACCCCCATATTCCTAAGAAGAAAAAGGTAGTGGGCTAATTAGTTAATTGAGTTTTCAATCAATGCACATTAATCACATTGAGGGCAATACTTGGTGCAAACTAATCCGTGTCATTTTGATGCGACTCTTGATAATTTGAAATAGGTACAAGTCGCACAACTAGTTTGTTTTAGATCAAAATCCATCCTATAAGAAGTTCCTTGTAAGTACTACACTCCACGCAACTAATTTAATAACTTCATCATACGAATAGCTAGAGTATTACTAATTACTCGTAAAGAATTCGTATTTATGTGTATTATGAGTATTAATACTCCACGCAACAGGTTTATTAACTTCATCGTACAGATAGAGTATTACTAATTAGTAATTACTCATAAGGAACTAAAGATTTCGTATTAATGTATATTATGAGTACTATACTCCACGCAACTGGCTTATTAGACTCATCGTACAGACTACATAGTACATTATTGATTTAGAGAAAAAATATTTTGCATTGACATGAACACATTTTTGAAACGGATGAAGCATTAAATACTTCATATTTTATGTATCATGAGTACCGTACTCCACGAAACTGGCTTATTGATTTAGAGAAAAAAATTAGTTTGCATTGACGTCAAAAATAATTTGTATTACTATACTCCAAGCAACTGTTTTATTTAGTGTCAGGAGACGTGCTGTGTTGAGCAATGACTAAGAAGAGAATTCCACCTAAGTACACTGACTAGTTAATGAAAAATATTTCTCTTTTTTCACCAAAAAAAAAAAAAATGCACTAAAAATGAATAAATAAATAAATCTCTTACGATTAAATTGAGTCAATTCATCCTTGCAACGGTATTGATGGATGAGACTAAAGTACGTTGAGGTTAATGCTAATTTGGACAATAGAGGCAACAATTAGATTGCAATTAAATGGTAAGAATCTACTCAAAAAAAGTGTGTTTTAAGTACATTGGGTCAATTCCTCAGAGATATAAAGATATTCACCAAAATATAACCCACAACATGAAGTCCAAAATAGAGGGTGTTTGGGCAATTGGGCATGTGACTATGTTAGAGCATCCGAAAGGATAATTAGAGAACTGGGATCATGGAGATCTTGCAAGTTATAATATGTTGGAGGAGTCCGGAAATAAATTGAATGTCTAGATCTAAAAATCGTATGAAGAATTCGGGTTTATAGGTGCATGTAACACTAGATAAAAAGGAAGTATTACGATTGACAATCAAAAAAGATAAAATCTTGGTTCATGTATCCGATTTCGATATTATTGACTTATTGTTGTTATTGGGAACGAGTCGAGCAATAGTTTTTCTCAGTTGAGTCGGCTCAACATGGCTTGCAACACCTACACAAGAGACCTGACTGCCTGAGCTTTTCGAGCTTAAAATTTAAAGGCTTAAACCAAATTCTAACATGAGCTAAAGACTTGTAATCAAATTGAGCTTAGATTTGCTCAAATCATAAAATCTTGAGCTGAGTTTGAGCAACTAGAGAGCCTTAATGATCCATACAGTGCCGTTGGATGAATTTGTGTGAAAATTTTTACTCCGCAGTATGGTAAGTAAAATAGGCTCAATTCTAGGAGGAAGCATAAACATGATAGTCTTCTGTTGTCTTCCCAAAAGGGCTGTTACAGTTGAAAGTTAAGCATGTTTTGATTCTTTTCCTTTTATCTGCTGTTTTTTTGCTTCTCCTTTGGCTCTGCTAACACAAACTTTCAACAATTTAAGTTGGAATAACTTATTTTGAAACTTAAAAACTAAGTCATCCCGATTTCATGATAAATCATTGTAAACTCGCCTCATATAATGTTTTGCATTAAGCGTATTGGTGAAGTTGTGGAGATTCACCATAGTCTTATTTTCACTACAACCTTCCAAGTTCCAATTCATATTATGTGATCTGCTATGCGTTCAATAGCGTGGTAATAAATGACAGGAAACTTAGCTGTGCTGTTTTTAAATCACTCTCACTCACTCTACTCTTCTCTTTCACCTTCACTCTCTCATTCTATATCAGCACCCCCATCGATAACAGCCATACGAGCAAAGTTCGAAAAACATTTCCCTACCATAATGGTTACTTATGGGGCCAATGAGCTGCGGGTAAGACATGTTAATCTTAAAGAAAGGAGTTCTCAGTCTTCTCACATACACATCTACATAATAAAAAAGGCGAGTTCAAATCATTGTTCCAACAGACTAGGCATACTAAGCTCTTTTCCCTATATAGGTTTCGAACCTAAGATCATTTGAAATTTGAGTGCTCTACCAATATAGACACTGAGTAAACTAATTCTCATATAGCCTCTACATAAAATCTAGTACAGTACAATTTTCAATACATGAACAACTCAATGTATTTCTATACATCCTTCAATGACAGGGTTTAGAAAGGTCAAGATGTATCCAATAATCCCTGTTAAACGTGAAGGGAGGTTATCAACAAAAGAACAAGGAAACTATTTTGGATGAAATTAGACCTATCTAAACTAAAATCAGTACTGTACAGATTTTACTGCATTCATGAAAGCAAGTATCCGTGACTCGTCCTTCTTGATGCCATCTGCATCACAAATACCGCTACTAACATCAATTCCATTTGGGCGAAGGGTAAGAAGAGCATCTTGAGCATTTTCGGGTTTGATTCCTCCAGCCAATAGCCAACCATGTTTGCTTTTTATTGATGGTAATTTAAACTGCGTCCAATCGAATCCTTTCCCACTGGAAAAAAGATATTGCAATAGTAAAACACAACTGTAAGGACTAGGGGTTGAGAGAATATAGACAAATAAGGACACCTTTCCAGGCCAACAACAAAAAGAAAAAATTGGATCACTGCACTAATTCGAGGTTTTGGAGCAGGATTAAGAGCTGGTTATAATATAGTATGAGGTTGCCTATAATTTCATAACTGGCAAGGAACAAGTTGACATGCCAAGTTATAAAATGCAATTATCAGTAAATAGTGTGTCCATCTGTCATAAATCTAACGGTATGAAAGAAGAAGCATATGTAGGAAATAATTTAAGGGATCCAAGCAAAAGATCAAACCGTTTAGAAACTCAAGCTACCTCCCAGAAATCTATTGGAAAAAAGGTCTTGTAATTGCCCTTGTGACCTCACCAGCAAGGAAATTTTGGAATCCAAAGGGCATCACTAATAGTCGATTCCTTTGATGCTAGACCAACAAAGATAAATCCAAAAGTTTCTGTCCTTAACCTTACTTAGCCTAATAACATGAACTAGAAAATGATTAAAACTTGCCCTCTGAGATCAAAGACAGTAGTTGTTGGATCAAGGAGGGCAACAAGGCAACAATTATTATTCACTCATAATGTGTCAATGTAATTCTGGCTAATGCCATTCTATAAGCTGAAGAATGCATAAGGTAAAAAAGGACATACCTTCCTCCAGTTGCACTATCTACAAGAATCCAATCTACTAAAGAACATTCTTCTTGAGAAATATTATTCAGGAGCACCCCATCTTTATCAGAGTGAAGAACATAAATAACTCGATTCTCCTTTACCAACCGCGGGAAAGTACTCCGTGAACCATTCCCATGAAGCTGCATAACTTTAAAGTTGCACAAATTAGAAGGTTGAAAAGCAATGGGCAAAGAAATTCATATTTTGAACTGTATATACCTGGACATATTCTATGTTTGATGCAGCAGCAGCTTTTAAAATAGTGTCAGCATCATCATCAACAAATACCCCCACTGGCTCAGATCCATACTTCCTAGCAACCTCTGAAATCTCCTTGGCAGTTGCAAGTGAAACAGAACGTTTAGATTTTGGCCATATGATCATCCCAATAAAATCAGCACCAGCTTCAGCTGCAATTGCAGCATCTCTAGCAGACGTGATTCCGCACATCTTGACAAGAGGTTGGTCTTTTTCATACTTCGTAGATGTAGGAGGTACTTTCAACGTCTCAGATGATGCTAAAACTCTTGTATTCCTCAACTGCAGCCTTGAAATATATTGTTGTCTCTTAAGCATGCCTACAAGTAATGAAATAGAAAGGATATGAAGTAATCATCCAACTTTCAGGTGATGCACCATTTAAAGATTTGCCATTTGATAAAGAAATGAACTCTAATTTTCACATTGGGCTCTTTATAGTACAAAAGACCAGAGTACATCACAAAAGTATTAAAATTACCAGCTTAACAAAACACAAGGTTGATTTTCATGCACGACAGACAAGTGACAAGTCAAGTAATTTAATTATTCTTCCCAATCCATATATTCATATATATACAATTATACGAAATCTTCATATGCTTAACAAGTTGGTGGCAAATGCATCTCACTCATGTTCACCAATCTCCTATTTGACAAGGGGTTGCTACAAGACTGAACAGAACATTGAAATGTAATAGAAAGCTTGAGATATGAACTAAGGTTACATCACAGATTTCAAATAAAATAATTGAGATAAAATCCACCAGTAAATGATAAACAGCATAGCTAGTTTAGTACTTTAGCTACAGTCATGCTAAGCAAAGCTAGCACTTTTATTAGTATGAAATATAACTATTACCAGCAAATAGCCTGTTAGAGGTATTAGCAATTCCGAGATGACTATGAACTTCCATGATGAAACCTGAAATGGAATACAACATCAAAAAGACTCAATGCCAGAAATAACATACAACATATAAAGTGTTTTGACCTGCTAAAATTCACAATTCATTAAGAGTGAAACAAATGCAGAATGCTCAAGATATCCAACAATAAAACCCCAAAATATGAGCTGAGCTCATAAAATTCAAAAATACAATTCCACAATATCAACCAAAAAGAAAATAAATCCACACAATAAAAAATACAGCCGAAATAAACCCTAAAAATCAAAATTTGAGGAACCTTAAACATAAACCCTAAAAATTCAATTTTTGCAACAGTGAATCAATGAGTGATAACACTAATAAGTGAATGTAGTATTCCGTACCTCAAAAGCTTTCTGCTACAGCCAGCCAGCGATTATGAAGAACAAATTTGAACACAATTTGGGAAATTTGAGATATATTTTGCGAAATTGACCTAATTTAGTGGGATTCAAAAGAGAGAGTTTGAAGGTGTGAGAGAAGAATTAGAAATTCTGAAATCTAATAAAATTGTGAATAATTAAATAGAAAAGGAGAGAGAAAATCATACTTATTAATTTGTTGAAGGAGATCGGAGAGTTCACCGGAGCTAGAATATGTGGCGGAGTATGTCGTCGTCTTCAATTCGCAGGTAGAAATCCCAGAAATAGTTTTGTTTTGCAAAAGAGAGGATTGGAAAAATTAGCGGATTGAGGCAAAAACTACGGAGTAGAGTTTCTGTTTGGTAAAGAGCGGTCAAGAGAGCGGGTTAATGTTACCGCTGCTTTACCCAGCGTTTTGATGTTTCTAGTTTGTGATTTCCCTTGTTGTACTTGTATGCCTATATGGCTGGAGCTCAAATCTTGTTGCGAGCTTTATTGGGGTGTTTTTAGGTTAAGCTTATGTTTAGAGAATCTTAGGATTCTTAACAAGGCATGACAAAAACGGCTTATATCTAATTACTCGATACAAACCCTCATACAGACTTGAACAAAAATCATATCCGAAATAAAGTGGAGTTTACCCATTTTTTTTACCTGATCACCAAAGTGACTCGAGCCTATATAACTCGACTTGAAAGTTACTAGTTATTCGAATTGATCCGACCGATTTAACCTAAATTATTGATCGGAGCAGACTCGATACCTGAAGTGATCTAAACAAATATTGTCCAATACGTGAAAGATTCTAACCAAAATTACCCGGTATTGAAAATAATATGAATTGGTTTCAACTCGAATTAATTGACCCCAAACAAACCTGAATTTAGACTTTACATAATGTAAATGTAAAAATTACACATTTTGAGTAATTTTTTTTTCCATTGATCTTTTTATTTATTTAGTTTAAACTCAAAACGACCAAATATATTAATTTGACTCCAAAATACCCGAATGTTCAAATGATGACTTGACCTGAAATAACTTGATTAGAGCCTAACCTAATATCTCGACCAGAAATTCAACATGACTGAAAATGACCCGATCCAAACTTGACTCTAAGTCTCAACCCAAAACTCCACCCCAATCCAAAACTTGACCTGAGTCTCAACAAGAAACCCAACTCGACTCAATTATCTACTGACTCAAGATACCCATTTCCAAAGCATTTAATAATAATGGAATAATAATCTTTGTTTAACGGTTAGAAAATTGCACTCGCGATCATGTAGCTTGATGTCTTAATCAACTCCTTACTCCATTTTCCTACTCGACTACTCTCAAAGTTTGCTAATAACTAATTCTAAACATTTCCGAAGACTAGAGATCACAACACAAACATAATCCATTTCACAATCTTACAAAATCAAAAGACACTAGATTATTTCTAGGAATCTAATCATTTAAAAATTCACTTTACTTCTTGGTAGTTTACTATATATCCCATGAAACTCCAACCTAAAACAAAATCCAAAATTGTGTTCCCATGTGGGCGGCTATAAAGTAGAACCAGCTCATTCCATTATAATTGAAATTTTGGTAGGACTATAACAGAAAAATTATTACTTTTTGGGCCCCACGCGCCATTTGTTGCAAGTGACAGCCTTTTGCATTTACTTTCCTCTCATTCTCCAGCATAGACCCCACTATTATTAGAAATTTTTGACTCTGGGTCCCACTTAGATTATATTGCTAGTACAACTATGTTTGATTATTTTGCATCATTTGGTCATGCAAATGAAATTTGTACATGAGTGAATGAATTCAACAAACACATCTTATTTTTTAATTTGTAAAAGAATAAAATAAAGGTAAGAATTCAACAAAATACAGCTTATCATTTGGTTTTCTTTACCTTGTTTTTATGTGGACAACAATTACATGACTTTTTCCCCTTTTAGAAGACTTTCAATAATTAGAGACCTATTAAAAGTCTATTATGTCATTAATAATTTGTTTCTGGTCTACCAATATGAGAATTGGTTGGATTTAGATTAATGGAACTAGTTCTGACAATATAACAAGATTAGGAAATGATGATGATCATCAATGTGTCCATGGGGATGTTAACAAAATTTAGGTCTCCTTAAGCTATCTGCGTTTTGTCAAACTGTCATTTAGCTAAGTTAGTAATATGTCATTTTAAACTAAAACATGCTCTCGTAAAAATTATATATTGATTATCGTGTGTGTCCCATTGACCAAGCAAGGAATAATAATAGATTTACAAATGATAGAGAACTTTTAGAATATAGAAGAAGATATGCATTAAACTATCAAGATTCCAATTTTGAACCCACCTTAAACCATAAAAGATGTAGTTCATAAGCTTTCATCATCTTTCCTTGTCAACCAATTTTTAGAAATTGCTTGGTCACATGATTAATAACTCCAAATATGCCTACATTTGACTTTCAAAAGAAAAATTAAAGTTGCAAACTTTATGAACAAGAGAACTTCTTGCTTATCGTATAACTGTTGATCAATGTGTTTATTAAAGGGTATAATAATAACAAGAGATAATTATACCGACAAAACACATTACTAGCAAAAGATAAACAATCGTAATTCCTTGAGAGAAGAAAGAATTGTTCTACAAACGTATCAAATATCCTTATTCTAAAAGAAAAACAATGAAATGAATAGATTTTGCTTAATACTACTATACAATCAGAGAAAATCCCTTAAAATTCTTTGAATCTGATCTTCCCTCAATCGAATTTTTCTCCCCTAATCCTTAACATATATTCTATATAACAATAAATTCAAATAATAGAATTCAATAGTTTAGTTAGCATAGGCCTAAAACCTCCTTCAATTAACCAACTGCTCTTCTATGTACATTTGCTCCCATGGTAAACACATATCCTGACCTTGTGCACCATTTCCTGCACCACTACGACCATAACTCGGCGACCTTGCTCCCAAATACCCGGCACCAGCCTCGTCTTTCACCAGAGAATTAACCCAAGAAACATCCGGCTCATTGAACCCGGGTGGGGAAGTTCTAGTGGCATTGGCATTGTTATTGGCACCACGAAAACCAAATGAATTTGACTTCCTTAGCTTTTTCAACTCTTCTCCATGTATCCCCCAGTCCAATGTTCCATTCGGTGAGCCCCAATTGGACATAGGGGACGACATTGGAGTTGACATATTACCACCCATGGGTGATCCTGGTGCTGTCCTGTCTATGAAGCTCTGGCTTCGCTTAACAAAGGCTGCAGCTCGCGAGTTCAGCATTGCTGCAGCCATTGACTTAGGGGAGTCCATAGCCCTTGGAGGTGACAACTTCCTTGGTGAGTTCAGTGGCGAATCTAACACACTTGGGGGTGACATCTTCCTGGCTACATTGATCGAAGCAAAAGCTGATTCGAGATTAGTAGCCTGCATCATGTCATTAGCCCTGCCCATGTTGTTGTTCCACCTAGGAGACGGCCTAGGTGAAAGAACTTGCTGATGCTGATGTTGCTGATGCTGGTGTTGTTGCTGTTGCTGTTGGTATTGATGTTGTTGGTTCATGAGCTGTGACTCGATTTTGATCAGCTCACGTTCCAATTCCACATCTCTAGCACTAAAGCTAGACCTTAGTCTACTACCAGGTAATTGTAGGTTAGGAGGGGTGACACCAAAACCCGACTTCCCCTGATACATCCCTCCTGCACCCGCTGATGCTCCGTTACCAGGGGAAAGCGGAGCAAATGAAGGGGACATCGGAGGAGTGGATGTACAACTAAACCCACCATTAGGAGACGACGCCACATTCACATCAGGAATCGCGGAACCAGTAGAAGCATACACAGGGCGCAACTCCTCCCTCTTATGAGCAAAGAAGCAAACCTTCCTAGCACACCCAATCTCATCCTTACACAAACGAGTCCTATACTGCGCCGGATGCAACCACGACTCGAACACACCATGAGCAAACTCACAATCCTCCCCCTTCTTGCAGCTCCCCTTCTTGAACTCGGGGCACGGCACGCAAGTGTACTGGTACTTCTTAGGGTCTCTCCTCCTTGCATTCTCACCGGGGTGAGCAAACGGACACTCCGTCCAATCATGAGTATACGCCCTCGAACAAGGTTTAATCTTAAAACAATACATTCTGAAGTCATCACTTCCGTATACTCCATTGTTAATATCCGGGAGTTCGGAAACTGCAAACTCCTTCTTGGAATCTGACTCGGAATCGGAACTGAACCCGGAAATTGAACCAGAATCTGAATCAGAATACCCAGATTTCAGCAGAACATCAAGCTGCTGCTTGTAACTGTTCTTCGAGGGTATTTTCGGAAACATGTGGATTAAATCAGACGCCCTATTACCTGAACAAAACAACAACAACAAAATTATAATCAATCACTAATTTATAACAAAACAAAACAAAAACAAATTAAAATATTCCATAACAAATTGATTTATTGATAAAGATAAGAAATAATACCGTTAGCATCAACGATGTTGGTGTTAGCAGAAGCGGAGATAAGGCGGTGAACGACATAAGGAGAATTGTGAGAGCCACCAGCCACTGCACAGTGAAGGGCAGTGACTCGATCCGACCCGGAAACCCGGTTAACATCAACCGAGTCAACACCAGATTGAAGTACATAATCAACTATACTGTTGCTACCATACTGAGCAGCAACCATAAGTGGTGTCCGCTCTTCGTAAGCCATTTTGTTGGATCCAATTTTACGAGTGTACCAAACTCCCACCTCATCAATCGATAATCCATCCGACTCAACAGCGAGTTTAAAGCTGGTAACATCGTCGGACGCCGCGTACTCGAGTAATGTTGATGTGTTGTTACATACTTGTTCTTGGGAGATATCCATACCCATGACTTAAAATACAATTATAGGTCGTTAGAGATATGAGATATAATCAATATCGGAAAATATATGGTATGTATGTTTTGACGGGTGAAGAAATTAAGTGATTGAATGAAGGAATGATTTATGTGTTTGGAGGAGAGAGGGGTAAGGGCGGCTCTTATAAAGGAAAGGAGCACCGGCCAAAGGAACAAGGGAGGAAAGTGTGACTTTTCTGCTTTCGCCCTTCTTTCTTTAAGTACTTTTGGATTGATTATTTAATTACTTTAATTTTCTTTATAGGTTTGAAGAGTAATAAAGGGGGGGTCAAAAAGTCAAAGGGTCAAAGGGGTACTACGCGTGTGGGCGTGACTATGCCTTGGTCTACGAAATGAAATTGGCATGAATGAAATCAAATGTTGATTCTTATATCTTAACTATATCTTCACTCACAACTATCTGATTGCTTACCTTTATTTTTTTCTTATCATTAATTTATAATATTTGTATACTAATCCTTTTTGCAAGGACTTGGAAGCTAAGAGTAGGAAGTCTTGGAACATTGTCTCTATCACTCTCTACGTCATATGGACTATTTCTTCTTTCTCGAATAAGGCTCTGTTTTTTTGAGCTTTTGGGCAAAGCAGAGCAGGGCTAAGCTTCCATACACTCCGGAGCTGAACAGAGCATGGCAGGGCACAACAGAGCAAGCTAGGATAGAGTAAAGCAGAGCAGAACAGAGCAGCTCTAAAGAACAGGGTCTAATTTGTTGTGTATTACTTTAAAAGGTTTTAAAAATATTGCATCTGTCATGAAAGTATGGTATTGCATATTCATTTTCTAATTAAATGTCTTAGTTAATTTATGTGATTAGGAAGCGATGAAGATATATAATACAACCTCTTGCAAATTAAAAGTTAAAAGTGAGTATAGAGGAGATTAATTAGGAGAGCAGCTAACAAATTGTTATTACAAACTCAATAAAGTCAACGAACTTCTTAGAAATGAAGGGGTATGTATGATTGCAATTTATTGATGTGATACTGTCTTGTTACAAGTAGATTGCATCAAAATGCAAGTTTTCTACTCTCTTTAAGCTTAAATGCATATAGAGCATTGATGATCATACTTGTTGCCTAAGCTAGTTGCCTTTGTATACATAATAAAGTAGAATCTAATGATTATTCTTGGTCTTTCAAGTATCCTTTTTTTCTGATACAGTTAATATACTCGATCTTCACATGGACTTAATAGAGGGCACTGGCTTCACAACTTTAGTGGATTGCAACTAGGATAAGGCCGGTCGCACATCAAAGTCTAATTTTCACGTCTTTGTGTTGCATTTGCTCTAGATTATGTCTACTACATCTAGTACGTACTCAACAAGGAAATAATCCAAAAATAGCTCATAACAGAGTAGCTAGTTAATCAGGTAACACCCACAAATCACGAATATATATTTTAGTAAGAGAATTCGCTATTTCTTAATTGTTAATTACTCTATATCATATAAAAAAGCTACGATCTTTATATATATGTGTGCAAGAGAACCTTAGCAAAATATTAAATATATAACGTAAGTACGTATCCCTGACATAAATCGAGTGTGTTTTAGTAAAATTGGTACGTTATCCCTTATATATCCCTCAAAGCTAGGCCAGACTTAAACAATCTTGTCACTAAACAAGTGAAAAACAGGTTGAGCTATCTATGAGCTGTCGAAGTGTTGTTATTGAATAGGATTATCACCTTGCAATTTTGCCTTGGTACTATCTTGTCTATCATATTATGGTCTGCTGCTTAATTAATTGGGAAGTACTGCATATGCAAGCCTAGTTGATCAATGATCTTTATTTTTGCTACTTCCTAGAGTTTTGTTTAAACTCTGTATGTAGCTAATAACTATCCACATAGCTACATAATTTCTACTCGTAAAAGGTAAAGCTACAACTTTATAATTATTGAGGTCGCTCTTACATATATATATCCTTAAATATTTTTTGACAAAAAAAAAGTGGGATTTTTTTTTTTTTTTTTTTTAGTTTAGTTTAGAGAATCACAAGGGCAGGTAATGAGAATCGATCCAAAATTTCTTGAAATCAGGAGAGGAGCTCTAACCACCCGAGCTATCCTTCATTCTTAGGAAAATTATAGTACTACTTCCGTTAATAGTTATCTGCAACTTTAAGAGGTACGGGTAGTATTACATGTTTAACACGAATTACAAATTTACAATACTCCAACACGAATTACAAATTTACAATACTCCGTAGGCAATTATTGTTTTGATTTGGACTTTGGAGTGTAACACATCATCCTTGCACAGTGTGCAACTGTGCATCATATGAAGAATTAATTAAGTATGCAGCTGGCTGGAAGGAATAATGCAAAAGCTAGCTTTGGTGCCTGTGTCTCCTAACCACCCAAGTAAAGGGTGGAAATTAAATTATAGACGTACTACTAGGATTGCATTAACATAACGCAGTCCTATAAATATTATGCATATGATACAATACAAGTCCAATGTTTTTCTAGTCTAAAGTTTGATACATGCCCTTTTAGCACGGCAAGCTGCATAATATTCAACTAAATTAAGTCCAATCTAAATACATACTCCAATCCAGAGTAAATATGGTGAAGAAAAACAAACAAATTTTCGAAACAGGTTAGTTATTCATATTTGACTAATAGGTCATATCAGAGTAGTCTAAGTTTAACTGTGCTGTTTTCATCTCATACTATTTGTTTTTTTTTTTTTTTTTTTTTTGACTTGGTCGTATTTTTAATTAGTAAACTAGTAAACAATAAATTATTAAATGGATGGGTTGTGTAAAAAGCTCATTTCAATGTTTAATTTAAGTATTTTACGTTTTGAATGCATTAGTGTTTAGTGTTTCATTTTACATGATTTAAACATATCCACTGGCGAATCTAGGGGGTACATAGAGTTACAGTTGTACCCCCATTCTGCCCAAAAAAAAAAAAAAAAAAAAAAGTCTGGTAAGAAAAGAGACCCCATTTATCAAAGAGGTGGTCTCTTAGGTTCTGTTATGTAGCTAGTTATTCAGCCCGCCTTTTTGTGTAACATCAAAGAGATCGCCTACTTAAAAAAACAGGTCTCTTAGCCTCTTTGGGTGATAATTTTAATTTTTCTAGCGGGAGATTAGTATTTTCAATAAAAGAAACCTGTTGTTCCAGATAACAGGTCTCTTAAATAATCTCTTTTTTTTCTTTCCCAAGCATATTTAGTTACTCAATAATAAGACTTATCGTCGGAGGATAGGATGCATTGTACACGCCATTAGTAATACAAAGTAAAATGATTTATGACTTATTAATTCAAAATTTAGTTAGGAAAAAATTATTGCAATTTATATTATTTTGTAAATTTTTTTTTGTCGAAATTCATTTCGTACCCCCATTTCACAAATCCTGGATCCGCCATTGAACATATCAGGACTTAATTTAAACTAATCAACATTGAAGATTCGACAAAGTTATTCAAGGTTTGACAGATAATATAAAATAATTATAAGGACGGAAATTCATTTAGTAGTCAGATAATATATTAACATAGGAAATTATAGGTACGTAGTTACGTACTAGTGTTGAGCATATTTGCATACTTGCTGCTTTTGAAAAATAGATTCTTATTATTGATATTTAGATAACTTAATTTTTCTAATACTTTGTATATTTTTATAGCTTATTTTTTTTTTCAAACACGTGGGTTAATGTATAGTTGCAGGTTAAAAATTACAAAAGCCAAAAATAGTGACTTAGCACTGTGTTAAAGACTTTGAGGTCATGAACCTGAAGAACTTTAATTTATATAATCAGTGAATGAGCTAGATTAATCAGTAATCCATTTGCGCGTTTTTTTTTGTTTCCTTTATATTTTAACTTTTTAAAAACGACCAATTTGCGCGTTTCTAAATGCATATGGATATAGAAATAGTGGTAGTCTTACGTTAATTGTTGATGCAGGACGACTTTCTTGTAATGGAAATCTAGTGTTAAATTATGTTGTCTTTATGTGGGACGAAGGGCCGTACAATACACAATAGTGAACGACATTTGACTTCTAGTGCTACCCTTATAAGTTACGTAGTATCATTCATAGTTATCGACGTTATGTTACATATGGATCGGAGAAGTAATACTGATCTTGTACTGGTTGCCTGGTTGGTCACTATTGTAAAATTAAATATCCAGTTTTGAAAGAAGAATGTCCTAAATTTTAATACGACATATATATTATGTTTTTGATTGGCAACTTGTGTGTAAAACAAAGGCTATTTCTTTTTTTTTTTTTTTTGAAATAACAAAGGCTATTTTCTTGATTAGCCTCAATGTTGTTGTTAAGTCGACATTAGGTTAGTTCATCTTTATGCACCATCTGTCCATCTTATAACTTTTGATACAAAGGCATACTCTCTATTTTAACGTGTACTTTCTATTTTTTAAAAAAAAATTAAAAAAAAAAAATTGTTTACTTATTCATCATTCATGCATAAGAGTAACTTATTCGAGCTTATTACATCTTATTAGAACTTGGTAATTTTGGCTATAGTACCACAAATCTCTTGTCTAACTCAAAATGTATTTTTTCAACATATCTCATATGATATATGGGGGTTTTCAACACACCCATAATGAAAAACACCTAATAGCACGAAATCGATCAATGATCCTAACTCTGATCCTTCTAGTGATTATACTCATCTCATGTAAATGATTTTAACCTCAGTAGCTTGCATTGTAATGGTGGAATCTCAAATAGATAACAAAATGCACCTTAAATTAGTACAATGTCTATCAAACTTATAAATATATATAGACAGTAGGGAATGACATGTGAGATTACGAGGCCTTTCACATAGTCACATTACTCACATATATATGTATAGAAGATACCCCAAAAACTAGCAAACAACTCGATCTCAATATACTAATTTAGTATGCATACATGGGAGCCCATGATATTGACAATACTAGTGGTACATGGCCCATGTTTGTTAAGTACGAAGTACTTGTTTCAATATGATAATAATGTATAGGTCACCGAACTAGCCTCTTGATGCATATTTTTGTTTTCACCAATGCAAAACTGTTGAAATATATCCCACCAAGTAACACATGTAAGAGACCCACATTGATTAAAGAAGAGAGAGTTAAACACTTTATATGGCTAAGGGGCTACTCTTCCTATTGCCATATGGTTTTAGGATAGAACCTCCTTAGACTTGTGAAGTGAACTCTCTATTGGTTTGCGGGTGTGGCCCAGGCCCGTGTTTAACATAGTATCAGAGCCAGGCCCAAGTTTGGGATATTATGGGCCAAATTGAATTATGTAAGAGACCCACATTGATTAAAGAAGAGAGCCTTAAACACGTTATAAGGCTAGGGAGCTATTCCTCCTATTGCCATATGGTTTTGGGATGGAACCTCAAGATGATGAGAAGTGAAACCGTGAATTTCACTAGCAAAATTCTTCTTATTATTGTTATCTTTCTGTCTCCGATGAATATTGAGCTGAGATGAGCGCTTTATGCCAGTACCTTCACACAAAACCAGCATACTTACTATCAAAATGCACACGAAAGTTGATTCATAAAAGATCTTTTAAAAACAATAAGCATGTCACAGCTAACATTATTTACTTGCAATCTTGCATAGTTGAGTAAAACCTACCAATGAGGTCTTGGCCTAGCATGAAAATTTAAGGGCGTATATAAACTCAGTCACATGTTTAATTACCCTCATATTTTGTATAAGACATAAAAAAAAAAATTAAAAATAAAAATAAAAAATTCATTTATTGCAAATTATAAGAAACGGAGGTAATATATACTTGTATGTAATCTGTAATGCTCTTTAATGTGATTCTAGAATACTATGAATGTGATTCTAGAATAGTATGATACTCTCGCCAGTGTGGCTGCTTAGCCCATAGTCCAATACGACTAAGGTGCATTGTAACCCAACTAACCGGTCCATTAGTAAAAAATGTTGGCCCAATAAATGCCAGTTTGGATACGACTTTTAAAGCACTTTTTTTTTCTATTGGCCCAACATGGAGTTAAGAAAGTCCAATATGTTGTTTTTAGTTGTGTGATTGGCTAGACTTGACTAATGGATCAGATTCTTCTGCACTAGCCTTATAACGGCCTTTATCACATGGCTAACAACCATCATGAAATAACCATCCTAGTATGTCTGATAAGAAAACTCTGTTTTTGTCACTTGGGCGATTAGGCCTTGTTTAGTTCAACTTATTTTGACCATTTTGTTTAAAGGTCGGGTTTAATTCGAATCAAATTCAAACCGGGTTTAATTTCAGGTTCGGGTTGTGTTGAGTCAGGTTTGGATGGGATAATAAGATGGTACATTCGAGTTCGGGTTAGTGTTGAGTCGGGTTTTGGTTCAAGTTTAATTCTAATAACTATCGAATATGTGGTCAAGTTGAACTATATAATTACGCCTTCCATAATTTGATCAAGCATCATCAAATTGAATTATATATTTTTCATCTTTAACTATAACCTTTCTACAAAGACCTAGATTAAATTAGTAGATTGAATAATTCTTTGAGGGAAGTTTGATTATGTACAAACTCAATTATGGCTACAGTTTAAAAGTTTATAAAAATATGTGAAGTGTTTTAATACATACGAAGCACGTATATTATATACACTATTTATTTGCCGCCACTTTCTTAATCATAAGACAACTCATCTATCAATTTTCCACGATGCCTACAGTAAAATTTAAGGTAATAACGCACTTCTTCCACCACACGCCTTGAAAAGAGAGAAAGACTAGGATTGACTTGAGAAAAATGTGCGGAACGTTTATGGTTGTAACTCCCCGTCAAAATAATTCGTGGCATGCAATAAAATAATTATATATCATTGTCTTAACTTTACCTTTTGTTTTTGGCATGGTCGATACCACCTTGAGAAAAATATCTGTCATGTGAACGAAAAAGTAATAGTGATACATATCTGTGATGGTTATAGCCTCTCAAATTTCCAATAAGTAAAATAAATTAGAATCACAACGTAAGATTTAACTCATAAAACAAAATAGATTGATGCCAAAAAATAGCATAGTACTAGTAGTTGCTTTCCTTGTTGTGCATATTACAATATTACATTATAATGACTTTGTGAGTAGTTGCAATCGTACAATCTTTTACTAGGACCACCACTTTATGCCAACACTCCGCCTATTCACACTTGATAATTACATGTATTATAGAATCGAAACCAATATTAATGCAATTTCAGTATTAAAAAAATAAAAAATAAAATAAAATAAAATAAAATTTTGTCATAGATGATTATACTCGAGTTTATAGGCACAAACATATTAAGCTTTTAATTTGTTGAAAGAGAATTTTATTTTATTTTATTTTATTTATTATTATTTTTTTGACAAGGTCGAAAGAGAGTTTGATCACATAAAGATTAACATTGTTTTATTAGTAAATCAAATGGTAAGAATTGGAACATTCCATAAGTGTAATTTGCTAGTCATCTATCTTTCTTTTATTTATTTATTTATTTATTTTTATTTTTTTTATCAGTGAGGGACAATTAGTTTTAACTTCATGGGCTATTCTTTTAATTACCATAATCCTAATTTCTAAACAGAAATGCAAACTTCTAATTGGAAAGATATATATTAAAAAAAAAAAAAAAAAAAGGAATATAACTAGCTACTTTGGAAATTTTTATTTAACATTGAACTTTTTTTTTACTACTTATATATTAACTTTGACCATAATTTTTCACTAACATAATAAAAGATAGTTATTAATATAAAGTTTTACTATATAATATAACTTTGTTTATAATTGTCATTAATATTTAATTATATAAAAATAAAGTCAAATTAGTACATTAAAATGTGTGCAAAATTAATTTGACTGTGTCAGTTATTTTGTGACAAAAAACATACTAAAATTAGTACTCCCTCCGTGTTTTTTTAAGTGATACATTTTTCATTTCCGGCCGTGTTTTTTAAGTGATACATTTCCTTTTTTGGCAAAATAATACATTAAATTATTATATCTCTCTCCTCTCATGGTCCCCACCCAAACCCACTACTACTTTTTTATTATATCTTTCCTCTCACATATATTACTTTTCAATAAACTATTAACCCCACTATCTTTCTTTAACAATTTTTTAATACTTCATTACCCCACTTACCTCTTATTTTATTTAAGTCAATTAAATTACCTAAAACTATGTGCCGGTCAATATATATCACTTAAAAAAACACGGAGGGAGTAGGAAATATATGCAAAATGACCATTTCTCCACGTGCATATATAGTATACTATAATTCTGCCGACTTGTAGCTTATTTGTCATAGTACTTCTATGAATAATAGTCATACTCATATTAAAAAAAGTTGATTGCAATTTGCTGTACTAATAGTAATAATTTAGTGCGGAGCATTATTTACTTGTTAATAGTAACATAAAACCCCTTTTCTAGAAAATTACGCGAGAAACTGATAGTATTATACAGTACATGTCGCTTAGGCAAATAATAAGAGAATTAGCCGTGCAAGTGTGCTACATTGTCTAGTCTAGTGGCCACTGCCCACAAGTCTTAATTATGTGAGGACTGGTCAGGCCGATATGATCTAGGATCATCATTTAGGTGAACTAAATACATAAAACCGATTAAATGCATGTCTCATAATATACTCCATCAGTTTCATATTATCCTTTTTATTTGGAATATTTTTGTGAAACGATGGGAGTATCTTTTACATTTTGTTTTACATTATTTTTAATTATATATATTATGTACTACTCCCTCTGTCCCCGAAAAAACGACCCATTTGGCCTAATTTTAGTCCCAAAAAGAATGACCCATTTGCATTAAAACACCCACCAATTTGCAACAATATTTGTGCAAAATTAGTTTCCCCATATAAAAATTTGATTTTTCATGTAATTTTATTACTTTCTCTCACTTTTTTTTACAAACTCCATGTAAATTTATCTTTTCAATATACTTTTATTTCTTTTTATTTAACTTTCTTAATACCCGCGTAATCAACCCACATGGATCATTCTTTCGGAGACGGAGGGAGTACATATCTTTATGGTAGAGTACGCATGAATATATGACTTTAGGTAATTACTAGATCCAACCATATTAATAGGTAGGATGAACCGCTGAGAATCCCGAGAGCTTGAGACTTGACTTTATCCCGGGAAAATAATTTGTATTTTTCTTCATAAAATTGACTAAGAGTATAGTAATTGTAGTCATATAAAAGCATTCCTACTTGCAAATGTTGTAATCACAAATTTATATCATAATGCAAAGATTAATACTCTCTCCGTCTCTAAATAGCATTCCTCTTTGGAAATTTACACGGGAATTAAGGAGAAATGAGTAACACAAATAACAATGATTAGATAATGCTATGGGAAGTACAAAGATAGATTAGTTATTACTCATGACATGTCATCAATCCTTTGCAAAAAAAAGGACCAATCACATGCTCCTAATTGAAATTTTTTAACCAATCATATTCATTGTAATTTGGCACAAGGATTATGAGTGAGATTAGGTAAGGATGAGTGAGAAAACATTAAATATAAAACAAAAAAAGAGAGTTGATTTATTAAAAAAAAACTTACCAAAAATAGAAAGGAGGAATGTAATTTTGAAATACCAAAAATAGAAAGGAGGAATGTAATTTAGGGACGGAGGGAGTATATAATAACGATAAATTAAGTATTCTAATACACTATAATTTGTTTTATTTTAGAAAGAAAGGAGTATTAAATAGCTAGAAAGGCAAATACCCTACGTTATGACAAATTTGCTCAATCTCATGAATTGGTCTAATAATGCGTATCAAGTACTCATTTAGCCTTGCCAATTCGGAAAAAAAAAATGCTCGATTAGGGGTGGTGGAAGCTAGTGACTTCAAAAGGATTTTGTCAAGGAATGCAATTAATTTTAGCTATTGGTAAACATATTACAAGTGGCCAAAAATGTACAGTAGTTTGAAATAGAGTATCCATCGAGTCTTTTTTTTTTTTTTTTTTTTGCGCACACATTCAAAAGATAACTAGTCTTTTAATCTGTATGATGCACGGGCTGTTGAATAAAGATAAAAAATATATATATATGGAGTATATTTTTTATTCATATATTTATTGAATAGAAATTAAAAAGTTAGAGTGAATGTTAAAGTATCCTAATCAAAGATATTAAACAAGGAAGGACGTGGGAAACAACATATCTTTACATTCATTTATAGTGTTAGATGAAACACCAAAAAAAATTGTAGTGTTAGATGTATAGGATTGCTTTACAAAAAAAGAGGGATGGGAGTTAAAGGATGATGAGACAAATGTTGTCGATGATTTGTGTTTCTATATACTAAGTATAAATATAGATATTAGAATTATAGATATAGTTATAGTCCTTATAGATGTGTTATTGAGTTGGGTTATGCTTTAAGAATGTACTAGTGGTATTTCCATTTATATAAATAAAGAAAAGCCCTAACTTTTATGCTTTCTCTTGAATAAATATTTTAGGCTTACTGCATTACTATCTTATCTCTATTACCCTCCTAGATGTATACACATTTTCGCACTCTCTATATAATTGTGATTCTATTCACTTTATTCATTTATTGTTATAGTAACTCACCTTTTAATACATTCTCTCCTACTTTGTTCTATGGAGTACTTAGTAACTGAATAAAATCTTAAAGTATACAAGAAAGACATATAATCATGTATGATATTGTTAGATTATACTCGTGTAATTATATATTTTTTTTACAATGTGAAATTCAAAATGGAGTGCGCTTACTATAGTTGCGTTTTGCTTACACTCAAGGACCACTAAAGGCTAAAAGGCTGTAAAATATGCAGCACGTGTAAAAATATTTAAAACACTAGCCATGAGTCCATGACCCATGAGCCCAATATTCAATTAGAGAAGTGGGGATTGTGAAAATGGCTATGTAACAAAAATGGGGGGCACAAAAGTGATAATTGTACTAGATTACGTACAAATAATTTTGTTCACATTTTTATACTCTAGTGTTGGGGTGGTCACGTAGTTTAAGAAAATTACAAGCGGGTCTATTTGAAATATTTATTTATATTCAGTTCTCTTCAGCTTAAGTTCAGTTCAGTTCCCTTCTCTCATAAACAATTCATTTCAGCTCAGTTCAATTCAGTTCAGTTATGTTCAGCTCTAATTTGCTCAGTTCAGTTCAATTAAGTTTAGTAAATCAGAATAGGTCCTTATTGTAGAAAAGATTCTCTTTTGGATTTTTATACTACGTATTACAAGAAACAACAAATAGGGTGAGAGTGGGGTAGGTAAAAAGAGAAAATATGGAAAATATTTTTATTAGTAATCCCATTTCATATTTGGTAATGTATCGAGTATTGTGGCCTTGTGGGACAAACGAAAATGAGAACTGTGTCAAGTATTATGCGAAAGAGGGAGTAATTTTTTTTTTTTTTGGTTGTTTAGAGAGCCACAAGAACAGGTAATGAGAAACGATTTTAAGATCTCTTGGAAACGGAGGAAAACTCTGACCACTTGAGCTATTCCTCACTCTCACACTTTTATAATATGCTAATACCAAGTACTCTGTATTAACTATGGTTTATGCATGCCACATCACACATATTAGAAGTTCACCTTGTGAGGGTCTCCTAATGTTATATTATTTTTTTTAAATATACCTAATGTTATATTATTCTCTTTTTCTTACCTTTACAGAAATAAAAAAATAAAACTTCAATAATTATAGTTTTTGACGGCTATTTTAGTTGGTTAAATCATTGGAGACTTTTTTTTTTTTTTTTTTTTTTTTTTTTTTTTTTTTTTTTTTTTTTTTTTTCGGGTAGCTCACAAACAAAAAAAATTGTTTGAGATTGATACCCAATATTTGGTAGTCTGTATTGATAAATCTATTAACTATTACTAAAACAAAAGATGCTGACATCACCACTGTTCACGTGTCGCTCATTTGATAAAAAAATTTCCGCCTTAATGCAATGATGATGTTTTTTTTTTTTTTTTTTTTTCCCTTTCCGTAGAGCTATCATATTTGACATTTTTGTAATTTGAATATTAGAAGCTTCTACATTACAACTAAAACCTATCAATTTATCATAGGAATTTGAAACAATTTTAAATAGCACACTAATAAATGACATTCTAAATTGAACTATGAATTAGACGACATTGAACAGATAATATATCATAATTTTGATGAAAATAAAAAATTACAAAATATACGTAATTTTTATTTATATTCATATATAATAGCGATTTATTTTTAAAATGTACGGAAAAAAATAGGTTTTATATAAACCGTACGAATTCTTACCTAGTTTTGTTGATATTCATGTATTATTATTTATTTGTAGCTCTTTCCTAAAAAATAAAAGTTTCACAGTCATCGACAATCCAGCAATCCTAGTGTCGCATCCATGAACATTCCACACATACAGGTGATACAGCATATTTCATTATTTTGCATTTTTGCAAATGTGTTTGAATTAAGCTTTTTTTTTTTTTTGCCTTTGCTTTCATAACCTTTTCGTCCCTATAAAAGCTAAGCTACCCGAATGTTATGGTACGATACATTGGAACTACGACCATTATTTTAATGATAATGAAATAAATCAATTTGTGAATATAATTATGATATTTACAAAATTATCTAAATTTAACAAATACATAAAACATTAATCATTTTGAGAAAATTTCAATTTATGTATTCGTGTTAGGTAGCTAAAACTATGAAAGACTACCAATATATTATAAAGGATAAATTTATAATTCCTTCAAAAAATTTTAAGCAATGTCTATATACTACAACATTGATGATTATTATTACATATACTTGTATAAATCAATATTTGCATTCTAAGCTTTATGTTTGATTTTGCAAATAATTCTTGTACATAGTTTTATAATTACTCTTTATTACTGTATGTTGTTAAATTTCAATCATCAAGCTGCTTGTAAGATGTAATCTATCTTTATTGTGTTATGAGTCATATTTATGAGTCATATGTATATTCGGAGAAATATATTTTTCTTCACATCGAAAAATTAGTAGCTAGGAAAATGATTAATATATACTTTGTATAATGGATTACTATTCCAATTGTCATGTGATTTTGTATTGAACTTTGCTTAGTTTGCATTGTTTGTAGGTACATAGTCTCTCTTATTGTCGTGGACCCTTAATTGATCCAAGGTCCAACAATGGTATTGTTCTTGATACCATCATTATTCGCAAAGGAGAAGAATCGGGGTGAATTAGATGCCATAGTTCTCTCTTTAATTTTTAGAACAATCTTCGTTCTTCTCTCCATTCTTGAAACCTAGCTCCACAGTCCACACCGTAATAGCTAAGCTAAATTTGAGGATTTCTTCTCTAATTATATGATGACACATATTCATGCATGTATTTGAAAGCCAAATGCATCTTATAAATCTATAGAAGTTTTCGACAATAATTTATAATAATCTCATCTTTAAATATATATGCTTGTTGGTTAACTATCTCTTCTATGAACTTGTTATTTTCATCTTCCTTTTATTTAGGAATTTATTTTTCTATTATTGTAGAGGTACCCGAAATGAAAATACTTAGATCAAACTAGAACACTAGATTCAATTCTATTTTTTTTTTTTCTTACTAATTTGCTTGCTTTAGCCTTTATCAGTGATTTGTTATCAGATTATAAAAGAGGAGGAATTTCTAATTAATCTTAACTCTTAATAACCATTTTTTGAAGGCGATAATATGAATACTGTTATGGAGAAAAAGGAAAGAAAAGATCGAAAGGATGAATGTTGCTCTAAAGAATAAGAAGAGAGTGAAAAAGTTTTTCAGGCCAACGATATGATAATTATTACTAGTTTTTCAGACCAAGTGAGTAAGTGACCAACAAGGGCAACAACAAACTTACAAACCTAATCAATTCCGCATGTTTATTTATAAACTTATATGCTCCACTTTAGTGAATGATGTAATGAAATAATTCTATGTACAATAAATTATGAAC
Source organism: Chenopodium album (assembly GCF_948465745.1). Taxonomy (NCBI): domain Eukaryota; kingdom Viridiplantae; phylum Streptophyta; class Magnoliopsida; order Caryophyllales; family Amaranthaceae; genus Chenopodium; species Chenopodium album. Next base: position 2,365,396 of record NC_137852.1, read on the forward strand.
GTTTATAATTACTAGTTTACTACGCTTATCAAATCCAACTACCTATCTACTTGAATTAGTGTTTCAATAAAGCAATGATTCTGTTCATACTTCATTTATAAAAATATCATTTTCTTTAATTTTTAGAAATTATGTATTCCTTTATTTGCCATTTCATATTCCACTACAATTAAATATTAAATTTTCTAAGGTCAGTAAGGTAAACAGCAAAAGCCCAAAGCAATATTGACATACATATGATATATATAGTGGAATTTGAATATAGCATAAGGTGACTGCACACTTTCAGCTGAACATCACGTGCTTTAATACTCTTTATTATCATTATACATTTAAACTTTTTGTTATTTTTGGACCACAATACATTATAAATATTGGTGCTACCTAATATTGTGAAAAAATGATCATGAGGATGGCAATTGACAAACCAATATAAGAGGCTTTAAAAAAAAAAAAAAATCAATATAAAAGCAGTGTCTAATTTAACCAAAATGGTAAGCTGATGGTTGAATCACATACTTCGTAGTTAGTTTTTATACTTTGTTAAGACCTTCAACCTTGAGCTTAAGATTCATCAATGGCGGAAAAACAGAGAAATGTTAAGAACTTTCTAGAGAGAGAAACATGATGAAGAATTGGGGAAAAGTTTGATTGAATTGAATAATGAAGAAAGTGCTTACAAGAGAGTATTTATACTAGAATTAATTAGTTACAACAACCAAAAGGAATCTAGCAATAAATGAAGTAACAGAAAGAGTTGAGCTGGCAAATATCATAACTAACTCTCATAAACAAATATTACTGAGCTGCTGACGTGGAGCTTTGGACGGCTGTATATGATATCTCAACATCCCCCCTCAAACATGGCATGGGATCAGACATGCCAAGTTTGGACTTCAAGAAATTGAACTGAGAGGAAGGCAGCACTTTGGTAAAGATGTCAGCAAGTTGAGATTTGGTAGGCAAATACACAATCTCAATGAGTCCTTCAAGCACTTTATCACGAGTGAAATGCACATCAATCTCAATATGCTTAGTGCGCTCGTGTTGGACAGGATTTTTAGCAATGTGAATAGCACTTTGGTTATCACAGTCAAAGTCACAGGCTGTAAACCTGTAAGACCAAGCTCCTCAAGTAAACGGACAAGCCAAGCAACTTCCCCTGATGCATTAGACATGGCCCTGTACTCAGATTCTGAAGAACTCTTGGACACAACAACTTGTTTCTTAGATTTCCAACTAATAGGAGATCTGCCCAAGAGTAACACATAACCAGAAATAGATCTACGGGAGTCTTGACAAGCACCCCAATCAGAATCAGTGAAAGCTTGTAAAGTAAGCTTAGAATCAGCATACATGATAATGCCTTGACCCAAAGTGCCTGCAACATACCTCAAAACATGTTGCAATGCAGCAAAATAGGGAATTCTGGGAGCTTGCATGAACTGGCTCAAATGCTGGACTGTGAAAGCCAAGTCAGGTCTGGTGCTAGTGAGAAAGTTTAGCTTTCCAACCAGACAACGATAAAGCACAGGATCAGAAAAAAGATCACCATCAGTGGCATTGAGCTTAAGATGCAGAGGAAGAGGAGTGACTGTAGGATGTAAATCAAACATACCACTATCAGATAAAAGTTCTTTAGTGAACTTTTTCTGGGTCAAACAGATACCAGAAGACAGATATCCCACCTCAATGCCCAAAAATAGCTTAAAACTCCCAGATCTTTGATGCTAAACACCTTGTCCAAATGCATCCTGAGCTGAGAAATAGCAGCAGTATCATCACCTGTGAGGATGATATCATCCACATATACAGCTGCAACAGAGATAAGACCGTTGATCCTTCTGATAAAAAAGGAATAGTCATTTTTTGACTGAGCAAACCCCAGAACATGTAACTCAGCAACAAGCCTAGCATACCACTGTCTGGAAGCTTGTTTCAGACCATATAAGGACTTTAACAATCTGCAAACCTTGCCTTCAGCACCCAAACAACCTTCTGGAGGCCTCATATAAACCTCCTCGTGCAAATCTCCATGGAGAAATGCATTATTGACATCCAACTGGAATATAGTCCACTTATGACTGGCAGCCAAAGCAATAACACACCTCACAGTTGATAGCTTAACAACTGGACTAAAAGTCTCAGTATAATCCACACCAAACTTCTGTGTAAAACCCTTTGCAACCAACCTAGCCTTAAACCTTTCAACAGTCCCATCAGATTTGAGCTTAACTTTAAAAACCCATTTGCAGCCTATAGTTTTCTTCCCAACAGGCAAATCAACTAGAATCCATGTCCTATTGGATTCAAGAGCTTGTAATTCCTTCTGCATTGCTTCAACCCACCTAGGGTCTTTAACAGCTTCTTGATAAGAAACAGGCTCAATAATTGAGTCAACTTTGGAAACTAAAATCTGATGAGAGTCAGGTAAATCAGTGAAACTGACAAGATTACACCAATGATGAGAAACTGCATGACAGTAGTAGTTTTTCATCCAAGAGGGTGGTTTCCTAGGTCTGTCTGATCTCTGTAACTGAAGAGGATCAGAGAGAACATAAAGAGGAATAGAAGATGAGAGAGAAGAAGAAGAATCAGAAGAGGAAGTGGAAAAGGAAGAAGAATCTGAGTGTGAGGATTCAGAAGTTGAATTTGGGAAAGGAGAATCAGGTGGTGTGATGATGGGATCTGTTTGTGGTGGAAGAAAAGGTTCTGGGACAGGAATGTCATGAAAAGGTGTAAAATCTGTAATTATAGGAAGAAAGAAAGGAGAAGGGGAAGAAGAATGAAGATCAGGAATATGAAAAGGAAAATGTTGTTCCTTAAAAACAACATCTCTAGATGTATGGACAGTTAAGGTGTCAATATTCAAGACTTTATAGCCTTTTTGTCCAGGAGAGTAACCAACAAAAACATGTGGAGTGGCCTTGGGATCAAGCTTGCTTCTACCCTGCTTAGAGGTAGAAACAAAACACAAGCAGCCAAATACCCTTAAATAGCTCAAATCAGGTGATTTCCCAAATAGCACTCATAAGGACTCTTATTATTCAGCACTGACGAGGGCATTCTGTTGATGAGATGTGTGGCACACAATACACACTCATTCCAAAAAGAAACACGCAACTTAGATTGAAAATAAAGTGCCCTAGAAGTATCCAATAAATGTCTATGTTTCCTCTCAACAACCCCATTCTGTTGAGGGGTGTCAGGACAACTTCTCTGATGTTGTATCCCCTTACTAATCAGGAAACTTTTCATTTCACCTTCACATAGCTCTTGTGCATTATCAGACCTTACATTCTTAACAGAAAGACCAAACTGATTTTCAATGTAAGTGACAAAATTAGAGAAAACAACCACAGCATCAGATTTGTATTTCAAGAAAAATACCCAAGTCATCCTAGTGAAATCATCCACAACAGTAAGAAACAATCTACACTTAGTGTGTGTTTCTTCTCTATATGGTCCCCAAATGTCAATATGTAACAATTGAAAAGGAACAGAAGTTTTGATGGAACTAGAATGAAAAGACATTCTACTTTGCTTAGCTGCTGGACAAATTTGGCAAAAACAAGAGCTCAAACAAGGCTTATTACCATCAATAAGAAATGAAGAAACATACCCAAGTTGAGAAACAGGCAAGTGGCCCATGTAGGGGTTTATAGCTACTACGCAGCGGAAATAAACATGAATCATATTCATACAGTACCTAATACAAGGATCTTTGCATAACACATAAAGAACACATAATTGTACCTTTGAAGCGTGATTCCACGTGCGATCGAGCAAGAACAATGGAAGATAAAGAACCCCAAGCGTGATTCCTCTACTTGGTCCACGGGCACAAGTTAAACCTCCACTAATGCTAGTTAGTCGTGACTGAACGCTTCAATCAACCTTCAACGGAGAGGAGAGACACGAGCTAACCATGAACCACCACGACGAACACCACAAGCCACCATGAGGGGCACCGCACGTACGGACGTGAAGGGAGAGGGGAGGGCCGTGAGTGAGGAGAGTGTTTAGGGTTTGGGACTTGGTTGCTTCTTTCACAATCTACTGTATGCTGATTGTTACTGCTTACTTGCAACCCTAGGCATGGATCTTATTTATAGATCACATCTCTAAATAAGAACCCATGTCAAAAGCCCAAAACCCTTATCCCAAACACACTACTCTAGCCCAACACTGTACATGGTATGTCATAATCTCATGAGGCCCATTAATGGGCCTCTTACTTGTTTAACCTAATACCCTTGTTGTGTGACCTCATAGGATCCATTCTATAAGGCTTTGGGCTATTTAACTAACCCAAAGATCAATTATCATATCTAGCACCAGATATTGACGACCCTATAGAATGAACTTATTATCTCCATAATAGTGATCCTTGATATATCTAGTAATTGCACTTATCGAAGACATAACTCCTTCAGCCCATCCTTAAGTGCCATAACTTGGTATGACTTTCTTGCTGAGTAGAAGGGACAGCAGCAGCAATCATCTTATTATGAGGGTTGAGCCCATAACTCCTTCAGCCCATCCTTAAGTGCCATAACTTGGTATGACTTTCTTGCTGAGTAGAAGGGACACCAGCAGCAATCATCTTATTCTGAGGGTTGAGCAGAGAATCATCAAGATAATAGAGGCCATTCTTCAGCTTACCAAGAACATGTGTCTTCATTGAAGAAGTCTGAAGAACACATGTATCATCAGTAAATATGGCATTACAGTTCAGATCATGACATATCTTAGGAACAAATATGAGATTGAACTTAAAATCAGCTACATAAAGCACATCCTTCAAGAATATATCATTTCCAAGAAGCACATCCCCTTTATGAGAAATAGTCACTTTCCTCCCATCAGAATAGTGATATGATTATCAGCATCAGTGAACTCAGTCCAAGAATTAAAAGCATCTTTATCATGACAAATGTGGTGAAAAGCACCACTGTCTATTATCCAATTAGAGAAGATATTAGACAATAAACAAGTTTTACCTGCAACATTAGCAGATTTAACACTTGACTCTTCTGGGGAATTCGAAATTAGCTTCTGATGTGCCATCTGATCAAGAAACTGTTGAGCATATCCTGAGGGAATCACCAAATTTCCATTATCATCAGTTGAGAAATCAGGACTATCAGTCTGAACAACTGCTGCCACTCTTTTGGTCTTATCAAACTTGTGATCAGAAGGAGGATAACCATGAAGCTTAAAGCATCTTTGCATACTATGACCAGGCATTTTTCAATGATCACAATAATAGTTGACTGTTCTTCGTTGATCAAAATTTTGTCCTACTCCACCATAAGACTGTCCTGCTCCACCATAAGACTGTCCTGATCTATTATAATTTTGACTTGCTCCACCAAAATTCTGTCTCTGTCCAGAAATCTGACCCTGAGAAAAAACATTTCCAACATGTTGATGAGGATATGAAGACCGATTGGTCCATTTGTCTTGGTATCTCCTTTTATTCACAGCAAGAGCAACTGCCTCATCAGAAACATACATTGAACCATCCTTTGGTCCTTTGAACAACTGTCTGTGCTTCTCTTCTTGCATAAGCAACCTATATGCATGTGAAAGAGCTGGCAATGGTTGCATCAACAGAATGTTACCTCTAACCACCTCAGATCCATCATTCAATTTCATAAGAAATTGAACCAGTCTTTTATCCTGCTGAGACTTGACCAGCCTCTGAGCAATTGTACAGGTGCAATTAGTACAATGACAATAAGGTAAAGGATCCACATCATCCAATTGATCCCATAACCTCTTCAATTTTGTGTAAAATGCTGAAATATCATCTGATCCTTGCTTGATTTCAGTAATAGCTTGTTCTAAAGCAAACAAAACAGTACCAGAAGAGGCACCATACCTCTCTTCAAGATTCTCCCAAATTTCTCTAGCTGAGCTAAAATAGAGAACACTCCTAGCTAGGTTTTGATCAAGTACTCCCAAAATCCACGAAATTATCATGCTATTACACCTCTCCCACGCTTTAAACAAATCTGAAGTAGGCAGAGGTTTCATAATAGATCCATCAACAAAACCTATTTTGTTTTTAGCAGATAGGCTAATCAACATCGATCGTTTCCAATCACCATAGCCATTACCATTAAATTTATCAGAAACAAGCTTCATACCGGGATTATCAGATGGATGTAAGAAATAAGGTGAGCTAGGATCCTGAGAAGGTTCTAATTGAGGTATACGATGTTGATTATGATTCTGATTTTGATTTTAATTCTGATTTTGATTTTGAGTTTGATTTTCCATTGTTTTTGAGGTTTTTGTTTAACAATTGAAAAGAAGTTGAGCAATCAACAAAGAAACTACTCAAAAAATTGAAGCACAGAAACAACGAAGAACAGAAGAACCAGAGATTTAGAACAAAAAACTGACCAAAATCTGGAGAAATCAGAGAAATCGAACGACGAAGAATTTTCGAGCGAACAATCGAACAGGAACAAAACGCAACAATCAGGAACAAATGATCGAACACTTGATCGGCTCTGATACCATGTTAAGACCTTCAACCTTGAGCTTAAGATTCATCAATGGCGGAAAAACAGAGAAATGTTAAGAACTTTCTAGAGAGAGAAACATGATGAAGAATTGGGGAAAAGTTTGATTGAATTGAATAATGAAGAAAGTGCTTACAAGAGAGTATTTATACTAGAATTAATTAGTTACAACAACCAAAAAGAATCTAGCAATAAATGAAGTAATAGAAAGAGCTGAGCTAGCAAATATCATAACTAACTCTCATAAACAAATATTACTGAGCTGCTGACGTGGAGCTTTGGACGGCTGTAGATGATATCTCAACATAGTTTGTCACGTCTTATTCAATTCTGCTCATCTAATTTTGTTGACATTTGTTGTTTTAACCAAATATCAAATTAATATAAAATTGGTCATAAACTACAATTTACATGATATTGACAAAAAAGCTAAATCTTACCAACAATACTAGTTGAACAATAGCCGCTAGCTTGAAAAAAAAAAAAAAAAAAAAAAAAAACATCGATGACATATAGATGATTTGAATGCATAAAAAACTACTGAAGTCAAGTTCTACATTAGTAGATTTGAGTTACCTCCCTTTGGTCAAGTCAAGGCATAATTTTAAAACAATCAACATGTTTAAACATATTAAAAACATGAGAAATTTTGAAGTCCGATACTTTGATTTGTATGAGATCTTGATCTCTTGCAGGCACTCATTATTTAGACTTTTAAAACAGTAGATGATCTAGTTACTTTACATCTTTATAAATTAAATGACTCGTTTCCTTTTCAATTGACCAATTTCATATTGAACTAACGCTAGCGTGTTAGTTCTAATACACTACTTCATGTATAAGGTTTCAAGTTTTGATTGTACTTTTCCAACACTCATACTTATCAATACATAACTTCAACAATATATATATGTCTTTCTGTCTAAAAAAAAAACAATAAATATATTTAATTATCAATAAGAAGCAAATTTTATAAAAACATTGGTATCTTTAAAAATATGCATTGAAACAAATCTAACAAAAGTGTACATAGCTATATATTACGTACTTTGTACGTATTTTAACATGTAAAATGCACATAAGATAGTCAAAGTAAAGTATGCAAACAATATAAAAGTCGAAACTTTGCAACAAAAAAAAAAAAAACCAAAGCAATGAATATGTTTTGTAAAAATTTATGATGCATACATTCATTTTCCTCTTAATTATTTTCACAGTGCTTTGCTATCTTATATATCTATACATATAGTAATATAGTATTGCATGGGTCAAAAAATAAACTAGCTAATCATCAAACATATATTGATATATATGAACAACTCACACTAATAATAAGGGAAATGATAAACAGCTAAAAGAGGAAATATTAAGGATAAAATAACATTAATTACACCAATTTATGCGTGATTTTGTTATAAATCTCCAACTTAATTCCATTTTAAGATGTATGTTTAACGTGCATAACAAGCAAAAAAAATTAATTTAGCTTTTTTTTTTCAAAAAAAAATTCAAAGAGACCTGTTATTATATCTCTTTGATACTGCTACTGAGCCTGAAACTGGGGCTGACAGTGTAGTAGGCTCGTAGGCGCGTAGCAGTATCAAAGAGACCAGTCATCTATAACAAGTTAACAACCGATCTCTTTGATTGTTTATTATTAAAGAGAACGGTTATCTTTATAACTGGTCTTTTAAGTTATCTCCTTTTTTTTTTGCTTTTTTCATTTTTTTTTTCTTTTTCTTGCTTATATTTTATATCTTTTTAAGTGTTGTGCTACTAATTTTTAAATTTTTCCCTAAACTTTCTCAATTAAGTTAAAAAAAAATCATAAAGTTAAGTAATACTCCGTAGTTTTAAGTTACCATTTGTTTGTAATATGTTATTTGTACTACTTTCGGCTTGTAAGTTGGAATTTTTATTTATTACTATTCAGTTGTAGTATGGATTTTTGTATCCTATTTTTGAATTGATATCAATTTGGTTAAAAAAATTGCACTTTGACAAGTGATCAATATTTGATAATGGTAACTCACCATCTCGGAAGTCCTGAATCGCCCCTGTTTAATGTTTATATATAACCCTAAGGGCTACATACTTCGTGTATCATTACCCTAATAATAATAATTTCCGTGGCCAACAATTTGGTGACTGGTAAGTTTATTGATTGAGGAAGGTTTGATATTGGTTGGAGTTCAAACAAACATGGTGCACAAAACACTTTCTTGCCAAAAATAGATTAAAGAGTCAACGACTTTTATTTAATTTTTCAAGTTAATTGTTAGATCATAAATTTTGTGATAAGAATATGTCACACCCATGTGAACTTCACGTGCATATTCTTGTTAAACACAAAATACTGGATTTTATTTGTCGGCATAAAGTTGTCAACTTGTGTTATAATTTATATTTGTTCATTTGTTCCCCACAATTAATCAATTGTTCATCCACATCCTTTGGATTTGGAACACTAGCCGAAATTTTTATATACCACACCTTAATTATTCATAGTTCTTTGTTTTCTTATGCTTTTTAATTTTAATATGGGACTAGGAATCATTATTGAAATGCCTCAAATGATCAATACTTTCAATTTACAGCATTTAATTTATATATTCCTAATTGCCTACTCAAAATAATAATAATAATAATAATTATAATAATAATAATAATAATTATTATTATTATTATTACAATTAATATTATTATTATTATTATTATTATTATTATTATTATGTTGATGTAAAAATCATAACAATCAAATGACCTCATATCGCTTAGAATATATAATGTCTTAGTGGTATAATCTGATGACTTACTGACTTTTTTTTTTATAGTTCATGTCTTGCATATGTGGGAATTATGCAACCAAATAAATTCTGCATGAAGAGTTAATGAAAATGACGAAATACATTAAATAAAGCATATAAATATCAATTTCACAATCAAAAGGTTCATTAATAATTTGAACTTAGAACCCTTTCACTTCACCTTATTTTTGCTAAACTGAAATTATTTTTGCCGAACTTAAATTATATTTACTGAATTGAAATTATTTTTACTGATTTTCAATTATATTTTTTCTTTAAAGATACTGAATTTTACTGAACTAAACTTATTTTTATTGAACTGGAATTATTTTTGCTGAACTTAACTTTTATTTACTGAATTAAAATTATTTTTACTAAAAATTATTTTTTTTAAGGTGAAGTGAACGGGCCTTAAAAACAAAAAATAAATAAATAAAAATTAAAAAAATTGATTATATATAGCTAAAAGTAATTAAGAACATAAACTTTGTGCTTGTTCACTTGTTTACTTATTTTTCTATATTATGATGGGTATATCCAATTTTTATATAGATCATCTATTTATATATAGATCCGCTGATATGAGGTATATCCAATTTTTAGAACACAAGTACTAAATACAGTACAAAATAACCTAAATGCAGAAAAAATACAAAATATGTAAATTAAAAAAGACAAAAATATCCTCTTCGAAATCAATTCCTCTGTTTCAATATTGACTCTTCACTCTTCCCCTAATCAGCCTAATGTAATCCTCCAAACCACTTCTACATTGACTTCATCTCTCAAACACTTTGGGTTGCTTAATCGATTAAATAAACAAAGTGTATTGATTGTTTCCAGTATTTGTCGTGACTACCAGTTAGAGTCTCGGAAAATTCATCCGGTAGGTAGCTTAGGTCCCCGGAACTTTTATCCGGTACGTAGCAAGAGGCCCCGGAAATTTCATCCGGTACGTAGCAAGAGGCCCCGGAAATTTCATCCGGTACATAACTAAGAGGCCCGGAAATTTCATCCAGTAGGTAGATGCGGGTCTCGAAAAGATCGGTATTATAAAATTCATTCCCTTCCGTTAATCTCTTAGAGCAAATCTTCCATCAATCTCACAAATCAATATTAACACTGTATGAATGAAGGATGAAAGTGACTTAAAAAAAAATGAAAATGCGTACTGGAAAGTGGAAATCTGGAGTGATAATGATGATTGAAATAATTTTTGGGTTGGAACTCTTGAAAGGGTATAGTTAATTAAAAGGGTAAGATTGGAAATCTTATTTTTCATAACTATTTTTTTGTTCTGCATTTAGGTGATTTACTACCTGCATTTAGTACTGCCCTTTTAGAATTTTGCATGTATTATGTAAAAATAATCATTAAAAATGTGTATAACATATCTCATAGGCTCATATATACTCAATAATAATAGTTTTTTTTTTTTTTTGAAGAGAATAATAATATAATAGTAAGTTATTCTATAAAAGTTATTGTTTTGACCGTATGTAGAGGTGTCAATTCGGTCACTGATCGGGTTTAGTTGGGTCTAGCACTCTAGTCGAGTCAGATCTAGTTTAGGCATAAGTCACGGTAAACCATTATGTTCATACAAGACAAAATTAAAATTAGGTTATTTTTGAGTCAGGTTGGATCTAATCAGTTCAGTTTAATATTTTTGAGTTAGGCGTTAAGCACTTAAGCAGTAAAGCGTGGAGGTGTTTGGTTGGATATTATGAATAAATGTGGCTAAGAATAAGATGTACTGTAACATAAAATGTGTTTGTTTCATTGTTTGTGTGTATGTATAAAATATGAATCATGCATCATTGCATCAACGTCATGTTGCCGTTTTTTTTAGTTATCTGGACTTCCGTGATCGGCATGAATTTCGGCTACAACTATTTAACTGTTTCTACACCTTTTTTCTTTAATATTTCGGCTGTTATATTTAATACACTTAAATACGTAGTATTGATGTTTTTGTTTTGTAGGAGTTACCCAAGTTAAGCCAGCGCATTTAAGTGATGGTGTCACGATCGAACCAGATACCCTCTTCGTTTTCTTAATTTGGTTTACTTCAGGATTGTCGATTCGAGTTGAGATAGAAATTAGTACTCCCTCCATTTCATAATGTTAATCTTATTTAGAATCTTTTAACACTTAAAAATTAGAGGGAATCTTCCAAATTTCTCTCTATATATAATAACAAACATATTCAAATGAGATCTAGTTTTATTCGTCTTGATGAGTACTTTATTAATATCTAATTTTTATAATTTTTGCTTATGAGATTAAAGATATTTGCAATCAAAGTTTTGCATCGATGTATGTAATTGGGACTAACATTATGAAAAGGAGGGAGTATTGTAATATTGTTATTATGTTATTTTCGTTTAGATGTTTAGTTTTAGTTTTAGAGTAGCGTCCAATTATTTTTAATATAATAATGTGTATGTATGTAAATGTATTGATACTCAAAAATGTGTATTTAAAGCTATGCAAAATGAAAACAAAAGCAAAAAGGAATGGGAGTATTGGTTTTTGTTAGAGGACAAATTCACCTAAGCCCGTAAGTTCAATTCAAAAAAAAAACTTAAGCCTAAAATTAGAATTCAGGGTTAGTTATATACACTATCATGCCCAATGACATACATGCATGAGAGCCCGTGTTGGATCTGAAATGTAGAAGCAACATGAGTCTCTTCATATTCAACGCTATATATTATATGTGAAAGAAGGGGTAGATAAAATTTAAACTCGTGACATTTTATCACATTGGTTCATATATACCATGTTAGATTACCAAGTTAACAAAAAATTTAAGTTGAAAATTGATGTTCAGGATCGGTTCAATTCATATACCCATATATATATATATATATATATATACTAGATAAAGCCCGTGCAGTGCACGGTTTATTTGTTTTTTTTTTTTTTTTTGTGTATTTATGAGCTAAAATTTGTTATATATTTAGATAAAATTACTAATATTAAAAGATAATATTTAATATTTAATTAAGTTAAACTTAAAAATCTCATTAGCCAATTTTGCTTACGTGGTATTTGAATTATTTAATTCTAAAAGAAATTAATATATCTCTCCTACTATTAAAAGATAATATTTAATATTTAATTAATTTAAACTTAAAAATCTCATTCGCCTATTTTGCTTACGTGGCATTTGATTTATTTAATTCTAAAAGAAATTAATAATCTCTTATTTATAATCCTACATGGCGCGCCAAGAAAATTAGATACTACGTGCTCTCTAAAAACTCGGGAAAAAACTCCCCTTTATATATATATATATATTAGATTAAGAAACTATCAATAAATTTTTAATTTTTTAAATTTTCAAAAATTTTAAATTAAATACTTCAAAGTACAGAATATAAAAAGTGAAAGCGAAACTTTACATTTTTCAGTAGTATATTTTCTTGGTATTCCACTCGGTTTACCCTTTGAGCTAATCCGGTTTCGGGACTCATCGGTTCTAGATGGTTAAGTTCCAATCCTCGCCTAATTACTGTTGCGAAGGATCGAACATGCAGTCCTCATACCAAGTACATCCCCAATTACCACTGCACCAACGAAATTTTTTACACCGGTCATTTGAAATATGACTATTATATTATTTAATGATAAATAATATGATCGGTTCTTTTTTTCAAATTAACTATAAAATGGACATAATTAGTCTCTTAATATCTACAATGTAAACATAATTTTTTAAAATTTTTAATTCCACATAAAATATTTATTTTTCGTGAACTATAAAATAATAATAATATTTACATAAATAAAACTTGAAGTTTAATAAATAAAAAATTTTTGGTAATACTATTTTATACCAAAAATTAAAATAATATAATTTATTATTTGAAGAAAAATATATCAGTTATAAACCATATAATCATAAAAACATTATGGTAATCAAATTTCAAATGACTACTATAAAAATTTCACTGCAGAAACAACCAGTTGATACATTTTTCATTATTCATGGAACGAGAAAAGCAAATATTCATAGAATGGCAAGAACGGTATAGTCATACACATCACACATGTTTATTTTGTATTTTTTTTATTATATAAAATTGATTCAGAAAAAGAAATATGCTGAGTATGAAATGTTTTTATGGAAGATTACAATTTGGAAGATATCAAATGGTTCACGACTTCAATAGGCTGAAAGTGAAATGATCCCCACTTGAGCTTCTTTGTATCTTCACCAAATAAAGAAATAAATAATTCCATTTCAGCATACATAAGTGTAGTTTTGAACCAATTGTGTATTGCCATTTTGGACCATTAATCCCACTTTTTTTATTTGACGGCCATTAATTTTATCTTAACTAGTAACATCATCTTGAAATTCACACATAATCTTGAATTTCACCCAGTTTAAAATTATCTTTTATTTATTTTTTTTTTTTTTTATTTTGGCCTATATAGATATATTGATGTAGAGGCTGTTTATAGGGTAACATGAAAACAATTAAAGAGATTAGGATTTACGAAGCAGAGTTGTGCATGGCTGGGCCGAGTCGACAAGAAAATGGCCTGACCCCAGTATAAAAGCTTGATATTAGAGGACGGCATGGACCAGCCACTATCAATCAGGCACAATAACAAAATAGCTAGATCCGATATTAGCCTGAAATGTCGCGAGAGACACGCTAAGCTAGTGGATCATAAAAATCTAAGGGGGCCGGAAAAAAAAAAAAAAAAAAAAAGCTCATAGGGGGAGTCGAACTTGAGACCTCCCTTACCATGCAAAACTCCAAGAACCAACTAGGCTATAATTAATAACATGATATATGGTGTAAATACTTGTTATTTATTACTTACTTCAGGGGGGCCAAAATAGATATATATATATTACTTGTTGGGCCACGGGGGCCCGGGCCTCCACCAGCCCTCCCGTGGCTCCGCCCCATTCATAATTCGTGTATGGACATTATTTTTAGAAGTTGACATTAGCTCTACGGGCCAAAGTGCATATCGACTAATTTTATTTTTTCACCAAAAATAAAATAAAATTGTGAAGGCCTGCTTGCACAACACTCGAGTCGGTAATACACTATTATATGCACTCTGTTTTTGAATGATTGACATGATGAGCCCAACATGACATAACTTTTTCTTAACCCGCTTTAGCACGACCTAATCAAGCACGTGGCGCGTCATACCGGCACAACACGAAGGATGAGTTAAATAATATCAGTGGAGAAGGATGGAGATATATAATATATTTATAAAGTAAAATAGAAAAACAATTCTATATAAAGAAGAGATACGTGTATCTATTGAGTGATGTAGTTATTCAAATTTAACGGTAGATAAATTATATGATTTGTATTAAATTATACAACAAATTAATACAGTACACATAGCATTAAAAAAAACGAAGAAAGTACGTAACACAAAGAGAAGCGAAAACTTAGCCAAGTAGCCAATGCAAGATGTGGTAGCTTAGTGTGACGGGTCATCTCCAGGCTCTCTTTATCTCGAATGTCGGGCTGTCATGGTCAAGTAAAGACACACCCACAAGGCCATCCTAACCCAAACCCAAAATGTCCCTTTCTAAATTAGTAGGCAGTACTACCTTTTATCACTAACTCGCACGTTTTATATTATTTTTTACTCTATTTATCCCACGTTCCTCTTTTATTTCTATCATCTCATCATTTCTTTTAACTCCCTCTCCTCCCTTTGACTCTCTCCCCTCCTCCTACAACACCACTATAAATTCCAAACTAATTCCTTCTCTTTTTTCCATCATCATCTTAAACAATTTACCAACATAGCTAGCTAGAGATTTCGTATTCTCAAATATATTACGAGAAAAAAAAAATATATATATATATAAGATCATGAGTTGTGTTCAGGATTGGCCTGAGCCAATAATCCGGGTCCAATCCCTATCAGATAGCGGATTGGACCGTATACCGGACCGCTACGTCAAACCAATGACGGAGCGGCCGGTAGTGGAACCTGTGGTTACGGAAGGGGTGGACATCCCCTTAATAGACCTTTCAGGCCTCTTCTCTGGTGACCCAGATAAAGTCCGGGTCACCAGAGAAAAAGTAGGCGAGGCCTGCAGGGTGTGGGGATTCTTCCAAGCCGTGAACCACGGGGTCCCCCCTGATCTGATGGATCAGGCACGCCAAACTTGGCGCGAGTTCTTCTACCAACCCATGGAAGAGAAACAAAAGTATGCCAACGACCCTAAAACTTATGAAGGGTATGGAAGTAGACTTGGAGTTGAGAAAGGTGCTGTTCTTGATTGGAGTGATTATTACTTCCTTCATTATCTTCCTTCTAACTTGAAGGATCACTGCAAATGGCCTGCTCAACCTCCTCATCACAGGTACCATTAATATTTTACTTTTTTTTTTGTTTTATATATATCAAAATAAATCAACTCATTTTGCCTTGTAATATATTAGTTTAATTAGCAAGGACATCACAAATAATTGTTTTTAAGACTTTTATCATTGACCATAGTACCATACCATATGTAAGTGTTAATAGAAAGATAATAAAAAATGAAAAGTTGTGAAAAATCTCCATATTGGAAGATAATGGGATTCTTTCTAGTCCTTGATACTATACGGTTTTTTCTTAAAAAAAAAAAAATTATATTATGAGGTGCATAGGAATTGACTTATTGTCCAATAAAAAATCATCGGATTTATCTTTAAAAGTTGCTACAAGATTTTTGGGAGCACAGTAGGGACAAAGTTTATAAAGAGTACTCGTAGTAGTTATAGAAGAATAAACACGTTTTAAAAATGTTGTTCGAAGAAGTAGAATTATTCAAAAAGGTGATACCTAAAACTTAAGATAATAGTAGGAGCGAAGTTTATACAAGATGACTCTAGTGGAGATCAGACACACGTACATGTGAAAAAGCGAGATAGGATTTACCTGTGAAAAGTGGTAAGGAGTACGTAATATTCGAGTTCGGAGTAGTGACGAAGATAATAAAAGGGTTCTTACAAAATTGATTTCAAAGCATTGACAAAGTCAGATCATACATTTAAGAGGGGCCGAAGGTTTCACAAGAGATAAAGCGAAGGGGTCGTTTGGCATCACTGTGGTTTTCTGTTTTTTGGTTTTTTGTTTTTCAAAATCATATGATATATGTCACATAATGAATCAAAAATTAGTCAAACTTGTTAAAACCATGATAATTATGAAAACTGACAACAGAAAAGTGGAAACACCTTTTTCATGTTTTCTGTTTTTGGTTTTTTGTTTTCAAAAAAACTGGAAACTGAAAACAAAAAACAATGCCAAACAAGCCCGAAGAAAGAGGATCTCAATTGTCTCAAAAAAAAAAAAAAAAAAAAAAAAAAAAAAAAAAAAAAAAAAATCTCATGATTAAATTGTTTTTAACTACGTTTTGCTGACATTTTCAAACTCGTTTACGTTTCTATAATACCTCATTTACTATAATTTAAAATTCTTCCTCACATTAAAGTTGCTAATTTCTATATTAGTACTCCGTAGTAAACAATCTTAGGTTAGCTTGCTAATTAAGTAACTAACTTATACGTAATATAAAAGGTAGCAAATTTAAAGGTATCCCCTTAATTATTTTTATTTATTAAGTCACATGGGTAAGATTAAATTTCCCTTTCCACAATTGTTTAGTTGGCAGGTGTTCATTGTTGTTTAATTCAATTAACTTGTTTCCCTTTTCGTGACACTATCGCTTACTCGAATTTGATTATGTAATGTATCAAATAGAGTTTTTCAAATAAAGCAAAAGAATAATTAAAATAATGTCCAAAAAAAAAAAAAAAAAAGAAAGGAAAAGCTTGTTTGGTCAAATATTGTCCAATTGCTATAATATTATATATATATATATATATATATATATATATATATATATATATATATATATATATATATATATATACATATATATATATATATATATATATATATATATATATATATACATATATATATATATATATATATATATATATATATATATATATATATATATATATATATATATATATATATATATATATGATTTTAATACACGAAATATATTAGTCATGCAATTGTCTTACACTCAAAAAGCAAATTTAAATTCAATGACATTGCGAAGTATTCACCTTGATGAAATATAAACAATTAGAATTAATTTTAGTAAATTATGTAACGAAATACTGTGTACAATTTTCGTACGACAACTTCGTGTCTGCAGTGCATAACTACACGCCTACATTGCTTATGATAATGTCTCTATTCATTTTGATCACGACGTGTTAGTATAATGAAAGAATTTGTGGATAATATAACACGATATAAGTGCTCATGATAACTTATTGTTAAGGATCAATCAACAACATGTTAACGTGCTAACTTTTTTTATAAAAATAATTGATTTAGCATGAATTTTGGTCCATAATTTTCCACCATTTTCATTATAATGGATTCTTGTGGTGCTAAATTAATATTACTCCCCGATCCATACTTGGTTATATTTGACATCAACTATGAACCACGTTATCCAATTTTTTTCTTTTTTTCTTTTTTTTTTTTCCCCTTAATTAAGGGCCACCCTTTGTGCTTTCTGAATTGTCATCCAAAGTAGACAATCATATGCTATGAATCCTATGATCTATAAACTATACAGTAAGCATCAAAGTCCTAAGATTTTGTTAATCATCAAATTAGTGTTTTGTTACCTTTTTATGAATTTTGCATGTACGAGGTTAGGTCCCTTAATTATCTCGTTCAATGTTATCTTTGAAAATGTCAAGTTTATTAATCTTTACCCTTAATTACATGCTAATATAATCCTTTGTACGTTTAACTTATTAATACTTCTCGTAATTTGACTTAGCAAGTTAATCATATGACCATATGGCTAATAATTTAATATAATTCATAAAATGCAGGGAGATAGTCGAAGAATACTTAGGCGAAGTGGTGAAATTAGGTCAAAGATTAATGAAAGTTTTTTCGACTAATCTTGGATTAGAGGAGAATTATCTTCAAAATGCATTTGGAGGGGAGGAAAATGGAGCTTGCTTAAGGGTGAATTTTTACCCAAAATGCCCACAACCTGACCTGACCCTTGGACTGTCCTCTCATTCGGATCCGGGTGGGTTAACCATTTTGCTGCCGGATCACGATGTACCGGGTCTTCAAGTCCGCAGAGATGACAAATGGATAACCGTTAAACCCGCTCAACATGCTTTCATCATCAACGTTGGTGACCAAATTCAGGTACGTAATTGTCTAAGGCATAACTTTGGAAGACTTTAAAATTTTTGTCAACTTTATGAATAATATTATAAAATGTTATTCATAGTAGATTAGTAGACGTATAAGATTAGTCAATCATCATTTAATAAGTTCAAACATCTTTTTTATATATGGTTGAAAAGATGGTAATCATCGATTTAATTACTATATAATCATTTCACTAACATGATTGATAAAAAAATTTAACTCAATTTTTATTCATGGCTGAAAGCGTGGATTATGGTAGTAGTTATCTTGCACCACTTTTTTAACTAATCTGTTTTGACTTGGGAATTAATGATATATGCATATATAATCTTATATATAATACCCTAAAATTTACTTGTTAACTTAGTCAAATCACATTTGTAATAACACGTGTTACTTTAACATTTACTTTTTCATAGTATTTTATATGTTAGTCAATTGTTATTCATATTCATACTCCATAGCATAATATGATACTTCATTATTCATTTATCGTCTATATTTTATTCCAAGCAAACAATAAGTAGGGTGTGTCTACATGCCGCGAATGTTTAGGAGGTGGAGTGGGGGGAATATTACAAAAAGTAGAGCAAAGATAGACAAATCAAAGAGAAAACCATAATGAAAACTATTTTAAATTTTTAATGTTATGTATAACTCTTAAGACTACAATGCTACATATAAGAAGAGAAAAATAAAAAATAATAATAAAAAAAAAACATATGAAATAATAACATTAATTACACTGATTTACGTGTGATTTTGTTATATAATTTTAAAATTAATACAAAATAAAAATAAAAAATATTTTTTCTTAGCCTTAAAAACTACATACATCGTATAACATTACTTTTTTTAAAAAAAAATGGACAGAGTAGTTGCTAATAATTTACCTAATCCAATAATAAATTTGCTTATAAATACATTTAGGAGGGCTTGCCAATCAACACTAATTAAGAAATGCAATGTGGATATTTTAACTTTTATAAAATATATCAATTGAGTTCATCCTATTGGTAGATAACACCTTCTCTAGATATAAAGATAACTTGATTTATTGTTCACTTTTTCGGTTTTGTAACGTGGAATCTAACTAGACAAAACAAAAAATGTCTTATAAAATTGGGATGTGGAATCTAAGTTGTAGACATGAATGAAATATATTTTATTCTAATTTAATTTTATAGGTGAATATAGAATGTTTTTCCTATCATTGATTGGGTATACGTGTTTGTGTTTCATTATTCCATCATGAATACATCTTTTGCTATAATTAGAATCAATATTATTAGAAATAATAGGGGAAAACAGAGTATCATGCAAAGGTATGATGACTGAGGGGATGATGAAAAAGATAACCATCATGTAAAATGACTATATTATCCTACTATAATTTCATAATATTGCAACACGAGATAATAGTCTTTTCATTGTAATAATTTTATAAGACATAAATTATATACATTTATAGTACAATATAGCAACTATTTTTATATGTCGCGGTGTCAAAACATAGATCAATCATTTAATAATATAGATTTCATTTAGTACTTATATATTTAGAATCAACCACCTGTCCTGTATTATAAACCCTTATCTATATGAATTAATGGATAAAAAATGCACGGAGTACAAATTAAAGATATTTTCAATTGCAATCACATCTTATAAAATTGAACATGAAGTACTTTACATAAATTAACTTACCTCATTTTTGTCGTTTTTAAGCAAGAAAGGCTACATCTATGGTTTATTAGTCAAGTGATTTATTTTTATAAATAACTTGTAATGTACATCACCTACTCAATGAAAAAGACTTAATTTGTCATCTTTAAAATGTACTAAGCATTTTGTTTAGGGTCCACCATGGTTTCAGGTTAGCCCTATCTTTGTTGTCTTTATTTAGAATAGTAAAACTATATACGTAGTATCAAAAATGAAAATATGAACGTAATAAATTGTTTTTAGTAAAAATTCATCAAAACACCAACTCACCTATTTTCTCTTTTCTGGTGCAAATAAAATCCACCTGATTATTCCATATAATTACGTGATTGATTAGATCATCATACATCTTTTTTTTTTGAGGGAAAGATCATCATACATCAAGATATTAGACTTTTTTTAATCAAATTGAGAAACATTTTTTTAAATTATTATTAAGACAAGCATATATTAATAAACATTTTGAAAATTTCACAATCAAAAGAAATTCCGACAAAATGTATTCATAATTAGTTTAGGAATTTATAGTGTTTTTTTCACTTTAAGAAATACAATTCAAAGCTAATTAGATCAATTCATATTTTTTGCCTCAAAAAAAAAAAAAAAAAAAAAAGAAAAAAGAAAAAAGTAAAAAAAGATCTATTCAGATCCAATCAAGTTTAATAAGTTGTTTAAAATTATATTTCAGTTAAGTTTAGTTTATGTCAAAATAACGCACCATTAGTATATTATCAACTACGAAGTATATTAGGATTTGCTCAATATAGTCACCATTTGGTGTAATGTCCGATCACTTTTGTTGGCCCAATTCTTCTGCTGTACCCCAAACTCCATCCCATGTGCAAGATTTCATAACTTGTACGTGGACCAAATATATTTAGAAAGATTTATGATATGGTATGATATGATATAAATACGGAGCATGATAATTGATTCGGATTTTGAAGAATTTGACATCAAAATTATTAAAACGTGCATTAAAAAATTAAAGTTGCTACTTGAATTTTATTTATTTGATAAATAGCAACTTTGAAGTTGAACAACTTGTATTGTTTGTTAACCATGCAATTGAAAGTAGAAATTGTGATTTTTTTATTCACGCCTTTCTATTTTTAGTTGCACACTTGCACTAGTTGGCATTCTTATCTTTCTTTATTTAATTAATGTCAATTTACGTGGAATTCGTACCTCCTCACATGGTTGATGACACACCATTTTCACTCTTCAAGTGGTCATACTAATAGAAAAACTATGGGTCGAACTTTTCAAATAAAAACTCTTAAGTAGTTTTAATGCCATAATTTTTAAATATGAAAATTATGGATCTTCTCAAAATACTAAAAAAGTCTCTATCTATGCATCAATGTAAATACTATAGAGCCATTTAAAAAAGATGTACAATGAATACTACTCCGTATGAGTTAATTCATTATTCGTTGAATATTGTTTTTAAAATTTATGATCGTTAATTAACAATTTGCTTGATTAATTGGTGTAGGTACTAAGCAATGCTATATACAAAAGCGTAGAGCATAGGGTAATTGTAAACCCTAATATAGAGAGAATTTCGTTGGCATTCTTCTACAATCCAAGGGGTGAATTGTTAATTGAACCAGCAAAGGAACTTGTTAGTTCTGAGAATCCAGCATTGTATCCATCTATGACGTTTAATGAATACCGTCTCTACATAAGGTTAAAGGGTCCTCGTGGAAAGTCTCAAGTGGAATCATTGAAATCTCCTAGATAAAAAAAAAAAAAAAAATCATTAAATATATACTTCGTATAAGTTATTATCTAAGCATGAGTTAGTTTAATTTATTGTATATGTATTTGCCTTTTGTGGCTATCAAATGTAATTTCAAGGAAATAAATCAAGTTAGTCATAATTATTCGTCAATTCTACTTTCTCTTTTCTTGTTTCGTCTGTGAGAAAATATAAATACAAACGAGGCTGAATTGAGTGAACTCGTAAGAGAATAGACTTACTTCAACCATTCCTGTAATTTTATATATTCATCGAATAAGAGTACGTAATTTTATATTGGTATGTAAGGAAGACGACCTTGATGGACTAGATTACTTACGAGTCAATCAACTTAGCTCTTAGCTAGACCCTTAAAGAAAGCTTATCAAATAATAGTATTATGAGATATTCGAACTTGAGAATATTTACTCAACCAATCAACTATATTAGAAGACACATCTTGTTAAGTGAGTAGTATTAACTACCATGTCCTTTGCACTCTTGATTAAAAAATAAAAAAATAAATAAAATAAAATAATAAAAAAAATACTCGACTTTAAATCGTTTTAAAAAAAATTGCTACTTGTACTACACTAGTCTTTACTAATGAACATTCATAAACAATAAGAGCCATGAGGGACTTTGTCAAAAAAAAAAAAAAACAAAAAAAAAGAGCCATGAGGGAGAACGAGGGCTTACACTTGACAACTTGAGAGAGGATAAAGTCAATTTGAATGTACTGTGTGTAATGGTGGCATAATATAAAAAAAAAAAAAAAATGGTGTTGCATAGAAATAATTTAAAGATGACAATTAATTACCTTTACCTTATAAATATTACAACGGAGGACAATTTAAATTGAAAAAGACCATCTTAACTTTTTTTAACGTATTTATTTTTTCTTATAAAAAAATACATCTTTGTTTTAAAGATTGATAGATTAAACTTTGTTCACTTAATCTTAATGATCAACTTAATCGTACATTCGGTGGATGCCACTTAATTGCACTTATTAATCAGAAGGAAATCACAATCTTTAACTTTATTAATTGACATATTGATGTTACATAGCACTCTTGTTATGAGTTGAACCTGGTCAAATGTTGAATTAAACCCCATAATTTGCAATTCTTACTCACATGGTCTGTCTCGTACCACACATTGGCTTTAACTTTAGTCTGCATCAAGAAATGTTCTTAAGTAGTGGTTTGTTAGTCTTGTTACATTTCAATTTCAAAACAACTTTACATCACAATGACAAAAATCAAATAATAAAATGTAATAATGTATGCTATGTTGATCCATTAGTCTATACACAACTTAAATGAGGGTTAGTTATTGCAATATAATTTTATTTTGATCAATAAGTCTATACACAAATTAGGGCAATTGCAATAGGATTGGACGTTGTGGTTTGCAGGATCGCTGAAATGCATCGCCCATCTTATGGTCCAAATGGATAATCAAGTAGTTATTTTTGGTATCTTGGATGTCTTGAAAAGCAATGATCTGCCTTGTTATTGAGGCGATTGTGTTCATCTAGTTGTACTTGAGGTATATCTATATAGTACAACTAAGGAATTTTTTTATTTTTTGTGCTTGTAACTTGTGAAGAAATTGCAAAAAAAAAAATAAAAAAAAAAGTTTTTTTGTCATACCTAACAAACTACAACCGAATGTACAATAATGAAAACCATTCCATTAATACACCAAGTCTTAATGATGAGCACCTAGGAAACACTTTTGTAGGACGATTTAGAAATAATGAAGTGTTAGTTGAAGACAAGTAACTAAAAACAAATAGGACGATTTAGAAATAATGAAGTGTTAACTGAAGACAATAACTAAAAACAAAAATTCTCCAAGTTTTTGTTTCTCAGCCAAAAACGTGTGTAATACACTAGTAAAACAGTTGAGGGGCAAATGCGGCGCATGCAAAATTGCAAATTGTGAAAATCTCAAATGCAAGTCGGCAGAAAATAAAAGTCATCATTTAAAATAAATATGAGTATTGTAGGAGTACTCTTTATATTACTATATTGCGGTAATATAACGTAATCTTAAATCTCATTTTAGAGTTATTATTCGTAATCTTAGGACCTATTTTAATTTACTGAACTGAACTGAATTATTTATAAGAGAGGGAAATTAGGAACTAAACTGAACTGAGTAAAAAATATTATTGTTTAATACATGCTTGGGTTGCAATAACCGTCACTAAGGGCATGTTCACATTTACTTAATTTCAGTTCAGTTCAGCTCCAATCAGTTCAGTTTAGTTTATCTCTTAATTTCCCTCTCTCATAAAATATTCATTTCAGTCTAATTTAGTTTAGTTCAGTTCAGCTTCAATTAGTTCAGTCCAGTTCAGTTCAGCTCCAATCAGTTCAGTAAATGTGAACAGGCCCTCAGAATGAGTTTACTTCATAAGTTCAAGGAGCTTTTATCTCAAAATCATATATCAATAGGAGAAATAACCTTTTAGTCTTATAAAGTGCTTAAATCTCTCATTTTCCATCAATGTGATACACTTATACTCTCTCCGTGTTTTAATAAGTGTTACACTTATTATTATTAATTTTTTATTATTATTATTAATTTATTATTATTATTATTATTATTATTATTATTATTGTTGCTGCTGCTGCTCTTCAATCTTAATTAAATTAGAGGTCATGGTCATGTTTAGTTCTTAAATGTATTTTTTATAATACGATATTTTTTTAACTTGTTATTTTTGAGCTAGCCTCTCTTCAGAAATTAAAAACATACGTAGTAATACTGAGAATAGAATAATTTAAAATTTTGAATGATTCAAAACTTAACACATCGATAAACAGATTTGTCCAAGCAACGCCGCAAAGCAAGTCGGCGGAAAGTTATGGAGTACTCCGTAGTAATTAAACTACTAAATAACAACCAAAAAAGCAGTTGCATTATTGGTCGAATATACTTATCTTTTGTTTAGATCATCCCATTTCATTTCGTATTAATGCTTAATTATCCCCTTTCTTTAACGCTTAAAGGCCCAATGAAATATATACACTTGAAGGCCTCATTTTTTATATGCTTTGGTACAAGAAGCCAAGGATCTAGCAATAAGAGTGGTAGTGTGGTACTTAATGCATTTTCTCATTTTATTTTGTTAAATGAGAAATTGCAAGCTTATGTGACGCATATATTTTTGGATTGTGATGTGGCATTGTGACGTGGCGTATATACTGTGAAGTGTGGCACGTGGCACCATTCCTTTAAAAGAAACACCTTTTAATAGATAGTATAGATAGATTTACGGTGTATATATATACTGTAATATTTACATTCTAATAAGGATACATTAATTGGCTAATTTAAGGGTCTCAATTGTTCACCTTACCTGAGTTACCTCCATTTATTAAATACTTATATTACTCCATATAAAATTTCTCACTTTGTGCAACATCTAGTGTTGTAATTATTACAAAACGGGAGTATTAATTAACATTTTATTAATAATGTGCTTCACTTTGGTGGTGCTATTATAATTTAATAAAATACAATTAAGATCCTCTATATCACTACAACCCATAACTTAAAGTTTGAAACGTACTTGTACTTCATAGTATAAAATACTTTCATTTGATTGGGTGGTTGTAGTATGAAACTACAAAATCAGTAGTTGAGATTCGCAAAAAATAACAGGTTGAAGATTGAGTTCGTCTTTACTAACCACAAAAAATGTGTTTCAATTACACAACACAAAAATATGTTGCCAAATATATCTAATATAATGAGTTACAGAGTATCAATTATCCAAATCATGGAATTGTCGTAAGCAACTACGTCAAACAAACAAGTTCAAGGCTTATCTTAGTGCTCCTATTGGAGTGTCCTTCTATTGCACTTCAATTCAATCATGAACCTCACATTTTCGACAAAGAGATAAAGATACGGACTTTTTAAATCAAGAAAGAGAGCAAGTATTGCTATGTCTACATCAGGTCGTGTTCGTAAGTTATTTTTATTTTAGCTTTAAATTTGGTCGTAAGCTATCTAAATTCGCTTATAAAATGTGTTTTGCTAAAAGTACTAAAATTAGTATTTGGATTAATTAGTTTTTGGAAGCTATTGTTTTCTAGAGTTGACATACATGCAATGCGCATGAAATTTGTGTATTATGAAATATATGACAATTAGAATGAATTGAGTCGGTGTAATTAGTGATCGTGTAGTATTGAATTCAAGATTCTTTAATTATTTGATAAATGAAGATTCTTTAATTTGTTTTGGGTTGTGATATCAAAAAGACAATTATAAGATATTAAGATTCATAGATAATTACACTAGGGCATGTAGATTTGGAGGTTGCCTAAACCATGATGTAGCCACTATGCAACTAATGATGAGAATAATAATGCTCCATGATATTTTTCCACTTGAAATAAGGAACATTTGAGAATTTTCTCAATGCACAAAATAAATAAAGTCAAATAATCAAGATGTATCATGTATGGGGCCATAAGTCTTAACATGTCAAAGTTTTTCTTGGAGACTTCTTCACGAGGGAATGGATTTAATTATCCAGTTGTGGTTTTAGATTTTTGCTCTCCAAAGACATGCAAATATGCAATAGACAAACTAGAAACTATAAATCAAAAGTGGAAAAAAGTATGTCATGATAAGAACAACTTCAATTGTCTTTTAAGTTCGAGCTAATCACTTGCTCACATCTTAACATTTCAGAAACCGACGCAATGTACACGTGTATTGTTATAATTAGTGCTTTGTGGTTGTAACTAAAAAGACTAGCATAGAATTAAGAATTGATTAGTATTGATTAGCCCTTTGATTTTACCGTCATGTTACTAGAGTTGGCCTATATAAATTTAAACATTTATATGGATTATGGATTGAACTTCGACTTAGGAATGCATAATTATATCAACCCTTATCAACCCTTTTTATTACTTTTTATCTCTTGTATAGATTTTCAATCCATATAGTGGAGCTCGTTGACTATTTTATTCTGTTTTTTTTTTTTTTTAATATATTATGGATAAGACTATCTTTACCTTTAACGCAATCTAGAATTCTCTATAGCCACATTAAACCTAATATAATAATATTTTAATAAGATTTTTTTCATTCAAAGTACACATGTCACGATATAGTTGATTAAAGAGATAACATTCATCAATTTAAAATGTACATAGTCACTTTCTTGGCCATCTTTAGAGGTTGTGGGCAATGGGCAATCATGCTGGTAACGTCATTGCCAATGGGAGTAGTCATATCATTTAATACAACAATCACTCAAAGAAAAAAAGTTGGTCATATTTGAGACTTATTTTCCAAATAAACAAGCACATACAAAGAGTAAACAATAAAATCACATGCAAATATATTAATATTTAAATGGAGTTGTATGTACTCTAGTTGCGTTGCTAATTAGTGGGTTTAAGTCAGGCAAAAAGAGTTGAGTTTAGGGATATAGTGGTCCCTTAAATGTCAGCCACTCGCAAGTCCTATCAACAACAACAAAGTTCCAAAATACACATGCTTAAAATACTTTAAAATATTACTCCATACTTCTCATTTGAGGGAATCAAAAACTAACACCTACACTTCTCGAATGAAAAAATCTAGATATATACTTCTCTATGTTTAGGCATATTTCCACAAGGGTGTGATCGGACTAACTAGGTTTAATGCTTGGAATAGTAATTAACTATGTTCGATAGAGTATTAGTAGAACAATGGATCTATTTCAATGATTTACATATTGTACTTTTTTGAGATACTTAATTCTCTATTCTAGTAAAAAGATATTCATTCTATTTCTACAATTTCTGGTGTGAGAAATATAAAAATTGTCTACTCACAAAGGATAATGTAAAAGTCGATAAATAAATGAAAGTTTAGTCAATTTTTCATACCTACCTCATCTCAGCTTATAATTAATCAAAATCAGATATATAAAGTGTAATGATTTAAGACCTCTAATCTCACCTACATCGCGATTTACCTTTGTGGTTGTGAGATCGAGTCTCATTAATCACATGGCCAGCAAGTACTTTAATTCCATGCTTAACCGCCACCCACACACACAATGCCTATCAACATATATAGGCACATTGCTTTCACAAAAGAGGCATTCCATCCAAAATGTGCAATAAAGATATGTATCACAAGAGTGACTCACCAAGTTAGGTGGATAAATGGATCGAACAAGCCCAACCATTTTCCATTGTCAAAGGCATTGATAATAATTTTGTTAGTGGATAAGGAAAGCTTTGCTCCCCTCAATTCATAAACTTTTCCAAATTCCATTAAAAACAAAGCATGAGCTAAATAATACACTAAATTGGTCGCCATTATTTCTAGCCTGAAATTATAGGTGCTATAGAAGACATTAGACACGAGTCTAAAAGTAAAAATTAAAAAAGAAAGCAAAGTTCACTATAACTTCTACACATTTGCCCATATGATTGCTTTTTGCACGTTTACTTATTTTATTATTTATGTGTTTGTACAATTACAAGTTTAACTAAGGGCCTGTTCTCATACGATTATTTTCAGTTCAGTTCAGCTCTAATAAGTTCAGTTCAGTTCTTATCTTAATTTCATTCTCTCATAAAATATTCAGTTAAGTTCAGTTCAGCTCTAATAAGTTTAGTTTAGTTCAGTTCAGTTCAGCTTAGTTCAGTCAATGAGAACAGGCCATAAGTATTGTCAAGCAACGCTCGTCTGGCTAAAAAAAAAAAAAGTGATGTCAAACGAAATTAAAATACAGAAAAGAAAAAAATGGATAATGTTTTTCCATATATTCGATTGTGGTTTATTATATATTTGTGATTAAAATATAGAAAAAACATTATTAGCTAAGCTCTTGGCTCTCTATGGACTCTATCTCTTGCATTTTGCTTGCCTCATTGCAGTTTTGTTACATTAAAAAAAAAAAAAAAAAAAAATAGAATTGGCAACATAAAGTAAACTAGCAATTTATAATATGAAGCCAACTAAATAGAGAAAAAAAAAAAAAAAAAAAAAAAAAGTACTTTAGATAATTAGATATTTAGACAAGAACAAACAACCTTTCCTCGTCTTTCTTTAATCCCTTCTCTAATGTTCTTTTTTCATGATTGGGAAAATCATGTCCAAACTCTAATTCTATTATCCAGCATTTTCTCAACGTAAAAAGGTACTCCGAGATGTATAATTGACAAACTACGTAAATCAAGACATATCCATAAAAAAAATATACTCCGTTTCAAGACTATAGGGTTCAAGACTAGTGGAAACCCAAGATAGCATACAGATTCATATCTTCTCATCAAGTTTCAATTTAAGATTGGGCCTTATATATGCATGTAAAAGATCAATGATTTATCTATGCGTATTACAGAAATCTACGTATAATACAACACTCCATTGAAAAAAATATAAAATAAAAAAGATATACAGCATAGTGCATAACTAAACCTGTTATTACACACTACTATATTACATACGTATTACATATATTATGAATTAGTATAGCATGGGAAAACACAAAGCTATACTATGGGAGAACATATAGTCATATACTAAGGTTTTATACAAGATATATACTAATAACTACAATCTATACATTATACTTATTTAGCATAGCGGTATCAGTATTCCTAAAGTTGTTTCAAGTCAAAATTATTTTTGAGGGAAGGCAAGCTTCTTGTACCTGCTGTTCTACAAACTGCGCCTCGCAGGCAGCAATCATAACAATAGAATGAGCAGTCAGTTGATATCTACTTTGAGCTTCAGCAAACCCTTTGCTAAGAACCCGGCTAATCCAATCCTCGACCTCTTTATCTCTGTCAGATAAGCAGGCAGCTGCGATTATCTGATCCATGACTTTAGGCTCAATCTCCAGCAAGCACTTCGACTTGATTACTTCATTGAAGCTTGCATGAATCATTTTAGATATTTTTGTAGCCAATGTATCATAATCAAAAGGGTTAAATTCTAATTTAACCAAAATCTTACTTAACTGGCCTGAGAAATCCTCCAACCAAGAATCAGATTTTTCGGACAAACACCCTGCATCAACTTCTTCAATGTTGGTGTCATTAACTTCACTTGTTTCAGCCGGAAGGTTCAAGTCAAGGGACATAATAGATCTCCTGTGAGGTCGT
This sequence comes from Chenopodium album, assembly GCF_948465745.1. Classification (NCBI taxonomy): domain Eukaryota; kingdom Viridiplantae; phylum Streptophyta; class Magnoliopsida; order Caryophyllales; family Amaranthaceae; genus Chenopodium; species Chenopodium album. Next base: position 2,395,616 of record NC_137852.1, read on the forward strand.
TTGACTTCCATGGTAATAGATTGGTCAATTTTTTCATCTGTTCCATTGAGCTTCCTCTTGTTTAAGAAGGTTTGACAAGCCAAGTTATCTCTTGTTTCATGTGAAGCACCTTTAACTACAATTTGAAGTGGCCAGCCTTTTGCCCTTCCAATTCTCTCCTCCGGAAAGTTTGATGGCTTCCCCCTCAAAGGGAGTGTTGAGCTATTCTCTTTAGAAATCGAAGTCAACACGAAGATTCTATTGTTAGTAGCAACTTCCCTCCCGTATGAGTCTGAAAATTTACCACCTTTCATGGCCTGCAACAAGCTGCATTGAAGTACTGGGTCCGCAGAATGGACATTTTCAAAGAGAACAACACAGGATGGTGTCTTCCGCAACTCCTCAGCAATGTGATCAACTATAGTCTTGCCTCGAGACCTTGCCTCAGACCCTTGGCAGAAAGTCATATCTCTAGAGCATAAATCTACATGGATGAAGCTCTTCTTGCTTCCATATAAAATCTCAGCAAGGGCCACAGCAGTTTTCCTCTTAGCAAAAATGTCAGGTCCAGTAAAATTTAGCCAAATATCTCCTCTGAGACCAGATTTTTGGTAGCTTCCACTAACTGTCCAAGAATGAGCGACTATCTGACTGATCATTCTGAGAGCTTCACATTGCCGGCCAACTCTTTCAAATAGAGTTTTAAAAAGTGCCTTAGAATTATTCTCAGGCTGCTCATCTGCTTTTTTTTGTTGCTTCGAAGCTTGAGGAAACAATCCCAACCCCAAATCTGTGGCTACCGAAACAACAGATGAGGGAGATGTTTGACCATCATCCACACCTGATATGCAGAGACTGTAAGGAGAAGAAAATCCACCAGCAAGAGGATGCCCAGTTCTTGGAGGACTTTCTGATTGTTTGGCAGGAAAAATACCACTCTTTAGTGACCTTAAAAGGACTGGCTTGCTAGATGGAGACAACGAATGTTTCAGTACATCCATGGAGGTGCATGAATTGATCCGTCCATAATCACATTCCTTGCAAGACCCGCTGGTAGTGCAGCTGCTCTCATTGTTAACATTTACGACCTTTCCTTCAGGACTTTGGTAGCCTACATCAGTTGGAAGTTGAGAAGATTCTTGACAAACTTCTGGCTTGGATAATGGTTGAGTATGGTTCCGACATTGACATAAATTGCAATGCTTTGTCTGCAAAACTGCTACTGGAGCACTTAACAGCACTTTGCCACCTTTAGCCTGCACTGAAGAGATAAGATATGGTTTACTCAAAACAAAAAATACAACACAAGCATCTATTCAAACATGATTTAAATGAGCAACAAATAAAATAAATGTCCAGGAAGTACATCACAAATGCACAATATAATCATATTCATACTACATGAGTACCATATTCATACTGTAATAAATACTCCCTACTTACAATACAGCAAAAACCTTCTAATAAACCTAAAGTAAGAAGCCTGAACAAGAAAAAGGACTTGTAAATTTGTTAGTTTGTCAGCTCCTTGTATGGACTATGGAGTACTATATCTTGCTCTACATTTTTATTTTATACTGAATTGTAAAACTTCAGTATATCTTGCTCTACATCTTTCATACTGTAATAAATACTCCCTACTTAGCTTTGTTAATTGTATGATTTGTATCTGAACTAGAATAACTAAAATAAAATGAAAGATGCACTCAAAATCTTTAATTCTATTTGAAGTGGTGAAGTATCCAAGATGGTCTTTTAATGAACTACCACCCTATCTCATAATTGCGAACTAGAAGAGAATGTTAAAAATAAACTGGTTTTTTATTGCACCGGAGAATCCATCACCCTCAGAGGTTCCAGCATTTCAGCAGTCAACAGATCGATAGTTTGCTCTAATATAGATAAGTATTATGATGTACGAGTATTTGAAATCAGAATTCTGTAAGTAGCTTGTAGTTCTATACTTGGCTAGCTTAGATCGCTTCGTCATTGTATTCAGAAAACCAACAATAATAAAAGGTTATATTTCCAGGTTCTTCTGAGTAGATAGTAGTTCTACGCTAATAGACTAAACCTGAGCTGCTGTTAGAATGCTGGATTTTTTGTCCTGCAGAGTGCGCAGGAACATTCAATTCTAATTAGATAAAGGTAAGAACAAACATACCCAAGATATTCTATATAATTAGCAATCTAATTTACTTCTCTCAAGTAGTACAGGGGCATAGTTATTCACCTTTAAGTAACAGGTTTTTACTGACTTCACAACATCAATTACTTTTATAATAAGGTTACAAAGCAGCAATGTCTCTTGAAATGGTTTCTAGTCTCTTAACCATAACTTTTGTTAAACTTTCCACTAAAAACTTAAAACTTCCACTGTACCCAAAATTAGGATACATTCGCATATCTGTTAAAAACACGTCCAATGGCTGCTTGGACCCCTTTCGATTATTCCAATTCCCATCTTTTTACTTTTTTTTGGCTCAGTGCACGGAAAAATGTTTACCATTGACTCCGTCTGTCCCACAGGAATTGCCCCAGTTGACCCAAATAATGTTCAAATGGGGCAATTCTAGTGGGATGGAGGGAGTAACAGTATTCTTTGTTAAGGATAAACTCATCCGTCATCACTACACCTAAGAGCATATTTAGGATTCTTGGAATACTATGAGGTCAATATGCTTTGTACTGTATGTTGGGCACATATAAAGGCAAGAATCAGATACAATAATACACCCAATTACAGGTTGTTATATATGCTTGTTAGAAAGTTGGAGGCTTCATCATGAATATCATCCTTTTCCTATATTCCTTGCTTTTGACCCATAAAAGAGAAAATTTTGGTTTGAATCTCTTATGAAAATTCAAAACAAATATTAGAAATATAATGCATACCTTTAGGTTATCAAGTGTATTATTTGATCCACGTTGTTTATCAGCCATTGAAGTCATGCATCCTCTACTTGAAATTTCTTCCACGATTTTTTCACTGCTCATGCTACAGGGAGTGACACATTGATATGAGCTGCCGAATGGACCTTTGGCTTCAGGAGATGAAAAAAACCCACCAAGGGGAACAAATGATCCCATCAAGCTGTTAAACATGAGATGTCAGAGCAGGCAGCAAAATTCAAAAGTAGCTGACGCTACAGAAAGCTCAAACATGGATGTCTATGGGACTGAACATTGCTAATTAACACACAGGCTATTTGCGTAGAATATGAACCGAATACAAAGCAGAACCTTGAATAGTTAATCAACAACAGGATGTAGTCAACCATCTAGTCAAAAGACTTTGGACTCTAATTAAGAATTAATAAATTCAAAACAATAAAATCTACGAGAAGCAACGGGAGAGGTAAGCCATGTCTGCCAGACTAAATCACAATTCACCAGATTTTTTTACAATAATGTATGGTTTGTCTCCGTCAAAAAAAAAAAAGTATGGTTTGTCTCCTTGTCTGTCAAATAGATCCTGAGACCAACAATCTGGGCATTCAACATTAATTTGCAGACATGCTCATAACTATCCTTCCTCCAACATAACTTTAGCATAGAGGCATAGAGCTGCTACACTTCACTTGCTCTCTAGAAAATTTTTCATGAATGAAATTTACCATCACACCCCATCACAGTGAAGGTAAGTCTAATATAAACATGCAGAAATGCATGCTACTGGTCCTGAAGTTCCTAACAGTTAGGGTGGGAGTTCCAGAGTTTTTCATTTTTAGGGTACAGAACTAGACTGAGGAAACGACACTCTACATATATCAATTTCAATTCCTCAAGAACCACAAGCACCATGAACTCATGAAGCCACAGAAAATGTTTAGTTTCAAATGCTACATTTTTATTGCAAATTATATGCTCATCGAGTCATCATAATTTTCAACCTTCAAGAGAGAGTGACTGCACCACGTGCAAAAGCTTTAAGTACTATCATGTAAGCTTGCAAAGTAAATCTATGAGCTTCAGTAGTTTTGTAGCCGTAGAGGTATAAACATCCTAAAAATGCTATGCACATCACATAATAAAATGTTTTTAATGAATGAAAATGTTAGAACTATGCATTAATTAAACTATATCACTGAACTATCATGACGATTTTTGTGTGCAAACTGCCTTAGGCAACAACCAACATTGATAATAAAACAGAACCTCAAAAAACTAAGCATTGTTTTGTTCACATAGTTCAAACTCCAATGGCAGGTAAAAGGATAAACACCACATACGGAGTACTCTGGAAGATATCAAATAACAAATAGAGTATGTATAAGGTCATAGTCCTCATGGGAGTCCTATAGATGTAACTCATGTAAATAGCATATCACAAAAGGTTCTACTCAAGAGCATTGGAAGAAAAAATGATCAAACTTAATTTTATGCAAGAAATAATCTATGATCACAAGTTTAAATTCTCGCTGCTATAGAGGTTAGGTTATCAAATACACCGTAAGCCTAGAGCACGCATCATTCTACTTTAAATAATGAAACAAAAGCTGAAGGTTTTATAAGTCCTGAAACTAGCAGCAGTCGTTCTAAGTACCAAAAATAACACTCCATGTAATACAAGATCATAGAATAGTAAGTCACCTCGACTTAAAGCATGATTCTCCCACCGGAGGCCTGACCGATGTGATCGGTAGAGGCTGCAAATCCCAGTCCTTGTCTACAGACGGAAATCTACGTAAGAACTCCATACACATCTGATCATTAGCAGCAGAACCAATCAGCCATATTCTGGTATCATGAACCTCTAATAGCTTAGTCAATCTTCTAACAACACTATTTACCACATCCTTCACATACCCACTTTCCCCTCCAAGAAAACACTTGAGATTACCAAAACTAACCATCAACCCAGGCCCCAAGCATTGCTGCACCATTAAATCCATTTCTCTAAATCTCAAATTAACAGCCTCATAACTCCAATTCTCGGTCACAATTTTCGACACATCTTTCTCAATTGAAACCACATTGATCCCATGTATCTCCAAAGGCAAAAAACCACTCTCCCTTCTTTTCTCTAAAACCTCTACAAAACCCTTAAGTACATCATTTGCACTAACCCCAACAAGCAATGGATTTCTACCCTTGTGCCTAACAAGAACCTCCCCAATTCTCCTATAATCACCCTCTTCATCCCCAAAACCCGAAAACGGAAACCGAAACCGACAACTACCTGGCTCCGAAAACCCACCAAAAACACTTGGCGGGTACCTAAAATAACCCTGTAATGGCCTCAAAAGAGCCAACTTTACATCAAAACTACAAAACCCTGCATCACTAAACACCCTACTAACAATTGGATCATCAAGAATTGATATAATCAAGTGTGGCAACTCCACTTTAACAACCCCAGATGAACAACTCCCTAACTGTTCTTGATGATTTTTAACGGTCATTAAGCTATCAGGGTGTCTCCTCTGATTAGCTTGTGACCGTTTGATTGCAGCCATCAAAGAATTTGAAATTTTGGGTTCATCAACACAAGGTTGTGAGATAGGTAACCTATCTAATGACACAGAAAGGCAAAAGTCCAAAGCTTTCAACTGAACTTTTGGGTAAAACGCAGCGTTTTTGGCTCTCACACATGCTTCCCGCAGTTGGGAAGGTGATAAAGAAAGAAATGCGGAAACAGCATGAAGCGACGTCGTTTGAGCATGCCCACGGCGGCGCGTGACTAACACTGCCTCATCAAGCGCGTGGGAAGCTTCAGCATTCAGACATTGCTTTGCTGTATTCACCGGAGTTGGCATACTGTTGCCTTCCTAAAAGGGAACACCCCAAAAAATAAAAATCAAATCTTGGGTAATTTTTTTTTTCTTTTTGAAAAATGGGAAATTAAAAAATCAAAAATTTGATTGAAATGAAAAAAAGGGGGGGTGGAAAATTTGATTAATTTATTGTGAAGAAAAGGTGGAGGGAAATGGTGAAGGTGGAGAATGATGGTGAAGAGGGTGGTGGAAAGTGGGACCTTCATTGAGGCATTTAGTCGAACACATGGTAGGCATATATTCGAGTATGATTTCATTTGAGATTTGGGATTCCTGTATTTTGATTGAAACGCTGTTGGATTTGGAATTATGGATGATAAAAGGGGTCAATTCTAACATGGAGTAGTATCTTCTCAAAATTTATTAAAAATTGAAGGGTTTTTAATGTTTCTATTCAAATGGAATCCCACTTTATTTGATGAATTGTTGTTGTATCTCCATTGGAATTGGACCAGTTTGATAAATTTAGTCAATGATTCACTATCAAGTGAAGTAGTCAACTAGTCATTGGGTGGAGTAGTGACTATAAGTCTATAATGGGTGAGTGATGAGGTTACTTTTAGCTCATCATTACAATTCAACGGCCATAGACTAGAGTGGTAACCAAATTGTTTGGGTTTGGGTTTGGATTCGGGTTTGGTCGTGTTATATTCGGACTGAAAATACTACTGTAATATTTAATTTCATTTCACTCTATTCAATTCATCATATGCAGGTGAGGAGTTTATAATTTTGAGGTATGTTGTTTAACAGTTTCTAATTTTAAGTCTAGTTAAGTTTTGGTCTATTATGGAAAAAGATTAACTTAGGGTATACTAGATTTTGGGTCAAATAATATTGGAACATTTTGGTTTGAATCAGTTCAACTCATCCACTTACAGATGTATGTTGGGTGTAAGTCTGATTAGCTAAGTCATATTCACTGGCCTTCGTATTTTTCCATCTTAATCTTTTAATTCATGTTGTTGTCCTTTTACATCTATATTTTTATTCCTCTATTTCCATCATAAACTTTAGATTAATGTTGTTGCCCTTTGACATCTATTTTTAATCCTCTGTTGCCTTATAATTTAGGTGAACATGGCTTATTTTCCACTTGTTCTAAACATACATCTTTTTTTTTTTTTTTTTTTTTTTTTTTCTAAAAGAATTCTAAACATACATCTAATTAAATGTGGTGAGAGTCTAATATGCCGTACGAAAGTAAAAGATAACAAAATTCACATGCAAGTATTGTTTTACTTGTACACCAAAAAATAGCATAGATTAAAAGGCTTACAATTTTACCGGACAAGCTTGACTCCTAAAACTCGTTACTTAGGGCATGTTCATATTTACTGAATTGAGCTGAACTGAACTGAACTGAACTGATTGGAGCTGAACTGAACTGAACTGAACTGATTGGAACTGAACTGAATTGAACTGAAATGAATATTTTATGTGAGAGGGAAATTAAGAGCTGAACTGATTGGAACTGAACTGATTGGAACTGAGCTGAACTGATTGGAGCTGAACTGAACTGAACTGAACTGAAATTAAGTAAATGTGAACAGGCCCTTAGTAATGACATAATGTTTTGTCATAAAACAGACTAGAACTAGCAAAAATAAAAGTGACTAAAATTTAGCAATCACGATCTTTCATTTTCTTCCTTTTTAAATGCGATTAAAGTGGGAATACAATTGACAAGAGGATGGAACTAGCTAGGATTTTTTGGTTCATACATTTTGGTTCGTGGCAAAATTATAACCAACCCTTTTACTAAGGAACAAAAACATTGCTTTCATTTGTACATTAATCAGAAAAAAGAAGGGTACCCTTATTTTTTGTAGGAAACCTTTTGTTTGAAGGTGACTTTTAAGACGTGAGAAGAGAAGAATGAGACATTATATTACATCTTTTTTATTTTTAGGGAAAGGCATTCTATTACTACATCTTAATAATGCAATTATTCCAAAAAGTAAGAACTTTAAGCTTTTGAGTTTTGAGGAAGAACGATTGGTCTGTTTCAGGACCAACATCAACAATGATAGTGAACAAAGAAGGTTTTCTGACAATGCACTAACCATGAGGAAAGAGAGTGTTTCTCAAAAAAAAAAAAAAAAAAAAAAAAAAAAAAAAAAAAAAAAAAAAAAAAAGAAGATGATTATAATTTATGATGGAAAAAATAATATGAGTAACTTTATTCAAAATTACTTACTCCGTAATTTGAAAAAGGAAAAAAATTGTATTTAGAGATCGAGTATATACGAGTGTTTAGATAAATTCATTGCGAAATACTTATGTGTTTACTAGATAATTTGAGCCAACTTGGTTTTTTAATTATCGACAATTGAAATAGAAAAAAAAATCCAGTCTAAAGAAATATAACACGATAGTCAATTATAAATTTATGTTCCATAATAGTCTTCAAACAGGATATGATATAATGAATTTCCTAGGCAAATTAATGCTTTAACAAACAAAAATAAAAAAAAATAAAATAATAATAATAATAATAATAATAATTAATAAGTAGAAAAATTCCTTTAAAAAAACTCCAATTTAGTATAGAGTAATAGATAGTATTTTAGCTCGTAGTCTATACAAAAATTATTTCTTAAGATTATATGTTGCCAAAAACACAAAAAATTATTTATGTTTCAAAAATAGCTTGACAAAAAGCATCTAAAATACAAGTAAAATTTTTAAAAATCTAGCTAGACACATATTGGTTATATTTTTAATTATCTACTAAATCAATTGCAATTTGTATAATTATTGATATCAATGACAGTTATCTAATACAAGTAATAAATTAAGTGAATAGAAAAAAATTGAAGCACAAATATTCAAGTACCCCCTATGGAAAACCATGGGTCACACCGTCACATTATATGAATGAAAGTGACTCAAGGAAAGAAACGACCTATTCTAGGCAAGTGTCAACAATAACATAGTACTCGTACAACTTTTGTGTTGTCGAGTGTCAATTGACCCTAAGATGACAAAAACAATGATTAGAATATTCTAAAAACACATTATAGAGAGAGAAAAGAAGAGAGAGGTTTGTAGGTAAACCCCATCTACTTTTTAGTCAGATTGTCTTACGTGATGGGAGACCACATGCTGAATGTTCCACTGAAAGCCTATATGGTACCATTGAATCTTCAGTTGTACTATTTATGAATAAATGTAGTACAAATGAATGCATATATAATACCACTATATGCATATATAGTGTTACCGTATGTTCAGCAGTATTATTTGATCATCCAATGACATCACAATTGCATATATTTGTACATATGTGTAATTACATGAATGCTGCCCTTTGTTATACATTTAGAAATGCTTAACATTCCTCCCTTTAAAATCCCTCATACTCATAATATTTCTTAGCAATTGTACGAAGTACGTACTATATATGTATGATTAGTAGCTACTCGTACAGTCGTAGGAACTACATACACATCCATTACGTTGTATTATCTTTTAATTACTAGTAGCTGTTAGTTCGGTGTGGTCTCTTTTCTTAAACCACTATCTATTTTCTAAAATCGCTAATGGTAGTAGCGGTTTAAGAAAAGAGACCGCACCTAACTAATAACTGGTCTTTTTGTGTCCTCTTATCACTTGTGAATTAACTAAGGACGCAAAGAGACCTGTTATTAGTTAGGTGCGGTCTCTTTTTAAATCGCTAATAATGATAGCGGTTTTAAGCTGAACCAAAAGAAAAAAAAAAAGTAATAAAAGCCTGACACCGATCCTTCGTGGACAATATCTAGGGAATTTGTTTTTAAACCAATGTATAATAAGAATTTATTTTGTTTTAACAATATTGTGGGAAATCGTTCAAAAAAAATGACACAAATTAATTACAAAAAGCAAAACTTGATTTAGTGGAAAGGTTTGTCATGTGCAATCAAATTTCTAGTTACTTTGAGGGTGGAATTTCGCTTATCCTTCCCCACCAATCTTAAAATTAAAGGTTTATCCGTTGACTTATGAGAGATTTCGGTGTTTTCCGATTCTCCTTACCTACTAAGAAATTTGTTTGACATGCTTGCTTACCTCCTTACAATGCATTGCACTAATTTATCAAGTATTAATTAAATATTGGTTCTTACTTTTATCAATTAAATTAGTCAAAAAACATGAAATTTTAATTAAGATACTTTTTTTATTTTTGTGTGTGTAAATTAAACTTATAAAATTCACGACCTAAACTTTCTCGCACATGATTTATTGTACGAGTAATAATTAAGCGATATCGTATACTTTGGGTCTGTTCTGATTGACTGAATTGAGCTGAATTGAACTGAACTTATTGGAGTTGAACTGAACTGAAAATAAGCTGAATAGAACAGGCCCGAATCATGTATCTTCCTTTTCAAACTTGAATGAAACATAGAACAACCACCCTAAATCATTATGGAATAAATGAGTGATAACATAATAGCAATCCTACTATAACAATTATTCTTTCTAAGGATCACTAAAAAAAATTTCATTAATGTGAATTTTTATTTCACACGCGGTTTATTTCTATTCTTTTATAAATCAACACATAATATTACCTCCGTATATTAGTTGCAACGATTAGATATGTTTTACTCACAATCGTTACAAATAATATCAAACGACGATAATATATATTTTCTTACTTTTTAGATAAAGTGGGAAAAATACGAATACATATTTTCTTGTCACTATTATGACTCTACTCCTTAACCAAACAATTTCTATCATATTCTTACTTTTTAAATAAAGTTAAAAATGAGTACGAATATAAATATTCAACTTTCTTGTCACAAAACTTTGATTGAAGACTTACACTATGTGGAAAGAAAAAAGAGAAAAGTGCTTTAAGAAAATTAGATCGACATGTGCTTATCTATTAAAGAGAACAACAATGGACATGACTCCAATTCCTAACTCATAATTTTTATTCCACTCCATGTAAAAAGATTAATCATTTCATGTATAGTGCTAAAATAAGAGAAACTTTTATCGTTTACTTTTTTAATTAGTAAATATTACTAGCATGTGAGGAGATATTTATTTGAAAGCCACATTTATTTCCTTTGTTATTTTAACAATTGTCATAGGAGTGATAAGAAAAAGAATGATGATATATGCAACCTTAATGTACTATAATTGTGAAATTTATGACAAAATCACGTGTAGATTGATGATGTAATTTACGTTTAATTTTTATTACTGTACTATTTTCTCATTTAGATTTTTTAAAAATGGACGTTCTTTAATTTAGCCATATATAATTCAAAGTATGTCCTTACAATGACCTTTAAGGAGATTAAAAAGAGTTAAAGATTAAAAGGGGTTAAGGCAATCCCTCTTACATTTTATTTCCCACAAATCATGTTTAATCATTAGTGCTTTGTTAAAATTTGCAAGCCGCATAATCTATCACTTTTTAAAAATATATCATAACTTTCAGATTCTACATACCTAAGTCATACAAATATACACTAACCACGTTAAACTTTGGAATATACATCAAATAATACAATTCATCTTTTCGAGCTCTACATCAGTCATCAGTTCATCAATTATTCAAGACACTATATTATAAACTAATAAACATAATTCTTTTTTCTTCATTCTTTTAACCATTGACATCAAATAATGATGTATGTAACGTAAACCTATAGAATATGGTTTTTGAATGTAACAATATTCATATTGTATACGGAGTATGTGCTTTTGAAAAGTCAAATTATGTACATAGAAGTTGATAAAAATTAATAAAATGGACACAGTTTATTTTAAAAACAAATGAAAAAGCAAGTAAACATTACGAGTATTAAAGTAAATGAAATACAATTAAAAAAATAAAATTATCAAGTTATTTTGAAGGTCTTAATCTTAGCTTCGAATTGGAGTAGGACGCATCAATTCCTGGTAATAATCAAAGATTGAAGGTCCAAAATGGCAAAATCCTATTTATTGTATAGTTGTGTGATTGTGCATTTGTGCCCTAGTTGGGTGTGACATGATGTATAGCACAATAACGGTTCCCTTTCACAAAGGCCATGACAAGACCCCCCACCAAAAAAGCTTGATTTCACTTGCTTTAAGATGTCATTATTCATTCTTGTCAAAATTACATAGAATAGAATGAAAGAAGGAAATGCGCATATACTATAACTGATTTATCTAGGGCTAATTGGTCAAGTTTCAAATAAAAGGTCTAGTCGATGATGTCCATCAAATGCCCACTATTGACGTGCTTGTATGCCGTGGCGGATCTAAATACATTAGTTGTATACCTTTTGTTTTGAAATAGATATAATGGTTACACTTTTCTTTTTATTTTATGAAATCTAAGGTGACTAGGTGACACTGAAAATCTAAAAACTATAAGAGTGTGAAAAAGGTCATTATTAGTCCTAGGCTCTAATAATGAGATCTAGTGTTAGTTCGGACCATATATTTGTTGGGTCAAGTGAAATCAATTGTTGGTTAATATAGAGTGCATGTTTGGGTTCAACTAATAAAGTCGAGTTCAATTTTCATAACCCGAGTCACTAGATTCACCCATTATTTGGATACTTCTTGGATATGAGTAATTGTCAATTTAACTGAGTTTCCAAATACATTATAGAGGTAGGTTTATCATGGGAAAAATAGAGCCGTCTATAGAGAGAATAAGAGAAAACTTTCGACCAAAAGTTTAAACCCCGATTCTCAGTATGATTCTCTACTTTTTAAGGTTAAGGTGGTGGATCTTTGTAGTGTAGAGATCAAATTTCTTGGGGCTAATTTAGGGATTCCCCTCCTCCCCCAATTGAATCAAATCAGTAATACCAGTGTGATGGCCTTCTAAGTATATACAGTATGGGCTCTTTACTTCTTTAGACATTATTGCATGTCATATACATGTAACTTAAGCACTAGATGGGCCTTACAAGACCCTTTTGTCACCTTAGTGGGCCTGATATCAAAATTAGATGGGTCAGCCTTGTAGCAGCTTTACAGGCCTGATCACTTTAATTTTAACCACAAATTAAACGGATCTTAATTGTTGTATACTTGGTTAGATCCCGTGCCATGCATGGTGATCTATAGTTATAAACTAAATTAGCCCTGTGCGATGCACAACATAAAAAATTTCAAACCATTAATTGCAATGGTATTTAGATCTAAATAATTAGGATATAGTAAAAATTTGACCAAATTATGCAATACATAGTACTCTTAAATCGGGAGTAATTATATTTGGAAGTCAGATAATTTTTTTTATAAATCCATAATAATGTAAAAATATATATAGAAAATAACATCCTTCGTAATATAATATTTGTCTTCAAAAAAACTATACTTCGTGTATATTTTAATAATTTAAGGTAAAAAATAAGAAGGTTTAAAAAAAAGTAAAAATTAAAATTAAAATATGATGTCAGCAATTGATTTAGGTGGGAATTTTTTTTACCACAACATACGAGTAGTAAATTTAGTGCTCTTCCATAGATGACCCAAACACAACCAATAATCAAGTTTTTTCGTATATATGTCTTATATATGAGTCTTTAAGTTTCATTTTCTTACGTTAAAAAAAAATTCCACTTTCGCAAATCCATTGGAAGAGTATTGTCATTAACATTATTAATTAGAAGATTTAGATACTTCAACTATATAAACATAAAATGTTCATTTGTTTAATGTCTAATACAAGTATTTTACACACACAAATTAAAAAAAAAAAATGAAATCAGCTCCATATAAAAATTGTATTAAAGTATAAATTCATTAAATTGGTCTCACGCATGAATGCAGTTCAAAATTTGAGGGGGTGAAAAAAAAAAAAAGCAGTCAGTGAGATACTTTTGTCTTTAATTAAGCTTCAAGATCTAAAGAATTCATCAATCAATATTTAATTTGTAACATCCGACGATATAAAATAAAGTATGTTTATTACTGTAAATATTTAAATGGTTGCCCCGCTCAACTAATTCAATATGCTTTGGAGAATCTACCGGATATTTGATATTTTTTTTTTTTTTTTTTTTTTGATGCAGAGGAGGGGAAAACCCCGTACAAGAACAGAAATTAAACAACTAATCGTGGCAAGGCCACTCCTATGATATCCTCACGGAGAGTAGCATGAATATCCGGGGGTGCAACCTCGAAAAATACAGTACTCTCCCTTTGGATGACTCCTAAATTAGCTAACACATCCGCAACTTTATTACCCTCACGAAAACAATGAACTACTTGAACTGACCAACCAACAGAATTAATTAAAGCACGACAATTGTTGAGAATATGACAGCATTCGCCTCCTTGGATATCTGGATTCTTGATAGCTTCCACACAAGCTTGATTATCCATTTGTAAGATTAGCTTCTTGATTTCCTTTCTTCTAGCCAGTTTCAAACCCATCTCAGCAGCCAAGAGTTCTGCCTTATAAGCCGAGCACACCACAAAATTTGCAGCAAATCCACCTAGGAACGCGCCACTGCTATCTCTCAGAACTCCACCCCCACCAGCTTGACCAGGGGTGCCTTTTGCAGCACCATCTGAGTTCAAAGAAATCCATCCAAAGGGAGGGGCATTCCACTTGATCAGGATTTCTCTTCGAGGTTGATGAGTATCTTTCGCCAGAGTTATAATTCTTCTTGGGTTATGGAAAGCATTCCACACGTCCTCTGTTTGGCTTCGAATGAACTCCCCTGTATAAGTGGGAATTCGTTGATTACTCCCAAATACAGTGGTATTTCTCCACTTCCATTGCCACCATATAGTGAGAGCAAAACAAGTTGGCCATTTGATATTAAAAAAGTGATTATGGCTTTATTTTTTTCAACTTTTTTTTTTTTTTTTTTTTTGAAAAATAAAAATAAAAAACTCATACTAGTGCCCATTAAGCAAACCCGTATCGGGCATTCGGCCGTATGTTCTTTATAGGGTATCGTGTGTTAGTGTTACCCTTCTTTTCTCCCCAAAAGATAAAGGTTGGAAATACTAAAGAAGGGATTAAATATACAAACTTGTAAAGTATGGTGTTTGCTACCAAGTACTTTGTTGTTAGATTCAAAATATATTGTGATTTAGGCTCAAAATAAACTCGAAACGTATTGGCGTAAGTGCACGAGATCATCAGGTGCATGATCTAGCATGTGAAAGGAGTCACAATATCACAGAATGTTCTAAGATATCATTTCACAATATTTATCTTTCCTAAAATATATCCCAATACTTCAATTTCCTGGTCATGATCGAGAATAGAATTGTCAAATACATTACATAAACCTCCTTATTGTTTGTAAAGTGCGACAGTTTCTGTTATGTAAACAGATAAATGACACATTTAAGCTTAAGAATTTGCTTATCAGTCTATTTGGTAGGGATTCAAAAGCACAAAAGAGCAAAATAATGAGCAAGTAAGGTTTTACCGTTTAGATGTATGTATTAGTGAAGAACGTATCCTTAGCTTCACACTACACCTATCGCTCACATGCATGATGCTATATTTATGTATGTGTAAGAAAGGGAACACGAGCCGCCTGCCATGGTAGCTGAGATCATGTACGAAGCATATAACGAAGAAACTTACTACATACTTATAATATTATATAAACTATCAACATATTCACATACATAGAGTTTAAATTATATGATGTACATGTATGGATTTTATTCAAGAAAATATGTAAAAGTTGAATTATCTAATTTACAATCTAATTAAACTCTCCTTATTAGACAATATAATTGTATAGAGCATGATGAATGAAACTAAGCTAGTACTATTAATCAAATAGGCCCGACCAAGTAATAGTAGATCACAAAATGCACATGCGGTTCGACCACTTTGTTAATTCAATTTTGATGCACTGACATACTTCTTGATCAAGCATTAATAATAATGCTATATATTATATATAGGATTCATTATTTATCCGTCTCAATATCAAATAATTGAATTATATGCAATAATATCCCATTATTATGTTACATACTACTTGTAGTTTATAAATTAAGTTAATCATATTCTTGATTTCATAATTAATAAGTCTAACAACACATGTACAAAATTACTAAAAAATAAAATAAAAAGTTGGGAAATGCATTTGTGAACTGTAAAGTGTACGTAAATTATAGCCAAGGTAGAGGAACATACATAGTGAAGATGATAATAAATAATAATTTAAATAAATTGGAGATGGAGGGAGAATCAAAGTAATTAAAACTACACCTTCACTAACGAGCAATCTAATTATACTTTCTCCATCCAAAGGGTTAGCATATCACTTAAATTCTTTGCTATTTTACCTATCGCTTGCATATTCTAACTTCTACCATATCCATATTTGTTAGGAATATAGGAAAATATATTATTGTGATATATTTTCCATACAGATCCTATGATATTATATTTAGGATAATAATATATCTTAGTGATATTCTAAAATAGATTTATGGAAATCATATGATAATGTTTATATTGTGTAGGTTATCTCTTGTAGGCTATAAATATTAGCAAGCAGAAAGACTTCCATGGACCTGGTTCACAATAATATTATTGTGGACCCGAGGTTTATACACACGCAACTGACATTATATTGAATATAGTGACCCTTATTTTTAATATAGTAACCTTATTTTTATCATAGTTACTTTTATTAAAACTAGTACAACGTTTAATAATATTGTAAACTTGAAATACGATGCTATTACCCTAATTTTGACATAGTGGCCTTTGTTATTCATATTGACCAATATATAAAATGTTTCATTAAAAAAACTAACCACTTAGGCCTATATATTGCCAAAATGAATTTTATTTCAACATAGTGACCTTTTTTTATAATTATAGTGACCCTTTTTTTTATTAATAAAACAACCATATTTTCTTTAATGTTAGTGATCCACAATAAATTAGTGTGAACCAGGTCCATTTAAGAATTTTCATTAGCCAAGATCATCAATACAATTTAAGCTATTCTCTCATAAATAATTTAGCATGGTATCAAGAGCCAATGGACCATGCATGTATTGTCATTAGCTTCATTTAATCTTTTTGCTTCATTAGCTGTTATGTGCGAATTTCATATATCTTCAAAGCTAATTTTAGTGCGTATTTACAAAACATGTTGTGACATACTTGTGTGTATAGAGCTCTAGACACATTATATTGTCAACCACTAATATTTAATTTTAAATCGAAAGTATTTTGACTAAACTATAAACTAAATTTATTGCAGAATTAAACACGTTGATACCATAACTAGTCGTAAGAGGATTAGACATAAGAGTAAACTTAAATCCTAAATTTCAAATTCACTATCAAATGTACAGAAATTTTCTTAAATGAGACACCAACGATTGTTTAATAATATGGTTCACCAAAGGACAAGGTTTGACTTCTCAACTATCAACCAAACGACATGAATTTAATCAAGTTAACTATAATATGAGTCAAATGACCGAGATGTAGGATCTGTATCAGCCCAACTGTCTTAATCTTTGAAAATGAGATAATTTCTACTTCTTTTATCTCATTCAAAAAAAAAAACAAAAAAAAAAAAAACCTTGATTAATTCAGCTAATTGAAATAATTACAAAGTTCATTGAACTTTTAACGTGTTTATAGAAATGAAAACTTTTAACTTAAGGTACCATCAAATTCATCAATTTCAATTCCTACACGATTCTTCTTGATCGCTGTTTAATACTTTAGTTGTATAAGTATGTATTTCCAATTTTATACCCTTTTCTTTATTTTACTACAACTCTTAATCTTAGAAAATAACCATTGAAACAATAATAAAAACAAATTAATCTTGGAATGAAATGATGTAGAACTATTAAATCAAATGGTTGTGTGTATTTTTGAATTATACATATTGAGATATTGAGATTATTTTGTGTTTTTAATTGAAGAAAATATCAAGATCAAAGTTGACTATTAAATAATAAAATATATGTGTAACTTAAAACTGCCAAAGAATTCAGTGTGAATATTATTCGTCAGTGAAGAATATAATACTAGTACATCGTTCAAGTTGAACATGATCTCTCTACCTATCGCTTGTAACTTGTAAGATATAAACTTTAGATATGAGAGTGAGGCATAGCTTAAGTGGTTAGAGCTCCCTCCTGATTTTAAGAGATCTTGGATCCATTCTCATCACCTGCCCTTATGGCTCTCTAAACACCGAAAAATTAATAAACATTATAAGACCCTTTTCCTAGGTTCTTGATTAAGTACAGTAAGCAAGTAACACACTCACCTAAATGAGTTAATGTTGCACCAATCTATGAGACATAAAATAAGTAAATTTAAGGTTTTAAAGATTACAACATGTTAAAAGTTAAGCAAGCACATTATTGTAATTTGAATTTAGTATAGTTGAACTAGCATTGTATTAGTAGTCTAGTACTACATGTCTAGTTGTCCACGTACGAGTAAATTTTTTTAAAAGGTTTTATTTATTTATTTATTTATTTTTAAAAGTAGTCATTTATTTATTTATTTATTTTAGTCCAAAAAATTGGAGCTCGGTCAATTATACTATTTTCAAGTTTACTAACCTTTGATCACCTTGTGTTTTATTTATTCTTATATACGTATAAGATTTGTTGTGGATGATCAATTAACTTTAATTTACTGAATTGAGCTGAGCTAAACTGAACTGAACTGAACTTAGCTGAGCTGAATTGTTTACGAGATAAGAAAATTAGGAAGTGAACTGAAATTAAGGGTCTGTTCTCATTGACCGAACTCAGCTGAACTGAACTGAACTGAACTCAGCTGAACTGAACTGAACTGAATATTTTATAAGAGAAGGAAATTAGGAGCTGAACTGAATTGAACTGAACTGAACTGAATTTCAACGTAAGAGAACATGCCCTAAGCTAAAGAGAACAGGCCCTTAGTTGGTTAAAGCCTTGTAAGTTGGTAAGTCAGCATTCACAAGATGTGTTATTCAAATATTATGAAATATAATATTTGAATAATACTCAAATATTACATTTCATAATATAGAGTATAGAATACTTCGATTATCATGCACTAGAGACTAATTGCACATCATAATATGTATTTGTAAAAACCATTTGGAAACACATATGTAACTGTAAAACCATTTGGTTTAAACCATTTGTTAACAAATTTAAACTTTAAGCTTGAAGTTTGTTTTATTTCAATATAATGTATTAAAATTAATTAGTCTCAAAATGTTAATCTTATCTAAACTTACTTTATATAGACTGTTATCTCAAAATCGAATAGAATAAGACATATAGAGTATTTACTACTCGTACTCCGTATCTCTTAAACATATCCACTCAAAAACAGACACCCTCGAAGAAGGAAATAAAAAGGCAAGAAAAGCCAACACTGGCCCCATCCTTTTACAAAGTAGGTGAAGAAAAAACTCAAATCTCCCGTTATTGTCTTCAATGTGAGTACAACTTCTATTACATGTCACAAACAAACAACACTGCTACTACTTCTTCCTCTTTTTCTAGTCGAAACTACCAAAATACTCCAAAAATAAAATAAAATAAAATTCTACAAATAAAAGCATCATTCGATTCGATTCTATGAAGAAAAAATCCCTGCTTTTATGTTCTTGACCCCTTACCATCTTTCTCTCTCCTCCTTCTTCCATCATCATCATCACCTATGACTCTTCTTGTCCCCTTTTTACACTTTTTATTATTATCAATTCCTATATTGTATTTTATAATATTTTCCCATTTTCAAATTTCGAAGAATTTGTCAAAGTTTCTATCTTTTTCTTCCTTCTTTAATGGAGGTTCAAGCTTTGTTGGAATTCTTCCGCAAAAATAATTTCCCAGAAGCTGAATTTGCCTTAAAACAGGATCTTACTGAAAAGAAGGAACTTTATGGGTCTTATGATTTCGAGAAGTTTCTTTTTCCGATGAACCCACCTTTGCCGCCGGTTAAACTTCCGGTCAATTCTCGCCAGCGGGCCTTAATTGGGCCGGTTTCGGGTTCGGGGTCGGGCCCTGATTCTTCTGGGGATGATGAGTTTAAGAGTTTGGGCTCGTCTACTTCTGTCAGTGCTGTCTGTTCTTCAGGTTTATTTTATTTTATTTCTGTTTATATTTTGAATATTATTATTGGGTTTTTTTAAAAAATAAAAAATTCAATTTTTATGTGGTTAGTATGATTTTTAATGTTCTTAAATTTGAAAAAGTCAATTTGTTGGTTGATGGAGTGTTTGGCTTAAATTAGCAAGATCACTATTTTTCAGGGGTGAAATTATTTAATGCATTGCTGAATTTAACTGTCCTCTAAAATGTAGGAGTGTAATTCATTATGTTCATGTTTAATGATCATTAATGCTGGTCCTTGATTAATCATTTATTGATCTTTCAATGGTGTTTGATTGTTTTAGTAAAATAAATTCATAATACAAGTACTTATTTTTTTTTGTTTGGTGTGTGGAGTGCCACAAAGCGGCAGTGATGTAGACGAAATTTAATCCTAGGTCTTAGTACTACTTTCGATGCATTATCGAACTAAGCTAGTAAATCGGCGTCTTGAGACAAGGAATATGTATGTACAATAATAGTTGCATGTCACCAAGCACTATGCAGATTTACCACTAGTAGTTCGAGACTTTAACGAACTAGGCTAATTGGCATCCAAAGTAAAAAGAAACATGTACTCCGTACAACTTTAGTAGCACTGCTTGTCACCTGCCGAAATGCAGGTTTAGCACTGGTAGTAGTTTTGCTTGTTTAATCTCACCATCTTTGTTGACTGATATTTTCCTAATTTCTTTTTTTGACACAAATATTTTCCTAATTTGAGACATGCAAACATTAACAAGAACACATAAGCAACATAGAGAGCGAAATAGAAGATGTTTGTAGAGAAATCGATGTGATTAATTTCTTAGAAATATAGACGAGTTCAATTTAAATGTGATTGTACTATAGAAACTTTCTTTAAGAAATAGATGAGCTTAAATTTGAAACATATTTTAGTGAAATGTTTGCCTTAATGTCAATATTACTAATGTAGTAATAATAATGTGCCTCTTGTGTGTTGAAATCATTGCTTCCTGCAGACTTTACAAACCCGTATGGACAACGTTCTACAACACAAGCGGATTCGGATGCTTCCTCTGATAGAATGTCTCAGTTTGGAACTGCAAGAGAGTACAATGATTTTGATATGCAAACTGACTTGTGGTATGATGATAAAGATGATGGACCTTATATGACTCCTAGCTTTGGTGGGTTAGACCCTTTTGGCTGCCCAAGTGAGGATAAGTTTGTCATGACTTCTGGGATGGTAAATAGTCTATCTAGAAGTCCATTTTCATTTAATCGTTTATCAGAAGATTCCGAGGAAGTAGACCACCATTATATAGACTATCCCTTTCAACCTCATAAGATGTCCACTGAGGTTGTCAATAATGGTCAAGTTAAGGATTGCTATCATCTTGATGAGAAAAACAGCAATGAAGTAAGGATTAAGTGGGATCTTGGGCGTAATGGTTGTAGTGATCGTGAAGATTCTGATTCCAATGTTAAAGAAGCAATTTTGAATGAGTTGGAGGCAAGCTTTGCTAAGCAGAGGCTTTCTAATACTAAAACTTTGGTAGAAGGAAATGGAAAGGAATTGGCTGAAGAATTAGATGGTTCTAGAAGTATATTTGAAACTTATAAGCAGGAATTGCTTCTTGTTGACAGTTGCGCTTATGATTTTGGAGCTAATAATGATGAAAAGGAAGTGGTTAAAAGTACTGAAGAACCTAGCAGTGCAGTCGATGAGCAAGAAAGTACAACACCGGAAGATATTCCATATTGGGAGACCAATGAAGATGACTATGAAGTATTTAACTTAAGAATTATTCACCGGAAGAACAGGTTGGCACTTGTCTTTCTTGTTTGGAGTATGCCTAATATGTTTCCTTTTTAAAAATAATTAATTTATAAGTGTAACATTTTGTTCTTTTCATCTAACAAGATATGGTTTCACGACTATAAGTTCAGATTTGTTCAAGTTCAAATAAGTTCAGATAAGCTCCTATAAATTCAGCAGATAAGGGCTACACAAGTTCAGTTCACAACTAAATAAATTAGGTCTGATTAGTTCAGATAAGTTAATGACAGGTGAAAAGAATGATAGCTTAAATTTGCTCACTAAGTACATAGTAAGATTATGCTCTAGATCTCATATAAACTTTTTCTGTCATTTACAGGACAGGATTTGAAGAGAGTAAAGAGTTCCCTATTGTCTTGCATACAGTTGTTGCGGGGAGATATTACATTACTGAGTACCTGGGCTCTGCTGCTTTTAGCAAAGTTGTTCAGGCGCATGATATTCTAACTGGAGTTGATGTTTGCCTAAAAATCATTAAAAATGATAAAGATTTTTTCGATCAAAGTTTGGATGAAATTAAACTTCTCAAGTATGTCAACAAGCATGATCCTGCAGATACGCATCATATTTTACGTCTTTATGATTACTTTTACCATCAGGTTTGTATACTGTTTGGAAATCTTAGGCTCAAGTCCTCTCATTTATTCATCCCAAGACATGGCAGCTTAGAGTTTTTGAATTAATTTTTTTCCCCTCTATGAAGTAAATTAACTGCAGAAATTCTATTTTTCATATGCAGGAACATCTTTTCATCGTTTGTGAACTTCTTCGGGCCAATTTATATGAATTTCAGAAATATAATCTGGAATCTGATGGAGAGGCCTATTTTACTATGAGAAGATTGCAGGTACTTATTTGTCAATTGAACCCATTAATCCAGTTTTTAACTATGTTTCTAGCTTATTTAAGTAATAAATTTTGTATTTGTAGAGTATTGCTCGGCAGTGTTTGGAGGCATTGGATTACTTGCATAGTTTGGGAATTATCCACTGTGATCTGAAGCCTGAGAATGTTTTGATTAAAAGCTATAGCAGATGTGAAATAAAGGTTATTGATCTCGGAAGCAGTTGTTTTGAGACTGACAACTTGTGTCTGTATGTTCAGTCTCGATCTTATAGGGCTCCTGAAGTAATTTTAGGGCTCTCTTATGGTCCTAAAATCGATATTTGGTCTCTCGGCTGTATTATGGCTGAACTTTGCTCTGGTGAGGTAAGCTGAACTCTAGAATTGATAGTAATACATAAGATGATAAGAATCAAGTACTTTCAATGTCCTTTACTTTTCTTCATTGTTTTCTTATCGTGTTCTTACAAAGTCTTCTTCACAATTCTATTTGGATTTATAGACAGTAATTCAATTAAATGCATACGTATACACCCAATTTGGCCTCCTCCATTGTAACACTAATTTTCTTTTAACCTTTTTATACTATCTTTATTCACTTCCAATCATTTTAATTCCACCTATACTCTACTCTTAATCTCCTCGAGAAAATTTAGGGGCAAAGGGAAGTAGTTATTTTGGTCTTCTAGTACATTGTAGGCTCCTTATACATGAGGGTTGGGTGGATGTTTTACTGCAAGATATATATCTTAGTTAAATGATATTTAATTATCAGCCATTTTTCTTCAAAATTGTTCCCGTTGGCTGTAGAAACTTTACTCAGTGCATTACCAAGAAAAAAACAAGATCAGGGGTTAGCCTGTTCGGGAATGGATGGTGTGATAAGCTGGTATGAAGTTGGGTATTGTAGATGGTGTAAAGTTTAAGGGAAATAACATAATTATTACTAAATGAAAAAATGTTTTCCCTCATTATTGAATTTGGTTGAGAGTTGTTAAGAACATCTTCTCTCTGTACCTCATAATTGGTGCTTCAATTATGATAATATGTAGGAAAATATTGCCTTCTGTGATTAAATGGATCTTTAATTAGTCATTTTTTGTGGTGATTTTGTCGTATTTCTAGCTGATAACATAAGCATCATTTAATGTCATGTATATATTATAAGACTATTTTCTAATAAATAACATGGATTGCTAGGTACTTTTTCCTAATGATGGTGTTGTAATGTTGCTGGCCCGCACGATTAGTTTGCTTGGTCCTATTGATCTGGAGATGCTATTGAGAGGACAAGAGACACACAAATACTTCACCAAGGAGTATGACCTTTTCCATATAAATGAGGTTTGTGCTGTTTATCTTCTTATTAAGTTTACCAGCTTTATCAACTCACTCTTTTAAATTATGAACTGTATCTATATCTTAAAATGTACATTATGCACTGACAATTCCGCGATTTTATGTGTAATGGTGTTACCATATTATAAATGTCCGTTATGGCCATGAAAGATTGTTTACTCATTGTAATCACCTGATCTGAAGATTTACTTTATCTGAACACGACACCACCATAACATGCTTTTTACAGAAAAATCTAATATAAAAATTGTCTTTTGAATAAAAAGTTTATTACTTAGGACAAGTGAACTTTTCATCAATATACTAGCTCCTTTCCGAACCAATGCAATATAATGGCACTACAATTTTGCATCTTTTCGGGAGTTAAGCCTTATAAACTATCATCCTTGAAATATAATGTTATTCTTTTGTTAGGATACAAATCAAATGGAGTTCATAATTCCTGAGCAATCCTCCTTGGAGCAGCACCTACCAGTTTCTGATGCCGGCTTCATGGACTTCTTACGGTATTTGCTTCAGATAAATCCTCGAGGGCGCCCTACAGCAAGACAAGCGCTTGAGCACCCTTGGCTTTCCTTACCATATACTTCATAGTTAGTTTCAGCATCATGACCTGCAACTATGGTTTTGTGTCTCACCTTGTAATTTTTTTATTCAGTGAAAGAAAAAAGGAAAATTAAAAAGGAAAATCCTTTCCTTTTTCTTTTTTTAAGGGAGGAAGTGGGCATTTGCATACTTGCATTTGAAGGTGTTCTTTCTGGTTAAGTGCATCGTCTTTGCAAAATTTGTGCAAGATACCGATCTGTGTCCATAATAGTGTAAATATAACAGCCACAGGATGCTGTACATAGTTTAGAGTTTAGTGTTTGTGTTTTTTGTTTCTTCTTTTTTTTACCTCGGCGGGTTTTGTCTGCTGTACTTCATCTCCCTGCTGTTGAGGGAATTGGTTTCCTGATCGAATGCAGGCTAACCACCGTATATGCTACAGCTAAATTTAATGTATTGTACGTTCAAAATTTTGCTATTTAGTGCTAATCATCAACTCCATGAATGCCAGTTTTTTAATTGGATTGCTTGGGATATAGGACATCTCTCCATCCTAAGCTACACCAACCGTGAATCGTGGCAGGAAGTCCTGTAATCCTTGCATACTGACCTTCGTAGTCTGGTCTGGACCCAATGACTTTCATTTATGGCCAAATGAGGCTATTCTTGCTGGTGCTCAGTGAAGACCGATATATGTCGTGAGAGCATTGCAGTCCATCAGCAAGCCCCGCCGATGAGTGAAATGTGTTGGGCAATGTGTTACCTATCATCTTCTCAGATCAACTGTGTATCAGTATCACCAAGTCAGACAGTCAACCTTGGTGCTATTAATCTGTCCTGTGTTCCATATTTGGCTCGTGGGCCTTGGGTATGCTGTGTGATGGGCTTATATAAATTATATTGGCCGTGTCACTTGGGCCATATTCTAGATTTGGTATGTTCGCATGTATCGCCTTAATTGGGCCAATGTCTTAACGAGACTCGAGCGGGTTGACGTATAGTGGCATGGGCCAACTTGAATTGGAGCAGCAGCAAGTAATGTTGGTGCTTAGTATGTTAGTCCTTTTTTGGCTTTTAAAGGCTAAGAAAAGGAATGAAAACGTTAGGAACCCCTTTTTACGAGAGGAATAGTATGTTAGTCCTTGTTGGTACGTACATTTTCTAAACAAAATAAGCTTTACTTAGCTTTTCCAAAACATTACCTCAATATCGTACAAGATTACCAAATATGATTTTCGCATTTAGTAGCAAAAGCTACTTAAAAAGTAAGGCCATAGTGAACACATGTAATTTCATGGTGTAATAATCCTAGCATTATTATTTATTAAGTGGAAAATTAGGATATTCTTTTATGTTTATGGTATTCTGTAGATGGTAAACTCATACCTATATGTATTTATGGCAATGATTCTCCGACAATTTTACGTGCATGAATGATTTCCATGATATAATTGCAATCTTCTTTATTTTTTTTACGGGCAATTGCAATCTTCTTTATTTTATGATTATACTGTACAATAATAAGATTCCGATCATATGTGTCAAAAAAAAAAAAAAAAAAAAAAAGATTCCGATTATAAATTTTCAAACAAATCTATGTTTCAATAAACTTCATTAGGCTGTTTATTTATTTTTACCATGTATAACAAAGTATGAATAATAACCTTTAAGATTTAAGAAATTATGACAAATCAAATTATACCCTAAACTAAATAGTATGGCATATTTGTATACCACTTGGATTTTCTTGTTTTTATTTATGTATAATCTTAGACATAACATTAACTAAAAATAAAAAATAAAAAATAAAAATTGTTTCTATGTTATAATGGAAATTTTTTTAATTCAAGATTTCAAGCTATCAATATTTAGGGCTTGTTCACTTCAACTTAATTTCAGTTCAGTTCAATTTTGCTCCTAATTTCCTTCTCTCATTAAATATTTATTTCAGTTTAGTTCAATTCAGCTCCAATCAGTTCAGTTCAACTCAGTTCAATTCAGTAAATGTGATCATGCCCTTTTATTTAAAAGAAATAAAGGAATCACATGTCAATTTGTACTAAACTAGTGGCCCAGTTAACTATTGGAGTTTGACCCATCCATGACCCCTCTTAATGGATGACATACCAATTAAAGCCAAATGTGGATGGATTCTTCAACCATACGTACACAAGTATAAAACAAAACCCGAATATGGAGGGATCGTTCAGTACTACATACCCCTTACATGAAGGGAAGTGAACAATTGCAACATTAAAATTAGCAACTACCAAATGAATGAAACTAGACCAATTCATCTACCTTTGTGACCAAAAATTGTAGGCCATATAGACATATAGTACCTACTACAGTATATAAACTTGACCAAATAGAAAAAAATAAAAATGTACTGTAATGAAAAAAAAAAACCTGAAGAATTGCCCTATAATTCAGAGAAGTCGCGTGAATTTCTGGGCATCTGATCTAAGTCAGGGAAAAAAGGGATAATAATACTAAAATAAAGTTGGAATCACTTGAACAGAACAAGCATAACAAGTGCACAACTATGGCCACTTTATTATAATTAGCTCAAAAAAAGAAGTTCAGATTTGTCTCTTCTTATTGGCTCATTCTCAGAACAATCATAACTATTTCTTTCAACTTGGATCGTGGGATTTTATGTACAGTTTCTGATATACTTGTACTACATTCGTTTCATATTTGTAATGATTTAACATAAAGTAGAGAGAAAAAATCTAATCGTTAATATGAAACAGAGATAGTATTGATTTTCATTTGTTCTTTGTAGCCATAATACTGTAAACAAATTTACCGTTTACTTGATTGAAAATTACTCTTTTTTTTTTAATGAAAATGACTCGTTTTTAGGATTGAGAATGTACACTAAATACTCTCGCTATGTGTATATATTATCAGTATTAGATTATATTTACTATGTATATTTACTAGGTTCACTCCCCTTCTCCTTTATTGTATTTATTAGGTTCATACCTCTTCCCTAGATTCATAGTTTGTAATCTGTGTATTTATACTCTTTCCAATAATGAGAAGGGCAAGGGATTATTTCCTATATGGTATCAGACTAGGTCTCTCTCTCTCCTCTGTTTCTCTCTCTAGCCGCCTCTTCCCTTTCTTATCCCCCTGTTTCTATTCGCCATGGGAGAAACACCAAAAGCTTCCGCTTTCCACCCTGCTCTAGTCGTCCCTCCCATCAAAAGCCTAATTCCAATTACTTTGGAAATTAAAAGTTCCCAATATTCCTCTTGGGCAGAATTGTTCAAGGTTAATGCCAGAGCTTATCAGGTTTTAGACCACATTCTTCCTCCTTCTGATAAAGACGCCGCTTCCTCTTCTACTAAAACCACCGACCCTGAGCTATGGTCTCGCCTTGACGCCATTGTCCTTCAATGGATATACACCACGATATCTAACGACCTCCTTAACACAATCATCGAACCCGACACCTCTGCTGCTGCTGCTTGGGGGCGATTAAAGGACATCTTCCAGGATAATCAAACCAATCGTGCGGTTCAACTCGAATCTGAGTTTTCTCAAGTGGATTTAAACAATTTCTCTGATGTGTCTGCCTACTATCAACATATCAAAATGCTTGCGGATCAATTAGCCAATGTTGGGGCTAAAGTGTCTGATCATCGCCTCGTTATTACTCTTGTTCGAGGGCTTCCCAAAGCTTATGATAATATTGCTGCTCTTTGGTAGAGGGAAATAATCGGTCGTTGGACGATCACCCTAAAACCAAACAATATTTCTACCTAAACCAACCTAAGACAAGTCTAGGGTAAGTAGAGGATCGTATCCACAGGGAATGGGTAAGTACACCGAGAGTATGAAACGGTTGCAATCTAGTTCGGTCACAAATTGGGGGTTTCGATTAGATAACTACTATGGAGACAAACACTAGGGGGAAATAGGGATCGACTCCAACCAAACCAACGGATCAAAACAATAGGCAAGCATGAACACAAATTGGGTGATAGAGAGGGCACTCAATGTTGCCTTCTTTCGAAGCCACAACACTAAGAATTCCTAAGCCAAACTCAACTAACAAGATGGGCCAACCAAGTCTTAACAATGAGAAGTAGACTACTAACTCGGGTTTGTCTTTCGATCGGTCCAAGAAAGCATTAAAGCACAAGCAATTGAGATTTCTCACCTAATTGTTGCAACTAAGACTACTACATCATTCAAACAAGGAACCATAATCAAGAGGAGATTAGCATAACCATATAAGAAAAGGCTCACAACTAGACTTCATCTCTCAATGCAAGCATAGGAGTGAATACATGAGCAATAAGTGGCCATCCAATTACACATGCAATTAACCATCTCTTTAACAATCAATCATCAATCCAAAATGAACATGCAAGCACAAACATCAATCAACCCATGGCTTGGTTGGGTCTTCACCCAACCCCTAGCTAATTAACTACTCACTAAACATGGTGAGGGACATCAAAACAACAAGTTCTAATCCAAACATTAAGTTAATAAGTTAAGAGGAGTAGTAGGAATAAGGTAGATTGGACATGCAACAACAATTAAGCAAGATCAAGAGAGAAATTAACAATTCAAGGTAAATAAAAACTGAAATTAAAGAGTAAGAGATAGAGGAAAGAGATTACTTAAAATGCTTCAAAGTTGAGAAATTGTTGAATTCAAGAGAACAATCTTCAATTAATCTACTACAATGATTGAGTTTGAGAAGATCTAAGCTAATTAATGAGGGTTGAGAAGAACTAAGAGCCTAAGAAAACTAAAAGGGGACGAAGATTCCGAAAACTGAAGCTAAGCGTCCTATTTATATGCCCAGAAATTACATCGTAAAATCCGTCAAAATCGGGCTTCAGAACAGGAGGAGCGCCCGCTCCAGTAAGTAGGAGCGCCCGCTCCTCTGTATGGAGCGCCCGCTCCTGGGCTCTCTGCACGCCCTCTCCTCTTGCAACAGATTGGGGCAGAAAGTAGAGGATCGGGGAGGAGCGCCCGCTCCTTGAAGGCTGCACGCCCGCTCCTATATGTGCAGGGGGAGGCAGAATGTGGTGCTGGGATGAGGAGCGGCCGCTCCTGTAAGGGTGCACGCCCGCTCCTGCCTGATAGTGCTCCCTCGAGAAAGTCTTCATGCTCATGCTACTTAACCATAATCTCATTGAACCTACACACACGAGCACACACATAAAAAGAAACGGGAAACCCAAAAGATGCAAGTATGCACAAAAAGAGTTAGAAAAAGGGATTGAATTAGGGGAAGGAGTACAAAATTGTGTTTTAAAAAGTCATGATAAGTGGACAAATAAAACACTTATCAAATTCCCCCAAGTTAGCCAATTGCTTGTCCCTAAGCAATTCACTTGGCGCAAAAGAAACCAATAGATTAGTCCCTTTTATCACCTTGTATATAAGAGACACTACTACATCAAGATCAATGGTAACTCCTTCCCTTCTTTTCTTGTTTTTATTTTCCTTTTAGTCCCTTTACCCCTTTAAAAAAAAAAAAAAAAAAAAAAAAAAAAAAAAAAAAAAAAAACATTTTTTTTTTTTTTTTTGCTTTTAGAATAGTCCTCAATGAGGATATTGGATTGCATGTGATGGATATTTGCTTTCTTTTGGTAATAAAATTTCGAGCATGGTTTAGATGCCCTTGGTTGAACATAGAATTGGCTAGTTTAGGCTAGTGTGACAATAACCTTACCGAATGTACGAGACCTAAAGTCTAGGATTGTGGTAAGAAGGTTGTCGCCCATATCAAAGGAATTTGAACCCCAAAAGGTAGTAATTGATCCCATATTGTTCCCAAAAGTGAGGTTGTAATATTTTTCAAGCCTACTACATTTTGAATGAGTGGCAAGGATCCTCTTTGATTTAGTACCTAGATCGAGAACTTGAGTCTTAACTCCCAAGATCGCGGCCTAAACTACTCTTAGTGATTATGAAGGTTGTTATGTATTGTTCATTCGCACAAAGTTAAGGCATGTCATTCTTGTTTCATTAGTTCAATCTTTAAGTTGTTATAAATAATAGTTTGTGATGTAAATGCCAAGTTTGAAAAAAAAAAAAAAAAAAAAAAAGAAAAAAAAAAAAAAGAAAAAAAGAAAAAAAAAAAAAAGAAAGAAAGAAAGAAAGAAAAAAAAAAGGAAAGAAAGAAGGGAAAGAAAAGAAGTGATGAATAGCCATCACCCTAGCAATTAAACAAGCTTGGGGGTGCGTTTTTATTTCAAGTTTATTCATATTTTGTAATTTGGGTCAAAGTTAGAAACCTCTTTAGGTTTGCTCTTAGTGCTATATATCTTAGCTTGACTTTAATTGCAAAGCACTTCTAGTTTTCTCTATGCCTTAACTTGTGTCGTAATCCTTGAGTTTTGTAATGTTAGTAGAGTAGTTGAATCCATTGTCGGTGGAGGGAGTTGGTTCACAAGCATATGGAGAGGGTACTTATCATTGAGATGTCGAGTGTTCTAAACTTTCTTTTGTCTATTTTTCTTCCGGCTCCTTCGAGGAGTCATGAGACACTACCATTAGGGAGAATTTCAACTTTATGTGGGGACGCGGTAAGATTGGTTGAATGGACCAAAGTTGAGTACATTCGGGAAGGTTAGCTAGGCCTTGGTTAGTCATGACCGTGGTTGATCTTAGGCATATACCTCATGCTCGAGTTTTATTGCTTAAGGATTCTTTTATCTTTACATGTGCTTTTCTTTGGACTAATCTATTAGTTTCTTTAGCGCCAAGTGAATTGCTTAGGGACAAGCAATTGGCTAGCTTGGGGGAATTTGATAAGTGTTTTATTTGTCCACTTATCATGGTATTTTTAGCACAATTTTGTTGTCATTTTCCCCTCTTTACCCCCCCTTTCCGACTCCTTTTTGTGTATGATTACAACTTTTGGCTTCCCCATTCCTTTTTATGTGTGTGTTCGTGTTTGTAGATGCAAGGAGAAATTGGTCATATAGCATGAACATGAAGAACTATATTGGAAGCAAAGCACAAGAGGAGAGGGCGTGCAACCCCTTAGGAGAGGGCGCTCCTACCCCAAGCGCCACAATCTGCCTCTCTTTATTCCCAGCTAGGAGAGGGCGTGCACCATAGTAGGAGCGGGCGCTCCTCCCTGATCTTCCACAAACTGCCTCAAATCGCTGCAGGAGGAGAGGGCGCGCAAGAGACAGGAGAGGGCGCTCCAGCCTGAGGAGCGGGCGCTCCTCTATGTAGGAGCGGGCGCTCCTACATGCAGACCCAACTTTTTGGGCGGATTTTACAATGTTATTTCGGGGTGTATAAATACGACCCTTGGCTTCAGTTTTCTGCATCTTCTTCCTTGGAGAAGATCACCTTCTTCCCTTTAGTCTTCTTAGGCCCTTAACTCTCTAAACTCTTATTAATTAGCTTAGTTTCTCTCAAACTCTATCATTGAAGTAGATTAATTGAAGTTTGTATTCTTCCTTTCAACATTTTCTCAACCTTGAAGCTTCATTAGTAATCTCTTTCCTCTATCCCTTACTCTTTATTTTCTGTTTTTAATTCCTTGAATTGTAGATTTCTCTCTTAATCTTGGTTAATTGTTGTTGCATGTTCAATCTACTTTGTTCTTACTACTCTCTTCAATTTGTTAGATTAATTTTGAATTTAGATATTGTTGTTAGAATGTTCTTCACCATGTTTAGTGAGTAGTTTCTTAACTAGGGGTTGGGTGGAGACCCAACCAAGCCATGGGTTAATTGATGTTTGTGTTTGCATGTTCATTTTGGGTTGATGATTGATTGTTAAATAATTGGTTAATTGCATGTGTAATTGGATGGCCACTTATTGCTCATGTATTCACTTCTATGCTTGCATTGAAAGATGAGGTCTAGATGTGAGCCATTTCTTGTATGATTATGCTAAATTCCTCTTGATTACGGTACCTCGTTTGGATGATGTAGTAGTCTTAGTTGCGGTAATTAGGAGAGAAATCCCAATTATTTGTGCCTTAGTACTATCTCGAACCGATCGAAAGACAAACCCGAGTTAGTAGTCTACTTCCCATCGTTAAAACTTGGTTGGCCTATCTTGTTAGTCGAGTTTAGTTTAGGAATGCTTAGTGTTGTAGTTTCGAGAGAAGTGAACCTTTTCTTGTATGATTAAACCGAATTTCTATCTTGATTACGGTTCCTTGTTTGGATGATGTAGTAGTCTCAGTTGCGATAATTAGGTGAGAAATCCCAATTATTTGTGCCTTAGTACTATCTCGAATCGATCGAAAGACGAACCCGAGTTAGTAGTCTACTTCCTATTGTTAAGACTTGGTTGGCCTATCTTGCTAGTTGAGTTTGGTTTAAGAATGCTTAGTGTGGTGGCTTCGAAAGAAGACAATGTTGAGTGCCCTTTCTATCACCCAATTTGTGTACATGCTTGCCTATTGTTTTGATTCATTGGTTTGGTTGGTGTCGATTCCCATTTCCCCCTAGTGTTTGTCTCCATATAGTAGTTATTTAATCAAACCTCCCATTTGTGACCGAACTAGATTACAACCGTTTCATATTCTCGGTGTACTCATACCCATTCCCTGTGGATACGATCCTTTACTTGCCCTAGACTTGTCTTAGGTTAGTTTAGGTAGAAATAGTGTTTGGCTTGAGGGTGATCGTCCAACGACCGATTATTTCCCTCTACCAAAATGGCGCCAAGTAGGAGCGGGCGCTCCTCTGTATGGAGCGCCCGCTCCTGGGCTCTCTGCACGCCCTCTCCTCTTGCAACAGATTGGGGCAGAAAGTAGAGGATCGGGGAGGAGCGCCCGCTCCTTGAAGGCTGCACGCCCGCTCCTATATGTGCAGGGGGAGGCAGAATGTGGTGCTGGGATGAGGAGCGGCCGCTCCTGTAAGGGTGCACGCCCGCTCCTGCCTGATAGTGCTCCCTCGAGAAAGTCTTCATGCTCATGCTACTTAACCATAATCTCATTGAACCTACACACACGAGCACACACATAAAAAGAAACGGGAAACCCAAAAGATGCAAGTATGCACAAAAAGAGTTAGAAAAAGGGATTGAATTAGGGGAAGGAGTACAAAATTGTGTTTTAAAAAGTCATGATAAGTGGACAAATAAAACACTTATCAAATTCCCCCAAGTTAGCCAATTGCTTGTCCCTAAGCAATTCACTTGGCGCAAAAGAAACCAATAGATTAGTCCGCTCAAAGAAAAGCACATGTAAAGATAAAAGAATCCTTAAGCAATAAAAACTCGAGTATGAGGTACATGCCTAAGATCAACCACGGTCATGACTAGCCAAGGCCTAGCTAACCTTCCCGAATGTACTCAACTTTGGTCCATTCAACCAATCTTACCGCGTCCCCAACACAAAGTTCAAATTCCCCCTAATGGTAGTGTCTCATGACTCCTCGAAGGAGCCGGAAGAAAAATAAACAAAAGAAGGTTTAGAACACTCGACATCTCAATGATAAGTACCCTCTCCATATGCTTGTGAACCAACTCCCTCCACCGACTATGGCTTCAACTACTCTACTAACATTACAAGACTCAAGGATTACGGCACAAAGTTAAGGCATAGAGAAAACTAGAAGTGCTTTGCAATTAAAGTCAAGCTAAGATATATAATACTAAGAGCAAACCTAAAGAGGTTTCTAACTTTGACCCAAATTACAAACTATGAATAAACTTGAGACAAAAATGCACCCCCAAGCTTGTTTAATTGCTAGGGTGGTGGCTATTCATCACTTCTTTTTCTTTCTTTCTTTCCTTTTTTTTTTTTTTTTTTTTTTTTCAAACTTGGCATTTACATCACAAACTATTATTTATAACAACTTAAAGATTGAACTAATGAAACAAGAATGACATGCCTTAACTTTGTGCGAATGAACAATACATAACAACCTTCATAATCACTAAGAGTAGTTTAGGCCGCGATCTTGGGAGTTAAGACTCAAGTTCTCGATCTAGGTACTAAATCAAAGAGGATCCTTGCCACTCATTCAAAATGTAGTAGGCTTGAAAAATATTACAACCTCACTTTTGGGAACAATGTGGGATCAACTACTACCTTTCGGGGTTCAAATTCCTTCGATATGGGCGACACCTTCTTACCACAATCCTAGACTTTTGGTTTCGTACATTCGGTAAGGTTACTCTCACACTAGCCTAAACTAGCCAATTCTATGTTCAACCAAGGGCATCTAAACCATACTCGAAATTTTATTACCAAAAGAAAGCAAATATCCATCACATGCAATCCAATATCATCATTGAGGACTATTCTAAAAGCAAAATATATATATATTTTTTTTTTTTTAGAGGAAAAAGGGACTAAAAGGAAAATATAAACAAGAAAAGAAGGGAAGGAGTTACCATTGATCTTGATGTAGTAGTGTCTCTTATATACAAGGTGATAAAAGAGTAGTGATTAGTAGCAAAGCAAACAAGGACTATTATGAGTGGATCATACACATACGAGTTAAACAATCATTCCACAATTCATAAATAAATCGTCATTTGCAAAACTAGGACAATTATATCACAAGCTCACTTGAATTCATTTTACCATCAAAGACACTAGTCGAATCATCAAGCCAAATGACTACAAGCAAAGATAATATATACAAAGTCTAAACTAATTAAAGGAAACACTTTTTTTTTTTTTTATTACCATTTTTTTTTTTTTTTTTTTTTTTTTGTTGTTTTTTTTTTCGATAGCTGAATATAGGAGCGGGCGTGCAGGTGGTAAGGAGCGCCCGCTCCCACATTTTCTATAGTTCCTGCCTTGTTTTGCGTATATAGGAGCGGGCGTGCACTCCTTCAGGAGCGCCCGCTCCTACAATTGCTGCAGTTCCTGCCTGCTTGCTGCTAGTAGGAGCGGGCGTGCACTCGGGTAGGAGCGCCCGCTCCTATCTGGAGTTTCCAAATTTACATTTCTTTTCTCCGAGCAAATTACCTACAACAAAACAAAACACTAAACAAAACATTCAAAATGTTAAGTGTTAGTTTAATCTCTTTCATCTCTCTCTCTCTCGTTTTTTTTTTTTTTTTTGGTAAAAACAAAAATACTCGGGTTGCCTCCCGGGAGCGCTTCTTTAACGTCACTAGCTTGACGACCTTCCGATCACATTAACCGGAGACATTGAATTCTTTGACCTTGATGGAGTGAACCACACCTTTCTTGTCACCCTCATAATAAATCTTGAGGCGTTGACCATTCACTTTGAATGCTCCGGTGCTCTCACTCCAAACTTCAATTGAGCCATAGGGAAATACCTTTACAACTTGAAAAGGACCACTCCACCTTGATTTAAGCTTTCCGGGAAAAAGCTTTAACCTTGAGTTGTAGAGAAGAACCTTATCACCTTCCTTGAAGTCCCTCTTGATAATGTATTTGTCGTGAAACTCCTTAGACTTTGCCTTGTAAGAGCTTGCATTATCGTATGCATTCATTCTCAATTCCTCTAGTTCATGCAAGTCTAGCATTCTTTTCTCTCCGGCACTTTTGAGGTCAAAATTCAAGGCTTTAATTGCCCATTGAGCCTTGTGCTCCAATTCCACGGGCAAATGGCAAGACTTCCCATAGAACAACTTGTAAGGAGTGGTCCCTATGGGTGTCTTAAAAGCCGTACGGTATGCCCATAAGGCATCATCAAGTTTTGCCGCCCAATCCTTCTTACTTCTAGCCACGGTCTTCTCCAAAATGAGCTTGATTTCTCTATTTGAAACCTCCGTTTGGCCGCTTGTCTGAGGATGATAGGACAAACCCACCTTATGGTGTACTCCGTACTTAGCCAATAAAGCTTTGAATGTTCGATGAGCAAAATGAGACCCTCCATCACTTATCACAGCCCGTGGAACGCCAAATCTTGGGAATATGATCTTTCTAAACATCTTCATCACCACCTTGGAGTCATTCTTTGGTGATGCAAGAGCTTCCACCCATTTGGACACATAATCCACCGCTACTAGAATGTAGAGATTACCGTAAGATGAAGGAAAGGGACCCATGAAGTCGATCCCCCAAACATCAAATACCTCCAATTCCAAGATCGGATTTTGAGGCATCTCATTTCTTTTTGATATGTTCCCGGTTCTTTGGCATTTGTCACAAGTCTTCACAAAGACCCATGCATCCTTGAAGAGAGTAGGCCAAAATAACAAACATTGCAACACTTTTGCCGCCGTTTTGTTTGCTCCCATATGACCACCACATTGTGATGAGTGGCACATATGAAGCACACTTTGAATTTCATCGTCGGGAACACATCTTCTCAAAAGATCATCCACCCCTATCTTGTACAAAATAGGATCATCCCATATGTACCTTTTCGACTCATGCTTCAATTTTCTTCTTTGTTGAGGGGTGAACTCCGGTGGAATTGCCTCACAAGACAAGTAGTTCACTATATCGGCATACCAAGGCAATGATTTTGCTTGGATAGCATACAAAACATCATCTTTGAGCTCATCATTGATTGGAAGTTGATCAACATCTTCATCTCGGATTTCCAACCTTGACAAATGATCCGCTACCGAATTTTCCGTCCCCTTTTTGTCTTTAACCTCTATATCAAAATCTTGCAAAGCAAGCACCCATCTCATCAACCTAGGCTTTGAATGCTTCTTGGACATGAGATATTTGATTGCCGAATGGTCGGTGTAGACAATGGTTTTTGAACCCAAAAGGTAGGAACGGAACTTGTCAAAGGCGTAGATTACCGCAAGAAGCTCCTTTTCGGTCGTGGTGTAGTTCTTTTGTGCATCATTCAATGTCTTGCTAGCATAGTGGATCACGTGCACCCTCTTTTCTTTCTTTTGCCCCAACACGGCACCAACCGCCGTGTCACTTGCATCACACATTAGTTCAAAGGGGAGGCTCCAATCCGGAGCTTGCACTATTGGTGCCGAGATCAATGCATTCTTCAACCTACAAAATGCATCTAGACAAGCATCATCAAATACAAAATCACACTCCTTTTGAAGAAGTGTAGTAAGAGGTTTGACTATTTTAGAGAAGTCCTTGATGAAACGCCGATAGAAACCGGCATGTCCCAAGAAAGATCTCACCCCTTTCACATTAGTAGGGGGTGGGAGCTTCTCTATTACATCCACCTTAGCCCTATCAACCTCAATCCCCTCATGGGAGATCTTATGGCCAAGAACAATGCCTTCTTGAACCATAAAATGACATTTCTCCCAATTAAGGACAAGGTTGACCTCTTCACACTTTTTCAAACATCGCGTGAGATTAATTAAACAATCATCAAAAGAACTTCCCCCAACCGAGAAGTCATCCATAAAAACTTCCATTTCTTTTTCAATCATATCCGCAAAAATTGTCATCATACATCTTTGGAAGGTAGCGGGGGCATTGCATAAGCCAAATGGCATCCTACGGTAAGCATAGGTGCCATATGGACAAGTGAATGTTGTTTTCTCTTGGTCATCCGGGTGAATTGGGATTTGAAAGAACCCGGAATAACCATCAAGATAACAAAAATACTTGTGAGATGCTAGCCTTTCCAACATTTGATCAATAAAAGGCAATGGGAAGTGGTCTTTCTTGGTGGATGTGTTTAGCCTACGATAGTCTATACACATCCTCCAACCGGTAATAGTTCTAGTAGGGATGAGTTCACTTTTTTCATTTTTAATAACCGTCATCCCCCCCTTTTTAGGGACTACTTGCACCGGTGCCACCCATCTACTATTAGAAATAGGATAAATGATACCGGCGGCAAGTAGTTTAAGAACTTCCTTCTTGACCACTTCAAGCATTGGAGGATTAAGCTTTCTTTGTCTTTCAATTGTTGGTTTAGCATCATCCTCCAATGAAATTCGATGCATACAAAGCGTTGGGCTTATACCTTTCAAATCATCCATTTTATATCCCAAATCTTTGCGATGCATCCTCAATACATTCAATAATTTCGAGGTTTGAACCTCATCCAATGAAGCATTAACAATAACCGGAAAAGTAGAAGATGGACCAAGAAACTCATACCTCAAGTTGGATGGTAGAGGTTTTAGCTCTACACTTGGGCATTCCTTACCATTGTCGTTCATGAGTTGCTTCTTCACTTCTTCTTTTCCAATTACTAGGTTTGCTTCTTCCTTGTCCATGGGGGTGGAGTCAAGAATCTCCTCAATTGGCTCCATCTCCATGTCTTCATTGCAAGACCTATCTTTGCTTTCAAGTTCATACTCAAGAGAATCATTAGTGTTATGCAAATGCAATTGTATGGATTCATTAATAACATTCTCAACAATATCAATACTCATACAATCATCCATGTTGGAAGGACATTTCATAACTTGGTTCAATTTGAATTCCACTTTCTCTTTTCCAACAAGCAAAGACAATTTACCATGTTTCACATCAATAATAGCCCCCGCCGTGGCTAAGAAAGGCCTACCTAGAATTATGGGGACATTCAAGTCCTCATCCATATCAAGCACAATAAAATCCACCGGAATGTAAAGTTTGCCCACCCTAAGGGGGACATCCTCTAATTTTCCCAAAGGCATCTTAACCGAACGATCGGCTAATTGAAGGGAAATGTTGGTGGGCTTTAACTCTCCTAGGCCAAGTCTTTTGAACATAGAAAGGGGCATCAAGCTTATGCTAGCACCAAGATCACATAAAGCACGATCAATTACCATTTCACCAATAGCACATGGAATAGAAAAACTACCGGGATCTTTAAGCTTAGTGGGCAACTTATTTTGAATAATTGCACTACAATTTTCCGGCATATTAATCGTTTCCACAAATTCAACTTCTCTTTTATTACTCAAAATGTCTTTAAGAAATTTATCATAAGTTGGCATTTGTTTAATAGCATCGGTGAATGGAATGTTAACATAAAGCTTCCTCAAGACTTCCAGAAACTTAGCAAATTGTTCATCAAGTCTAGACCCGGCAAACCTTCCCGGAAAAGGAAGCTTTGCCACATGTAGTGGGATTTCGCTCTCTTTTTTTTCTTTTTCAACTTCTTTTTTTTTGTTTTTCTCTTCTTCTTCTTCTACTCTCAACTCTCCATGGGAATCACTCATTTCAATCACTCTTTCCTTTGACTTCTCACCTTCTAAGTCATGTTGCATTCCCTTCCCTTGAACTTCCCCCAAACTTTTTCCACTTCTAGTTACAATGGCATTGGCTTGCTCTCTAGGATCTAGACCTTGGCTAGGCAATGAGGTACTAGACTTGCCTTTAAGGGCACTAGCTATTTGGGCCATTTGATTTTCCAACATTTTATTGTGGGTTTGTATTTTCTTTAAGCTTTCCTCTAAGTCATTTGTCTTTTTAGTTTGGGAGTTCATGAATTGCTCCAACATGCTTTCTAGATTAGACTTAGGAGGAGGGGGAGCTTGAATTTGAAGTGTTGGTCGAGGGATAGGAGCTATGGTTGGTCTTACTCCTCCATTAAAACCGGGTGGGTTGTGAGTGGAAGAGTATTGGCCTTTTTGTTGGTATCTATTGTCATTTCTATAATTCCGTTGATTATTAGACACATAATTACCACTACCACTAGCTTGACCTTGACCACTACCTTGCCCTTGGTTCTGGCCACTTCTCTAACCAAAATTAGGGTGATGTTTCCATCCCTCGTTGTAGGTGTTGGAATAGGGGTCAAACCTAGGATTAGCATTCACGTTATTGACTTGTTCCATGGAAGGGGAAGGGGAACATTGCTCATTCAACAAATAACAATCGGAAGACGCATGGTCTTCACCACCACATACATCACAAGACATCAATTGCATAGACACATTATCATTCGAAGAATTAGATGCACGTGAATTAGGGAGGGGGGAGATAGGAGGGGGAGAAGATTGCATTTGGTCAAATTTAGAAGACAAGGCATCCAATTTTGAACTAAGCATGTTAATAGCATTTACCTCATACTTTCCCCCTCTCTTAGAGGTGCTTCTCTCATCGGGGCTCCAATCGGTGTAGTTTTGGACTACATCCTCTATGATCTTTAATGCCTCCGCGGGTGGTTTGTTCATGAGTGGCCCACCCGAAGCTCCATCTAAGAGTATGCGGTCCGATCTCAAGAGACCCCTATAGAATCCATGAAGCAAGAGCCAATCTTCCATCCCATGGTGGGGGCATTGTTGTTGATAGCTTTTGAATCTCTCCCAAGCATCGTAGAGAGACTCATCGGGCTCTTGTTGGAAGTTTGAAATCTTGGACCTCAACTCCGCCGTTTTCCCAAGAGGAATGAACCTCCCAAGGAATGCTGAAGTTACCTCATTCCAAGTTGTCAATGAATTCGGAGTCAACCTATCGAGCCAATCACTTGCACTCCCCGAAAGAGAAAATTTGAACATGCTTAGAAGAATGTACTCCAGAGTCACCCCATTTGCCTTCACGGTGCTACAATACCGTGTGAATTGCTTTAGATGCGCAATGGGGTCCTCATGCTTTGCCCCGGAGAATTGATGACCCTCAATCAAGGTGATAAGGGCGGGCCTTATCTCGAAATTATTTACTTCGGTAGTGGGAGTAACAATCCCACTTGCTTCTTGATACGGAGGAGGAACACCAAACTCTCTCAAAGTCTTATTTGGAAGAGCCATCTCAAATTGGTGAAGAGGTGGAGAAGTTGGAGAATTTGTCCTTGGTGACTCTAATGGAATGGTGTCTCCACTAGTCTCACTAGAACTAGATTGATCGGTCTCAACTACCACTTGTGGCTCACTTGATGTGGCACCACTAGCTTTCGCCCTCTTTTCTTTTCGATTTGCCCTTACTACTTTTTCAAGCTCGAGATTCAACGGCACAAGAGGAAGTGTCCTATTGCTGCGTTTGGGCATAAACAAAGAAGACTAGAAGGGAGATTAGTAGGTTAGTCAAAGAAAACAAAGAAAAATAAAGCTATACAAATGAACTAGTCTCACATATCTCATAAGTAACTCAATGCTTAACGCCATTCCCCGGCAACGGCGCCATTTTGGTAGAGGGAAATAATCGGTCGTTGGACGATCACCCTAAAACCAAACAATATTTCTACCTAAACCAACCTAAGACAAGTCTAGGGTAAGTAGAGGATCGTATCCACAGGGAATGGGTAAGTACACCGAGAGTATGAAACGGTTGCAATCTAGTTCGGTCACAAATTGGGGGTTTCGATTAGATAACTACTATGGAGACAAACACTAGGGGGAAATAGGGATCGACTCCAACCAAACCAACGGATCAAAACAATAGGCAAGCATGAACACAAATTGGGTGATAGAGAGGGCACTCAATGTTGCCTTCTTTCGAAGCCACAACACTAAGAATTCCTAAGCCAAACTCAACTAACAAGATGGGCCAACCAAGTCTTAACAATGAGAAGTAGACTACTAACTCGGGTTTGTCTTTCGATCGGTCCAAGAAAGCATTAAAGCACAAGCAATTGAGATTTCTCACCTAATTGTTGCAACTAAGACTACTACATCATTCAAACAAGGAACCATAATCAAGAGGAGATTAGCATAACCATATAAGAAAAGGCTCACAACTAGACTTCATCTCTCAATGCAAGCATAGGAGTGAATACATGAGCAATAAGTGGCCATCCAATTACACATGCAATTAACCATCTCTTTAACAATCAATCATCAATCCAAAATGAACATGCAAGCACAAACATCAATCAACCCATGGCTTGGTTGGGTCTTCACCCAACCCCTAGCTAATTAACTACTCACTAAACATGGTGAGGGACATCAAAACAACAAGTTCTAATCCAAACATTAAGTTAATAAGTTAAGAGGAGTAGTAGGAATAAGGTAGATTGGACATGCAACAACAATTAAGCAAGATCAAGAGAGAAATTAACAATTCAAGGTAAATAAAAACTGAAATTAAAGAGTAAGAGATAGAGGAAAGAGATTACTTAAAATGCTTCAAAGTTGAGAAATTGTTGAATTCAAGAGAACAATCTTCAATTAATCTACTACAATGATTGAGTTTGAGAAGATCTAAGCTAATTAATGAGGGTTGAGAAGAACTAAGAGCCTAAGAAAACTAA
The DNA here is from genome assembly GCF_948465745.1 of Chenopodium album. NCBI lineage: Eukaryota > Viridiplantae > Streptophyta > Magnoliopsida > Caryophyllales > Amaranthaceae > Chenopodium > Chenopodium album. Next base: position 2,437,999 of record NC_137852.1, read on the forward strand.
AAGGGGACGAAGATTCCGAAAACTGAAGCTAAGCGTCCTATTTATATGCCCAGAAATTACATCGTAAAATCCGTCAAAATCGGGCTTCAGAACAGGAGGAGCGCCCGCTCCAGTAAGTAGGAGCGCCCGCTCCTCTGTATGGAGCGCCCGCTCCTGGGCTCTCTGCACGCCCTCTCCTCTTGCAACAGATTGGGGCAGAAAGTAGAGGATCGGGGAGGAGCGCCCGCTCCTTGAAGGCTGCACGCCCGCTCCTATATGTGCAGGGGGAGGCAGAATGTGGTGCTGGGATGAGGAGCGGCCGCTCCTGTAAGGGTGCACGCCCGCTCCTGCCTGATAGTGCTCCCTCGAGAAAGTCTTCATGCTCATGCTACTTAACCATAATCTCATTGAACCTACACACACGAGCACACACATAAAAAGAAACGGGAAACCCAAAAGATGCAAGTATGCACAAAAAGAGTTAGAAAAAGGGATTGAATTAGGGGAAGGAGTACAAAATTGTGTTTTAAAAAGTCATGATAAGTGGACAAATAAAACACTTATCACTCTTCTTCAACAAACAGACCCCCCTGTGTCTTTTCACAAAGCTCGCTCCATGCTCACTTTGGAGGAATCGAGACAAGCTACCCAAGCCGCTCTTGAAGCCAATGCTGCTGGTTCGGCCTTAATTGCTACAGGGAACGCCCCTCACACCAACGACACTCACTCTCCCTCCTCTCAACACTCTCATGGTCAGCGCAATTTTCAGAAAAATAACAGCCGCGGCGGTGGCCGTGGTGGCAGCAACAAAGGTCGCGGTGGTGGAGGACGGAACGGCAAGGGCCGCGGTGGTCGTGGCTACGGGCAGCAGCATCAACAACAACACCAATTTCAGCCCAATCCACCATGGCAGTGGAACAATTCTCAAGCCTGGAAATACCCACCGTGGGCTTCTTGGGCCTCTCCCCCATGGGCTATACCACCATGCCCTTATCCCACCTCATCATGGGCTCGTTCATCACCTTCACCCAGACCAAACCAGCAAGGTATCCTCGGTGCTCGGCCTCAACAGCAGCAAGCATTCAGTGCGCAAGCCCCCTCCTCGGTCGGTTATGCTCCCACCGATGTCGAAGCCGCAATGCACACTCTCTCTCTTACTTCGCCCGATGACAATTGGTACATGGATACCGGAGCTACCTCTCACATGACATCCCATCAAGGTACTCTCTCGTCTTATTTTAATTTGAGCAAAAATCATCGTAATATCATTGTCGGTAATGGTAGTGGCATTCCTATTCATGGCTATGGTCAAGCATCCCTCCCTCCCTTTGCCTTAAATAACGTCCTTCATGCCCCCAACCTCATAAAAAATCTTATTTCTGTCCGTAAGTTCACTAGTGATAACTCGGTTTCCATTGAATTTGATCCTTTTGGTTTCTCTGTGAAGGACCTTCGGACGGGGATCACCCGTATGAGATGTGATAGTTCGGGAGAGCTCTACCCCTTCACCAATATTGCCTCTACACCCACTGCTCTTGCTGCCATCTCCTCATCTTTGTGGCATGACCGTCTAGGCCACCCCGAGACTTCTATTTTGGGCATTTTAAAGAAGAACAATTTTATTAAATGTAATAGAATTTTGAATTCTACTGTGTGTTCTTCTTGTATTTTTGGGAAACTTGTGAAACTTCCTTTTTCTAATTCTACTACTAGTACTACTTTGCCATTTGACATTTTACATAGTGACATTTGGACTTCCCCTAAATTAAGTAGTGCCGGTCATCATTACTATGTATTGTTTTTGGATGATTTCACTAATTTTCTTTGGCCTTTTCCTATTGCTAGAAAATCCCAAGTGCATTCTTTGTTTCTCCAATTAAATGCTTTTGCTAATACTCAATTTGAACGTGATGTAAAATGCTTTCAATGTGATAATGGTGGTGAATATGACAATGCCCCTTTCCGGAATTTTTGTATGACTAATGGGATGGTTTTCCGGTTTTCTTGTCCCCACACCTCTCCTCAAAATGGAAAAGCCGAAAAAAAAATTCGTACTATCAATAACATGATACGTACTCTTCTAGCTCACTCCTCCATGCCACCCTCGTTTTGGCATCATGCCCTTCAAATGGCCACATATCTCCATAACATTCTTCCCACAAAACTCTTAGCTCATGACTCTCCCACAAAAATTCTATATCAACGTGACCCTTCCTACTCTCATTTGCGGGTTTTTGGGTGTCTTTGTTATCCTCTCCTACCCTCCACCACCATCAACAAACTTCAATCCCGCTCTACTCCATGTGTTTTCTTGGGCTACCCCTCTAATCATCGTGGTTACAAGTGTTACGACATCTCTACTCGTAAAATCATAATCTCTCGCCATGTAATTTTCGATGAAACACAATTTCCTTTCTCAAAAATCCATACTCCCTCACCTACTGATTATGATTTTTTAAGTGATGGTCTACCCCCTGCCTTAGTCCACCGCTTACACTCTCAAAACACTTCTCCACCAGTGGCCCACGTGCCTTCTAGCCCAATCCGCACTCCAGCCCACACTCCCCCTATTTTCGGCTCTCCAGAAAGACCCCCCCTTCTCCCTTAGTGGGCTCCCCCTCCTCTCGGCCCACTCCCACTCACCCCAATCCAATCCAATTTGGATCCCTTCCTGTCCACTTTGACAGCAGCCCATCACCTCAAGCCCACTCCTCCCCCATCTCTCACTCTCACGCCACTTCTCCTCTAATGGGCCAGCAACATAGTAGGCCCAACCCTCCTCCTTCTAAAATGATAACAAGGAGTTCTCATGGCATTTTTAAGCCAAAACCAATTTTTGACTTAAATTGTCAAACCACTCCCTCTCCTTTACCTCGCAATCCCATAGCCGCCCTATCGGACCCAAATTGGAAGGATGCCATGATGGATGAATTTAATGCTCTTATTAAAACTAAGACGTGGGAGTTGGTGCCCCGTCCTACTAATGTCAATGTGATTCCTTGTATGTGGCTTTATAAACACAAAAAGAATGCTAATGGTGTCTTTGAGAGGCACAAAGCTCGTCTTGTTGTAAATGGCAGGAATCAACAGGTTGGCATCGATTGTGATGAGACTTTTAGTCCGGTGGTCAAACCGGCAACTATCCGAACGGTTCTTAGCATTGCTCTCTCCAAGTCTTGGCCCATTCATCAAATGGACGTCAAGAATGCTTTCTTAAATGGTGATATTGCTGAAACTGTGTATATGCATCAACCACCGGGTCTTCGTGATAAGGATAAACCGGGTCATGTGTGCCTTCTCAAAAAGGCTCTTTATAGTCTCAAGCAAGCCCCCCGGGCTTGGTATCATCGATTTGCTTCTTTTGTGGCAACTATTGGTTTTTCTCACAGCAAGTCAGACAACTCTCTCTTCATCTACTCTCATGGTTGTGACTTGGCATACATTCTCTTATATGTTGATGACATAGTCCTCACCACCTCCTCCGACACCCTCCGAACTACCATCATGTCCCGCCTAAGCTCCGAGTTTGCTATGACCGACCTTGGTCCTCTAAGCTCCTTCCTTGGCATTTCGGTTACTAGACACTCCGGTGGCCTCTTTCTATCTCAAACATCCTATGCAGCCGACATCATTGCCCGTGCCAACATGTCCTCTTGCAAGCCGTCTGCCACTCCTGTAGACACCAAAGCCAAGCTCAGTTCCTCTTCCGGGCCTCCAGTTGATGATCCCACGTACCTTGTACCGTAGCTTGGCCGGGGCCCTTCAATATTTAACTTTCACGAGACCCGACATCTCCTACGCCGTGCAACAAGTTTGTTTGTATATGCATGATCCACGGAAAGAACACATGCATGCCCTTCGTCGTATTCTGCGATATCTTCAAGGAACTTTGCAGCTCGGTCTTCATCTTTATCCCTCTTCTATAGGTGGCCTTATCTCTTACACTGACGCGGATTGGGGTGGCTGCCCCGATACTAGACGGTCGACGTCAGGCTATTGTGTCTTCTTCGGAGACAACCTCATATCATGGTCCGCCAAGAGACAACCCACCATCTCCAAATCAAGCGCGGAGGCCGAGTATCGTGGTGTAGCTAATGTTGTGGCTGAATCTTGTTGGTTGCGCAATCTTCTTCTCGAGCTCCATTGTCCCATCAAGAAAGCCACGGTTGTGTATTGTGATAATGTGAGTGCGGTTTATCTCTCCGGCAACCCGGTTCAACATCAACGAACCAGGCATATTGAGATGGATATCCACTTTGTGCGTGAAAAGGTTGCTCTTGGTCAAGTCCGTGTTCTTCATGTCCCTTCTCGATATCAAATCGCGGATATTTTCACAAAAGGTCTCTCTCAAGTCCTATTTGAAGATTTTCGAAACAGTCTAAGCGTCCACAAACCTCCCGCTTCGATTGCGGGGGTGTATTAGATTATATTTACTATGTATATTTTTGTATATTTACTAGGTTCACTCCCCTTCTCCTTTATTGTATTTATTAGGTTCATACCTCTTCCCTAGATTCATAGTTTGTAATCTGTGTATTTATACTCTTTCCAATAATGAGAAGGGCAAGGGATTATTTCCTATAATTAGTGGATTATTACCTTTAATTAAATTTATAGGAGTACAATTTTGTCATGACAAATGATTTTTAAGAAAAAGTAAATTTAAACATATAGTTTCGTTGTTTATCTTCATTACATGGTATTTAATGTTCAAAGTAAGTTTTAAACTCGTAGCTTCAAAATGCATTTAATTTATTAAATTGTGTAAGTGATACAGAGGTCAAAGTAAAGAATTGTACCGTCTTGATGAATATTTCAAAGAAATAAACTTGAAAAAGTAGGCGTTTCCGAAAAGAGTAGGTGTTTAATTTGAACACAATATAAAATACGTAGTTTTTATTTTTAATGATTAATAAGGTTATGTTTATTCCCAAAACGACCTAGTCAACTTCATAAAAATTGTCAATAGCACTACAATATACGATGGCTCAATGACTCAATGAGTATATAAAGAGCACCACACATTTTTATTTCAAAGTAATCAAACACTTATTTCATTCATTTGTTGTCCTTGTAGCAATTATTATTGACAACATATTAATGTACTCCGTAATAAGATCTTGCTAACGAGTGTCCGGGGTGTTAAATAAGGAATAATTATATTGGTTGAAATAGTATGAAGTTAAGAATGCGGGACAAAATCACGCTTCGTTTGGTGTAATTAGTGTTGATTTTACTCTAATATTTCCACTTCTAATTCTTTTATCTAATGCCCCGGGGGCGCTCGTTAGCTTTTGCCATGTAATAATACTCCTAATAAGGGCCTGTTCAGTGTAGCTCCAATCAGTTCAGTTCAGCTCCACTTAATAATACTCCTAATAAGTACCATATAAATTTATTTTCTAGAATGTAAGAATTAGAACAATAGCAATAGAATAGAGGTGCATTAATATGTAATTAATGAAAAAGTATAATTTTCTTTCAAAAAAAGTACTCGTATAATTTATTAGCGCTACAAATCTAATACAATCAACACAAAAAACGTCACCTCATTTGAACTTGAAAAAATACGGGTGGTGGTGGTGACTAGCTTCACGATCTCCTCCCTCCACTCTCCTGATCACTTCTCTCTCTACTTTCTCTCTCTAAACTTACACAAAAAGTAAAAATCGCAGAAAAAAAAGCAATCAATCAATCAATCACTGTTACAAATCCGCTCTTTATAATTACTTCGTTATTTAATTTTTCATGAATTGTTTGTCAGATTCAAAAAACCCAGTTCAATTTTAGTTCAATCAATACGATTTCCAATTAATCTTTGATTTCCGATGAAATGAACAAAAACCCAATCAAATCATCGCAACAAATGTTCATTTCTGTAATCTAAAACCCTAATTTCATAATTTTTACCCCTTTTTGAAGCTCAATTTTTGCTCAAAAATGGCGCAAACTGAAGTTTATGCGCCGAAATCTGGTCAATTATGGAAGACGGTGTTGAACTGGTTAACCTTCTTGTTCCAGATCTTTGTTCAGATCGTTCGAGGTACTCCTTCAATGGCGCAAGTCTTGAATAGCATAGGTTTCAGTTATGGCGGACAAACCTCGTTTCTCTCTCCTCCAAATTCTTCTTCTTCAACTGGGTTTAAGCCTCTTCCTGTTGTTGAAATTCCTCTTCAATCTTCCTCTGCTACTGCCGTCGATATCAACGCTGTTGATGATGATGCTGCTGAGCCTGGTGATGGCGATGCTCGTGCTTCGGACAAGCTTACCGTATGTGTTGTTTGTTTTCCTAGTTTGTGATTATAATTTCTAATTCCAGTTCTAATTTTGGTTTTAATTTTGTTTTAGCATGATTTGATATTTTGGATAAATGTTAGTTTGTAGTGTGTAAGAATTTTCTAAATTTAGGTAACAATACTAAGTTTAGAGTATTATGTTCTATATGTTTTATCTGGATGTATAAGGAGCCGGGGTGGGCAATGATGTAGACGGGTTTTGATCCGAGGTCATGGCCTCATGGGTACCACCTGCACACAACTTTACTTAGTAAGCTGGCTGACATCTACTGTAGGAGTTATGTATGATGGATGGTTGAAATTATGAATTTTAGTTATGTTATGATGGGATTTTTGATTGGTAAAAGTGAGCACATTGGTTGATGATTATTAATGGGCTTTTTTTTTTAACGCAATTGAGTAAGTTCTGATGATTAGGTAAATAGGTGTAGAAAGTGGGCTGATGAGTACATAAAGAATTATTCTTTTTTTCAATTGTAAGAAGGGTCTGAGGTTATTTTTGGGTTTGTACCTGGTTGATATAGGGGCAGGTTTCTTGGATGTTATTTCTCCATTATCGTCCTACATTGTCGGAGTTGAAGCACGTTTATGTTTGATGCAATGCTTTTTCTGTCTTATGTCTGGTGCTGGCTTGAAGGTTTTGCTGTTTTTGTTGGTTTCTAGTCTATCAGATTGGGGAAAATAGAAAAAGGAAATGTCAAGATGGAGGCTTTGGGATGAAATTTGACTTAATTCTGGCAGTAGGAGGGGTGTAACCATGTAAGGGTGTTTAGTTTTTGACCTTTCTGTGGTCTTAAGATCTGCTTTATGTGATGGATTCTTCAGGTTGAGTAAATAGGTTGAGTGAATACCTAAATGCAAGTAAGCTTTGCTATTTTAAGGGCACATTTTTGTAATTAATTGCAGTGTAAGAGTTGTACCTTGTAGGTTACATGTTGAATTGGTTCGAATGTTCCTAAACGATGAGTCTACTTATATTGTTTTCCTAGGGCAGAGAGGAAAAAGGAAATACATTTGCTGTCCTAGTGCTCATATGATTTTAGCAGTCTGTTTGGGTTTCCCTTTTTGGACTAGGAGTCAGGGTTTAGCTTTAGCTTCAGATTTTGCTGATGTGGAGAATCGAATATGATGCTGTCAGTTTGGCTATGTATTAGTGTTTGAAATTACTTAAGTAGCATTTATTGTATTTTCATATTGGAGGAAACTGTTGATTTGATGATTCTTGAGCATTTGAATGTGGGTTTTATTGACATAGAAATGGTATTTGAGTGATTCTTGTACTGGGCGCCAGGCAGTGGGCATCCATAATTGGATTCTTAGATTTGAGGGGTAATTTTTTGATCTGCAAGCTGAAGGCCAAACCAGTGAAGTGAAATTTGAATAAGTGAGGATTTACTTTTAGTAATGTGGACAAGTTCACTGTCTTTGAGTATTAGTGATCACTGATTGCTTATCCCTGGTAATACACGGATAACTGTAATAATTGAGTATTGTATTTAGTTCAGAGATATGGACAAGATCCTTTCATGGAGCAGTAAAATTTTGGATGATTGAGGATCTAGTTTTGGGGTAAAGGTTCAATCGTCCTATCATTAAAAAATAAGGTCAGAAACATAGATGCATAGTTATTTATGCACCTTATCGCTGGTTATGATTTATGTAGGTGGTTCTAAGAGCATTAAATCTAAGGTTTAGCATATTTTCAATATCAAAACTAGGAATACAATGGACATCCATCACTTATACTCTCTGTACTGATGTGTAATGTGTTCTCATATTTCATTGTATAATGTGTAATGAATTACTGACCATTTGAGGTAAGGTATTGAATAGTTGAATGGCTTTCCCTATTTTATGCATCAGACATGCACATTTTTGCAACTTTTTACTTCTTTGACATAATTCAGTTTCTACTTCATGATCTCCCCGACTCCTTGTAACAATGGCTCTTCATTATAAGCATTGCAGGTTGTTCTTGATTTAGATGAAACACTAGTTTGTGCATATGAGACTTCTAGTTTACCGCCTACACTTTGTACACAAGCGACAGAAGCGGGTTTGAATTGGTTTGAGCTGGAATGTGTATCATCAGACAAGGTATTAAGTTCTTCCTAACTTCATTTAATATTATTTTGTGGTTGCTAAAGCTTGATTTATGTATCTCAAATTGAAGGAATTTGAAGGGAAGCCTAAAATCAGTTATGTGACAGTGTTTGAACGTCCTGGATTGAATGAATTCTTGGAGCGACTTAGTGAATTTGCAGATTTGATTCTTTTCACTGCTGGACTTGAAGGTTCACATTTGTTTCTGATCTTTTATACTTTCACATGATCATGCTCAAAATCTATGGGCTTAGTTGCATGTTGCACCTTGTTATCCAAAAACCTTATAAAGGAAACCCCTTAAGGTAATCACGGGGGAATGCTTTTAGGGATAAAGAGGCATAGGGCTAAAGAGAGAGCCAAAAACGGATCTTTCAAGTAATTTACTAAAAAAGTAACTTAAAATAATACATGTGACCATCTTATAAAGTTATGTTATACTACTACTACTATAACAGTTTCTGTATTTAATTTTCTTCTTAATTTCAACAGGTTATGCTAGACCTCTCGTTGACAGAATTGATGCTGAAAATAGGTTCAGTCGTCGTCTGTATAGGCCATCAACTATTAGCACGTTAGTATTCTGTAACTCAGGGCTCTCTTTTTCCTCCTAACTGCATACATTACTGTTCATATTGTGAGTACATTGATTTTCTACCAAATTAAATTGAGGCCTTGTTGTATGACTTTGTATCTAACATAATTTCACTCTGAATATCAACTCATATATGGATGGTCATAGCAATGGTTTTTTCAGTTGGCATTTCTCAATTATTTGCAGCTTACATAACTTGCTTCATGCAGTTGTCAAAGATAATATATTTTCAGAAACAAACAAATAATGACTCCAGAGGGTCAAGGTTGGAAACGGGAATTAGTTAATTTATATATATATATATATGAAAAAAACCAACTTTATGCTTGTGGTATTGTGTTATCCCATAGACTTGGACATTTCGTGTAGAATAGTACCTGAATAATATACATATTTCATTACCATTCCCTAATTTTAATACCTTGTATCTAAATTGGCTGTATAATACTATAATATGATGACAAAGTATAATATGATAAAAGAGAGGGATTGTCATTTTTAATCCAAACCTATGTAAGTATGGTCCTTGCAGGAAGATATTGTGGAATGAAAAATTTCCCCACATATTCTGACTGGTTGCTAAATTTTACTTCTTGGTTATCACCCTTATCGGTGTTCAGAGAGATTTCCATGCTTATGGAATGCATTAGTCATGCCAGGCACTGCTTAATGTAAAAAGTTTAAGCAATTAGTTTTTGATTGCTGTGGAAGTGTGGATGAGCAATAATTTCTGTTAAGACTTGTATTTTTCTTGGATATTGAGATTGACTTTGCATCACTCTGATGGGAACATTGATATAATATGTATAGTAACTTGTGCTGTATAGTAACTTGAAAGTTGGAACCATTGTGACTTATTTCTTGTAAGTAATCATTAAAGCAGTCAAAGCTAACATATCTGGTGTTATCATTAAGTTTGTGCCATTGTTATTCACTTTCGTGTCTTTTCTGACTTGAACTACTCAAATACACAAGCAGCTAATTTGTACTCAATAATGTGGTATATTTACAGGGAGTATCGGGATCATGTGAAGGATCTATCTTGCATCTCACCGGATCTATGCAGAGTAGTTATAGTCGATAACAATCCATTCAGTTTCTTATTGCAGCCAGTAAATGGGATTCCATGTGTACCTTTTTCTGCAGGGCAGCCACACGATGATCAGGTAGCTAAACTGCAGTTGCTGAAGAAAAAAAAAACCTTAAAATAGTAAACATCATTCTCTTATTTGTATTCTCTATTTCTCTTTCAGCTTCTCGAGGTCTTACTTCCGCTCCTGAAGCATCTCTCAGTTCAGGATGATGTTAGGCCTGTCTTGTATGAAAAATTTCATATGCCTGAGTGGTTCCAAAAGCACGGAATCCCTTCCCCTGGTTGGACATTGTAGTGGCAGCCGGAAAGCATTATTCTTTGGCCGGTGATTTATGCATTTTGGAGGCATGTATTCATTGAACTTGTATAGAGAAGGGGCCATTTACCAGATTTGAAAATTTCTTCAGCCTCGATGAAATTTCAAAGCTACACTTTGTGATCAAATTTATCATATTTCTTTTTGTATGTAGCTTGATTGGAATTTAGATTCTTCTGTAATTTTGTATGCCATTAGGTTTTCCCTGTAGTCTTGTAAGTTTAAAAACTTGTATGTATTCTCGTTTTAAAGTTAATAAATTTATGCAGTTTCAGTTGTTTTGGGCTCATGCAATGATTTCTTAATAAATGCATTATTTTCATTTTTTATACGTTACTAAATCAGACAATGATACACAATACAGAGTATCAGCTTACTGTTGTTGAGCTAATCTCAATGTTGATGATTTAATTAGGGTTGTGACTTCCTTAGATTATTCCTGATCTAATTAACCAAGCAATAATGATTGTCTTATATTCTCAATTTAATTCATTTAATCGAGTGTTAAGAGTGAATTAGGATTATTGTTTGGTTACTTAGATCAGGTTTTTTCTATACTCTCTCCGTCCTAATAAAATTGTCTTACATTCTCACTTTCACTAGTTTCAAGTGTTGTGGACGTGAACTTGTTTTATTCACCCGTTTTTAAAGCATATGACCATATGGATTGTTGAGTGGGGAAAATAAACCATAGAAAGTACATAGGCAAACTAAAAAGGACATCACAAATAGAATTATTTCGTATGAACAATCCTAATGGACGGAGGGAGTATCATGCATTAAATAGTGCTTAGGCTAGAAATTATGATCTAAATTATTGGAGATACCTTTTTAAAGTAGGTGAATTGTGGACTTTGTGAAAAGGCTTTTAGACAATTTTGACTGCACAACATAAACAACTTTTGTGTGGATGATTACAACCCATTTTAAACCATAATTTGACTACCTGCGCTAGAATTCCCAGGCATCTTGTATTCATGCTACCCACTTCCGCTATTAAGATTGTCAGATAAATATTGTTAACTACACTTTCCAGGCATTCCAGCAATGCTTGTCTAATTCATGTTAGTTTAAAGTTTAGACTAACAAATATAAAATTGTTAAAAAGTAACCTATGATATATGTTCACTCTGTAGCCTTTTTATGTTTATAATTTATATCACTCTAACCTTCTAGGGACTTTCTTTGCTTTGAGTAATGAATAATGATTAACATATAATCCCTCCTTAAAAAAAAAAAAAAAAAAAAAAAAAAAAAAAAAAAAAACGTATAATCCCTATTTGAGTGTTGAGTCATTCGATTTTGGATTCGGGTTCAAGTATGATCGCATATGGGTTAGAAAGTTTCAGCCTTCGGGTCTACTAGTAATTACTAGTAGTTTCTCTACAAAGTATAAATGTTATATGAGCCATTAATTGTTATATTAATTCTTGGGTTAGATAAAAATCAGATTTAGTTTTTACAAATATAATTTAATTTATGGGACGATTAGGTTTTGACAGTTTATAAGGACGAACGAATTAAAGATTTCTTCTTTGTTTTTGGGTTACGAAAAGTCATTATACATTATTTTACTCATCATTTGGATTATTATCAATTTCTCAAAAGTCATAAAGAGTTGTTCCCTTTCTTTTAGTTTCCTAGTAATATTTGTCTTTAAGTTTTGGAACTTTCTAGTTTTGAATGTTTGTAGGAAAGTGGAGCTAACTAACCAAACAGTAATCATTTGTAGCTCAAAGTAAAGGGACCAAAAATTCTAAGAGTTCACCCCTGCTTTAACTCTGCTCCCCCTTCCTTAACAGGAGATTCAAAGCTACCATAAATTCAGGAGCTTTATTGCCTTAGTCATATGATACCATTGCATGTACTTCTACTTTCAAAGTTCTTACATTTTTATACTTGTAACATATATGTTGTTGTGATGTTGTCTCTACCTTATTGAATTGCCAATTTTAAATTTTCTACGTGCCATTTTTGTTCTCATTGACACCGGCCTCTAAATAAGGTGTGTAGTTGTGCACCATACACTTTGATGTATAAGAATCAAATATCGGTTGTATATACGAACGCACTTAGTTGTTGACCAAACCAAGGAGAATTAAGGCCCTAGCTGGTGCATATTTGTCCCACCAGGGAAGCTTATATTAATAATATATTTTGCTCAAGTTTAGTGCTAACAACTTTTGTACTTATATAATGTACTAATAATAGTGTCTATTGAGTTTAGTTTAAGTATGTGAATGTGCATATGCTTTGTTTTCCCCATATTGTATTTTTGACTTTGCTTCAAATTTTATTATTGTTTGGTAGGTGCGTGCTTGACCATTAAACTGAAATGTTCATATACTTTTTGGTGTAAATTGGCTAAGTGATTTAACTACTACAAGTTTAGTTGAGGTTAAAGGACTTCCCATTTCTAGATTCTTACTAGTACTAGTAATAAACGAACAAGTAGCAAGATTAATATACGAACACAAAATATCAAAAGCCTCCAATCCAACGAAATCAAATTGCATGTTTGACAAGGATCCTGAGTATATGACTAGTCTATACGATATTGTATTTTTGACACAACACACAAGATTTGACATAACAAGCCAAGCTTGGTCTAGTGGAAAGGAGAGTACCTTTCAACTATGAGGTTGGGGGTTCATTCCCCACTAGTGACAATTTGGGGGAGTGGGATTCCCTTATCTTCCCCCCACTCTTCCCAATTGTCTAGCCCGCTAACTCGGGCTGGAAGGACATGTGAGCGGTTTCGGCCCAGTAGGGCCCTTTTCCTTACCAACCCAAAAAAAAAAAAAAACCAAGATTCGACATTAGTTGATATCACTCTATTTTATCATAATTTACTATCATTCTCCTAAATTAAAAACTAATTTCATTGAATCATGTATGCATATAGAATGGTGCAACCATCACAATTGTGTTCACACCACTCGCAAAAATGGTCTACATACACTTATCAATGATTTTTAGTTGATTAAAGATGCGAATCCATGTCCAATCCTCTCTTGAATTTTTAGTTTCTTTTGGTAATGCCCTCCTAAATTAAAAAAGTGTGTAATGATAATAAGCTTGTTAGAAACTAATACAAATATACAATCCTTCGGAATAAGAGTGTATCTTTGAGTCATTAGTCATAGAGTATTAGAGTGTGCCAAATATGATTCACATTTTTCACTAGTCTTACATGAGTTGAAACTTTAAAGTCAGCATGCCATTTTTTCTTCACTGTTTTTATCTCAATTTGAAAAGGTATGTTCAAATTTTGTCAAAAAAAAAAAATACAAAAAAACATGTATGTTAAAATAACGCTTAATTAAGGTGATTAATTATTAATTTTGAATTTAATATCTCCAATTTAAATCACCTAATCCGGGACGTAACGTATGGGTTTTCAAAATTTGCGCAAACTAGATACCTCTATATAAAGCCATAAAAGGTTGAAAAAATGGTTATGAATTTGTTGCATGTTAAATTTGAGAGGAGCATGTAGACCACACATGCAATTTATAGAGTTGTCTAGTCTCCAAAAGTGGATGCCATATCCATAATCGAATCAATATTTTCACAATAGTTTTATCCTGCATGTTACATAAACAATTGTACACTAATTCCTTACAAAAAAAAGTTAAACAATTTGTATGTATAACTAGACAACTAGTAATAACATACACTCCTACATGCGAGTAGTATACTTGTTAGTTGTTATTTTGGAGCATTATAGTATTATACATAGTATTATTACAAAATAGAAAGGTATGATGTCAATTAGTTTATTTTGTGCGGCCACGTGGTGTGCTGGCTGTGCCCAGCCACACAAAATAAACTAATTGACATCATACAAACTACATATGCGTTTTATATGCGGCTGGCCACACTGTTTCGGCTGTATGACCGCTTATAAAAGAAAAAATATCCCCTTTAAAACTTACGAATACCCTTAATAATACTGAGTTACTGACTAAGTAACTCTTATAACACCGACAAAGTAACCCTTATAACACTAACCGATAATAACCCCTATAACACTAACAAAGTAACCCCTATAGTGGTTGGTTAGGGGTTTACTTATTTTGAAGTTACTCGGTTGATCATGGGTTATTCTCACAAAGAAAACATGCTAACCTAATGAGTTTTTCAAGAATAAGTAACCCTTGACTGATTGTATAACCTCTTTCACACAATATTGTTAGCCACAAAAAAAAAACTCCGTTTATTTATTTATGTATTTTGAAAAAGAATTGTACTCCGTACTTTTTTAAATACGGAATAAACTAAAATCCAAATGAAAAAACAGTCATCACTAGTCAACCCACATTTATTTCCTCACTTCCTAATTCTCCTTTAACGGCAAAATAAATACTTGTATTAAATTCCCTCCTAAAATCCCCAAAAAATAAAATAAAATTCCATCTTTCTTGTTTCAAGGTTCTCTGTTTTTTTCTGTTCATATTTCTCTGTTTTCTGCTTAATTTTCACTTCAAACGTTTCTTCTTCTTCCTCCAATGAAGAAACCACAAATTTCCCAACCCCAAATCTTAAATTCTCCTTCAATTAATTCCACTTTATGACGATCAAATACCCACAAATTTCCGCCATTTTTTTCTCTCTCTTCTTTCTCTCTCTACCCACCATTCTCCATGGCCTCGGCTCCGGCTCAACTCTCGCTATCTCCTCCGCATCTTCCACCGTTTGCGGTATCGTCGCCGGCGAAATCAACCGCCGAATAGAGTGTTTCAGTAACGGTCAATTAATTTCAATTCAACCCAATATTTCTTACGCCGCCATTGCAGGTGGTGGGAGCTTTTTCTGTGGACTTAGATCTGGAGGAACAAGCTTACTGTGTTGGGATACAACTACAATCACTGTAAATTCATCTACATTTACCCCAAAAAGAATTTATTTCAGTGATTCTTCACCATTGAAGGAGATTTCAGTTGGAGATTCTCAGGTATGTGGGGTAATTAATGGAACAAATGAGGTAAAATGTTGGAGAGGAATGATGGGTTCGGGTCAAAACCCATCTGGGGTTGGTGGGTTTGGGTCGATTTCATCTGGGTTTGGGTTTACTTGTGGGATTTTGATGAATAATAGTAGGGTTAGATGTTGGGGTAGTAATGAAACCCTAGCTTCTGAAATTGAAAATCAATTTGGGGGTTTTTCTATGGTTAGTTTAACAGCTGGTGGACAACATGTTTGTGGGTTTAATTCATCTGGGAATTTGGTTTGTGTTGGTAGCAATTTAGATGGGCAATTGGATTATCCATTTGATTTGAATGAATCTTCTGGGTTATCAAATTTGGCACTTGGATCAGATTATAGTTGTGCAATTAGGAAATTGAATGGCACAGTTGTTTGTTGGGGTAAAAATGGTTCATATTCAAGTAATTTGATTAAAGGGGTTGATTTTGAGTTCTTGGTAGGTGGGTTGAATTTTGTTTGTGGTTTAATTACTAGGAATTCTTCAATTATGTGTTGGGGTCCTGGATGGAATGGTAACAATGCTTCTTTGGGAATTGAACTTCCATTGCCAAAGATTTTACCTGGACCTTGTGTTCAATCTGATTGTGATCAATGTGGTGTTTATCCTGAATCTGAGTCTCTTTGTTTTGGTTCTGGTAATATATGCAATTCTTGTAGTGTTCCATCATCAGTGGCGCCGGTTCCGGCACCACGGCCTAGGGTATTGCCACCTTCGTCATCACCATCGACGTCGAAGGGATTGAGAAGAGGTCTTTTGGTGTTTGCCATTGTTGGGGCAGTAGGTGGGTTGGCTGGGTTATGTACTATTGTTTATTGCTTGTATACTGGTGTTTGTTTTGGGAGGAAGAAGATTCATAATTCGGTACAACCAACGATTACTCGAGGGGGTTCGAGTAATGCTCGTACCTCTAGCAATAGTCCTCCTTCGAGGTCCTTGACTATTAGGCGTCAAGGATCTTTAGCGTTTAGGCGGCAAAGGAGTGGAACATCTTCTACTAAACACGCCGATAGGGCAGAGGAGTTTACCTTCCAAGAGCTAGCTGATGCTACTGGTTATTTCTCTTTGGAGAATAAGATTGGTGCTGGTAGTTTTGGTGTGGTTTATAGGGGTAAATTAGTGGATGGTAGGGAAGTGGCAATCAAGAGAGGAGAAACAGGACCGCGAACAAAGAAGTACCATGAGAAGGAGAGTGCATTTGAATCCGAATTAGCATTCTTGTCTAGGGTACACCATAAGCATTTGGTTAGACTTGTTGGATATTGTGAAGAGCGCGATGAAAGGCTATTGGTTTACGAGTTCATGAAGAATGGAGCGCTTTATGATCATTTGCATGATAAGAAGAATGTTGAGAAAGGAGATAGTGTTATTAATGCCTGGAAGATTAGGATTAAGATCGCTTTAGATGCTGCTCGTGGTATAGAATACCTTCACACTTATGCAGTCCCGCCTATAATTCATCGTGACATCAAGTCTTCAAACATTCTGCTAGATTCTGATTGGATTGCTAGAGTATCTGATTTTGGATTGTCTTTGTTGGGTCCTGAATCTGATCAGGATTTCAGGCCAACTAAAGCAGCCGGGACTGTTGGGTATATAGATCCCGAGTACTATGGGTTGAATGTGTTAACTGCCAAGAGTGATGTTTACGGTCTTGGTGTTGTATTGCTTGAGCTTCTAACAGGAAAGAAAGCAATATTCAAGGATGTCAGTAGTGATGGAGATCCGACTAGTGTGGTGGATTTCGCTGTACCAGCAATTTTGGCCGGTGAATTAGTGAAAGTTTTGGACCCAAGAGTAGGACCGCCTGAGTCTAATGAATCAGACGCGGTTGAGCTTGTTGCTTTTACTGCATTACATTGTGTTAACTTGGAGGGAAAAGATAGGCCTACAATGACTGATGTTGTATCCAATTTGGAGCGCGCTTTAACCCTTTGTGACGATAGTCATGGTAGTATCTCTAGTGGCGGAATATTATCAATTGAATCAGATTGAAAAAAATTCAAGCAAAATTGATTGTTTTTTGACATTCTTTTTCAGCTTTTCCTTCATTTTGTATTGATCATTTTTCATGATTATACATGTTTATTGAATGTATATACTTCATTATTAGACACAGTAGGTGTAGAGTAGGAAAACATGATTTGTTTCATCCCTGGGAAATTATTGTAATTTTCTTGAAATGAAAGTGTAAATTTGAATTTTCTATGTCCTTCACTTTTCCTCTTTGGGCGAGAATGAGCTGGCACTAGACGTGGCCATGCCACGTCACCTAAGTGGCGAGGTCCTTTTAAGATAATAAGGCGAGCTCTTCCAAAATGGAAAAAACTTCACAACTTTTTAGAGCGATCACCAAAGTTAGCTAACCAATTTACATACTAATTGGCGTCCTTTTCCCTTATGGTACGATGCATGAACTTGGATCATGCAATCAAAATTATTAGGAGGAAGACCCTAAATTAAGATTAGAAAATCTTGTGGAACTCTTGAAAAGGATGTTATACCAGGAGACTTTGGCAATTTCCATATTATTTCATTTTAAATAAGAAACGGTCCAAAGAGACGTCGGTCATAGTCCGAGTCTTTGATTTTTCAAGTCATATAATATACTGTACCGGCGAAGGAATGGCGTTTTCTTAAATTAAATTTTGATGATTTAATATTGACATGCAGGTTCATGCAACATTATCATATTAATTTTGTCATGAGTAGCATAGAAATCCTATTAGGAAAATGACCCCAATCAAAATCTTGTTTCGTCATTAAGAAGTAAATTCAAAGAATAATGTACTTGAGATTTTGTAGGAAATTTGGCTCCCATTTGTCTCTTTTGAGCTTAAGATCCTTAAATAGAAGATGCGACTGGTATAGTAGAAATAAACAAGATGTGACGGGTGAAAGTTATAAGGAGAGAAATGCAAACCTTTTTATTTAATGAAGGTGAATGTTGGAAGAAAAAAAAGGCCTCACCGTAATAAGAATTATGTAGAAGCTATAAGGTAGAAAGAGTTATAAATAATACTCACTTCATTCCTAAAAGTTCGACTAAGGGCCTGTTCTCTTACGTTGAAATTCAGTTCAGTTCAGTTCAGTTCAGTTCAGCTCAATTCAGTTCAGTTCAGTTCAGCTCCTAATTTCCTTCTCTTATAAAATATTCAGTTCAGTTCAGTTCAGCTGAGTTCAATTCAGTTCAGTTCAGTTCAGCTGAGTTCAATCAATGAGAACAGGCCCTAACTTTGTATATGTGTGGTTTTCAATATACATCTTTGATTATAAGTTAGGCTAAATCTGCTCGCAATCTAACTTGTACTAGTCCACCACGGGGGAATTTAATTCAAGTCCCAACCACCAACTCGGTACAAATCAACCCATCTTGATTCACCGGCTTAGTCCGGCTTACTTTTAGCAAATTTTCTGGACCAAAATGAAATAATTAGTCAAGTTATATGTTTAATTAGTGCAATACTGCAATGCCATTTTGTGAAGGAACTTGCCACAATCGACTCCCTTTTGGAATATTGAAATTGTTTTTGGGACTATTGCCAAGTCATATATCTCAATTCTAGAATCTTAGTACTATATTCATATTGCCATCATTAATACTAGTACTACTATTTATTAATAGACTATGCATTTATACTACTCCGTACCTTTTTCCATTGGGTAATCCAACCACTAGGCGGACAAAGTTTTTACCGTGTTAAGCATGTTTACACTTTAGAGCTTAATTTTGCTATGGTATACTATCCGTGTTTATATTTCGCTTTTTTTTTTTTTTTTTTTTTTTTGAATAAAAGTCCATACACTAACCTTTTACTATTAAAACGTCCCCACATAAACGAACACATGTATAGAACATTATAACCATAATAGATTATGACATTTTAAGATATGAAAACAAGAGCCACAAATTCACTAGATAAGATAAGATTCAAGTAATTACCATAAAAACTTCCATATTATGAAACCATATATTTTTGGCATTGAATTTGGTCAAATTTTGTGGACCTATGATTGTTGAGTCTGAACAAGATTATATACAACTGCTGTTGTCCCACAGTAGCTTAAATTAAACTATAAGTAGGGCTCAATTAATATGCATACATTACATTAACATGCCCATACAACCTAACAGTACTCACCACCTTATTATAGTATAATTGTAGCAATTTTATTAAATTAGTCGGTGCCTCTGCTTTTATTTCTAATTGTGATTCAAATTATTATATCTTTTAATAATAATAAAATAGTAATAATAACATAAAATGCATATGTTTTAATAAAAAAAAATGGACGTATTTGGTGAAGTGGTGGATTTGGCCGGTGATCTAAGTCTAACTCTGTTGATGAGTTGCTTGGTGTACTTTTTTGTGTACATTGTCTACATTTTTGGTGAAGTTTGAACCTTAATTGCTTTAGAGTTCCAGCCATTCATTCTTCTCTAGAACACAAGTTAGGAATAAATTTGTCTTGAATATTTAAACGCGTGTCTTTTCAACATTAATATAGGGAGACATATATAAAAAGGGATCATAAGATATGAAAAGGTGGCAATGTTACACATAATTCTAACTATCTAGCGAAAAATTAAATAAATTTAGTTATTAAGAAAGAACAAACGCTATAAATTGCCATCTCTATCACATGGCTAATCTTACTTGTATATTGACGAGCTCTCCTCCTCATAAGTTGGTAGGTAAAGTTACGAAACATTCCAAATACTTCTCCATCATAGTATTTTGGCAATAGCTAAATTAAACTAGAACCATTCCATCCGTATTATATAAGCATCCACGAAACCCTTTTTTAGCGATTCATTTTGGTATAAGAAATGCTCAATTAAGACTTGTTCTCATAATCTCATCCCCCCACAAAAATGAACGTATCATAATATATATATTTTGGATGATGTCAGCTTAATTTCAGTTCAGCTCCAATCAGTTCAGTTCAGCTCCTAATTTCCTTCTCTCATAAAATATTCATTTCAGCTCTCAGTTCAGTTCAGCTCAGTAAAAGTGAACGTGCCCGTAGTTTATAATGTTTCTCAATACGTTGGTTGTTTGGTACCATGCTTATGTTGATTATGCATAATGTCTGAATGAAGATAGCTGTATACAAATTAATTCAACAATCAACATCTCTCATTTTCATTGGTATGCTTATATACTGTATTACAATACATTACTTTACACCAAGTTGCAAATGTTTATAGAAGTAGTTGCATATTTATAGTTCATATATATTGCTAAGATTTGCATCAAAATATAACATGCTAAGACGCGTTTAAAAGCCCTCTTTATTCCTTCTTTATCTGGTTGAGGGGTAGAATTTACATCTTCATAAACAAAATGAACATGCATTTAATTTGACATGATGAATTGATGATGCAGGCCGAATCTGTTTAATTAAACAAAATAACCGTAATATTGGTTTATTCTTCATTTAAAATCACACGCACACATTATTGTTGTAAGAATACAAGTAAATGTTATTGTGCACCCGATACACACAAGATGAGCCGGGAAACAAAACAAACATACAATTAGCACAAGGGCGAAGTTCAAGACGGCTCTTTTAGTTCTAGCTCTACAAGCTAAGTTATAAAAACAAACATCTTTGACTGCCAATTCTTAATCAGATGTTATATGGTAGGGCTGCTATAGATTTATTTCCAATCAATAATTGACTCCTTTATCCATTCCTTTTTTGACCGGACCTCTTCTCATACTTCAAAGGTTCCCTACCTACCTCTCATACATGATACATGTACAAGGTAAATTGATAAAGCATAGTAAAACAAGATTTTAAAAAACGTTGAAGATATTGAAAAGGAAAGCCTTCCAAAATTTACAACCCATCAATTCTAATAAACCATTTGCTACAAGTCATAAAATTCAATGATGTATTCGACAGTAAATTGCATTTTGTGAAAGAGAAAGTACAACATATTACATAATAGTTACATAATCCTACATATGCCATACGAAAGATGTAAAAAGGTACAAAATACTTTCGAAGACATTTTATACAATACATACCTGAAAATTTGAAACGCTTGATTTTCAACCCCGTTAAGTCACTGCTCTAATACCATACGAAGTACTATAATGTAGGAAAAATTAAAGAATGGTGTAGTATAATCATGTCTGTACTCTGTAAAATGTCTTGTTTACCAGCCACAATTAGCAGTATTTGGCCGGTGAGTATTAGATCCTTCGGTATCTTCTCTTCTCACGGTGTTCTTCAACTTTATTCATCCAGTCATTGAGTGACAAGAGACCCTTGTATCCATAGTATGCTACAGCAACTAGAGCTACCAAAACAATGATGAACATAACAAATCTTTGCAGCCAGGTTACGAGTTTCTGTTCATAAGCATGTAATTACAATTAGACAAGTCCAGGAATTAACTATGAATAAAAGGAAAGAAAGTTGTTGCATTGGGATATCAATCATAGAGAGGACATAGAAAGGACCTGAAATTTCGAAACTTGCTTCATTTCTTGTACTCGCCCACGCCTCTTTTTTCGCTTTGGTACATTTGTTTCATTCTCAATCTCCTTCTTCTGTTTGACAAGAAGCAAGTAAACAAGAAGTTATAGAGTACTGAATTCACATCCAACTAGAGGTGGCAAAGTAGTCTTTCGGTTCAGTTTCAGGTCATATCTTTAAGTGGTGGTTACGGTCATTTGGTTCAGTTTCAACTTTCAAGGCCATTTGGTTCAAGGTTAGGATGCATTAATGCTTAGTACTAGAACTGTTAATTATCAACTGCTAGAAGGAAATTTGGGTAGCAAGGACGAACGGATCACAGCAGCTTAAGCCAAGCAGGAAAAAATTACCTCTGGTGCCTTAGCTTTTCGCTGCAGTAGCTCAGCCTCAGCAGCTTGGGCTTTGCTCTTACAGCTGGAATCACAGGAAAGAAGTCCATATCCATATTGAGTTTTAGGTATATCTTTAAGATCACGACCAGAATTTCTATAACTGGTTTGAACATCACAACACAACCACTCCTTTTTCAAGTTGTGGCATCCACAACGAACAGTAACCTAGCAAGAAGAAAAAAAAAACACCTTAGATGAAAGGTTAAAAGATGAATAGCACTTAAAATTACGGATGTAAATGACGTTGATCTACATGTAACATTAGTAGATACACAATTAACTTTCTATTTGAGCCTACTACAAGTTTTTTTGATATACTAAGCTTTGAACAAATAAACAACCAGCAAAGTAGTTATTTCCAATTTCCAATTCCCACAAAATGAGTTCCATTTAACTGAACCAGTCGGCAGTCGCCCTGTCACAAGAAGAGCAAGGTTTCAAGTGGAACCTCTATCAGCAAAGTTCACTGCTTTGAAGAAAAAGAAATTCCTGACATCACTAGACAAAGGACTACGGTGTTTGTGTTGCGATAAGCATTGAAATTTGGACCAAAAATTGGGAAGGAAACAGAAGTAATACATGGTTTACTCAGCCATATCAAATGAGTCGCATGCAATGTTGACAGCAAAATAATACAGTGGCAAACCAAGCAGACATGCTAGGCTAGTTTGTGGTGGAGCATAGAATGTAAATATTAAGCTAAAACAAATTTACATTGTATGCTAAATACTCCACATTGTTTGTGAAGTACTTGACTCTCCACAAAAAGTACAACTCAGAAGTAATTACCTTTTTACAGCATTTCTCTGGTGAAGGACAAGGACCAGGATGACAAGTCTCCGGGCAAAGATGTGTACAATAAGGTAACTTTCTGCATATACAACATAAAAATCACATTGGAATTTGCAAGAATTTTAGTCAATATTGTTTCAAAAGACAATACAGTCTACAATACCAATACAACATAATGACCAAAATAACAGGATTTTTGTTAAATACTATCATTTTCAGTACTATAATATGTTATCCTACAATCTACGTTAACCAAATTCCAAAATGCATAATAGATTAATAGTGGTTAATGTGTTTTTGACTTAAAGGCAAAAGCTAACTAGATCAAACAATTAGTACTCACAGCTTTCCCAATATCGGAAGTGATAAGTTTGTTCTTATAATAAGTTCACATGAAAATAATCTTTAATCTAGTTTGCCAGCTGATACTTGTGTCTATGTGACCATGCTAGAATAATGACAAAGTTCAATATGTCCATCCAAGAACCAAAACCCAGAGGTTTCAGTGCACACAATATGGCTTTGTTCCAATTACAAATAAAACCTAAACCTATACATAAAATTATGTTTGCACAGGTGCAGAAACCTGTTGGAAGTGTGATTCTATTTTAAAATTTTCAATGAAAGGATACACTACTCTTAAAAAATTACCTGTGGCAAGGTCCACCACATGAGCGAGCACTCAGTTGTTCCTTTTCAGATAAGGTGTTATAGTATATACACTCAAAAACATGGACCATTGCACCACAATGACATGCACGTTTTAAGAGCACTTTGCACGGGGGGCATTCTTCAGGATGGCATGGCTGTGGGCAAGGGTGTGAACATGCAGGTGTTCTTTCCTGAAAATAAGAAAAATGGCACTTAAAATGATGTTTCTCATCTGCAGAAAAACATACTCAACAAACTCAATTGAGTGATTAACTCCAGCTGCTGAGAAAAGATTAAGCAAACAATGAGTCAAAGACAAAAGAGTGTATGTAAATCATAGCACATTATGATCACCAAAGAAAAGATATTCCAAAAAAAAAAAAAAGATAAAAAAAATTACAAAAAGGAGGGTAAGAAGTCCATTGGAAACTGCACATTATGTTCCAGCTGTTGGTTTTGTTTTTTTTGTTTGTTTATTTTTTATTTTTTTTTAAATTTACCCAATAATATGGTGACACGTGGACATGGTAGGCCCCACTAACGAATTTATGGACGGAATCCGTTAGTTGGCGGTGATTGGTGGTAAAAGCCAACTTTCATTTTTTTTTTTTTTTTTTTTTATGTGGTGGTAAAATAAAACTTTTTATTTTTTATTTTTTATGGAGGTGGTAAAAGCAAATTATCGTTTTTTGCAGGTGGTAAAAGTCAAAATATCCAATAATTAAACAAAAAAGGTAAAATCTACCTTTTGGCAAGGGAGAGGACAATCTTCACAGGGCACTCCTCTTGTACGCTGATCTGATGAGGATGTTAAGTTCTGAAGGGCATGGCAAGTCTTTGTGCAATAATGATTACCACAAGCAAGAGGATTTCCACACAAGTTGTCACAGGAAAATTGCGCTTTATTTGAACAAACCATCTGTGGAGAAACAAACAAAGGAAGCATAACCAGGCAAGTTGTAAATTGCAATAGCATAATACTAATGCCCAGTAATTCTGCTAGCTGGAAACTACATTGGATTATTAGTACATGCCTCAATCCAACCTTTTTATACCAATAAGGCAAGCAAGGCAGTCAAAACCAAAATAAAAACCAACAGAAAACTCAATTTCTGTATAATACCAACCATTCTTTCTGCTGCAAAGTGTTGGCCAAGACAAGACCTCCAAACAAGTTCTGGACATGGTGGACATGGAGTTCCAGCAGTTGGTTCACTCTGAAAATTGTGTTTCTTTTTCTTCGGTTTCAGTGTGAACTCTGGGTTAGGCGGAGGTCGAGGACCATGACACCTAAAACCAGAAAGGGGAAAAAAAAAAAGGGAAAGATTATACGAAAAGAAAATAACAGAGACCTTGTCACTTCACCCAATCTTATTTTTAAAAAAAAAGGGCAACAAAAACTTGCCTTAATTTGCAGGCATGGCCACAAGGATATTCTTCACCACAGGGAAGTCCACAAGGTGGGCAGTTTCCATAATGACATTTGTGGGGCTAGTGCACAAAAAAACAGTGCAAATTGTATCAGTGATCATGTTGTTACAATTAACAACGGAATTATAAAATCTAGATATGCACTGAGAGAAATGATTTTTTTAGCCACAAGGCCCACAACAGTGTTGGTGTGCTTTGGTATGGCATGTTATAAAAGACCGACAAATTCAAGTGGAATATTTATGGGCATGTACATGTTTTCAAGGGAAAAGAGACATAAGTAACTAAGAAAGACGATATGGCCAAGGAAGAAAAAACAATCAGATAAGATTTTTCCACATCCAACCTAATGCAGACAGCAGACTTCAGACTATTCAGAGTTCAATCCAGAAAGATAAACCAAAATGTTGTTGGGAGGCAAATCAAAACATACCTTACAAATTGATTTGTGCCTACACAAAGGAGCTATCCGACATGTTTTACGGCAACGAGGCGGCTTCTGTTCTGTTTCTGTACCACAAGGAACCTGGTCGCAAGTACCCAGATATCATGTAAAAACAATGCAAGCGTGGTGATATTAAATAGCATATATAGCTGCCATCTGTAAGCTAGGCAACATGTAAGCCAACTTACTGTGGTTATTTTGATCCTTGCTGTTATCAAGATTTTGAAATGAAATAGAATTGGTTTTAGAAAGATTTCTTGTCAAAGAAGCTCTTCATCACACTCTTCCCCACCAAAAATAGATAGTTAGGTTGTTTTGATTCTTCCTCTAACATAATTAGTTGGCATCTTCATAGAATGATATCAACTAACTAGGTATATTTAAAGAGATTCCAATCAACATAATCTTATATCATGTAAGTATGTAGCTAATCTCTTAGGTGTCTAATATGAAAAGTAAGACGAAAAAACAAGAAACTCAATCGGATGATGATATCTCTTTGCCCTGAAAAGATTGTAACTTTTCACTTTTAAGTTAAAACAACCTTTGAGACTAAAGTTTGACCAAATTTGGTGGGTATCCCAACCTGTAGGGGCAAGATTGTAAGCAACCTACTTACAATTTCCATGCCCTAGATAGGAGTTACCTCAGAGACAATAAGCTAACTTTGATGCTGTTGGGTTAGTGTGGCCCAAATTCCATAAGCCCAACTAATTATGTCTCGAGGTCTCCAAAGATTAGAAAACACTAGTACGTTAAGAAAATGATGGGAAAATTGTGGAAGGACGTAACAGAATTAGATAATTCTAAGATGCATGCTTCTAAATTTAAGTGGATATTTTCAAGAGCATGTATGTAGCAGTTTCCACACACTTCTTCCACCTCCATATCTCATCTATAAATATTAATGCTGGGCATCATTTGGGAGGATGTATCCACCTTAATCATCCTTCAATGCTCCAATCCTATTATACACCCTACAAGTGTCCCTCCATACATATTCATGCTTAGAGAGGTTTTTATCTCAACTCTCTAAGAAATCATGATTGGAGATTCTACATACACACAATCTCCCTAATCTACTATTTCTATTTTGCAATACTACCTTGAGAGTTCCTATAGTGAAAGTTTGCTCGTACCACTCACCAAGGGTTCTTCAACTCTCTTATTTTTCATATAGTGGATTATTTCGAGTGCTTGTCACCGTGGATTTTTTACATTTTTTCCCGCGTTAAATATTATCTCTGTTTTTACTACTACCTCTGTTCCTAAATAATTGATGTGGTCAAACTTAATCTTAATAATAATAATAAGGAAAAATTGTCAAAAATAATACAACCTTTGAGCGGTCCGCCAAAAACAAGTCAACCTTTCGATTATTTCTGAATAATACAACCTTTTAAGGGTATTCGCTTTAAACAAGTTATGACCGGTTAGTGACCTAATTAACTGGTTAAATGAGACACATGTCATAATCTTATTGGTTTGATAATTTAAATTGATTTTTAAATATTTATTTAATGTTTTTAATTTAAGATAAGGATTATTAATTATTAATTATTAATTTATTTTTTTTTAAAAAAATAAAAAATCACCGACCTCCTCCTCCACCAGCCATCCCCTTCCCCGGCTAACTGCCCACCCAGCAACCGGCGCAGGCCGAACCCAGATCCCCCCTCCCCCGGCGCCGGCGCCAACCCCCTATCCCGCACCTCGCTCCCTTCTCTATTCCCCACAAAACAACCATCACCGAAAACCTTCCTTCCCTCAAAAACAATCTAAAACCCATCCCCCACCCCCGAAAAAGCTTGAGCGAAATCCTAGGGAGGTTCGGTTTGAGTTTTTCGAGGGTGGGGGATGGGTTTTAGGTGGTTTTGTGGGGGAGAGAGGGTTCCGATGATGGTGGACTGGTGGTTTTGAAGGGAAAGAGAGAAGAGAGAGAAAGGGACAGCGACGTGCGGGATGGAGAAGGGGTCGTCGCCGGCGCCGGGGGAGGGGCCGGCGCTGGAGTTCTGGCTGGCAGCTCACCGGGGAATGGGAAGGGGGTGACTGTGGTGGTGGAAGTGGTTTTTTTTTTTTTAAGATTTTAATTATTTGTATTATTAATTACCATAGTTAAAGTTTTTATTTGTAATGAAACTTTTAATTAAGAGTTAATGAACCGGTTCTTAAGGTTGTGGGTGAAATGACTCGTTTAAAGCGGATACCCTCAAAAGGTTGTATTATTCAAAAATAATCTAAAGGTTAACTTGTTTTTGGCGGACCGCTCAAAGGTTGTATTATTTTTGACAATTTTTCCTAATAATAATACCTACTTAACAATAAATCTCATTATAAAACTTAAGTTTTATAGGTTACTAAAAAAAATGTCAAAGTTAGTATATAATTACTGGAAAAAAAAAAAAAAAAAAAAAAAAAAAAAGTCATATGTGTCAATTATTTTAAGACGGAGGGAGTACATGTCCACACTCATCAACCCTAACAGAGGTTAAAATAGGAATTGTATCAATTTTTTTTGTTTAAAAGTCAAGAACTTTAAACGTTGAATTCTTACCTCAAAACGTGTCTCTCCACAAGCACATGAAATCGTTACCATGAGCGGGCAAGGTGCACAAGGTCCCCTAACAATATAACCATAAATAATTATTCAAGTCTATATACATCTATGGTACAGAAATACATAGTTATGGGTATTATGATTTATGAGTATAACTAAAAAGGCAATGGTACACTTGCACATGATGATAATGAACCAATAACAGCAGTTGACATTAGATAACTCGCACCAAATTAAAATCAAAATGCAACATCAGTAATATTATTTAACCCCTCTTACAACATACAAAGACATGATAAGCACAGTACGTTGATGGATCACAAATTCACAGATCATAACACCACACCACAAACATTGTCATTTGCTCTAAAGGAAGATTATGTGGATACTATCAGATACCGTAGTGAGAGTGTGACTGTAGACCTTCCCATACCGTAGTGAAGCATTTGAGAAAAACTTTAAATATAGTATAATCGAATCTTTGGCAAATAATGCAGTTAGACAAAAATGTAATATACCTATGACATGGAGAAGGGCATTTGTGGTTTCTGCAACGGAGCCTCCTGCCACAAACCTGAAAAACAGAAATTTCACTACATTCTAAACAAGATGTTATAGAAACCACAAAGCATAAACAACAGTTGTATAGCAATAAGATTCACCTCTGTGCAAGGTGGACAATCTCCATCGCAGCAACGACGCCTACATGCATGGCGCCCACAATCACGTTCTCTCGAACACTTCCTTTCACATGCCAAATCTTGATAGCAAGGAACCTATATTATTGTTAGTACAAATTGGCCTATGCCATCGCAATATAGCACCTAAATCTACATTCAACCAAAATAAAGAAATTTATATACCTGTTTCTTTACGCTTCCACATCGACATGACTTTGTGATCATGATTCTACAGGTCTCAACGCAAGACCCACGATGACACCTTTCATGGCACGTATGCTTGCCACAACTTAGCTTCTTATCACAGGTTGCCCCACACAATGCCACCTCAACATCACAAGGTATCCCTTCATAAACTCTCCTCCCACAAGGACAAGTCCTCCTTCCTTTAAGAGGGCAATGACCGCACATGCCCCCATGGCACCCTCGCTCGCAAACATGCTTCCCGCAATCCAAACCCTGCCCACACGGATTATCACATCGAAAATCCCTATCACAACACTCCCTCTCCTCCTTTACCTTCCCACATTGGCACCTATACACACCCTTCTCCCTACATGGTGGACACTCATCATTATGGCAAATCTCAGCACACCTATGAATCCCACAATCCAAAACCTTATTACATTGCTTATTACATGAAAATTCCTTAAACCCACATCTCCTAACATCCTGAATCCCCCCACAGAAACACCTACTTTTCACTAATTTAGGGCAAGAAGGACAAGGTCCAGGGTGACACAACAATAGACAAAAATGACCACAATTATTCTTCAATGGCCTCCCACAAATCTCCCCACAAGAATGGGGCAAAACCCAAGGATCATGAGGTGGGTTTTCCAATTTACCACAAAAACAATAATAATTCTTAGGAATTAAAGACTTAGAATACTCAAATCTACATTTAGGACAGTTCCATACCGAAGTATCGGCCGCGGTCTGAGCCGATATGGGGAGGCGCGTGAGGGCGCGTGACGCAGCAAGAGCAGTAGATTGTTGAGCCCAATTCTGAATACATTGAAGATGAAACACAGAGAAGCAAAACCCATTACAAGACCAAGTGGGGTCAGTTGATTTGATGCGCTCAAGGCAGATGAGGCAAGAAAGAGCTCCTGAAGAAGATGAATTAAGGAAAGATTGGATCTTTGTAAGGTCTAAGGATTGTGGGGAAGAAGATGAATCATGGCCGTTGATCTCGAGGTAAGCTTTGAATATGGTGTTGGAGAGATCGACATGGCGGAGGTTATGGGCGGAGGAATTGGGGGCGGTGTCGGAATCATAGTCGGAGGTGTCGGAGGAGTGTGATTGTGGCGGGTTTTTGGCGGAGGACATTTTGGGACTTAAACCAAAGATGAACAGAAGAAAAGAAAATAAAGAGCAAATTGGTTAAAATACTTGGTATTCCGTATGTTTAATACGAAGTAATCAATAATCATCACAAACTACTCGTAGCATGTTTTGATTTCATGTTCCCCATTGACATCCAAAATCACTTACTCCCGAATCCCGATGATTTTAAATCAATTACCCCCGAATCCCGATAATTTTAAATCAATTACTCCCGAAACCCGATGATTTTGTGATAGTAATATATCGTGAAAAATACTCCCTCCGTCCCTAAATTACATTCCTCTTTGGTAATTTACACGGGAATTAAGGAGGAAGGAGTAAGACAAATAACAATGATTAGATAATGCTATGGGAAGTACAAAGATAGAATAGTTATTACTCATTACATGTCATCAATCCTTTGCAAAAAAAAGGACCAATCACATGCTCCTAATTGAAAATTTTTAACCAATCATATTCATTGTAATTTGACACAAGGATTATTAGTGAGATTAGGTAAGAATGAGTGAGAAAGCATTAAATATAAAACAGAATAAGAGAGTTGATTTACTAAAAAAAACTTACCAAAGATAAAAAGGAGGAATGTAATTTAGGGACGGAGGGAGTAACAAAGTATTGACTCATTTGATAAGGTTCTTAACTTTTCAAAGAAAAATTCTTCATTTTGTTGCTTTAGATTTAACATAAATTCACTTTGGTTCCGTGAGTTGTTTCATTTTTTTGTTTTGGTGACCTATGATTTTCTCTTTTTTTTTTTTTTTTTTTTTTTTTTCTTACGAACCAGAATTATTTTTACCGGTTAAAAAACTAAATTTTACTTATACAACTCCAATGTAATTCATTTATACGAGTATTTTATATCAATATTGAAATTTGTTGCTTTAGATAAACAAAATTCAATTGAAGAAAACATTACCTAACTCAATAAATAAGAGTTGTAAATTGAACATAGCCCTTATTAACCTTTTGACAAACAACATTAATAAAAGGAAATTAAATTGAACAAATGAAGATAACAACCACAACTTTTTCAACATCCAAATGAACCATATATACAATGGCAAAACCACAATTACCAACATCCCTCTTAACTGCATGCCACAAGTCTTTATATTTTGTAGATCTAAGGACTTGTTGCATTTTCGCACACAACGGAAGAAAAGTAATACAACACATAGGCGGGAAAAAAACAAAGGAGATGAACAACTCAAATAAACTGAAAGCGCATGAGAAGCTTGACTGATGAGTACTTTATTCCCTCACGGCTACAAAGTGGGACTGACCGTATACCTTCTCTGATCTCCCAAACAGGCAAACATGTTTGACCTCCAAAATCATCTTTCTCAGACATATCATACTCATGAACTTCAATCCGAAGGAGTGCAAGTTCAGGAACAGTCAGTGGGAAGACAAACTCTTCATTCCAGGCTGGTATCCAGTTATCTTCTAATGTTTTTGTTTTCTTCATCACAGTATCTGCTGCCACTCCCGCAATCCCAACCTGAAATTGAAATTATATTGAGATGTTTCAGAGAATACCTTATTGCCACCAAAAACTAAAGCATTCTGTATATAACAATGTTCAGTTCTTGTGTATGCTGTTATAAACTCAAGATAACTCAATGCAACACCATAGGGGTTGCTAACAACCTTCTTGTGATTTAGGAGATCAAAAAGTGCAGTGCATAGTATCATTATCAAGACAGACAACCCCCACGATCCCAAGGTTTTCTTGTCACATATACTCATATTCTTATTTCAAAAGTTGGGATAGGGTGAAAGCTTATTCCCAGGCGGATGGGGCATATAGAAGCCTAATGTGTAAATATTTGGATCATGTCCTGCACCTTGCAATGAGAGTCCATAAGAACTAAAGTGGAGGGTGCAAGTCAAGCCTAGTGTGTAAAAGTATTCTCGAGGTTTTAGGTTGTGTTAATTTGGCGGCTTACCCTAACATAAAAATCTGGAGGGGAAAATTGATCAAAATGTGTATGCTTGAAATCATAATACCATCCTTCTCCCATATATACAGTCACCTGCAAATTCAGAAGATTAAATCAGCACCTTTCTACATAAAATTAATTTGTGAGGTCAGACAATAGGCAGAACGTTTCGTTAAAAGTACAAATAATTTGATGTAAGCCACTAACCTTCAAAGTCTTTTTTACTTCAAGTTTAGCTTTAGGATCAAAGACCTCGCCATTAGGACCACCGTTCAGAAGAAAATCTGGTTTTTTTACATAACCACATCCACCGTTAGCTCTGAACATTCCTTGCATCAGCCAGAGGGATCTTCCATATCCCTGTCATTGGAGAAAAATATTATCTTAAGCTGTACAGGGACAATGAATTACAGAGATAGTACAGGCTTCATCACTTTGACAAGGGAGGTTAAAAACCTGCATATTAAATGCAACCATCTGAGCTCCATGCATCCATCCAATGAGAGGGTTGTAATTTGATGAGGTAATTCGAGTCCCCTTAGGGTAGATCCTAAGCATATTATTCTGTGTAAACCTGAAAGAAAAATGGAAAACTTTCTAACATCTGATTTAGTAAATGATTTGTATATGCAGATACGCAGGATAGGGAACAGGGAAAAATAATCAGCTGAAACCCAGTCAAACCCCCTATAATTTAGTATATATCAAGTATTAATGGACTACTCCATTTATCTATTCTCTCAGCCATTATTGACAGCACAGTAAGACAATGTAGAAAATGTTACAGAAAGAGATATTAGCAGGGCTCGCTAAGAAAAATATGTTAAGATTGACATAAATACCTGACAATCTCCTTTCCATAGCGAGATGCTGCCTTTTCGAGCTGTTGTTCACTCAAACTAAGACGTCTCACCTTATTAGGATCAACCTTTAGTGCTTCGCTTAGACCACCCTTGGGTTTTCCAGCATGTATAGCAATGAGGCGTGTGTATTCTGGTGCCGCAAACTTTTTTGACTTGTTAATGTCATCATCAATTTCTTCGTCATCATCATCATCTCCATCATCCAATTCGTGATTCTGGCATTCATTTTGTTACCAACAAAAAAATTGAGGCAGTAAATAAAGGAAGCTATTTTAAACAAAATATATACCTTCTGACTATGAGATTTAAGACTAGGGACTTCCTTTCCCCAAGCTTCCTCATCTCCAGAATTGTTGCCCCTCTGTGAATCTTCCTTATCTTTATCATCATGATAAACTATTGGAGGCTTTGTCGATATCAAAAAACGTTTCTTTAGTGAATCAGGGGAAGGAAGTTTCTTAAAGCATTCTGAATCCTGTTCTGGTGAAAACAGTGCGTTCCCAAATGTTTGAGTGATCATCTACAGGATAAAATCATTAGCGAATTATTTGTTGACTCTCAATACTGATAATAAAGGTCTTAAACCAGTTATGTGATGAATTAGCTTTCAAAATACAGATAGACCTTTATTGATTAGAGGACCAGAGATTCACCTCAGCAGTTTTAGTTTGAAGATCGGTAGTAAGGTGGTCTTCAAGAGTTATCACAACAGGATAATCAGATGTGGAGAAGGCATGTTCCTTGATGGATCTTAAACATCTAATGAGCTCAACAGGTGAAGTCATTGTCCTATACAAGAGTAGAATTATACCCAGAGACAGTAAACGATAAGCACAGTATTACAAAGAAGAAAATTGACTTTAAACATGTCAAAGTTTAAAACATCATTAACTCAATAAGACAAGTCATTGCCACTATGTCTAGGATATGCAATTATCATTTCTAACTTCTTGATTCAGGAGTAAAAACATACCCTCCATGAAGAACATCAACATTGTCTTTGGAAGAATTGGGCCATATATCCAACTCGATCACTCTCACAGCCTTTTTCAGTGCATGTATGATAGGAACATCACTACAGTCACTAGTCAGTTGATTCCCAGTAAGATAAGAATTGTGGCCGGTATATATGAAATAGTGTGACAGTGGAGCAGTCATATCTTGGTGAACCTACAAGAAAGAAAATATGATATTTGGTGGAGAGCATAAAGGACATATGCTATTAGCTTACAGTTTAATAAAAAATAACATTATGTATCTATATTTGCAGAAGCCAATGCGGCATAATTTGATATGACTTTATTTCAGGAACCAACCTATCTACTCCACAGTTAATTCCACTCCAATTAGAAGATGGTAAAATAGATAGCATAACACACACAGGAGAGTAGGAGACAATCACAGACAGAGCAAACACGGAAAGTTTTTTTTTTTTTTTTTTTTTTTTTTTTTTTTTTTTTTTTGGGGGGGGGGGGGGGGGAACTGTGGAAGAAGGTGTACTTCTACAGTTCTACCATAACTTAAAATACCAATGGCCAATTACCTTCAAAATCCTCCAGCCTAGGGCGGGGTGAACGAGGATCAAGTGTACACAACGTTAACATTAAAAAGAGGCCCTTTCAACCTTAACCCCCCCCCCCCCCCGACTGTTTCTTTTATATACGCGTCACAAAATGAGAAGTAAAGGACAATTTATGAGATATGATATTGAATGTTGGAACCCAATGTTGAAAAAATGCTCATTGGAGGCTCTTTCAACTTGTTAGGAATAAAGTACTCAAAATGGAATTGACTTGATGTTTGTGATGTTCATGATTTGGGCAGGTGTAACTAGTGCACTGAAAAGAATTTGAATTTACAAATTACGGATGCAAAGCAGAACACAAAAAATAAACTTTTCCACACATATTAAGCATGCACTCAACTGACAACACACAAACCAGTGAACAGATTCAAAAAAATCTTCAGATATTAACAACCACCCAACAAATTTAGGAGCTCAGGAATGTTAAAATAAATAAGAAAGTTATTCTGGGTTGGGAGATAATTTGGGAGCTCAAACATGAATGACATGACACCCAGCTCCATAAGCATATTAAAGACAGCAATTGCAAAAGAATCCAAGGAGATGAAACTATTGGGTGATAAAAAGATCTGGAAAAGCAGTGCCAAACATCACTTTATTCACTTTAAGTTATAATTACAAATAACGAATTTTTATGAGAATGGTCACTGACTAGATTAATTCAAGAAATCAATGTCATTTCACAAATAAGGTGGCAAGAGCTAAGCATATGATGCAGTAAATAAGGAAATCAGGCATGATCATCAGTAACTTTGACAGAAGGCAAATCTGTAAAAGAAAAAATGGAAGATTTACCGATTCAAGAACAATACCAATTTCGATTGGCAACATAATGTATAGTACTTGATACTGGCAGAGCTTTAATGTAAGGGTGTGAACTAACAACTACAATGAAGCTCAGTCCACAGGATAGTTTGCAACTCTGCACTTTTTTTTATTTCTCCACATTCTTACTTATCGTCGATATAATTGCATGGAATTAATTCAACACAACCAAAAGCTTTCCTTGATTATGCATTGCAAGCACAAAATGCAATTTGCAAAATTGCTTAAACAGCCAGAGATTACAAACAATTACAACAGCCAATGAAGACAAACCAACAGAATAAACCATCCATCATCGGCTAAGGAATCACCACTATTAAAAGAACAATAACAGACTCTAGTATCCTCTCTCAAATGAAATAAACATGATCCCAAATCAGTCAAATGTACGTACACCCAGGCGTATAATAGACTCAACCTTTTGGCAATGCTCTCCCATTCAAAGTCCAAACTTTTAGCATCAACACTTTTATTTTATCAACATCAACAATAATTGATCTCCTTCCAAATGGGTTAATCCAAAAAACAGAACCTAGTGTATCAACTAGAAACCAACAAAACAAAAGCCAAAACTACATTAAAACATCAATGTGACTAAATACAATTACTTCAAATAGTATTATGCATATGCTTGTCTAAACATGCTGTAGCTTCATCCATTGCAATAGCTTACTGGACCCCACAATAGAGTGAAAAAAGTCAGTACAATTTAGGAAACACAATCCAAGAGCCAAATTCACCCCAATTGGGTTACCAAAATCCAAAATTCAATTTAACCCATTAAACTAAACATACAGCATCATCATATAATTCACAAATTTCAAATACCCATATAATAATTCAACCTCAAAAGGCAAAATTGACATAAAATAAATTGCAAAAAATCAAAATTAAAGTAAAAAATATACCCCAAGTTCAGGAGAAAGAGGAGGATTAAGATCCCCAAAGAGATACTTGAAAAACCCTTCAAGATTAAGGCCATGCTTATGAAAAACAACAACAGACCTAACACTATCAATCAAAGCTTGAGCATTTTCAATAGTAGCTTTATCTTCCTTTTGTTGTTCAACAAGAAAACGATGAAGATGAGTAGGGGTCATAACACCATTTTCAGAGTAATTCTCAAATAAGGCCTTAATCTCTTTTGGGGCCTCTGAAGCTGTGAGCTTGAATCTTCTTCTGCAACAAAAACACACTTTGTAAGTTTGGTTTGACATTGAAAAAGATGAGAATTTTTCTGGGGTTTCTCAGAATATTTTTGGAACAAATTTAACAGGAAATTGGTGTGACGTTTGGCTTTTTGTATGCCAAAATTTAATCTTTTTTTTTGATGAATTTAAGAATTGGGTTTAAATTTTGTGGAATTATATTTATTTGTTGTAGTTATGATTGATTATGATTGTTGTTTGTTCAAGTAAAGGATAATAAATTTGCAGTGAAAAAGAAGAATTAATTAAATTGAAGAAAATTGCGATGGATTTGCTCGGCAGAGACAGGTGGATTGGTGCAGGTTTTGGGCCCCAGGTGATTATGGTGTATGGACCTTTTTTTTTTACTGTACTTTTTTTGGAAGTGAATGTGTGCATTTTTTTGGTAGAATATTCTATGTGTTGCCATTATTTTTGACAATATTGGTGAAATTTGACCCGACTCGGAAAATAAAAACACAATTTAAATACGAGTTACATCGATAAAGTTTTACTCTGTATGTATTAGGTTAACTTGATTAGCATTTGGCTAATGTATTAGTCCCTTCATTCCATAATATAATTTTCGTTTCTCATTTTTATGGGAATTAAATTAATGAAAAATTGTCTTACACGAGAGTATTTTTAATTAACTATGAATGCATGTAAGTATATTCTCAATGTTGTATTAAATAAAAGATTATATATTTATCCTCATCTTTGATCGGCTCTTTTGCAATTTCACATGTTTACTTCCTTAATCGAGTAATAATATGATTTACCATCAATCAAATTACCAATATTCGATTTCAATCAATGCATGTTATCTAACTACTAGGGTTACATAATAATGGCAATTTAAATGTATTTTTTTATATTATACTAGGTTAGATCCCGTGCCATGCACTGTGACCTATAGGCTATAGCTACATATAGTTGTAGATTGTTGATTGAAAAGTATTATAATCATAAATTAGTCGAAGAATAATAAATTATTGATTTAGTATTTGTAATTTTTAATTATAACTTCTAATACGCAAACTTTTTTTCTTATTGTAAAACAGGTCACATTATTTTAAAATTTTACCAAATTTATTTAGTTTTAATATGTGAAATATTTTTTATTCAAAATATAATTATTACTACGCGTTAATATGAAATATGTATAAAAACTAATATTATTTTTATAAATGCTTTGTTTCCTTAGTTAATATTCAATAATTGTGTCCGGATTCCAGGCACATTTACAGTTCCCAAGTCACATCATTATAGTCAAGTCACATCACTTCAATATACTTATATGACATTATTATGAATATATGACATCATTATAGTCAACTCAGATCACATTATTACACTTATATGACATCATTATATTTCATGAATTTCAAAATAGAGTCATAACTCATTCTTGATACTTTATGGACATCTTTATCGGTGTCTTATGGTTTCAAATCTCCTTATATGACCCTAGGACTCATCTAACACATTCAGTTTATTTTTTGTGAAAAGTCAAAAATTGATCAGAAATAGTGTATTTTGACAATTTTCCACTTATTTTGACCCGCAAATAAAAATTGCCGAGATGCTTAACATGAACCCTAATACACCCCGGTAGTCTATTTGGGTGGGTGCAACCATCCAATATGCCTTTAAACGATCAATTTACCCGTTCGCAACTTCCACTGATTTCGTGAACTCAAGCCTACTATGAGCAGTTATGACAACATATAATGGTCATATGTGGTTCCAAACGGCATTATATGACCCCGAGATTTATCCCCTAGAGCCTTAAGAATTTTCGCCACCGGGCCCCGTAACCTCAAAAATTCCTCAAAAAACGTGGATAATAGCCTTCAATTTTGGAATTTTTTGACCTTTTTTTGCTCGGGAATAAAAATTTCCGTGATGCTTACCATGATCCCTAATATACCCCGGGAGTCTATTTGGATGGGTGCAACCATCCAATTTGCCTTAAAACGGTCAATTTACCAATTCGCAACTTACACCGATTTTGTGAACTCAAGCCTACTATGGGCATTATGACAACATATAATGGTCATATATGGTTCCAAACGGCATTATATGACCCTAAGATATATCCCCTAGGGTCTCAACACTTTCACCACTGGGCCCCGTAACCTCAAAAATTCCTCAAAAAGCGTGGATAATAGCCTTCAATTTTGGAACTTTTTAACCTTTTTTTGCCTGGGAATAAAAATTGGCGAGATGTTTACCATGGTCTCTAATACTCTCCGGGAGTCCAATTGGGTGGGTGGAACCATCCAATTTGCCTTATAACGATCAATTTTACCCATTTTCGTACACGCCTCTTATATTGGCTATAAGCTTTCACGAGGCCTCTACGTAACCGAATAATGATCATATATGGGTTGAAACAATATTATATGACCTCGGGACGCTTCTGATTTCGTGTATTATAGCCTTCATATTTGGCTTCCGTATATCATTTTTCAACCCGACAAGATTATGCATCCAAGTACTTCCATGGGTTCCCAAAGGGCCTTGGGAGTCGTAAAATAGTGCCCCCGGAACCATCTAATTCATCCTTAATCATTATGCCTTAAGGGCATTAGGATACGTAAATAGTGCTCGGAACCCAGTATGCCTATTTGTACTGTATAAAAAATAACTTTATTTTTATAAATGATTTGTGTCCTTAGTTAATATTGAATTGATAGATTTTAGTTGTAATGTAGAAACTTTTAATATTTAAATTTCAAAAATGTTAAATATGATAACTCTTCAAAAAAAATAAAAAAATAAAAATAAAAAAGATGATATCATCATTGCATTTAGGCGGGAAAATATTTATTAAAAAAGCGACACGTGGGCAGTGATGATGTCAATATCTTCTGTTTTAGTAATGGTTAATAGATTAGTATTTAAGGTGTTCATTTCATGAAGTGTCATCCTACAATTCATCCATTCACAATAGTGATTGTGAAATATTAATCACTATTGTGAATGGATCAATTGTGAAGACTAGATGGCGTTAATAATATTGAGAGTATGACCATATAGTGGTGAGCCGTGAGGGTAGTTTTTTTTTTTTTTTTTTCGAAGCCAGTGAGGGTAGTGTTTTAGTGGTGGATGATGTTTTAAATTTTTAATAATAACTAATACTATTAGCTTTTACAAATTAAAAATACGTAGTAGTTGATATATTTTTTAAACAATTTTTTTGTTTCATAGGCTGAAAAGTGAAAACGGCTTCTCCGCAAAAGCTGCAACAAACTGTTTAAATGCTAGTCTTAGCCCTAGAAGAAAAACTCAGAGTTGGTGATTAAGTACTCGAATAAACACATGACATATAGTCAATGACTAGTTTATCAAACACTCATATTTTAACTATCTACCTTCAAATATACTCCATAATTTAATCAAATAGTTAATTTTTATAATTACATATTTACATGTTTACGAATAAGGTTTTTTATTTTTTGAAAAATTGACGAATAAGGTTTTAGTAGAATGAATTTTTCTTCGCAATTTTTTTTTTTTTTTTTCAAAAGGCTCCTTTTCCATTATTTATGATGAAAAGAAAAAGACAGTGTCAAGAAAAAGTGAAAAAAAACCAACTGATGTAGACAAATTTAAAAGCTAGGTGTGAAGGTGTCCCATTCATACAACTATCAAGAGTGCGATTTGTTCAACTATCTGGAATTTTTTACTTACAATCTACATCAATATATTTTTTTTTATCAAGGAGAGAATAAACGTGAATCCGACAATCAACAATCAAGTACGTATTAATTTTGCATTCAAAATTATAAAACGTGTTAATGCCCTATGAGATTAGAGCTATTTATTTTAATACGAGTAGTAGTACTATTATTTTTTTTTTTTGGTGAAAATAGTAGTAGTAGTATAACTAGTATTATTATTATTATTATTATTGACGGATTAGTTGTAGAATGTAGCTTAGGCATAATACAAAGTACAATAAGGATATTATTATCTACGAGTATTAGTGAAAATCCGCTGTCAAAGTAAAGATTAGAAACCAACTCCCTACGTGGAGGCATATATATATATGCTCCTCTAGTCCTCCTAGTCTCCCACCACTTCACTTGTTACATGGAAAGATTAATAATAGACAAACAAACCTACCACGCTAGAGATACTTAAAGGTTGGGAATTTCCCTATCCTTCCACCAAACAGACTAACACTTAAAAAGCTAACTCGCTAACATGAGGTCAATCGGGTTGACTTTTGAAGGATTTATGTCTGATTTGGCCTTGACCTTCTTTTATATTAATTCAACTAAAAGTTTTTTTTTTTTTTTTTTTTCATAGCAATTTTCAACTAAAAGTTTTTTGTTTTTTTTTAAATTTTTTTTTGAAAGATTCAACTAAAAGTTTTTAAAATCAACTAAATAATACTTTCTACATATAAGTTTCAATACTAAACATACAATTTGTACTAGTGTTATGTTTGGAATTTATGCAATACATACATGGATTAAGTCATTAAGTGTATACTCTAGCTTTTCACCCACAAAAAAAATAAAAATAAAATAAGTATATACTCTAAGGTCCCGTTCTCTTCACCTTAATTTTGCTGAACTGAAATTAATTTTACTGAACTGAAATTATTTTTACTGAACTTAAATTATTTTTACTGAACTTAAATTAATTTTACTGAACTGAAATTATTTTTGCTGAACTGAAATTATTTTTACTGATTTTCTATTATAATTCTTCTTTAAGACAACTGAATTTTACTAAACTGAACTTATTTTTACTGAACTGAAATTATTTTTACTGAACTGAAATTAATTTTACTGAACTGAACTTATTTTTACCGAACTGAAATTAATTTTACTTAATATTATTTTTTTAAGGTGTAGAGAATAGAGGCTAACTAAGTATATTAATTCTTATAAATGAGAATTCATAGTGACTTTTAAGGTTTATTTAGGGTATGTTCACATTTACTTAAT
Source organism: Chenopodium album (assembly GCF_948465745.1). Lineage (NCBI taxonomy): Eukaryota > Viridiplantae > Streptophyta > Magnoliopsida > Caryophyllales > Amaranthaceae > Chenopodium > Chenopodium album. Next base: position 2,479,528 of record NC_137852.1, read on the forward strand.
TTCAGTTCAGTTCAGTTCAGCTCCAATCAGTTCAGTTCAGTTCAATTTAATTCAATTCAGCTTCTAATTTTCCTTTCTCATAAAATATTCATTTCAGCTCACTTCAGTTTAGTTCAGCTCCAATCAATTCAGTTCAGCTCAGTTCAGTTCAGTTCAGCTCAATTCAGTAAATATGAACAGGCCTTTAGACCAACAAAAATGCAATAGGGGCAACATTTAAGGGCTTGAGGGATAATTTAGTAAATCGTAGATGAAAAGTCCATTTACATGCTTAAAAAAAAAGAACAATTATTTAGTCAAAGTAAAAAAGATATAGTAGAATTCTTTCAAAAAAAAAAAAAAAAGATATAGAAAATATTACTTACTAAGTTACTAAGTTACATTGGGCGTAGTATTTTTGTAAAAAATATATTTAGATTAATTAAAAATTATAATAGTACGGAGTACTCTGTATGAAGAAAAATAAATTTACATTTTTGGTGATTAGATATTTTGGGTCAGTATTTTAGTATTACTTTATAAAAAAAGTAAATAAATATTTTATACAGTACTCGGTAGAATAATCGATCAGTGAGTTCCATGAATCATACCGTAATTAGTTACAGCCAGACATTATACTTTAATTCAGTGAAATCAAAACAGATTAGTTCCTTGAATCTTGATTAGTTACAGCCAGACATTATACTTTTAATTTATTCAGTGAAATCAAATAAGTATTCTATCCAAATCACTGATCAATCTTGTAAAATCAATTTCAATCAATTAAAATCATTTTCATCTAGTAATAAATCAATTCATTTGGTATTCCATGAAGAGAACACAGCTTTATTTAGGCATGCCCGATTTATTCATGTTAATTGTGTATCTGCACACAATGTAGCACACCGTTCTTCAATTTCATACAGAGATTTATAATTATTACTAGTACTAGTAAGCACATAAATTAATAAATACTTCGTGTATGGCCCCGTATAGTTCACTTTATTTTTACTAAACTGAAATTATTTTTACTGAACTGAAATACTTTTACTGAATCTCTATTATATTTCTTATTTATGTTATTTTTTTTAAGGTGAATTGGACAGGACTTATAATAGGAATTTTTCAAAATTAATAAAATTAGATTGATGACTTTTATAATTAAAGTTCCTTTAGCCCTTTAGGTTCATCATTCACCTATTTAATCCTTTTTTTCATATGGATTTGACAATGAAGCTACCAAAATATATTTCGTATACATATTTATTTTTGCAACGAAAAATCTTAGAGATGAGTATTAATTATGTATAACATATATTTGGACACAAATCATTCATGGACCAAGGTTCTCAAATCAAGCAAATTATACAATATAATCAACTAATGATATCCATATAAGTTTTGATATGATATCAAAGAGTTTTGTCATTTGTGGAAAGAACCAAGCGATTCCATATCATAAATATTTTTTATAATATTCTTAGAAATTATCATGGCAATAATAATAATGGACGTACATATTATGATCATTTTCCATATTTACCTTGACTACTTTCCATGCATAATTTTATTTAACCCCTATAAATATAAATCTTGTAATAAACCAAAACAAACCATTCCATCTTCCTCTCTAAATTTCTTCAACTATGGCAAAAATTCACATTCTTTTACTTTCATTATTTCTTACTAGCCTAATCTCAATTTCTCCTACTCTAGGAGCCCTTAAACAAGGTTTTACAACCGATCTTATACACCGTGACTCCCCGTTGTCTCCATTGTACAACCCTTCTCTAGACAAATGGGAACGTGTAAGGAATTCCATACAACGTTCGTTCTCTCGAGTAAGCCGATATAGCCTATCATCATCGGTGTCTCCTAACGATGTTGTGTCCCAAGTGAAGCCTGCTAGAGGGGAGTATCTCATGGATGTGTACTTGGGTACTCCACCCGTTAAACAACTTGGGATAGTTGATACCGGAAGTGACCTTATTTGGACACAGTGCCAACCTTGTACTCAATGTTTTAAACAAAAACTTCCCATTTTTAACCCTAGAAGGTCTACCACATACAAACTCCAAAGTTGCGAATCTAAAGCGTGCCAAGCTTTGGACCCTAACCAAGGCTCGTGCAGTAGTAGAGACACTTGTGAGTACACTTATACGTATGGAGACCAGTCTAGTACTTTTGGGGATGTGGCCGCGGAAACCTTGACTTTTAAGTCTGGGAATCGTGGTAACACATCCTCATTCCCTAGGATTTCCTTTGGTTGTGGTACAGATAACTCTGGAACTTTCTTAGAAGAAGGTTCTGGTCTCATTGGGCTAGGGGGTGGGCCACTCTCATTGGTCTCCCAACTAGGCTCGTCGATTGGGGGTAAATTCTCCTATTGCCTAATCCCCTTAGGCGTCGAAGGGAACTTCACAAGTAAAATTAATTTTGGCACAACAGGAGAAGTGTCAGGACGTGGTGTTGTCTCCACTCCCCTAGTCCAAAAGAGTCCCCAAACATTCTATTTTCTTACCTTAGAAGGAATAAGTGTTGGTGACGAAAGAATACCCTTCTCTAGTTCCAAACTTTCTCCTTCATCCACCAACGACTATGGGAATGAAGAGGGTAACATAATAATCGACTCAGGTACCACATTGACCCTTTTGCCTCCAGAAACGTACAACGAATTATCCAATTCCGTGAAACGGGTTATACGAGGCAAACCCGTGTTGGATCCATCCGGTACATTGGACTTGTGCTACAAAGCTAGTAGATCCCTTAAACTTCCTAATTTGACAGCACACTTTACAGGGGCAGATGTACTGTTGACGCCGGATAATACATTTGTTAATCTATCAGAAGATGTGGTGTGCTTTGCTTTTGTACCAGCACAAGATATTTCAATCTTTGGTAACGTAGCTCAAGCTAATTATTTGGTGGGATATGATCTTGAAGAAGGGACAGTCTCCTTTAAGCCTACTGACTGCACTAAGGGACAGTAAACAAACACTTTCTATCTAGATTGTTAGTCGCTTCAATTTAAGTTCTTATGTTATTTATTTTATTGCATTTTAATTTCCGTTGTCTTGTAAGATGATTTTTTCTTTCTTACTTGAATAAAAGAATGTGATTTGGATGTAATTTACCTGTTAAATTCGATAAGCAAATAGTCTTTGTTTCATCGAATAGAGGTAGAAACTGCTCCAGGGGTATACATACCTCGGACCTCAGGGATATCAGCAAACCTTTTCTTACAATTATGTGCTTAACAAAATTGATGTGTGGAATGAATCACAATAAAAAAAAATGTCATTCTTTTTCATACAAAACATTACTCCGTAGGAAGTATATCATAGCTAACTAGAATATGCATACTTCTAAATACAGACATACAGTAGAGAAGTACTGAAGTTTATAATCTTTTATAGCAACTGACTGAATTAAATGACAGCAAAAACATTCGAGCACCCAAAATGTAGGCACACTTCTAAATACAGTAGAGAAGTACTGAAGTTAAAAAGTTTTACCAATAAATGACAGCAAAACATTCGAGCACAGGCTCAGAGCAATTTATTATAGCGACAGCACAAACTAGCTGTAACTCTTTAAGAGCTTCAGCATGTATCAATAGGCAACTCTCTATGAATCCATGGAAGAGAATGTGGCCACACTCCCCACTAAATGTTCGCCTTTAACCTTGAAAGAGATGACTAACAAGCTTCCCTTTTTTTTGAGGGGAACTCACAAGCTTCCCTTTAAAGATGAAGAAGATAACCTCAGATTTCAAGGATTGTCCTTTCTGAACTCTGAACTTGTATCAGCCTTGGATATTCATGAGATTTTCCAGATCCGTTAAATTCATCAAAACCCATTAACTATAATCATACAAATAAGTTTTTTTAAAAAAAAGGTCTGTTGACCTATCAGCAATCTGCTGTGACCCATGGAATAGGGGCGATTTACAAACACATAACATTCAGCATTCATAGAGCTTAACATACCATTATGAACAGCATCTTCATGACCATATAACAATGTATACTGTTCTTGAAATTCTTAGTTGGATGCATCACATCATGATAAGAAGCCTTCAATTGTTGCTAAAATTGGGAGAGACATCAGAAATATCATAGCAGAATAAAGATAACAGCGTAATTTTTTATACTTGTATGAACATTCAGATTCTCTTCTCATTCTCTCATAGAGTAGTACATTGTATCAAGTTACAACATAGCACATATTGTTACCACTGATAGGTATTTTGCTTCAACACAACACATATCTAGCTTAGGATAAATGTTTCAAAACCGCAGCTTTGAAGATTTATCCAACTAACAACAAAAAATCATCCCTAAAGATGGGCATTCTCCTTGCATGATCTACTATTTCTCACCCTTTCAAATTTTAATACTCAAACAATTCAAGTCCTTGTGCAGTGCAAGCTAATCAGAACAGTAACCTAGTCTATACACTCGAATACTGCAGCCTCGAGTATGGTATAAATTAAGAAAACTGAAACCTCATCAAAAGCCTAACAGATGGGAGTTTCTCTCCCTTCCTATCAAAAAGTCGGATTGATCTAATTCCAGTTTTCAGCTCTGATATTGGCAAACACGTTTGCCCTCCGAAATCATCCTTCTCTGACATGTCATATTCTCTTACTTCAATTTGAAGCAGAGCCAACTCTGGGACGGTTAATGGAAATGTGAACTCCTGATCCCACACAGGTGCCCAATCATCTTCTATGACTTTCGTTTTCTGTTTGGCATAATCTGCTGGAACTCCCAATATGCGAAACTGCTCACATAATAAATAAAAATCTGCCAATCAGCTTCAGATTGACTTCTTCAGGCAACATGACACAAATAAAAGTATCAAGAAAAAGTATTCCTTTTAGATTGGTGGAGCCTTCAAAGAATCAACATCACAGGATTTTAATCAAATCGCCCTCAAGAGAAACCCCTCCCCTCAAATTCAAAGTTGCATTTATAATTTCATAATATCCTTCTACAACAATTTCCATTATATAAATGATACTTTATAATTACCAATATTTGAATACAAAATATGTAGTAGCTCTACTAGTGTTTACGTATCAGCCTAAGACAAATTCAAGTTAGTAGCTTCTGCTATAAATAAGACCTCTGAACAGATCAGTAATTAGCAATTTAATCATCATATGACTTTTTTCATCCAGACTGCTAAAGACCAAAACAGGACATATCAGTAACCAGGGATTGAAGTGAGGCAAAATCAATTCATTGTAATCAAACTAAAAACTATACTATAATAGACTTCATGAATACAGGCCATGGAATTTAAGTGGACTAACCTTCACATAGAAATCTGGTGGAGAAAAAGTATCGAAGTGAGTTTTACTAAAATCCAAGCGCCATCCATCGCCCAAGTATGCCCTAACCTGCAAGTGTCACACAGAGTTCAGCTGAAGAACAGTAGTAGCTTAGCCAGAACCATAATTAAAATGATCATTTATCAGCTGACCTTCAAGGTCTTCTTCACTTCTAACGGTGCCTTTGGATCAAATACCTCACCATTTGGACCTTTTTTCATCAGAAAATCAGGTTTTTTGACAAAACCACAGCCACCATTAGATCGAAACATCCCTTGCATTAACCAAAGAGATTTACCATATCCCTGCATTTCAAAGGAACATAAAATCCATAGACTCCATCAGATAAAAGATAGAAAACCAATAAAAAAATCATATCTATGAGAACAATAAAAAACTGAACATCAAACCAGATATAGAACATAAAAGGACACTGAATCAAAGTTACCAAACAGAGGATCAATGCTAGGATAAAGCATACAGAAACATGCTTTTATTTCCTCAGTTTGAGCACACACACAACATGCATTCTAAATCGGCAAAATTAATCAAACTACCTTAATAGCAAGTTAAACTTGTTTGCCTCAAACAGGAAAAGAAAAAGAAAAAAAAAAAAAATTACAATAAAAAAAAAAAAAAAGGCATCGTTATAGCTACCTGCATGTTAAAAGCAACCATTTGAGCCCCATGCATCCATCCAACCAATGGCTCATAGTTTGAAGATCTAATACGCGTTCCCTTGGGATAAATCCTAAGAAAGTTTCTCTGCGTGAACCTACAATTTTGAAGCAGCAAGAATGGCTATCAGTGAGTCTTACAGAAATAATGCAGCAGAAATTGCTGCTGTGAGAGAGCAGTGTACATCAACACAATACCCACTCACCTAACAACATCAGGTCCATAATTTAATGCTGCCCTTTCAAGAGCCTGTTCACTCAAACTAAGACGTTTAACTTTATCTAAACCATTTCTAAGTGCTTCTCTCAAGCCATTCTTTGGTTTACCCGCATGAATAGCAATGAGACGCTTGTACTGTGGTGCAACCAACTGACCAGATTTACCATCAGACGCAGCATCACTGTCTTCATCATCTTGGTCACTTTCACTATCACCGTGGGTACTATTGGGTTGTGTATCATCTCCAGATGAAGCTGGTGAGGCGTTCCCCTTATCTTTGCTTTGTTTGGCCTCAAGGTATTCTTTTGGTGGTTTAGTTGAAAGAAGTATTCTGAACTTCAACTCTTCTGGTGAAGGAAAATGTTCTAAGTGTTGACACTCCGGACAGTACAGCATCTCCCCGAATATTTCAGTCACCATCTAAAGGAACAACTATTATGTCACAAGATAAAAGAAAAACAAAAGGCACAGAAGACATAGTTTGATGCAGGGGGTAAAAAAAAATAAAAAAAAAATAAAGAGTTCATGGAAAGCTACCTTTGCAACTTTAGCTTGAAGGTCAGGAGTAAGGTGGTCTTCTAATGTTATTATCAAGGGATATGAAGATGCTGCAAAAGCATGTTCTTTTATAGACTGCAAACATTTGATGAGTGACACTGGAGTTGTAAAGGTCCTACAAATGAAGAGAAACTTCAGATGTTAAGATTTAAAAAGGTCTAAAGAGACACAAGTAAGGTATGCCCACAGAAGTTCACACACCTTCCATGAAGAACATTGATATCGTCTTTTGCTGAATTAGGCCAAATATCAAGTTCAATCACCCTGACTCCTCTCTGCAATGCCTTAATTATTGGTACATCACTGCAGTCGCTGCTGAGTTGATTCCCCGTTAAGTAAGAATTATGACCCGTGAATATGAAATAATGTTGCATTGGAGCAGTCATGTCATGATGCACCTGTGAAAAAATAACAATAAACATACATTATGTCAAGAGAAGACTACATGTTCCCCGCAGGAGATCATTCATGGAATCAAGTGTCAAAAAATAGTCAAGTTAAACTGTGGCAATCATCAATTCAGCGCATAACAAGTTCAGTTCACTAGTACAGGCTAAAACATTGTCTTCAAAAATCGCTTATCACCTATAATTGAAGCAGCAGCTTGCATACTTGCTCAGGAATTTCAGATTTAATAATAGTTAATATTGCCTATATTGTGTAAAGGTCCATAACACACCTATTTAACTACAAATAAAATCCAGTTTCATCAAATGCTAAAAGTTACAACTTCAGCAGTAACTCCAGTAAAGTATAGCCAGGACCAGGTATATACTATATTCACATAGATATTCCTCCAATCTGAAAACTCCCTAAAATTGACTCGATGTACTGCCAAAGTAACACCTACACTTCATCAATACAACAAACTACCATTTCTATTTCTATCAGAGCAACCCAACCCACTTTATTTGCTTTAGAGACTTCAAAATTAAACTCAGAACCCTGAAAAGAAGCAACAAAAGCATCTATAACAGCCCGAATCAAGAACAACAGATTCCAAGCACCCAGCTTTCATCTCGTGACATTGAAGCTAGCATTGACAGCATAACCAAAATGGATTTTGATTTCAACCTATATACCTTCACACCCATTTGGGCCATTTCTCCTACAAAACTCCAAATCATATATAGTAATCTTCCCTAAAGTCAAAAGTATCTAAAATTACAAACTATTCCATTAAACACCAGAATTACTGCCAATTTTTAACCATAATAACCCCACATACATTTCCCCACAAAACCTCCAATCACAAAATTCACCCTTCAGTCAAAAATTACTACCTTTACACAAAAATTATCATCCAAATCTCCACCAAACTCCTAATTCACCTTTCCAATCACATTTTAACATACAGACAACTGATGATCAGTTCACATTCCTCAAAAAGAAATACAACAAACATATTCTGTTCCTCTTTTCCAAAACCCAAACTAAAATCCTAAAAAAAAATAAAAAAAAATAAAAAAAAATTATTACCCTAATCAAATAATCCCGTCTACATCATTTATCCTTTGCGACTCTCTATACACCCGCATAAACGGATACCCACCCGAATAAGCCAATACCCACTTTATATAATATTTTATTTACCCAATCTAATCCAATCCGATCATATTCACAAAATATTTTTTTGCAAAATTACCTGGGAATTAAGAGGAGAATTAAGATCATCAGAAAAGAGAAAAAAGAAGAAATCATCAAGAGTCAACCCTTGGCGCGTAAACTTGCTAAGATGTCGTCGACGTCGTAAAATGTCGTCAAGAAGACGAGTAGCGTCGGCCTCCGTCGTATCCTCGGCCTGAAAATCGACCAGAAAACGGTGGAGTTGCGCCGCATTCATGTGGGTCCCTTTTTGGGAGTAGATGGTAAAAGCTTCAACAAGATCAAATGGTGGTTGAATGTCATTGATCTTAAACTTTCTATTGAAACACATAAACATCTTGTAATTATGATGGGTACTACTACTCCCCATTTTTATTTTATTTTTCTCCAAATAATAATTTTGATTTGTGAAAAAAGTATTAAATTTGTGAAATGGATCAGATTAAACTGAGAAATGAATGAAAAAATGTATGTATTTGAAGGGTTTAAATTGGAAAAAATGGAGACTTATGGAGGTAAGAAAGTACTCCCTCCGTCCCTAAATTACATTCCTCCTTTCTATTTTTGGTATTCCAAAATTACATTCCTCCTTTCTATTTTTGGTAAGTATTTTTTAGTAAATCAACTCTCTTTTTCTGTTTTACATTTAATGCTTTCTCACTCATCCCTACCTAATCTCACTCATAATCTTTGTGCCAAATTACAATGAATATGATTGGTTAAAAATTTTCAATTAGGAGCATGTGATTGGTCCTTTTTTTTTGCAAAGGATTGATGACATGTCATGAGTAATAACTAATCTATCTTTGTACTTCCCATTGCATTATCTAATTATTGTTATTTGTCTTATTCTTCCCTCCTTAATTCCCGTGTAAATTTTCAAACAAGAATGTAATTTAGGGACGGAGGGAGTAGGAAATAAAGAATGGAGATTTTAAAGTTGTTTGTCTTTGTATGTTATTTGATTTGATTTTTGATTGGTGAGAAAATAAATAAATAAATAAATGTAAGTTTTTTTTTTTGACAAAATAAATGTAAGTTGGAAATTAAAGAAATAATAGTGAGTGTTGTCCTTATCTGAAATCTGAAAATTAATAAAACTGTTGGTGTTGACCGTTAAATATAGCAGTTATTATTAACACGGCTTCGTTACGTTTTCCCGCTGCTTCGGTTGCTCAACTTTGATTTTTTTTTTTTTGTTTTTTTTGTTTGGATGTATTCTAATTTTTCTTTTTTGATGGATTGTGCAAAAGTGTAAAATGGTTAAGAATAATGATGGGGGAATTATATTTCCATTTCACTTTTAAAATATCTAGTCGGCTACCGCAAATCGAGCTGATGTACAAGAAGTTTAAAATTAATAGTGTCATTCTTCTTAAATATAAATAAGAAAAATGGAAGAATTGTTTTAAAATGAAATTGGACATGAATATTTGATAGGCCAAAGTAAAATATATACTGAGTATATATATACGAAGTATATCAATAGATAAGGGATTTCACAAGGAGTAAAAAACCTATTCTGCATTAACTTTTACTTCATAAAAATATAATTGATCATACGACTGTGTAACCTCGAGTTTAAATTATAAAATAATTTAACCATTACCATATAATTTTAACATTAATAAAAATACACATGTAAATATGTAATGATCTAAGATATTGCCTGATCCAATAATTAGTTATTTTTGTTCCTAGGGCATGGGGCATCAAGTAGAGGTGTCAAAAGTACACCCGACCTAATTCATACCAATCCAAAAATATTCGATTCAGATTTGAACTCACGTGGACACAACAATCTAGTACACATGTAAGTATGACTTAACTTTAAAATTTTACCCGATCCAACCCGATTACATCAGATCCGATTCAATTATCCGAATTGACATCCCTAGCATCAAGTAGTGTATGTCAGATGTCACCCATATTTTCATTGGACATGTGGCAAAATAAGGGCAACTCCTCTGACAAATATCGACATAATATATGTCGCTACCAACCCACCACTCTTCAGTCTTCTTCCCTCACCAATTATAATTGATAAATACTCCATATTCCATTAATTAAAAAAGAAAAGTATATGACTTTATATCTATTTCATGGGATGAATAAATTAATTTTAGTTTATGTGAATTTAATACACTACACGTACTATAATAAAATTGATAAGTGTAGAATTATTTGCTGGCTATGACAAAAGGATGATTAAAGCTAATTACATGGATTTGAATAATACGAGTATTAATCACCTCAAATAAAGCTGAGGGAGACCATTTCTTCATATCATAGACGTGTGTGTTAAGATTTAAGAGGGATACAACAACTTTCTAACTATTTAAGATGCTTCTAATGTGAACGTTTCACATACTTGCCACCATCATTTTTCAACTATTGACATAAGCTAACCACCCTTCAAACTTATCATTGATCAACCTCCTAATGACATATTTTACAAGTTGTAATAATAAATACTTCGTATATTATTTTTTTTTTTTTTGAAAACTCGTACATTATATATTAGCTACATTGCATATTTTTAGACTTCTATAGACGATTATAAAAAAGACGATAGTTTATTTTTTTTTTCAAATATAATTTAAGTTGAAGTTATTGTATTTTCATTAATTATATCGATTTGTTTTATTTTCTTATGACTAAGGACCTGTACACATTTACTTAATTTCAGTTTAGTTCAGTTCAGCTCCAATCAGTTAAGTTCAGTTCAGTTCAGCTCCAATCAGTTCAATTTAGATCAGCTCCTGATTTCCTTCTCATAAAATATTCATTTCAGCTCAATTCAGTTCAGTTCAGTTTGGTTCAATTCAGCTCCAATCAGTTCAGTTTAACTCCAATCAGTTCAGTTCAGTAAATGTGAACAGGCCCTTAGTATATATGCTTTTTTTTAAAAAAAAAAAAAATCTTATTTAATTAAACTCTAAGATGTTTAAATTACATTAACTAAAGTGAACATAACTCATAATCTTCTTCTTAATTTCACTTTTCTTTGCTAGTTACAATAATACAGGTATTATGTAATCTTTACCATGGCTTATTGTTAATGACGAAAACATCTTTATCTTTTTGGGAATACCCATAAACAACATGATGACAAAGAAGTAGATCAAATTAAGACAAAACTATTAATAATCTTCTATTTTGGAGCTACATTCAAAGAAATCTATCACAATAGGACAAACAAATCTAATGAAAGGTTGGAAGAGAAAATGTTAGTACTTGAGCAAATTGTGTAACTCATACATGAGTACATAGTAAACATAACTTGCACTAATTACTTGATCCACGCAACACTAATTATAACAGTACCTTAAATCGTGTCCATTTGAAAATTTATGTCAACGATCAAGTATTGTTGTATCGATCATAACATAAGGACTCATTCTTAACTCTTTTGATACTTTTTTACAACTTGTATTATTATACAAGCATGAATCCAATGACCAATAACCCCGTTGTTCAAATAATCAAGGGAAAAATTGCAATAAACCAACCCTACTTACCCTAGTATAAGATTGCTCTACCTACCAACAAAACCCAATAAACTCTTTAGGGGAGTAAATATCCACTCAAAATTGATATAGTTATCAAATCCATATCTATCTATCTATACTTTATTAATTAATATTTAAAAACACAAACCACAAAATTTCATACGACACATGACATCGCAAATCACTCAATACCCCATATGACACATGTCACTCAACATTGGGTAGGGAAGCGGGCCTTATTACTCAATAGAAAAACGGGCCTGATCCAAAGAGTCCGCTAATCAGTAAACAGTGATCTGATCTCAATCTCCCACCAAAAAAGGAAATCTTTCTGAAGAACATCTCCAAAAGAGGAAATCAAAGTGAGCTCACAAATATGGCGATTTCCAAACGGATCATATTTCCTGCTCTTCTATGGCTTCTCGCTCTCTTTGGATTCTTACTTCTTATTCTGGTATTTCTCACTATCTTTTTCCAGATTTTTGTGTGTTTAATTTCATACTAAACTAGTATATAATTTCATGTTTTTCAGCTTCAATATCTGAATTTATCACTGTTTTTTCGTGATTTAGGTTGATGAATTTCATCATTTCAAATCCAATTTCTGTTTGATTCAAGAAAATTTACAAAAATGTTGTGAATTTGTAATTTAAAATTATCAATTAATGCTACATTTTGGATTGAACTAATTGCAGAATCATTTAAGTGATCCTGGGTCACCTCAATTGCAAAAAACTAGCGATCCGCTAGTAAAAAGTGAGGTTTTAGGGACTAATAATGAGGTGAGCTTATAGTTTGAGTTTGATTTGGTATTACCCTTTTGAGTTATTAGGGTTTTTTATTGCAATTTTACATGTTATGTAGTCAATTGGTGTTTATTTGATTGGAAAGTATGTGTTTTAGGGGAAGGCGTCAGATGGTGGACTAAAAGAAGTGACTCACCGGGTTTTCTTTGATGTCGAAATCGATGGGAAGTTTGCTGGTATGTGCTGTTTTTAACATATACATTTGAGAATTGTTTAAATTCTTGATGAGTTTTTGTGGTGTTTTGTGAGATATGTTGTGGCTGGTAAAAGAAATAAACAAAGAAAAAGAAAACAGGAGTTCAGATATTTAGAATGTTTACTCACGATCCAAATAGCTTTGTTGGTAAGGTGTCGATTTTGCCTGAATGTATTAGCTGGAAGTGTTGGTTTTGGCTGAAAAATTAGCAATCTAGCGTATAGTGTTATTATGTTGCAAAATAATTCACAGTCCTGACAGTTCATATAGCATAGTTTCCTGTCACGGCCTGCATTTTATTATCACTTACTTTTGCGTGGTATGGTCGGCTTGAGGTACATGTTACCTGTACGCATAATTTGCACGACAAACATTTTTACTTATTTCCATGTGGATACATGCATTAGTATTGACAAAGGGCAAGCCGTAGCCATCTTACTTGACAACTCTAGATCAAAACTGAGAGGTTTGTAGTTTGAGAAGACATATGAGAACTTTGCTTGTGTCATTTTCACAATTAAAGCATGTGAAGGCATGGTTAGATGCATCATTTTAGGAATGATGACACCTTTTCTAAGAAACTCTATCATTGCTGAAATAGCTAAAATGGCCACAGGCCCACATTTGATGGTTTGAATGGGATTGCTGTAAAATTTGGCTTATTCAATTATTTTGCTATACTTTACGCTACTTGTTTGTAATCTTTGTAGCAAATTTACATGTGTAAATGCCTATATAAATTGAAGTCTTGTTAAAAAGGCCTCCTCCCTATTAAGCCTGCATATATCGACACTTGGGCAGTATATTGCACAGTTAATTAGTTATATGACAGGGACCCCTCGACTCTGCAATGAGCCTTGATAAGGCTTTAATGCTCAGTATATCGTACCTCCAAAATATCTGCATAAGATAGGAACATCTGCACTAGATGGCAGATTTAGTTATGCTTCAAACATGTGTGATGTGGGATTTTACCTAGCTGGAAGCATTAATGACTGTATAGTTTGAATTATTCAATCTAGACCTGATATTTCCATAGTATGGATGTTCTTCTATTCACCTGTTTATTGTTTCAGTTTCTGGATGGGGGATGGGTCATTGGTGGAGATTGGGGGGGGGGGGGGGTGGTGGTGGGGAATGTAGGAGACATAAAGTTAAAGTCTTTCCTATTTAACTTCAGTACTGTTAGCTATGGGGAATAAATTGAACTCATCTTCCTTTACCTAAGTTAGTGTATGTTCTTCATATCCAACTGAAGGATTAGAGTCTTCATAACATTTTTAAGCAAAATGATGTTGCTTTAATATTTGCTGGCATAGAGACATAGAGTTAATATCAGATACTGTCTAAATCTTTATCATATATAGATCAAGGTGGCTCATTAATGAATTTTATTCAATACACATTTAGATTTCCTAAGAGCATTCCCAAATCAATAATCTCCACTGTTTTATAATCTGGAACTGTGTCATTGAAATTTCCATTATGTGAAGGGAATCTGATTATTATTTTTGTATTTTTCAGGACGAATTGTTATGGGCCTTTTTGGAAAAACAGTCCCCAGAACTGTAGGTACAGTTTTTCAGTTTACTTAAATGCTCCATGTTTAATAACTGCACTGGAAAATCATTCAGTGCTGTTTTAAGATCTTTTTAACTGATGGGAAAATCTATCTTCTTGCAGAGAATTTTCGAGCACTATGCACGGGTAGCCATGTAACTTTTGCTCCCTTTCTTTTAGTTTTTGCCTCTATTCATGGATTCAATTGCTGCAATGAGTATCCACAAATTTCCAGCTATATCTAATTTTCTTACTTCTTTTGAAGAGAATGATCTTCAAAAATATTAAGACTTTGTGGCTACTGGCTAGTGTTCTTCTTTTTGCATTTTTTACCCAGATGATGAACGCGTCTTGTACATGGGTTTCTTGTGATGGCAATGACTGAGAGTAATTGGCTGTATATTGTCATGAAATCCACATGCACAGGATATGGGGAATAATATGGAGAGTCAACCATGTTTTACAACGTTTTCATGAAAGTTTGCATTTCTTGCTGGTATAAATGATAGTATGAGCTAAACTTTACATTATTGGTAATGGATTATATTAAATTAACTAGAGCTGAGGTGACTGACTGAACTGGATCAGAATAGCTTTGTTCCAACATTGAATATTTATGACTTAGTATATCACTTATTATTGCAGGAGAAAAAGGAATTGGAAACAATGGGAAACCTCTGCACTTTAAAGGAAGCAAGTTTCACCGGATCATTCCAAGTTTTATGATTCAGGGTGGTGATTTCACTGTTGGTGATGGCCGCGGTGGAGAGTCTATATATGGTGAGAGGTTTGCAGATGAGAACTTCAAACTGAAACACACTAGTCCAGGTAGCATAAATTATCACACATGTTCATATAATACTGAATTGTTTTTTGTGTGGGGCAACATGTTTATTTTAATTTATCTATATTTTGCACTATGAGAATGCACCAGAGAAGCTAGCTTAAAGTTTCATGTGGCTAGCCTTTACCTTTTCTTTTGTGCAAAACTTAGCCTTAATGTGATAAATTGTTCAAGAGTTGTTATCTTTCTGAGGAAGTGGGTATTCCATGGGCACATGCCTTGACAAACTAGCTCCACTGCTACTAAACCGTAATGCTTCTATTAATGATTATAGTATTATATTGCAAGAATATGATCTGCAATTGTTTGCATAGCGCTTAATCTCTCATAGTTGAAAAAATCTTATTGTTGCTTACTTTGGCCAGGACTTCTTTCAATGGCAAATGCTGGACCAGATACCAATGGATCACAGTTCTTTATTACAACTGTTAAAACAAACTGGTAAGTTGCTCAAGTTTTGGTTTCTATTATATGTTTTTATGTTTATAAAACGGTGAGAGAAGGGGGGTGGAGGGCAGTTGGAATTGAGACTTTCATGGTCCTTTCTCTGAGAATTTTTTGTTTCTTATCAAAATCCAGAACTTAGCTTGGCAGCCATCCAGAACTATTATTGCATAATGCATATTCTTCGCCATTCAATATTTTTTGTGGATGCCACAACCCAGGTTCTGCCAAGTGGTCATCTAATTCACATTTTGTTAATTTTGCTATTAATCTAGTTCATTTAAGATTATGAGTAATATTAATGGGAAAACACTAAATTTACACAATGCTTTGATACTTAAACTAATTATGACATGAGAGTGGAAAATAATTTACAAAAAACGTTAACGTCTAGGAGCAGAATTATGATGCCAAGTCCAAATCACCAAAAACCCAACCAAAATAGACTTTTGCCCTGGCACAGTAACACCTGTCACATTGTGCTAAATTTGTCCCAAGCTGCATGTCGACATGATTCTCTTTCAGCTTTAGATGAGGTTGTGTTGATTTGTGGAGCTTTTGGTAGAGATATTAGACAAGTGGGAGTGTGGGACTCAGTTCTAATAAACCTTGATGCATGCTTCAGCTAAGGTTGTAATAATTTTTCCATTTGTGGTTGCACATTCAAGGTTGGACGGGAAGCACGTTGTGTTTGGTGAAGTGTTGTCGGGAATGGATATCGTCCACAAGATTGAGGCACGTGGTACACAAAATGGGATACCAAGAGGCAAAGTTGTCATATCAAATTCCGGTGAAATAAAATCATCATCGTCTTGAGTACAGAAGACATTGCACATCTTCACCCAGTAGCCCTTGGAAGCTGGCACCAGTGAGATACAGCAGACTTTTGATATTTCTTGGACGAACATATACTAGCATCTTGTACAATGTTGACATTATTGTAATTCCGGCATAATATGCCACTTACCATATCAATAACTTTTTTTGCTGAATTGCAACATCCTGCACTTTTAATGCATTCATCTATATTCTGAAAGCTATGCAGGAGATCATGTAATGGCATAAATACATAATTACTGTACACGGAGTCTTATAAAACTATCATATTTTTTCATGACGGGTTTATTAAGTTGTTGGGGGTTAGTGTAGGTGTTTGGGCAATTAGCTGTTGAATTCGTTAATACTCCATAGTTTTTCAGTAAAAAAAGATGAGCACATTCTATGTGGCTAAAATTTCAGGTAAACCGTGGAGCGGTGGGTATTCATAACTCATAAGGGTTTCCCAATAGGCCAAGTCCCAAATGGTTTAGAGATACCTCGACCATTGAGTGGTTGTTATGACTTATGAGGTGCGCCACTGGCCGTCAACGTTGCTAGAGGCTGACGGAAACTCTAGGAAGATTAGCTTCCCTGGACAGCTAGATAGCTAGTTACCTGCGGGAATTAGTTGCACTGGGCCATGACAATTTCATGTACTAGATTCGATTCATTCAACTTGAAATGGGGAACATAACATGGTATTTTTCTTATCACCTATCATATCATATAAATCTGTAAACCTTATAAAAATGCAAAAGTAGCTACTGTAGCTTATGAACAGTGCAATGTAGTGCTATTACTAAGACACCCCTACATTTAATGAATTGCCGAAATTGCCCTTGCTTAGCTTTGTGCATTTGCTTGCCATCTGTATTGGAGAAAACAGCTGTTTCTTCAGGCCTTCCTTTGACTGCCAGCTAAGGTGGGTTGAAGGTTGGCTGCTCTTTCTCATTTCCTCAACTCATTCACCGACTTCATTCGCTCTCTGCCAGAAACCTAGAGAGAGAAACCTTCGACTCCTTCAGCAATCACCGATCATCATGATTATGGGGCTTCGGTGCTTCTTTGGGGTAAGTTCTTTATCCTTTTTATAAGCATCTAATATCAATTTGACAATCTAGGGTATAGCTATAATTTTATAGAAGTCCACTAATCCTTTTTTGTGCTATGTTTTTTTTGGTAATTCTTCTTGATTAATAATCTGAATTCCGATTGAGAAACCGAAGGTAATTCTTCTTAATTTCTGAATTTCGATTAAAAAATAGAACTATTTCTTGATGAAGAAGTGCTGATTTCGCATTTTTGATTTTGACTTCAGAAAGGAAAAAAGAGGAGAGAACTGGCTTAGTTTTAATCTGCCGATGAAAGGAAAACTGATGCTGAAGATACTTTGAATGCTTAAAAAGCTGCTCAGGTTTGTGTGTTTTCTTTAATTTTTTTGTTTTTTTTTCCTGGTTTTTAGGGTTTAGATGTTCAATTTTGCGGAGATTTGTCTAAATAAAAGATTTAATTCGATTTGTATTTGTTATTTTGAATTTATTCTCTGATTTTGCTACTCTATATACTGAGATATGGAAGAATAACTGAGATTCGAGCTAACAATCACTAAACAAGTGCTTAATGATGTTTGTTAAGTTACTGAACATAGTATATTGGTCGAATGACTAAATCCACCCAATTATACTTAAACTTTCCCCCAAAATAAAATACTGAAAACAAAAGTGACATTCTGTTTAGAAATTCTCCTTTTTCCTCAATTTTCAAACCCAGAAAATCGTTACTTACTCTCACTCAACTCTCATACATACACAATTACACACTAGATTTCTCTTTCATTTCCTTTTGATAAAAAGATTGAGCCATGAGTCTCTTCGGTTTCGGCAGGTTAGTTTTTATTTTTATTTGATTTGTTTCTTTGAATGGATTGTTTGAGCATAAAATAGTGATTTGTGAACTGGGTTTATTTTAATTTTTTGTGGATGAGATTTTATTGATGTGGAATTGTATAAAGATCTGTTTTTGTTGGGGTTGGTTCTGGGTTTTGAATGAGTCAATTAGTTTTATGTTGAATTTTGTGGGGTTAATCATCTGGGTTTCTGGCAAGAACAAGATTAAAGGTGTATAAATTTCAATGTTACTTGCATGCAGATTGCATAAATTCTTTTATGAAATTGCAGTATTTTTTATTATTAGAATGTTTAAAATATAGTATGTTTTGTAACAAATGATGGTAATTTGGAATTAATAATTTAGCAATTTGTGCAAACATTTGTGTAATATGATGAAATTGCAGAATTCTGATTCTTAGAATGTTTATATAGTACGGAGTATGTTTTGTATCAAATGATATCTTTTGATAGTATGATTGTAGTAATTTGTGCAAACAATTACTAGAGATATGATTAGCTTAGAGCAGATGATAACACTAACACCCAGGGCATGCTTGGGTTGGGGTTTATGAATTTAGGGGGTAATAAGAGTCGAACAAATAATTTAATAGGCTTTGGGAATGGATAAGGCTGGAAAACAAATCAAAATTTTGTACGGGTGGTTGTGTTATTATTCAAGTGCAAAGACAAAGTGGAAAGAAGCATAATCAATGTTGCTCATGGTCATTTGTGCTATTGGACACTGTCGTTTGTGGCAATAGGATGCAAGCTACTCAAATTATAGCTTGTCACAGGCATCCTGCACCTAAGGTGCATGTGTGTACGGCTAATTTAATGCTCAACTTCTCATAGTCTTTGATCATAGTCCTATATGCTTCTTTAAAAACATAAAATTCCTATATGTTTATTTTGTAAAGAAGGGCTTAGGATTGTCTTAAAGACTTAAACTCTTAATTGGGGCATAAATTAGTGTTTGAGCCTCTTGATGAATATGTAATCAAGATGAAGGTTGTATTTGGCCCATTTTGATGAATAATGTTGAAATGACTCTTATAGTATAAATTTGATGAATTTTGTATAATTAAGAAAATTCCTGCAGTATTATAGGAGTATTTTTATGTATACTAAGATTCTGGCATTTAATAGGGGTTTGGATGTATTTTGGATATTTGAGTAAATTTCTGCAGTTTTAATAGGAATATTTGGATTTATTGTACGTAAATTCACATAGTGACTGTCATACATTAATCATAGTCGACACGATGCCAGCCCAACGGCATCGTGTCGTTGTCCATAATGAAATGCTTGGTGCCTATGCTGTTCAGCAACTTGTGGAAAAGTATGTTTGTGTAACTCTAGGTGTAAAATTTACTCCATTGTATATGTCTATGATGTTACTAATTTGTTGGGGATTGTTGCAGCTCTTCGGTTAATGTTGAGGGTGACATTGAAATTCGAGTTTACAATGGCATCACTGGCGAAGTTCTGAGAATGCCAGAAATTTGTGTTCGCAATGATGGTATGTCTTTTGTTATGCATTTATTTTTGTATTATCAGTTTGAAATATATCCTTTAATAAGCTCCTATTTGGTTATTGCACTATCCTTTTTCTTTGCTTTACATTTATTTTATGCTGGTAAACTGGTTGTGTTTGGTTGGGTAGAAAATGAATATGTTGAACTCCTAAACCTATACATATGTTTTGAAATACTGAAATAGTTGACTCAACTCAACCTATGATTATTCAACTCATATTTGTACTGTTAGTTTTGAAATTAAAGTATACTTCATAGGAAGTACTATATGGACCAAAATTTATGGAGTAAGTTGTACGTAAAAAGCAAACATGTTAGCAATTTCTTAAAACCATGATCTATCTTTACCATTTGGTTTAGCTTTTTTTGGCCAACTTTCACATTGACCCTTGCTGTACTTTTGGGTGCTTATGTAGTTACGGTATATATCTTAGTGAGTTAAACTAGGCTATTTTCCAGTAGGAATCGTCCGCTCTAACCTGACCCTTTGAGTTGAACTGTCTTTTTATGTCCACTTGATTATGAATTGTATTATTGCAAAGCTGCTGCTATCATGTTTGGTTTAGGTCAGGTGTCATGTTGGGTTAATTCTGTTTGCTCTACCTGTTATAACCACTGATTGATGTTTCATCTGGCTGCTGCCCCTGTCTTGCACATCCTATAGATTTATCTAGGAATCATTCATTACTCATTATTATGAATTTGTGATGGTGTATCAAATGCTGTTTTTGGGATGTTCTGCAATCATATGTACAGGAACTTATTTTATATCTTACGTCAGGAATCATTTGATTTAGTTATGGGTGAGAAACTGAGACTCTTCAAAAAGGGTACCATTCGGTAGAGAATACCTTGTATTTGTTAGTGATTTTAAATCTACGGAGTATAATAAACTGAAACGTTAGATATATATGACATTTGTATTTTTTGACTTCTGGATAGAAAATTCTAAATCTAAATTTGTTCGTTCCAAACTCCGACCATTTCAAGTCAAGCTTAACAAAGAGAAACAAATTTAGCTAAAGCTTCATTACCTTTTAATAATAGCAATTAACAAACTGTAATTTCTCATTTATATTCTACACTTTTTATCTTCATTTCCCTCTTATTCTTACTTCTTTTACTACAATTTCTTCGAATTTTCTCAATTTTCTTGCAGAACAAACTTGTTCTTCATCATAGTCCTTTGCTTTCTTTGCACCTTTTAGAGGTTGACTTTATCAATTAGACATGGAAAATTATTGAATCACAATATAGCTTTAAGTTTTTGCAATCTCTCTATAATATACTCCTTTTAGGTGCCAAGAAGTCAAGAACCACAGTTCATATATTTGTAATTTTTTGAATTTTATCCATTTTGGGATAAGAGCACCTCATCTTCTTGGGTTCGTTGAGTTCAACCCATAATGAAAAGATTACTTGAGTGTGGAGACTGGTTATTGGTTGATTTATCTGGTGGTGTATCTTTCTTCTTTAGAATTTTAGCATCTTTTATCCAATAGTAGCATGGGAAGAAAAATAAATGATCCTTTCTTTTTATTGGTTTTGAGAAAAAGAGTGCTTGAGCCTCTGATTGTCCAAGGTCAAAATTCACTTATGTAGTTTATTTGCCACAACAAAAGCCAACATAAAATAAACCATTCAAATTCTGTGCTGAATATAACTGCCATGTTGCTAATTTGTTCTTGCTTCCCCAGGATTCTTTTGCTATAAGGAGCTATGAGCGTGGTATTGCTGCAAAGAACAGTGGCGCGTTTTCTTGGGAAATAGCTCCGGCAAGATTTGACTCTGTTTTAGATGCATATTTGAACCAGAAAATTTTCTTTGTAGTTACTAGAAAGCATGAAAAGCCAATCCGGAATAATAAAAAAAAGAAACAAACTTTTAGTGTTTAGGTTGCAGGAGGCTAATGAATTTTTGTATGCAGGTGAAGATTTCTGGAAATAGGGGAAGACAAACCACGATTATTGACAAGGATGATGGTCTCGAGAAGGTATGGCAAATTCTCCTTATCAAGTCAGCCTTCTATCGGTGTTTTTTTTTTTTTTCAGTCACTTTGTGATCTCGGTTTTGATGGCATGTTGACAGTTTGATTTTGCCAAATTTAACAAACTCCCTCCCAGCTTTAAAAAGAATGGAGGCTCTGTCACTGCTGGTAATTCTTCGCTTATAAGGTAATGAAATCTAAGGCTTCTCTTTTCTTTTCTCTGATCCCACCCCTTCCCCTTGCCAAAAGAAATTCTGAAGACAGGGGTTGGGGGGGGGGGGGGGATAACATATTAACAAAATAAATGATTTAAATGTCAAATGTTGTTTTTTTTTTTTTTAAATATATTTTTTTATTGAATTTAAAGTGGTTATTCTAAAGCATTTACGAAGTATATTAATGAAAGAGAATTAGAGATAGATGTTAACACCCTATTTATCCCAAGTTATTTATTAGATGAAGAGACCTCTACCTTCATTTTTCATTTTGCTTAATGTTTTACGCTTTCTTTTATAAGAGCTTTAAGATTGTCTGAACTTGCTACAAACAGTGATGGTGCTGCTGCATTAGTATTGGTCAGTGGAGAAATGGCCAAAAAAACTTGGACTCCAAGTGATTGCAAGGATCAAAGGTTTTGCTGATGCAGCTCAGGTTTAGAAATTTCTACTGCTGGCCTATTTACATCCAAACTTTTGAAATGCTCGTTGAGAAAAATATTATTTTTTATCCTGCAATTGAATTCTTATTAACATTGACCAGGCCCCTGAATGGTTTACTACTGCTCCTGCCCTTGCAATTCCAAAAGCTATTTCGAATGCTGGTTTGGAGCCTTCTCAAATTGACTTCTATGAAATAAATGAAGCCTTCGCTGTAATATTCTTGGCCTTTGTCTTAAATTCTTTAATCTTTCCACTTACTTTTCACATACATGATCCTCCTTATCTGCCATTTTTGCCTTTTTGGATCGATTCTAGCTTAACTTAATTTTTTCCATCCATCCACTTACCATTTATCTTATAATATCCGTTATCTTCATGCATACTTGTTTTCTGCAGGTCGTTGCTCTTGCTAATCAGAAGCTCTTAGGACCTGATCCAGTAAGTTCTGTCTATGTCATGCTCTGCTCCTTCTCAGATTGCAATACTATTAGTATGATTCGTTTTGCTTAATTCTGCTCTACTTTAGTTTGATATCTTAGAGTTTGATTAATTGATCCAGTAAGCAGAATTGAGTGCTTATCTTCATTGAGTGCTAAATCATTGTTGACTTGCTTGCAAAGCTACAAGGTTGAGAAAGTGTTCATCTGATGATGTAGTATTAATAAGTGTGCAGGTTTTAGTAGTATCACTATAAAGGTTCCTAGATTGACTGATAAATGCGTAACCTTTTGTTTCTTGTAATTTTGCTATTTTCGTTTTAAATTTGTTATGGTGGATTGAATTGATTTTCTGCTGATGTTGTCTTCAGGTCCAACTACAGTCAGTGTTGGTATTACTCGACTCTTGGAAAGCAAGGGTTCCTCTTGGTTATCTCTTATTCCTTAAATTTTCTTTGGGTTTTGTATTATAATGCTTATTTTTCTATCAATTGTGTGCATTTTTGTTTTAGTTGTTGATTTCTGGACATTTAGCTAGGTCTAAATTACCCTAAACTTGATCATATTCTACATTCAAAGAATAAACCAAAAATTGGGGCAAACAAACAATCCAAATCAAAATAAGGCTTATCTATGGGTAGTATCAGTTTATATTTATGAAACTGAAGAGGATGTGAAAGAAAAAGCTAACACATGGTAATATATATCAGTTTATATTTTATGAAAATCAACAGAATTTGAATTGCAACTGCTCTATAACTGTCAAGGTTTTCTTCGAGTTTTCATCTGATGAAAAGCTGCTATTAGTGGGTAGATACTGGAAAAACACTAACCACCTTTATCATTTTCCATGATTACCTTTTGTTTCCATTGGTCATTACTTTCTGAAGCTTTATTAAATTAATTATAATCTGTTTTCTCGGAGAATGAAGATAATGATTATGTGCTTGCTTGTTAATCAGTTGGGGACGGTGGGTAAAAAACGCTTCGACAATTACAAGCTAAAGAAGATGCAGAGGAAAGGTTTTAAGCAGACTTGAAGAAAGCTTTACACAGTTCTTTTCATTTACAATTTCTTAATTTGCTTTGATGCTATTTTTAAATTGATTTGTTGTTTGCTGGTTTTGTTTTATTGTTCACAGGAATAATGAATTAAAGTGCGATGAATGCAGCGATGGAGACGACATTGATGAGAAGAAGAGGAGTTGTAGTTGAGAAGGATGGCAATCCAGCAAAAAGCTAAGATGAATTTTTGGCTGCCTTACAGGGAAATGACTGCTGCAATGGGGTCTTTGGTTATGATTTTGTGATATCTGATAATTGCCAAAATAGCAAGATTTTCTTCTTTGCATGGTTAGCTCTTTGCTTGATTTCTTTATTTCGGTTGCATATTTTCTTCAATTATTCAATTATTGAATGTGCATCTTTTAATCAACTATATGAAATATATATTGACTTATTATTGGTCAAATTAAATTATGATGATACTAAGATTTTTGCCCCTGGTGATGTTGATTCTGTTTCATACTTGGGAAGTTAAAAATATATGAGTTGCTGCTATTATATGTATATAGATGAACTTTGGAGCTTGGACTTGGATTGATTTTTGAATGTCTGGTTTATTACTGCTAGCAATTTCCTAGATCGTAGTGTTAAGCTATTAATCAAGAATTGAGTAGAGTCCGGTGATTGGACGCCATGGTTTCCATCAGCTCACTACCTAGGTTGTCCTGGGTTCAAGGCTCCTCTCCCCTTCTCCCTGGACATTATTTCTTAGTAGCCACCTTTTTTTTAGTTGTAGCCACCTTCTACAGGCCACCTTGAGAGGGTAATTGTGCACCTGATCTGGAAAAACAGTATTAGGCTATCAAATACTGCATAGTTTGTTCACTTGTGCTGGTTTTATATTATATGATTGATTTGTCTCAGAAAAAATTATGTTTGTACTCAGCAGCTTCATTAGAATTTTAACTTTAAATCTAACAATTGTTAGGTTTTATATATGCTCAAGCTTTGTTATGACATACATTGCCATTTCTTCTAGAAATTGTCTACTTACCAAACCAGTTAGGTAACTAATAAGGATAGATATGGTTGCCTTAATGACAATTAGTACAACTTATTCTTTTATTGATTGTCGGGCAGCAGAATTGCAGAGTGGTTTGTATCTTGAAGAGGTAATACTAAAATACAGCTTTTTGGTAGATGGTGTCCTAATTAGCCGATTATTGAGTAATGACTGAAATGTATGGTATGTTTGTTTTTTTTTTTTTTTTTTTTTTTTTTTTTTATTACCGGAATGCAATTTTTGATGAAGTGTATGGTATGCTACATTTTTACAGGTCAGGAAACATCGCTGCAGAGATGTCAAGAGCTGGAAAATATCCAAGATGCAAGCAATAGATAGTGTTAATCTAGATCAGATTTGTAAGATGTTTTCTATTTAAGCTCGCTTGCTAGATTATCAAGAATAGCATAATAAGCCATTAAAGAACTCGTATTTGTACCTCAAAATATATTGTTGATCTTACATTAGTGTCACAGTTGTTAAATTTAAATGTTTTGCCAACTACTTGGGGGTGTTAGATGTTAGACTAATCTAACCATATAATACATCTCTATTTTTAATAAATAATAACTGGATGGTTTTTAAAATTATTGCTTTTTTCTTTAACAAAAATGGATGATTTTTTTTTAAAAAAAAAACTTATGAGAAATAATTAGGGATTTTTAAAGCTTTGGATGATCTAATGTGATGGTGTGTTCTATGTATTCCTCGGTTATTAATTTTCCCTCAATTTACGTGTTCGAAAATCATTTTGATTACATGTTGAATAATTTATTTATTTATTTTTTTTTTGAATAGACATGTTGAATAAGTTATTCGGTAAACATTTTGGGAATCATACTGGTCATCAAGAGTTTACTTTTTAGTCACAATTAACATAAAATTAACAAAAATATCTTTAACTTGCGTGTAAAAAACTTGCCTTGCTCATACCTTGAATTGTTCTACACATTAAGAGTTAGAGGGAAGGTAAGGGTGATAAATCCATAAATATAAGTTCAAAAGTGGCTTTATAAAAGTAGGAATTTTTTTTTAAAAATGAAAGAAATTGTAATTAGAGAAATTATAAAGCTGAATGGAAGTAGGAATCTTAATTTGAGAAATCATAAAGCTGAAAGGAAGCAGAAACAGAGTAAGCAAGAAGTGGGGAAAAGATTTCTAACAATTAACTCTCAACAACCTCCGTTCATCAAAAAAATGTTGTGATTAAACGTGCATGGATTTGTGACAATTATGAGGAAGTCTACTAATTAATAGCACCTTTTAGAATGAAATTTCAACATTATGGTAGAATCATGCTAGATTAACATATAAGTAAGTGTTTTTAATTATGTTTATACAACCATAGTAATAGATAACTTTAGAAAAAGAGATGGTGGAATTAAAGCATGGGAGAGGAGGTGGATGAGAGAGAGAGAGAGAGAGAGAGAGAGAGAGCAAAGGGGAATGGGTGTAAGAATGATGCGTTAAGAGAGGGAAGGAGAGAGAGAGAAGTATAGAGAGAAAGAGGGGGAATGTGTGAAAGGAAGATGCGTTGAGAGTTGGAAGGTCAAGAGAGAGCATGGGAGAAAAAAAGGTCACAGAGAAAGGAGTCGAGAGAAGAGAGAGAGAACGAAGAGCTGGAAGAGAAATTAAGAGAGAGAGAGAAGGAGGATCAGGAAAGAGAAAAAGACGGGGGTTAGAAGAGAGACAAACATATCAATAAAGAGATAAAGAGATAAAGTGCAACTGATATAGAGAGAGGGGGGCTGAAAGAATGAATGGGATAAAGAGAAGTCGGGTGAGATAGAAGGGCCAGGGGGAGAGTAAGGCTAGGGGAGAGGGAGTAAATGCAACCTATTAATTTTCACAACTTTTTAGAGGATGGAACAAGGATAAGAAAGATTAGGGAAGAAGAGAATGAGAGAAAGAGTTTAGGTCAATAAAAGAAGGAATGAGTGAGAGAGGATCAAGTCGACCAATAACTTTCAAATCCATAGAAAAAGAACAATTAAGACAAGGCAATGGGAAAAGAAAAGGAAAAAAAGAGAATGACAATATAGGGCAACATAGAAATGAAAAGGTTACACTTGTTTCCCTATCACTTGCTTCTTACCACCCTTTTCAAATTATCCTTTTTTTTTTCCACTCATTTCCATTTTACTCTACAGTTCGAAACTAATAAGAAACTTTGTTAAAAAACGAGTGAGTAGTTGTACTCTACTTAATACTTTAGAGATACATGTTTAATTAACTACCAAATTCTAGATAACTTCACTTATTAAAATTATTTTTCCATAGATATTTCTCCATACAAACTTTATCACTACTTCTTGTTACTACTTGTATCTTGCTATTACAAAACCCAAACACAACTTAACCACGAATTTTATTTCTCTTGTCATCCGGGGGGGGGGGGGCACGAGAGAGAAGGAGAGAGAGGAAGAGAGATGGTCACTCAATAAGTGCAAATTTGTGCTAAGAGAGTAGAGAGCATCCTAGGAGAGGAGAAACCTTGCTAGGAGTGGAGAGAATGGATGGAAGAGAAGGAGGGGGAGAGAGAGAGAGAGAGAGAGAGAGAGAGAGAGAGAGAGAGGAAAAAAAGAAAGAAAAAGAAAGGGCATGCTAAGAGAGAAGAGAGCATGCTAGGAGAGGAAAGAGATAGGGAATGAAGGAAGCAAGGAAGAGAGAGAAAGCATGCTAGGAGAGGAAGGATTCGGGAAAGAGAATAAAAGAAGAGGAAAAAGGGTCGGGAGAAGAGAAAGAAAGAGAGAAAGACAAGGGTCAAAAGAGAAACAAGGGTCGGAAGAGAGAGAGAGAGAGAGAGAGAGAGAGAGAGAGAGAGAGATAAAAGGGTCGGGGGTGAGAGTGAAAGAGAGAGAGAGAGAGAGAGATAGAGAGAGAGGGGAGGAGGGAGCAAGAGCAACCAATAGTTAATTACTATTATATGTCCATATGTCTAACTTATGAGCAACTTTGTTTAAGTCAAAATCAACTAGACTTTCTAAACATATTTTCAAGATTATATATGTTTATGTTTTTTGGGTTAAAATAAGAGTATTCCTTTTAAAAAGGTCCACATTTCTTTTTTGAGATAAAAAAGCAATTTTTAGATATAAAAAATATGCATGTTTACATGATTTAATACATTGCATGTAATAACAAAATAGGCTATATTATATTTCCTACTAAGGCCCAGTTCTCATCAGATTATTTTCAATTCAGTTCACTTCAGCTCTTAATTTTCTTCTCTCATAAAATATTCATTTCAGCTCAGTTCAGTTTGATTTAGTTCAGTTCAGCTCAGCTCAGTTCAGCTCTAATAAGTTCATTTCATTTCAGTTCATTTCAGCTCAGTTCAGTCAATGAGAACAGGCCCTTAGTACACTTTTTCAAAAATGTAATTCTCTTTTTTTGCACTAAATTTAATTATTTGGCCGCTTGTACTCATAACCCAATAGCCAATAGTCCATTGACCTAACATATTTCCATTGACCTAACATATTCATAATCTTTATTTAAGTTTTTTTTTATAAGGAAATGATCAACAATACAATAAACACAATCCATGTTCAACCAACATAGACTACAACTAATATTAATAAAGGGGATCCTAACTAATAACATTTTGATTCATTTAACTTTAAATCTATGAAACACATATACATATAATATTTCACATTAATTATGCATTTCATATCAATTTTAAACTTAAAGTACTGTAATTTTCTATAGAAAAACAACATAATACATATATAAGTAGTTGAACCGATTAGATATAAGAAGTGTAAAGCCGTTCACGCCTTACCTAAAAGTCGTAAAATAGTTTATTAACAAATAACAAGTAAAACTTAAATACGTATACTTCTTCTTCAAAAAAAAAAAAAAAAAGTAAATACATATACATATAATATTTCACATTAATTTTATGCATTTCATATCGCTTATAAACTTTAGTACTAGCTATAGTTTTCAAAAGAAATTAAAAACAACATTATACACATAATCACGAACAATTAATCCATTTTACATAACCTTAACTTTTAATATTGCATTTTCTTATTACTACTCCTTATTATCACAATCATTTTAATACA
The DNA here is from genome assembly GCF_948465745.1 of Chenopodium album. Classification (NCBI taxonomy): domain Eukaryota; kingdom Viridiplantae; phylum Streptophyta; class Magnoliopsida; order Caryophyllales; family Amaranthaceae; genus Chenopodium; species Chenopodium album. The sequence goes on from NC_137852.1 coordinate 2,508,737, forward strand.
AAACTATTCGAAAAATATTTAGGTAATAAGAAATTGTATTGCGTTTTAAAATATATAACGAGTGTTCTAGATAACCTCACTTTTATAATTGTTTATTCATAGATATATCTCCCTAGAAACTTTTTCACTACTTATTACTACTTAAAATTTCATGTATCCTTGCTATTACAAAACCCGAATACAACCACGAATATCACAAAAACGGAACACAACCACGAATTGTACTTATCTTGTCGTCGGGGGCACGCGCAACGCGCGTGCTCCAACGACTAGTAGGTCAAAATAAAAATGTAGTTTATTCATAGTTGAAATCACACGCAATTTGCAACATTTATGTTATTTTTCTATGCAATTTTCTCTTTGCTTAAGACTACTTATCCAAATATCCGTATTCTTCAATTAATTAAAGTGCTCATGCAAGAGGATTAGATGCTAGGGTACCATGCTGCACTTTTACCCCCACCTATGTCCTTTACAAAGATGCTTATTGCTTTTACCAAATCTTTTCACCTGTGTATGATCAAGATTCATATAAAAATCTGTGATCTCTTCAAAATTCGTCAACTAGATTCCTATATTACACATTGAATACAATCAACTTGCTCCCTCATACACACGCGCCAAAAAATATCTCACTTCTGGTGTGTTATTTGAGATATTTTGGAAATATCTCACTAAACTTGAACATATCCCATAAACGAGTTAGAGTTGAAATTTCTACACATAACTCGACTAAAAAAATATATTCGATTAGATTAAGAGATTTGCATCCTACTTGTGATCAAGCGAGACATTATTAACTTGACTTGATACGATTTGTTTGTTATTTTTAACTACATAATAGATGAACTATAATCATGAATAATCTATAAATCAAGACGTGTTAACTAGATACAATTCCGTAGCCTACAAGAGTACAAGATTAACATTTTAAGTTTCTAACAAATACAAGAAAGAGAATTGATCTCCTCGCAAAGCAAAAAGATAGCAAACAAAATCATGTTGTGTTAAGTGACTTGTTCAACTAGAAAGTCTAGAATCCAAGATAAAAAAAAGTTGGTTCATTGAAGAGCACAAACAAAAGATCATGCGTAACAAGGTGCTCCATTTCATTTTCACTAGCATCAATTGGGACCAATTCAATACACACGCAAATTCTAACAGATTAGATTTTCATGAATCAAAATGTAAATGCCCTTGGGATGTTTATCCTATGCTCTGATGGTTTCCATCAGTAGCATCTACTGCTAATATATATATATAATTCCCTTTTGTGTTAAAAAAACAAAATGTAAATGCCCTAACCAACATGGAAATTTTTCATAGGCACAAAGTCCTGTTTTTGTTGGACTTTGTAGATGGGATGATCAATGAGTCGATGTCTATTAGTCTTTGCATGAATATGGATAAATACAAATACGCGTATAAACTTTATCTAAATCTTATAAGATTGTTGATAAAGAGGAAACACATTATTATAGGAGTTCATGTGATGATGAGAAGATAGACAAGAGTGATAAAAAAAAAAAAAAAAAAAAAAAAAAAAAAAAAAAAAAAAAAAAAAAAAAAAAACGTATGTGATGAAGAGATAAATAGAGTGAGATCACATACAAGTAAGATAACTTTGACTCTTTGATTGTTTGATGTAATACTATACATCAACAAAAATGACTCGTTAGTTGGAACACCGGCACCACCATGTCCAAACGACCAAACATATGTGTAAATGGGTACACTGTACAAATTTTGATACACACCTACTAGATCATGCTATAATACTCTGTAGAATATTTTGTTAATTGGTGCTCCATGTTACGATAAAAATAAAAATAAAAATAAAAATAAAAGAAAAAAAGAGAGTTCAAAATGTGTTCATCAAGTCATCATCACTTAATCGGTTTAAAATGTGTAATGTTTCACGTTGATTGTTTTTCTTCACCTTATCATCAATCCTGGCTCCAGCTATCAAAAATAGACACATCAAGAGCTAATTATCCAGATGTTTCAGTCTTTCAGAGTGCTAATCCTGATATTACACATTTCTAGAATTGACTAAGCATCAACAAATGGACAATTTCATGCCAATTATATTATCATCCAATCTATGAGTCTATGACATATACAATTTCTAACTTCATCCTTATTATCTGTTCAATGATTGATTGATTTTTTTTTTTAATCAAAGTTGTTTGATAGTTAAATCATCTAGTACTGTATTAAAGAGCATGTTACAAATTCGTTACCATCATGGGATTTTTTTTCTAAGAACTAGGTCTGATTAAACCATCATGGATATTACCCTTCTTTCGAAGTTTGAAATGTATATATTAACCTTAGTTAAGAGATTTTTTACTCCATCCTAAATCAGATTAAGGGTCTGTTCTCATTGACTGAACTGAACTGAACTGAACTCAGCTGAACTGAACTGAACTGAACTGAAATGAATATTTTATAAGAGAAGGAAATTAGGAGCTGAACTGAACTGAATTGAGCTGAACTGAACTGAACTGAACTGAACTCAGCTGAACTGAACTGAACTGAATTTCAACGTAAGAGAACAAGCCCTAAATTCGAACAAATATATTATAGAGTAATAAAAAATGACTATATTTTTAAATTTTAAATAAAGAAAACCAACATAAAAGTGATAAATCTCATACCGATTCATTACCAATCAATGGTCATCCATACATCACATAGCTTAAAATACTTATAGTACATAAAATTGAACAAAGGAGCCAAATTCCCCTCTTATTTTTTTGTTCCTTGAGATAACTAATTAGTAGCAATTAGTACCACTTATTAGTACTAATAAATCACACCAAGGCAGATAATCTTTATTATTTTTAAAAAATCCCCCTTTACTCATTATTCCTCCTCCCATTACTACTACCTCCCTTTCCTCCACCTCCTTGCCGTTGCTGCTTCACCTTCCCGGTAAAATTCCCCGATAATTCGGAGTAAATCGACGCGACTTTCGTAATGTTCCCATTCAATTCCTGAATGATGGCCACATTCTTCACCATATTATCCGGCATCCTCGACTGGTGGTTCTCGTTAGCCTGCTGGATCAGCATCCTGTTCCGGTCCAACACCGACTGCACCTGACTAAAACTGTCCGCAAACGCATTCCACGCCTCCGGATCCCTGCAACCGTCGCCGGAGAACTCGTTTGCTGTTCTCCGGCGACGGTTGCCGGTGCCGCCAACAGACCCCATGTTCTGTTGGCGATCGCCGTCGTCTAAGCTCGAATCAGCTCTCGAGTATGACATCTTGGTCAAACTTTATATTATTTTTTATTAATATTTTTTTTTCAAGCTACCATTGGAGGCTACTTGGAGCTCTGGTTTGAGGAGAGAGACAAGGGTAGAAGAGGGTTTATATAGAGGTGAGTCATCAAATGAGGCGCGTGGAAAATGTGTTGATAAAAGGGTAAATTTGGAATTTCACACGCGCTGAGGGTGAGAGTAGGGGTGAGTAGAGGTGAAATATCCAAGGGTGGAGATATTTTTGTAATGAAAAAGTGCAAAAAGAGCAAAAGTGATTCTGCCACGTAAGATGGGAGGGTGAGATGATTAAAACGGTGTCGTTTTGGGTATACTATGAATTGTAACTTTGTAAGCACCTTTTTGATAAGTTCTGGTTGAATAGTCTTATGGATAAAGTTTTTGGTGAACCTGAGAAAAATAATTGATGCACTTATAAATAAAAATAAGATATACAGGCTGGACTTTGGAATTGACATATCACATAGGAAATAAGTATATTTGTTTTATCATTGCCCTCGTCGTTATTACTACGTATTTAGATAAACTTCTATGTATAATTGGTTGTATTAAATACATGATGTAATTAAATTAAAATAATAGTACCACGTAATTGTCTTTGCGTTGGTACCTTGTGCGCACATAACTGAAAAATAATTTTGATTGTACCTTATAAGTTATAACAAATGCTTATTTAACGAATATTGTCATAATTATATGATAATTATTTCATTAGTGAGATCTTGTTCATTTTGAAGTTTGAAATCCATTGATTTCTGTTGAAACCAATTGTTGCCTACTTGTGAGTGTCTCATATTGGAGAAAGAGGAGTGATACTTTATAAGGTAGAGGAGTACCTCCTAATATTGCCAATTGGTTTTAGTATGGAAGCTCCAAAGCCTTGTTTGTAGACCAAACTCTCCTCCTCCTTGTTCGGGTTGCCCAGGCCCATTTTACATTGTTTTGAAATTTAACAATTTCATTGAACTATTAGTTACAATCTGATGAGGAGATTAAACTAAATTTTCCACACTTTAAAAAAAGGTGGTTAAGATAATCAAAGGGTTTTTAAACATTTAGATGAGAATATTATCTCACTAACAATCTACAATGTTTGAAATTGCTATGGCTTATATAATGGATTCATTAAAAATTATATTAGCACTAACATATAAAATAAACATTGACAAGCACAAATTCTAAGTCTCTATCATGTTAATATGTTACCCCTATCACCCTATGTTTATATTATTATTTTTATTTTTTAAAAGGTAAAGAAACCTCAAACTTCATGATTATTTTGTTGCAGAGAATCTCCACCCCCAAACCTTATCACTTGAGGGTTTGAACCTTAAACCTCTAGAATATAACGTTAAAAAGTCATTATTTACCACTCATCTGAACTTTTTTAAAAATAAGATCTGATGAAACAAATAGACCCTTATTTTCACTTAGGGCTTGTTCACATTTATTGAACTGAACTGATTGGAGCTGAACTGAACTGATTGGAGCTGAACTGAACTGAACTGAACTGATTGGAGCTGAACTGAACTGATCTGATTGGAGCTAAATTGAACTGAACAGAGTTGAAATGAATATTTTATGTGAGAAGGAATTTAGGAGCTGAAATGAACTGAAATTAAGTGAATGTGAACAGGCCCTTACTCTACTCAAAATAGGCTCAAGTAATAAAAGTTATTAAATTTAATTTTTTAAAAAATAGATAAATTAATCAAATAAAGAATATACCCTAAATTAAACCAAATAATTATAAGATATTTATGGATCGAGTGTTGAGATTAGTGCTTACTTGAGAAATAATAAAAATTTACCACTAAGGATTGTGAAGAGCAATAGTACTTTTTGAAGAATCACATAAAAGGCACAAAAGAGCAACATATTTACGCCACGGCAGCAACTAAATATTTTTTTAAGTTTACTTGTCTTCTCATGATGCTATCTCACAAGATTTTCTACCCTCTTTCACTTTTTCCTTATCATTCAAGATCAAACCATTTATCATCTTTCAACAATCTTGGTCCTCTTAGATAGTTGGAATAACATGCTAGTCATTTGCTATTATATTGTTTAGTTAAAAGATGATGTTTTGGTAATATAGCACTTTAGGTTCATCGCATACTTATTACGGAGTACATAATGAGCACTTTAAACATCAACTTTTGAATATAAATAGTATAGCAAATGAAAAGTTCTTTATGAGACGAAAAGAGTACATAATTCAAATGGAAATAATTAAATAACAATGCATGATAAGGAATTAAGGATGTTCAGTATGTTGTTGCGGTGCACTAATAAGTCCTCTATCACAATTTATATCGCACTCATAAACACTTGCTCAACGCAACGTAGGATGATGTAATACATGTTTGGTAGATGCATAGAAGTGATATAACAATGTCATATGAACACATGTGAAAATTCAAAAGTCCGCTAGGGATTTTGACCCGTCTGCTCAAATAATTGTACACATACAAATGTTACACATTCGGTATGTACTCTTCTTTACTGTATACATCATCAACAAATAAAAGACCCCTTTTCTATGGATATTTGACAAATTAAAAGCACTAGTTAAGTAGTTAGACATCACAAAAAAATTGTGACAATAAGATTAAAACACGACTTTAAGAAGTATAACTTTTCATAAAGGCAAAAAGATGTTATGAACTACAAATAATAATTATATGTTCCACTAGATTAAATAAATATTAAATACAGAGTTATAATAATAATACTATGTAATATATGTTCTAAAATGGCATAATAAGAAATACATGCATCACTCGTAGAGGTGTCAAACCCGAACCGATCCGAAAAAAACTATCCGTTTCGAACTGTAACCGATCCGATTTGATCCGAGAAATTCAAGACCCAAACCCGATCTGTAACCGAACTGAACTCAACCCGAATCCGAACTTGACCCGATCTGAACTTAACCCGGCACCGATTTGATCCGACCTGAACTCAACCCGAATCCGATTCGACCCGACTTGAACTCAAACCGATCCGATTTGACCCGACCCGAGCTCAATCCTATCTGAAATTGACCCGAAAAATAACCGATCTTATCCGATCTGTTTTGACCCGAACTGATATTAACCCGACCCGATTTTAACTCGATTTGATTTTTACCCGATCCGAACTTAACCAGACCATAATTAATTATTGACCTTTTTATTGTAGTTCTTATAACTATATATTTACTAATTATTAATAAGTTAACTTTTTTACTACAAAGAAATAATCCCGAGTCATAAGTTTACTTCATGTACCATCAATTATATAAATTAACTTTCTAAGCTTTAATAAATGCCACAAGATCTTAAGCGGGAATTTATTTGATTCGCTGGTAAAGCTCTAGTTAAATGCCGCCTAAATTCTATTGTCATTTTTAATCAATTTCCTCCCATTCGGCTATATTTTATGAACTAATAATTCTTTTCTCAACACCTATAACCAATTATATCAATATAAATCACATTACTACTAGTCTGACGCAACCTATAAGAAACAATTATGAAAGCAAAATAAATAAACTTTTAATGAATATATCAAGCGCTTACATTTTCATTTAATAATTAAATATATTACATATACATAATCCAATGATTCAAACTTAGGTATTTTTTTCAGTAGTTTCATTTTCATATACAAAATACGTTGCATATAATATCACTGCAACGTTCCAACTCCAATAATATCTGGTATGGCTTTCTCAAATATAATAAAAGCCTTCCACTTCCAAAAAAAAATCTTGACTTCACAAAATATACAAGGCATGAGATTTTAAACAGCTCCATGCTCATTTAGATGCAAAATCATCACTCGAATCCAAATGACCTGTAAAAGAAAATGAACAAAGTCTTTCAATTTTCTGGTTCATGCAGTCCTAAGTAAAGATTGCAGAGAATGAATTAGATATATAGTTGTGCAAGTTCTAATTGCTTCAATAGTGTTGAGATATCAAAGGGGCTTACCAAAAAGAAGGTCATTAATGCAAAAAGAGCTTCTTACTTTCTTAGTCTTCGTCATCAATCACTTGAGGCACAACCTCCCTAACAACATCCAAATTGGAATCATCTATAGGTTCATCATAACCCTTTATCCAACTTTGAGTTGTTATCAAAACCTCGACATTTTTACTCAACAACCTTGACCTGAACTTAGACAAAATTCTGCCTCCCATACTAAAGGTAGATTATGAGGCGACAGAAGTAATTGGAATGGCTAAGACATCCCTGGCCATACGAGCAAGAATGGGATACACAGACGATTGACCTTTCCAATAATCAAGAACATCAAACTTTTGTCCATCAATGACTGGCACAAGAGGGGAATTGAGATATGAATCAATATCAAATTTGACCCCCCTGCTTGCGCCCATACTTGCAACATATCTCTGTTTTTAAAAAAATTAAAAATACAACAAAACAAACACATACACACACAGTCACAAACACGAAACAAATGAAGAACCTCCAGAATAATAAACTTTCAAATGACATAAATAGAATCACCTTTCTAGTGTCAATCTTCTTATAGGGCCGAGAAAGAACACTTGAAGCACATATAGTAGAAGATAAATTACTTTGATCAGAAAACATAGAAGTGGTACTAACACCAGAATACGAGGTATAAAGCTCAGTAAAAGCATAATATGCCTCATCCACCTTTTTAGCACTCTCATCATGATGATACAATGTGTCATACATATCCTTCACAATTTGAGCTTTATAACGCGGATCAAGCATAACAGCGATAGCAAGTATGGAAGTATAGTTTTCCCAATACTTAGAAAATTTATCCAACATAGGAGCAGCCATTTTTTTAATGCAATCATCAGGGTCAGCATGAGCAGAAACCAACAAGCTTTCAATATAAGCAATGTTTTCAAAATACAAATTAGATGTAGGGTACTCAGAACCAGAAAACAGAACTGTAACATCATAAAATACTTCAAGGAAATCACACACATTTTGTATGGTTTGCCATTCAGCAGCAGTTAGACAATATGGCAAACCAGATTCTAAAACACAAAACCTATCAATACCAACTTTAGCTTCCAAACACTTTCTGAGCATCAAATATGTCGAGTTCCACCGAGTTTTCACATCAAGTTTCAGCCTACCAGAAAAACCAGACTTTGAAGACTTACATGCTTCTTCAAATCGAGTAAGTCTTGCATCAGACCAATCAATGTACTTTGCAATCGAGCGCAATTTAACAACACTTTCATCAACTATGTCAAGACCATCCCTTACAATTAAATTCAAAATATGAGCTGCACATCTAACATGAAGAAACTTGCCATCACATGGCAGAGAATGAGATTGTAGCAAATCTTTCCTAAGCTCATCAACCATAACATCATTTGCCGAAGCATTATCAATAGTAATAGAAAAGACTTTCCCTTTAAGATTCCACTCATCAATCAATTTAACAGTAAGATTATAAATATCCTTGCCATTATGTGGAGGAGGGAAATATCTAAAAGACAAGACTTTGGACCGAAGTGTCCAAGTGTCATCAATAAAGTGAGCAGTGAGGACAATATATCCACGAGATGTACAAGCAGACCAAACATCACAAGTAAAGCATATTCGGCCTGGCAAATCAGACAATACATTAGACAATATAGCTTTGTGCGTGTCATACTCACGAATGCAATACTTAAGAATGGTGTTCCTTGTTATATGCTTAACAAGAGGATTTAAATATATATGGAGCTCCCTAAGTTCAGCATGCTCAACAATTTGAAGAGGATACGCATGACAAATTATGGCTTTAGCAAACTTAGCACAATAAACTTTTTGATCAAATTTACTGATAGAGTGAAGTTTTCTAAATTCATTATATTTTTGGCAAGAATTACGGAGATGTTTTGAATGATTAGAAGTACCCTTAACACTTTCTGATCGAAACACTGTTTTCAAGCAATGTTTACAACGACCCAAAATTTTCTCTCCCTCCATGTAAAGGATGAAATGTTGCCACACCCATGATTTTCGCTTTGCATATAAATCAGTGACGGAGTCTGGTACGGTCAAATCTTCCACAACGGGCTCGGGCTCGAGGTCGCTATCAACTGATAAACAAAAAAAAATAAATACATAATCAATATACAATTAGAGTAACTGAATAACTAAAAAGAATAATATTGGAGAATCATACCTGAGTCAAGATAATTACCATTCGGATCCATTGCTGAAAAGAACAATGAACATCATTAAATTCGTACTGAACATGCGGACAATGAACACTTAGCAAAAATAGTAAAGGATCCTTGAAACTTCAAATCAGCAAAAATAAACATACAGATTCAAAACAAGGATTAAGACAACAACAAAAATTCGTATAAATTCAAGATTTATTACTTAATGAGTGTATTATTAAACAAAATCATTTTCTGCCCTGGTTATAGAAATTAGTAAACCACACCAATCTTGATTTCCAGCCCATATAACACTTATTAAAGTGCTGGAAATCTGGAATCCAGTTAATAGAGCACAAACCTGATTTCAGGATGGTATGGCAGATGCGCAGAAATAAGCAGAAACCTTGATTCTGAAACAGGTGAGGAACGAGAGTGAATTAAGCGAAAAAGAACTTAAACAGGTTACTTCTAAAGATTAAACAAGGAACAATGATGCAGCAACAGAACGTATTATTTGTATAAATTCGTATAAATTCAAAAATTAACAGAAATAAACAACAAAATACATAAACTGGTAAGATCAATTTGTATTATTTCATAAATTAGCAAGAATAATTCGTATATTTGTAAAAAAATTCATAAATCGGGAAATTACCAGTCACATAAACTAGTAAGATTAATTCGCTTAAATTCATAAATTAGCAAAAATAAACAACAAAAATACATAAACTAGAAAGATCAATTCGCATAAATTCATAAATTAGCAAGAATAATTCGTATACTTGTAAAATAACAAGATCTATTCGCATAAATTCATAAATTATCAACAAGAAGCATGAAAAATTATAAAATACCGTATGAGAGTGAGAAGATAGCTGAAAAACTCGAATTCAACAATGGTGGAGTACTTGGATTCAACAATGGAGAATGGATTTTAGGGTTTTTGAGGAGAGAGAAAATTAAGAGAGAGAATTAGAGAAGGGGTGAAACGGCTGAACTAAGGGAAATGAAGAGGGTTTTAGGGTTTTGAAAATATATATGGAAGCCTCTTTTGTGAATTGGGCTGGGCTATTAGACATTCAGAATGTTTTTTCCACTTTTTTTTCTTTTCTTTTTTTAACGTTTTACCTTTTATTTTTTTGACATAATTCATTTTATTACTTTATTTTAGTATAATTTTTTTCAGAATACTATTATTATTATCTTCCAAAAATATTATTATTATTATAAATATTATTATTACCAATTAAAAAATCCGTAATTACACTCCCTATTATTTTCACTGGTCCTGTTTGGCAAAAGCAGCGGTAGCGGATAGCTTTTAGCGGTCGAGTAGCGGGTAGATGTTAAGGTAGCGAGTAGCGGTCAATTAGTAGTGGTAGAGGCTAGTTGTCAAATTAGCGGTTGATAGTATAAGTGTTTGGCAAAAGTAGCAGTTGCAATACTAAAATATATCAAAATTCATATAAATATTGTTTAAAAAGTAATAAAAGTTTGTCAAACGCTACCCGCTACTTCTACACGCTACTCGTAGTATTTTTAATGTTTGACAAAAACTACCTAAATGCTACCTCTATCGCTAATCGCTACCTCGCCAAACACTCTCACATTTTTTCTAGGTGTAATAAGTTCAAATAAGTTCAGTTCATGTTTAATAAGTTCTATTAACGGTTACCCAAGTACAAATTAAGACTAAAATAAGTTTTAAGATAATAAGGTCTAGTAAGTTCATATATAAATTCAGGTGAGTTAAGATAAGTCAGGTTTGTGAAAATCAGATGAATAGAACACACCCTTATAGACTTAATACTTGTATATTATAGATCATTTAATGTTTAGTTTGATAAATCATATGATTCATAATATACTAATTAATATTACTTTAAACTTGTTGGAAATATGTTATATTGATAAAATTGAAGTTATTGGTTAAAAGTGCGGAATACAACTGTGCATTATCCTAGAATTATAGGCGTTATACACTTATACCTTATACATCGTACGGTTATATACACACTACTTACATATACAATAATTTATGCTTAAATAAAAAGAATGTACATAGTAACAATTAACTATCAATATGTATAATGTCAAGTTTTTAATATACAAATTGAATTAGTAATAAAGTAATTCTAACAACTCTAACAAATATCTTATACAAATTGAATTAGTAATAAACTAAACTAATAGTACAGAACTCATAGCCTCGTAAGATTATACAATTGATGAAGAGTTGTAAACTTGCAAAGTTGCAATAACCTAAAAAAAATGACATTCTTTTTTGTATATATCACCATATGTAACTATTACTCGTCAATATATCACTAGCTCGGTCTCACTTATATAGGTATGATAAGTCATCGATAATTATTCAATCTCAATTTTCCTCAAAGATAAAAATTACACATAACTTGATTTAATGAGAAAACTAAAACTTCATGTTTCGTAATTAATAATCATATTGACCCAATAATAAGGTAAAAACTCAATAATATCTCTAGTTTAAAAATAACTTTATTTGGATATAAATTTGGTCAACTCGACCAAAATCCAGCCAAACACAAAAAGAAATTGAATCGAAATTGACCATTTAATGAATCAACGGATAAACCTTATCTTAATCAAACCGAACTTGACCGAACCGAAATCATCCGAACCGAAATCAACCCGACCCAAATTCATCCGATCCGAAGTTATCCGGTTAAACCCGTTTTAAACCCGATCCAAATTTATCCGAACCGAAAGTGAACCGATCTGGAGTTGACCCGACCCATATCCGACCCGGACTCGATAGACCATGACCCGAATTTGACCCGACCCGAATTTGATCCGATCCGACCCGATCCGAGTTCAAAGGATAATTTTAATCCGAACATATCCGACCCGAACATATCCGATCCGAACAGACCCGACCCAAACTCCATCCGGTTATCCGAATTGACACCTCTAATCACTCGTTCAATGTTATATAATGTTCGGTATTTTACTTAAAACAACATTTATACTTATCCACAATGCTAACGCCATCCAAAATTACATGTACTTGGAACACACTCCGTATTTCTTTACCCATCATCCAATCCACCATGTATCTATCCTTGCTTCATCATTTAAAGAAAAAAAGGTAGTGGTTGGATTAAACATATTGGTAGTATTCTAATTCATAATAAAGAACAATAAATTTGCTTAATTGTCATCCACGAGATCATCAATATTTTATACAGTTGTATATACTTGTATTGAACTTTCTCGAACATGTAAGACAATTTAATTTGAGGGATAGAAAATTAAAAAATTTAACAAAACATTTCAGATAAACTCTTAGCCAAATTCATTTCCAATCAATACTCATCCTTACATCACAGCCACATTGCATTAAATTTAACAAAGGAGCTAAATTCCCCTCTTTTAAGCTCCACAATTTTTTAATGTTATTTTTTGAGGGAACTAATTACTAATTACTCTGATTATTAGTACTAATTAATACATAAAAACTACACAAATTTGTTTCTAATTACCCCTCCCATTACTATTCCCTCCTTTCCCTCCACCCCCAGCCGGTTGTTGCTGCCTCACGCTCCCGCTAAAATTTGCCGACAAATCGGAGTAAATCGACGCGACTTTCGTAATATTCCCGTTCAATTCCTGAATGATCGCCACATTCTTTTTCATGTTATCCGGGAGCCGGGACTGGTGGTTCTCGTTCGCCTGCTGGATCAGCATCCTGTTCCGATCCAGCACCGTTTGCACCTCGCTAAAGCTCTCAGCGAAGGCGTTCCACGCTTGTGGACCTCCGCAACCGTCGCCAGAGAACTCGTCCATGTTGTTGTTGGTGGCGGTTCTCCGGCGACGGTTGCCGGCGCCGCCGGCAGACATCATGTTCTGCCGACGATCGCCGTCTTCCATACTCGATTCGACTCCCGAGTAAGACATCATAGTCAAACTTTTTATCTCTCACTTCTTCTTTAAGAAAGCTATGTGGAGGAGTTTTGATTTGAAGCAAGGGGAAGAGTAGAGGAAGGTATTTATAGAGCCGAAGAAATGTGCGTTATCTAAATGTGGCGCGTGGGAAAAAGTATTTACTGGGGTAAATTGCGAGTTTTTCACGCGCTTAAAGTGAGAGTAGGGAAGTTTGAGCTGAAATATCTAAGGGTGGAGATATTTTTGGCAGGAAAAAGTGCAAAAAGAGCAAAAGCGATTCCGCCACGTAAGATTGAGAATCGAGTTGTGTTGCAACGTCGTTTCGTTCACGAGAGTCTTCTAGGAATCTAAGGTGAAAAAAATCTTTGCTTGAATTTGATTTTAATAAAAATGAAACAAGAAATGTAAAAGTGTCTCTTGATGCACTTCAATCGACATTGTAGAAATTTTCTATGTATACTTTCAACTATTTTATATCTAAGTCTTTGGAGTTTGAATTTGTTAAGTTATTTAATAAATTACATATGAGATGATAATTGACTTGTAATATGTTATTAGCAGCATTAGTTATTAATCTTATTATAGTAATTTGAACACGAAATGCATACAAAAGGACATACAAAGTGTGAAATTATATAATATTTTTATTATACGTAATTATAGCTAAAAATATTTATTAGAATAATCTGTAAGGAAATGTGGACAATTAGGAAAGCTCACCTTTAGATTTTTGGTATAGACGAAAAATATCTACGCTTTGTTACTTAGTAATGCGAAAGGTTTACCATGTTACATTATATTGGGGAGCAAAGATATTTTTGGAGAATCAAAAAAGTGCAAAAGAGCAACACATTTATACCATGGCAACAACCCATAAAGTTTATTTCTATGAGCATCCCTTTATATACGGCTTGTCCTTTGTTTATCCCACAACTCCACAAGCCTTTCACTTTTCACTTTATCTTTCTATTTGACACAAAAACTCCATCTCTTTAATTAACATTTTCTGTAACTAAAAAAAAAAACATCAACAATATTCTCATACTAATACAAAGTATAATCTATGCCATTATAAATTTCTAGCACTTGAAAGTTGTACAATAATACTTCGTGTTATAGGTTTATTTATATTATACTTCATGTTGTAGATTACATAAGATAATTATTGACATGATTTATTTACTTTAATTTCAACATGTTAAATGACATTTTTTGCATCCAAAAAGTAATTAAAGTTGCAAGCGAAAAAAATAAAATACTAGGAATATAACGAAATTATTGAAAGAGTTCCATAAGACCATAACATTGAACTCTTAAATCTTGATGTGTCAAATTTCTTAAATGTATTATAAGATCACAATAATAAGCAATATTATATTATTATTTGGTACTTGCATGCTAAATTTACTATGTACGGACTCTACGAAGCAATAGAGTGGAACAATAAACAACTGTTGTGACTTAAGATTTGTTTTTAAACATTTCACTGATAACCCTACCAACGAAGCTGGAATAGCTCAGTTGGTTAGAGCGTGTGGCTGTTAACCACAAGGTCGGAGGTTCAACCCCTCCTTCTAGCGATTTATTTGTTTTGTTTTGTTTTGTTTTTTTTTTTTTTGTTTTTGTTTTTGTTTTTTTTTTTCCACACTCAATAACACGTAGATTGAGATCTACTGCCAAAACTGTTGCTCTTGGGGGTAAGTTATGTCAACTTCAAATTGTTAGATCTACCATTATATTGTACATAAAAATTGAGTTATAGTGTTGTTTTATCAGGTATTGTCAAATTGTTTTTAACAACGCTACTTATATGTCGTTTGTACGAGTTCGTACAAAATAGTGCATGATTGTATTATTTTATCAACTGTAATCAACATAAACCGGCTAGGCGGCTAATTCAAGAGAATTGTCGAATGCGGAGTAAATGACTTTATTAAGAGACGGTAAGACTAAAACGAGTACTAATTTTGTTTTTTTTAAAAAGAACTCAAATAGGCCCAAAACACCCCTCTCTAAAAGAATGATTTAGCCGTTTTGCACATTTGCTGGGTTTATTATTTAAGCGCGCACACAACGATTGAAAGAGGAAAGTAGGAAACTATGCATACAAATTTTGGCGCTTAGAGTCGTTAGCTTTTCATACCTCCGACGAGTTTTCGACTTTCGATTCATTTGCCTGCTATTGATAACATCAGGTAATTCTCTCTCCTCTCTATCTCTTTGAATTTGATGATATGCTTCAGTAATTCAACTTCAACTATTTTTCGAATCACATTTTTGAATTACTTTGAATTATTGTATTCTATATTGATGATTTGCTCATTTCAGAAATCGGCATACAATCGGCGTAATTCTGTTGAATTTTAATTGCAAAAAACCCTAAATTGAACCACATTTTGTAAATTAGATTCAATCGATGATCGTCGATGTAATTTGTAGAATGTATAGAATGATTAGTACTAAAATTTCCGTTTATTTTCTGATTTTGGTTGATTAATTAGGGTCTAGGGTTTAAGTTTGCGAAATTATGGAATCGTACAACCTTAGATCAGTGTTGGAGTTACCTGCTCCCTTCAGATCAACCTTCAATTTTAGGTACTATGCTTAATCTTAATATCTCTTACTTTTCTTGCGCAATCAATTTTTATTTACTACTAATATGTTGGTTTTCATAGCCTGAGTTTGATTTTTGCTTAATTTTCACGCTAATTTTAGTTTTAACACTTCAAATTTGGCAGAATTATGATTATTAGTTTGGCGATTCATAATGTTTACTACTTCTAATTTGTTGTGAATCATACTTTTTTGGATTTGATTTATGTGTCTTTGATTCATGCCAATTGAGGATGAACTTTCAAAATTCCAAATTATGAATACTTTCATCTTGCTGTTTTGATCACCGTCATCTTCGTCATTATATTGATGATTCGATGTGGAATAGAATTTTTGTTCTCTTTGCATTAATAGGTTCTGATTTGTTGTTTTTATGAATCGCCGCTTTGATTTATACATGTCAATCCTCAATAGTTTGGTTTTTAACTTTAAAGATAATAGTGCATTTATTTTTTGCTTATTGGCTTTATTTGTAGCCTCATTTTATGAAATGAATATGATATTTTTGTATGTTTATTTATGACTACATTTTCTGTGCTAATCTATCCCATTTCGTCTTTCAATATGTGACCAAATCTTTCTGTCTAATGAGAACTTAGGATTATTTCTTTTGTGCTAAGTTTATTGTAACTGCACTGAGATTCTGCATGGTGGTAGATATTTCAATTCTCTGCAGAGTGAATGCTTTCCTTGCTGCTTCCTCTCCGATGTAAATATGGTCGTTTCTGCACCAACTGGAAGTGGTAAAACAGTGCTATTTGAGCTGTGCATTTTAAGGCTCCTCTCAAAGTTTCTTTCAGCAGACGGGAGATTCATCCATGTGAAGGGCACCCTGAAAACGGTAACTTTGCATTGGCTGGTTATCCTGTGGTTGATCTGTAATTGTTTATACCTTGTATAACGCTTCCTGAATTTTTTAAAGTTAATATGAAACACTTGAGACTTTCTTCCCATTTATGACATAAACATCTTGGGCATTATTGGTAAAACTTCCATAATATCTAAGCTGAACCGATATAGTCAATTTGATCCTCTAAATCTGCAGCAAATTGTGGTGGGTGCTTCCGTTTTTATTAATTCATTACTGGAATATTACTCCTTGAATGGTTTATTCTATCTCTGTTTATAAGCATCAAATACTTTCATTAATCATCACTACTTTGAAGTACTGCATGACTTACGTTCACGAGAGAATAGATATCAGTCCGTGCTTCACTTTGTTCATTTTTCTCCATATCAGTCATTGACTAGTACTATTGCTTCTTGACAGATCTATGTAGCACCTTCCAAGGCTTTGGTACAAGAGAAGCTTAGGGATTGGGATCGGAAGCTAGGTTCATGGGGCATAAATTGCCTTGAGATGACTGGGGACAATGATTCGTACAATACAAAGAATATTCAAGATGCAGACATAATTCTAACAACTCCTGAGGTACACATGATATATTCCTAGCATCCCAGGGCATATTTTCGTGAGATGTAATAAGTGATAACGTGTGCCCTTGTCTTTCACAGAAATTTGATGCTGTGACTCGCTATAAAATAAAAGATGGTGGCTTGAGTTTTTTCAGTGACATAGGACTTCTATTCATCGATGAAGTTCACCTATTAAATGATCCACGTGGTGCTGCTTTGGAAGCAATAGTGAGCAGGATTAAAATGCTTTCTTGCAGACCTGAAATGAAATCAAGCCCCCTGGCTCATGTACGTTTTATAGCTGTTTCAGCTACAATTCCAAATCTGGAGGACCTAGGTACACTTTAATTGAACACTTCCTGTTTGTTAGAACTTGGTCATATCCGATTCGATAATGGATAATGATCCTCTCTGCAGCGGAGTGGCTAGTGGTTCCTCCTCAAGGAATGAAAAGGTGTTTCATGATCTCCTATAACCTGGTGATCTTTTGTTCAAATTTCTAACAATCACATAGCTCATTTGCTTTATGTTATTCTACAGGTTTGGTGAAGAAATGAGACCTGTAAAACTGACTACCAAAGTTCTTGGTAACTGCAGAATTTTGTACCTGATATTTTAGCCAATAACTTGACAGGGAATTAAAAAAAATGCAAATTCCTATTTTATTTTGCACAAATATCATGTTAATGATAATGGAGGAGTTTCTCAGCATGATAGATCAATGTTTAGGCGGCTATCTACCTGTTCCCTTATACTTTTTTATTTTTAATTTTTTTTAATTTTTTTATTTTTTATGCAAACCTGTTCCCTTATTTATCATATGAGTTTTGTCATTAATGCCTTTCTTCTATCATTAGATTCTTGTTGTTGGTGTTGTTCTTCTTCTTCTTCTTTTTGTTTTTGTTTTTCCCTTCTTCATATTATAAGTTTGATATCCTGCTTGTTATTTCACCTGTCAATGTCTTTTATAGGGTATGCAGCAGCCAAAAATGATTTTCTCTTCGAAAAGGCACGAATCTTAATCTGACTAAAAGTAAACTGATTATTTAACCAGATACGCTGTTCTATTGCTTTGTTCATAGAGTAAATTTCTTTGGCATGCTTAGTTAGAAGCTCTGGAACTTTATGTTGCTGTCACTGCTGATTTTTACTTTGTTGACCTCGTCCAGCGGCTCCAGAACTACATCTTTGGTAAGTTTAGGCCATATAGGTCAGAGTCAGAGTTAGTTTTTTTTTTTTCCTATATCAAATTCATTATAATGTTAATTTTTTGCAGATATTTTGATGCAATATTCTAGAGGAAAATCTGCTCTAGTTTTCTGTTCGACCAGAAAGGGAGCACAAGAAGCAGCACAGAAAATCTCTCAAACAGCCATGACATTTGGGTATTCAAATCCATTCATCAAGACAAATGATCAACTAGAGAGATTGAGGGAAGCCTCATTGTCATGCAGTGATAAACAACTGCAATCATACATTCTCTATGGTGGTATATGACCTAATCGGAAACCATTTTAACATATTTAGTCTCAATGTTTGGTTATGGTGTACATCTTTTGTTCATTAAGCCTATTGGATGTTTACAGTTGGTTATCACAATGGCGGTCTTTGCATGAAGGATCGAAACCTTGTAGAGAATCTTTTCCTTAATAGTGATATTCAAGTTCTTTGCACAACAAATACGCTTGCACATGGAATCAACCTACCAGCACATACAGTGGTGATCAAGTCTACGCAGCACTAGTATGTTTATACTTCCTTTTTTTTAAAAAATGGATTGAAATGTTGAATATAGTATTGTCTTTGATCTTTGAGGTACCATTATCTCCAGTAATAAGGAAAAAGGCAGTTACACGGAGTATGACAGATCCATCGTTTTACAGGTATATCATTAATTGCACATGAGTACACGACTGCTTCAACTTTCTATCTGACTTCTGAATCTGTACCATCTATAAAATACATTCTATCTGACTTCTGAAGTTCTGAATCTGTACCATCTATAAAATACATTTCATCCAGGGTTCCTTGTGTTATTGGGATTATTTCTACAATGTAACTTGCCTTCTACTTTTGTGTGGACACTAGGCTGCATAATCCTAACCATAATCGCTTGACTATTAAAATTGGAAAGACATTTGCTGAATATAATGTAATCTATAAAACCTTTTAAAAAGTTCTATATAGTGAGAAATTGTGAAGTAAAATAATCCTCAATATTTGCATTTGGTTTCCAATGTTTTACCAAGTGACATCTTTTAAGGTGCAATCTTGGTATGCTAAAATAGAAAATGAACCTTTGTTTACTTTGAATTAGGGAAACAACAGTTTGTCACTCACTCATTGTAGTAATTAAGGCTCATATAATTAAGTCAGTAAGACACTTGCAAATCTTAATTACCTAAATGTCAACTTATCAATACACAGAAAACAAAACATTGAAACTGGTGCTATAATCTTCACTTTGATATGAGTAACAGCTATGCTTGACAATAATTGTGAGGAAAAGGGAGTTGTACAAGAAAGTCCCAGTGATGAAGGTGAGGAGTTGAGAATAGTGGAACCTATGCCTACAAAGGATAGAGTTTAAAGCTATGATACTTGGACTTAGGTATTCTTGTTTGTCTCGGGTAGTTTTTCTAGGGTCCAAACTCCAAAGTAAGCATAAACTGTCAAGTGTTCAAACTAAAGTGTTGAGTATTGTGGAATGAAGAGTTCGATTCGCAAAGATTCAAAGCTCTTTAGAAGCAAACGAGAAAGAGAAAAGGAGGTGGTGATTTTTTTTTTTAATAAATTGGACCTTTTAATAATTTTTATTCAAAAATATTGAATTATAAACACCTCTTGGGATTATTCTGAGACAATGAAGAGTAGGTATTATTTTCGGCAATCTAATCATTCAGATATCTAACAGGGTTCTTGTACAGTCTTCAATAACTCAAGTATAGAATAGGTAGTAAATTGATCAAAGAGTTGGTATTTCCATAATGCTTAACTTATCAGTTCTAGAGCTTCCAGAAGACAGGGATATTGTGCAGTTTTTATAAGCCAATTAAGGAATTCAAAATGTTTCAGACATAAGTTCAGCATTCTTCACTTGAGAGAAGAAGATTATATTGTTGTTACAGATCCCTGTTCTGAATCTGTTGTCTTCATGTGTCTCTTTATTTCTATATCATGTTTGACGTAATCTTGTAACCTTGCAGATGTGTGGTAGAGCTGGTCGTCCACCTTTTGACGATACAGGGCTGGTTATCATCATGACAAGAAGGGAAACAGTCAGTCATAACCTGATCTCCCCTAGCCTATAATGATCAAATTTGTACTTCTTACTTGTACTCTCTCCTAGTTTTATCTTTAATAGTGTTGATCCTTATTCTGATTTTCAAACTGCTCATGCTACACATTTCTTTTAGGTACATTTGTACGAAAATCTTTTGAATGGATGTGAAGTTGTAGAATCACAGTATGTATGGACCCTCAAAATTCATTATGCATGGTTCTACATTTAAGTATTATAAATTTTTTATGACATAGTTTCTCTACTGCTAGATTACTTTCTTGCATAATGGAGCATTTGACTGCGGAAATAGTACAACTAACTATCCCTGACATTACAAGAGCAATTGAATGGATGAAGTGTTCATACTTGTATGTCAGGATGAAAAAGGCAAGTATCTTGAAATATATACCGTTAGTCACTCTGTAAGAATTGTCTTGGCTAATTCTTTTGGTACCTTCAGAACCCAGAGACTTATGCTATTCAAAAAGGGATTTCTAGAGACCGTATTGAGAGTCATATGCATGGTACTAATTTCACTCTGTGTGTGTGTGTTTTTATTTATTTGTTTTTTTTTTTTTTTTTTTTTTTTTTTTTTTTTTTTTTTTGCTGTTTGCGATAGTATAACTGCATTCCATACAGTAATATATTTTGGGTCATTATCTAATGGTATCTGCATTAAGCCCTTTTCTTTTTGCAACGGTTCTAGATGAATTAACTAGACCATTTCAAGATGAGGTTCCATGGTGTATGTTGTTCGCGGATGATATCGTTTTGGTGGATGAGACTAAGGACGGGGTTAATGTTAAGTTGGAGCAATGGAGGCAAAGGTTGGAATCTAGAGGGTTTAAGCTAAGTCGGAGTAAGACTGAATATTTGGTATGTCGTTTTGGCAATCAGAGGGGGACAAGCAATGAAGTGGTGAGTTTGGATGGAAAGGATTTGACCATGAGTGAATGTTTTAAGTATCTTGGGTCGATCATCCAGAAGAATGGTGACATTGATCAAGACGTAACCCACAGAATTAAGTCAGGGTGGCTTAAATGGAGAGCGGCCACGGGAGTGTTATGCGACCGCAGCATTCCCCTACAGTTGAAGGGAAAATTCTACAGGACTGCCATAAGACCAGTGTTGCTCTATGGTACAGAATGTTGGGCTTCTAAGAAAGAGCATATTAAAAAGATGGAGGTTACGGAAATGCGCATGTTAAGGTGGATGTGTGGAAACACTTTAAGAGATAGAATCAGAAATGAGGTTATTCGCAAGAAAGTAGGTGTGGCAGACATTGCAGATAAATTAAGGGAAAATCGTCTGCGTTGGTTTGGACATGTAAGACGGAGACCCGTGGGTGCACCGGTGCGAAGAGTGGAAGAGTGGGATCATGGAGGGATTAAACGAGGAAGAGGGAGACCAAAAATGACTTGGTTGGAAGGAGTGAGGAAGGATATGAAGTGCATGGATTTACGTGAGGATGAAGTTTTGGATCGTAAGGGATGGAGGAGAAAGATTTATGTTGATGACTACACGGAATAATCATATTTGGTTCATGTTAGCCGACCCCACTTTTGGGATTAAGGCTTTGATTGATTGATTGATTGATTGATCTAATGGTACATATCACTGGTTTAATATTTGCTGTTACAGATATTTGTGTTAAGAAAGTCAACGAGTTATCAAGAAACCAGTTGATCTGGACTGATGAAGACGGTTTTCTCTTGAAGCCACTTGGTAAGCTTGGCTCATAAATAGCATTTCTCCAATGAAATCTTATGCCTCACATGATTGTATCCTCTCTTGACCATTAAAGAAGGGGTGGGGACAGGTTAGTGCACTAACCAGCTGTGCTAAATAAACTTTCAGAGCCTGGAAGATTGATGACGAAGTATTATTTGAAATTCAACACGATGAAATATATTATGCAGACTCAATCAAACTGCAGCCTAGAAGATGCACTTCATATTGTTTGCCGAGCAGAGGAGTTAGCTTGTATGTACGGAGTATATTACTTTTTTTGCGATTTCCTGCTATATGGAGAACTGATTTACTCCTTTAATTGGTGAATGTAGGGATACAGCTTAGACGCAATGAGAAAAAGCTCCTTAATGATGTCAATGCTGACAAAGATGGTCGCCTTCGTTTTCACATCCTTGGAGACAAAGGAAAAAAGAAAAAGCGCATTCAGACAAGGGAAGAGAAGCTATTTGTTTTGGTCAATGATTGCTTGACTGGAGATCCTCTGGTCCATGATTTGTCCTTAAGCCAGGTCTGGTCATGTTGTTACTTCTTGAATTCAGTCTATTTATGAGTGGCTTGACCTCAGGCTTAAGCACTGTGCTTTGGTTCATGTTCATACAGGATGCAAATTCTATATGCTCAAATGGATGTAGAATTGCCAAATGCATGAAGGAGTACTTTTTTTTAAAAAAGAACTACAAAGGAGCATTGAACTCTATCGCTCTTGCAAAATCTCTACATCATAAACTGTGGGATAGCTGTCCTTACTTGTTGAAGCAATTACCTGGCATTGGAATGGTGACGGCAAAGGTAACTAGACACTGTGTATAATTTGAGATGCTGATGGAAAATTTACTCTAAGGGTTAAGATTGCAACTGCTTTCATGCTCAGGCATTGCATTCTATGGGAATAACTTCATTTGAGACCCTTGCTGAAGCTGATCCTAGGCGAATAGAAATTGTTGCCAATCGGAAATTCCCATTTGGAGACCATATTAAGGAGTCTTTACTTTCTTTACCTCCAAAAGTTGAGATGAAGATTGAGGCAATTGAAGGCCAGGGGCAAGGAAAGCACAAGCTGGCAGTA
Organism: Chenopodium album; assembly: GCF_948465745.1. Lineage (NCBI taxonomy): Eukaryota > Viridiplantae > Streptophyta > Magnoliopsida > Caryophyllales > Amaranthaceae > Chenopodium > Chenopodium album. The sequence goes on from NC_137852.1 coordinate 2,532,232, forward strand.
ACTTTGACTAGGCTGACACAGTCCCAATCTAACAAACGGCATTATGCTGATATGGTAAACTATTAGGAATTGGTTTCAAAGTTTTACTTTTAACTGGTGTACTAAATTTCAGATGGCTGGATTGGAATCCATTCCTTGCAGGTTGTTGGTGTGGAAGAGGAAAATATGATCATCTACCATGAGAAAATCAGGTTATACTAGTTTCACTTGAAATCAATTCATCTTGTTATCACCCATCATTTTGAGGCATGCTAGAGATTGGATCAAAAAACAGAGGAAACCAAGCAGGAAAAATAAGAAAATAGCCGCACTAAGATAGATTGTATTGCAAGTCAGGAAAACCACAATACAACTCCCTTCTTTCGAGAGGAAAGGATGCTCTCCAAGGAATAACTTCCACAATATTTTTCTAGATGCCTTTCCCCATTACAAATCCCTTCTTAAATACCCAAAACAAACTAACAAGCTGTGATAACAAACTCAGCACACAAAACAAGGACTAACAAACTTATTCCCCTGTATTACTGATTTACCCCTCTCACTAACTTCCAGCTCACTGTCCAGCTCATATTCCATCATCAGGCCTCTGTTTGGGCTTCCTCCTAGCGTATGTGAAACGCACCACTGGTCTGGGCTGATCTCTTGCAAGGCATTACTTTTGATTGGGTGCTTTGCATAAAGAGCAAAATACATTGATATGAAGCTGTTTTTTACCTTTTACCATTACTGAACTTCCTGAAAATATATGCATATGACATGTCATTCTCATAAAAGTGATAAACTGTATTTGTTATTCATCTTCTGCTTTTATTAATGTTTCTTCAAATATTGTGGCAGGGTGGACGATTTTCTCAGGTACGATCACTCAAATTCTTTTTTCTCTGTTTATTTGGCTGCAATATACTAAACTTCAAATGGCTCATTGTTCTTTGATAATGTATGAACATCTAGAATGCCATTAACCAATAACATGGTTTTATATATTCCTCAAACTTCTTTTGGGAGTGTAACTGTGAAATTAAAACTTTTAACAAACATTTTACTATTACAAAAATAGATTTAAATTAATAGGCTGAGATGTTCACTCACTTCAGGATGTAATTTTTTTGATTTCCTTGTCAAGGCTTCCTGAAATATCAGCAACTTCCATTTTCAAAGAACAGATTCTTGTAATATCATTCTGTGCTGCAAGTCAATGTTTTTACTTGTATTCTATGCATCTTCAAGTATGATCAAAATTAAAGGACAAAGCTACAAATTTGAGATTAAATCAAAGGATTTCAGTTTGATATGTTTTCAACTAAGCCTATGTATCCATTAGTAGACTTTTTGTTGGTGAAAGTTGCTACCTTATTGCATCTGTTGGAGATAACTTCTTTTGTTTACAGCCCATACCAGATGACAGTGTTTTTGCCAAACCATCTACAAGGAAAATCAACTGTAAAGGCTAGTTTGGTTTTTGAAGAATTCAGTAAGACTTCAGATCTTATTATCAACTTTTTCTTTTTTTATTTCCCTTATATGTTGCCATTCCTTGTCTCGTTTTGTTTACTGAATTAATAGTTATTTTCGATAGGATTTTCTGGATTCAGATAATTTGATGATGCTCCTTTCCTTTTACACCCATCATAGATGGGTCATGAATTGACTAGGGAAAATTTAGGAGCCATTGAGATTTCACAAGCCATTTTTACAAATTTTGCACTTGCCATGTACTCATAATTAGCAAGTGTAGATTTGGGTAGTTGTACAATTGTGCTGACTAAGCTGTTGATCTTCATGTTTTGTCAAATCAAGCAAATAAATTGGGACAGAGGAAGTAGCTTCATCTGTGGGTGGGAGCTCTTTAGTATTTCTGCATGCTCTGGGTACATAAAAGTGAACTTATATTATGCTGTTACTCCATGCAGTTGGTATTGATATACACCACAAGATTGAGCATCTTGAAGAAATCAAGTCAAATGTGACTGTTAGACTTGGAACCAAGAGATCTTCTTCTGTCCTGCCTCCTGCAGAAGCTTGTCCACTCAAAAGCACGAGGGGAAGTGCAAAACAAGCTAAGGAGATATCAACCAGAAGCAAAGTCAATAAAAAAATTGATGACATGTAACTGACCTATAATCTTGCCTGGCACTGCCAGCCCCCCCTCCCCCCAACACACACACACACACCAAAGTATAGGAAAAAATACTGGCATAGTCGACATTTGTTTCTTACTTGCGAATCTTTGTATTGACAGGCCCTCTTTCAAACTCATAGATGATGAGCCAGACGAAGGTATGGCTAAAAACACTCACTAAATCCACATATTCACCCTTTATTTTCTGTTAATGGATACTGAAATCTGCGTTGAGGTGTGTTCTCGAAGGTAGTTTTGATGATAAAGCTGCTGAGGATGACTGCAAGATCATATCTGGGAGTACAATCTTTGATCACATTCGTAATAAGGCCAAGGATTTCCCTGCCATAAAGAAGTCCAGTGCCATTAATTTTACTACATCTGAAGCTTCAACTTTGCCAACAAAGAGCATTTGTGTAGAGCAGCATGTTTCTCCTGGCATGATTGAACTTTCTAAAGAAGCTGAGGGAAATACTGACAAAAAACAAATGGTTAATTTAGGAAGACTCTACAGTGGCCATCTTGACATCAATGGAGATGCAACTGTTAATCAAGAGACTAATAATGTTGAAGAGTCGGCAGGTAAAATATCACGATGAACAGAACTTCAATTCTGCACATCATGTTCAATTTAACCTTTGTTTTATGTTGTATCAGGCGTATTTCATCCTCAGATAGAAGTAAACAGAAAAGAAGTCCGTAGACTTGAACACATACTTGATCATGTTAGGAAGAGGTCCAAAAATTTACCAGTGATCAATACATCAAACACCAAAGAAGGGTTTTCTGCTGGAGTACAAGGGAACTTTTCTGACAAGGAGCAAACACTGGGTCATCTGAATGTTGCCAATGAGAAACAGTCATATGAACCTTCAATTGGTCCTCTGGTTTTTTCAGATCTCAAAACAATTGAGCATGAGTACAATGTACATTTGCCAGCAGGAACCTTCGAGGACAAGAAGCGTGCATCTTCAACTTCAAGAAAATCGTTGGATCTTCCATTTGACTTCTTCAACAATCAACCCAACAGAACATATAATGCTAATTCATCTCTCAGCTCTTCACTGTCAAGGAAAGATGTCCACTACGAGCCTCCAGGCGATTCTGCAGAGCCTAAAAGTAGTACCGCACTGAATCATCTAATGGAAGCAAGTCGAGGAAGTTGTTCACTTGAAACTGGGGACAGAACCAGGAATGCCAACTCATTTCTCGGATTCAAGAGTGTCTTCTCATTTCTCTGATTTTTAGCCTGATTCATTTCTTGGATTCAAGTGCATATTCTCACTTCTCTGATAGTCTGAATCCCCTTTCCCATTGAAGTAACTTCCTTGACAGATTTAGGTAGTGCTTATCTTGACCAAATGTATCCCTTATTGTACATTACAAGCTACTAAGTACTCAGTAAAAAACTTCCTCGATAAAAGTTGGAAGTGTATTGAATAGGATCATGGCTTGATGAAACACGTTGTCAAAATAGTATAAGATGTGAAAATGATACTATAAATTTATAAAACGAAAAAACAACAGAGAATGCAAAAGAGCAGAGAACTAAGCTAATAGTAATTACTCAGTTGTCTGATCAATTTTTTTTCCCTAAACCATCATATGTACGTAGTTTTTTGTTTTTTTTTTTTTTAAACCGAAGTTTATTATACAAAAAAAAAAAAAAAAAAAAAAAAAAAAAAAGAAGCTAATGAAGTCCAACAAGTGTTTAGCAAAGTGCCACACTGTGCAGTCGTAGGCTCGAAGCGGAGGAAACTGGTACTTTACATGTAACACCCACCCTAGTCATCATCTGCTAAAAAATTGTAGCCAGAAAAATAATAAGATTACTTGTGTTTGTTCTCCATTGTTTGTATCTCTCTTTGTTTCCGTAACTGAGGTAATAGGCATGCGCTCACCTCCGTTTAGATTTAGTTGTCACATTATTAGTTATCATGACAAACAAGTTGCTTAAGATTGAATTTTAGTAAACATGTACATGCATTTGTATAGCAGAGTGAAAGATGGGTAGGCAGAGGATTGCGCAGGTAGCTTCTAAAAACACAAGTGTGATAAAGGAGATAATCTATGCACCATTGGAATACTCAAAGGAGAACCAGATTGTTTTACGATATGTTAGAGAGGGCTATGATGAGTGTTGTGTTGTTTTGCATTCATAACATGCAATTATTTTCTGGGCATTCAAAATATAAAGCAGACCCAAAGATCTAAGTGACACAGAAAACAGGTTCTTTAAGGTTCGGAATAACCTGGGTTATATTCAGGTGATAAGTCATTCGGATCAGGTATAAAACCTTGCAAGGTACCACATGCGCAACCTGGTTGCAGAATAAGCAAATATTTATTCTGATGATTCCACAGAAGATGAGTGGATGTCTACAATCAACTAAGAACAATATAAACTGTAAGGAAAGCTGTAAAACTACATAAAGCCACAATTATACTACGATATAGGGGCCTCGACGACAAATAATTTTTTGTTCACTGCATATAATAAAATTACGATCGAGGTATATATGAGCCAGTATTAGGCCATTTATCCAACTATTATCGCCAAGCTAAAGCAGCCACTTATGCTAAGATACTCGATCCTGAAAAGGGTGTATACTTAGAAGAGGCAGCGGAAAAATCCTATAACAGTTCAGTCCCACTGTATTTTCCGGTGAAATGTCCAGTCTGACGCGTTTAATGCCTTAGTCCCATCAATAGAAACCATATAGTATGGGGAGTCTTCAGCGAATTCAGTTGGCATGGATTTCCAATGCAGATTCGGTTCCCAGTCTGCTTCCTTGAGCACCTTCAGTATCTCTTCTACCAATATATTGCTTCCTTCGGCAGAGAAATGTATCCCATCTCTGCCAAGTACAAATTCAACATAAAGTTTGAGATATGCTTCTTCATAATAATTTACACTTGATATAATTTACCAAAATAATTGATAGTTTCTTGATAATAATTCAGTGCTGAATGCATGTGAAAATTATTCAGGTGATTAAAGCAGCAAGTGAAAGTCTTTTAAACAGAATAGTTACAGGTCAGAGCAGGAAAAATAAGCTAACTTACGTAAAACAAGCTGTCAACCAGTCCTCCCTCCTCTGGATTGCAGAGAATAGATCAACCACTTTCAAATCCATTTCCTGGCACAGCTCTATCAGAGCTTCAGAATATCTTTGACATTGTTCATTTGTTCGAAGTAACTCCGATAGATATATACTGGTTCAACAGAAATAGCTACTTCAAAATTATAATCCTGTGATATAGAAAGTTTTAACAAAAAAAGAGGTCTAAAAGGAGAACCTTCTGTTTTCTCGAACATGGTCTTCATTCACCGGAGGACTGCTAAGGAAAATAATCCGTGTTGTATCTGAAAGACCCTAATTTGCAGACACTTATATCAGACTTCAAATAATTAGTAGGAACAAAGGATCCAAACAAACATAATATGCAGTGTAGCTGCATGAATAAGAAACAGAATAATTTGCAGAAAACTACAAGTCCTTCAGGTGTTTAAATTAGACCTTTGGGTGAAGTATAATTTTGGCATTTAATTCTAATATATGCTCTTTGTTGCCATTTCCTTAGGGCCTATCGGTCAGCCACAAATCTTAAGAGAAATCTCATCACATGATTAGCATACTTTTTTTTTTTTTTTTTTCGGTCAGCCACAAATCTTAAGAGAAATCTCATCATAAGATGCAAAATTTGAGATGACTGAAAGAAAAGGGCAGACTTTTTTTTTTTTTTTTGACAGGGAGGGCAGACTACAGCCTCAAGCCCTCAAAAACCTGCTTTATACAGTGAATTATATTTAATATACATTGTACACAGCACAAGAGCTAACACTTCTTAAAAAGCAAAGAAGGCAGCAACACCTTAATATGAGTAGCAATCTTTCTCATGTTCTCAACGTATTCTGAAAGTGGCACATGAGGGCCAAGGCCTGATGGGTGGCTGCCCATCGAATCATTGCCTCCGAAGTACACTATTACCAATGAAGGTTGAGTACTAGCATCCTAGAGTCAAAAAAATATATCAAGGTCAAAATCTTCGCTGGAAGAGCAATAATAACAATCACTGATAAATGCAAACAATTTGCAAGAATGAACATCAAAGGCAGCTGCAGCACACATACTCTCATGTGGACAATTCAAAAGGAACTCAGCTTAAGACATCCTCTAAAATGTACTTTATACAAATAATTGATACTATATCAAGAAAAGAAAAGCTATCTAATGAGTCAAATTCATATATCTCACCACAGACAGACAAAAATACAGAAGAGGAGGAGCAATGGAGGCAGTGAGAGAGGGGCGTGGGACTGTGGGAGGGGGGAAAAGGTGGGGACTGAATTTTTTTTTTTTCATCATCCTTGCACTAAAAATCAAGCGAAACAGAATACTCTGTATCACATAAGCCTCACATAATAAGCCAACAGACAAATGAATAACAAGCCACATCACAATTTGAAAAGATACAATATTTGCATTAGCAGGGGCATTCAAATACCTGTCCTCAGGGAGAAGGGGAGCCAAAAAATAAATAAGTTGATCACAGGTCAATTCAACAAGGCACATAAAAGCTGTCTACTTGAGAAACAGATCTACAGAATCTTTATCTTGTGGATTCATAGCAGGACTAGCTATTAAGAAACTGACAACTGTCAACCAGATTCTCAGGTCTGATGAGCGATGAACCTGAAGTGTCCATTAAGTTTAAGATATTTGTTATTGAATTACTTTAGCATATAAACAATAATTGATTAGTGCAGAAGCTAGGCATTACAAGGATTTCTTTGCAACTCATCTAGTAGGAAACTCACAAGCTACAGTGCCGCTCTTTCAGATTCACAATGCTCAATGCATAACACAAAACCCTCTAGATGAACACGTGGTTGCTTATAGCCACTCTACTCAATGCAAAACCTTCCCAAGGCATGCAATAGAAAGGCCGAGGATAAAATAGGTCTTAGCATCAAATTCCACTCCCAAGGCATGCATTATGGTGATCTACAATGACCCTTACATGGACTACCTCCTAAACAGCAAGGCACAAGACATGGAATAACCCTTGCTTCCTTATTCCAGTAACATAGTTCTCCCAAGTACTAAATCATTGAAGCAATTCACTATATGAGTAATTAGCCAGTCCACCCAACTGCCATATCTCTCGAAATGCCCATTCATCCAATTGTAATGAATTAATAAACCATAATTAGTTATGGGTTCTGGCTTCTGACAAATGTGCTCAGCTCTGATGTTATCTTCTGGGATATACAGCATTATATTGTTCTAATTTTTACACTATCTCCTTAAATTCAAAGACACATCAGCTCATCTATATCATCTGTCTAAAACCAGGAAATATTGTTGGCTTGTACATCATTTTCTAATAGTTCCTGCAATATTACACCAGCTTCTCATCTGTAACACATTCAGTTTTCTATTCACAGTAATTTCATTTAGACCTCACATAAATAGGTGGCTTAAAAAAATTTGTTTGCAACCAAAAGAATAGCAACAATGAGAAAATTACCTTTGGAAAGACTTGATCAAGGACCTCCAGTGCACGACGAGAGTTCCAGCAAGTATATCCTCGTACAAAAATGTCTGCCTGTATATATCAGAAGCCAAGATTTAATAAAAGCAAATGAGTACATAAGGAATGGCTGTGATGAAACTGGATGTGATGTAGGATGTTTAAAGCTAAATAACCATGGTATAAAAACCAACATAGCAGCAAAGTACATTAAAACAAGATTGTCATCAGTAGTCATATCTCAGACAATACTCCACAAGGAATTCTTCTTCTATTGAAGTGAACATTTTGCTAGATTTCTCCTAGAAAGAGGGAAAGAAAAAGTAAAAGAAGCAATTCAGCATGAGAGTCAATATACACCAGCTCAACTAACATAGAGAGCCAAATGTAAATCTCCTCAGGAAAATGAGGAGCAATAAAGCAGCCAGACTATGGCAAGAAAACATTCAACCCATTAGAGCGAGCTCGATGAGGACATGTAATGATTGAACTCTTAGGAGATCACATCTTTATTGCCCTTAAATTTCAATGTTTTTTTTCCTACCAAAGCCCATACTCAAAACTTGCTACACATTTACCACATTGGCGAGTTAATTGAACATGTGAGCTAGCATTAATAATTTTAACAGGTCATACTCATACTACCAATCAACCTCCTACTCCCCTTTTAATTATAATAATAATAAAAAACCTCTTTTAGAAGCTACTTGCCCAACAACTTGTGTAAAGTAACATTGTTGTTGCCTAGGAGAGCCATTAGTCTTTAAAGCATTAGTGTGAGACGTTATTAAGGTACGACAAGTACTTTTAACAAAAATTGAGGTGACATTTTCCGTCTCAGTGTTAAATTTCGAAACAATATGAAATGGGCCTGGGCAACCCGAACAAGGAGGAGGAGAGTTAGGTCCACAAACAAGGCTTTGTAGCTTCCATACTAAAACCAATTGGCAATAGTAGGAGGTACTCCTCTACCTTATAAAGTAAAACCATATCTCCTCTTTCTTCACTGCGGGACACTCATAAGTGGGTTACAATGGGATTCAACATGACGAAGAGTCGATGACCAAACCAAAAACAAAATACCCATGTAGCATTGGCCCTAAAAGCATTACAAACATCCTTCTACATTGCTTACATATGTCAATCCTGTTTTATTTCCTAAGAAAATGCTGTACAACTTTAAAGAATTAATATCAAAACAAACTCAAAAAAAACACATTAACGCAACATATCATAAGTTCATAACCCCACAAAGTACAAACCAAAAACACCCTAATATCAATGAGATTTCGCATACACAATGAAACACATAATTAACCATTCAAAAAAAAAAAAAAAAAATCATTCACAATCAAATCATATCAACTTTAACAAGATCATTGATTCGTCAATACCCTAAATTCACCGCAAAAGATAACAACTTTCACATTAATCTAACATAAAAATTTTAATCTTTATAAAAAAAATGAGAGAGATTAAACCTTGCGAGCATAAATATCAGCAAGAGTGGCACCCCAACCGCCATTACTAAAGCTGTATTGAACAATCGATGATCCGAACAGCACGAACTGCGGTCTAGCGGGTCCCACCATTGTTAAAATGGCAAAAAAATTGGTGAAGAGTGAGAGAAAAATGAGGAGAAGAAAAAATCAGAAATTTCAGAATTCAGATTATTGGTGAAGTGGGTAGAACAACTGAAAGAAGTGAGTAAATAAATAAGTAGTGTTGTACGAACGAGTAGTAGTAAGTTAGTAACTAAAGGATGCATAATTTGGTGGGATATTCAATGCGACGTGGGCTTGTGTTATTTTGGGTATTCAATTGCAGAACCATACTAGTTTACTCTAACTTCCCAACCTCCATTTCATTCATTTGCATTCAACCATCATTTTATTATGAATTCCGTAGTCAATTTTTCAGGGGAAAGGCTATTTGCCCATCAACGCCGTAAGTGAGCTGGGTTTAGAACGTCGTGGGAGACGTATTAGCCATACTTTAGCTTTTTACGCCTAACACATTAATAACGAATAGGTTCTAATTTATTAACCTTATATTTTAACCTTATATTCCTAAAAAATAAGTGTTTCGATAATGATTATTGAACATACGGACTATATATTTGTCAAGTATTTAAGTAGGGGAATGGGTGTGTATTGTGTAAGTTGGACCCCCACATCACTTAGATTAGAAAACTTATCACCCTTTTATGAGTTTACTGTATACGAAGTACTAGTCAACTTATTGTGGATGTAGTTTAAACTTGATAGTTCTTAGCTTTTTTTTGAACTTATTTTTACTTTTTTCATAACCTACTGAATAGTATAGAAGTAATACGTATTTGAGTTGAATAAAAACGAAGCCAAAGCAAAGTTAACATAAGAACTTAAGAAGTAATATGGGGAAAAGCAAGAATTTAAAAATTGGAGCATAATTAAATTGGAGCATAATTTTCTAGTGTTTCCAAAGAAACAAAGCACGTTCAAATAATTGCTAGAAAAGGTGTCAATTAATACACCACCAAACTTAGGCATACTTTAATGGTAGTTGAAAAGTCTGAAGATTGCACGTCCACTTGGGCCTTTTCTATTCATCAGCTTTGAGACTGCAAGTACTGTCTAAAATAGCCAAAATAGGACTAGAAAAGCCATTGCGAAGTAACATTACTATATGTGGTTTATACACCTGCTTTACCCTTATCAGTTATCATTCAAGTTTGAGTGTTTGACAATTTTATACTGATTAGTAACTCCATTACCACTACATTCTTCCCAGATCTTGTAGATGTAGATGCATATAGGACATTTTCAAAATTCGAATTCATTCAAATATAATAATATAAGATATAATTGTATAAGATAACATTTATCAGAAGAATCGAAACCATTCCAAAAGAAATCATAAAATCAACAACTTTTAGTTTGCAATATACCTGTAGTATACATGTTTATAATTTACCACTTATTGGATGAAAGTCATAAAACCCCTGAAAATAATATTAGGATTTGGGGAATTGCATCATATATTATGGGTGCCTGGTCCATAAAATAAAACGTTAAGATTAGGAAGCACATATACAATACAGGAAGTGCAAAATCTCACTGGTAAGAACTTATTTCAATAGTTAAATCAAATAGCTGGTTCACAAAAGTATGAAACAAAGTAGAACCAGAGGCAATTAAGGTGGTTCAAAGCTGCTGCAACAGCGTTGCAGCAGCAATGCATTATTTATAATCTATGCTTGTCATTTGTCAATTACAATGTAAGAACCCCTTGTTCTACCTATCAGGGTTCGTTTGGATATTGAATTAATTAAATAATGAATGTAATATGCAATTCAAAAATATTCACTGTAATTCTAAACAATGGTTGTAATCAATTGGCTTAGGCCAAAATAATATGCTTGTGTAACTGAAACAAAAAGTGAACGCCTGCAGCCTGCAATTTTAGCTGAGGAAACCAACATTCAGCAGCCCAGAGATTTTCTATACAGCAAAATTTTCTGGAAGTGCAACAACCATATACCAAAGTGCATTCCCAGAAGTCGAGCTCTTAAAATAATCCCTTCCAGCCAAACGATTAGCCATGTTAGCAAAGATTTCTTTTTCATCAACTTTGCCTGAATAACTGCTTCGGAAGAAACCCGACCAATGATCAAGAATGTATCCAAAGATGATCCTTGCAGCTGTGCAAAATATTCATAACTGGAAGTTAGATCAGGAAATATAGTCAAATAGCGGATAAAGACAATTAATAAGAACATATTCTCAATATAACTCTGTTTAGTAGGTATTACATATTGTTTACATCCCTAGCAAATCTCACTCACTGTTCATTGTTTCTTACCCAGCGGTAATTACAAGCAAATTGGCATTGCCAAAGTTGGAGTTTCATATAGACGATATAGTTGGCAAAGTAGTCTCACCCAATATGATCCGCCTATAAAGGGTTCCCAAGAAGTGCAAGAGCCTATTAATCTCCCTTCGGGTCATTTTTACCCAAAAGGGCCAAAACACTCTGAGAGCACCTAATGACTTAATCAATAGACATTCTTTCCTCACAAATACAAAAAGCTCCCTACCGTACTGGCAATAGAAGAGGACTAGAGAAAACAGAGTCGAAAACCATCTGACAACAGGTGTAACAGAGCTAATAACTAAAGGTGACGCGACTTTTCTTGTCCTGTGTACTCATTGTCCCCATGACCCTCAAAATAAAATGGTCATTTACATAATAAGTTTATCAATATAAAGTTAGTTCATCAGATACTGATCATTGTAGACTACAAGTCTCACTTTCATGTATACGTTGGTCTGTCCAAAAACTGGAAACTATAAAGGAATAAACATACATAGTAGCTGAAGACTCAAGTTTAAATGCTTTACCAAAACATTGTTGACTGATCGTAAGCAATCATTAGTCTTCAGCATCAACAAAATCACACGAGGCAGCCTCCTCAAAAGTTCTGTGATCTGAGGGAAGTACTGGGATGCATACATCTGGAAGCAACAAAGCATAACGTTAATTTGTAACAAGTCAATTACAAAAAACCATCATGAGAAAAAATTAGATGCACATCCATGATTATTAGGAAGATCAAAATCAATTATATTAAAACTTAAATCAACACTGCATATAGAAAAATCTCCTTAAAAAAAAAGAGACAAAAGTTAATGCATTGAATAAATAAGAGTACCTGGAGTTCCGATCGATCATTCTCTGTCCCCTGTATCATCAAATGATCAACTGAGGTATCAATGACCCTATTCCAAGGCCTCATTGTCAGAATACCGGCAAATAGTGCATAGAGGTCATCCCCAGCACCCAGCTTTGCACTATTTTCTCTTATAGCCTTTTCATCAGAAAACACCAACCCCTACATAACACATCATAAAAAGATAGTCTCAAATGCTCCCTTTATATTTATACAAAATTTAGGAAACTTATAAATATTAAGATACCCACGGGAAAAAAAAAAGAAAAAAAGAAAAAAAAAAAAAAAAAAAAAAAAGAAACAACACCTTCCACAATGCAGCATAGTTTACTCTGGTATCAAAGTCGAGTTCTTTATATAGACCATGGTCCAAAAGTACCAACTGTGGTTTTCTCTTGCCTGTTAAAAGGAAAGGAAACCAAATAACCAGAGTCAGTGCATATGACATCTCGAAATAGAGTTATCTAGACAAAGAAAGTATGGAGATCAATGTATGATGAAAAGCTAACAAAGATGTGCTCACCCAAGCAAAAATAAAATAGTATGTATTATGCACGTACGCACACAAAGTATGGTAGCTTAAGAAATTAACCCTTCCAAGTTTAACAATACATGAACAATATACAAGTCAAATTTGCAATTTTCTGAGAAAAAAGGACGAATTCTAAATTGAAAAGGTCACAAGATAACACAAGAAAAGAGACCTACATGATTCTTCGAAAGCTAAAATAAGATTCTCAATTTTCTTTGTAATTACACTAGTAAGGAGACTAAGGACAATTAGGACATGAGCATGATGACGCTATTCAAGGACCACTTGATACTCTCCCAAAGCTAAGATAAAATTCTCAATTCTCCTTGTAATCCATATTCTTTAGACTCTCCTCTATTCATAAACTTCCTGATACCCCTTTTCCTTTAACTTGTTTATTGCCCTTTTCTTCAAGCTTCCTAGTTGATTTATTGTACAATTCCAATAATACACCTTCTATGGATGGTTCATCACATTGAGATTTAATACAACACTCTATTCATTTCAATACTACTCGAATGATCTTCAGTAATAAATTAATAACACGTTTATAAAAAAATTCATTAAGCATCTCAGCGGCACAAATGATTGTTTGGAACTATATAAGCCCACAAGTCAGTCACATAATAAGTCTATAATGTTTTGAGAATGATTTTGGTTTAATTATATGGCTATTTCGAAATTTTGTTGATTCAAATGATGGTGAGGGATAAATCTCGAGGTCATACAAGATTCCCCAGATACACCTACAAGTTAGTCACATTAATGTTCGTGGTTTTCTCAAGTCAATGAGGCATGTTCATGATTGATTATAAATAGTTAAGAGGCAAATTGGACAAACTTAATCACCCATATGGTCACCCAGGGTCTCATGTGGTCCATGCACGAGGTCATGGATCTCATGTCAAAAAAGTCGAAGTCCCTCAGATTCGTAGGCTATATCCATGCTTTCGGATCATTTTTCAGGGATTTTAGGACCAGATATCGAAAACTCATGAAATGAAAAGGGATGCATCTCATAGTCATAAAAGGTTGTTTGGAACCATATATGTATATAGTCAGCTTGGATCAATGATAGGAGGCGTGCCCATGATTGGATAATTTAATACTAAAAGACAAAGTAGACGAGTCCAAACACCAGTGGGCTCTTGAGGTTAGTGGGGTCCATTAAAAACATTTAGTCTTCTTTCCTTTTCAGGTACAAAATTGACGGAAATTTCTAAAAGAAAAGGTCAACCCATGCTTTCAGACATATTTCGGGAAACTTTACAAAAAAACTGTAGTGGGAATGGGGGTTGTTTCAAGTGGTCATAAAGTTGGCTTGGAGCTATAAGGTCCATAATATACTTATTAATAGGTAGAGCTGTCAATTCGGGTATTCAAGTCGGGTTTGGGTCAGGTCAAATTAGGTTTCAGGTTAAATCAGGATCAGGTTATGTTGGTTCAATCTAGCTTCAAATCAGAATCAAGTTCAGTAGGGCCAAATTTGAGTTCAAGTTATAACGGGTCGTTTACCTATCCGGATATAGGTCGGGTTCAATTCGAGTTAAAATCAGATCGGGTTCAATTTCAAGGTTGTGTTGAGTCGGGTTTGGATGGGTTAACAATATGGTAAATTGGGGTTCGGGTTAGTGTTGAGTCGGGTTTTGGTTCAAGTTCAATTCTAATAAATATCGATGTGGCCAAGTTGAACTATATAATTACGCCTTCCATAATTTGATCAAGCATCATCAAGATTTTATTAAAACTATATATGAGTAATAGAGAACAAAAGGTATATAACCTGAACAAAAGATTTTATTAAATCGGATTAAGGGTTTACAGAATTATACCAATACATAAGCTGAATAAAAGGTATATAAAATTTTATTAGACCTTCCATGATTCGGGTTCAGGTTTTAATTGGATCGGGTACTAGTTCGGGTTCAAATTGTTTTCGAGTCGGATTAAATCGGTGTACGGTAACTATCAAGTCAGGTGTAGGTTCGGGTTCAATTCATAAAGTATTTAATCAAATCGGTTTTCGATAAAGATCAAGTCAGATTCAGGTCGGGTACTCGGGTTACAGGTCACTAGTTTCACCCCATTGTTCGAGTACAAGCTGGGTTCAGATCATTGTCAGTTAAGGTCGGGTTCTTGGGTCGGTCAGTTTTTGACAGCTGTAGCTATAACCCACACTTATTGAGGAAATTTTGAGGTTGCAGGTCCGGTGGCAAAAAGTGTTGAGACCATAGGGGATTTATCTCGGAGTCATATAATGACATTTGAAACCATATATAATCATCATATGTTTTCATAAACATACGTGGCAGGCTTGAGTTTACGAAATCACTACAAGTTGAGAATGGGTAAAATGACCGTTTAAGGACATATTTGGATGGTTCCACCGACCCAATTGGACTCCCGAAAGGTATTAGGGACCAAAATAAACATCTCGGCAATTTTTATTTTCGGGCGAAAAAAGGTAAAAAAATTACAAAATTGAAGGCTATAATCCACACTTTTTTGAGGAAATTTTGAGGTTTACGGGTCCGGTGGCGAAAAGCCTTGAGATCCTAGGGGATACATCTCGGGGTCATATAATGTCGTTTGAAACCATATATGATCATTATATGTTGTCATAAACGTCCATAGTAGGCTTGAGTTTACGAAATCGATGCAAGTTGCGAACGGGTAAAATGACCGTTTAAGGGCATATTTGGATGGTTCCACCGACCCAATTGGACTCCCGAAGGTATTAAGGACCATGGTAAACATCTCGTCAACTTTTATTTCCGGGCGAAAAAAGTCAAAAATTACAAAATTGAAGACTATAATCCACGCTTTTTGAGGAAATTTTGAGGTTTAGGGGCCCGGTGACATCTCGGGATCATATAACACCGTTTGAAACCATATATGATCATTATATGTTGTCATAAACGTCTGTGGTAGGCTTGAGTTTACAAAATTAATGCAAGTTGTGAACAGGTAAAATGACCGTTAAAGGACATATTGGATGGTTCCTCCGACCCCCAATTGGACACCCAGAGGGTATTAGGCACCATGGTAAACATTTCGACAATTTTTATTTCCGGGCAAAAAAAGGTCAAAAAATTACAAAATTAAAGGCTGCCACACTTTTTGAGGAAATTTTGAGGTTTCGGGCCTGGTAGTGAAAAGTGTTAAGACCCTAGGTGATACACCTTGGTGTCATAAAATGCCGTTTGAAACCATATATGATCATTATATGTTATCATAAACGTACGTGGTAGACTTGACTTTACGAAATCACTAAAAGTTGTGAACGAGTAAAATGACCGTTTAACAGCATATTGGATGGTTCCACCGACCCAATTGTACTCCTGGAGGGTATTAGAGACCATGCTAAACATCTCGGTAATTTTTATTTCCGGACGAAAAAAGGTAAAAAAATTACAAAATTGAAGGCTATAATCCATGCTTTTTGAGGAAATTTTGAGATTTCGGGACCCGGTGGCGAAACGTTTTGAGACCCTATGTGATATAACCTGGGGTCATATAATGCCGTTTGAAACCATATATGATCATTATATGTTGTCATAAACGTACGTGGTAGGCTTGAGTTTACGAAATCACTACAAGTTGTGAACGAGTAGAATGACCATTTAAAGGCATATTGGATGGTTCCACCGACCCAATTGGACTCCCGGAGAGTATTAGAGACCATGGTAAACATCTCGGCAATTTTTATTTCCGGGCGAAAAATGTCAAAAAATTACAAAATAAAAGGCTATAATCCACGCTTTTGAGGAAATTTTGAGGTTTCAAGGCCCGATGACAAAAAACCTTAAGACTCTAAGGGATACATCTCGGGGTTATATAATGTCGTTTGAAACCACATATGATCATTACGTGTTGTCATAAACGTCTGTGGTACGAAATCACTACAAGTTGTGAATGTATAAAATAATCGTTTAAGGGCATATTGGAATATTAGATGGTTCCACCGACCCAATTGGATTTCTGGTGGGTATTAAGGACCATGGTAAACATCTCCGCAATTTTTATTGTCGGGCGAAAAAAGGTAAAAAAAATACAAAATTGAAGGCTATAATCCACGCTTTTTGATGAAATTTTTAGGTTTAGGGGACGAAAAGCCTTGAGACTCTAGGGAATACATCTCGGGGTCTTATAATGCCATTTGAAACCATATATTATCATTTTATGTAGTCATAAACGTCCGTGGTAGGCATAAGTTTACGCAATTGGTGCAAGTTGCAAACAGGTAAAATGACCATTTAAGGGCATATTGGATGGCTTCACCGACCAAATTGACTCCCGGAGGGTATTAAGGAGCATGGTAACCACTTTGACAATTTTTATTTATGAGCAAAAAAATGTCAAAAAATTACAAAATTCAAGGCTATAATCCACACTTTTTGAGGAAATTTTGAGCTTGCGGGGCCCGGTGGCGAAAAGGCTTAAGACCCTAAGGGATACATCTCGGGGTCATAATGTCGTTTAAAACCATATATGATCATTACTACCTCCGTCTTTGAACGAACGACCCATTTGCCTAATTTTAGTCCCAAAAAGAATGACCCATTTGCATTAAAACACCCACCAATTTGCAACAATATTTGTGCAAAATTAGCTTCTCCATATAAAAATTTGATTTTCCATGTAATTTTATTACTTTCTCTCTCTATATTTTTACAAACCCAATGTAAATTTATATTTTCAATATACTTTAATTTCTGTTTATTTAACTTTCTTAATACCCGCGTAATCAACCCAAATGGGTCGTTCTTTAGGGGACGGAGGAAGTATATGTTTTCATAAACGTGGTAGGCTTGAATTTACGAAATCACTACAAGTTGTGAACAGGTAAAATGACCGTTAAAGGGCATATTTGATGGTTCCACCGACCCAATTGGATTTAAAGAGGATATTAGAAACCATTAAAAACATATCAGAAATTTTTATTTCCGGGCAAAAAAGGTCAAAAAAAATTACAAAATTGAACGCTATTATTCACGCTTTTTGAGGAAATATTGAGATTTCGGGGCCAAGTGGCGAAAAGTGTTGATACCTCAGGGATATATCTCGGCTTCATATTATGACGTTTGAAACCATATATGATCATTATATGTTGTCATAAACGTATGTGGTGGGCTTAAATTTACGAAATCACTACAAGTTGTGAACGGGTAAGATGACTGTTTAAGGGCATATTGGATGGTTCCATCGACCCAATTGGACTCCCGGAAGGTATTAGGGACCATGGTAAACATCTTGGCGATTTTATTTCCGGGCGAAAAAAGGTCAAAAAAATTACAAAATTAAAGACTATATCCACGATTTTTGAGGAAGTTTAGAGGTTTAGGGGCCCGGTGGCGAAAAACCTTGAGACCCTAGGAGATACATCTCGGGGTCATATAAAGTCGTTTGAAACCATTTATGATCATATATGTTGTCATAAACGTGCGTGGTAGGCTTGAGTTTACGAAATCGATGCAAGTTGTGAACGGGTGAAATGATCGTTTAAGGGCATATTAGATGGTTCTACTGACCTAATTGGACTCCCAGTGAATATTAGGGATCATGGTAAATATCTCAACAATTTTTATTAATCTACATTTTTTAATAATCTACATTTTTTGAGGAAATTTTGAGGTTTAGGAGCCTAGTAGCGAAAAGGCTTGAGACCCTAGGGATACATCTCGGGGTCATATAATGCCGTTTGAAACCACATATGATCATTATATGTTGTCATAAACGTTCGTGGTAGGATTGAGTTTACAAAATCACTACAAGTTGTGAACGAGTAAAATGACCGTTTAAGGGCATATTGGATAGTTCCATCGACCCAATCGGACTCCCGGATGATATTAGGGACCATGATTAACCCCTCGGCAATTTTTGTTTCCGCATGAAAAAAGGTCAAAAATTTACAAAATTGAAGGCTATATCCACGCTTTTTGAGGAAATTTTAAGGTTTCAAGACCTAGTGGCGAAATGTTTTGAGACCCTAGGGGATATATCTTAGGGTCTTATAATGCCGTTTGAAACAATATATGATCATTATATGTTGTGATAAACGTACGTTGTAGGCTTGAGTTTACGAAATAACTACAAGTTGTGAACGGGTAAAATGACCGTTTAAGGATATATTTGATGGTTCCACCGACCTAATTGGACTCTTGGAGGGTACTAGGGACCATAGTAAACATCTCGGCAATTTTTATTTCCGGGCAAAAAAAGGTCAAAAAATTACAAAATTAAAGGCTATAATACACGCTTTTTGAGGAAATTTTGAGGTTTCGAGGCCCGGTGGCAAAAAGCCTAGAGACCCAAAGGGATGCATTTTGAGGTCATATAATGCCGTTTGAAACCACATATGATCATTATATGTTATTATAAACGTCCGTGGTAGGCTTGAGTTTACAAAATTGGTGCAAGCTTCGAACGGGTAAATGACCGTTTAAGGGCATGTTAGATGGTACACCGACCCAGTTGGACTTCCGGACGGTTTTAGGGACCATAGTAAACATCTCGGCAATTTTTATTTCCGGGGCAAAATAAGGTGAAAAATTACAAAATTGAAGGCTATAATCCACGCTTTTTAAGGAAATTTTTAGGTTTTGGGCCTCGTGGCAAAAGGTGGCAAAATTAAAGGCTATAATCCACCCCATTTTTCGAGTACATCCTGGGTTCATATCCTTGTGTCAAGGTCGAGTCCTCGGGTAGGGTGACTCGTGACAACTCTAGGGTCTCAACCCTTTTCGCCACCGGGCCCCGAAACCCTTAAAATTTCCTCAAAAACTATGGATTATAGCTTAGCCTTCAATTTTTTAATTTTTTGACCTTTTTTCGCCCGAAAATAAAAAATTGCCGAGATGTTTACCATGGTCCCTAATACCGTCTGAGAGTTTAATTGGGTGGGTGGAACTATCCAATTTGCCTTTAAATGGTCATTTTACTTGTTTTCGTACATGCCTCTTGTATTGGCTATAAGCTTTCATGGGGCCTTTACCTTGCCGGATAATGGTCATATATGGGTCCACACAATATTATATGATCCCGGGATTCATCCCTTAGTGTTCCGTGAAATTCCAACACCAACTCCCGACACCTCCTAAATCGCTTCGATTTCGCGTATTATAGTATAGCTGTCGATTCAGGTATTCAAGTTGGGTTTGGGTTGGGTCAAATCTTGTCTCGGGTTAAATCTGGATTATGTTATGTTGGGTCAATCTAGCCTCTGATCAGGTTCAAATTCGAGTCGGGTCAATTTCAGTTGAGGTTATTCTAGGCCATCGTTCACCTTTTTGAATATAGATCGGATTCTATTTTAGATTCGGGTTGTGGGTGTGTCGGGTTTGAGTGGGTTAATAGATGGTACATTCGGGTTCAAGTTAGTGTTGAGTTGGGTTTTAGTTCAAGTTCAATTCCAATAAATATCAATGTGATTAAGTGAAACCTATATAATTACGTCTTCCATAATTTGATCAGCATTATCAAGATTTTCTTAAACCTATATATGAGTAATAAAGAACAAAAGGGATACAAGCTGAATCGGATTGTGGATTTACAGATTTGTACTAGTATATAAGTTGAACAAAAGGCATATAAATTTTATTAAACCTTCCGTGACTGGGGTACAGGTTCTAATTGGGTCGGGTACTAGTTTGGGTTCAGATTGTTGTTGGGTCGGATTAAATCGGTTGATGGTTAGTCTCATGTCGGGAGCAGGTTCGGGTTCAGGTCAAAAAGTATTGGATCACTCGGTAGACATCAGGTTCAGGACGGGTTACAGGTCGCTAGTTTCACCCCACTGTTCGGGTACAGGTTGGGTTCAGATCATTGCCGGTTCAGGTCGAGTTCCCGGGTCGGGTCAGTTTTTGACAGCTCTATCAATAGTCCTATAAAGTATCGAGACTGAATTTGATTCAATTATATGGTTATTTTAAAAATACGTTGTAGTGGATGGTTTCAGTCGCAACTAGGCATCCCGGGTCTTATTAAGGTGTCAAGAATCCTTCATTACCCACCCACCTTTGTTGATGCATAGGTTGTTATATTGATGTTACACCCACCATTATCACTGTTGATTTTGGTTGTCTTCAATTGTTCATAGTGAAGGCTTAGTGAAAGTATCCAAAGCGAGGCCTTTGGAACCATATTGATAATTATACTAGGATACTTTTCGGAGATATGGGTGACTTTGCTTAATCAGGAAAATGGCTTTTTATCGAACATGAGCGTATATCAATTACGTAGTAAGATTTAAATTGGTGGTACCATCAGTCCTCGATAGACCTCTAAGACAAAATATTTGTGCAACGCAAAAAAGTACATGGACAAAGGTTACCTAATATATTTCTTTTGCCTGAAGGCAATGGGCGAACTATCAAGTTGGCTGCATGTGGATCACAGTGCACAAATCCATGTTTGTAAATCATCTCTGCAAAAGCCTCGCTCATCTACAATCAATTACAAATCAACCCTATTAGACACTACTGAAGGCAGAAATACAAATTTTGAACAAAAAGAATTTTATAAAAATGTATAAATGAAGGTTCAATGTAACAAAATAAACTATCGGAAATCATAATATGGCTGTCAAACTAGTTATCTAATTCCACAATTTTTGCAAAGTGAATATTATTGGGATCAAAGCGGGGAAGAAATTTTTAAAAAAAAATATCAGAATCAGAGGTCATGTAATGCCAGCACCAAGCCATGCTATGCTAAGCTATACCGAAGGTCTTATGAACGCTAGACCATAACACGCTATCAAATGCAGAAAAATAAGGAAAATTACCAGTCTGGAAACATCGTAGGGTAGGATTCCCATTTTCTGAATGCCCTTCACATCATCAATTTGGACACCATCTATATACTCCATAGTTAGCAATTTCTTAGTACTCATGTTCCAGTAGACCAATGGAACATATATACTGTCTGATATATGTGGTGATAGTTTCTGAAAATTATGCAAACATTTTTGACTGTTCTGTGCCTCGACCAAGAAGTCTAGTTCCTGATAGCCACACCAACAATAATTATATCAGGCCCTTGCATCTAATAAATAAAATGCAATCACTTGAGCAATTAAATCACATACACATAATTTAAATGATACTAATAATAAACCAAACATGTAAAACAACCGGAAGATAAAGGCTAGATAAGTCATGACAATACATTAAAACCCAAAATAAAAAATCTTTCTAATCTTGAATACCTTAATCAGTATCTTCTACAGGAATTAACTCAAGAAATCTAGATACTAGAAGTCTAGAACTGCTTCAAATATATTACTAGATACCAATCCAATGAAAGATCAAGGTTTCTTAGCAGCATGCTCTGCGAGCCCCAACTTCATAGTAGATCAAAAGCCTGGTCAGAAGACTCAGACCAGTGAGACTATTATTAAAGAATTCCCAACCACAAAGGTAGACCAACCCTAGTGTACGTAAATAAAACTCAGTGCATTTATTTTTAACTAATACTCCCTCCAAAATCCTAACAAACATTGCGTGAAAGGTAAGAAAGCATCATTCATAGCATTTTTTTTTATTCTGTGTAGTTTCAATTTTCAATCATGTTTTGGGACAGCAAAATTCAGAAATTTTCATCAATGTCTTCAGGCAGAATCCGACATAATATGGAAAGGTGTCCAGGTATAAAGAAAGACAAACACCAATGATTACTAATATAAACAACTTTTCATTTTGATTTCCATGACTTAGAATTTAGTAACAACAAATCGGCATACAAACATTAAGAAAGAACATAGAGCAAAGGGCAAAATCACAGAATTCTTCAGATGTGACCAATAAATACAGATAAAACTACATACACAGAATTAGCTTTTTCAGAATGAAGAACACCAGAATTAGCATATTTATAAAGCAAAGGTTCTCTCTCTCTCTCTCTCTCTCACACACACACACACACAAACACACACATTTAATCACTCCCTTACTATATTTTCTTAGATGCGTGCCCAATCATAAATGGACATTAATAAAGGGAGAAGCAGGGAATTCAGTCACGTAATCTTGTTCTTTTCCTGATAAATCATCAAAGACTAGTTTAATCCATGTGTTACAACTATAAATAGCCCAAGGGAGCAGCATCTGATGAGTAATTTGGCAAAGAAACATATACATGAAATCCAGAACAATCAATAATGAAGTCTCATAGACTCACAGGGAGTAAATAGTTATATCAGCACTAAGCCACCAAGTAGATGCATATAAGCCAGATAAAAAGTCAAAGAAGTGATTTAAGGTCAAATGAGAAGGAGCTAAGGCTTTTTTGCATTTTTTTTTTTTACAGTGTGTGCATGTTTTATTAGCTGCAACTTTTATAAGTTAATAACACGTGCAACTTTATTTAAAAGAATGTGCTCTGTTATCTTAATCGAGCAAATCTTATTCCAATAGATGTAGTTTTGGTTAAGCAAAAGATAAACATATAGCTCAAAAAATAATGCACATTCAGTTGCATAAAGTTGCACATGTCACCCTTCCAATTAAAAAAGCTTTCTCATTGGGTCTCTTCCCAACATCTTTAAAACCTGGCCTTCTGCTTCTCTATTTGTTTTAAGTTTTACAACATACCTTAGGCAAGCTTTCTCGAACTTCAGCGACCAACCACCTATATACGACAAGAGATTGACACATTAGAGCAGTGTGTATAGTTCAAGGACATAAAATTTACAATTTATTTATGATAAATTACTTCAGCGACTTTGGCTCCCATCATGTTTAAAGAAATTATCTTAGCATGGCATCATAACAAGAAATTAAGTTTGGTTAATCATGCACTTTGAATATTAACCTGTAAGCAAAAGTGCAATACATCAAAGTACCTGTAATCAAAGTTGGGAAACAACCGATGAAGCGTATTTACAATCAGCTCCACAGTTGCATAATCTGCAGCCGCAGTATCAGTCATGTGAGCATGCTGTACCTGGATATTAGAAAGTAGCAGGGAAAAATAGAAAAGAGAAGGAAATACAAGGCTCAGCACTTAAATCCACATTGTGTTTGATCCATAATCTTATTTACATTAGTAATACAGAAATTGTAACCTTCACAGCGACTCTTTGGCCATTACGCAGCTGTGCAACATGAACTTGTGCAAGGGAAGCGCTTGCTATGGGAGCAGGATCAAATTTGGCAAAAATCTGCACATAACAAAGCAAAATTTGAGCTCCAGCTACCAGGGCATCAACTCTATTCTGGGGGATTGAGGGCATCAACTTGCCCTGTTTTCTGGCCAGAGAAAAAAAAAAAAAAAAAAGAAAGAAATGCTCTCTGAACTTCCCTCCCCCCAGCTCGGCCTTGGTTTGGATCTCACTAGGGGAGAGGTGGGTCCATCAAGAGGGCATTAACCTGCCTACCATCCAATTGTATTGGCTGGACCCGCTGGTCCATAGGCCAATATGGATGTTTCAAGTGGAACACTATCATTCCGATAAACACAATAACAATTTCAAAGCCTAAATAAAGGGAGGGCCAACTAAGGTTAGACAACAAAAAAGTCAAAGCTTATAGTTTCTAAGTGTTCTTTTTCTAGCCTGGCACCCCACTCTAACACTGGAAGTTTTATGGTTTTTTCTCTCATGTTCTATAATATGTGAGAACTGTCCATTTGTTAGCTGAGAAGCTAACACAGAGCATAACATAAAGAAGATATCAAAGTAAAGAAGCATCTTCTGGATTCAAGAAAGAAGATACACAATTTCACAAACAATATTTGGTGTGTGTGTGTGTGTGTGTGGGGGGGGGGGGGGGGGGGGGGATGAACATACTTCATCTGGCATCCCTCCAAGCTCCTTCTTTATAACGTCACACACTTGATCATATGATGAAACCGGACATTTATTCAGCATAGAATCCCTCATTGTTTTTACATACTCTTCAGGCACTAGATATTCCTAAACAAAGAAGATAGAAAACAACATCAGAATTATAGAAGCAAACCAAAATCCAAGCATGACCTCTAACAAATTTATTAGAGACACTCATGCCAAAGCTTCACATTTATCACAGGTAGTAAATTCAGATTGCTATCGGATAATAAATGCTAGAAAGTAAAGTGAATACCAATTGACCAATATGTTGACCAAGCTTAATATATATTCCTCCATTTCTGAAGCATAGATCTTGGAGCTTAAGAGCACTTCTAAGATGAATTTCATGTTTCATTTTTGAATACTCAGTGCTCCCTTCTGGTAATCCCAACAGAGAATATTCATAATCTGATCCATGCAAAAAGATGTCAGATATACAAAATATTTCCAATTATTTTAAAGTTTAGATACATATGAAGTATGAGACCATATAGTTTAGTGTGACCATTCTCAAGGCATAGGTGAAGAGATAAAAACTCAAGAATAAGGCCTTGTGTATTTAGTAGAAACATATCTGTCCAGTAATCAATTAAAAAGATTGCCCAACAAAAAGGCACAGATTTGAATCCTAATATAAAGGCAACTATACGTAAACACCTTGGGAAAATGGCCTTCATTACAGCATGACTCCTACCACAAACAAAAGACAGTTTGTTTAAGCACCAAAACTTTTGCTGCACTCAGCATAAGGTCAGATGCTAGGGTAATTATATGCTAAGAATTAACTAATGGACATGTTCTTTAGCACATATTGCAATCTCAAACATCTAGTTCACTGATGGGCTACCAAGTGACTAATTCAACAAAGAATGTCAGAGTTGCAATAGTTCCTAGGACATCACTCCAAACAAGGCCACTATGCACCAAGAAACTAAATTCCTGCAGCTAACTGCTTAAATTTTAACTATCCTCCATTTATCAAAACCCTAATTATTCTTATTCATCTAAGAGAAACACCTTCACACCCTTTGTAATTCCATTCGCTATTTCGCCTGCATTATTGTATCCTAGTCTAATACCAAAGATCCACTCTTTGAACATTCCATTGTTAAGTACTATGTTACTCAACGCATTTAAAAGTATCATAGTTTAGTCCAAAATGAGAATCAAATCCCAAAAAGGTAATTGAGGTGAAATGAAACATACTAAAAATTGAACATTCATCCAATTATTCACCCAATTGCCAACTACTACACAAGATCATAAAAAATTGAACTACAAATCACCCAAAATTACTCTAAAACATCAAAATTCAACAACAAACTTCCATCAATTTCCATCAAACCAAAACAAACATCCACAAATTTGAGTTCATTACACAACACACTGAAACCCTAACCCTAATTGAAATTCCTCCCCAAATCTATAAGAATTATAGAAGATAAGAAGAGTACCTAAGGCGATACTAGCGGCGGTAGAAGCGTTGCGAAAGAGGCGTACAGGGACATTGGTCCACAGTTTAAGCGTCGCCGGAGGATCGTCGGAAGTTAAAATGGTGGCGCCGGCAGTTCCGCCGGCGACGGCGGTGCCTGCTGCCATAAATTTGGCCGCAAGTCCCCATAAAGAACGCGTAGCCATGTTTAAGACCGCGGATTATAAAATTAACTTTTGAATGAGCTGCTATTTATGGGCCTTCTGGCATGCCCATGATATTGATAATAGTACAACAAATTGTTTTATATACCCGGGTACACCGTAGTATTTTTTGTTATTTTGATGATTATTGCTCATGTTATCATCAAATAAACAAATAAATGCCCCTAAGATGTACCGTACACTCGGGTGTATATAACAATTTCTTTCGAGAATTTATTTCGTATTTACTTCATATCAATTATTGAATGGATCTAGGAAAATATTAAAAATAAAATTTTCCTCAAATAAAAATAATAAAAATACATTAAAAAAAAAAAAAAAATTGTTTGTAACACTATTAAATAAGTCTTGTGTACAACCGTTGTACATATTTTATAGTAAAACGGTCAGTTTGAGCGTAACTTTAACTATTTTTATGGTAATACACTTAAAGGGTAACTTTTAATTTGTCGTTGGTTTGAATTTTATTTCAATATGTAATTTCTTATAGATACGTGAGTAACTGAGTACATACTATAAAAACTAATATTATTAATCTAATACATTATAAGTTTTCTTTTGCGGTATAAAGGATAACTGATAGTTAAATGATTCCTTTCTCCCCTCCTATTTGTTTTATTTCCACTTCATTTCTATTATTCTAACCAACCCCATTTTAAAAGAGTTAGTTTGCCATACTGCCACATGATGATTAAGTACCTGATACCATACATAGGAATATGGACCATGCTAAATGATAAGCTAAACTCCTTTGAAATGTTATATACAATATAATTATGAACTAATCATATGCACCGTTTTTCTTACTTAGTAAAATAAAAAGTCATCAATTTGCTTGTATTATTTGGAAAGCACGTATATAGATTTGCCCCTATATAAGTAGGAGCATGAACAAGTCTACATACAGTAAAACCTAAATGTAAATAGAACAACATTTTTTATTATTAAACAAGATAGCTACTACGACAACATAAACCTCAAGGGTAAAGGAAAAAAAACAAAATTAACATCTGTAAAACTTAACACTAGTGATACATATTTTTTTAAAATTCTTTTGGGACTACCATAATTTTCAGAACCATATCAATATCATTGGCAATGACTATAGCATCCTTTGATACACCTTGTAGTCCCATTCTTGATAATCCGGTGCAATACAATCCATTTTTCCCTTTCCAGTGATTTGGGAAACGATTCTTTAGAAACCCATCATCTTTTAATAAGCTATCATAATCCTACAAAAGAATACAATAACATTTTTAGGATATTAATTATGCTATAAATTTGTAATAATATACATAGTATTTCTAATAATAGCTAGTTTACATACTTACATGCACTACTTCGACTAAAAATATTAAAAAAAGATAGAAATTTATTATGAACACATGCATGTAAGCCAGGGTTTATGCATATTTTTTGAAATATTTGTTATCTATTTGCAACTTTTTGTTACCCACTTCTGATTTTAACCATTTATTTTGTTCTATTTGTTTTACTTTATTTAGACATACCTCCTTTATCATCCAACCCTCGTACCTTATAATAAGTCAATGTTTACACATTTTCATATTTTCTCTTATTTTTATTCACAATTTTTTTTTTCCACTTACCTCCTGTTTACATTTTCTCTCATATTTTATATACACTTTCCACTCATCTGTTTTCTAAATTTTTTGAGTACGATATATATGTAAATAGCCAATTAGAGAAGAAAAAAAAAAGCGAAGGAATACTTTTTGAAAAAATTCACATTTATATGTCGGTAAAGATACATAATTAGCTAATGTGTGTAAATTAATTTGGTATGTGGGGAGAGTAGCTCACAATGTTTAGCTAAACTTGGGCAAACTTAGGATTGAACCTTTTTGATAATCATGAATTAAGTGGTACATAAAGAGAGTACATAGTAGTCACATAAATTTAATGATTAGAAATGTACATACCTTTAGCCATTCACAAGTCGTGCTTTTATATCCACTCGCAAATATTATTGCATCAAATTCTAATTCAACTTTATCTTCGAACATTACTTTGCTCTTATTAATACTGGCAATTCCTGGTAAAACCTATTTGCAAATAACAAGAATCAAGGTATCGTAGGAGATTTAGTTAGATATCAAATGATAGACTTTTTATACTTAAGAATATTTCTTCTCACAAAAGTATGAAATAAAAAACAAAGAATTTGTTTTCTGAAATTACCCCATTAAACTGACAATGTTGAAACCAAGGAAAATTATATTGCGAAATATGCACGCCAGATAATGTGGACCTTGCGCGCATTTTTATGAAAGATTGTATTGTCCTCATGGAATTCAATAAAAGATTAAGGGGGAAAACTAGTGTGTGACCCGGGTTTTGCTCCGGGGCTACTTTTAGTATTCTTTTTTTTTATTATTATTATATATAGAGTTTAGAGACTTGTTGGTTTTTAAGTTGTTAATAATTATAATATAATGACACTAATAAATTCATTTTGCTCTGGGGCTACTTTAAGTATTCTTTTTTTTTATTATTATTATTATTATATATAGAGTTTAGAGACTTGTTGGTTTTTAAGTTGTTAATAATTATAAATAATGACAATAATAAATTCATTTTACGTATTATATATATATATATATATATATATATATATATATATATATATATATATATATATATATATACACACACATAGGAACGTCTTTTAATGTACAGTATATATAGATAAAATCAATTTTGTTTTCTCTGATTAAAAAAATAATACCAAGAAAACATTTCCAATATATAAAAGAGCTGGTTAACAAAGAGAAGGTATAAAATTCACCTTAATTTCACCGGATTGAATTTTATCAATAGTTCCTACATCAATAACTGCGCTTCTTCCCTTGGTTGCCTTCAAGAAAAAAGGGCCTTCATTTGGTCGATGAATTCCGTACTTCGACAAGTTTCCATACCTTAATTTGCTAGCAAAAGTGATAAGTGGGTCCACAATTGATATACTAAAGTATTTCAACAAGTGCATTCCCACAAAAATCATTTCTCTTGTAACCACATGAACCTGCATGAATGAAACAATAAGTTTATACATTAATACATTACATTTTTTTATTCTGCGTGTGTATGTGTGTGTCAAACAAAATTTAATTTAAATTGTAACAAATAAATAAATTCAATGGACAAATAATTTGAAGCTAAGAAGTCTAACCGGATTTCTAATAACAATTGATGTGTTAGCTCCCGAATTACATAGATCATAACTAATTTCCATCCCAGAGTTGCCACACCCAACAACCAAAACATTCTTGTCTTGAAACTCGCGACCAGACTTATATTCACTAGAGTGTAAGACATCTCCCTTGAAATCCTTTAACCCAGGAATATCAGGAATGTAACCTTTGCCATTTTCACCTGTTGCGATAACCAAAAAACTTGCCACAAAGACTATAGTCTCCTTTTGTAAGGTGTTCTTGGTTTCAACTAGCCATTTTCCCGTGGCTTCATCAAAGGTTGCAGATTCAACAGAGTGAAAGTATCGAGGCCTAATATCAAAATCAGAAACATATTCATCAATGTAATCTATGAAATCATCCTTACCCAAATATTTCTTGGCATGTGGTGCATGGGGCTTCAATGGTAATGAGCAAAATTCTTTTGCTAGATGAAGATGGCATCGATCATATGTGCGTTTTTTCCAAAGAGAAGCGCAACAATCTTCTTTTTCAAGGATAATGTGGGGGATCGATTTTTGGGTTAAGCATGCCGCAATTCCAAGTCCTGCAGGTCCTGCTCCTACAACTAGAACAGTAGTTTCTTCCATTTTTTCCCTTTTTTTTAGTTTTTGAAAAGAGGTGAGAAAAAGAAAGGTAGGGGTTGAAATTTTGTTTTGAAACTAAGAAAAAATTGGACTTTGAGTGTGTGCTTATTTGACTCAAGGAGGGTTCTGGGACTAAATAGTATGTGTGACTATCCTACCAGCTTGTCTAGAGTTTATATAGAGGGTTGTGCTATAAGATTTTTCAAAGCCTCAAACACAATCTGGTGTGATGTATATGACACATAATTCTAGTAAAATTGTTAAATGTTTTATTTATAAGATGATATTGGCATCCTTTGGAAGAAGCGCATTGATATGTGGCATAACTGATACATGACTAATTGACATCCTAAGGTTTATATCATATTTTGACCAAAGCAAAAATAAGAAGAAACAATCAATCATTTCCTTAAATACATGTGAACATAATCTTTACATAAATGCTAATTAATTAGCAAGATTTGTATTGTTTTGATTTCTTTCCTTGATAATTATTCTATAACCTCATGACATAAAAAAAATGTACATACTAACATACATGTGTAAACTTTTAAGAAATCACTACTTATCTTCCTTAATATTATCCCATTTGATTTTTAACATTGTCACTGCAAAGTTTTGAACATGTTATCTTTGGAAGAAAAAGTGAAAACTCAACCATTAGTCCAACATTACATCAATTGTTAATGGTTCAAACTTAAAACAACATATTCTTATAGTTATCTTTTTTTTTTTTTTTTTTGAGGGAATTCTTATAGTTATCTTCTTACAATATTTACAACAATAATTAGTTACACTTCCAAAACATCTATAATATTTAACAAAAAGAAAATATAATAGATTTTTTTTACCCTAACTTCTTATGGGGAATTTTTTTTTTTTACTTTTACCAAAAAAAAAAAAAAAAAAAAAAAAAAAAAAAAAAACTAAAAATTGTTTTTCACAACCTGCCGTCAACAAACCATTAAATCTAATGGTTATTTTACAAAATTCTTCGTTTTTCGTGCCAAAAACATTTTGTTTAGAGGTTATTTTGGCCCTTTGGGTGCGATTTGAGGTCAAAATTGACAAAAAATTTATTGTAAATGCCTCGCTTTGTGTGTTTCACGCAAATTGAGATATTTTTAGTCGGAAAAATGAGGCATTTACAATATTTTTTCCCCCTAGATAGCTTCTTCCCTTTCCCCGTTATACTCCTAGCACCCAACCCCATTCCCCGTTATATATACATCCCCGTTACCTTGGTTTAATGGGAAAATATGAGCATGCTTCAATATAAGGGAATGCTTTGAATATATGTCAATAGAGTTCGAAAAGAGTTTTAGTAGAGAGGAGAAAAGTTGAGAGTATATATACGATCCAATGGAGTGGAGAAAGCTCAAGTGGGTGGTGGATTCGAGGAGGTGTTTTGGGTTTTTTGGGGGTAGGTACATAGATCTAGGTTCTTTAGGGTGGTTGGGGGGGGGGGTTTCGAAGAGCTATTCATGTTCTTTTATTTATGTGGTGGTATAGGTTTTCAAGGGTGTTTCGGGGAAGTGGTTGGATTTTGTACGTGCAACTAGGATTCAAACAGTAAGTCGGGGTTTCAAGTGATGGGTTTAATTTTCAGGGGGTGGTGGCTATTTTGAACAGTGGGTATGGGGTTTCAAGTGGTGGGTTTTTTCCGGGGTGATTAGGGTCAACTAGGTGGTTGCTTACGTGGTGAAGCTAGGCGATGATGTGGTGTAAACTTTTTTTTTTTTTTGACAAAAGCAAGTGATGTAAACTAAGGAGTAGGTTAGTATTTTAATAGATTAAAGATAAAAAGTTAGCCTTAAATCAATTGGTTAACTAATTTAAGTGAAATTAGGCCGCTACTTAGGCTTAATAAATTCTAGGGAATCATTAGAAATTATGGTACAAAAAATTCCACCAAATAGAATTTATCGTTATTGAAGGCCTCCATATAGAATTTTCCAAAATATATTGTGACTAGAGATTTCAATGCCCACGGTAAGCGCGATATAGCTAGATGTTGTGTAGTTGTGCAATGTTCTAAACTTTAGTTGAGCTACTTTTAAATAATGCTCACATAAAACAACAATCTTTCGTTGTCCAGTGACTAATGTTGTCATGTAGTTAATCCACAACCCCCATTAAATATAGAAAATTTTAAACTTTATTATTCCATTCTCTATTTAATTTCTATTTAATTAATTGACGTGTCTTAGGAAAAGTTATAAAATTACACATGGGGGTAAGAAGCCAAGAAGGTAACAAAAATTTTGAGGGGTATAATGGTCCGTGCACAATATATAAGAGCAATCTCCTACTTTTTAAAGGTAGTGAAAAAGACATTTAGAATTATGTTACGCCTATTTAATTAATTATACACCCAAATCTCATTGAATCTGACTTGGCAATAGTTCACACGTTCTGTACATTCTTAAAATGGTAAAACTAACACCCCTTTGATACACACTATTATTAAAATGATATCATCTAAATTCAACTTAATACCAACGAGTGTTATTAAATTAGAGTCATAAGTGACTCAAACTATTAGAGGCAAAGTAATTCTCAAGATATCACTACTAAAAGAAGTTGAAGAACCCTAACACATTCTATTCCTATAAGAATGACGTATTTTGTAGGACCGAATCTTGCTTTTTAACAAAGTCTCAATTTCTATTGGATTTACAATTCGTTGAGATTTTATTCCATCTCCATACCTAAATATGAAATTTTGTCGTTATTCTCAAACTAATTTAAGCATATAATTACACGTCATATTCTGTACATAATTTATATCTTCTTATCCCAAACCACTCAAAGTCGCCGTTGATTTTAGTATTCAGATCCATGCATAATTACACACCTAATAAAACATGTTCATCTCCACCACCATTATCATGCTTGGATCGGAATTTCATGATTAGTTTTTCACTAGCTAGCTGTTAAGAGCAACACAAGTACACAACATATTGATGCGCGATAATTTTTAACTTGAGTTTATCATAACCATTTCATGTGAAGATTATTGATCACTCCGCCATATAACAACGTTCAAACAACCAAGCATTAACATGATATGGATTGTCTGCATTGCTTCCACAATCTTGCATAGTTATAGTTGCATGCCCTTCTTGAGAAACTTTTAATAACCTATTACCGAGGACAAAATTACAATAAAAAACTTTTCATTACGTACAAAATTGTTTTTTTTTTTGCCCAATTTCATTACAAATATTTAACCAAATTGAAAAGAAGAATCACCTCAAAAGCTTTAGAAACAAAGGAGAACAAAGCCAAACAATCTGACCGATAAAACTGGATTTTTAGGCCCGATTTCAACAAAATTTTGCACAAAACTTCAAGATCGAAGTGCACTGTTTCCCTCGCCTAATAATAGTAGCAACAACAGCCACACCAATTTGATGCGTAAGTTAATGGCCTCTTTAGAAAATTTCAAGAAATTCGGGGATATGAAGCTATTTAATCTAGCTAAGAATAAATAAC
This sequence comes from Chenopodium album, assembly GCF_948465745.1. Lineage (NCBI taxonomy): Eukaryota > Viridiplantae > Streptophyta > Magnoliopsida > Caryophyllales > Amaranthaceae > Chenopodium > Chenopodium album. Next base: position 2,565,918 of record NC_137852.1, read on the forward strand.
AACTAAATTGGTAGCTTTCTCAGCAAATATCATATGCAATTTTCTTGCTAAAACAGTTCATACGAGTAGATCAATTATAACTCAAAACTTCTCTGCTTTCATTAATGAAAATAAAGATTATTTATAGGCAAACATCCCATGCCCTAATTCGACTAATAAATAGCAAAATATATCTTCAAATAATATTAGAAAATAATATCTTATCAATCTACTAATTCTGCTCCAACCCTAATTCGACTAATCACGCGTAACTTTTGGATTGACGCCACTCAACCTCATGATTAATAGACGACTCAATAAAAAATAATAAAATAATAATAATGATGCCTTGGAATCACATTAGTACTACTCCCTTTGCCCCTTTAATTTTACGTGGTTCGTTCAAATTAGACCTACATTCACAGGTGAGATATTTAAGAGCTTCTTCACTATAATGGAGAAAGACGAGAGGAATATACAAGGAGTCTTCAATCTAATATCTTAAAAGATGCGATCTAATTGATCACCTAAACAGTCCTTTTATAATACAAGAAAATAAACCCTAATAAAACCCTAAATTGTTCTCCAAGTGTACTCAAAGTAGTCGTCAATATATATACATCCCATGAAGACGTAAGATTAATCTGGACTAAAAAAAAGGTCTTGCCCAACTAGGCATGTTCATGCTCCTTCTAAAAAGCCGAGGTTGAGACTCAAAATCCATAATTTCCATCCAGACACGGACGTGTCATATCGTCAGCGAATTCCAACTTTGTCATCTCTTCGAAAAACGGCCATAACTTATTGTTATTTATCGGAATTGGACATATGACCTTCATCGGCAAGCTCTTGAAACAAGTTATCACCTCTAACTTGAATCACTTCAAAATCGCTTATAGTTTGCGAGATATCTTCATTCAAAGTCAGCCCTATTAGATATCACGTCACAAATTAAAAGAATTTAAGTTTGACAGAAATAATTTGAGTCTACAAAAATAAGGTGATGAAGCAAACAAAGTCTTAGTTAGGTGATATAATATTGATAATTTATTTCGATATATATATATATATATATATATATATATATATATATATATATATATATATATATATATATATATATATATATATATGTATATCAATGTGTTAAGTTGAATGCAAAAGTACATCGAGTTACAATTGTTACAATGTTAAAAGAACAGGTGATGTACAATTCTACTTCTAAATGAACGCAAAAGTAGTCAAATCACCACATACTCCAAACTAAGGCATTTGTCACTTGATCAAGAAAGAAAGGTGTCAAAATTTTCATCAATCTCATCAACGACTGAAACTGCCAATTCAAGGTTGTTAGAAATTTTCGTGTTCTATTGTCATGAAAACATACATCACACTACACCCTACCCTTAATATATGGGAGCGGTCATGCTTTTCAATTTGTTTTTTCACAATGTAAATACAGGGATTATTATTGCATGCAATTCTTCTGGTTTTACTCTCTTTAATTCATCTTAAACAGTTATATATACGTAGTATAATAGTATATTTATGTGCGCAAACTTTTAGACAAAAAAATTAAACCACCTTGAATTATATTTAAAGGAAGATAAGTGTGATGATTCGAATTAAATTACATACACTTAGGGCCTGTTCTCATTGACTGAAGTCAGTTGAATTGAACTAAACTGAACTGAACTGAACTGAACTGAACTGAACTGAAATGAAATGAATTTTTTATAAGAGAAGGAAATTAGAAGCTGAACTAAACTGAAATGAAGAGCTGTGAACTGAACTAAAAATAATTGTATGAGAACAAACCCTTTGTAATATACATCATATCTATTATTAGGCTGTTACTACTTACTAATTGCTTTTTATTTATTTTTTTTTTAATTAATGTTCAAATTTGCATGCATTGTTCAAACTTATCTTTTTTTTTTTTTTTTTTTAAATATTGTTCAAGGCAGTTTTTTTCTAAAAGTTTTCAACACATACATCTTTTTTTAGAGACTATATAAAATTCTATTAAGTAAGTTGCATACATTTTGACACCTATTTTTCTACACATGATACATACATCACATTCGATGTAAGAGATAAAATAATATGACTACAGTTAGTTTGTTACTATGATGAGTTTATACACTCTTTTCCATAGTACTCCATAATATATTTATTTATTGTTCGTTGTGATTAAGTTGCCAAAGTCAACTTTGTTTAGTAGCAGCATTCAAGAATTTGAGGCAACGGGTTAAATAACGTCTCATCTAAAGACACTACACTCCTCCGCCTCAAGGTGTCTAGGGACATGCACATATACAAATGCATGTATGTGTGATGAAAATTCTCAAGTTAAAGTGTTAAACTACCTAAATTAGATTCTAATAGGTAAAAAAAAAAAAAAAAAAAAAAGGCATCCAAATTAACTAAATGCAAGTGTAGACGATGTATATCAGTATATAATATTAACTTATGTGTTTGTTTGGTTGATATGTGAAATAACATGAAATATAGTTTCAAATTTTGAAATATTGTAATATTGTTTGATTGTTGACAAATAACGTAATAGGTCACACTTTCTATAGGAAGTCCTATGGTCAACTAAAGTTGATGTAAATTTGACCGCCATAACTAAAGTTGATGTAAATTTGACTGCCATAATTAAAATGATGTAACTTCTTCAGTCAAAATAGGTGTTACTAAAGCCATTTAATTTAGCACAAAAATTATAGAGATCAAATAAATAAAACACTTGTCTGAAATGCATATAGGCCATATGGGCATATGCACACAATAGCGAACGCCATTCAATTGTCACATGTCTCAACTTACACCCAACAACAATTTTTTTTTTTTTTAAAAAAAAAAAAAATGGTCACAGCTACATCATCTTCTTTCAAATTAATAGTAAAATCAAAATAATTTTTTTATTCATGTAGGAAATCTTGAACCCATAAGGCCATAATCTCCGGATTAAGAAGTTGGAACTGTATTTCAAATTAATAGTTCTATGCTCTTCTCCAGATTAATTCTATTTCAAATTAATAGTTCTATGCTCTTCTCAGTATTCTATTTGCTTGAAATAGAATTGTCTAAAGCATAACAAATTTCATTTCTTTGTTCCATATAATCGGGAACAAAATTTCCTGGCTTAATTTTGTAGTTGTTTATTGTTTATTGTTTATACATGTTATTTGCTCCATGCAGTATATAGATTTTTCCATTATTGGTACTTTTATTTGATGAAAAATATAGTCTGGTTGTCGATCTTGTTGATTCTGCTTTTGCGTAATGGACATTATTGTTAACAAGATCACAGTATATATTAATTATGTCTTCGGTTGATGTACATTATTATTAAGCTTACATTGTACATTATTGTCAAGGGTAAAATTCCAAACGATTAAGATTAATTAAAAAAAATGGAGGCCCAAAGTGTGGCCCATACTACTCCGTAATATTTAAGGGCATGTTCTCTTCGGCTTCATTTCAGTTCAGTTTCAATTAGTTTAGTTCAGTTCAGTCCAGGTCCTAATTTCCTTCTCTCATAAACAATTCATTTTAAGGGTCTGTTCTCATTGACTGAACTGAACTGAACTGAACTCAGCTGAACTGAACTGGACTGAACTGAACTGGACTAAACTGAACTGAACTGAACCGGACTGAATTTCAACGTAAGAGAATAGGCCCTAACTCTATTCAGTTCAGCTCCAATCAGTTCAGTTCAGTTCAGTAAATTAGAATAGGCCCTAAGTATCTGACTAAGAAAATGCATTACTAGGTAAGAAATCAGTGTCTAGTGTCTACAAATTATTTTTAAAGTAAATTATGTCTTTAGTTGGTGTACATTATTGTTAAGCGTACATTGTACATTATTGTCAAGCGTAAAACTCCAACTGTTTCAGTTTTTTTTTTTTTTAAAAAAATGGAGGCCCAAAGTGCGGCCCATATAAGTATCTCGCCAAGAAAATGCATTTCTTTTTTTAGAAGTCTCGTGATTTTAAAGTCACAAGATGAGTTCCTTACTAATAACTTAATTATTATATGGTAGTAATGGTAATATCATTCCTCGAAATAAAAAAAAAGTTTGTGTAACATGTTTCCTCCCGGGTCACCAATACAAAATGCTCTTAGAGGCCCACTTCAAATAACCATAACATACCAGCCATTAAAGGCCCAAACTTTTCCAACATTCCATGTTATTTAGGCCCAAAGTTATTTTTCTAAGTTGTATCAGTTTCAGCCTACAGTTTGTAAGCTAATAGCCAACTTGGGGTTGTTTGGCATTGTTTTTCGTTTTCTGTTTTTTTTAAAACAAAATCTTAAAACAGGAAACAAAAAAAAAACGTTTTCACTTTTTTGTTGTCGGTTTTCAAAATTATTATAATTTTACTAAGTTTGACTAATTTTTTATTTATTATATGACATATATCATATGATTTTAAAATATAAAAAACCAAAAAACAGAAAACTACAACGATGTCAAACGAATCCTTAGTTTCCAATTTCATTTCTTTATTAAAAAAGAGATAGAAATAATATCTTTGACTATATATTACTTCGTATGATTTATGTGTTACAAAAAATACGTGAGAACAATTTTAGATCTATATAAATATAAATTTTTAAATTTTAAACTTATAATACTACGTAATTGTCACTTACGAGTATATATATAGTAAAATAAATTATAATAAAATATGTGCATTCAAGACTATACAAAAGCCACTTGAGTCGAATTAGATGACCCTAATTTTAGTCTAATTTCCCTAATTAATAAATTTACTTTAAAAGAAATCATAAGTCAATACTCGTCCTTAATTAATGAGTGAAAGCAACATAAATATGAAACTGCGAATTCAAATAAAAGAGCATGGCCTAACCCATTATACGTATTTATTATGTAGTACTAGTTTGTTGGCAAATATATTCTGTCTAGCTGAGTCTCACAATTGAACATTAACATCTTTAATTAACCAAAACAGTCAAGTGGTTGGTTAATTTGGTACACTCCATTCAAGTAGAAAGGCAATATGACAATATTGACAATGACAACATGCATTACTTCAAAAACTCGTGTAAATGTAGCCACCTTTTCCCATTAACTCGATGAAAATGTGAAATTTGGCTGATCATTTTGACTTTGAAGATCCAAAATTAAAGAAGGATTAAGGGATGAAAATGGCGGCTTTGTTACCTTAATTGGCTAAGGTTAGTTGCACATATATATGGCCTAGGTCAGCAATTCAAGATTCTTTTTTCATTATTAATTCTTTTCTTCTAGAAGTTCCTTATGTTGTAATAATAATTATTATTGGTTGAAAGCTATCTTATTTTGTAACAGGGTGGCAATTTTGACAAAAGCAGTGACATAATTTTTTTGGTTGATTATACAGGTATAATACGGAGTAGTATAATTATTATGTTAGCATTATTAATTTATCAGATAATATCAAAGCATAAATTATTTATATTTCATGTATATGATGACCTTAACGATACACTTCATGCATTTCAATCATCCTTTGAGTGTATTGTCACCCCTTCTTGGAAAAAAATGCCACATTATTCAAACTCCTCTCATAATAATACATTATTGTTTCGTGTGAAAACAATGGGACCTTGCCGAAGGTCCAGTGAATTGGTGAAGAATGGGCTCGGTCCGAATGATGTTGGGCCGAGGATTTCCTGCACAGCAAACACACGTAAACTAGCCTCGGGGGTGTTGCCGAGGAAGGCCCCTCCGATGCTAAAGTCAGTACAATGTGTAGAGAGAAAGCTATGCAAGAGAATTAATTGCTTGAGGCTTTGTCTGAATGTCCATCCCCGTACAAATGTAATATTGATGGCTTTTATACCTTGGCATGTATAGGAGAAGTGGGCCTTGGCCTAATTGACTTGCCTTGTGGACTGATCTTGACTTTAGCATAATTGGAGAGTTGAACCTTGACCTTGGGCTTTTAATTAGATCATTTAATGACTAGGCCCAATTGGACTAAATTGGACCCAAACAACTTGCCCCCCAGACCCGATTTGGAAGGATGACGGGTCGGGTTTAATTAACCAGAAAAAGGAGGGAAGTAAATGATTTAATTAATCCAAAAATTTGAATTTAAACCGCAGTTAATGAAATAACGGCGGCTGGATGGATAATTTGTGGAAGTTGGACGGATAATGGGCGGTTAATCAAGAGGAAATGTGTTTAACGGTTACTTAGTGAGGTATTTAAGAGAAATTAAAGACGCGGACTCCCAGAATTCCAATTTCTGGAGATATAAGCAAGAGAACCGCTCTCTCTCTCCTCACTTCTTCACAAACACGAACTCCGACTTGCGCAAAACCCTTGAATCCGCATCAAAACTTCCTTGAATCCCCGAAAATTAAGCTTAGAAACCGAAATTCGTCATTCCGAACTCATAGATCGGCAAACTCCGCTTCACAATAAGGTAATTTCCTTTGATTTTTGTTTAATTTTCTTCGAATTCGAACTCTTTCCCCTTTTTTCAACTTTTTCTTCGAAACTTCAACAATGGTGAGAGGAGTTAGAGGTAGGGCCCGTGCTCCAAGAAGGGCAAGGCAATTCCCCGATCCCAGGAACAGGACTGGGACCTGGAATGGACAAAGAGTGGGGTCTGACCCTGCTGAAGGGATTAGGGCGACCCCAATTTCATCGGCGCCTCCTGAAGCAACGGAGGAGCCGAGCGCTTCTGGGCGGGACGAAGAAGTTCCCGCCTATCTTTGGGATGTTCTTCCTGGGTTTCAGGAGTGGGAGGATGCTGAAGTAGCCTCAGCCATGATAAAGAACTGCCCCTACTCTTGGTGGGTAAAGCATGCCGATGTGTATCGGTTTGCTGAACAAATAGAGCTGCATTACGGCATAATGGAAGCCGATGGATATTGGTGTAGAATGCCCGTTGCATCTGATAGAATCCATCGTCCACCCCCGGGGTATGTGGGGGTGTACACAAGACAGCTTCAGTATGGGCTGAGGTTTCCTCTGGACATATTTGTCCGAGACTTGCTGATCCACTACAGGGTCTCCCTGTGCCAGCTAACTCCTGTCAGCATCCGAAGGGTGATGACGTATTTGTGGGTCTGCAAGTTTTTCAGATACGTGCCGAACCTCCATTGCTTCAAAAAGCTTCATCGGCTAGTGCCGAACATTCAAAGTGGGCACGGAGATCACGGTCCTGGGTGGTACCGAATTGAGTCTCGGCCCCAGTACTTAACAATGTGGCCGAATGACTCCTCAGACAAGGACTGGAGGGGTCAATGGATCTGGGTTAGGGCGCCCACAGATCCTAACCACCCTTACGTCTTCAGCGCTCCTAGGTATCTATCTGAGCCTGACCCTGAAATAGGAAGCCTGGGCCCTCCCGAAGATAGAGGCCCAGATCTGCACCTTAACCAGCAAAATATTTTCGGCCGAAAGCCGAACCCTGGGGGCGCTGGGGGCCGAATGAAGTTTATCCCGGAGACTTGGCTCCCGGATAACCACTATATTTTCCAAGAGCACATGCTAGCAGCTGTCGGCCTCAGCCGAAAGTTCAGGGATGGTAAGCTTCTTCGGCTGGGGTCGAGGCCTTTATTATTTATTCTTAGCAAGAATTTTTGTTTTGCACTTTCCTGCTGAGCCGATCCAGCATTTTTTATTTTGCTGAACTGATCTTTGCTCCTCTTTTCTTATACTCAGAGCGAGACGAGACTAACGTTGGCATCGACTACAACCGTCTCGGCGTCACCCAAGAGAGAGTTATCATCGATCGGGCCCCCTCTATCACCGATTCGAAGCACAGGGAGGTCCATCTAGATTACTCCCATCTCCAAATCGAGGCTGCTGCCCTGTATCAGAGGCAAAAGCCTTGGTGGAAGAAGAGAGATCCTTGGCTTCAACTGCTAGCTCAGGAACTTGAAGCTGCCCGTACAGCCGAGGAGGTTGCACGGGCTATTGAAGCTTGTGAAGGAGGAGAAGGGTCCTCGAGGGCTGCTGAAGAAGAAGCAGCAGCAAGGGCAGCTGAAGAAGAAGACGAGGCTTTGCTGAAGACCTCGGTGAGTTATACTTAGCTTTTTTTTTTTTTTTTTTTTTTTTTTTTTTTTTACTCACTTTCTTCCTGCCCCCCTGTCTTTTGCAGTCTGAAGAGACCAAAAGACGAAGAGAAGGGAAAGCTCCTGTTCGTCCCGAAGATCAAGTCCAGGAGGAATCCGAAGATTCAGAAATGGACGAACAGCCCCTTCGAAAAAGGAGAAGACGGATGGCCATCATCGGCCCTCACGACTTCCAGACGAGGCTGATGTCTGTCGGCATAAGCATAAGGGAGCCTGAGGAAGGCGGTGGATCGCCGAGGGCTCCTCAGCCACCACCCCAGTCTCCGCCGAAAACCCCTCCACCACCTCCTGAGATGGAGGTGGATCAGAAAACTCCCGATCCCAAGGGAGGGGTTCCATCAGAAGAGGTTCAAGAAAGTGCCGGAGGGCACAATGCTGAGAGTGCTGAGAGTGCTGAGAAGCCCGTTGCTGAGGGTTTCTCAGCCTATATTGCCCGGGAGGTTGAGGCTTTCGTCCTCAGCCCTGAAGAAGAAGCAGAGGTCATAATCATTGACTCTGCTGAGAAGGAAGAGAAGGCTCCTGAAGAAGAAGATGCTGAGCCTTCTAAGGCTCCAGAAGCTCCTGAGTCTTCCTTCCCTTCATTCCAGACGCTGCACTCTGGAGAGATGGGTTTCTCAGCCCCCCGAATTCCAATTCCAGATCATATCTGGGACCTCATTTGGGGCCAGAACCGAGAAGGTGCTGCAGCCTACTTCGGCAATTTCTCTGGCTTAACCGAAGTAGATAGGGCGAGGATCTGGTCGCTGAAGGCCACTGCTGGGATGGGCGAATCCAGCAGATCAGTTCCAGACCCTGCAAGGTCGAATCAACTGCTGATGATGCAGGTAAATCCTTATCCTTGCTTTTATTTTTCAATTCAGCTCTTCAGTTCAGTTTTTTTTTTTTTTTTTTTTTTTACTGAGTTGTGCCTCTGTTCCCAGTTTGTGCACAATCAGACTCTCACTGTAGAGCTGATAGACTCCCTGCAAGACAGGGTCGACGCCGCCGAACATGCAAGAAAGGTGGCAGTCGAGGAGCTGAAGCTTGCTCAGCTGAAGCAAGCAGCAGCTGAGGAGAAGCAGAAGGAGGGGGAAGAGTATGAGAAAAAGGCTGCTGAAGCCCTCCAAACCTTCTGCGCTGCAATGGAGAAGGAGGTTTTTCCCCCATTGATAGAAGGGGAAAACTTCCTTCGGGATCATCTGGGAGTGGACATCTCCAAGTTCAAGGCTGCCATTGAGAGCCGAATTCGAGAAGGAGCTGCTGCACAGGCTGAGGTGCAACAAAAATTAGAAGCTTCGGAAGCCAGTAGAATGGCTGCTGAAGAAAAGCTCCAAGCTCAAAATGTCCAACTCTCAGAGGCTGCTACTGCTACTGAAGCTGAGAAAGCCAAGCTTCAAGAGGCTGAGGATCAGTTAAGGGTCAAAGATGATGAGCTGACCCAAGTGAAGGCTGAAGCTTCAAAGGTTCAACAAGAGCTGAATGAGCAGAAGGATGCCTCCTCCAAGCTCGCTGAAGAGCTGAACCAATCCAAGAATGACTTGGAGGAGGTACAGAAGAAGCTAGCAGACGCTGAAGCCCTGCTCAAGGTCCGTATCTATACTCAAGAGGAGTATGATATGGGTTTCAAGAATGGGTTCAGAGTGTGCCGAAGGCTCTGTCTTCATGCTGAGCCGAAGCTGGACTGGTCCCAGTGTGCTGAATGGGTCCAGGATCCAGAAGATCTCCATATGAAGTTCCCCACTCCTGTTGAAGCTGAAATCCTTGCGGCTGAAGAAGCCGAAGAAGAAGAAGAGAGGAGGGAACTTGAAGCCGAACGGCGGGAAAGGGAGGCTCAGCAGGGTGCACAGCCTGCTTCATCTGCTGCTGGAGCTGAAGCCACCATGGGACCCAGCACTGCTGATCAGTCTGATCCTCGGGCTGAAGCATAGGAACTCGGGCAGTCGTCTTCAGAATCTTGCGGTTCATCATGCGCTCAACTTTAGACTTGCCGCTTCTGAAATTTTTTGCCTTGTTTTTTGCTTCAACTTGCCTTGATGTACAAACTGCTTTATCTGTTTTTGCATGTATTTCGGCAGCTGTATTTTTCCGCTTGTGGGCGGCTGCTGATATTTCGTTATGTCCTTTGAACAGTCTGAACTTTGTAGCTCGTTTTCTGAGCATTTGAGCTTTATCTGATGCATTTCTCTTCAATTACTTTGCCTTATTTTGAATGCTTTACTTTTTCTCCAAAAATTTGCTAAGTACAAAGCTTTCAGCTCGAAGAATTCTGCTGAAGATAAACTTGCACTGATAGTGCTTCTTGCCCCCCTCAGTAATCTGAAGACTTAGGTCTTTGGATTACTGAGTTGGGTTTCTGTCTCCTTTTTAAAAATGGATATCTGAAACACAAGGCTAACTGAAGGCAATGTTTCAGATAATGGCTCTCTGGGATACGAGGCTCAGCTAAGGCAATATCCCAGACTTGTCCATGGATTCATGTCTTTGGAGAGCAAGTCTTACTAAAGTTTAACTTCAGCTGAAAGACCAGAGTTCTTTAAAAAGACAAGCTCGTCAGCAATCTGGAACCTAGTTATCCGAAGGCGAAGGTTTCAGACGAGGCTGAAAAATTTCTAATGGTTGTCGTTATCCTTGGTTTTCTGTCTATCTTTAAAAATGGATATCTGAAACACAAGGCCAACTGAAGGCAATGTTTCAGATAATGGCTCTCTGGGATACGAGGCTTAGCTAAGGCAATATCCCAGACTTGTCCATGGACTCATGTCTTCGGAGAACAAGTCTTACTGAAGTTTAACTTCAGCTGAAAGACCAGAGTTCTTTAAAAAGACGAGTTTGTCAGCAATCTGAAACCCAGTTACTCGAAGGCGAAGGTTTCAGACGAGGCTGAATGAAAACCCTTAAAGAGTAGATAGAATGAAGAAAACTTGAAAGAATAAAAAGTTGCAAAAATAATAGGAATGGTGGCTCTGAAGCCTTTCATTAATAACTCAGGATGTACTTACAAAGATTGTTATGCCCCGAAGGGTTTACACATGATATTTCTTAAGTACATCAGCATTCCAGTGATTTTTCAGCTCAGTTCCATCTAACTGACGAAGTCTGTATGTCTCTGGCTGAAGCTCATCATAAATTTCATAAGGTCCCTCCCATGCAGCTGAGAGTTTCCCATGGATTCGGCCTTTCTGAACTGCAGCAGCATTCCGAAGGACAAGGTCTCCAATTTTGAGAGGCCTTGCATGGACCCTTCGGTTGTAAAATTTGCTGATTCTCTGCTTGTAAGCAGCCATTCTGTCTCGGGCTGAGTCTCTCACTTCGTCAAGGAAATCAAGGGATTCCTTCATAAGTTGCTCATTCTCAGCCGAGAAATGGTGCACTCTTAAACTTTCAGAACCGATTTCCACTAGAAGAACGGCTTCGGCACCATACACCAGCTCAAAGGGTGAATAGCCCGTTGCCTCTTTTTCAGTTGTCCGAAGTGACCAGAGGGTTCCTGGAAGCTCCTCTATCCACTTAGACTTTTGATCCTCAACCCTTTTCTTCAAAGCATTGAGGATCTGTTTATTTGCAGCTTCGGCTTGGCCATTACTTTGTGGATGACAAACTGCTGAATATGCCAATTTGATGCCGAATTGGTCTGTGTACCGCCTCAGCGATAAATTATCAAATTGCCTCCCATGATCGAAGACAAAGACCTTCGGAATACCGAAGCGAGTGATAATGTTCTGCCAGATAAACTTCCTGACAGTTTGCTCTGTGATGTTCGAAGCTGCTTCAGCCTCTATCCATTTGCTGAAATAGTCTATGCCGACTATTAACCATCTTTTTTGGTAAGGTGCATCTGGAAAGGGCCCCAAAATATCCAACCCCCATTGGGCAAATGGAAGCGGATTTAGGATCGGCTGAAGGTCTCTGGCCGGCTGATGGATGACTGGTGCGAATTTTTGATTTTTCGCATTTTCGGACCAGCTCCTTAGCGTCTGAGATCATGGTGGGCCAGTAGTATCCGGCCCTCAATGCCTTGTGGGCTAGGGTCCTTCCCCCAATGTGGTTTCCACAGATGCCGAGGTGAATTTCCCGAAGGATGTAATCTGCATCTGTTGGTCCCACGCATTTCAGCAATGGGGCTGAGAAAGACTTTTTCAGAAGCTCTCCTCTGAAGACGATGAACCTTGAGCTAGTTCTCTTCATCTTGGAGGCCAAAATTCTATCTTCGGGAATTTCTCCCCGAAGCTTGAAAGCTAGGATGGGGTCCATCCAGCTGGGCTCTGGGTCGGCGCAGCACACTTCAGGTGCTTCGTCGACACCTCTTTCTCGGCGCACTTCCACGTATACAGATCTGTTCAGCTCGGTGAGGGTTGAACTGGCAAGTTTGGAGAGCGCGTCGGCTTGAGCATTCTGACCCCTTGGGATCAGCTGCACTTCAAAGGTTCTCAGCTTTGCAATAACTGATTTGATCTTGGCAAGATAATTTATCATGGAGGGCTCTTTGGCCTCGTAGCTGCCACCGATCTGATATGCAACTAGATGAGAGTCTGTTTTCAGACAAACATGCTCGGCTTCCAGAGAGATGCACAGTTCTAGGCCCGCGATTGCTGCCTCATATTCAGCTTCGTCATTCGAAGTCTTGAAAGAAAATTTGAGTGCATACTCGAAGGATTTGCCTTCGGGAGAGGTTATCACTACCCCTGCCCCCGAACCATTTACGGTGGAGGATCCATCCGTAAGAACGGTCCAGATTTTCTTTTCATCATCTAACTTCTCTTGGTACGAGCATTCGGCCAAGAAGTCCGCTAGAGCTTGAGCCTTGATGGCTGTTCTCGGCTGGTAGCTGATGCTGAATTCAGTGAGCTCGAAAGCCCACTTGGCCAGCCTACCAGATTTTTCAACTTTGCCGAGAACTTTTTCCAGCGGCTGATCAGTTAAGACCACTATCTGATGGAAATCAAAGTAGGGCCTCAACTTCCGAGCAGCTACCACTACTACAAAGGCAACTTTTTCGAGTAGAGGGTAACGAGTCTCGGCGTCCGTCAGAGTGTGACTGACGAAGTAGATCGGTTGCTGGATTTTATTTTCTTCCCTCAGCAGCACTGCACTGATGGTAGCCGGGCTAACAGCTACGTACAGATACAAAGTTTCCCCCTCCACTGGACTAGCCAGAGTTGGGAGCTGAGCTAGATGCTCCCGAAGCTGCTTGAAGGCCTCTTTTTGCTCTTCTTCCCAAACAAGCTCTTTTACTTTTGGGAGTTTCAAGGCTTTGAAGAAAGGTAGTCCCTTGTCCGAAGCTCTAGAAATGAACCTCGAAAGGGCTGCCATTCTTCCGGTGAGCCGCTGAACGTCCCTCTTTGTTTTCGGCTCAGGAAGATCAAGAACTGCTTTGACTTTGGAGGGATTGGCGTCGATCCCCCTCTTGCTGACCATGAATCCAAGGAATTTCCCTGACTTCACGCCGAAGACACACTTCTTCGGATTCAGCTTCATTTGATGCTTTCTTAGAGTGGCGAAGGTTTCAGCCAGGTCCTTAACATGGTCTTCAGATTTTTTGCTTTTGACGATTGAATCGTCAACATAAACTTCCATGTTTCGGCCTTTTTGATCGGCGAAAACCTGATCCACCAGCCTTTGATAAGTCGCCCCCGCATTTTTCAATCCGAAAGGCATCATTTTGTAATTGTACACCCCGGCGTTCGTGACGAATGCCGTCTTTGCTCGGTCGTCGGGGTGCATGAAGATCTGATGATACCCCGAGAATGCGTCCATGAAACTAAGCAAGGCGTGGCCACTCGTCGAGTCGACTAGCTGATCGATTCTCGGCAAGGGATAGAAATCCTTCGGACAAGCCTTATTTAGGTCCGTGAAGTCAACGCTCATTCTCCAGGTACCATTGGCCTTCTGAACCATCACCACATTTGCCAGCCATTCTGGATATTGACAAGGCTCGATGAAACCTGCGTCCAGCAATTTTTTGACCTCGGCTGCGATGTCTCGGTTCTTATTTGCGGAGTAATTCCGCTTCTTTTGCTTGACTGGCCGACACGTTGGGTCGACGTTAAGCTTATGGGAGATGAGGTCTGGACTTATCCCAGGCATATCGGCTGTCGAGAAAGCAAACACATCTCTGTTGTCCCGAAGGAGTTGAATAAGTTCACAACGGGTGCTCGGATCGAGGTCCATCCCGATTGTTACACATTTCTCAGCATCTCCTTCGGTCAACTCGACCGTTTCAGTCTGCTGGTCCAGGTCCATTGTTGATGGACTGGACTCTTCACAATCTGGCCTGCTGTCTATATCAGCAGGCGTCCCAGACATTCTCTTCTTCGGCTGGCTCCCTGAGTCTTTCGGCTCAGATGAAGAACTAGCCTTTTCTTTTTCTGACCCTTTTTCTTTGTGCACAGAACCTTGGGCCGAAGCACTTAGACCTTTCGGCTTTTTTGTGCTCGGCTCTCTTTCTTTTTCTTTCTCCTCCTCATCCTCGTCGTCGTCGTCTGGGCGACTAGTGGATGGCTTGAGGTAGTTGCACCTTCGGGCTTCCTTTTGGCTGCCCTGGATCCTTTCGGGGAAGCCGGCGTCTGAAACGTAAATCATCAGCTGATGATAAGTCGAGACGACCCCTTGGATCTCGTGAATTATGGGTCTCCCCAAAATCACGTTGTACACTGAGGGAGCGTCGATGACCAAAAATTCGGTCATGACATTCCTAGCTGCTTCGTCGCAGCCGATAGTGACAGGAAGTAGAACCTTCCCATCAGGATAAGTTGAAGCCCCATTGAATCCGGATACTGGGTAGGATACCGGCGTAAGGTGCTTGGGCTTCAGCTTGATTTGATCATAGGCCTTTCGGAACAAAATGTTTGCTCCGCTACCACCGTCAACTAGAACTTTGCTGACGTCGTGGTTGGCCACCGTGGCGATGATCACCAACGGGTCCTCGTGAGGGTACGTCACCCCCCGGCAGTCAGCGGCTGTGAACGTCATGTTCGGCACCGGTGACTGGGGTGGCTGAATATCAGCATGATTCACCTGGTGAGTCAGAGTCCTGAGGTGACGCTTGTGCTCCCTCCGAGAGCATGTTCCTCCCGAGATAACATGGATTGGAGGGAATTTTCCTTCCGCAGTTTTACTGTTCTTTCGGGGGAAGTCGATTTCTTGCCGAGAGTCTTTTTCGGACTTCTCAGCCTCTTTTTTCTCGCGGTGATCCGCGATATATTTTTTCAAGTATCCCTTCCGGACCATGTCCTCGATTTGGTCCTTCAGCTGGATACACTCCTTAGTGTTGTGTCCCGGTGATTCATGGAACTCACACCACTGATTCTTATTTTTTCGCTGATACCACTCGGGGAGCGGTCTCGGCTTTCTGTAACTCTGCTCCTCCTTTGTCACACTGTAGATCTTAGCGCGCGGAAGAGAGAGCGGAGTGTACGATTCATATCTGCCTGCGAAAGGAGCAGATTTTTCTTTCTTCGACTCGTTGGCCGAAGATTGTTCCGAGGCTTTCGCCTTTCCAATTACCTTCTGGCCTTGGCCTTCAGACGAGGGTGCTTGTTTTTGTTTCCCTCCCCCAGATTGGGATTGGGTTTTTGCTTTGTTCCACTCTTCAGCTCGGATGAATTTATCTGAAGCATTCAATGCTTCCTCCAAGGTCCTGGGTGAATTCATGACCATGAAGTCAGAGAACGACCCAGTTCTGAGACCGTGCTGAAGGGCGAAAACTGCCAGCCCTTGGTCCAGCTGAGAAACGCTGGATGACTCGTTGCTGAAGCGAGTCAGATAGTCTCGGAGGCTCTCGGCCTCACCTTGCTGCAGTCCCATGAGCTCTGCAGTAGTCTTCTCTCGGCGATTTGCCGTGGAAAACTTGCTCTTGAACTTGGAGGACAGGTCGTCCCACCCGGTAATTGAGCCTTCTTTAACTCCCTTGGAGATCCATGCTTGCGCGACCCCCTTGAGAGTGGTTGGAAAATACTTGCACCTAGCCGCCTCGGACCTGGGGCAGAGATGCATGTGAGCCTCATATGAGGCGATATGGTCCTTCGGATCCGAAGTTCCATCATAAGTGATGTGCGACGGGATTTTAACCGTCGGCACATGAGATTCCAGTATCCATTGCTCGAATGGAGAACTGGAGGGCAGCATTACGGCCTTGCCTTTATTCCCAGCCGAAGGGACCGCGCTCCGCCCTCTCAGAGAGGTAGAAGCGGTTTTCGTCCCTGGCTGGGAGGTCTGGGCCTCGGCTACAGGATAGGAAAGGCGGGTGTGCACGCTCCGTTCCCTATCGCCGAGACGGTCGTGAACGCTTCGGCGAGCAGTTTCTGGCCGAGAGGCAGAACTGCTGCTTTTATGGGTTCTGCTCGTAGTGAGCTGAATGGAAGACTCCCTGAAGAAGTGAGAGTTCCTGTTTCTCTCCCTCTCGGTTCTCCAGGTATCCTCCTCCCATTCGCCAAGCTCCTTGAAAGAGGAGAGTTTCCCCCCTCCTGGCCGAGGCACCTTCGCTGGTTTCTGGTTTGCGGAGGGGTTCGATCGAGTGGAGGTGGCATGTTCTGGGCCTTCATGGCTTCCATGAGGACCGCTAAGGCTCTCGCTACCTCCTCCGAGTTGGGCCCTGTCAAGGGTGTCCTCGGCTGAGAGCGAGAGTAGGTGCGAATGCTCCGGGATTGGCTCCGGGCATGAGATTGGGTCCTTTGACTGGACCAGTTGTCCTCATTTGACCGAGGCCGGCTCGGCGGATGATTGGACTGGATGATAGGAGATTCGGATCTCTCCCTAGGCTCCTCATGAGAGTCGGGTCCCGCGGAGGGGCTCCTATCTCGGGGAGGAGACAGGCTAGAAGTGGGGTGTTCCGAGGGACCCCCTCCTAGTGACTTTCAGCGCTTTCTCAGAGGAGAAGCACCGTCGTTTTTGTTCTTGCGATTCTTAGCCATTGGAACTAAGATTGAGGTAGAATGATTGAAATTGGCTTAAAGTTTTTTTGAAAGTCTTCCCCACAGACGGCGCCAAATTGTTTCGTGTGAAAACAATGGGACCTTGCCGAAGGTCCAGTGAATTGGTGAAGACTGGGCTCGGTCCGAATGATGTTGGGCCGAGGATTTCCTGCACAGCAAACACACGTAAACTAGCCTCGGGGGTGTTGCCGAGGAAGGCCCCTCCGATGCTAAAGTCAGTACAATGTGTAGAGAGAAAGCTATGCAAGAGAATTAATTGCTTGAGGCTTTGTCTGAATGTCCATCCCCGTACAAATGTAATATTGATGGCTTTTATACCTTGGCATGTATAGGAGAAGTGGGCCTTGGCCCAATTGACTTGCCTTGTGGACTGATCTTGACTTTAGCATAATTGGAGAGTTGAACCTTGACCTTGGGCTTTTAATTAGATCATTTAATGACTAGGCCCAATTGGACTAAATTGGACCCAAACAATTATAATTTTATATTTTGTCAAATAATTGGGTTATTCGTTCACTTTGGTGATCAATCACTCAAATTTAATATATATAAATCGTCACTATCTGTCTATAACAAATGATAATATAGAGTTGGATTATGTACCCTTCAAAACATGTATTTAATATACAATTTGATATAGAGCAGAGACTATTAATTAGAAACAGAGGGAAATTTGTTTTAGTCATCATAGAATATGTAACGTGTATGAAGTATAACATGCTTACTCTAGTTAATATAAGTAAAACTTATTGTGAATACATTTCATGTCGATGATATAATATAATGACAAAGCAATATGATACATGTTGTTTAAGTAAGATTTTTCAAGAATCTTTACAAGTTAGAACACTTATGTAGTATTTTAGCTCCAATCCGAGCTGCAAGTTGTATACTAATTTAATTTGTTTTCGAAGACAAGACAACCTAGCCAGCAATACTTCAGTGAAGTTATCGGCCCACAATTGATTCTTTTTTTCCCTTTTTGTGGTCCTTGCGGATCATTTTTATGATGTATTAGCTAAATCGCTAGGACATGGAGATATATTATGGTATGTCATTATACACCAGAGTATACCATATAATGATACAAATGGTAAGCCAAAAGGCTCCACGCTAAATTTTACTCATTTGCTTGCTATAATCGACATTGAATTGGACACTAACACATAGGTAGAAATACGGTAGAATGTTATTTGTGTATGTAGTTGAAAGTCCATTTGACTTTATCGATCAATACTAACCAGGATGTGCTAGTGCGAGGTGAGTGGACCTCAAATGTATGTGTAGCAATAGAGTAGCCAACTAAAACTAAACTTGAAAAATTAGAAAGTATGCTTTGAGACACTAAAAAAATAAAAGCGGAAAATTGATTAAAAGAGAAAATGTATATCTCAATAATGGAGTATTCAATACATCGATATATCAATTGTATCATTAACCTTGTGATCCTATTATTGACCTTATTACTATAACATCTTCGTAGGTAAGTAGGCCAAATTCTTATGAATCTAACAAATAAAGCAACATATGGAAGTGGAGATGCGTGTTGAATGAGGTGCAACATGAGTAAAACGGCGTGTTGTCTAGCATGGGCTGCTATGCTTTGATTTCCTTTATTTTATTTTTACCGTTAATCACTTTATTATTAACATTAATATATAACGAGTAGTCTATGTTAGGAATTAGGAAGCCGAGGGCAATTCTCATGTTGTATTCGGTTGTTTTACTTCATGTACCTAGCTCTACTCGAGGCTTTTATTCCATTTTATAGAGTATTTTATTAAAGCTATCCAAATGATCAGTAAAATTATGAAAAATTGTTCAGCTGATAAGAGAAGAAATGACATGCCACATGCATATAAAAAGTAGTGAGACTTTATTATAAAATATCATAATGATTAATAGTCGGCTTATACCTTGTGTTTGGACTTTTAAAAGGTTATTTTGCTGACATTTTAAAGAGATGTTCGAGATTTTACTTTTATACATAGTTAATACAATTGAGAGTTGAACACAACATGATTTCAAAACTATATAAGATACAATCTAGGGAAAAATGTCAGATTTGTTTTGAGTATCATCAACTCAAAAACTTCTTTTTTTTTTTTTTGGTTGACCTGTTCATATCTCATTAAAAAAAATAAAAAAACAAATGTATTAGCAACTAATAATAGTGATTAGTGTGTGCACCACACAAACCTAGCTTACAGTAAAAAAAATGGTTGTCATTGAATTACACAAGTCAAAAGTTTGAATACTCCATATTCATCAAATTAGATCCTTTGTTTCATCAAATTCCATGCTAAAATTTTGAATCAAATCATATCATACAATTTAATAAAACTTATTAACATTCAAATTTGAAGTCAACAATTCCCAAATATTTTAAAACCAATCATATCTCTGAAGTCATACATATTATATTATATCAAGCAAACATTTTTCTCATCAGGTTACCAGTACAGTAGAATTCCCAAGGAAATTTCTGCATTATTTAAATATGATAATTTTTTAACCGAGTCATGGCCACATACATGTTAATCATTTGAGTTTCACATTCTAATTAAAATATACGAAGTAAATTGTGTTGAGTAGTTTTTTTGAACGTACCTACATTGGAAATTGCATCACACCGAAATTTTATCATAAACAACAAAAATGTACAAAGATAAAATAAAATTAAAGGTTGTACTATGAGATTTATTAAGGACGATTTTTTTTGCATGTGATCACATGATTTCATGGGGGCGGTTCCATCACTCCCGGAGTACTTGTATTTTGTATGATGTGGTTCCATATTATTGAAACTTAATTCGAGATACTATACATTATTATGTGTTTTCAAAAAAAAATAAAAATAAAGATACCATACATTATGTATGATCGTGCTTGTATTAATTTGTTGATGTTAATTAACTATATACTTCATATATACTTTGTGTGTTTTGTTGGTATTTAGGACAGTTTTGCAATGGCTACAATAAAATTGTAGCCACCACAAAAATGAAATCTACACCCTTGATTATCATTATGTAAATTGGGACCGTTGATTTAAGTTGACCATAAAAATACCTAAAAAATTAAATTTCTTTGTTTTCCTTAATTCTCTACACAGTAAATTACTCCATTGATGATTTTCTCCAAAGTATGAATACAAAACAATCCACTTAATTATCATGAAATCCATCAATTAACTAGTGCAAGGATGAAAGGAAGTGTAATTAAATAATTATGTACTGTACTGCTGTACATATCCATGTAGTTCGTATAAACTATCCAATCTATAAAATTGTATTCCTTTTTTCAAGGTTAGTTGCCAATTTTCCATTGATTTTAATTAATTATACTTTAAATAATTATGTACTGTACTGGTGTACATATCATGATAATTGCTCCTCCATATACCTATTTAAATGAGATTTAGGCTGATGGTTGAATGCTTGGAACTGCATCAATGGCAGCGAGACAAGCGGTTATGTTTTCAGTTTTTTTATTTTTATTTATTTTTATTTTTTTATAATAAAAATAAATTTAAAATTATTTATAATTTAGAAGTCAAATATATTGATGGCCAAGATTAATCATTAATATTTAAACGGTTAAGATTAGAAGTAGTTACAATGGCTACATTTTTTATGTAGCCATTGAATAGTCTTCCTGGTATTTAAGGTGTGAATAATTGAATTTTGTCATTATTTTAGATTTATTTTTTTGCGGAATTTTAAATGTTAGAATATAAAATAATGTTTAATTTGAATTTATAATTTGTCAACATGATCAATTTTGAGGATTTTAGAAATTTTTAGTTTTTAATTTGATTGAATCATTTGATAGTTTTGGTTTGATGTTGCCATGTTATGCGGGAAAGTTCTTCTTTGACTTAAGACTAAAAGATTACAAAGAATTGTAGAGAAAGATATTGAGAAAATTAACGTGTTTATTTATTTACTTGATTTTTTTTTTAATCAACACTAATTCCTATTTCCATGAGGTGGGGGATATAATCAACTGATCAAGGGATATGCAATAAATTGATTTTAATATTAATGTTATTTACCTATTGTAGGTGGAGTTATAATGAATTGAATTTAACAATATATTACATGATTATATATAATTTATTTATACGTATTAATTACATAGTACAATTATTTGTCAAAAATTTCAAAATTTGACCACAAAAATTAAAATATGTCGTTTTGGGATGGGAGAAGTAATATTATAATAGTGAGTGTTTGCTAATAGTACTTGTTCACTCATAGGCCTTCCCTCCTTTTAGGGTTTTCTAGAAATTTTATGAGTGAAGGACAATTTTGATTGATTATCCAAAATAATTTAAGTGCCATTTCTATATCAATATAATTTTCATACTTTTTCACCAAAAAAATAAACAAAAAATCAATTGATCAATTCATCTTGCTATCAACAAATAGATTCGAATTCTATCCTTTTGATATCTTTCACATACTGATGATCACTGTTTTCCCCACATAAGCATCATAATAAATGTGTGCGCATTCATAAATATCATGTATAATGACAAAAATAATGTCATAAGATTTGAATAATTGAACAATTAAAATCAACTCAACCACATCAACATTTACACATGTTCAAAAAACAAAATTCTAGACCTTATGATATCTTCCACCTTTCAAGCAAAAATTCAAAAAATAAAAAACAAATCTAATTGTTGATTGTAATTTCAACTTTTATCAATGTTATAATACCCAATTTGTCAAAGTTATAATATTCGCCGTTGCTTGCGTAGGGTTACTTTTATATGTACTCTTTGAAAATTTATTATTCTTTTTAAATTTACATCATACGAATAGATGTTGTACGTATTTTTCAAAAGGTTAAACACCTATTACATAAATTTAAATCTATGACAATTACTAGCGAGTATTACATTTACAAAACAAATCAATGTCTCCTAACTCTTGTAGTTTAGTGAAGGGGGCAAATTACAAAAAAGTACATTACATTTATATTGATAGTAACTTGAGGAAGACTTTTTAGTTAAAGCCGTTAAGTCTAGGGGGGCGTTTGGTTCAAACAATGGTATAGGTTTGGAATGAGGAATGAAACCTGGGTGGTATGGGGTTGGAACTTGATACTTGATTTCATGTGTTTGGTTCTTATCTAGGAATGATAGTTTTCCTTTTAATTTTAAACCTAAAGGTATGGGTATGAGCCATACCCACCTCCTTCCTTGGGTTTCAAAAACCCATACCTTGGGGGTTTGAGGTATGGGTTTGAAAAATGAAATTTCAAGAAACAAACACAAGGTATGGGTTTTGGTCATTCCAAACCCATACCTTATACCTAATATGCTTGAACCAAACACCCCCTAGAAGAAATGAAAGAAGTGGGCAAATACAAAGTGAGCTTTCTTTGACGAGTAACGTCCGCGTATGTAAATTTCCTAATCTTTGTCTTTTAATTAACTCCAACTTCCTCTCACCAAATATTTAACTTTTTAATCAAAATTAAAATTTTAAAAATTCCACGTCATCATAACACCCCACGACTCTTCCTACTCTTGGTCAAATTTCTCAACGCCTCCTTCTCCCCTTTTATTCCCCCTTCTCTATTAAAACCTTCCCACTCCCCCCTTACACAATTCTCCTCTTCTAATTATTTCTGTCTATCTATCCCCCAAATTATCTATTTTTGTACATATTACGGACTCGAGCTCGTACTCGGACTCGCCTCGAATTATTTGAAAACTCGAAGGGAAGGAAAAAAGATGAAAAATATGGGGTTTCTTAAGGAGGAGAAATCAATAAGGGTGATTAGAGCGATAAAAACAGTGTTTTTCTTAATTACTTTACTAATCTCTTTTTTGTTCTTCTCTGCTCCTGTTCTTCTTGCTGTTGCGGATACCATATTACCTTCTGCTTTGTTCTCTGCTTCGTCTCCTTTTCTGTCTCCTCAGTCGTTGTCCTCCCACCTTGCCAATTATGATTTCAGATACTCGCTTGTTGATATTCCGTTGATCTCCATCCTTCGGTCCCTCGTCATCATCTGTAAGTTTTCGTGTTTTTTTCGTAAATTCTTGTATCAGACGGTCTAACATAATATTGCCGTATGGGCTTACACAGCCAATAATGATTTTTTTTAGTCATGGTATGGCAAGTGATCGGGTTGTATTAATTTGGTACAACTGTTTTAGGAATAGGGAATAACTTTAATTTATTGCATTATTCGTGATTTTTCTAACGAGTGTCCATGGGTACTTGTTAAGCTAACTCGTTATGTTATTATCGTCTTATAAGATTTCCAAATTCAGTAAATTATTAAGTACTTAATTTTCATGCCAAAACTTGAAATTTGATGGTCACCATTGATTAGTTTAAGAAGTTTATATCTTAACCTACCTTATGCGCTTACATATCAGAATTGACTAATTAAGGGCTTAATAAGTCCAGTAAACTAGTTGGCTTAATTGGCAATTGGTTTATTATTATATATACATTTTTTCTGACAGTAGTTGGCCCAATTGTTGTTAGGCGATTTCATGTGTTTTCTGAATAAATTATTAAAGTTGGTTATTAATAATGCTCTACATTCTCAAAATCCCATATGAAATAAGTCTAATTAATCTTTGCATTTTTTTTTCTTAATACGTATGACAATTCACTTTCTCTGTAATTGCTAAATATATGTACTGTTGTACATACCAATAAACCTATGTACCATAAAAAATGTGATAATTAGCGAGTTTAAACACCGTGTTTAAAATTTTAAACACCGTGTTTAACGATTGGTGATAATAAGTCTGATATCGTATTAAAATTTTATGTTATGTGTTAAAATTAATGTATTGAGAACAACTTGTTGTGTATAGGTGTGTATAGCTGTTGTGATGGGCCGAAGTTGTCACGCGGGCCCTATTTGTGGGTGGTAACAATATGTTCGGTACTTTCGTTGGTGTTTGTATCATTAAAAGCCCCGTTCGTGTTTGGTGGTGCAAATGTTGCCGAGAGAGGGTACACTAGAGGCACCGAGGTTGCACTATTCATATGTTCTTACGTCTTGGCGGTTGGGCACGTGGTTGTTGCTTATAGGACAAGTTGTCGAGAACGAAAAAAGCTTCTTGTTTACAGGATTGACATTGAAGCTGTAAGTTCCCTCCATCCCTAGCTCAATTTTATTGCAAGTTAAAGTTAATTTCATTTTAAGAAATCCCCTTACCCCTTTCTCTAAGTCGATGACAAAAATACAAAATTAAGTAACCCTTTACTAAAAGATAAATGACCAATGTCCCACGTTAGCAACCCAATCGAGTAGTTACTAAAACGACTCATTTTTTATTTGTTATTTGTCGAATTTACAAAAATATATTGCAAAATTATTATACTAGTAATTAATTTGGTTGGTACATGATGAAATTATTATTAGCATGGGATTTAAAATTGATTACACAAAATTGGCAGCTAAAAAGTGTAAGTAATAGGTTTATGTTTGCTAGGTGGCTTTGATGAGTTGGTAGAATATCATTAAAAAGATGCCAAGCTAAGCTAATTAGCTATGCACTAATTAATTCCTAATAGCATATCTTTATAAAGAAGATAAACCAATCAAGAGTGGGGTGCTGTACCACTAAAACAGTTGTAATGTCTCAAAGCTAGAAATTTATGATCTGGAACTTTAATTTAAATAAAGTGGCCTGGCATAGGATAATTCGATCTATAGCTGTATGAATGGATTGAAAGATAATTTGACATTTTCAACTTTAATTACTCCGTACCCATGTCTTACCATATACCCGCCTCTCATAATAATCCCCGAGAATATCTATAAAGTGTTACTACTCGTTTTTGTACATATGAACACTTCATTTAGAAAATGAAAAGAGAAACGGAATAAATTCTAGTACTCCGTATTCGTGTAAAATTCAAAATTATTCTAAACAGAAAATTGGGTTTAAATGAGAACATAAGTTTGAAACATAAAAAATGTGAAGATCAGATTCGATTAGAGGATGATCATTAATGAGTTATATGTCCTTATAATATAACCACCTAAGCCATGACGATTGAATAAGCCATAAACAAGTACTAGTCTTAGCTCTTAAGAGATTCTTTGAGCTTGATTGACGGATTTTAAATGTAATTTATTAATTCGTACTTCGTATTATAAAATAACATGTTGTCCAAAATTGACAAATATTAATTTATAACACCTAGATTTATATTTTCTTGGTGTGGCAAAGAATAATCAAGATTGGGAGCAACTTATAGTAAGCGTTGGGGGGAAGTCTTACCTTAAAATTGACTAGTGCTTTCGCACGAAATTGCTGTGAAATTTTCAACGTAACATTTTTATTCAGTCAAAACCTACCATCTTACCACTAATTTTAATACTCTAATAATGCTTTTAATATGCAAACACTAATTTAGGATATTTTGTTTTGTTTTTTAATTTAAGATCTTTTTCCTACTCTTGAATACACTCAATACATCATTTTCAAATCCAAACCCACCCTTCCTAAGGAATAAGACCCCGAAAGATTATCAATACTTCTAACATATAGGGACATTTTTTTCGTAAATAGTTGTGTCGTATTTAAGGGTTGAATAGATTTTTTGTCAATACGCGAGGGTCTTTTAGGAAGGAAGTTTCCAATTGTAAGGACACCTCTTTCCGACAGAAAAAAAAACTAATTTTGATACGGAATAATATAAGTACTTATAATTTAACGCGGTATTAAATTCAATTTGGTGTTGCTATATGCTTTTCCTAACTCTAAATAAAAAGTACTCGGTAACACCTAATTATTTTATTCTTGTATTGATATGAGGTCCCCGCTTATAGATTTTTTGACAACCTCGCGTAGAGTACGAGTGAGGGGATCACATCACATGCATAAAATTGGATTAGAAGTTATACGTAATCAAAGAAATACAACAAAATGGTGAAGTAGGCATACATGCATGATTATCTAGAGTTGTGGAGTGATTAGAGCCACAATATCATAATAGAATCTATTACACTGTGATCGTTAATTTGTTATTTGGTTATTTGTTGCATTATTGAATTAGGTGTATTCTTCATGCGTATTAGTTGCTTAATCATGACATTTTATAATATAGTATATTTAGTTTTCTGTCCTTTTCTTTTGATTACTATACAAACTTTAGCTTCTTAACATTATAAGTGTAACGAACTCCATCCATCATCATACTTTGAACTTATCTTGAATAGGGTCGTAAATTGACACCAAATATTAGATATTTGTAAACTTATCCTTGTTACTACAACGAGTGAGATTTATTTAGCTAATAATTCTCCCTTTGTTTCAAAATAACAACCACATGTTAGTAATTCAAGTAATACTAACATCACGACTTTATGTTCTCGATGGGTGATTGGAGGGATAGGTCATGAACTCATAATCAATCCGATATGTGAAAAAACACCACTCTCCAATAGGTCATGAACTCATAATCAATCCGATATGTGAAAAAATACCACTTAGTTACATCATGATGTGTAACGGAATAAATGAATTTAGGGATGGGCGGTTAATTAGGTCCATATGTTCATAATAAATATCTACATCAAATTGGTATTATAGTAATGAAAATTAAATAAAGCAAGAAACCCTTTGGTCTACGGAATATGCAAAGGTAGGGACAACTTATCCATTGATGAAGACATATATATTGGACAATTGAGTAAGCTTTGTCTATGAATCCACTTGTATTACTAATTATGGGAAGAAAGAAATAAATGATTTAATCAAGAAAATTATAAACCTAAAATGACGTAATTCTGATGTTAATATAAGAGAAAAATTGAATGAGTTGTATAAAGTGACAATGAAAAAAAGCCATTGTCTGTAAGGTTCTCTTTTAATCAGGTTTTGGAATCCTTTCTTAGTCTGAATCATCAAAAATTGACATGTTTTTTTTAATTATATAGGTAGCATAATTGACATGTTGATGGTCTTGACACAGTTGCTACTTTAAACATGTTAATTAAGCATATCTTAGAACTTCCTAGGTAGTATATGCCTATATGGGTCCCGTACATTGAAAATTTAACTTCAAGATTAAAGGGTCTAAAGCATCTCTTTAAAAATTGCATATTTCTTCGTTACAGTTAAAAGTCATTGTAGATAACATTTGGTTTTGTAATATAAGAGAGAGATGATCCTTTTGTTCATTACTCCCTCCGTTCCACAATGATGTTCCTGTTTTCCATTTTGGGTGTTTCAAAATGATGTTCTTGTTTTGGAATCTTTCCTTTTTTTGTTAATATTTTTTTTCCATGTCTACCCTTACAGAAAAATTAAAATGCCTAATATATCCTCATTTTAGTCTGACTCATTAATTAGTTCAACGTTTAACAATTAGGTGAAATTTAAGTTTGGTGTAAATTTTGGAGTTGGCGGCAATCTGAAATTTCATTTTGCTGTAATTTTATTGGTTGTTAAACTATTCCTTGTAATTAAATCAGCACATGCTTCCAAGCAATTTACAAATTTTTTCCGTTAAAAGGGGACAGCAATTAAATGGAACACATGGGGTACTTAAACAGCTGGACAGAATCTTTATCTACAATTAATGATATTCTCAGAATCTCCATCTTCCTTAATTTTCACAAAAATATCAAAACAGGAACATCATTGTGGAACGGAGGGAGTACATCTTAATTTGACTTTTAAAAATCCTTTGCCTTACAAAGATTTTCTTTTCATCAATTATTTGAATTCTAACTTATTTGTCAATCAAATTGTTGTATGTAGGTTAATTCAGCTTGTAAGAAAGGATTTCCTAGATATGAAAAGTTGTTACATGAAGAAAGAAAGAAGTGAAGCATGTACAAATTTAGAGCGTTAGAGATAAATTTCGTACAGTCTCTCGTAAAAAAAAGGAATCTTCGTACATTATTTTAAAGGTAAGATTTCCATGTCCCAACAAATCATATTCTTTTGAAAAAAGCTTTGATCACCTATTTGTCTACTTATAAATCCAACAATTGCAACATGATTGTATGTACCTACCTATTATTATTAACTCACAAATTCACTTTCTTTATGCAGGATTTTCAGTATCGTACATATAAATTGATACATTTCAAGAAGTTCATGAAAAACTTATCCATAACAACATAGGATTGACAGACACAAATATCCTTAGAGGCCTTTAACTCGTGTTTGGTAGTTGAGAGATGAATTGTACGATCGATTTCATCTCACTTCTCATCAGCTTAGTTATAATCTCCTGTATTGTACAGTTTTTTTATTTGGGGGCGGGGGGATGGCGGGATGGGAAGTTCGTAGGGCGTTTACGAAGGATGAAGATTATGTATATAATTAAGAAGAGAGGAACTATTAGTATGAATATCAGTAGGCAAGCCGAAGGCTCCTGCAATTTTCTTAGCCCTCCAAAGGAGTGCATCTAGTAAAGTAGCAAGTGTTTTTTAAGTTGTTCCTATATAATTTGTAATTATATATCTATCTTCAACACTTTTACACCATTTTACAGTTATAAGAAGTGTGATGAATTTTCATTATAATTGTTGTTGTTAACCATTGTTTATAAAGCACCCCAAACTATCTCTGTAAATTAAACATTACAAGCAAGTTTATGCAAATGAAGATTAAGGCACACCAACAATTGTTCTCGTTGGTACACCATTGTAGTGTTAAATTAAATAATTGATTGATTGCATTTTCACAAATAATTACCACGGATTTTGTTTTTTTGCAATACTTTCATTACTACGTATAATTTTCAAAAGATAACGACCCAAGATTGATAGATCTTTTGCATCAGTCTTTCCATTACTATTTACTAAATCATAATTAATGTAAAAACATGATTAACTTTTAATAAAACCAAACATTCAAATCAAACCAAGTCAGGCCATGAAGTCACTTGAGTTGCGATTTGTGAACACATGAAAGGCCTATAATCATCAGCTTAATTTTAGCTCAGCTCCAATCAGTTCAGTTCTTAATTTCTTTCTCTTATAAACAATTTAATTCAGCTACAAGCACTTCAGTTCAGCAAATCAGAACAGGCTCGAAGAATTGAAATTTCAATTTGAGCTACTCCGTAATTTGGATTTGGGATCCACTTCATTCGTAACCAGTTAATGATGGATCCAAATATAACCCAACAAAATAGCTCAATTACTAGCAAAAAAGCCCGTTAAGTATTTCATACTCGTGCACCTCCACCTCAAACAAAACACTCTCCCACACTTGTAAATCTGCAAAAATTCTCCCTCCATTTTTTGCTCTCTCGTAAACTCACCCAAATTGAATTAACAGAGAAATTAAAAACTGAATTTCCAGAAAAATGAAGTTCAATTTCGACATTGCAGAAACTAGCAGTGAGAAAAATCAGCAGAAATCGAAAACCCTAGCTATTTCTTCATCTCCTTCTTCTTCAACTCCCAATGACAAGCAGCTTCAATGGCTTCCTCTTCAAGATCATCCCGTCTTCTCCTCTGTCGCCGCCGTCGATGGAGGCGGAAGTTCGCCGGAGAAAAGGTTTGCGACGAATCTAATGGCTTGGGATGGAGCTTCTAGAATTTACTATTGGGATTCTGAGAAGAATTGTCTTCATCGTTTGTCTGTTCGTTTGGGTGAACCTGAACCTACTTCTGTTGTTGCTGCTCATCCTTCTAAGGTTTGATTTCTCTTTTTATTTTGACCTAATTGAATTGTGTTTGTGTTTGATTTTGGATTTTTTGTTTGTGTTGTTGTTTTGGAATTGTCAGGGGTTTAGGGTTTATGGAGTTCGGGGGTATAATGCATTGATTTGAAGGGTTATTTGAGCTGAAATTTGTTAGGTTTTGTACCTAAGAAACAAGAAATAGAAGGATTTAGCAGTGTATCGACTAGAGGATTTTATTTTCTTGTTCCTTTTGCAATTGTTCGATATTTCTTCATGATTACTAGCTTTATAAGGCTGATTGAACTACTCAGGTTAGAAATTACGAGTTCCGAATGACTTCTGCAAACAAAGTTAGCTGTACTTTAGCTAATTATTATTATAATGCAGTACATTAGGAACGGAGTTGGTGTGGTTCTCGATGAGAGGTTGGCAAAAGAGGTGATCGAGGTCTATCGGAAGAACGATAGGTTGATAAGGCTGAAGTTGCTATGTGGCAAGGAGATTGTGAATGTTATCAGTGCTTATGCTCCCCAAGTGGGTTTAGATGCAGAAGAGAAACGACAATTTTGGGAGGACCTAGACGAGGTGGTGCAGGGTGTCCACCACTCAGAGAAGTTATATATTGGAGGGGATCTAAATGGGCACGTTGGGGCGAGCCGAGATGGCTATGAGAGTGTCCATGGAGGCTTTGGGTATGGGCAGAGGGACGCCGGTGGTGAAGCTATTATGGATTTTGCCCAATCATATGATTTAATTTTGGCTAATACTTGGTTTAAGAAGAGGGATTCACACTTGATAACTTTTCGGAATGGAGCAAATGCAACTCAAATAGACTTCCTGCTCACAAGGAGCATAGATAGACAAAGTTGCATAAACTGTAAGGTTATCCCAGGGGAGAGTGTGGTCACCCAACACCGGCTATTGGTAATGACTATTCGTCTGAAAGAGAAGGCGAAGAAAAAAGTTAGACAAGAAGAACCAAGGATAAGATGGTGGACCCTAAGGGATGCAAAAGCTAAGGTTTTTACAGAAAAGGTAATTGAAGAAGCGGATTGGGATGGAGAGGTGGATCCGGACATGACTTGGGTACGAATGAAGAACTGTTTCCTAAGAGTGGCCAAAGAGGTCTTAGGGGAAGTAAGGGGAAGAACTTCGGTACAGAGAGATACTTCGTGGTGGAATGAAGAGGTGAAAGCAGTAATTAAGCAAAAAAGGGAATGCTATCAAGCCTTAGGAAAATGTAGGAGTGATGAAACCTTTGCAGCGTATAAGGAGGCTAAGAGTAAGGCAAAGGCAGCTGTTCGCCAAGCAAAAGAAAAGGCATATCAGGAGGTTTATGAAAAGCTTGATTCCAAGGAGGGAGAAAGGATCATTTATAAGATGGCAAAGAGAAGACAAGAGGCAAGGAAGGATATTGGCATGGTGAAGTGTGTCAAAGATAAGAACCAAATGGTCCTAGTGCAAGAGGAGGGCATCAAGGACAGGTGGAAGGGGTACTTCGATGAATTATTTAATGGAAGTAATGGAGTTGTGATAGGAGATACCTCTATGAGTGATGAAGAAATCAACATGGAGTATGTGCGAAGGATTAGGAGAGTAGAGGTGGAGATTGCACTGAGGAAGATGAAACCTAAGAAGGCGGTTGGCCCTGATGGGGTACCGATAGAGGTGTGGAGGTGTTTGGGTAAGATTGGTATTGATTGGTTAACAAACCTTTTCAACAAGATATGGACGGCTACAAGGATCCCACAAGATTGGAGGAAGAGCACCTTGGTCCCGGTTTATAAAAACAAAGGAGACGCTCAAGATTGTTCTAACTATCGAGGAATTAAGCTTATGAGCCATACTATGAAGTTGTGGGAAAGGGTGATTGAACAAAGGTTGAGGGCATGCACAAGCATTTCAGATAACCAATTTGGTTTTATGCCTGGGAGATCTACTATGGAGGCAATCCATTTGATAAGACAAATGATGGAGTTTTATAGGGTAAAGAAGAAAGATCTTCATATGGTCTTTATTGATTTAGAGAAGGCATATGACAAGGTGCCAAGAGAGATACTTTGGTGGGCAATGTTGAAGAAAGGTATCCCACGAAGGTATGTAGACCTAGTTAAGGATATGTATCGGGATGTGTCAACAAATGTGAGGACATGCGGAGGGTTGACAAAAGATTTCCCTATTACAATCGGATTGCATCAAGGGTCTGCATTAAGCCCTTTTCTTTTTGCAACGGTTCTAGATGAATTAACTAGACCAATTCAAGATGAGGTTCCATGGTGTATGCTGTTCGCAGATGATATCGTTTTGGTGGATGAGACTAAGGATGGGGTTAATGCCAAGTTGGAGCAATGGAGGCAAAGGTTGGAATCTAGAGGGTTTAAGCTAAGTCGGAGTAAGACTGAATATTTGGTATGTCGTTTTGGCACTCAGAGGGGGACAAGCAATGAAGTGGTGAGTTTGGATGGAAAGGATTTGACCATGAGTGAATGTTTTAAGTACCTAGGGTCGATCATCCAGAAGAATGGTGACATTGATCAAGACGTGACCCACAGGATTAAGTCAGGGTGGCTTAAATGGAGAGCGGCCACGGGAGTGTTATGCGACCGCAGCATTCCCTTAAAGTTGAAGGGAAAATTCTACAGGACTGCCATAAGACCAGTGTTGCTCTATGGTACAGAATGTTGGGCTTCTAAGAAAGAGCATATTAAAAAGATGGAGGTTACGGAAATGCGCATGTTAAGGTGGATGTGTGGAAACACTTTAAGAGATAGAATCAGAAATGAGGTTATTCGCAAGAAAGTAGGTGTGGCGGGCATTGTAGATAAATTAAGGGAAAATCGTCTGCGTTGGTTTGGACATGTAAGACGGAGACCCGAGGGTGCACCGGTGCGAAGAGTGGAAGAGTGGGACCATGGAGGGATTAAACGAGGAAGAGGGAGACCAAAGATGACTTGGTTGGAAGGAGTGAGGAAGGATATGAAGTGCATGGATTTACGTGAGGATGAAGTTTTGGATCGTAAGGGATGGAGGAGAAAGATTTATGTTGATGACTACACGGAATAATCAAATTTGGTTCATGTTAGCCGACCCCACTTTTGGGATTAAGGCTTTGATTGATTGATTGAGTACATTAGGCGGGAAGATATGGTTTTTGGGTAATCTTTTGGGGGGGGGGGGGGGTGGGGGGGTGGGGGAGGTAGGGCGGTGATGGAGAATTAGAGATTGCCAGGAAAAGGCAGTTTGTCGCTGCAAGTCTGACATTCAAGTTAAATCGCCTAGCTTGTAGTCTTCCCCTCGTCCTAGGGGTCATAGTCTTTCTCCATATGATATGCTTGCCGGATAGATTCATTACTATCCTCACTGTGTTTTCCTGGTGAGTGAAAATGTTACCTTATAGTATGAATTCTGGTCACCTAAGTGGAAAAAATAAGTGCCAATACCGGTCAAGAAAGAAGAATTTATTATGCATCATGATGAGAGAACTTAATGTCATATAACCATCCCGGCAACTGGGAAAAATTGAATTGTTATTACTATTTAAGAAGGTTTATACTTTTATGTACATGTGAAGTCCATGTCCTCTTTTCTTTGTGAGATTGCTTAGTTCAATCATAGAAATATTTACTTACAGAAGTTGATGTTGCACAATCATTGGCTAGCACTTAAGGAAATACTAAAGTTGGAAATAAGAGTTATATATCAAGTTTCTATGTTGAAGTAGAAGATAGTTTGAAAAGGTTTATATCATGCCCTGATGTGTGGTATTCATTATTTGGATTAATTAAAGTCCAAATTGTCAAACCAATCTTTTCCATGTGTATGTTTTTTTTTTTATCCTTCTTGCATTAGTCTTGTGTTAAAAATAGTATTTTATGGTGCCTTTTGTCTTGTGGATAATTATTTTTGACTCTACTTATTGATGATTCCATCCTTGTCATAGGTGCTGCAAACAGATATTGAACTCGACTTTCATGTTACCAAAATCTCAATTAATAGAAATGGATCAGCATTGCTTCTTGCTGGTTCTGATTGCATATGTGTCATGTACCTTTATGGATGTACTTCTGCAAAGGATGGTTCAAGTATTTGCAGGTATGCCTTATACAGACATGTTATTGCTAACAATATATAGAGCATATAGCGTGTGTTTTAAGTGTGTATGCTCTGTTGCCTTTCATGCCATCAAAGTTTCTTTCAGAATTTTCTTGATGCTTTAGGAGTTGAGGTTTCTCAGGCAATTGGGATGCTTCATGTTTTTTCTTCATTTATTCCCTAAATTGGGCAGGGCTGGTGAAATGGAACTTATCAATTTAATGTTGCTTCCCCCCCCCCTTATTGCCAGTCACTATGATCTCTTACTGACATTAAGAGAATTATTGTGGTTACAATGATATTGTGATCATGCAATTTTGCAGAAGTTATAATGTTTCGAAGGCCTTTTTAACTAGAAATAAATTCTCGACTTCATGCTACTTTTAAAATCTAAAGTGCAAGGGAGATACCAGAAAGGTATTATGGGGTGAATGTGGGTTGTGGGTTCTTAGGGGATTGAGTTGAGAGTTGGTGATGCTGATTGCTAATGCAAATTTTAGCACAAAGGAAAAAGAGACTCAGATAAGCGAGATTTGAAAGATGGAGTTCTTTGCTCTTTCTTTCCTGAATGCAATGCCTGCAGTCCTTTCTAAGTGAGGGTTGTTTTAGTGCTTTTTTCTGAAAATTTTGAGGCAGCATTTAAAACTTGATGTAATAAACACTGAAAAGTTTTCTGAATAATTGTAGGAAATTAGTAGTGCTCTGCGGTTCTGCCTAATATAGTACAAACTTACATTTTGGCGTCTTACTGGGCATTCACTATTTATTGCTTATTCACAATCTTATTCTTGCATGCAGGACTGTCCCTGTTGGTTCTGAAGTTTATGATAAAAGTAATAGTGCTATCCGCATATTGCAAGTGACATGGCATCCTTATAGTGATACACATATTGCAGTTCTTTCTTCTGATTCAGTTTTCAGGTAATAACCCCCCGTCCTTTTTAAAAAAACGTTATAATAGTATGAACAATCGACAAAGGGGATTTATTATTGTAGTCATGTATAGAATATATAATTGTGGTTGATGTTGTTTTGGTGTGTTAATTGCTTTGTACACTGCTCATTCCTGAACATTATGTGTAGATTCTGTTTTTGGATATAAAAAAATGTGCCTTAAATTTTTTTTTTTTGAAAGCAATTGCCTTTTAAGAAACTTTGTTTGATACAACACCATTTGCGCCTTGACGATACTTGTGACTTTTTGAATGTTAAACATATGTCCCATAAATATATGTTCTCTCTTTCTTCCTATTACTCGCATATGGGCTTGATTTTGTGAGTCACAGCTGTCACACTTTAAGTTCAGCTCACGAAATCAAACTAATTTTCAGATTGTGGTATATAAAAAGGTACTGTGTAGCTCTTATTTTTCTCCATGTTATTTCTTGTTGATGCCACTATGACTAATTGCCTTTGGTTTCCTTTTGTAGAATATTTGATTTGTCATCTGCTCTTGATCAGCCAGAGCAGGAGTACTATTTGCAGCCTATAGAGCCAGGTAGATCCCGGCATGCGTCGTCAATTTGCCCTGTCGATTTCTCCTTTGGGCGTGATCACTTATGGGACAGATTTAGTGTGAGTTCTGCTGGATCTGATCAATAAGAGTCTATTGAATTGGTTCAAATTTTTAATAGTGAATGACCGTTTATATATGTTATGCTCTTTGTTGGTTAGATGAGGGCTCATAAAGTCTGTTTTTCTGATGCAGCCTCACACTTTGATTTCACACTATGATTTCATGTTTAATATGCCATGTACTTAGAAGTTTAATAAAAAATAGCTACAGAGAGCTGATCTCTGAGTGATTGCTGTTTATTTTTTTATTTGCTACTAATGTCTCCTCCTTGCCATTTTGCAGGTTTTTGTTTTGTTTAGTGACGGCTCTGTTTACATTCTCTGCCCAGTGGCCCCATTTGGAAGGTACAGTTTCTATACAGTTGTTGTTCTGTGAAATTATCTTCTAAAACTTATGTTAGATTTGGATCAGTTTATTGATATCGTTGCTCAAATTCTATTGACCTATCAAATGATATTGATTTACTATTGAAATTCGAAGAGTTTGCTAAATACTAGCTAGATTTGGCAAAATAAAATCATGCCTTTTTACTTCTGATTGATCTGTATCAGGTCTGAATCTGACCTGAAACCAGATAACCCAAACTAATATTGACCCACAATGTGAACTAACGTAGTTGTAAATCTATATGACCATTTTGATTTTATTTTCATCACAAGCTGATTATAGAAGTGTCGATATCGTCCACCATTTTGAACAAATTCGAATTATTTTGTACAATACCTGATTGGAAAGATCCATTTCTAGGTCTAATTATGGTATAAATCTCAGGCTTTGTGAAGATAATAGTTTTTCTGCTTTATCTAATCTGCTTTTCCTCATGCCTCATAATTTGTAAAGGTTAGCAACGGGTATGGATATTAGAGAATAGTACTTTTACTATGATTATCCTAGATTGTCAGAGCTTCTTTGTAGTACCCTTTTTATTTACCTCGTCCCCACCCCAAAAAAATGATTAGACAATCGACAATGGAAAGAACATTTTTTTGGTTTTAATAACCAAATAAACAAAAAAAAAAAATCACGCAGTACTTAAATATTTTTTCAACTCAACTTTTTTCTCCACTCACTTGCCTCCCAATGTTGACCTCCCTTTCCGAAGAGTGTCTCTGTACAACCCTTTGGCCTCCGCTCTTTCCTTTATGAAGATAGTCCCTGTAAAACCTTTTTACCTCTCTCTAACCCTTTGGCCTCCTCTGAAGATATTCTCTGTGCAATCATTTAACCAAATGAGAAACTCACCAGCTGTGCTGTTTCTTTCTCTCTCATGTGCACTTTCCTTCCCTCTCTCTGATCTGAAGGCCATAACCTATGTCATAAATGGTGGTAGTGAAGTGTGGTATCACTTTTGCATAATTTAGTGGGCAAT
The DNA here is from genome assembly GCF_948465745.1 of Chenopodium album. Taxonomy (NCBI): domain Eukaryota; kingdom Viridiplantae; phylum Streptophyta; class Magnoliopsida; order Caryophyllales; family Amaranthaceae; genus Chenopodium; species Chenopodium album. Next base: position 2,602,590 of record NC_137852.1, read on the forward strand.
GGAGCATCAATTACACCAGACGAGGGCACTGATTTCAAGTTCCTGTATCTCTCTAGCCTGGCCCTATTCTTGCACCATGTAGACAATTTCTGTTGGTGATGAGGCATGGGGCAACTAAGTGAGGGTGTTGAAGGAGGTCAGAACATACTTCTTGAAGTAAAGTAAAATTTAGGTGGACTGATTTAAATTTTGCTCTTCTTTTGTTGATTTCAATGTAGGATTGTTCAGGAATAATTCCAAAATTTGAGGAAAGCTTCTCAAAAATGGTCTGTAGTTCTGATTATTGAACACATTGGCTATTTTGGGATCATTTTCTATTCCTTTTTGGGTATTTGCAATTTTGGATCACGTTTTACACAAGGAAAAAGTGTGATTTATAAATTCAGACTTCCGCATTCGGTATTAGTGTTTTGTCATGTACTCATGTTTATTTTGTATTTCTCCAGTATCCGTGATCCTTGAGCAGCTCTCTTATTATTCAAATTTTTTTACAGTGTATTCATGTGGGAATCAATAGTAGAGATTTACAGTGATGCCCAAACTTTTGGTCAGAAATCTACCAACTCAACAGCTATTAGCAATTCAAGTCTGGCTATATCTTGGTTAGAAGCAACATTTCCTGAACTAGACCAAGGAAAGGGAGCTAGTAACATCATAGCAGTGAAAGCTTGTCCTTATGTGGTGATAGATGCTTCACTTTCATTGCAGGTATATACCTTAATTGTCGTAATTTACTTCAGGTTTGCCTTTTCTTCAGTTGCTTAAGTGCATGCTGAATTGCTGATGGGCAATTGAATTATATTGAATTGAAGCATATGTTTTGAATACATACCAAGTAATGCAGGACAGCTCTCAGGTTATGTTTTTGTAATTCAACACAGGTTCTAGATTACTTGTAGACTTGCTTCGATACCTGTATTGTTGTCTCAATGAATGAGTGAATCTGACACTTGGTTTTTCCTTGTTTAATTAGAAATCGGGTTTGACTTTTGATCCCCACTAGTTCCAGTGTGTGTTTGTGTTTTCCTTTTTGGGGTGGGCTAAAGCTCTATTTAATCTAACCCATCCGTGATTGAAATTTGACTCAATTTTATAAATATTTTGCTGCTCCTCTAATCAATGAGCTTTTTATCTTGGGAATTTTTTTCCTCTGTCAGGCTCTCAGCTACCCCTTGACTATCAATTTTTTCATTTTTTTTTGTCATTATTCTTTTTTTTTTTTTTTTTTTTACAACCATGTACCCCTTTACCATCAATTACCGCAATATGTTATTATGCCTATCTTCTTTCAAATTTGTACCCCTATACTTTTTAAAATTTTAATTGTGTAGCCTCTACACTGTAGAAAGATTTTTTTTTTTTTTTCCCTTTAATCATCATACTCAACTCTCAATGATGTTTTCTGATAATCACAGGGGTACAGGATTTAAAGGCTTACTCATTGGGTTACTATTACTTGTTAGCAAAAACGCTTTTGCTAAAAAGATAAGAGCCAACTTTGTTTGGTGGGAATGGAGCTTCTGTAAATCTGTTTATAATTTTGTTGTCTCATGTCACTTTTGCTTTATGTCGGGTGGATTGGGAACACCATGCTGGTAAACTAGGCTGTTATTGGCTCTATATGAAGATTGATTTAGTCATGCAATCAGTGTTTTGTTACATTATAAGTATTTTATTTGATTATCTAACTTCAGAAATGAATGATGTATCTAGCATACTTGGAACAATAATTTTTATGAAGTATGACTTTTCCAGGGCCCTCTTCGTAAAGTTTGTCATGGTGAGGAAGATGATCCTGGATTTCGGGGAGCAGAATGTGGTGGCCGTGCTGTGAGTTTTCTTTACAACTCTGCCGGCAAGGACTCGATCTTGGTGACTGCATGGAGTGGTGGACAGTTACAAATTGATGCTCTTGCTGACGAAATTCAACCCCTTTGGCAAACTGGGAATCCGCCTCATCTCTCATTTGATTCCCATGATCGTATACGAGGTTTTGCTATGATATGTGAATCAATTGCAGATCAGTTTTCTGTTGTAAGGCTTGACCAGCCACTTGATTATTGTGATTGGTCTGGTCATCCACCTCCTCTTTTAAGACTGGCTATTGTAGATTTGGCTCTGCCTAAAATCAAGGATAGTGACTCACTGATTTCTATGTTTATTGATCCTCTTATTTCTGAGAGAATATACTGCCTTCACGATGGAGGTGTAGATTCAATAGTTTTGCACTTTCTACCATTTACGCATCAGACCTGTGGAAAGGATGAAATGATGAAAACCCCATCTGTACATCCAGTTGTAAATACATATGAGGGTTCAACAGGCGCTTCCTCTTCTCTTTGTGGTTTTGTGGTTCTATCTGATTCATTTGGATACTCGTGGATTGCTGGAGTCACTTCTTCTCGAGAATGTATTGTGCTAGAGATGAAAACATGGGATATATTGGTTCCTAGGTTTACAGACACAGAGAAGAGGCCTGCCAAGTCAGAAGAAGCAAGAGAAAGGATCACACCAGACATTATAAGTAGAGAACTCCTTGCTGGCCCTCAGATGGTTATTGTTCCACAAGGATCTAACTTGCGAACTGTTGCTGCTGATTCTATAGAAGGACGTTCAGCCCTGCATCAGTATTTCAAGCTTTTCCATGAAAATTACGTGGAATATGCGCATAAGGTAATGAAAGTATTTTCATGTATGTGAGCATTACTTGGGACCTAAACCAGTTGAATTAATATTACTTGTCCTTGTTGCTCTTTTTTATGAATACTGTGGTATGCTTGTAATGATTTTATTAGTCTGATCTGTTCAATTAAAGGGGGTTTGAGATATCGTTGTTGACTTGTTGTGGCCTTTGACTATAATCCTCACTATTTTGGTCTTTCTGGATCCCCTATTGAATTTAGAGGATATACAACACCTCTCCAGCCCCCAAAGATAAAGCAAGGGAATAGTATGACAAAAATTTATGGAGTAATAATTTTTGTGATTTCAAATCGACTGGGTATCTGAGTCAATGTTGCTTATGTGGGCTCCTTATATTATGTTTATCTTATTGAATCAGATTTTTTCCCCCTGTTTCTAGGTGTATTTTGAACTCAAGCATCATGGGCCTCATCTGAATAAAATTATTCATAACCTGCATGCACGATTAAGTGAAGCTAAGCAGAGGCTTGTGAATGTTGAGAATAAACAGCCAGAACTTGATGATAGGATCAGTCGTGCAATTGAGCGCCATGAATTTCTGGAAACCCGCTTGCAAAACTTGAGAAAGTTTCCAGGAATTCATAAGAAGCCATTGACCAGAGCTGAGCGTGAGTTCAAGTCAGAACTTGGTATGGATATTATTTACAGCTAGTTTTGTTTGTTACTAGCAATGTTTATGATTACAGCTACTGCATTCCCAAATCCATAGTAAAATACAATCGTACCACTCTACTATAATATACAATGGATATAATACAATATTAAAGTCCCCAAACTTGCTTGTGGCAACCCTCCAGTCACTAGAAGAATCTGTAAGAAAAGCAATTTGTTTGTCGTCTGTATTTTAACAATTCACATTTTTAATAATCCTTGTCAATTTAGAAAAGGGCTGATATACATTTGGCTACTTTTGCAGACAGGTTTACAACTGTTGAGTTGGATGCTTTGCAGTCCTCTGTTGAAGCATTAAATGGGAGGTTGAGAAGGTACACCCAAACTCTCAAGGGGAAGATGAAGCCAAACTACCAGAGAACCCCCTCCAAAAAGAAGGGCTTAGTACAAGAGTCCCAGCTAGACAAATTAAAGTCCTCACTCGAGAAACTCTCTCTAGTAAACAGTGAGAATTCAAAGAAAGTAAAACTGGTAGAATCTGCATTAAAGGATTGGGAAGATGATACTTCTAAATGAGGTCAGATATAGCACCTGTTTTCATATTAACGGTGCGGATGTGGCTATTGGTGGTCTGTGAATTAATTCAAGTGGAGAAACTGTCACAAGCTCCTTGCTTAGCAGCAGTTTGATCGAACAACTTTCAAATGTTTTTGTCCAGCAGATGCCAATGGAAAGATGTTTCTGCAACCCTGAAATGCCACTCATCACTTAGTGGTCTATTGAACAGCTTTTAGATGTTTGGTATGCCAATGGAAAGATGCTTGTGCAACGTTCAAATTCCTTGTAATTGGTGGTGCAGTGTGTGGCATAGAAGGACTGTGTTGTTCGTTAAAATGAAGATTTTAACCAGCACTAACATAGTAACATGGATGGGAAATTTTTTGCTGCTGCTCTGTTTTGTTGTAAATTGGGTATTTAGGATTCCATGTTGGGGTCGATGTCATATGATACTAGTATTTAACTAGTGGCAAAAGTTAGAATTTATAGCTGTAACTTTTTCGGTTGTGAGCATCCTAATTAAATTTTTTTGATGTCTGCTCTTGTATGAGAAATTGAAAGTGTTATATCTCCGATGAAATATTCAGAAATCCTTGTATCACTTCAATTCTGATAATGAAAGGAAAAGTATTCAGATTTGCCAACTATGGTAACATCAATTGTTATTCCTTTTTGGCTGGATTAAGAAAATAGCCTTGGCCCATGTGTAGCTGGGTACACTTTTGAGGCTCACCCGAGTGTATTATAAAATTTGAATCTCTCTTATACACAACTTTTGTAGCAAGTGTTCATTTAGTAGCCTCTGTACTTGATACTTTGATAGACAGGCAACCAGCCTCTGAAACACCATTCATTTACTTTCCTCCGCCTCCTGAATGCTGTTCTATAAACTCATAGTATACGCTTGTTACAGTTTTAGTTGCATGACTTGCATCAATGGTCTGAGTTTTTCAGCAGGTTCAGGATCATCTTCATTTTCAAGTATAGATGGATTTGCAGCATCCCAACTTCAAATCGATCCACTCGATATCTGGTTACCCAACCAGACTAATGTAGTTACATGCACAAAGCATCACTCTTAATGTTCATGTTGGGTGTTATTACGCTGTAAGCTTCTTTAACTTAAAACTTCTTGGTTCTCTTGAATTCTGTTCCGATAATGAAAATTGCAGCTCATCATTATGAATGTGACTAATTTTACAGGTTATCACAACCAGCTAAAAGGCAGTGGGGTTAGAGAATTGAAAGGGTTAAAAGTTGACAAAAAGTAATGAAAAGCAAGATGAGAGTGACCAAAAAGAAGAAATTAGGCCTAACTAATTAATGGCAATTGGTAAAAACATGTACAATGGTGTAAGTTTTTTCATTGTTTACTATTGAACATAGTCACCAAAAGAATTAAGAGTAACTGCTCCTTTCCCTTCCTGAATAACTTGAGCAGCTTAATCTCATTGATATAAACCAATTTTACCTCTCCTCAACTATATTTTATCTCGCTTTTCTTTTTCGCCTTCTTATTTGGATTTGAACATTTAAGCTTCATTTTCTTTTTCAATCTTTTTTACAGCTCTCCTATACTCTAAACTTGCATCTCCCTCCCTTTTCTTTACACTGCTGGATTTCGGCGATGCACATAAATGGGATATCGTTTTTGCGTTCGAGTTGTAGGAAAGAAGACCAACTTATCCTGTTCTGCAGGCTCCCAACTGTTGAGTAACCATTAAAATGAATGGGTTATTTCACAAAATGTTACAAGGAGCAAGTATATGCCTAGGAATATATGGATGGTAAAATAGTCTACTATGAAAGGACTTAAACGAATATTAATGAATGGTGATTAGTTGACAAAAACAAGCTCATACCTATATTTTGTGACGAGGTGGTGGAGGAAGACAGATATTGATACTCTAGAGATCTCGTAGCCAGGGCACAATCTCGGGCCTCCACCAAACGGGGTGAATGCACTAGGAGGACACGCTGCTGATTCGCTCTGTTCACGTTACAGTAACAGCAAAAAACAAGCTCAATTAGACCTAAGAACAAGACATTTTTCTAACAACTGAGATATTATACAAGTTAGTATATACTAACTGATAGTATTTGATGAATATTACCTGCCACCTCCATGGATTGAATTTTCGAGCATCCTTAAAGTATTCATCATTCATATGTACACCCCTAAACGCCGCAAACACTTTATACCCCTTTGGTATTGTATAGCCTGTTCACAAAAAGTTCCAACAAAACGCAAAGCACATTTGTTAAGAAAATTGCTGTTGGTCATGAGTTTTGATTGAATATAACGATCAAAGAAGCAGGGTAAATTATATGTACCACTAACGTGAACATCTGAGGTAGCACGTCTAAATATGCCCCCAATGATATTTGCCACGCGCAAAGTCTCATTCACAACCTGAAGATACCATAATATAACAAAGATAAATAAATACCATCATATAACAAAGTGAATGCCATGAGTGTCACAACTCACAAAAGTGAAAGACTCGGAAGATTAACAAAACATTACTGAGATTAGACTGTGGGATACTAGCAGATTTTTTTCAGTTTTTATTTGGGTACAGAATTACATTTACGTATAAATTAAGACTTACACATTGAGTGAAGGGCATTGATTTGTAATCTGTCCACAGCAATGGCTCATCTTCACCCTTCTTAGCTCTTATCTTTTCATGTTCTTCCTGTAATAACATGAAACAGCATTAAACATTACTGACACTCTAAAATGTCCATAAAAGTATAGTACGTGATACCGTCGAATGAATAAGAGTTGTACGAAGGATGATGTAAGTCGCATTATGAGCTTAAAATTGGTCATAACCGGCCAAATTGAGTATAATGAGGTTATGACTAAATTGACAGTTTAAAGGCAAAGTGGACGGTTTCAAGCATCCAAATAGTCTCCCGAGCTCTTGTGGGGTCTATGGCAAGCACCCCGACATTTTTATTTTCCGGGTCTGAAAAAGTTGAAAATTGTCCAAAACTGAAGGCTATAATTCACACTTTTGGGCCAATTTTTTTAAAAAATTCCCAAATTTCAAGTTATTGTGTCGGGTATCCCCAAGTTCATATAAGTTGATATAGAATCATAACAAACCTAGCAATAGGTTAATAAATTTAGAAAAACGATTTTGATTCAATTATGTTGCTAATTAAGAATTATGTTGCATTGGTCGTCAAGAGCCGCAAGAATACTAGTGATTGATGAGTATTGGAAACCAACAAAAGTTGAGCACACTCTAATACATGTTAAACACTTCAAATGACATAATAACCTATACTTAGTGAAGATGTATGTATGGCTAATAAAGTAATGCCAATTGTATAGTCATTGAGACTAAATGCATGCAATAAATTTTAAACAAACAATTCAAAAGTGAAACTTTCATGCAAAGGCATAGTCAACTAGATACAAAAAATGGACTGTTGATGTTACCCAAAAGTTACCCTAGTGTGGTCATGAATACTTTAGGATAGCATAATATGCCAAAAGAGCAAATGAAATGTAGGGACATAGGCCAGCATCTAGCCTCTAGTTTACATTAGCCTTGCAGAAAATGTGAACGGTGGTGCAACTCACACTCACACTTTTCTATGGTTATTATAAAATTAACAGATGTAATTATTCCTAAGCAGTAATTTCTAAAGATGCCATTTAATTCCTGACACTTTCCTCCTTGTTCCTCTGATCTTATTTCTGTATTTTGGACTTTTGGTGGTTTTTTGGTTTTCAAAAAATAATGAGATTTACTCATCATGTTGCATATCCTTTTTTGGGCCCATCAACTCACGTGAGGGGTGTAAAAGGTTAGATTTTTACCCTTTTCCCAAATTCTTTTCACTAAGGTAAGATAAAACTCATGAAAGAACTAGGTTGATTAAGAGAATGTGTATTCTGTTACCTGTGAAAAAGAATTAGGCCTTGTTCTTTTGAGCTTTTGAGCAGACCAGACCATAATAGCTCAAAAGAATAGAGTCTTAGTAACGTGCTAAGATTCAAACTTTGTTTGTTCATGTGAGTGTACGTATAAGGAAGCCACAATTAGGATGAAATTCAAAATCATGATGAAAACTTGAGCAATATAATTACTCGTTTGACTAGATAATAGAGCTGTTTGTACAAGCGATTTAATATGATCGATAATAAATAGCTAGCATCAAATGATGCTAATACACATACACACTAGCTACATGTGTCCAACAATTTGGCAAGGTATAGAGATGTGAAAAAGAAGATGAATACAGTACATGCAAAATTTTGTTGATAATAGTTTTTTTTTTTTTTTTTTTTTTTTTTTGCAAGGAGGAAAAAAGAGATTCAAAGTAAAAACAGAGTCAAAGGCTAGTCTACCTAAATGTAACCTAAAATCTGACAGAAATCAGAAGCAAATGAAAACTGGAGGAGACATGAAGATGCTATAAAGAAAGACAAAGCTACATTCATTCATTCATCCATCATCATATCAATCCACTCAAACCAGAAACACCTTTGCATTTGTCTGCCTTTCACATTCACCTTTCTATTTCATTTTTTCTCTTTCCTAGCTCCTGTTTTTGACTATATATACTTGTAGTATTTTAATTTCATATTCACATCTTTGTTTAATTGTTCCCTAACCTACGAGTAATAATTTCTATTTCCGCAAAGCTAAGCTAATAGGATAAGTTCCCCGCCAACTTCATCAAATATGCTTTGTTACTTTAAATTCTCATATGTTCTGACTAAGACATTTTCCTGAAATTAAAAATCGGGAAAATACGTACACTGATTAAAAATCCGACGTTGAAACTTTAACGTCCTCCACTCCTCCGTATTAAGCTAGGCAACAAACTAGTTTGACATCTTTAGTCACTCTATTAATCCTCTTTTGATTAAGCTACAAATCGTACTTCCTAGTAGTAATAGTACTAGTACTAGCTAGTTGAGCATGCATGGTATTCTGGTCCCTAGCTATACATTACATCTCTATGTACCAAAATACCTCCCCCACGTGGGTTTCCTAAAACCACACCTATTCATTCCTTAGCAGCTAATGGACAACACCTACCTAATCAATCTACTCAAGTGCTAATCCTCTTTTTTCTTTACTTAATTTGTCACGGGATATTCCCTAATTAATTTGGTAGGTATAACTAATTAACTATACTATCTTGATTCCCTCCCCTCATCATATTTTCCTAACACTAAACTCTCTTAACATAGTTTACAAATTAGATTATGTGTAACTTCCACTATGATTTGGAGATGTTGACTCGTACGTAATTTTATAATCAGATAACTTTACATCTTTTACAAAGTCGACTCATCAAATGTTTGTAGACACTTATCTAAAAAACGAATTGATAAGTTAACTGAAACTGAAATATAGCAAGTGGAATCAATAAGAAAACTGATTATTACGTAATACAAGTATTAATCAAAGTTGATTTAATTTTGAAATTAGATTATGTTAGTCAAATTTACTACCCACTATAATTTCTTTAAAAAATAAATAAATAAAATGTTATGACTACCTCTAGGCTCTAGCGCATGTTAGGTGTTGAAAGCTTGAAACCTCATATGCATGGCCGGGCCTTTATGCCCCCCGTAAACTAAAGTAGGATACAATATTATTGGTTAAATATTTTTATTTGTAAATAACAATAATAATTATAATAATAAGATCTAAAAAAAAGTGGAGCAAACTTTGCTTGTGTATGAATTATGATTGATGAGACTTAACCATATAAATGTAAAGCTTTTTTTTTATTTTTTTTTTATGACTTGTGTATTACATGTGCCATGACATAATTCACAAAGATTATACATGTAATTATATTGCTTTTTAAAGTAATCTTTTCATTTGATTATGATTAAGGTAGACTATGATAAAATGGAAGTAGCTTAGTTACTTTAATTAGTTAATTTTACTTTAATTTCTTCTTAACCCACATTATATTCTAACCATCCGATCATTATTTTTTATGTAGCTTTAAAATCTAACCATTGAATGTGTGTTTGGCTGAGAATTCAGATAACAAGATGATGAAGCTTCTAAAAGGGACCATAAAAATGATGCCACTCGTGGGGGTGATGTGGACCCATAATTTATTTTACTAAAATTTGATAATTTTTGGATTTTTTCAAGTGGAAATTACAAAAGAATATTGGACATAATAAAATTAAATTAAACTTACCTTGAGTTGATCAAGAGCAAGAGGAGTCTCGGTTAGATATTTGACTGCTAAAGTCATTGTTGTGGAGGTAGTCTCATACCCTGCCACCAACAAAGACACTAGGAAATCCACTATCATCTCATCGGAAAGTCCACCACCGGCCTCCTCGTCGAGCATTGCCCCTAACATGTCGTTTTTTCTATCACCTATCTCCTTTGCTTTCCTCCTCTCCCTCACCACCAAGTTTAGTGCCTCGGCCACTTTTGTCCTAGCCTTGAACAAACAAAAAATAAACATAAGCACATAAATAAATTAATTAGGCAACGGTATATTTCAATAGTAAACTAAGTACATTGTAAAAGGTTTCATGTTAATCATAAAGTTGTTAACATTCACAAATAAATATACATAAATCATAGGAAAGTTGGGACACTTTTCCTCTAATTGTCAAAATAAAAAGATGGGGATCCATACATGAAAGAGGTCCCATTGATGCTTCTTTTGTGTCCAATATGTTTCCTTTATATGTTCCTCAAATTATCATAATGACTCCTCCACCAATATTATATAATTACTAGATGATGAATTTAATCTTATAAGTAGTATATCTCCAACATAAAATTTATACCGATAAATGTATGGTTCATATACTGCATACTTATTTTTCTATCATTAAAAAAAACTCAATTAAATTATAAACTTAATCATTTAAATTATATAGGTAATATCTCATATCTCTAACACCACGATCACTCAAATAAACGATGTTACTATAAATAATTATCGATGAACAACGAGGAGAAGATTAATTAGGGAAAATTACTTTAATGGCGCGAGTATACGTGGTAGAGAAGAAAGGCAGGGGAATGCTGAAGAAGCCATCAATAACAAGTAGATACTCTTTTCTAAGGCTCTCGGTCCATTCACAAGGATCAAAGCTCAATAGCTGCTTCATTGTTAATGCAAATGTAATCTGCATTCACACGTAATCATAAGATTTAGCTTATCTTTAATGTACATAATTATAGTTGTATAATATTTAAACAACCTACCAACAATTTTATAAAGATACTACTATAAAAAAGTAAGTGCATAAAAATATTAGTATTATATAGTTTAGAATACTTCAAATATTATTATACATTGATCTAAGAAAAGGGTGGAGAATAATTAAACAGATCATCAAAATTGTGCGTCTACTTATTGTTGCCGGAAATCACAATGATTTTCTTCATTCCTTTTGCTTTTAAAACACTAAATAAATTTATTGATATATACTCTAGTATGTACTTCGTATTAAATATTATGAAAATTAAAGAAAAGTATTTAAATGTCACTACACTAATTAAAATAACACTAGCACTTTATCTTGCTAAGAGTCAATCACCCCTGCCCCTCATGGAGAGCAATTTACGTGTTGTAAAATAAACCGAGCGATTGCCTAATTATCTTATAAGTAGACAACTAATACGGGACGAAATAGATAATACTCTTAATATAGTCAAAAGGATACGAGTGTTTAAAACGTATTTAAATTAAGTTTATGGTTATGTCCCGTGTAATAAAACTAAATAACGTGGTGATCTTGGACAACCCGTAAAAATGTTCCTAGAAATGACAGGGACAGACACAAAGCGGCATGTGGTCTGATTTATGGCAAGTTACGCGTAAAATTGGTACTAATAAAACTATCACTATACAATAGTACTGAGTTTGGTAATCTTTTCCATCTAATAAAAATAGAAAATAAAGGATTCGTACTACGAAATTAAACATAGGAGGAAAACAAAAATAAAACAAAATAAAAATTTGAAGAATGAGTTTGCTAATCCAGTCATACTTCTTTCACGAGGAATAAGGTCCCACAACTATTGTTAAAAAAGGCATAAAACAAATATTAGTGGTGTTATTTTCCCTTTTTAAGTATTGATTCTACTTCATTTTATCCTTCATCACTACCTTATAACTTAACATGTTCTTAGCTTTAACTAATCCCCCAATTAAATATAAAGGTCAAATAAAATTTTGATGCTAAAGGAGGTCAAACATTAGAACTAAAAATCATTTTTTCTTTTATATAATTAAAAGAATCCATTTATTTTAAAGTTTCAAGTTTAACATCATATGAACCTATCTATCTCCCAATATTGTTCAATAAAAGTTTTTTTTTAGCAAGACAAATTATTTTTTTGGAGCGGAGAGAATCTCAAGGGGGCATGTAGTGATGTAGTGATGCAGTCGAGATTTAATCCTAAGTATTATCTCATTTTATATTATTTGCAACAATTTAACATAAAATATAATAATATGTAACGGAAGTAATATTAAGCTAAGTATTATCTTAAACTTAATTATTTAAAGCTAGTTGACATTCATAATAAAACATTAATTAATTGTTACTTCCAAAATAATATTATGTCAAGACAATATTGTCGTGTTAACTAGACTTGTGCTAATAGCGCAATAATGGATATTATATAAGATTTGAGATTGAATCCCGTCTACATCATTGTCTTTTAAGACGACTCGTCTAGACAAAATTTCTAACACGGGATGAATTAAAAGGTAGTATTAGTACAAGTAGTAATGAGTAATGACTAACCTTTTTAGCTTCTTCCATAAGCAAGACTTTAGAAGGCCAAGACTCCAAATTAAAGCTAATCAAGCGATCAATATCAAGCAAAAGATGATCACGAATAATAGCAGAATTAGTAAAACTCATAGTAAGAGAGTGCATCCTTTTATGCAAACTTCCTTTCATTAACAAAAGCGAATATTTTCCAAGAAGATTCGAGATCGAACCCGGGTAACTACACTCAAACAACTTCCCTTCATTTTGGAGTATGAACCGATTAACGTCAGGATCAACGCTAAATATTGTGGCTTCACCAAAAACATGGGTGGTGAAAATGGGCCCGAACCGTTTAATGCGATCGTCGATAAACGGTTCGGGGTTCTCGGTTTTGTAGGCCGAGATGAGTTGGAGGGTCTCCCCGATGAGGGGGAGACCCGTTTGGCCGGGGGGGAGGGTGTGGGACCGCCTACGGCGGAGGGTGAAGAGGAGGAAGGAGAGGAGGGTGAAGGTGAAGGAAAGAGTGAGTGTGAAAAAGAGGTCCATGTTTTTATTTTATTTTTTTGACAAGTTGAGAGAGAAATGAAAATGAGAGTGGGATTTTTAGGGGGGGAAGAATTTAAAGGGGGGGAGTGGAGGAAGTGGGGGAGGGAAGAGCACACGGGTGGCTGAGTTTAATGTGCTGGTGAAACAAATTGGATTGGGGTGTGGGGTCGGGTTGGAAAATATCGATAAGTTGGGAGATATGTCCACTAATTCATATCAAGATGTCAAAAACTAATCCGATCTGATATGGGTATGGGGTTGGGTTGGAAAACATCAATAGGATGGAAAAATGTCCACTATTTTATATGTTGTTGTCACACATTGGTGTTAATAACTAATAATTTGACTTGACTAAATATGGCCTTATCTAAAAATAACTTGATCTAGATGGAATGGATGGAGGTAATATGTATCTTTAACTTTGATCTTGTTGTAGTGAATCCTTTTTGATTGTAAATCATGATTGTGATCTGATTGGGAATTTGTTCCTTAATAGTTATAAATTGTTAAGTATTATTCTGGATACAATACAGCTCATAAAAAGATAACTAGAATCACAAGATTCATATCTTAATTGATGCTATATCCACAGTGTCTCAATTGATATCATGACTAATATTTAAAAGTTTTATCCACCACATCACTTCAATAGTCTTTCCGTAAAGATGCAGAACTCAATCGTTAAAATATCCAACCGGATGTTAGTATACCTTGCAGATATAACAAATCCGGAGCTCAGTCAACAAACCAAAGTCATGGGCACAATTATCTTCTCACTTACTTCATACATACTTTTCATAATGCAAATCGTAATTGAATTACAATAAGCAACATGTCAACAAAATTGTTTTTCAAAACATGCTAAGCTAGTAAGCCTAGCATTTATGTCCTAGTTCTCCTATTGATGTATGGGTTTGATATGTACATAGCTAATCTTTTCCCCCATTTTTCCTTGCCTATCCTCCATTTTTTCACCTAATAAGAGGAAGCTTAATAATTAATCCATGTGATTAGTTCTTGTTAATGAATCAGTCAAGCAAAGTTAGCTACTTGAACAAATGTATGAACATCAATTTCACAAGTCGTCCAATCTTTTTTTTTCCCTTTCCCCCTTTTTATTTTACCTTCTCACATGAAAGCATCCTCATTGTTTCATCATCATTAAATTGGCTCACACTTTAATGTGATTTTCATATTTCTTTGAATGGCAAGAACAATGATAGTTAAGCATGGCTTCTTTGATAAAAAGTATCACATACCATCATTTTTCACCCATTGAGTGTAATTTATAAGATTGTAAAGTGCTATAAATACAATTGATATTTAAAAAAAAATAAAATATCTTCTCGACCAATAACTATAATTGGTAAGACTTGAATTTAAAGCAAGGTTACAATAAAAGAATCCTACTAGAGACACCTGACACCTTTCGATTATCTCAAACTCCATACAGTACAACTCATAAAAACCCGACATTATACTATACAGCGTACACAAAGCACAATTTGCACGCTTGTGTACCAACTTGAGATCGATCAAAGTAGAATCTACCCCTTTCCTCACGGCAAGGGCGCCTTGAAATCTCATTACACAAAGAAAATGAGGTAAGAATGATGTATCAACATAATCAACCGAAAGTTTGCCTAATATAAACACCTTTCTACGTACCCATATTACACCAAATATAAATAAGAACCCTAAGTAAGAAAAGCCTAGCTAGCACGTGTCTAAGCTAGTGGTTATGATAAGAGAAGTTGTCCACTTATATTATAATCATTGTTATTAGTAGACTCCCATACTATTAATCATCTTTAACAAGAGTAAAGTGCATTTTTATTTATATGTCAAGTTATAATTAACTTTTTTGAGCCATGAGAGAATCTCTCTATGTATATTTTATATATCCTATAATTCCTTTTAGCTAAGATAAGCTGTAAAAATATTATAAAATTAAAAATTAAAAAACCATATCAAACATTCTTAAATCCTGTAGATAATGGTGTTGAATCAACCAACCTTTATCCTTAAATAAATTATTATTTTTGTAGCATATTATTTGTTTAATTGAAAAGACATAAATAGTCCCAATTCACCCACATGAAGTACTTATGTTAGATCGGTTTATATGATTATTTATAAAATAATTAGACTATAGGTAGGTTAGTAGTTTTGAGACAAAACTACAATCCATGATTTCTGGGATTTGGGCAAATCTAAATTAAGAGCTTTCACTGTGTATGTGCTTGTTTGCTACTTAACTAAAACTAGACCAAAATTATGTTTTCAAATATTGATAAATGACTAATATTGGATATTTTGAACCCTACTTTTTGTCATTTTTGTTGACTTTTACATGATATGGAGTATCAATTTGTTAATTAGTTGAGTCAATGGCAATAGCATTTGAGTTGAGTGTAAATGTGTAATTTTATAAATTTCAACCAACATGAGGCTATGAGTTGAGCGATGTGACTCAAACCCCAAATCTCATTATATGTTAGGTCAAATTATGTATTCTCACACGATACTAGGCCACATTATACAAGTATGATGCATTTGCCCTCCTTAAGTCCCTCTAGCCCCCCTTCTACGGCCACCACGTATACTTAGCCTCTATCCCTATGCATTATTAATCAGTATTATCATGAATTTTCAAGGTGAGCTGACCATCACCACCTACCCTGGCCTTATATATCATACTGACTTCAAGAATATAAATTCGGAAGGTAAGGGCATTATCACCTATTCAGGGTATCATACCGACTTCAAGATCTATCATGAATTCGAAAGGTGAGGACATTAATATCTAATAGGCCCTAAGTATGATATCAACTTCAAGATCATAAATTCGAAATAAGGCGGCATGCTACCACCATACTAGTCATATCCAATAGCTAGCTCCCCCAAGTTTATATATTTACATGAATCTAGCTTATTATCAAGATTGATATATGGGTAGCAAGATATAGTAGTGGCACAATTTAAATTGAGTGCCCTACCCAATTCTTTGGATAGACCCTAGGCCAAGATTATCGCTGTGTCTTTCATAAATGATAAGATCGTTCGGGACCAAATAAAATCAACTTAGACGATCCATCACATTCCATAGATAGATTCTCATGTATACACAATAAAGTTTGTCATTTCTATCTACAACAATCGAATTGTGTATATATATAAATGAATGAATTTATAAATCAATCAAATTGAAAGCTCATCTTCCCATTTATCATTATGTTAATTCAATTATTATATAATATAACGTTTCATATTTCATATTCATGCATAAAAATATATAATGGGCTAATAATACAAATACACGAGGAAGCTAAATTATTCAAGTGGATATGTAGGGCCTTAAATAATGTATGCCGCATGATCAATTATCCTAATGTGTTAATTTGCCGACATAATGCATGTATCAAATCCAATATTGCTCTTCTCAAATTGTCCTTTTTTCTCGTATAGCTAACTTCATCGGCTGTAGCATATATATTGCTCCAAAGCTGTCTTGATCATAAATAATAATTATAAAAGTTAATAATCTTGTTTACAATGATAAGGAGGAATATTATTTGATATACGTATGTATGTTACTATATAAATCATTAGACGATCTTTTGTCTTTTTTTGACATTAGTTTCAACTGGCTTGTGATTATTAAGGTCATTTCTTGTAAGTTTGAAACAGTTTGTCGATTTATTACCTAACAATTAGCTATTTTGTATGCGGCTAGTTACATCATATAACATTGACCTAATAACTTCTATATCACGGAACGGATAATAACCCCATAACATTAACGAAGTAGCCTTCATAATAGCCGGTCACACGACACACGGTACGGTGACCAACCCGGCCCCATACTCCATATAAAAGTTGTGTTAATTTTAACTAGCCTGTGAGCAGTCCGGCTCCATTCTCCGTATAAAAGTTGTGTCAATCTTAACTACGAGTAGTACATTCCAATATTCCATATAACAGCAATCAAGTAATTTACGGAGTAAAGTACTTCTCCTAAATTACTTCTCCTAATTAAATTACATGCATTGCTTCTTATAATTAAAGATATGATTTCACAAGGCAATTACTACTCCATAAAATAATACTCGTAATAAAAATATAGTAATAAAAATCAACATCAAACTCAACAAACTAGCTCATGACTAGATTTCCATGCTCCATTAGAAACCAAGAGCAACGTAGTTCCATAGTTATTGTTTGGTTACTGTAGTAAATTAAATAACCCCCACGACCAAACTAGTGGCATTTTGCATTGTGTGTCAAAGTCAAACTGACATGGTCAGCTCACGTGCACGAGACACGATGTCTGTAGCACACGTGTGGGACTGACTTTGCCAGTTTTTTTTTTTTATTTCAGAGGCACAAAGAAGCATATTTGCTCTTTATAGATATTTTTCTTGGAATTTTTTTATCATTACAAAAGTAGTTCTGTATTTGAATTGTTTGTGTTGATTTTTGCAATATTCACAAAAACTACCTTAATTATTGTTTGTGTTTCAATTATACTCGAAATATAAAATTACGCAGTAAGGGTCTGTTCTCTTACGTTGAAATTCAGTTAAGTTAAGTTCAGTTCAGTTCAGCTCCTAATTTCCTTCTCTTATAAAATATTCATTTCAGTTCAGTTCAGCTCAGTTCAGTTCAGTTCAGCTGAGTTCAGTCAATTAGAACATGCCCTAATTATATAAGTATATAACTATATATAGTAAGAAATTATTAGTCAAAATTTTGTGCTAATAATACAATATTTTCTTTCTTCCTCTAATATTGCTCAAACACACGAAATTTAGGATAAATATTCCGTATATATAATAATGTTGTAATAATTGTAAAACTTTTTATAATCACTGTAATATTAGATAAACAAAAAAAGAACAGATTAATGTATAGTATTACGGGTAATAATCCTGCAATTGAAAGTAATTTGTACAATCAAATTTTTGGTATTAGGCCGAATTCAGGAAATTAGGAGAAGTAAATAAAAATGGAAGTGATGCAATAAAATGAAATGAGAGATAACGATAAGGTGGGTGCATTTACCAAGGTAAGAAAGAAATGGGTCAAGGCTCAGTGTTCTGCCAAAACTACACGAATGGCAAAGATGTGATTGTCTGTTTGTTATGCACGTGTGTCTTTTCTCATTACGATTTACTTTCCCTACCTACATTATCGTCACTCTTCCTCTTACATCATTTGCCATTTGTTTGCGTGATTCATATTACCTCGCCATAAATTGCTTATTTCTTAAAAAGTAAGTGACTGTTCTCCGTAAGATTATTTTCGGTTCAGTTTAATTCAGTATAGTTTAGTGCAATTCAGCTTTATAAAATATTTATTTAAGTTCAGTTCAGTTTTATTCAGCTTATTTCAGTTCAGCTGAGTTCAGTCAATGAGAACAGGCCCTAATTCCACTTACTATATTATTGATATATGATACGAAGAATAAGGATAAAAGAACAGGGCCTAAGTCTACTAACATGCCTTGTTCTTTAGAGTCGTTCTGCTTGGCTGACTCAATCTGCTCTGCTAAAATTTACTTTGCTAACTCAATCTGTTCTGCTGATATATGCTTTACTCTGCTGATCTGTCCAAAAACTCAAAAGAGTAGGACCTAAGTCTACTCGATAATAACAAAAAATAAAAAACCTTACATCAATTAACTTTAAGATTTATTTGGGGTTTAATTTTCAATAGAGATACTTGATAATATTGAGAATTGAATTTATCTCATCTCATATTGTTATTACTCCTAGGCCCTGATATATGGTTGTTGATTAGCATGCTTAACGTGACCCCATACTCCCATAGGACATGCCTCTTGTGTCTTGTCCTGCCAATAATAATATAGAATTGAATAAGAAAGAAAGGAGAATCATTCATTGGTACATCATTAAACCAATTTCATAACTCATTAGGCTTTAATTTATTTGCAATAGTAACGAAGTTTCATTCCTAGATAGTACATGAAATAAACAGAAGCTAACATAAATGGCATTGATTGTTATGAAGTTGAAATAGGAAGATGCAGACAAAAAGTAAAGTCAATCATCATTATGATTTTGTCGAATTTAATTAAGTCAATGTATCATGATAGTAATAACGATCCATTTGTAGTCATTTTGTTATCTAGATACATCTTCTTCCTGCCAAGTGCTAACACAGGAGTATCATATTTTTTACACAATTGGCATGCATATACTATATACTCTAATGAGATTTAGAACACTAGCTACATATATTGATATAAATTTGCATGCATGTCATTCATGTTTGAAAAAAAAATGTTAACCCCCCTATCCCCTATTCATGAAGGTACTTCTTTAGCCCGAGCACAGGCAGTCAATTTGCGTTAAAATTCATCGCTTAAGTCTCCACTTAACAAAAAATACATTATTTTGTTCAGCTAATTTAACGCGAAGATGACATGTACACGAACCAACATGTCAGATTCAACGATATTTTGCATGATTATTTACAAAGTAATATTCTACATTATTTTTAAAGTATCATGTGTCATACCACTCATAAAAGAGATGACGAAAAACAAATTCAATATGGAAGTATACTCCATAAATGAAGGAGGTTGGTTTACTAAGCAAGCATGCAGTCCAATAGGTAGAAGCAATGCATATTCACCTCTAAGCATGCGTTAGTTAATAGAGATACACTATACTTGTGAGTCACTTGCAATATTATATAGTAATACGGAGTAATGTGTACTATCTTGGTTATGGATATTAAATGTTCGATATATTACTTCACATTACTTTTATTTGCTCCAAAAAAAGCCACTACTTCAATTTTAATACTTAAATTATCAACTTCTTCGACTAGTAATTATGTAAATTTTAGTCAATAGCTTTCACATACATGAGATTAGTCAAAGTAGCATTATATATAATCCGAAGTTGAGATTTGATCCATAATTGATACAAGTGAAGTCATATGCTTATAATCTGTGTATATTGTATATGCATTGATTTTATTCATTCAATTTAATTTGAGAGTAGTTAGCATATGTTCATCAACCCCAACAACTAACACCATGCCTTCTTTTAACTCATTATCAAAAAAAAAAAAAAAAAAAAAAAAAAAAAAAAAAAAAAAAAAAAAGAACACACGATTCCATTTCATCAGCATATCTACTAAAGAGAATTACCAAAATGTCATGGATCTTGCACTGACTTGCAGCATTACTATAAAATTAGTACCACAAAATACAACCATCATTTTTCAGACACAAATCCCCAATGATCGATCTTCTTTTCTTTTTTTCTTTTTTTTTTTTTTTTGTCTGTCGTACTTATATAAAATTTCTTTGTACCCAATTTTTATTATTTTTTTTTTTTTTAATATTTATCAATCTCACATTTAAATGCATTTTTGTTCTTCGCCTGTCACTAATTATAAATAGGAGTTTAATTAATTTTTCCACTAAATATTTTGTTGCTACAATAAAAAACGCATTTTGAACCAAACAATGAAACAATTGTTACTCTAGTGAATATAATTAGCTAGTCATGCTAATTAATTGATTGATTGACAACCTACCAATTAATCCTTACACAAACTTGGATGCTATTTACTTTCTTTGATACATTAATTAGTGACATATAACAATTCAACTTTTTGCCCTGCTTGGATAAAAAGCAAGACATAATTGAATTGGCTCAATATTCACCGTGGAATATCGATCTTTAATAGTTGGTAGCTAATTAAATCACCTTTCGGCAAATCCCTTCTCTTATAATGAATATTTGGACACCCTTCTTACGAGGGGAACACATACATCTAACGTATGTGAAATTGACAGACGTGAACTCTTCATTATTGGACGTTTAGACCTATTATTGGATGTTTAGACCTATTATTGTACGGATTGTGTTATGAATTGAAAAAATGGCTTGCTTTCAATAATTGAACTTACATAAATCATAGTATTGTTTGTTTGATTTACAAAGGATCTGTTATTTTCTTTGTAGGCTTCCTTGCTAATGAGTGATTTTGTTACATAGCATTTTAACTTTAAATGTCAACCAAACAACACATCATCAAACATAAACTTTTCACTATTTTATTTCAAATTTTATGCGCATCATACTCTTGTATGTATGTAGGGTCTAATTTGTACTCGGACTATCACGTTAATCTTGTTTATTGAGAATTTGAGACAAGGAGTTGGCAAAGATTTTATTGCATATGTATTATGTATGATCTAATTACATCAACCGACTTTTAATGATTTAAATTAATTTAAAAGTAAGAGCCGTAAGATTGCAAGAATCACTGCGACAAATCGACATAATAATGGTAAAAGCGAGTGATGGGGTTTGAGAGTTGACACAAAGCAACAGATAATTGTCTCAAAAATGGATGTCTTATAACATGATGAGAGAATTAATAATGAGAGTAATCATCGTTAACAAAGAAAGCTACATTAATAATACCAATTTGTGTTGAAAGCTTTGCGCAGTTGTTTCTTTTTTCACTTTTTTTCTGTCTCCTCTTTTTTTGCTATGATGTCAATATTTTCATGCCAACGGTGTCCACCATTTTTCCTTGCTTTGTAACAACAATTATTCATGAATTTTTAATACTACCTCCGGTCCAATTTACTCGCAATAAAAAAATATTTTATGTCTCACAAATAATACCCCTTTGAGTAAATTGGACCGGAGGTAGTATAATGGTGGACACATTTTGTTTAATTGGCTTAGAATCCTTAGATGTCTTGTAATTGGGCCATGTTTTATTTTTCAGAGGACTTTATTTAGCCTATGCAATTGGCCCAATGCGAGGATGGGCCAAGGCATTGATGAGATGGTTCTAAGCATCAAGTAGGCCTTTTAAGGCTCTTTGAGAACCCCAAGAAGCATCTCGATGCCTTATCTTGCTAGGTCCGAATTAGTTCTTCGGATGCTAAGTTTGAAGGCATGCTTGAAATCAGGTAATTTTTCAGAGTTTTGGGACCTAGTATCGAAAGTTCAAGTGACGGTAGAGAATGCACTTTGAGATCATTTAATATTGTATCCAATTATATACAACCACTAGTCGACCACCTAATGGCTTGTAGAGACCTTAATTAGATGAAGGGGGGAGTGTGTGTAGCCGGCTAAAATGATACTCATAGATGGAGTGGATAGTTCCAACCACCTATATAACTTCCCAGGGTCTCATGGGGTTTATGAAAAGCACATTGTTCTCTTTTCTTACTGAACCTAAAAAAGTCAAAATATATTCAAAATTGAAGGCTATAATTCATGTTTTTTTGATCGATTTTGGATTTTTTTTTTCTAAATTTGAAGTGAATGTGGAAGGTGTCCTACAAGATCATCCTACCAATATGTTTATAACTTTATATATTTCTGAGAATGAGTTTGATTCGATTAATGATAATGTGGAATGTGCCAATCACTTACGTATCAGGGTTGAAAGATGAGGCTTGAGGAGTTGAGGGTATGGACTACACAATGATCCTTTGAACAAAATAGGACGTTGAAAGACTCTCATAACGTGTTTAACTTATTTTCAAAATTGGGCTATTAAATAATTATTGGGTTTATCTTCAATTTTTGGACTATCATTATAACGGGCCCAATGTAGTGGCAGTGGCAAAAGGCCATGCAAAATTGCAATTGTTATGAATGTCAATGTTTGAAGAGGAAAAGTGAACTTAGGGCCTGTTCTCATTGACTGAACTCAGCTGAACTGAACTGAACTGAGCTGAATTGAACTGAACTGAAATGAATTTATAAGAGAAGGAAATTAGGAGCTAAACTGAACTGAACTGAACTGAACTGAATTTCAACGTAAGAAACAGGGCCTTAATAAATCAATGGACTCTATTAATATTTGTATATACTTCGTATTTTTTACTAATAATAATCTTATAGGACAAAATTAGGGAAATTTTTTATTGGAAGAAACTTATTAATCAAGTGTCAACCCTTGTAATTTAACTAAACAATACCATTCCCAAATACATGGCATCTCGGACTTTGTCAACTCATTCATAGTTTTTTGAGAAAGAAAATCAGTGTAGATTATTAATGTAATATAGTCTTATTTATTGAATAACCTTTGTACACTTGTTCTAATATTTGGTATTGCTTTGTTAAACATATCTTCAATTATGTCACATTATACATCTTTTTGTTGTCAATATCTAGCCAAGTACGTTTCTTGCTACCTTGTTCTTGTTCAAAGTCTTTCATTTTTCAATAATATCAAAATTCTAGTGCTATACGATACAACTTCATGGATTGTCTTATAAGCCTGAGAGAGTGAGAGGTCATAGTCGCATGTAAGATCATAATTTCAAAGTTACCCTCTAATACACACTATCACATCAATTGTTCTATACCTTTAATCACCTAATAAATAATTTTACAACATGATTTTCTTAAAATTACTTCAGGTAAAATTTCAACCGCATCACAAAAAAACGACAACATAAAGAAAAAACTTTTTTTTTTTTTTTTGGTAAATACCATAAAGAAAAAACTTTGCATTATTATTGCACTTTTTTACTTCACAAAAAGAGAGTGAAAAATATAATGGGGTCATCCCAAAAAAAGAAAATTCATATAAAAATAATTAAAAAAGGAAAGATTGTGATTGTTATAAACTCAGAATATTTGTGGATCTCTTCACATTTCTTCTTGGTATTGTTGCAACTTCACTGGGTAACAGGTAAAATATTTCAACCGCTTCTCTTCTTTTTCTCTTTTGCACGTTTCATTTAATCGGGTATCTTTACTTTATTCAAAACTTACATTTGATCAAATTCTTTGCGTATACTTCCTGGAATCATTCCCATCAACTTTCCCAAGCTATCATCATCCCAATCTTTTTAATTTATTTATGATTAACCCCTTTAAATTGTTGTTTTCTATTTAATTCTTTTTATCAGGATATTGATTTTCTGTGATTTTGTAAAGTTTTTTCTGGGTTCTGAAAATTGGATAAAATTGAGTTTGTTGAGAAATGGGGAGGCTGTTTGTGGTGAATTTGGAAGGGAAGATCTACAGTTGCAAGCACTGTAGGACCCATCTTGCTCTCAGTGAAGATATCGTTTCCAAGGTCTAATTCCTTCATTTTTTTTATGATATTTTAAAATTTATTGATAAAAAAAAATATATCCTATGATTTTTATGTTGATTTTTGGAATTGGGTTATCTTAAATTTGCATGATCATACATGGGTTATTCATGATTTGGGTTGTGTTTATGTTGATGGTTGACTTAATAAGATTTGTATGTCAGGTTATTGCAGAATTAAATTAGACATTTACTACATTATCCGGATTACTTTTTATAGTTTGATGGTACAATTTGATAGTACTGATTCTATTTATATGCAGTTTTTGCTGTTACTTTTTAAAAATTGAATTAATTTAGTCTTTTGGAGTTGTAGATCAATGACATATGTAACATTGCTAGTTCCCCTGTATTATCCTTTTTATCTGTTGCAAATAAAGATTTACCCTTTTTGGAATCTGGAATTATAAACAGTGTTATATTGAATGATAAATTATATTGGTTTGTTAGAGTATTGCAATTGGGAAATGTTGGATTTTTGGTTTCTGGAAGTTGTTTAGGAGCTTTGTTGTACTCCTATATTTGTAATTTTGGAATAGTTGTGTTCTTGCTGTCCTGTTTGTAGATTGCTTTTGCTCGATATCATGATGGTGGGTATCTTTGGATGTTTCTAGGATTGGAATGGACCGATACAATGTATGATATTGATAAATGTTATTTGGAGCTGTTGCTTCCTTGACTGAGCAGGCTTAAACAAGCTACAGTATAATAATATAAACTGACTAGCTGTCGTGTGGAGAGTGGCTTTATTAGACTAGCTTAATTTTATATGTTGGTTTGCAGCATAAGTCAATGAGTGTTGATCTAAGGACGTGTAGTGTTCTTAGAAAGAATTGGATGATTGTTGTTTGTTTGGCATCAGTGTAGGACTACGGCATTGGATTTTGGTTAACCAAATCAGGTAGCAATCTTGTGGTGATGCAGGGTTATTTGATTTGCTTGTAAGAAGTACACTTTTAACTCATGCGAAGAGGAATTTTTTTTTCTACATAGAATATGACTATTGTGACACCATTTGAAATGGGGTTTTGCCGCTAGCTATGTTTTGATAGCGAATGGTTGTGGTCTGTCCATGTAATATTAGAATTTCCTCTAGTAGGTACTTGGTAAGTTAGTATATTGTTCAGGACTTTATAAACAAAGTCATTGGTGCATGTGCACTATGAAGTGTACTAGGCTAGACTTGTTATTGATGCTTTTGAACTGTGTCCATATTGTGGGATGGAAATGGGATAGGAATCCAAGATGATGTTGAATTTTGACAGAGCGATGTGTGTCATAATAATGTTTTAGTTCTTGGTTAAAAACCCCTGTTGTTGCTTTTCCACTCTATCCTGATGTTGAACTAGTTAACTTACTGTATGTTTTTGCATTCAATGTTGGAAAGGGAAATTTTGATTTAGTCCATTATCTGACTGCAGTTTTATATGTGTTATTGATTCAGTCTTTTCACTGCAAGCATGGGAAAGCTTATCTCTTCAATAAGGTGTAAGTTTCCTGAACTATTTGAATGTGTTTCTTAATAAAGAAACAGATATGTCGTATGCTCTCTGATCTCTAAATCATAGACGAGATCACGAGATTATGACTCTACAATTTAGTTATTGAGGTCTTCAGGCCTTGCTTCATTGCCTTCAAATGTAAAACTTGGAACATCCGTTATAATATGATATGCAAGATATGAAATGTACCTTATATTACAAACTGAAAGCTGTAAAATGGCTGATCATGGAACAATGAATCATCATGGGCATATGTCTATGATATATATTATAGGGATATGTCTCTTTTTATGCTTCCTAGAACACATCAGTATCTCTATAGCTTCTCAGAAAAATATCTCAAATACGTTTGACAGTGTCAACGTTACCCTTGGAGAGAAAGAAGATAGAATGATGATGACTGGTCTGCATTCCGTGGCTGATATATTCTGTGTCGGATGTGGATCAATCGTGGGTTGGAAATATGTAAGCTTTGCAGGCTGAAACCTATCAAACATAATTTCTCATGTATGATTGGGCAAATTGTTTGCCGTTAGTTACTGTTGTGGGATGTCTTCTTTCAGGAGACCGCCCATGAAAAGAGCCAGAAGTACAAAGAGGGAAAATCTGTCCTTGAGCGGTCAGTAAGGAAAACTAACCAGATCATTCCTATCGTTAATGGCCTTGAAAAATTATGACTTGTGATTGGTCTCTTTGGTTGAACAGGTATAAGGTGTTTGGTCCTGATGGTAGCAACTATTGGGTCACTCATGAAGCTCATATTGGTGGAAGTGACGCGGATGATGTTTGATGGCATGAAACAAAGATTAAGGTTGATCGCCTCTTATTCTCCAATTGTACATAATTTAACCCCCAAAATCCTTTCAATTGAACTTGTGGATTCCCAAATTGTTTGCTTATCAATTCGGCTTCACCACATTGACATAAATGGGAACCCTCCATTGTTTCTGAATTCCTGTATTATGTGTTATGTTCAAACTGTCTTTGTAAATTATCCTAATGTTAAGCAATTTACTTTCTGTCAAACATTTTCCGCCTTGTTATGTTGTTTTACAATTTCTTGTCATTCTCAATTTGCAATATCAAAAGTGTAGTTCAAATAAGCTCCTCTTTCTTTCTTTCTTTCTTTTTTTTTTTATTTTTTTTTATTATTATTTTTTTTTTATTATTTTTTTTATTTTTATTGGGGAGGTTTAGTTCAAATTAGTTCTTTGACTTTCTCCTTTGCTCTTATTGTTCCTATTCAAAAAAAAAAAAAAAAAAAAAAAGCTACGGGGTACTTGAGTGCTTCAGATAGTCAAGATTTGCATAAGTCATTGGAGATATCCTCTGTTTTAAGGGCACTTGCTATTTCGGTGGGTTAATTTTTAATGCATTGCAATATTTGAATTAGAAGAAGATACATTGCATTTTGAACGAAATTATTGACAATCTTCTTCTTGTAACATGGTCTAAGGACATTTCTATCGCCTGGATCTTAAAAGGTATAAGGGAAACAGGAGGTCTCTTTAACAGGTGCACGATTATAAAGGTTCAAAGGGATCAAGTTAAGAGGGCTAATGACATGGCTAGGAGATGTCGTCTCTCTCTTTCTGACTATGGTTAGGTTCGAGGGTCTAGTGCTTTGCTTTTGTCAAAAAAAAGAAAAAAAAAAAAAAAAAACATGGTCTAAGGACGTGTTTAGTTCACTACAAAGTACGGGTTTGGAATCATCCGAACCCATAGCCTTAGTTCTTAGTATTAGGATGTAATCCTAAATTTCTTTCTATTTTTTGTGGCAATTTTTCAAGGGTATTTTTATTTATATCCAAGCACAAGAAAGGCTCACATACCTTTCTATAATAATTGTCACATGCGTTGTGGCATTTGTGGGAGCACTCGATAGCTATCGTTATAAAGATCCACTATACTTTGGTCCCAAAAGATTCACCAAGTATATCTTCTAAAAATTGAAGAATATTATAATTGCTGGATTTGCAACTTTCATTGTACTGTATTATTATCAGCATGCTAGGAAAAAAAAAAAAAAAAAACTTATATGTCACGCATTAGCTTACACTCGTTAATTGAATGTCAAAGTACAACAACACTTTGTTAAATTAGGGTGGTTCACTTAATCACTTTCGGAGTGATTTTAGCTATGTACTTTGTAAGAAAATCAGAGAATTTTCAGTATGTTCTATTGTGCAATTATTTATTGTTAGAGTCTCTAAATCACTCCAAAATGCTTGTTTAAAATTCCCTTATCCCTTGCTCATAAACTTCTTACGAGTTTGAAAAAAAGTACATAAAATATTCTCATAGTAACATTCATATCTTCATCGATATTAACCTATCATCTTTCATTGTATCATGACAACATATCTTTGCATTATTCAATTGATGGCCTACATACTATTATCTATTGCTATCATACAACTCTTTATGAGCATTTCTTAATAATGTGTCTAAGGACATTAAGAAATGCTCATAAAAGAGTGAACAAAAACATAAACACTTGGCAAGTTGCTTGCTTAATTAAGGACATTACTCTAAACCAAACAATTTACATGTTTGAGATTAGTTGACTTACAAGGCTATATAGTTGGGCGAATCATTTGCTTTCATATGCAATTTTTTTTAACCTAGTCTAATTAGCAATATTTAATTAATAAAATTGCTATCATTTCAAGTGGATTTGGGAGTTGAGCTATGTAACGTGGGTTATCTATTGAGTAGTTGTTGACAAGCCCTATAAATGTGATATGATAAGAAATTAAGAAGTATATTCATAGTATGTCCATTATTAGTCCATTTGCACATCACTTTGTTGATAAAGCACTTTTGACAAGGAATGGCACATAAAATTTCAAGATTGATTGAGAATTAATTATTTATTGTTCATGGTCATGTAGACGCTAAGTTAGTCTATGATTTATTTCTAGCAGCTTCATTATCATCAAATTTTTTTAAAAAAAATCATAAAAAAAAAAAAAAAAAAAAAGAGAGAGAGAGAGAGAGAGTAGAGCTATTATTAAGAATTTAAGTTATTTTAATTTAATTACGGAGTATATGTTTATCTTCTCTATGAAATGGATTGCGGTATAAATAAATAGAGAGAATTTATGAAACTTCAGTTTTGAAGACTTAAAAAACTCCAGTTTTGCATTTAAAATTTGAAGACTTAAAAAACTCCAGTTTTGCAAAATGCAAATGGATTTTAGAGCATAGTTTTACTACGCATGTGATTGATGTCTTGAGGTAATATTTGTTTAGGGCATATTGGAATTGAACAAAGAAGATGATAAAGATCGTTACAAGAAGATACATTCATATCCAAAACAGAAGTATTTGTGAACAACAAAATTCTCTTAATCACAAAAATTAAAGTATATGATCTTGAAACTAGAATCCGTATAAAATCAGGTAAGTATTACAACTTGAGAAAGGTCTGTTCAAACGTCTTTATTATATCCAAAATTTTCCTGCCCCTTCCACGAAAATTCACATGGAATTAGTATATAATCTCAAATGCATTACAGGAATTATAAAGCTGTAACTGCAGGCGGAAATCGTTCCTCTGAGTGTTATCAAGAAATCCCACTGCCTTGAGAGCAGGGCGCAATGCTTTTACAAAGGACCGCGGTGAGCCAGTGATAATCACCACATTACACAATGAATGAATAGCTGAAAGCAATCTTATGTGATGAGCTAAAAACTCGAGTGACCAGGTGAATGAGCTTGTTTGTGTTTACTCCTATTCGGCTTCTGTGTTAGAGGTTGTGATTGGTACTGCTTGTCTGCAGTAACCCTTGTACTATGACCACGCGAACATAAAGCCGAAGGTCCATTCACATTCACTTTACCCTTTGCTTTCCCTGCAGAACATGCATTTGGTTTAGTGTGTATGAGATAAAAATTCTACAGAGTATAGTGAAAAAGTATGTTCTTTCCCTTACAAGATATGGGTATAAAGATGAGTTAGCAGTGCAGTGTAAACCATATTGGCATGACAGTAAACATACAAAACAAAACAAAACAAAACAATTTTAGTTGCACAGTGCTGACCTGGATCTTTGATGGTTCTGACACTACTAGTTTTTCTCAGAAACGGAACCTTCTTATCTGAGGCTTTCTTTTCTGAGCTCTCAGTACATGCCAGTCTTCTTTCACCGTGATTTTCAAAGGAATTAGATGTATTGCAGCTCTTCAGAGGAGAAGGCCGTTTCTTTTCAGGAATATTTTTGCAGAGTGACCTTGCATGTTGTGCTACCAAAGATGAGCGACCTGTTGCTAAGCTGTTTGCCTTTCTTAGACGTGAAACTTTCAAATCCGGGGTTTCCACAGACACGGACCTTGTATCATGTGTTTGCAAGAATTGGTCGTCTGTGGTTATGCCATTGACCCTCCTCAGAACTGAGAGTCTCTTCTCAGGAATCTCTAAGCACAATGACTGCGTGTCGTGGGCTGGTGATAATGAGTCTTCTAATACATTGTCAATCTCATCCATATGAGATCCGATAACAACCTCACTATGTGAATCCCAGCTCTTGTCTCCACTGATCCCATTAAGCTTCTCTTTCTCTGCTATTCTGTAGGAAAACAACTGAAATGGAATCAGCGAAACAGGAGTTACTGCAGCAATAGCCTCAGATTGGAACTTCTTCATGAACCCGGCTTCTATATCGCAAAAATCCACTTGAACTATTGATGGAATCTCAGGTTCTGCTAGATGAGGGTTCATCACAATCAACCTCTTGACATAACGTAGTATCCTACAAATTGATGAGAAACCTGGTCTCAGATTTGGATCTGTTTGCCAGCACCTTCTGGTCAAATTTGCAAGATACTTGGGCAAAGCAAACGGGAATAAAGGCCGTTCTCCTGCCTTTATATTTCTACTCATCTTATCTCCTTGAAGGTGGCCATCTTCGAAAGGAACTTTCCCTGTCAAAAGCTCAAAACAAAGCATCCCAAAGCTATAAACATCGGCTTTTTCAGAGTACTTGTATTTTCCACTACTCCCTGGCCTTTCTTGTTCAGTCAGTACCTCAGGGGCATGCCAAATAAAAGTGAAAACTTCATTTTGGTTTGGTGGGGGGACTCTAGCAGGCACACTTTTAACATCCTTCAAACCAAAACCAGAGATTTTCACATGAAAGTAACCATCTGAAGATGAATTTCTAGGCTTGATAACAACATTTGAAGGGTTCAGATCTCCATGATAAATCTTCTTAGAGTGTAGGTATTCCATGCCTCTCGCAATCTGAAGCATGATATCAACTGCAGCTGGGAAAGAAAAGGGCATCCGCCTTTTTGAACTAGAAACCTCTTTTATATGGCTGTTAAGATCCTTGCTCATCACCTCCATCACAAGGAAATACTCTTTTTTTTCCTCGTCGTGGAATCCACAAAGATACTGGACTACATTGGGGTGGGAAAGAGAGAGCAGAAAAGAAATCTCTGAATTCAACAAGGAAGGCTCCGCAAAAAAGTGTCTCAGAATAAAACTCTCCCCTAACCAATGTATCTCTTTAATCTGCATTCCTACACATATGCGCCTTCTCACATGATAATCCTTTGCTCCAGTTAAAATAGAACTAGGAAAGAGCGATTCTTCCCCATTCATCTTCTTCATAAGCAAGCCACTGAGCCGTTGATCTTGTTTACTCATTGTGAAAAAAGGCGAAACCTTCCTCTCCTTGATCATTTCAAGCAAAAGCCACTGATCCTCTTTCCAAACATTAGACATCCTATGCAAAATATCTTGGGAAATTAGATATTGTTTCCCATATTTCCACAAGAAAAGTTTTGGATCATTCCAT
This sequence comes from Chenopodium album, assembly GCF_948465745.1. Lineage (NCBI taxonomy): Eukaryota > Viridiplantae > Streptophyta > Magnoliopsida > Caryophyllales > Amaranthaceae > Chenopodium > Chenopodium album. The sequence continues at coordinate 2,634,184 of NC_137852.1, forward strand.
GTCATATCATACTTGTTAGACAACATGATCCTCTTCTTCTTCATCTCATCTAAGTCGAGCCCTGATATTTCCCCTGCTGTTTCAATCGCCTCAACAACGATTGCAAAGTAGCAAAGCAAGTTATGCACATGAAATTCAACAGCATCTCGATTGTTATGTAAGTGCAGGGCCTTAACCCACCAATCCTTAGAACAATCCATGCATTGTTTCACATACGATTCTGCTTCCTTATATACTCTATATAGCTCCTTTAAAGGTTGATGTAACGCTTTCCATTTCGTGTTCTTCTCTTCTAATCTGAGGTTCAGCTTAATTTCTTCTGCTAATGTTTCAAAGGCTAAATTAAACATGTCAAACAACAAACTGCACTGTCTTCTGTTTATCTGAACATCGTCTTCTAATATCATTAAGGCCTTCATGCTTCCTAAAACTTCCCCTATTTGCCTGAATAGCTCCATATTTTCCTCAATGAAATCAATAATTTACAAAAACAGAAACAGTGCCTCTCTTTTGTGATCAAATTTTCTGGGTAATTATTTCAGATTTTGTATTATGTTATGCAACATAAAAAGAAATCTAGGCTAAGTCTTTACAATCACACCAACCTAACTCATCCTTTCCGATTACAAGAACCAATACACCTTGGTATGATTATTGTGGCAGAGATTCGCCCTGAACTCCGCCGCCTAATTAGCAATTAATCTGGGTCATTTCAAACAAATGTACTCTGTAACAAAATGGATGGATGATCATAAGATAATGTGCATTGTAAATTTGTAAAACCTATTGATCAATGTATAATGTAAACAAAAATGCGAAAAGAGAGTACAAAACAATATGTAATGATCATATAATATGAAAAGGAACAAAATTGTAATAAATACCTGTTGATCAATTTGTATTTAACGCTGAAGGATTTTTGTAAAACGAAATTGAGCGTTATGGAAATTAATTAATTAATTAATTATTAGTTGATTGTTTTGTCAGACTTTCATCAACAAAAAAAATTACTAATAGAAGAAATTAAGATACAAAAAAATGTATCTTCTCAAAAAAAAAAAGTATAATCTGGAAATTTAAATAATTAGAATCAGAATCAAATGGAAATTAGTTGCCAAATCACAGGTGGGGAAGAGAGAGATTATTATGAATCTAGAAATTCTGAAATGAACGACAGCAAATTTTAAAATTTTTATATTCGAGGATTAGAGGGAAATATATTTGTATGTGTTAAAATAGATTTTTTATGACCACTTGTTTTCCAAATTCTGGGATTACATAGTTGGTAAAAAATCAATATTTCGTACTCCCTCCGTCCCTAAATTACATTCCTATTTCTTGCATTTATTACTCACATAATAGAGAGAAGTAGGAATGTAATTTAGGGACGGAGGGATTACCAATTTATTTTTAAACAGAATATACTTTGTATGAAGTATTTCGGTTATTACTCGTATTACTTTGCATTTTTCGTACTCCGTACAAGATAAAATTTAATATAAAAAGAAACGTATAATGCTTCATTAAAGAGGGGCATTTGTAACTTAACTTTGATTTTTTAGTGTTACAATTACTTTGACCATTACGTGATATTGCACCTCTCTAAATACTACGGAGTATGTTGTGGTATAAATATTATTGCAGTATTCCATATTTAAAGGTTGGTTATACATACCTCGGTTACCGGTTGTAACAATTAAAACTGTCAGATTTGATCCACTATAAATTTGCTTAACAAATTAATTAAAAATAAAACATCAATATATTGCCATGTATATCAAGTCCTGTGAGATACAACGATGAATTGAAATAATCATCAATGAGGATTGGTGATTGGATCTCGTAATGGTACATGAAACTTGAAAAGGTGACATCAACACCGCGACAAGGCTCAGGTTAAACCATTGGTCTATGTGTGACAAGAGCAAGTCTTTGGTCAACTGGTCTAGCCTGTCGCATAACCCATTAACTCAGCAGAGCATATACTGCTGCTACTCTGAAGTCAGTATCAATCCTGAACAGTGGCAGAACATAAGTAATACAGGTGCCACCAGCGCGGTAGTGAGCCAGTGACACAATCACACAGGTTTTGATCAACTACGTTAACACTTGATAATATACCCAAATTGAAAAATTAGTTTCTTAGGACTAGTTGGGTGATTACCAATAAAGTCAAACAACTCCCAAGCAACAATACAACAACCAAGTATTAATCCTGCTTAAGTAAAGAACTCCAAATAAGACATACCCCATGGAGAAAGAACAGGATAAGAAAGCAAATGGAAACTCGATCCATCCAAAAGAGCAACCCTTTTTATGTAGCCACTCCATAAAATTATTCCAACATATGTATAGCATTAAATAAAAGGAGCATTGCCATCATAGCGCGCACACAGCAATGGAAGCAGGAACTGCCTGCTTTAAGCCATAATAAAAGATTAATGAACTAACCAAGCGAATAAACCATTTTTTCTGAGAGATGTGGCCCAACGACCTTCATGTATCTCAACAACTGGTTTTTCAGTTGTAATTGACCAGCTGGGCGAAGAGCATGTTGAAATTCCTTCAATCAAGTCAAACAAAGAAAAATGAACAGACTCCCATCAAAAAAAAAAAAAAAAAAAAAAAAAAAAAGAAAGAAAGAAAGAAAGAAAGAAAAATGAACAGACACAATGTCAACTACACATTCAAACTGAAACAAATCTAAAAAGAAGCCACTGCTTCTAGAGTACATGATATTCAAATAAATAAAAATAAAAAAATAAAAAAATCTGCTAACCAAAGACTTTTAGATAGAAGCATGCAATTCTACAAAATAATTTATATACCTGGTATCTAAGGCGAGTTCCACCCAGATCAAAAGGAATGCGACTAAAATCAACATTCTCAATTGGAGTTGAGGCAAGATCATTGGTTTCAAATGATTGTTCATCTTCTGATGAGCCAGAATCAAGCATGTTTTCCTCTTCACCCACATAAGCGTCATTCAAATCTTCAGCACTGGGGTCATCGTGCTGCTGATCCAAATGCTTTCCTGGTTCTTGGGTCGACACTGGATCCCTGTCTTGAATGTTGGTATAATCTGACAATACAGCATACCGTGATCTGTCAAGCAATGGTTTTGCAACATCATAAGGAACCCACCTACAAAAATACAAAAATTATCAGGTATTGTTAGGAAAAATAAATTACTAAATACTTTGTAACACTGTAACCAAAATCTTCAAAGCAAGAAAACAGACAAATCTATGCAGGTTTAAATGTCCAATTTTTAACAGAAAAGAATATCTACTCCTAATGCTTAAGCTTATCACCCAACCTGAATCCTCTCTCCCCAGTACCCCCACCCCCCAAGAAGAGAGAGAGAGAGAGAGAGACAAGCCCAACCTGCTTTTCATTGTTATACCACTAAGACCTCAGATACATGGAAAAAGAAGACCTGAAAGTATGCATTTTCTCAGACACAGGCACCAAAGAAGCGCTATGCAACTGATTATTCTATTATGGAAAAAAAAAAAAAAAAAAAAAAAAAAGAGTAATACAGCAACTCTATGCCCTAGAGGATTTATGCATGAAACACCACGCCAGTTATCATTTTCAGAAAAATAACTTACTCGTAACGAAGAGGACATAACAGTTCTGACGGCCAGTAAGCTGCTTTATATCTCATTTTGCTGCAGGAGTGAATGTAATAACCAAGATAATAGTATTGAAGACTAGGACAATGCCGTTGGTTTTCTTTTACACAATTTATCTCTTGCAAGGCAGAGTATTTACCAAGTGATAAAAAAGCAAAATCGGGATCCCAAAATAGATATTTGCTCGACAAGCTCTTAGGAAGGATATCTATTACCCCAACAGCAATGAGCCGCCCATCAATCCGATACTGTTGATGGAATGCACCAAATCCACAAGAAGGAACAGTATTATCACCAGTTGGAGGAACATATATCAAAGGTGAATCAACTAGAAACCTTCGATAAGACTCCGGATTGACATCACCAGGTTCATCATCGTGAACTTTTATCTGATATTTTTTATACAAGGCAAACTCCTCAGGATCAAAACTCGACCTATTTAAAAGGATTTCCAGTTTCCGCTTCTTTCTCTGAGTGTTTTCAGGTATCATGCCATGTCCTTTACTTTCTTGCTTCGGGGTTTCTCTGGAGATTGCAACTTGATGAGACTCTTTATCAGAACGGACCTCTTTTACCGCAGAGTAGAAGTTTAAGTGTCCATTGCAGGCTTTTATTGATAAATTAGGTACTTCTACAAGATGCTGTAAAGCATTTGCCAACTCTTCTGAAATATCTTTGGGGGATAAATCATATGAAGACCCTATTACAGCCAAACTGTCTTTCTTTGTCCCGACATCATTGGCATCTGACTTTGTCCGTCTCAATGTAGCTGCTAGCTGAAATGAAATACTGCTTGTATATAAGAGATCTTCTGATCCGTCAACCAACCGTCTCTTTTTGGTCTGGGAAACTTTTTTTACAATGCCTTTTGGATATTGAATATCACATGGTAAATCCTTACTTTTAACAAATGACTGGATGGCAACATCTATTTGCTTGGATAGATAATCCAATAGCTCCTCATCCTTGGTATTCTGCTCATGTCTTCCTAGAGATTCCATTTGTGATGAGCTGGACAATGTATCACCGTGAGCATGTACTTGTGACTCCCCTGATTTATCTGCAAGTTCTTGTTTTTTACCATCCCATATTCCGTCAAGGTACCTACCCATTGATTCATATCGATGAGCAGAACACGGAGAAAAAAAAAAGAAGACGAAGTTGAAGACTATTATCATCAGGCCAGGGAAAGAAAAAAGTCGGGTGCTTCTGTAAGGCAAATTTACCAACTCGTACAAAAGGAAATCACATATGGGAAAGGTATATTAGTCAAGGGATAAAAGATGCCAGAAGGCCCAGAAGTAAGCAGTGGTTAATCACATATCAAGTATTTCGGATTAGATAGTCTCTAGCTACATGGGTGTTATGCCATTATTAATGCTGTTGCATAGTTTCTAAAAATTACTTGTGATAAACTTTTTCCAAAATTTGTTAAGAAATGAGAAGTTTTGAAGATAAACATAAGGATACTTAAAAGTTTATTTTTTTCAGCTATGAAAAAACAATAAAGTCTGCCTTCACATGAACTCCATGTTAAATTGAAGTATGAGAAAGTCTCCAATCATACCTTTGCATTCGCTTAGACACCCGAATTTGTTCTTTAGAAGGTGAAAATTTATCAGCTTTCAGTCTTATGGTATATGCAGGGCAGCATGTTGTTTCCATCTCAGGTTTGTACAGATAACAGCCGGATCTTCTCCAACCTCGGTCCAGAAGATCTGAGAAAGATGCATCAAAGAACCCAATGTAATTACAAAACAAATCCAAAGCACTAGCAACTAAGAATAGATGTTGAATGCTTTTGCAGGGCAATTTAGCAGGCCAATTAAAATCCACAAAAGAATTTCCCCAAGTTGTGCAACGAAGCATATTCACACTTGAGCCACACAAAGCCTTCATCAATCTATTTAGCCAATGAATACTAATGTCATGTCCACATCTTAACACCATTCAAATATAACAGATCTTAGCTACAGACGGACGGATCGATTATCACAGGTACAGGGGCAATCATAAAGGCATCTCTCTACATCATCATCAAGTTTTTTCATTTCTTTACAACTGCCCTTTACAAGTAACTCAAACGTGGAACTAGGTAAGAAGGGTCTTTCCCTGCTCAATTTCTGTTACAAGAAAGACGGAAAATATATGCACTTGAGATACTGCAGGACATTGGTGAGTTTCCATTATATTTGGCATCTCTTCGATCTTCAATTACTTTTCAAAAAGCTCATTTCTTAACAAATAAATCAAGCACTAACTTAACCATGTCAAAACATCATTACACCTCAATGATGCAAGAATGAAAATACCATAAACATAAAGAAGATAATCAATCCCTTATACTAGCACAAATCTCAGCCACATGATTGTATTAACTAAAACATAATACAATTATAATTATGACAAGATGCCAAAGATACCAACCTTGATAATCATAAACTGTAAGGCTGTTTGCCAATAAACCTGCGAAAAAAATGAATTATTGAGTATGTATAAAGAGTTAACGCAGATGTTACAAACATGATCATCTAAACTATATATAGGACAAAATCCATCCTTTCTACTCGTATTCATCATACTATCGTATCCATATCTAATTCAAGGTAACTAACAGTTTCCTACATGTTTGTAAGATATGTTAATTTCAACAGCATTTTTCTCCAGATGATAACCTTATGCAACAAAATAATGCATTTTACTCAATACTTCACTCATCACTCCCAATAATATATAAATGATTTGTGTTTCATTGAGTTTCAGACACCGAGGCCGAATATAGTATACTCCAACACTTTGATACATTGCCTTTTCTATCATTTAATTCCTCAATGTGAATGAACAAATATAAAATTTACACACAAAATAAACGCATAACATCTATTAAATTCATAAAATCACGCAAAATCGTAAATTTTTCCACAAAATCAGAAGAAATCATCACCAGTCATCCTATCGCCTTTAGTCCTAATTTACAATGTATAATCAAATTGCCATGATTTTTCACAAATCAATTACTGTAGATAACATAATCATCGGATTAAGAAAACATGATCAAGCAAAAAATTCAGCTTAATTTCAAAAATTAATCATAGATTAGAGATAAACCATGAGTGACACTGGAACGACGGCCGGATTTACAGTAACCGCAGGTTGAGCGACGCCTTCCGCAGTCAACAACGACGCTGTCGCCGCCGCCGCTGCTGCTACTCGCTCCACTTCTCCTCATTCTTCTACCTCAATTCAGAATTACAGCTTCCAAATTAGATTACAAAAATCGAATTTCCAGAATTTGAAGATCAGATATTCTACTTGATTTGATTTGATTATTTTGGTTGTCTGAAAAAATAAATTGATAAAACCCTTGAGTTTTCTGATTTCTTTTGGACTTGGAATCGAAATTGAGATATCTGACTTTATTGTATTGTTTTTATAATTATATGAGGGGAGAAATATGGGAAATGAAAGTCTTTTAAAATGGAGGTTGTAATTTAAAAAGAATAGTGCTCAACTGGTCAAGCCGGCCGGAAAGTAAACGAGTTTTGAAGAATTATTGATGAGATGAAATGCTCTTGTGACGTCTCAAATATTCCATTATAATGAGTAAATGACTTAGGGCGTGTTAATTTCAGTTTAACTCCAATCAGTTTAATTTAGTTTTTTTTTTTTTTTTTTTTTTTTTGATGGACAGTTTAATTTAGTTTAGTTCACTTCAATTTTAATTTTCAATGGACATTATATATCATCAATAGTTTTAATCGGACTTGAGTAAGAAATTATAAAAAGATAATATTTTAAAAAGTATTGTTGGAATATTTCCAATAATTATGTTAGGTGTGGGATGCTATCCCACATGGAAAGAATAAGAAGGTATTGTATTGTTTATATTGTAAATAATTGGGTATGACCGTATGAGTTATGAAATGGGCTAAGTGGTGTTATGGACAAGTGGGCTAAGTGGTGTTATATATTTATAATCAAAGACTTAGCACTTGGCCACTTGACACGGACACAGAAATAAATTAACTGCTCATTCTTATCCTTTCGTATAACTGCCAAAATTTGATCACGTGTTCTTCGTATACGTGCTCTTAATTTCCCTCTCTCATAAAATATTCAGTTCAGTTTAGTTCAGTAAATGTGAACAGACCCTTAATCATGTTGAATTTCACTCATTACTTATATAGGAAATCTTCCATAGGCATAAAGTAAAACGTCTTTGCCTTTTTTCCATCTGCTTCTTTGCCTCAACTCAAGCAACATAGATTCCATGTCTCCATGATTTCCATCTAGCTAGCCACATGTTTTCCCACGAGATCATTTTAATATTGGCTTGGCCATATAATTCATTTTCCCAACTTTTTTGTCACTTGTTTTTCAAGATGTAGTTTTTTTTTGGAGTGATTTGGTTTAAGCTAAATGTGACATAAATTTAAGATTTTCTACATAAATATTTGGTAAACAACTCATTTCAAAAGGTCTAATCTGGTGCATATACTCCTTCATGCTCATGTTTAGAAACGAACATGGAAAGATAAAAGAAGACATGTACTCAAACACAAAAATACAGTATCGTTGCGGGTGTATTACTCATCCAAGCAAGCACCTTAATAAGTATATACTCTTGTATTAAATTTAAAACGACTAATATTTATTTACTTGTATACATTTTTAGTATGTGTATTCTTGCATGAATTCGGCCTCTTGACAAAGTTTTAGTGGTTGTATTTAGGGCCTGTTCTCATTGACTGAACTCAGCTGAATTGAACTGAACTGAACTGAACTCAGCTGAACTGAACTGAACTGAAATAAATATTTTATAAGAGAAGGAAATTAGGAGCTGAACTGAACTGAACTGAACTCAGCTGAACTGAACTGAACTGAACTCAGCTGAACTGAACTGAACTGAACTGAACTCAGCTGAACTGAACTGAACTGAACTGAACTCAGCTGAACTGAACTGAACTGAACTGAATTTCAACATAAGATAACAGGCCCTATACTTTGTATGATATATCAAGTAATATACCAACTATCAAATAATCCCTCAAACGATCCCTAATGTGAAGAACAAAAAATCTTGAACTTTGACTTTTTCAAATAAAAAGTCAACTATAACCTTGCTAATAATTGCACATATATGTGTACAGACTAAAATTATAGTTTGTATACTTTATTTTGTTATAAAAAATAACAATATGAAATTATACTTGTAAGACATTAAGTTTTTCCCAAAATCTTGTATAGTAAATTCATAATATAAAATGCATAAGCTACTTGTAATTCTTGATGATTGTTAATTTTGAACGAAGGCATTAGTAAAAGCTACCATTTAAATCCTATTTAACTCAACTAATCAAATGACACCCATGATTGTCATACAATTGAGTGTTGCTACCCTTACATAGACATTAGACCTATATTCATTTGTGCTATGGTTTTTGAGATATATGTTATTTTAGGTTAAATGTTCTTAAATACTACGGGTACTAAATAAAATTTCATACGGAGTAATACTTTGTATCAACTTACAATAGGCTTTACTACTTAATTATATGTATTAAAGGTCATATTATTGGCTTTATAGATACAATTTGTTAAAACTCCATATTAGTATTTCTAAAACAAAGGGAGTGCAAGTGTTAATTCAAGTACTTAGGTCGGCTTCGATTAGATCAGGTTAGGTCGAGTTTATTTTAAAGTTGAGTAATTCTAAATCATTGTGTCCATACGAATCGATACTCTTATGTGAATTGGGTTTTTCATGTCATATCAGATCGGATTAGTTTTTGATACCGATTGCTGAGTACACCGAATCAATCTTTGAAGTTTTGAACACAAAAGCATTAATGACAATTGGCAAAGAGTAGGACCAACCCCACCACTCCACCCATGAAGTAACAAGTACTCAAAAACTCCTCAAGGACTAAAAAGAGAATCCAACAAAAGACACACACAACACAAACCTGGGAGTTGGCCCATATTCACCATTAATTAATCATTAGCATCTTGATCTGACTATTAATTATTTTTATAATTTGGTTTACATGTCGTTTTATCCTAATCTCTTCTTACCAAAAATTCATCCTTTTTTCTCTCTCATCTTTCCTTAAATTGAAATCCAAACAATACTACTTTCCTACCCCCCACTCTCCCCTCTTATTTTATTATTCCCCATTTTACCCATCACTTTCATCTCTATTTACATCCTTGCCACTCTTTCTCTCTCCTCTTTCATCTTCAAATATTTATTTCTCTCTCCTCTCTCTTAATGTTAGCTCATTCAAACTCCAAAACAGTTCTTCTGTTCAAAGCATTCAAATTCAAATTACTTGATCTTCAAACTATATTTAATTTTCCAGAAACTTCTTCTATTTATTCTACTGATTTAGGTTTAATTTATTGTTTTCATCTCAAGTTTCTGCAAAAAAAAAAAACGCTCATTTCATCAGTTATTCAGCTGATTGAACTGCGACATTTTCAGCGTTTTAGGTTTGATGCAGATCTCTGAGTTCGATTAGCAGTTTGTGGAAATCTGAGGTTGTGATTTTGCAGTTTGATTGGTGTAATTTCTGGTAAGATTGATGAGAAATTAGGGATTTTATTTTTGTTGTGGTTGAGCTTCGTAATTTGTGCTAGGGTTTTTGAGAAATTGAATATTTGCGATGAATCGGAGTTTTAGAGGTCCTGAAACGCTAATGCCGTCGATTAGACCTAGGGTTCCGCAGCTCAAGAGTCACCATTCTTCGACTACGATGAGAGAGAAAGAAGACGACCTCGCATTGTTCCTTGAAATGCGAAAACGTGAGAAGGAGAAAAACGATCTTATGCTACTTCAAGATTCTGGTGAATTAGATGAATCTTTAGGTATACTTTCTATTTTTGGATTTTTCTTTTTGAAATATAAATTGGTCTTGGTTGATAGTGTTTGTTGACTTCAGTAGTTGCTATTGTGATTGTTTCTGTTTTTAATTGGTTGATTTGATGATGTTGTGGAGCTATTGGTTTCGGCGATTTCGGTATCTTTTTTCTGATTGTTTGCTATGATTGTTGATGGATTTTGTAGTGTCACAACCAGGAAGTTCACCGTTGTTCAATATTCCGTCTGCCACAACTGTGAGGAAGACGGGCCCTGATGAGTTTTTGAATTCGGATGGTGATAAGAATGATTATGACTGGTAAATCTAGCATTCCTTTATCGAAAGATTTGATTTTAGGTTGTTGATGTATATTGTACATGTAGTATGATATGGTTTGCATCTAACTTTGAATATGTTAGTTGTTTAAGATTGCATTTTGCTTAATTTGGAGATATGTTAAGTTGATGTATTATCAATCATTACTTTGTATTCGAGTGCTCTTATATGTTGCTGCTTCCACTTGAAGCAAAATCCAACAATAATTATGGGTGCCTTTTCAGAACAAAATGGAAAGTGCATTTTCCATTTTTCAAGCTAACACCTTAATACACGTGATCTTGTCCATATTATCACAAGATTGGGTATTTGGGTTAGATTATATGGTAGATAGGTTACCCAAAAGTTTGGAAATTGAATTTAGGATGAGATGAAAATTTTAAGACAGGCCACATACTTCAGTGATTAGGATTTACGGAGTAGAAAGTTTGAGGGCTGTACAAATATAGTGACAGATGATATTTGAACGTGTAAGAACTATCCGTCCATTATGCCTCATGATGGATAATGATATATCAGCTATACTATGTTTCTCACCATCCTACCTCTTGTACCAAATGATGGCAACCTTGTCTACGAATTTTCATGGATGATACATCATACATAGCAAGAAGTAATAGCTTATGGCTTCATGTTTCTGAGGAACCGATTGTTCTGGACATCTTGGAGAGATGAGGCTGTTAGGAAAATTTTCTGAACAAACTAAAGGCCTAGAGATTCAGAATTTTATGTCAGATTGTAATGGAAAAACGTTTGTGGAGGGAATGTTTACCGAAGAATGACATGTACAAGAAAGTGTATAGGATGATTGCTGTAATCCATCTGTTACCCCCTGAAAATATAGATAATGATATCATTAGCATCCTCTGTTTGAATAGAAAATCAAATGGATATTAAGAAGATTTAAAGAAAAATTTACTCTTTGCTTCCAACATTGATAGAGTGTATAGATATATATGTTAAGAATATTATCAAAATGAGTTTGCAATTCAAAGCAGTTTATCGAAGCAGTTTATCGATACCATAAAGGAAATAAAGATAGCGTGCATTCTCTTCATTTAATTTCACCTATATGGGAATTTATCTGAACCTACATTTTGAACTTATTTTAGTTGTACATGGAACTTTGTTATATTCTTAAATTTAACTTTTTATTTTACTTGTTTTTCCTAAATTAACTTATTTGAACTAATCAGAATTTCATAAATTAATTTTTCTAAATTTGACTTATATTGAAACATGCTGAGGAGAATTTAGCCTTATCCAGGAAGTTTCCAATTTTGAACACAGGACTGCTATTTTTAGCTATTATTTTTGCTTTAATATTCCGTGGTTGCCTAAGGGGCTAAGGTAGCTGAAGCTTCAGCCTGTAACCAGCTGTCTACCTTGACTGCTGTACATCTGGAGGCATTCTGTTATGTTAGTTTGTTTTTCGCGTGCATTGAGTGGTGGGATGTCTGATTTTGGTACTAGTAAAGTAGTAATGATGTTTTAATGGACCATAATAGGCTTGTTTTAACTGTTGTTATCTTTTTATAGTGCCTTTGAAGTAAAATGGATTAAAATTCGAGAGGTTTTCAGACTTCATAGCTAGGTTTTTTTTTGTTTTTGATTTTTTTTATATATATAGCATAATTGGAGCAAGCTCAGTGCAGACTTGTAAATTTTTTGGTTATGAGATTTATAGGATTAGTTAAGGTGAAAAAATTGCATTTCATTTTTGGGATTTTGTCTCTTTTTTCGTACTACAAAGGCTTCTTACCAGCATTCACTTTCCCATTTCAGGCTTCTGACCCCTCCTGGTACACCTCTCTTCCCTTCACTGGAGATGGAGTCAAGAAAGGCCTACATGGATGACGCAGAAGCTCCGAAAGCTCAACCTACCGCACTGAGATCAAGAGTAAGAATAAAGATGTCCAACACTGGATTATATAAACACAATGACAACTGAATAATCCCAAGTAGCTTACTTCTTATATGAAAGAGAAAAATGCATGTATCACATGAAATTCTACGAGTCAAAGGGAGAGGCTGGGTTTGGGTTTTTTCGTTGAAGGCAAGATGAGTAAGCTGGAATCTCTTCTCTGTGAGGGAAATTAATATCTCATGAAGCCCTTTTCATTGCTTAAAGTAATAAAGTATAGTGTGTCCTTCCTTGATATTTAAAATTTATTAATGTAGTAAATGGCACAAATGGGTGGAGAGAAGCCTTTATTGCTTGAATGAGCTGCATGTATTGTTGTGTATATATCATCCCTGCAGGACACCTGTCCAAAAATATGAGCACAGATAGGCCATTATGGTCACTTAAGTACCTAATCTCTTTTTATGGAAGGCTTTCTAGTTTTCCGATTATAACCATAATTGATGCTTGTCCTTAATATTTGTACAATGTTTTGTTGAGATCTGATAGTCCATAGTCCGTAATTAAGTTTAGCATTACAACTGTATTAATTATCGCTAACCTTTTACTTTCATGGTGATCATCTTATTTTTTGATGTTCTTTGATAAGTTTCCAAAAAGGAGAGAGAATGACTATAATGGGGAATTGGAGGGAAGTGGGCAGTGATGTTTCTTAATCTTATAAACATACATTATGTGATCCTATTTTTTCTAAGCTCATCTATTTCAACTGTGAATATAGTTTGGAAACTCCCAGACAGAGACTACAGGAAGAAGCAGCTTGATGCCAAGGCAGCCAAATGCATCCTCAGGGTTGACATCTTCAGCTTCAGGAATACGGAGGCCTTCTTCATCAGGGGGCCCAGGGTCAAGGCCACCTTCATCAGGGGGTCCAGGGTCGAGGCCCCCCTCATCAGGTGGTCTAGGTTCTAGACCAGTGACACCAGGGGGTGGATCTAGACCTGCGACGCCAACTGGCCGGTCTACAGTGACGTCTTCTAAACCTTCAAGACCATCTACACCAACTTCTCGGGGCACACTTTCTTCTTCTAAGCCCACACTACACTCCTCTTCCCCCAAGCCCTCTGGTTCATTGACATCAGCTCGATCCACAGCTTCTGTGACATCCACCAAGTCTGCAGGTCCATCAAGATCCTCGACCCCAACAAGATCCACAAGGACTTCAGCTCCATCAGCTGGGCCATCAAGATCTTCCACTCCTACTAGGCCCACCGCTAGATCTTCAACTCCAACGAGGCCTACTGCCAGATCTTCAACCCCAACGGCTCGACCTGCAGTTCCTACATCCCGACCTACATCCAGGGCATCAACTCCAACTCGTCGTACGTCGTCGTCAAGTGTTCCCAGTGTTACCGCATCTCTTAACAAGTCATCTTCTTCGATTAGTAGTAAGTCAGTGGGTTCAGCACCATCTAGGAATACCGTGCCTTCGCGTGGTACATCTCCAACTGTTAGATCTCGGCCATGGAATCCATCTGAGATGCCTGGTTTTTCATTAGATGCTCCGCCAAATTTGAGGACCACCCTCCCTGATAGACCCCTTTCAGCTGCTCGGGGTAGACCTGCAGCCCCCGCTGCACGTTCTGCTTCTATGGAGCCTGCCAGTAATGGAAGGGCAGGCAGACGTCAGTCTTGTTCACCTTCTAGAGGGCGGGCCCCTAATGGTGGCATACACTCTAGTGGAAGTTCTGTCCCTGCGGTAAATCGAGGACATTCCAAAGTAAATGAAGATGTGAGTCCTGTAGTTATTGGGACAAAGATGGTTGAGAGGGTGATTAACATGAGAAAGTTGGCCCCACCAAGACAGGATGACAAACATTCTCCTGGCTTATCTGGAAAGTCGGCTTCATCACCTGATAGCTCTGGCTTTGGACGGTCACTTTCTAAGAAGTCCTTGGATATGGCTATACGGCATATGGTAAGTTCATCAATTTTTCTGTCATCATTTGTAATAAGTAATATATGTTTCTTTTGCGTAATCATTCAACACATCCTCTAAAATTCTCTCATGACATCATCATCTCAGCTTCTTTGATTGTGAATGTGTAGGGTTTATCATGTAAAGCACTGTTTTACCTCATGTTGATCTTCAAAGGCTAATTCTGATGAAAAACTTAGTTGCCGCTATTAAATTATAAAGATATCAACCACTTTGCAGTAGACATGCTAAGCCTAATGCTAAGCTGTCAAACTTGTGGAGAGACTGATTAAAGACTTTTTTTTCTTTTTAATTATGCAGCCAAGAAAAGAAATGTGTATTTTTCAGAAAACTATTTGTCAACATGATGTATAGCTTCATCCTCACCTAGTCACACACTCACACTACTTATTTAGAAAATGTTTTGTCGAGGGTCTTATGAAAGTATCTACTATCTAGGCAATTATTGTAGGTGTATTAGAAACAAGGCTATTTATATTTAGACCTCTTCATGATTTGTATAGTTTATCAATTTTGTTAGATTAGAAGCAGGCTGCTTACATTTGAACTCTTCAGACCCTGCTTACATTTGACCTTTTTAGGCCCTGCATAGATGGGTTATAAATTCGAATTATATTTTGTAATGTGCATTTTGCTGGTACTTGCAATTGCTTCATGATTTATGTATCTTGTGTAGGATATAAGGCGAATTATCCCTGGTAACTTGCGGCCATTGATGACAAAAATTCCAGCTTCTTCTATGTACAGTGTGAGATCAGGGCCTACAGGAAGCAGGACTGCTAGTGTTTCTGATTCACCTCTTGCCACAAGCAGCAATGCCAGTTCCGAGCTCAGTGTTAATAACCATGCTGGACATGGTAGCGAATTGGAAGATGACCTTATCAGCGATCGGGGTGGTCATGCTTCACCTACCATACATGATAGGTGACATTCTGACAATGTGTTCCCAAAAATCTTCAAACGCATTTCTTTGTCTGGCGGTTTTGGATGTCATCAGCAAATCCAGGGGAATTCAGAAACAAAGTGGTTTCTTAACGGATTTGCAGGCTGTTGTGATGTATGTGTGTAAAGTTATCAAGCATCTGCAAAATTTAATTTTATAATTTAACGGCCCTTGTACTATTAGAACTTATTAGCTGAATTATCCTTGTAGCTGACTTTTCGGACATCTTGTCATCTACTGATATATTGGTATGCTAACTATGAAGATCATTGATTCACCACAACAGTTGCTGTAGATTGTGTAAGCTTGAAGACTGAGACTTGTATGACCAAATGCACCTACCACGACACTGCAAGAAAGGCAAAAGGGGAAATTTAAAAAGCGGTTGAGTTTTCTTAGAGGTTAACCTTCACCTTATTTTTTTTTTTTTTGGTTGATTGGAGAGTACATAGTAGAACAAAACATTATTCTTGCAGTGGTTTGCTTCATTGTCCTGTTAAACTAAAATGAAAAATGCACATGTGGCTTAAAAAGTTAGCCTCATGGATTTGGATGAATTCATAAACTTGTGCTTAAAAGTTTCCTTGTGGGTTTTGCTTCTCTATTAAATTTTCTGAGAGGATTCAAGTAGAGATTTTGCAAAGCTGATAATTGACACCAAGTGCTACTCCGTCCAATTCATATTATTCTTCCTACTTAGAATCCTTTTGTGAAACAAAATTAGTCAAAATAAGATCAATATAAAACGAGTATTTCAAGTAAACTTCAACATTTCAATATGCTACATGTATATCGTATATCTTTTATTTTTATTTATTTATTTATTTATTTTTTGTTTAGATTATATTAGTACCATGAGTTTCCCAAGATGATGTAATAATGGAGGTTGAGATTAAAAGCTAATAGAATTTGAATAAGGTAGCTTTGGTCTAAAGATTTCGAACATATCAAAACACCTAACAATAAATCACGTCTTATATTCTACCTCATAATTTACTTGTCAAGAGTTTCTAATGGGTCAAGCCTAGAATTATGCAGCATCAATATACACAGTCTATGACGCTATATCAACATTGTAAGGGCTCAACCATCATATCCTCAGATATAATACAAAGACATTGAACACAAATCAGTCATTATGCGGCGACTACTGCTTCTGGGGCAGTTTCAACAGCTGCAGTCTTGGGGGGCTCAGCACTAGAAGTGGTGCCATTGGTCTTAGCATCTGCAGGTGGTGAAGCAAGTTTTAAATGAGCAGGAGTAGTGTGCTTCAGCTTCACAAGTATCTGCCTCATTCTTGCAAGGTCAGTCGGCTTCCCAGGCTTTGGTCCTTGGATCACAGCAATAGAAGGCTTCTTTTCCTGCTCTTTCTTTCCTCTTTTCTGTATAGCAGGAACTTCATTAGGAATAAGCTCTGCTATTGCCTTCCAGTAATTCTTGTCAGCCTCCTTGTGAAACTTCTCATGATTGGCCAGAAATAACTGCAAAATGAACACAGCATTTCAGGACACAAGTCACTATACAATGGTATCAAAATGGAAAATCATAATAAGGACTATTGCTTACAATTCAATATACAACAAAAGATTCCCACTCATTGCTTGACATCTAAATGACGAAAAAACAGAAAAATTATGCAGCCTGCAGCTCAACATGGATTGAAAAATGGCTAAAGGAAGAAGTTCTAAATTGTTTAGTCTAATTACTGTCAAGTGTCAAGACCAACCCAAGTATTTTTGACATGAACATGAAACTTTTTTTCCACCACTAATAAGAACCTTAAACAGTCAACTACAAGCCATGCCCCAATTTAGAAGTGCACATTCGCCACAACAACCAAAAAGGTACTGTACGATTGTAAATGTTGTGGTTCCATGCACAAACAGTGAATATGAAGTCCATTTCTGAAACTTAATTTAATTGCCATCTTAGACAGGCTATATACGATCACAAAAAGCAGAACCTTACCTCCTCTTTCTCTCTGTTGTTGTTTTTATTGTTCTCACATGTAACCTTTCTCTTTTCATGGAAGGCCACTTTGTACTCATTTGCTTCCTCAATGATCTGGCTCAGAATTTCTTTCTCTTTCTTCTCCTTCTCTTCCAGTCGAATAGCGTTTTGCCTAAATAAACCAATGAAATTGATCATCAATCAACAATGCTCTTAAACCATTTCAGTTTCTCAAGTAGCTAGAAAAGACATAAATATGTGTATATGGAACTTGTATTTTGAGAATAACATTGTCAACATACAATCATATTCTAAAAAGGTTAAAAAGTGACAAATTATAAAATAAGCAAGTTCAATAGATCAATGCCTTTTAACCTAAAGCTAGTAGCACAACACTCCATATCAGCCTGTAACAATAACATAGAGTCCAAAGCCAGTATGCATCCTGCCATTGCTGAGCTCTGAAGAGGTCCAGGGGGGTCGTTGAACCTACCAGCCTATCTGACCAGCTTAGGACAGTTCTATTAATCATCAGTTCCGCTCACTTCTGTGATGGATTTCATGCTGACATAATACTAAATATGTCTCACAATGCCCGTCTAATTTCCTCTGAAATGTTTAAAATAGTTTGTCCTGGTTAACAATTACTTTTAAAATCACACATTCTGAATAGCGTCTATCCTTAGAAGTCCTTCCATAGTATTCATATATCTCAAAATGCTAATTTTCCGAAGAGAGAATCACAGCTAAATACATACGAAGTAAAGTCTGTCTATTAGATCAGCAAACTCACATAACCTAGTATGTCCACTTGAAAAAACATGCTCGAATCAATACAATAAATAGCTTCCAGTCCTTAAATTAATACTGGATTGTTGCTTCATTCCCCAAATCCAAAGGCAATTCATCACTCATCCCACATTCAAATTGAATTACATTTTCCTTATTCAAACAAATTGCACAATTCTATGAACTAACACACGAATTTTAGGAATTTCACAGCAAAAGGTGAAGTTTTTAGTATAACTAATCAAATTACACTAATTAACTTCAGAAAGATTCAATTTTATTTCACATTTCAAGTTCAATTCAACTAAAAAGAGAAAAATAACCTAAATTACACTAACTAACTTCAGAAAAATTCAAACTTAATTCACATTTTAAGTTCAATTCAACTAAAAACTGAAAATTAACCTAAATTACAATCAATCAATCAGTTCAACACTTAGATCTCACAACAACGCTCAAAATTCAACAAAAAAAACTGAAAATAAATCATAATTGAAAGCAATTGAATTACGCCTACCTCCGCCATTCACGAAGAGCAAACCCTTCCTCCTGCATTTCCGAAGGCGGCGGCAACACCGGACCATTAACATCAATAAAAACTCCATCATCAACCGAATTACCATTAGATCCCAAAATGTCATCGTTGCTATCATTGAAAACCACCGAGTCATCAACCGATTCCTTGATTGACTCGGAATCGACGAAACTGGAGTAGCCATCAACAGCAACGTAGCCATCTTCGCCTTCGAAGGGGTGGGTCGGGCCGGATGGGTTGGACTCGGGCCCGATTTCGTCGAACGAGTCAGGGAAGGAAGACATTTCAGAGTACTGAGTTGAGTTGCTGAACTGGGTTCCTAACTCGGAGGGGTGTTGTCAGAGAATGTGGAATTGTTGCTGATAATTTTGGTTAGTGTTGATGAGAGAGAAAATGGGCCTTAAAGTTGATATTGTGAGGGTTATAAATTGTGAGGTGTTTTTTGGGTTGGGCTCTTAGGCTTGTTCTCTTACGTTGAAATTCAGTTCATTTCAGCTCAGTCAATGAAAATAGACCTTTAATACTGATTTTTTAACTTTATGTTTTTGCAAATTATGGTCAATTTGTAGGATAATTTTTTTTTTACAATTTTAAATGTTCAAATTCTTCAAGATTGCATTGTTTATGTGTTTAATGAGTTTCTCTAATTTACAAGTTTTAAATGCATGTTTAATTAGAGATATCAATTAAAGGGGTTGGGATGGGAGGCGGATGTTGATTTTTCCATCTTCGCCTAACATTGTTATGCTCATCTTTAGGCTATCACTTATAATGGAATTCGAATTTGTACATCCATGCCCTTGACATGTACATAGTTAAAACTCTTATCATCATACAATCCACCTAATACCCAATTAAGACTAAAACTCCAACAACAAAAAGTAGGTATTATGTGGGATAGATACAATTGCAGATTTAGCTCCACCGTAACATCACATTCTTCCCCAATCTCGACCCATACTAGATTACTAGAGTCATCTCCTGTCTTATTATCGCCTTGTGGGGAGGAAACAAGATGAGTCTCTTCATTAGCTCGCTTTACTAACATCCCTATTTATAACCAAAATCCATTCGTTGTAATAATACCTTCACGGAATCAAAATTTACTAATTTGGACTACTTTTAAGCAAATTTGAAATTCATCAAAATAATTTACTTGTAAGAATTACCAAAGGGAATATTACAATTTTACAATTATAAACAAAATTTACTAAAAACTTGACTACAAATATGAATATCAAAATCATAAACATAAACAAGTCATATTCTTCTTGAAATCCACCCTATCAAAACCAAACCCAAAAATCCCAAATTCCCCATTCTCTCTCCTCAATGTCAAGCCTCTGGCAATCAGCTCTAAACCGGGTCCTCGGAAACGACACCGGCGAACCAACCGGTTCAGACTACGACGGAATCGAATTCTGGACCGAACCAGAGCGAGCCGGGTGGTTAACCAAGCAAGGCGAGTACATCAAAACATGGCGTCGTCGTTGGTTCGTCTTAAAGCAAGGAAAACTCTTCTGGTTCAAAGAATCAATTGTCAACCGGTCTTCTAAACCGCGCGGTGTTATTCTGGTTTCCACCTGTTTAACCGTTAAAGGTGCTGAAGATGTGTTGAACCGCCAATTTGCGTTTGAGCTTTCGACTCGGTCTGATACTATGTACTTTATTGCTGATTCTGAGAAGGAGAAGGAAGATTGGATTAATTCGATTGGAAGGTCTATTGTTCAGCATTCTCGGTCTGTAACTGACCGGGAGATTGTTGATTATGATAATAGGTGATTTTTGGTTTTGATTTTTGATTTGATGGATGTTTGTGTTGTTGAATTGGGTTTTTTGTTTGATTTTCTGGGTTGTAAATGAATTTTTGTGTTGTTTAATGTGAAAGTGGTTTTGGTTTTTGATGGGAATTTTGATGTTTGTTGTGTGATTATGTTGGATTTTGAGGAATTAATTGTTACGGATGATTTTGTAGGTTTAATGTTGGATGTATTATGCAAATTAATTCTTGAGTTTAATTGTTTGTATGGAATGTAATTTGAGTTGAAGAATTGCTGGAAAGCTCAATTATCAGATTATAATAATCTGGGGATCTGAAAGCTCCGTTTTTTGCTGTTTATTGATTGGAATGTGATTCTTATTCTTTCCTATCCTCTGAGCTGATGCAGAGAGTAACAGGATTCCTGAACTGATGCAAAGATCATATGAAGCAGTTTATTAAGCATTCACATTAGATGGTATGAAAATAACATCACTCGTATGAGTCGTATCATAGTCTCGGGTGTACCCTGATTTCTATGATAGTCTCGGGTGTACCCTGATTTCTATGCTATGTCATCCCGACGTATATGATGCATACGTTTAAGTAAACATGAAACATGGCATAATTTGCTTCAAATGATTCTTTCAAAAACATGCAATGCTGGATATACTATTTGGTATGACTAATGTGATCTTAACTCTTGAGCACCAAGTTTAATTTAACAATGGCCAAACACCTAAGAGCATATGGAATCCTGGAACAGAATAGGAAGCATGCATAAGGTCACAATCTTACAATTCATGTGGTAGATGAATCACTAAGTTAGTGGAGTAGTCCCTACCATAATGTTGAAAACTCTGTACGAATAATGTTAGGTTATGGTCACAATATATAAACCTATAATTTTAAACTGTTTGATAATGACATGTGGTTTATAATTGCATGTTGAAGAACTCTCCAGAAGCACTGTCTGCTACACCCATGCAAGTCTTGTGAACCCACTGTATAGCCATGGCGGACCTTCAGCAAATATATCTATGGTAGTTTGATCCATGAATCGAGATAATTAATGATTTGGGGATTACGAAACCGGCTTATCATAATTAAAAGCTACAAATAGCTAGTCATAACAATAACTTTCGTAAATCAAGTTATCTAATTATTTCATGTACATCTAGTCCTTAGAAGGAACAAGGAGGGGGAAAATAAAATTAATGAAATTTTTACATGTTGTTGTGGGGTGGGGGGGGATCCTCTTAGAAGGACGGCGAGTTTCCACTTTTAACCTAAAAGTCAAAGAGCTGGTTAACTATTCTAGTCTCCAATCTCTACTTCGTATATAAATATACACAAATTTTTGTATGTAGCTGGCCACACCATATGGCCAGCCACAATTTTATTAAAAAATGCATAAGTTTTCTCTTTCCTTTATCTCTCTCCTCTTTTCTTAGCTTCTTCTCCAAGCCAAACCACACATCACTAACAACCATTTTCTATTCCACCCATTTTCTCTCTCCTCTTTTCTTAGTTTCTTCTTCAAATTAGACCACACATCACCAACAAGCATATCTCTACTCAACCCATTTTCTCTCTCCTCTTTGCCAAATTGATGCAATTAAAGCCCGAAATTGTAAAATTTGGGTGTTAAATTGCTATGAAAATTGCGATTAATTAAGGTTAAGATCATCAACAACATTTGAAGTAGTAAAATCAATTAGAACCGGAGAAATTTGAGCTCATTTTCTTCGTGGAATCTTCGATCGAACATTCTTCGTAAAAAAATCAGCAACATAAACAACAATAGTAGTATGAGCAGATTATAGAGTGTTACTTGTCAAAAAAAAAAAAAAAAAAAAGAGTGTTACTGGTTTAGTTAGGTGTTACTTGTACGGTGTTACTGGTTTGGTCAGGGGTTACTTGTAGGTGTTATTGGTTTGGTCAGGGGTTACTTGTACGTTGTTACTGGTTTTGGTCGGGGGTTACTTGTAGGGTGTTACTGGTTTTGGTCGGGGGTTACTTGTAAGGTGTTACTGGTTTGGTATGGGGCCTACAAGCAACTCTTAAATAAGTAACGCATACAAGTAACCCCTAAAGTAACCCATACAAGTAACCCTTGAATAAGTAATCATACAAGTAACCCTTTAATTAACCCATTCAAGTAACCTCTGAATAAATAATCCATATAAGTAACCCCTGAAGAAGAAAAAAAAAATAAAAATAAACAAGTAACCCCTAAAAAATACAATTAACCCCTAAATAAGTAATCCATAAAAGTAACCTTTGAAAAAAAAATAAAACAAGTAACCCCTGAAAAATACAAGTAACCCCTGAATAAGTAATCTATACAAGTAACTCTTTAAAAAAAAAATACAAGTAATCCCTAAAAAAGTAATCATACAAGTAACTCCTGAAAAAAAAAATTAAAAAAAAAATAAATAAAAAATAAAAAAAATAACACATGAAAAATACAAGTAACCCTGACAATACCAGTAACTCCTACATACGCGTGAATAGTACCCTCTAGGTCAGTTATTTTTGCTAGGGGTGTCCATAATTCGGATAAAAACCGAAATCCAATCCAATCCAAACCGAATTATGAATTCGGATCGGATCCGAACTTTAAATCGGATTGGATCGGATTGAGATTTTTTAAAAATTCGGATTTTCGGATTGGATCGGATTTACCCTAATTGGATCCAATCCAAACCGAAAACCGAATTGTAAAATTAAGCTTGTATAAATATGGACTTCTTTATTTTTTGAAGTTTAGCTCAAATACTTACTACTACAAAAAATAAATTAGGGAGACTTTGTATTAATTAATTAATGACTTGACGTTGAACTATTTATTTTACTCATTATTTTAAAGACTTTTATTTGTATTAAAGCTTTATTTTTATAATTGTATTAGGAGCTAAAAAATAATGTATTATAATTCGGATTTTCAGATCGGATTCAAATAACCGAATTTTAATTCGGATTGGATCAAGAGAGAAATTCGGATCGGATCGGATTGAAAAATTGAAAACCGAATTATATTTCGGATTGGATCAGATTTGGACTAAATCCAAACCGAAAACCGAACGGACACCCCTAATTTTTGCTGACTTGGCAGCAGGCCACATGGTGTGGCTTGCTGCACCAAAAAGGCACCGATAAATATATAATATCACTTATGTGCACCTAATAAACGAAATAAGCTAAGTTTGGTCTAGTGGTAAGATTTGCCACCTCGGTTGGTTGTGGGATCAATTTCCACTCGAGACAATTTGGGGTGGGGATTCCCCCCCCCCCCCCTCCCCTCCCCTCCCAAATTGTCTACCCCGCTAACCCAAGTTGGATTGGACTTGTAAAAGATTCCGACCTGATTGGGCCCTTCCCTTACCATTAAAAAAAAAAATATATACATAATGCTTTTGATCGAAAGCTTTCCTTATATGTTCTTTGACATCTAGGATAATTTGGGTGCAACCAATCACTCATATTATAACTGAATATCAGCTCAACCTGAGAGTGGGTTTAATCTCTTTGTAATCCAACATAGAAATTTGCTTCTCATGCATGCCTGTAAAACATACGAAGTAGCTACAAAGATATTGCAGAAGTGAAAATTCTACAATGTCATTCTTTAAAAATGACACCATAAAGTGTTGACATGGTAAAATCTAATTGGCTTATATTTAGTATTTTTATTTTTATTTTGAATTATTTTCTATGTTCATAGTGTATTAAAATTGTATTTATATCATGTATTTTTTTTAAATACATGTATTATTTTATATCACATTTATTTAAAAAAAAAAATCCCAATTTTTCGAAAAAAAAAAAAAAAACCAAAATTGAAATTGTTCATCATCAATGTTCGTTCTTCATTCATCTTCATTTATCCACCCATTCCCAAACATTCACTGTTAATGTATTCTCATCATTTTTCTTCATTCATCCACCCATTCCCAAACATTATTGTTAATGTATTCTCAATTCTTGCACCAAACACATACGAAATAGCTGGGCAGCGAACAACCAGATGATAATCACGGATTTTCTACCGGAGAAGAAGAACAATTGCCGGAAACCTTGAGCTGCTGCCGTGAATGCCGAAAAGCCGCCGGGTTGTTGATCGGAATATTGGAAAACCCAATAAAAATATGAATTAAGAATAAGATTTGAAAACCCAATAAAAATTCGATCTTTGGAGGATTTGTTCGTTGGTCGGAATTTCGGTTTGAGTTCCGTCAATTAAGATCACAAGTGAAGAATGATGATGAACAATTAAGAACGATGATGAATATTTGATTATCTAAATTTTGATTGTATAATTTAATTTTCTGGATGATTTTAAAAATTAAAAATAAATTTTCAAATACTTGATTATGTATTCTTTACAAAAATACATGTATTTTCAATTATACATATATGTATAGTACATTTTGACTTATAAAAATAAAGGAAAAATTGACCAACCATAACATGCCACATCAACATATTATGGTGTCCTTCTTTGAAGAATGACACAGTAGAATAATCCATTGCAGAAGGCTTAAAAGTTCCCTTTGTAGCTATCCTATGTGAGTCAGGACTTTACATTCGATGATACGAAGTATTACATAGTTACATACCCAAATGTTGGGGAGCTCTGTAACGATTGGCCTGTTGTTGAGGCTATAAAAAGTTCATGTCAAGATTCTCAACATAGTTAAACTATACGTTACAAACAATTACTATGTTAGTTATGGCGAGCGTTTTCTAGAGTTCTTGCGATAATACACGTACCAAAGACTATAAAGGATTCATTTGGTTAGAAAAAATAGTTGCCATCAAAATTACAGAGCACTACTATAGAGAGTATAAAACTTCAGTTTAAGGATTTATATCAATCCAGAGAAAAACAGTGTCCCAAGATTACACAGCCTTATAAGAATGGGGGCTTTATGGAGAAAAGAGTGCAACTTTGTTCTGTGACACAGATCACTATCTCTAATTATTTTGTCAAAAGTGATAGTAATCAGCCTATAACACTGTATGCGGGTAAAGGTCAGATATAAAGATTGGTGCTTGGAGGGAAAAACAATGCAGTCGGAACAAGTAAAATTCAGAGAGGCTTCCTACTGAATTGCTAATTATGGGCTGATAGTGCACATCATGACTTCACAACCAGTAATTTACAGTTTAAACGCTTTAACACAGAGCAACAGATGAAGCAACAGGATATTAATATACAATAGTATCCATTCCACAACTCTCTAAAGCAAGTATTCATTTGAATCCTATGGGCTATGGCTGATTCATATATGACAACCTTCATGGCGTAAGAATGTAAGATGACATACATGACAAAGCATTAGCCTTGGCATGAGTATCTCTTCTAGATTGGCAATGGCGCTAGCCTAGCCACAAAAGGAAAATGTACTCACGACCTCTATAGGGGTTTTTCATAACCAGATTCAGCATCAGCCTAATAATCCTAAATCAAAGTTGCAAAAAATGAAAAAAATCACAGTGTTGAGGCTAACAACCTTAATGGATGCTTTTCATAAAAATTGCGACAAGATAGAGTGCTGCCATCAGCTACAAAGCAGTCTCAACTCAAAAGGTTTCAATAACTCCTCATATATAACAGGCATGGAAAAAACCACATTTCAGGAAAGAAAAAAAAAAGGGTTTACATTGCCATAAAGAGCTAAAATGCTTTGAAAAGTGTACAAAAATTACATTGACAACTCAAGTACCATCCTGCTACCTAACAGGTACGAAGAAGGGCAAGGAATACCTCAAGACATATTCTATTCAGAATCAACATAAATTAATCATCATCATTCGTCTTTCTCAGATGGATCCCCTTTAGGAACGATTGGCGCTTTTGGAGGGCCTCTTCCCTTGTTCTTGTTCTTAGGTCTCGCCTAATATTACACATCGAACAATACGTGTGAGCACAAATGCTAGACTGCTAGTTCAATTCAACTAAACAAGATAACATTATTGTTCAACCTTATTCCATATCCAGTCCTAGTTCCTAAATTGATATATTCATCAAGATGACTCGTCAACACAAGAATATTAGAGAAAATTACACTTGCATATAACTAGATTTAACAACTCAAGCTTTAACTTGGATTCACAAAAGAAGCAAATGTTATTCACAACAACAATGCCCTCGGAAAACACAAATAAAAAACAAAAGAGTGAGCAGCAACAAATCATACTCATACATCACTTTCTTCAAGCAATTGACATGAGTCGCGACACAATCTCAATCAAGTTTAGGTGTTTATACTCCTCCAAAGTTCAGAATTATCAAAACAATCAATACTTTGCCTTTATAAAAATTTCTGCATTATCAATGTTGCACTTGTATATAAGTTGAAATATAAATATGAGACACTAATTTTGTAATCAATCATGTACGCACCTCATTTAAACTGATAATTTTTTATAAGAGATGAATGATAATCCCGAAAAAAATAGTGTAATTTGAACTAGTAACGTGACAACTAAACACGAGTTAATAGGTTTCGATATACTACTACAAACACACGAAAAGTCAACGAAAGAAAAAAAGGAAAGACAGAGAAAGAACGAGAGAGAAAACACTGACATTTCCAAAAGAGTGGTTGAAGCGTTTGCCTTTGGCAGTCTTCTTGTCACCTCTGCCACAGTAAACTACCGCAAAAATGAAGAAACAAATCAGTAATAGAACAGAAAATTGGATTAAATTAGCGAATTGAACTTCTTCTTAAAGAAGGATTGAAAATTAGGGTTTTGAATTGCGAATTTGGGAGGTTTATTGATTGAATAATTGATTAGTGGAGTGAAAAGTACTTACTGAGTGGGAGTGATGGAGAAGTGGAGACGGAAGTAGAGAGAGAAACAGTGATAGGAGAGGACAGAGAAACTCCGGTGACGGAGTGAGAGTGAGAGAAGGAGAAAGAGATGGAGTGGGTCGCCATGGAAGTGGTTCCGAGCAGCAGTGAAGCCATTGTAGACTTTCAAGATAAGAGAGTTTGGATAGGATCTTTGCTGTTGCTAGCGGGTCACTGGTTACAAACTCTTATATGAAAGAGGGTGCTTAATATTTTATTTTATTTTATTTATGTATTTATTTTAATATATTTAAACGGTGAAATTGCTGTGATTTTCTGTTTTTTTGGTTTTATGGTTTTCAAACTCATATGATATAAGTCAAACTTATTAAAATTATGATAATTTTAAAAACTGACAACAGAATAGTGGAAACACTTTTTTTTTTTTTTTTCCTATTTTTGGTTTATTGTTTAAAAAAAAAAATAGAAAACTGAAAATAGAAAACGATGCAAACAAGTCCTTAGTTTTATCAAAGTTGTGCACTTTATTTAGAACTCGTTAGAATTTAATTTTACTAATTGAAGTTGAATTTTTGCTTGTCACTTGTACTAAAACAAGATCAAATCTCATTTTATTTATGCGAGTTACATATTAGTTGTTGAAATCCTTTTGAATTTCTCTCTATTGATGAACTTTTTTTCATATGAATACAACATTTATAACAAATTTGTAAATTTTCTGATGAACCCGAAAAAATTAGATTGAGATGGAATGAGAATCAAATTACAACTTTTATTCAGATAACTTTGTGTACACGTTGTTATTGAAAGTGCAAGCATCTTAGGGGTTGATTCTTAGTGGTGATGTGAAAATCCCCCAATTCCTGCAGTTTTCAAGCCGACCAAGGTTTCAAGCAATAGATCAAGCTGATCACGATGAAAGAATTGCTTCGTTATTAACATTAAAGAAAGTTACAAATTTACAATGAGAGGGCATGTGAATGATTTGAAACTCATTCCAAGTATATTGAATTTTAAATCTTTATTGCTGTGACCTGTGAGATGACATTCCCAAGTACAAGGCCCGAGGGGATTGTTTGAAGGCACTATAACAAAAATTCTGTGATACTATACTTACAAACTAATCATCGATGAGCAACTTATAAAACTCTGCCTGTGTTTCATAAATTCGTCAAGGCTTCATTGGCAAATGGGAAGGGATAAGGCAAGCATACAAGAAGTCCAAGGACTAAAACTGCAATCCCAAGAGCAACATTCTTCTGGTCAGGTTCGCTGATTTCCTCAGAAAGGGGAGCAATCGGACCCCTCTGTAAGATATATATCAGAACTACCCAGTAGAATGCCACATCGTTGAACAATGAAGACAGTCCGAGAAGTACAATTGAGGCTCCAGTAAGCCGAACGGATGCCTGTCAAGTGTCAAGTAAAGTCATCAGCAGGTAATTTGAGATACCAAATTTGGTTTTCTGCATATACCTGTATACTTCATAACTGTACCTTTCTTCCCCATATGGCAAAAGAAATACGCCCACCATCAAGCTCTCCAGCCGGAATGCTGTTAATGGCATTAATTAGCAGCCCAGCCCATGCCCATAGGACAAGTGGATTGAGTGATATTGCTTGACCTTCCTTAAGGACATCCCCTAAAAGTAGTTTTGCTATTCACCAAAAAAAAGTGAATCATCAAGATCCTCATCCAACACTAGAAGTCTAGAATGCAACAAATGGATGCAAGAGAATTTTGCATACCAGTTCCCCCGACTAGCAATGATTCATGAAAAACAGAACCATCAACAACAATGCCAAGGCCATCACTTGGTGGTAGAATGAATCCCAAAAAGAACAGTATGAGACCCAAACTATATCCAGCCAGGGGTCCAGCCGCAGCAACCTTCAGAAGGTCCTCACGTTTAGGTACAATATTGACGATCCTTGTGATGGCACCAAAAGAGCCTATCTGTTGTCACTTGTCAGAGTAAATCCTCAGACATTTTGTGCAGCATTTCTAAAAAAAGCTTACTAACATCTCATTTTCATGCATAGGAATTTAAATTATGATCTTCAACAACAATAGATATCAACCGTGATATTTTATTCAATACATACCAATTTGGGCAATTTCTCATTTTCAAGCATAGGAGCTGTAGGCTATCATATTACTAAAGGTTCAGTGATGTGTGTGTTCACCTCTTACTGTAATGGGCATCTATCATGTATGATTATTGGAGGATCCTTCTACAATTTGCCTCTTAGATTCCCCCCTCCATATAATGTCTCCCTCATGCCTCTCCAACTTGGTACAGAAATACCATAGCCCTAGCATAAGGACATCTTCTTGTCTTTCTTTTTAACATCTTTTGTAATACTCCATATACTAACTATTGACATGTTACCCACGTTTTGATTTTAGTTTGTCCCATGTTGTTCTCTTCTTTGGTTCATTAATTTATCATCCAATCTCCTTTCGTTATTAATACTAAACAGTAATATTATTAGTTTGTTACAATTCATTATTATTTTAAAGTCGACATGGACATGGAGTAATATTTTAGGGGACAAAAGGGGTACATCAACATTCCAAAATAGTTTGCTCACTTGTTATGGAAAATACTTTTAGCCTATAATCCACATTTTTAAGGAAATTTTGAGGTTTCGGTGCCCGGTGGAAAAAAGTGTTGAAGCCCTAGGAGATATATCTCGGAGTCATATAATGCCGTTTGAAACCATATATGATCATTATATGTTGTCATAAACGTACGTGGTAGGCTAGAGTTTACAAAAATCAATGCAAGTTGTGAACGGGTAAAATGATCGTTTAAGGCCATATTGGACGGTTTCACCGATCCAATTGGACACCTAGAGGGTATTGGAGACCATGGTAAACATTATAACAATTTTTATTTTCGGGCGAAAAAAGGTCAAAAAATTACAAAATTGAAGGCTATAATCCACGATTTTTGAGGAAATTTTAAAGTTTCGGGGCTCGGTGGCGAAAAGCCTTGAAACCATAAGAGATACATCTCAGGGTCATATAATGTCGTTTGAAACCATATATCATCATTATATGTTGTCATAAACGTCCGTGGTAGGCTTGAGTTTACGAAATCGGTGCAAGTTGCGAGCGGGTAAAATGAATGTTTCATGACATATTGTATGGTTCCACCGACCCAATTGGACACCCGGAGGCTATTAGGGACCATGGTAAACATTTCGGTAATTTTTATTTTCGGGCAAAAAAGGTCAAAAAAAATTACAAAATCAAAGGTTATATTCCACGCTTTTTGAGGAAATTTTGAGGTTTCGGGGCCCGGTGGCGAAAAGTGTTGAGACCATAGGGGATATAAATCGATGTCATATAATGCCGTTTGAAATCATATATGATGATTATATGTTGTCAAACACATCCGTGGTATGCTTGAGTTTACGAAATCACTACAAGTTACGAACGGGTAAAAAGACTATTTAAGGGTA
The DNA here is from genome assembly GCF_948465745.1 of Chenopodium album. Lineage (NCBI taxonomy): Eukaryota > Viridiplantae > Streptophyta > Magnoliopsida > Caryophyllales > Amaranthaceae > Chenopodium > Chenopodium album. The sequence continues at coordinate 2,665,152 of NC_137852.1, forward strand.
TATTGGATGTTTTCACTAACCCAATTGGACTCCCGGAGGGTATTAGGGACCATGGTAAACATCTCGGCAATTTATATTTCCGGGCGAAAAAAAAGTCAAAAAATTACAAAATTGAAGGCTATAATACATGCTTTTTGAGGAAATTTTGAGTGTTCGGGGTCTAGTGGCAAAAAGTGTTGAGACCCTAAGGGATATATCTCAGGGTCATATAATGTCGTTTGAAACCATATATGATCATCATATGTTATCATAAACGTCCATGGTAGGCTTGAGTTTACGAAATCACTACAAGTTGTGAACGGGTAAAGATGACCATTTAATGGCATATTGGACGGTTCCACCAACCCAATTGAATTGCAGGAGGGTATTAGAAACCATGGTAAACATCTCGACAATTTTTATTTTCGGACGAAAAATGGTTAAAAAAAATACAAAATTGAAGGCTATAATAATCCAAACTTTTTGAGGAATTTTTGAGGTTTCGAGGCCCGTTGGTGAAAAGTGTTGAGACCCTAGGAGATATATCTAGTGGTCAAATAATGCCGTTTAAAACCATTGATGATCATTATATGTTGTCATAAACATACGCGGTAGACTTAGAGTATAAAATGATCGTTTAAGGGCATATAAGATGGTTCCACCTAGGGGTGCTTATGGAGTGAGTCGATCACGAGAAGAGGGTTGCTCGACTCGTGCTCGTTAATTTCGAGTCGAGCCGAGTCAATCACGAGTTGCTCATTTAAAGGTTTACGTCTCTTGAAATTCAAATATTTGTTAATGATATATTCTTCTCTTTATATGAATTTTTTATACTTAAGCTTATTATATTAAATTTATTAAGTTTCAAGGTTAATTTTTGTTTTTAAAGATGAAATAATAGAAAAATATTGAATTTCTTGTACAGTTATTGAGTTTCGAGCGAGTACGAGCAAACTCGAGTCGAGTTTTGACCGAGCGTTGACCGAGTCGAGTTCGAGCTGCTCGGGAGTTGCCCTACTCAATTAGCACCCCTAGTACTTCCACCAACCCAATTCGACTCCCGGGGGATATAAGGGACCATGGAAAACATCTTAGCAATTTTTATTTCCGGGCTAAAAGGGTAAAAAAAAATCACAAAATTAAAGGCTATAATCCACGCTTATTTAGGAAAATTTCGGGCAAACAACCTTGAGACCCTAACGGATACATCTCGGGGTCATATAATAACGTTTGAAACCACATATGATCATTATATGTTGTCATAAACGTTCAAGGTAGGCTTGAATTTACGAAAACACTACAAGTTGTGAACGGGTAAAATGACTATTAAAGGGCATATTGGATGATTTCGCCGACCCAATTGGACTCCCGGAGGCTATTAGGGACCATGGTAAACATCTTGATAATTTTTATTACCGGGCGAAAAAAGGTCAAAAAATTACAAATTTTAAAGGCTATAATCCACGCTTTTTAAAGAAATTTTGAGGTTTAGGGGTTTGCAGCAAAAAGCCTTGAGACCCTAAGAGATACATCTCGGGGTCATATAATGCCGTTTGAAACCATATGTGATCATTATATGTTGTCATAAACGTCCATGGTAGGCTTGAATTTACAAAATCGGTGCAAGTTGCGAACAGTTAAAATGACCTTAAAAGGCATATTGGATAATTCCACCGACCCAATTGGACTCTAGGAGGGTATAAGGGACCATAGTAAACATCTCAGCAATTTATATTTCCGAGCGAAAAAAAGTCAAAAAATTACGATGTTAAAGGCTATAATCCACGTTTTTTTAGGAAATTTTGAGGTTTTGGGGTCCGCTGGCGAAAAGTTTAGCGAGCCTGGGGAATATATCTCGGTGTCATATAATGCCGTTTGAAACCATATATGACCATTATATGTTGTCATAAACGTACGTGATAGGCTTGAGTTTACGAAATCACTTCAAGTTGTGAATGGGTATAGTTACCGTTTAAGGGCATATTGGACGGTTCCACCGATTCCCGGAAGATATTAGGGATCGTGGTAAACGTCTCGACAATTTTTATTTTTGGGAGAAAAAAGGTCAAAAAATTACAAAATTGAATGCTATAATCCATGCTTTTTAAGAAAATTTTGAGGTTTCGGAGCCCGGTGGCAAAAAGCCTTGAAACCCTAAGAGATAAATTTCGGGGTTATATAATGTTGTTTGAAACCACATATGATCATTATATGTTGTCATAAACGTCCGTGGTAGGCTTGAATTTACGAAATCACTGCAAGTTGTGAACAGGTAAAATGACCATTTAAGGGCATATTGAATGGTTCCACCGAACCAATTTGACTCCCTAAGGATATTAGAGACCATGGTAAACACTATAACAATTTTTATTTTCGGGCGAAAAAAGGTCAAAAAATTACAAAATTGAAGGCTATAATCCACGCTTTTTGAGGAAATTTTAAGGTTTCGGGGCACGGTGGCGAAAAGCCTTGAAACCCTAACGGATACATCTCGGGGTCATATAATGCCGTTTGAAACCGTATATCATCATTATATGTTGTCATAAACGTTCGTGGTAGGCTTGAGTTTATAAAATCACTACAAGTTGTGAACGGGTAAAATGGCCGTTTAAGGGCATATTGGATGGTTCCACCAACCCAATTGTACTCTCGGAGGGTATTAGGGATCATGGTAAACATCTGGGAAAATTTTAGTTTCGGGCGAAAAAAGGTCAAAATTGAAGGCTATAATCCACGTTTTTTAGAGAAATTTTGAGGTTTTGGGGCCCGGTGGCAAAAAGTGGCAAAATTGAAGGGTATAATCCACCCCATTGTTCGAGTACAGGCTAGGTTCAGATCATTGTCGGTTAAGGTCGGATCCTTGGGTCGAGTCAGTTTTTGACAGATTTAGGGTCTCAACACTTTTCGCCACCGGGCTCCGAAACCTCAAAAATTTCTCAAAAACTGTGGATTATATAGCCTTCAATTTTTTTTTTTTTTTTGACCTTTTTTCGCCCGGAAATAAAAATTGCCGAGATGTTTACCATGGTCCCTAATACCCTCCGAGAGTTTAATTGGGTGGGTGGAACCATCCAATTTGCCTTTAAATGTCACTTTACCCGTTTTCGTACATGCCTCTTGTATTGGCTATAAGCTTTCACGGGGCCTTTAGGTCTCCGGATAATGGTCATATATGGATCCACACAATATTATATGATCCCGGGATTCATCCAGTAGTGTTCCGTGAAATTCCAACACCAGCTCCCGACACCTCCTAAATCGCTCTGATTTCGTATTAATTGGTGTTTGGTTATCAAATATAAATGATTTGTTGTGATGATAGTGGAGTATATTTCATTAAATAAGAGGGCATGGGACCTAACTTTTAGTGCTGGGAATAGAGAGACAGTAAAGATTTGGGTCGATTCCATTTTTAGAAATAGGAAACAGATAAATATGGAGAAGTGAGGCATACTATACTGGAACGGGGAACGTAAATAACTACATTGCCAAAAATAGTGGAAAACAGAAGATTATACAATGCTGGTACACATTTTCACTGAAAGCTTTTCGTGCCTTGCCTTTCATTATGCTCATCAGATTTCTTTAATGTCCTGATATCTTATACTCCCTCCTTCCCCTTTTGATAGTCTCTTATGAGTAAATTTTAGTCCCAAAATGTCCACCCCATTTGCTTATTTTAACAACCATTAATATTAATTTTTTACCAAAATTCCCTCCAATTTACAACAATACTAGTGCAAATTTATATTTCCCATGTAAATTTTGTTTTCTCATGTACTTTTATTATTTTCTCTCTCTACTTTTTTGCATACCCAATGTCAGTTTACTTTTTCAATGTACTTTAATTATTCTTATTTGTATTTATTAATTCCCATGAAAAATGCCTGTAAGGGACTATTAAAAGGGGACGGAGGGAGTATAAAAATTGTATAAATGAATGAGCGGACTCTGCCAGCAAAGACAATACTCCATATATGTCTGATAAAAATTTCAACTGGGGCAATATCATACCTGCCAACTGGGGATGAAATATGGCACACCAAGTTTCACTCCACAATTATTAGCAACAATATAATGTCCAAGCTCATGTACCCCCAAAATAAGCGCGGTCACAAGTGCTCCAGGAAGACCATTCTTCAGCAATTCAAGCTTATCAAAACTAGATCTGAGATAGCAGATGGAAAACATAAGTCCTTAACATAGTAGTTTTGCAATTTGAGTAAGTTACAATATCTTAGGTATGCTGCCACCACAAGTTGACTGATCAATGGCCTTTAAGAACACGGGATGATCAAGTTGATGACAATAATCAACTTGATCATCCCTATGACAGATAAAATTTAAGAGGGAATATCTGAAGTCTTTCCTAACTACCTAAGATGATCAAGTTTATTCAGATAATATCTGAAGTCTTTCCTAACTACCTAAAAGAAGAAAATGCAACCACCTAAGATGATCAAGTTTATTCAGATAAGATCTGAAGGGTTTGACAGAACATAATTTTTATTCAAAGTCTCAGACATGAGACAAATATCATGTAACAAACCCTATGACAGATAAATTTAAGAGGGAATATCTGAAGTCTTCCCTAACAAATATGTCCAGAGTTTTGGGTGAAACATAGAATAAGTGTAAAGACTGTAAATCATAGATGAACGAGAGTTGAGAAAAAGGCATACAACAAGTTTGACTGCAGTTCAGGAACATTTCGAAGTAGTAAGGTAAAGAGAGTCACCAATCCAAAAGCCCCTGCTGCAAACCATTCTGGAACAGCTGCAGCAATTTGTGACAATAATCAAGGTTGGGAATGTTGCATTAGTCTGAAGATTAATAAGCAGCCATAACATCTAAAGAGAGAGAGAGAGAGAGAGAGAGAGAGAGAGAGAGAGAGAGAGAGAGAGAGAGAGGAGAGAGAGAGAGAGACTTATTTACCTGTTGTCTCTGGTTGCAATGTTATTCTTGGCACCACCACTGCCACAGGTTTATCATCTTCAGGATTGATAAGCATAAACAGCTTATATTGATCTCCCAATGTATCCTGCATGTGAAATAAAAGCCTTACAAGATGTTCATCTTAGAATTAACAAGTGCAAACTGCAAAGACTAAAGGCCAACGTACCTGCAACCTCTTTGATAGCTTTTCATAGCTTTCAGATGCGACCCCTCGTAAATTTCCTTTAAATAATACTCCACCCTAACACCCAAAAAAAAAAAAGAAAAAAGAAAAATTAGAAAAAAAAAGAACACAATTTCATAGCAGTTTGCTTTATTTGGGTTTATAAATTATCAGTAGAGACTATACATTAAAAAAGAAAGTATTCATATTTCTGACAAAAAAAAAAAAAAAAAAAAAAAAAAGAGAAAAGAAAAGAAAAGAGAAAGAAAAAAGGGAGTATTTATAATCAAGCTTTCATAAACTCAGAGATAGCAAGCAAGCCAACAGTTCAAAGCATCATCATTCTCAATATCAGAATTACGATCAAGAGACGGTTTCTAAATGTATACTAGTTAAGAGTCATAAGATCCCAAATGTTATCAGCAGAAAGTACAGAAGCATAAGACATGAACAGACTAGTTCTCTACACTAACTTAACTAATCACGTACCACATTGAATATAGTTCAAATTTTCAGTCCTTTATGTTTGATGAACACTTGAAATTATTTGAGACAACTTTCATTTTTTTTAATTCTTGTTTGAGACAGCTAGCTGGTTTCTGTAACCCTAGGAGGGTAGGAGGGACACAGAGAGAGGAGCATATGCAATAGAGTGACACTAACAAGGCAACAGATGCTGCAGTTGTAATGACTAACCTCATATGGTTCTTGCCCCGTCACGAAAAAAGTGTCAAATCCAAATACTTGATCTCTAAGTATATCAATTGTCTCCTTTGGAATCCTAATTCTTTCATCCAGTTGTTGCGGCTGTTCATAGCATTTATAAATTTTACTCAGCAGAATGGTTATAGGTCAGAGCCAAGGCAATATTAATAGAAATAAAAATATTAACAGAGCTGAAACACTAGCCTATCAGATACAACCATAATCACCTTCACACCTGGAAGAGGTGAGCCACTGGCAACTTGTAAATCATCAGGATCATCCTGCTAATATTTAACAAGAACAAATGATTGTCAGACAATTACGAGGAAGCCACCAACAGAACAGTTGTTCTAGTAAATTTCAGACAGACAGAACATCTAAACTCTAAAGTTGGTAAGGAAAATAACCAAGAAGCCTCCTTATAAATGAAGATCTTTCCCATAACCCTTAGTAGTAGTATATAAACATTATTAGGTACGGAACAAAATTTTATCATAATAACCAACCAGAAGTTGCTCACACCTAAAACAAATTATGTGGTTTCAATTCTACAAACAAAAAAAGAAACTTTGAGTACAAATATAAATTTATCTTTTATCAGATGGAAAATGGACAAGTGAATATGATACTTTGACCAGAGAATAAGTTGTAAGTTTGACATTTATACAGCTTTAAATTAAGGATGAGTCTCCTTTACAAAGATATTTTTTAAAAGTGTGCCTCTCTCCACAATAACAATCAAAGCCTTAATCCCAAAGATGGGGTAGAGTTCCCTTAAATGACGGAAGGAAGGTTATAAGCAGGACATAATAAAGCATATGCTAACTTCCCACACAAAACTCTGCACAATAAAACACAATTCAGCAAGAAAATATAACAAGTTTTTGTTTACTTATTGAAAGTTCACCAATAAAGTACATTGCAACTTTATGAGCACGGAGCAGTCTCAAAAGTAACAAACAAATACATTGAAAATATTAAAAGTTATATGCCAACATATCTATCAAATAAGAACATACTTGTGTACCACCTTCACCATTGACTTTGATCTCATTGTTTTGATTGTTTTGTATAAATTTGTCGAGTAAATTTAGAGCCTCAGTGGTGGATACTTGCTCCTTCTCCTAAAAAAAAGAAAAAAGAAAAAAGAAAAAGATCCACAGACATCTATATCAAAATGAGTGAGTCAAATGTAGAAAACTAATACATTGAAAACATTAAAGTTATATGCCAACATATCTATCAAATAACAACATACTTGCGAACCACCTTCACCATTGACTTTGATTTCATTGTTTTGACTATTTTGTAAAAAGTTGTTAAGTGAATTTAGAGCCTCAGTGGTGGATACCTGCTCCTTCTCCTAAAAAATATAAGATTCACATACATCTATATCAAAATGAGTGAGATAAGATAAAGTATAACAAAACTACATGATAACTAATAGAGCAAATTTAAAAATTACCTTCTCAAACTTTGAATCATTCTCTGTGCTAGAATCAGCCGACCCCACACTTTCATTTCCTTCATGGTTGTCCTTTCCCTAGAAATCGTTAAATTAAACAAGAGACTAAAGCATTAAGATCCAAAATTTTAACATTAACACTATGCTTATTAACAAAAAAAGGTGTAATATAGGATCTGCGTGTGAACTTCAGCGTCAAACTAACAATCCGTCCATATCATTTCACCAAAGACCAAGTCTTATACATTACATTGACATGCCAATACAAGTTGCTCTTTCTTATTTCAGTTGAATGCAGACTAAGCAGTATGATATATGCATGTTAATTTTTCCTCGCACTGATTCCCGCTGCTGAATCCATACGTCGATAAAGCACCAACATAATATTTAACAATGCTGATGAATTAACAGTTCTAGTATTGAACTAATGGCTGTAAACCAAACTCCTTAAGCTCTACCTTACGAGTAAGCATTGGTTTTCACTCACCTCCCACCCTGACCCCCACTACATGACCATGAAATTAAAGAATCATATAAAGAATTTGCCAAATTTCATTATCAAACCAACAAACTTAGGGCCTGTTCTCATTGGCTGAACTCAGCAGAATTGAACTGAGCTGAACTGAATTGAATATTTTATAAGAGAAGGAAATTAGGAGCTGAGCTGAACTAAATTTAATTTCAACGTATGAGAACAGGCCCTTAGTGTCATTCTCTCTATTTCGAATCATTTAACAATATACATTCATTTGGCTTCAGTGTAATTATCACTTATCCTAAACAAGCAACTAAATGGTTAGATAGGATAAAAATATTGACATGGTTACCTCATTTCTTAATTTAAAGAATGGTTCAATTAGTTCAGAGATAAAAAGACCAAGATACAAGCTAATCAAGATCAACATAATCTAAACTTAATACAAACTCGACTCAATTTTAGTCAGGCTAAAACTTAGTTGAGCTAAATATTACAAGTATACTGAATGACCAAAATTAAAGATTCTTTTATTTTTCTCTCCTCTTTTTAATCTACTTCCATGAATCAACTGCAAGCAATTCAAGATTCATAGTAAACTTTTCGCGTTAAGCTCAATTAAATCCTTACCTAGCCAAGTAGCCAACATGAGATGATATCAACCTAAACCCGAACTAGAATTAGTTCAGAATCACTCCACATATGACAAAAAGTACATGTAAACACATTCAAAGATACTATCACTGTATCACAGGCTCGTTGTCACTCGTAAAATTGGCACAAAACATTAAAATAACAACGAAATTAGAAAAACACAAACACACAACTAAACAAATTTTAAGCTTCTGAATCGAATATAACATACCTTATTATCATTGGTATCAGGTTCAATATTATCTTCACCAACTCTACAAACGAAATCAATTTTTCTTTGAAACCCTAACCTAATACCAGAAATTCAACAATCAATCCAAAAATCACCATATTCATAAGATCATAAGTTAATAACAATTAAGCTGCAATTCTAGTCAAAATAAAAACAAAAAAGAAGGAAGCAATACCTAGAAACAGCAACAAATCGCAATTGACAACTGCGAAATTTGCGAGGGAAATCCAAAGAAGAAGAAGCAACAATCAAAGGCTGCAAACGAAGAACAGAGCAATGAGTACATTGCGAGAGTGACGATGAATTGCAGCGCAAAGCTGTTGGAATTCCCATGCTTAGCTTCAATGACGACGAATTTGAACTTCAATTTGATGTGAAATTCAGCATCCTTTGGCAGCAAAAATCAGTAGTAGACGATGAAAGTGGTTGAGTGCTGGAGATTTTTTGGTTTTGGACGTGTGTAAGAACTTGGAATTGCGAACAGTGTAAGAAATCTTATCTCTGAAATATCGGATACTCGAAATTGGTTCGATGGATGCGGCCCGCTTATGCAGATGTGTTCGTCTTGTAGCCAATGGGCTGCCGTGTCGTGGTCCACGCCTGTCGGCTTTAGCAATTTCCAAGTACTGAAGGATCTTTTAAAATGAGTTAGGGCCTGTTCACATTAACTGAATTGTGCTGAACTGAACTGATTGGAGCTGAACTAAACTGAACTGATTGGAGCTGAAATGAATATTTTATGAGAGAAGGAAATTAGGAGCTGAACTGAACTGAAATGAAATGAATTGAACTGATTGGAGCTGAACTGCATTGAACTGATTGGAGTTGAACTGAACTAAACTGAACTGAAATTAAGTAAATATGAACTGGCCCTTGAAATTGAGTTAAAATGCATTTGATCTATATTAATTTTACTTAGTATTTGATTAGGTTTTTTTAAGTATGAAACCTTATATCAAGTCATACCCTTAGTAGAGACTAGAGAGTATTTAATTTTACCACATCCATGGGAATCTCATTCTTACCTCACCTTCAAAAATTCACATTCGATTTTATTAATGATATGTTAGTTTTCGAAAGGAAAAAAATCACTTACAACCGTTGTATAAGTCATGTGGCTCACCTTCTCTTTCATTTTTTTAAAAACAAATTCCAAAAAAAAAACCTACTTTTCCCCTTATTAGAGAATCATTGTATTAGAAATTCCCTAGTTTTTCTAAAATAAGTGAATAGGGTGAACTAAACAAACCTTATTATCTCTTATTTTCTCCTAAAGTATTGAATTATGCAGTGAAATTTTCATGATAATGTAGCATGATTATACCTTTATGACATCACACTTGTCAAGTCACATCATATTATGACATCACATCATTAAAAATTTACTTTCATAATATGACATCATTATAGTCAAGTCACATCAGTTTATATATAATTTCATGACATCATTATAGTCGAGTCACATTAGTTCAATATACTTATTTGACATCAATATACTTATATGACATCATTATAAATATATGACATCATTATGGTCAAGTCACATCACTTCAATATACTTATATGACATCATTATAAATATATGACATCACTATACTCAAGTCACATACTCACAGTCTCACATATCATATTATTACACTTATATGACATCACTATATTTCATGAATTTCAAAATGGAGTCAAAACTCATTCTTGATACTTTATGGCCTTAAATTTTGGACAATTTTCCACTTATTTTGACCCGAAAACAAAAAATTGTCAGAGATGCTTACCATGGACCCTAATACACCCCAGGAGTCTATTTGGGTGGGTGCAACCATCCAATATGCATTTAAACGGTCAATTTACTTGTTCGCAACTTGGACTGATTTCGTGAACTCAAACCTACCACGGACATTTTTGACAACATATAATGGTCATATATGGTTCCAAACGTCATTATATGACCCTAAGATGTATCCCCTACGGCCTCAAGACTTTCTGCCACTAAGCCCCGTAACCTCCAAAATTCCTCAAAAAGCGTGGATAATATAGCCTTTTGATTTTGGAATTTTTTGACCTTTTTTCGACCGGAAATAAAAATTGCCCTAATGTTTACCATGGTCCCTAACATCCTCCTGTAGTCCAATTGGGTGGGTGGAATCATCCAATTTGCCTTAAAACAGTCAATTTACCATTTTACCCGTTCACAACTTGCACCGATTTCATGAGCTCAAGCCTACCATGGACATTTATGACATTATATAGTGGTCATAAATGGTTCCAAACGGCATTATATGACCCTAAGATGTATCCCCTAGGACCTAAAGACTTTTCGCCACTAGGTCCCATACTCTCAAAATTCCTCAAAAAACGTGGATAATAGCCTTCAATTTTGGAATTTTTTGACTTATTTTCGACCGGAAATAAAAATCGCCCAAATGTTTACCATGGTCCCTAACACCGTCCGGGAGTCCAATTGGGTGGGTGGAACCATCCAATTTGCCTTAAAACGGTCAATTTACCCGTTCATAACTTGCACCGATTTCGTGAGCTCAAGCCTATCACGGACATTTATGACATTATATAATGGTCATGAATGGTTCCAAACGGCATTATATGACCCTAAGATGTATCCCTTAGGGCCTCAAGACTTTTCGCCACTGGGTCCCGTAACCTGAAAATTCCTCAAAAAACGTGGATAATAGCCTGCAATTTTGGAATTTTTTGATCTTTTTTCGTCCGGAAATAAAAATTGTCCAAATGTTTACCATGGTCCCTAACACCCTCCGGGAGTCCAATTGGGTGGGTGGAACCATCCAATTTGTCTTAAAACGGTCAATTTACCCGTTCACAACTTGCACCGATTTCGTGAACTCAAGCCTACCACGGACATTTATGACAATATATAATGGTCATAAATGGTTCCAAACGTCATTACATGACCTTAAGATGTATTCCCTAGGGCCTTAAGACTTTTCGCCACCGAGTCCCGTAACCTGAAAAATTCCTCAAAAAGCGTGGATAATAGCCTTCAATTTTGGAATTTTTTAAACTATTTTCGACCGGAAATAAAAATTGCCCAAATGTTTACCATGGTCCCTAACATCCTCCGGGAGTCCAATTGGGTGGATGTAACCATCCAATTTGCCTTAAAACGATCAATTTACCCATTTTCGTACACGCTTCTTGTGTTGCCTATAAGCTTTCACGAGGCATGTACGTAGCCGAATAATGGTCATATATGGGTCGAAACAATATTATATGACCCGGTGATTCATCCCTTAATGTTATGTGAAATTCCGACACCGGGTCCCGACACCTCCCAATTCAATTAACTGTATCTGAATTTCAACTGTTTCACTGCCAGCGGTGAACCTTAGGAGAGGTTGAATGTTGCTTAACAACATGAGACATTTTGTGATAACTTTTGAAATAAAGTTTGTGTTTCCTGGTTGAGATTGAATGAATAACTTGTTGTTAGAATCCGCCTCTTTAACTATGTATCCCCTTCCCTTTTTATTGTATTTTCCCTTATGTAATGTCTCTTAAGTCTTTCTTTTTACTTTCTAGGCTCTAGGGAGAATTATTGTGTTACTGTCATTCCAACGTTCACTTGTATTTCTCTAGTAATACTATATAAAGCTCTTTAGGGAGCGAATGGTTATTGAATCTAAGCTCCCTACCCCTTTGTCTTGCTTTAAGACTTGTGTTGTTGTTTAAGCCTTTATAGATATTGTGCTTGCCTTGTCTTGAAGCATCCCCCACCAAACTAAGAAACCTTCAAGAGACGCCTTTCCTCGTCGGTTCCGCTTGTGCCCGCTTTGAAGTATCGGCCGTCACAAGCCCCGACTCTGCACCCGTGGTTAGCGAGTGCTCCTTGAGATACACTTGGTCCGTGTTGCTGTGTGCTCACGAACCTCTTCCGTTCTAGGCTTGCGTCCTTGTCCCCAATAGACGAGGGCGCGCCGCACGACCCGGTGTCAAAACATCCGGACCGTGACACTTGTATTGGTTGCTACTACACTTCCTTTTTAAAGCACTACCATAAACTTAAGAGGATGATGGATGGACTCTACACCGAAATCTTTGATACGAAAAAATTTTACATCAATTGCTTGATCTAATGTTCATACAGTTGCTCTCAGCCTGATAGAACTTTCTGTATACTTCTTACTCTGAAATATTCAAGTACTTTGCTCGTTCAAATGTTCATACAGTTGCTCTAATATAAGCCTGAAAGTACTCTAATTGTTTCCTTATCATGCATGTTTTTGGTCAATTTCTACTATTAATAAGCAGACAGAGCTGCTCGAGCTCACAGATGTTCTACCAAACAAAGAAGGCATAGGAGACTAGGAGAGGCCGAAGAACAGCAGGTTAAACCTTAAGTTTGTGTAGCTGAAATATAATGAGGTACGGAAGGCATATTATGAGTACATGACAGCTAACGTAGTCAAGAAGCAAAATGTCGAAAATGATGCTCAATTTGGTGATGTAACTATTCTTAAATTCTAATTTCAGTGCAGAATTTGAAGGGTCTATAGATTGGATTTGCCTTTTTTGTATCAGGGTGTATGTTAGGTCTTTTGTGTTCAATCAGATCGGTTTCAAGGTATACTAGTAGGCCACCTTAGAATGTTCATGTTAATGAAGTCCAAAATAGCTACTTCCTCAACATTGTATACTGCAAGAAGACAGTGAATTTCAACCCAACAATATATAACAAATAGTAACATGGTGTGTCCACTGTCTAGTGTTCTTCATTTGTATATAAATGCACGTGAATGAACCATTGATCAGGATAATGGTCTAATTGTCTAATGGATGTTGGGGCATCTGCGCCTTTTATTTATTGATGAAGACATGATAATGCCACAAGTTTCCTGAAATGGTCACAAGATTTTGTAGGAATTTGCCTGGTGTTGGGACAACGATGTACCATGGTGTTACAGAGGTGGATGCCGGGTCATTTTGGCAGCAAAAAACTTCTATGATGCTAGAAGTGTCATGGCAACTGCGTGTAAGTTGTCATAGGTTACTGTCTAGTCAGAGATTGCCGATGGGCTTTCAGATGGACTAAGAGCATTGCTGTTTGGAGATTAACTGCTATACAAAAAAGCTGATTTCTTCAGTATTCAATATGATAATTTACTATAGGAAACAAAATTTACCCCTTGTCACATATACGGAGTATGAACTAAGCAAATCAGTAAAGACTTTAGGATACGGGGTTATATCATTACTCTTTGTAGCTCGATCTCTTTAAGCATGCGGGATTATTTATTGTATTGTTGATCACTGCACATAATTACGATAAAAATTTCCCTAGACACACACGTATGTTTTTTCCCACAAGATACAGGACCCAGTTGCTGGCATGTTTTGCGGGATCACAGTTGCCTGAAATTAAAGACAGACGAAATAGTTGCGATTTTGGGTTGAAAGCAACACAACAGTAGAAGTAAAACTGTAGACGCATGCCATGGTTTGCGGGTGCAACGCAAGTGGACGCATGCAAAGTTGTGAAAAACTCTGTAACTCTGTTGCAACTTCCACATCAAAGGAAAATTATTTGATTACATATACTTTTATAATTTATTGATTTAACACAATTCACGTACTGTAATTGATTCAACAACACACACTTTGACTTCTCGTGCTTAGAAATTGATCAAATACGAGTATGTTATTGGTTTAGACAAAGCGAGTTTGTCTATAGTATCGATAAATCATATCCAAACCTTACACACCCCATATGAGTAGATTGTTTTGCTAAATCTCCGTTCTCTATTAACCATGAGACATGAGTTGTTCCTTTCTTGAAAGTTGCATAATAATTCATCAAAATTATTAAAAATATCAGTTTTTTTTTTGGCCTGGAATGAGTCTTAAGAACATTCCATAGTGTAGATGGAGATTCGAACGTATAATCTCATACACAGTCCCTTGGCACATACCGATATTGATACATTTTTGTCAATTTTTCTCTTCGTTTTCTTTTTTAATTAGCAGATATAGATATTGATGATATAGTCAAGCAACTATTAACAATGAAAAGAAAATTTTCCTAAATAGCCAAATGTTACGCATGAGAGGAGCAATATAGCCATGCAATTACCAACATCCAAAATGACCCAACATTAAATCATATATGTACCTTAAGGATTTTTTTGGCAAACATCATTTTGGAAAAATTACAATTCCAGCTGATAATTAAACAGAGCTACAGCTAGGCTTCGCCACAACATACTACTATTAGCATTCACCCACAAAACAAAATTAATACTGATTACACTTCATATTCTTTTTCTTTGATCGATCAAAGTATCAAACCAGCATTCTATAGAGCAACTCTTCAGTGTACTGCTGGTGCTGCTGGAGGTGGCTTACACTGGTAGCATTTAGCGAAAAGACCGAAAGTATTAACTTGTCTGATGAAGTTCACCATGCTTGCCCACCCTCCAAACCCGAAACCCACAACTAATACCCATATCACTATGAATGCGTTGAACACATAGATTACTGTCCAGCTTGGGAAGAAGAAAGGAAGCTTCTCAGCAGCATTCTGCATTTTTCAATACAAAACAGATTGCAGTTAATTTCTGTAACTTCTGCTGTAGATATTCTATATCACTCAGACTAAAAGAGTCATATTCAGCTATTTCATAAACAAAAATCTATGCTTTCAGCAGCCAAGGCTCCGACAGACCAACACAAAATACATATGGTGTATGAAGGGCCCGAGTAGCATACTACTCAAAATGAACATAAAGGTTTCGCGTTATGACACAGACAAGTAAAATGTTCCGTAACAAGTGACTTACAATTAGCCATTCTACCTCACTTTTTCATCTACGCGTTAACAGAATCGTTTAAAGTTCTGCATGTTAATTTGCTTTATCATGAAACATAGGGACACTTAGTAACTAAGTTTTCAAAGCTTTCACCAAAGAAACCATTGTGATCTAAATCTAACAAAACCATAAGGATAAGCTTTCAAATTTTAGGCACTGACAACAGTGACAAGTACACATGCAAGAGGGTCAAAAAAGGAGGGAAATCTAGTTAGGGTCCTCAATAAAATCTGAGTTAGGTATTATTTTCCCTGACTTTAATCTTGAACTAAATATGACCCACAATAATTTCATATATCATACATGTGTCATGTCAAAATAAAATAAAAATCCAGCCTTTTAACTTAGCTAAGGTGATCTAGGAGTAATAATAAAGCCAAATATAAAAAGAACAACATACAATTATTAGCCAAACAAAAAAAAAATATAATTAAAAAATGCAGAAAAGAGCAAATGAGAGATGGGTCCAGAAGAGTACCTTACGGGCCTGGGCCGATCTGTAGGTGAGCATGTGGGCCAAAGTTGGTATGATATAAACAGTGAAGCTGACTAAGAAGGCCCCCACAGTAGAGTTGATGGGCCCAAAGAAAGGAAAGATAATTGCTAAGAACCATATTGGTATCACCACTGGTAATCTAGCCACTGCCCTTAAACATAGGCTCTTTGTATCATGCACCCCCACCACTTTTTCCCACACAAAGTACAGAGGTGTGCATGCAAATCCAAATGTTATAAACTGTCCATGCCCCAAAAGATAAAGTTAGAAAGATATTTTCGATCCTTAAAATCATTCACACGATTTCGTTACATAAGATCAGATCGTTTGCTTTTCATGTATACTTTTTTGGTTTGGAAGTATTAGATAGTGTAGCCTAAACTAGTAATGTAACAATTGAGTTTGGACGGAAAGGATTCTTTGAATGTCAAATGTTGCGTGTTGAATTGAAAAACAATATGCATTGCGTGGGACAAGTCACACTGTAAATGATTTAGCAATAATGTTTTAATTTTTTTTGTTAATATGCAGTTGTACGATTCAAAAAAGATCTAAGGCAAGGGTGCGAGTTAAACCTGGTGAATGAGCATAAGGATGACAGCAGCATCACGGAAGCCATTACGAGGAAGGAGGGAGAAAGCATTGGCATGGTTGAGGAGTTCATCACCAAAGGCCCAGTAGACAGCAGCAGCAGAAGGAAGTGTAAGGGTGAAAACATAAAGAGTTGCAATTAGATAAATGTACTTGAACTTCTGTGGCTTCCACATAGCATGCATGATTTCCCTGGTAACAGTCATTTTTTATCAGTAAGGCATAAGGTCCCACAATAGAATTTCAATGGATGAATTCATTCTTGAGTACAAATTATGCCAATTATTACAAGTATGCAATTGACAGTATGGTCAACCATCATATCTTATGGAGTATGGACCAAAGCATGAAGCACAACTGCACAAGTATCATCATGGTTTAATTCTTTTCAGAAAATAGAAAACAATTGCCTCATTCTATTTTGGATTTATTACTTTACTATAAAGAGAGTTGGTAAGAAGAAAACAAAATCTTTGCACTTACTACTAATATCACAGCTAATTGGCCTCATATCAAGATGTACTACCAGCAAAATTCAACATTTCTTTTGGACCAAACTTTTACAAAGAAATTGTTTACAAATCATGGAACAATTTATTTTTGAAAAAACAGCTATATGATATTTGAATGATAAAAAAATACCGCCAAAAGATTAAAACTTTACATATGGTCCCCTGGTTGTTCCTTAATAGCACAGTAACAGAATGAAGATCACGTTTCAAATCCATTCATTACCTTAGAGGCTTAGAACTAGAATTACATAGGATGCTAATACTAGGATTGAAGACACCCAAATGGTGAAATCAAAACAAGAAGTGATTTGGCCAGAAGATCTATTGGGTCATTTAAACAAAGATGGAACTAGGGGCCACACTTTTATGCGCATGAATCCTTAATGTGCCAATTACATAAACAATGGTAAGAAAAAAGGAGAATAAGTGGTTCCCCACAGTTATTGGATTATTTCAGCTAATAGTTGCTAATAGTTTATCAATGCTCAATCTAAAACAAATGAAAAGTCAAATTTTATATCCAGAAAAAGAAAAAAGCATACATAAGAAAAGCTTAAACTTTTTCAAAAGTTTCCAATGAAATAATGAACCTATAAATAAACATGAGATGTTTATTTTAATAGCCCTAAACTAGCATTTATTTTATGCACATTACTGCAGAAAGTGACACGATTTGGTCTTTTGTTAGGTAAAAAGCCAATAACCAAGAAGAATTGAAATTAGCCAAAAATACGTGATTAAGAAATCAACCAAGATTAGGACAATGATCCTTTGCTTAAAAATATAAAACTAAAATCCCAATAAATAAACAAATGCATGTATACCAACATAATGATGTTTGTCTAACATAAAATCCTTGAAATAGGGAAACAAAAGCTGCAAGAAGAAAGTGATAAATATTGAGATTAAGGTAGAGTGAAGAGAGTAAAGGATTTGCACTTACACAGTTACAGCATGTCCACCAAAAGTGTAGAGGATATTAGTTGCTCCTGTGAAATAGAGCACCAACTTTTTTGGACCAGAGTGGATCACACCTGGGACCTGTAATATTGTTTTTCCACATGAAACTTTCAAATTCTAACTTTTACTCCCATTAAGAAATCAATTTAATCTTCAATAAAGACAAAAAATAACGGGATTTAGGGAAGATGGGGGAGAGGGTGATGACTAATGCAAATAGGAAAATGATGGTTTTGGCAATTGCCATGGCACTTGAGTATGCATTTGCAAATTGTCCCGATAACTCGTCAATAAGTATGTGACATGATTGATTTCGAATATTTAAATGTTGGGCAATTCTCTAACTCTCAAATACTCAATTTAGTTAAGAGTGTAATGTTAAATCAATTACAAACCACTGTTATTTTAGAAGATGTGAATGATGTTTTCGGACATCCTAAAGAATACATATGTGACTATAGATGCACTATTATTTCTTCATGAGCATAATCTAAAATGACACTTGACATGGAAGATGTTTTGTTAACCAAATGATTTTTAAAAAACAGTATAGGTTTAAGTAGTAAACACTCCAATTAGTCCAATAGTGCAAATTGGACATGCACCTAACATTGCTTGCTATTATAGGGAAAATCCTAGAAGATCCTTTAAAACAATGTATTAGGACATAAGTGTCAAACTGTGCACTGTACAAGTGATTTAAAGTTGGTATTATAGATTTCTGTTTAGCGGCTTGAAAAGTTTTGCATTCTGTCATTATTTGGACTATTGGTATCCCCTTGTATATTAGTTTAACTAATTTTTTGGCCTATGCAAAGCATATGGTAAAATTGATTTAAAAAATCTAAGTATAGATAATTAGATAAATTAAATCCACTAATTCCCCTAACTTGTAAGGCTGCATCTTATCTTAAACCCTAAACCCTAAAAATAAAAGAGAGGGAGATAGAAGGTGAAATTATTACCTGGCCATGAACAAGGGCAGCGATGGTCAAATACCAAGCGGTATAAGTGGTCATTCCAAGGCCAAGAAATGACCAAATTCTATAATTGTGAAAGGAAGGTATAAACACAGTTGTGGCACAACATGCCCCAAATATGTATGTCCATGTCCTTTTGTCCAAATGATCATTTATGTAGTATATGTTACTGCAATCAAATAAACAAAATAATTTATTATAACGTACAATTGAACATACACCATAACTTTTGGCATTAATTTGTAAGGAATAATTGGGAGCAATTATTGAATTTTAACCTTGCACAAGCTATAAGCTGAATCACAGATCCAAAGAGTAAGAATGTGCAATTGAAACCCAATCCAATTCCCTTCCAAAATGGCCCTAGCAAGCCATCTAAGACCTCAAACCACTGCAAACCAAAAAGTATTAGAATCAGAACATGAAGAAAAAGAATTTACAACATAAGATAGTGGTGCGGGAACTTTTAATTACGACAGAATCTTGCACGAGATGGTTTCACATTTGACTTATTACTTTTAACGTTTCACGATGTGAAAATGTAAATGAATTGACCCAAGACTTATTTTACAGTTAAGATTTTTAGGGTTACCTTTTGGTTATAAATTCCTTTATTACACATATATGTTAAATGCGAGCATAAAGTGAATTATACACAAAAAGTGATGAGTGAATAGTAAGACTATCATTAACTTCTTATATGAAAAACAGCTTTTGAAACTCAGGCAAAATTTTCTATGATGAATATTAGGTCTCAGTCAAAAAAGTAAACTACTCACCTAAAACAGGAATTTAAGTATTTAACATATGAATAAATATTAAGCCTTAAAGTTTAGAAAATCAAAAGATGGAACATTGACATATCTTTAAAAACAAGTGAGAGTGAGAATAAGAATAATAAGATGAGATACTTTAAAATGGTGAAATATTATTATAATAAGAGGGTAAAACCTCTAATTAGATCTTGAATTCATGAACAAATATGGTCAAACTATTCATTAAACAATCATTAGAAACTATGCATGGGATGTTTTTAGCATTATTATCTTGGACAGAATTTTGTACACCAACAAAACTTGAACTTGAATATATGATTTGCCATGATCATGGTCCCACGATTTTGTGCAATTAGGTAGTAGACAGAAAAAAACAGGGGGGAAGTTAGAAAAAACCAGGGAAATTTTCTGTTAACAACAAAAAATCCCTTCTAGAGTGCTAGCAACAAATACTTTGTACTATATTTTTGCTAGCAATAGAAATAAAACTAGTACTCGTACTTTGTATAACACTCTCAAATACTAGACTCTTTTTCAATAAAACACCAAGGACTAGAATTTTTAATCCAGTTCCGGGATAACAAGTAAATTTTGTACTAAGAAAACCCGAGATCGAATTGCTTTTATATCAATTACAAGGACCAACTAAGAGTTTCTCGACTATAAGATGTAAAACATTCACAAACACGGGTTATATAATAAATTTTAGTTTACAATAGAAAAAAATAGTAAAATTTAGTAAGAAATGAAAATTGAAAAATAAACCTGAATGACATGGTTCTTGAAGCTGGCACCTTCTTTCTCTCTTCTACTACGGTACTCAACATAGAGCACACTGATAAGATAAGCCGTCCAACTTCCTAGCAAACCATAAAACACTTGGAGTATCAACCCTGATAACATTCCCATTTGTGAGAATGAATATGGCAATGTCAACAGCACTTGAGCCACCTGCAAAAATAATATTATTTTGTCAATAAAAACAATCGATATAGGGATGGCAATGGATCGGATTCAGACCTGAGCGCCGGGCTGGGCCACATCTAACAGAATCCTCCATAACACTCCATGCTACTCACATTCACATACATGTACGCCGTAATTCACAAAAATAAATCTTAAATTGTTTTTAAACTCCATTTATATTTTATGTTTGTCCTTTAAAGATTAAATAATTCCGGCCGGTTGATTTTAGTTCTTTATTTTTCTAATTCGTGAAAGAAATGCTACATTATTTTTTACTACATGCCTCGTTATTTTTCTCCCCATTTCAAACAATAAAAAAGTAATTACACACTATAATTAGTTATGTTATAAATTCAATTCCAATTCAAAAAAAAAAAAATAATCCAATTCCAAAGGTTTTTCTAATATTACTCCGATGAAAAGTTAAAAATGATTTAAGCACTCCAAAAATTAAATTAATCGCACTCCACTCCACGAGAGCGGCTCTATAAATCGCTCTCTTAAGGAGAGGAGTGCAGTTATAAATTACTCGTATACGAGTACACGTACACACGACACCTAAAGTAAATAGAAATAGAAAAATAGGTACCTGATTGGAAGCACAACTAAACCAAGCATCATAAACAGAACCACCATGCCACAAAAAATTCTTAAAACTGAATTTTTGATTTTCTTCATCAATTTCACCTCCTACATTTTCTCTCTCCTCAACACCACCTCCATCAACAACATCATCTGTCTGATTCACCATTGCTGCTGCTTCCACTTGCTTCACCACCTCTGCCATTTTCACTCACTCCTTAAAACTCAACTGTTTCTTTTTTTAAAACTTTGGGTTCCTTAAATAAAAAAGAGTTTGATCCAGAAATCCTTAAAAAGTACCCAGAAATTCAGAAATCCAGTTACACAAACAGACAACAAATCTCACGAGTTTTTTTTTTCCTTTAAAAAAAAGGGTTTGAACACGAGAAAATGAGGGAATTTTGTTTGAGAAGATATTGATAGAAAAATACGGAGTAAAATAAAATAAAATAATTAATAATAGAAGGTACAACTACCCAACAATTATTCCCAAAGAGATTAAATGCCTTGCTTTAAAAATGTTGTTTGAAAGAAGAAAAGAAAATGACATGAAATAATGAAGAAGAATTATGGGGTATGTATGAATAATTTCTGGGTTTTAGTAGGGGAGAGAAAGAGACAAGATGAAGTGGACAAATTATCTGATTTTATGAAAATAAAAGGAAATAAAATACTTGTAATTTTAATCTTGAGATGTATTTCTATAATTGAAAGATATTGGGGGGTTTGATTTGCTGGACAGGTGAAGAATGAAATAATAAGTTGGGGAAATTGAATAATCTTTTTCAGGGGTTTTAATTCTGAGTCACTGTCTGTGTCTGAGATAGAGTGAAAGAAAGCGGCTTCAGCAGAAAGAGGAGGGAGAAAGAGTTGATGCCTTTTTTATTTTTGGGCTTGGTGTACGGAATTTAAATAAAACGATCGCACTGGATCGAGACCTCTTGGACTTGTTTACCATTTTTACGTACTCATACTACGTATTTGATTTAATCTGAACTTATTTTTTCTTATATGATTTGATAATTTGGTTTAACTAAACTTTAAACTTAGGGTATGTTATCTTCAGCTTAATTTCATTTCAGTTCAGTTCAGTTCCTAATTTTCCTGTCTCACAAACAACTCATTTCAGCTCTATTCAGTTCAATCAGTTCAATTCAGCTCAGCTCAGCTCAGTAAATCATAACAGACCCTTATGCATGATTTTTAATGTTTTCTTTTAATTGAAACTCTTTTTTTTTTTAATGTTGCAAAATACGGAGTAATCAAATACCTACTCCCTTCCGAAATGAATGTCTCAATTTGACCAACTCAATCGTTAATGCAAAACTTGATTAATAATGCCGACTAATCACGAGGTTTATGTCATGTTTATAATGTTGATATTATAATAAACATGCATGACATAAACCTCATGATAACATGACATAAACCTCGTGATTAGTTGGTTATTATTGATTACTCCGTAAAATAATGTTGATATTCAAAAGATATAATTAAAATGATTCTAACAAATACTTACGCAATTATATTTAAAAATTTTATGTACGAAATATAAACAGAGATCAATATAATGTATATAAATAGTGTAAAAGTTAAATTGAGATAATTAATTTTGAAACAAAAGGAAATACTGTAACATTTTACTTGGCCAACGACTCTCTATTCTTTTATTCAATCACACAAGTTTCATTTTTATTTGTGTATATGTATCAATGTATGTCATCTCATTAAGAACTGTGTACCCCCACGCTACGATTAAAAACTATTACAATATCAGAGAAAGCATGTAACACATATATAACGTGGGCTTAACCGTTTAAAGAATGAGTGTAAGTATTGTGAGTACATTAAAGTTCTTTTTTTTCCCCCTAAAAAAATAAGGAAAATTATATATCTAGCCATTAAGTCGCTTAAAGTTTCCTAAAAGGAAGTAAAATGAAGACATATTAAAGCAAATCGATCAAACAATACTCCCTCCGTCCCTAAATTACATTCCTCTTTCTAGCATTAATTCCTCACATAATAGAGAGAAAGAGGAATGTAATTTAGGGACGGAGGGAGTAACATTTTAATACCAATGAATCGGTGATTTTGTTATCAATTCTTATAATTGTCGCATATATATATTGTATCCATTTTCAAACTATACTAATGTAGAAATTGTTGACAAAAGCACGCATAAACAATTGGTATTATTTTTTTTGTTAATGTTACATTCGTACTTGTAATACTTATACAATTAATGTGTAAAAATAATTACATAGACTAATATGGAGTACAATTTGATTTCTAATAAAAGCATTTATTGATTGATTGTTGTTTACATCTTCAAAGAAATCATTCTTTAAAAGTTTGATATGTTTAAGATAGAACTTTAAGAGGAAAACCTATTTTATTGCCTTTTGATTTAGGGCCTTTGTTTGGTTCATTTGAACTTCTCTTATAATGTATATTTACAAACAATGCGTCTTGTGTGTAGTTGGTCACACCATGTGGCCTTTTATAAAAGAACAAAATAATCTCTATAACATTGACTGAGTAACCCCTACAATACTCACCGAATAACCCTTATAACACTAACCTAGTACGAAGTAACCAATATAACACTAATGACGAAATAACCTTTTATAACATTGACTGAGTTACTCCTTTAACAATAACGAAGTAACCCAACCACATACTCCTGTGACGATAGTAAAAAGTGGGAGTTGGGCTTGGCAGGGCAGGGGGCTGACAATAGCCTCCAATGGATGGCGGCATGGCATGGCCTGTAAGTTTAAAAAAAAAAGTCTTCTACTGATCCTACATTTACAACTGGCTAGTGTCTACTACAAAAGTCTACTACTGCTGAGTAAATTAAAGTGTTCTGTTATGTACTGTAATGTCTTGGTATTTAAGTTGTTGCTGCTTTAATTTCATTACTCTTTCTACCTTTTTCATTCTCTAACTCCTTTAATTAATTCATTTACCTGTCCGTATTTATTTTACTCTTCCCCATTTTTACCATAGCCAACCTGCACTACTACTACTACTACTTGTCTACTCCATTTTTTCCTACTTGTATCATTTAATTATGCTACTTTTTTTTTTTTTTTTAAAACTCTTTTATTTTAAAAGTTGCATTTAACAAACAAATTTAAATTAGCTTAGAGAAAGTTCAAGGATTCCACAACCATGTCTCTTATATGCTCTTTCAAGATCTTGTTTTACCTCGTATCTAATTTAAATTTATATAAGTCATGATAAAACTGGCCTGAACTAGCTAATACGAGTATAAATTAAGTACAGTAAACCTTAGAGTTGTGAATATATCGACTTGATAGTATATAGATCTCCCAACTTTTACACGGCTTTTGACTACAAAAATACGAGTGACAAAAATACAAAGTAGTTCTTTCTAAAAGGGAGAGGAGAACAGATAAGTAACATAAGTTTAGGAAGAGTATCGTGTTCCACTCTAAATAAATTGTTTTCTACATGCAAATAAAAGCACAACTAAACCACGAGTCATCATTTATGGAGATTCACTATGAGTACTTGCCAATATTCTGTCAATTTCAGCTATAAATTAAAAATAATAATCATCATCTTTTTTTTCATTTAACTAGAAGTTGTGGGTTATTATTCATTGCTTTATCCTCTTTTTTAACTTCACTTTAGCAAGACCATATCTTTGTTTACCCCCCTTGCCTCTTTGACTCTCTAAATCTCTAACAAATTTCACTTGGATAAGATGCATGTTAGTTGATTAATCATGATCACCACTATTTTGGTGTGTGGGAAGCAATTAAAAAATGAAATCAGATTTCATGATCGCTTTGTTTTACATTTACAAATCAAACATGTATGCTTTGGTAAAATTGGTACATACGGTGTAAGTGTAACACCTATAAAATTTTACGGAGTACTCTCTTGAGGCAAGGGCGGGTGGATAGTTTAACATGGATATGTTCAATTAAAGCGTATGTAGCTTAATGGCATTACAACAAGAATATGTCCAGGCAAACTTACAAAATAAACATTAAAAATCAACCTAAAATAACAACATAGAATCCCCATTCAAAATAGAAAAAGATAGTCAAATTTTGCCATAAAATATGGTTAAGTACATACCGCCTTATACAAGATTTTGGATTATCAATCTGCGATAAGATTTGAGTTTAGATTCTTTCTTGTAATGATTTATGATAGGTTTCTTAAATTATCCCTTAAAATAGAAAAATTAAAAGAAAAAAATATGAGGAATTGAGGGGTATATGCCTGTAAAAAATGAGATATGACCCAAGGTTGTAGTGCGTAGCATGAAATGATAAAGGTATTCTCATAGTGACTGAGCATCACTGCTTTTTCCCAAAGGAATATCAACTTTGCCATCAATCAATTAATATGATCGAGTTTAGCTTTGGTGTTTAGTGGAAGATGTAATGATTAGTAGTAAGTACTGATGATTTATAACAAAGAGTTGTATTTTTTAATTAGGTTCCCATAAATTAGTTTTAATTTGATTTATAGAGGGATTAT